>NC_140772.1:77571782-78901972 GCF_044657685.1 Stegodyphus dumicola | reverse complement strand
AATGAATGTAATATAAAGAAATACCCGAGCATCGCGTTATCGTGCCCCTTGAGGGTGAACTTCCATAGATTGTTAGTGCAGTGGAGCGATATCAATTTTGACCACGGCGATGTTTTGGTGCCCTGTACTTCCTTCTGTCTGGTCTGGCCTTTAAATAGGGCAATGGGATAAAATGGGTTAAAAACGTTTGTTAAGACTACATTTCCCTGCAACATCAAAATGCATCTTTCTGCTTCATATTTAAATATCAGGTACTTTAAAATAAACTTTGACAGTATAATAAAGCCTAGATTATACAAAAAAGAAATCTACTTTTTTCAATGAAATCGGATCCGCCTCTCTGTTATCTGTTAGTTTATAAAAAGATATATTATGCTCTAAAAGATTATGACAGTAACATGTCCAGATGTTCGTGGCATCTGAAAAAATTTTCTTTTTTTAAATCTTTTTGCTCATCTTTTTTTTTTTTTTTTTGTTTGTTTCTTTTTCGTTTGCAAGAATACTTCATGTCATAATTCCTTGTAGGTAACTCATGGTAATTTTTTACTTTTGTGCAGAATTGTTCTTTTTATAAATTAAAAGTACGATTATGTTTTGTAAATTTCAAGGAAAGCTGATCCAGTAACACACATGTTAATTTGGTTTGTACCAAAATTATATGATGAGGTACTATTATAGTTGGAGATAATAACAATTAGAAGACTCTGTAGAACAATTTTGATTTGACTTAAAATTGAAGAAGAAAAAGCAAAATACAAGTGAAGATAGCAATTTTTAAGAAAAGGATTGCATCTTATTCACTGATAAAATAAAAATATAAAAACTATTTTTGTATAAGAGAAATAATGTTTGAAAATCTTGTGTATAAAGGATGTAGTAAAATAAATACTTAGCTATTGTCTTGTATAACTAATCTTTTCTCTTTCTTTAATTAAATGTCAAGATAGGACTCCTTATATGGGTAATTTAAAATTACATAAAATTATATAAAATGTTTTCTCTAATCATTTGACCCTGCTACTCTTAATTTCTTGTTTTAAATGCATAATTTAATGTTAAATCATTTGAATACCTATGGAATTAAATTCTTAAAATTTGTGAGCCTCTCATAACTGTTAGTTTTAAACTTCATTTGCTAAGTGCATTCAGCATGCGAAAGTTAATGAAAGCTTTAAAAAAATTATGATTTTTTATATATTTAAATTTCTAAATATGTCTTTAATTTTTTTTTAATAAATCGTCTTCGAGGTATTAGTGTGTAAGCTGAAATTTTCAGGCTGCAGTTTCTTTTTTTTATTTTACTCTTTTTCTCACTGTCATACCAAATTGAACTTATAGTTTGACATAAAGAAAGCTCATAACTTTTACATAAACATAATAGTATAAAGCACTTCTTGGAGATATAAAACCCGCTATTTGCTTTTTAAGAAAAAATATCACTTTTCAAAAATTTTAAATCTTGTAATCCATTAAATTCTTTCGATTTTTTTAAAACAAAATATAGCTCTAAAACAATCGTATGAGAATATGACTCTTCTGGATTGTTACTTTATATTAAAACTCATGTGTTCTGAACATTAATATGTAATTTCTTCCGTCTCGAAGTTTAAGTCCATCATAGAACTAGAGCACGGAGAGTAAGATTTAATCTTAATACGGAATTCTGCTACGTAACTTCTGCGTTCCATGCTTAAGACATGATCGATCACCACCACTTGCGACAACCTTTCAAAATGTTACATTTCACATCATACAGTTTTCTCTCCGCTGACAGTTTTCTCATATACGCTTTATATGGAGCTCTTTGCAACTATAATAGTCCTCTTCTCTAGGACTTAAAGTCTCCTGAAGGAAAAGAATTTCTTTTGCGGTTCATTTTATTTGCTATGGAAGCTAAAGAAAGTTTACCTCAAGTAAAGTTATTAAATTCTTCAATTAAATGCTTGATTTCCTTCAAACATTTGGAAAAGAAAAATTAAATTATCAATCCATTCCATACGAATTCGATAATTTATGATTTTTTTTAAGATTAGATAGCTTCATTATAAGCCATATTATGTTCATAGTTGTGATTAGTTAAGAAGCTGTACTGCATATTTAGTGTCAGTGTATAAATAAAAGTATGATGCAGTCAGTGTATTGCAAGTATATTGCAAGTTTCATGTTCCCTCCTCAAGCAAACATGTATCTGGACTTTTTAATAGCAGTCCTGGCATTTGTAAATATTATTTTATCTAACACGAAATTTTAATGATAATTCTGCCCTACCCTTCTATTTCTTAGGTTAACCTTCACCTAAGAAAGCAAATAAGTTTGAGTTTACATAGCAAGCAAATCCGTAGTTCACTGAGAAAGCTTTGATAATGTGCACATCTGGGTATGTATACTGTATTTGCTTGCTAGCAGGATTATAGGCCGCGTTAGGTGAAGCTAGGTTGGTATGTCTTTAAACGTTAAGTTGGCTGTATTGCTTATATACATTTTCTATACATTTTCTAAGACCCCTCAAACAGCTGTGACTGGGTTTTGCTAAATTTTTATTGTAATTCTGGTCGTAGGTTTTAATGAGCTTTTAAGTTTCATCATTTTTCTGTATTCTTGCAGTTAAAACATTTAGTTAAATGCGAGAATTAGAATTCATCTGAAGCAGAGGCAGTTTATTCTGTAACTTGTTGGCAAATTTAACTTGATATTACGTTTTTTGACTGCTTAGATTTTAATTTAAGGTAGCTTAATTTAATTAGGTATTAATTTATTAATTGTTTTCAAGATTTTAACAGCTAAAGTTTTGATATAAGTTGCAATTATTTTATTTAAATCGGTAATTTGTAAGGATTGTTCTCTGTTAACAACTTTCAAGGAGAAAAGTTTATAATATTTAATTTCTTTTGGAAACCTAATTGTTTAGTTTCATATTTGTGAATTAATTTGTAATATTTTTGAATTATTTGTCTGGATTGGTAAAAGAAATACTATCCATATTGTTTAATAATTTTAAATTTTAACTTTTTGTTACTCTTAATGGTGTTTAAACTGAATTGTTTTGCTAAATTTAATTTGCTGTATTTCTCCCCTTCTTTAAGCTTTTGAAAACTTAAAACTTGGTAAAAATTTTATAATTGCAACGAAATTTGGTAGCTAAAAAACTTTATCTGAACTCCAAATATGGTCGAAATTATATTCTTATCCAATCCTGTGTCTGATTTACAGAATGTGTCTGGAATGTTTCATATCGGTGTCCACCGAAAACACCGCAGCCAATATATAGTGGACGAAAACGTTGCGGAGAAAACAAGCAAGAACACGTTGTCCTACAAAACATAGTGGGAGAAAACAAAGAAAGTATAAAATATCGCAGTTCTGTTGCTGATGTTGTTACAAAGAATCTATGCTCACTTGTCTGACAATAGCATCAGACCAAGCCCACGAAATTCCTCGTGGCAAGGAGCGTCAGATACGCCTGTCGTTGGCAACAACCTTGAGAACCTAACAGGTGACAATTTAGCTCAGTTCCGCCCCCAATTTTGATGGACAGCACCCATGGAGGTTCCATGACAGCACCCAGGGGGACGGGCCCGAGAGTCTTTCCCTCCGTCTCCCGTTTCACCAAACCACACGACAGGAATTTCTGCTTGCCGCTTATTTAGAGAGCCGCTATGTGGCACCGACACTACACATTTACATGCCTTCTCCGGGATTCGAAACCGGGGCTTTCGGCACGTCAGTGAGTGACGCCCCTCAAAAACATCGTAATACATTGTCGTCGAAAATAGGGCGGTTCAAAAACTTCGCAGTTTAAAAAAATCATCGTGTCGAAAATATCGTGTATCGTGGTAAAAAATAAAGCATCTACAAATCATGACATGACGATAAACTTGCAGATAATCGATTTTTAGGACTCAAAAGTTGTAAATGAATATTCGAATAATAATTTGTAAGATGAAGAAGGAATGATCAACATTTTTACTTTAATATTTCATGTTTTTGAATTAACTAATAAATTTTGGTTAAAAAATAAGAAGGATATTCAAAAACTAAAAATGAGTAGAAAAATAACTCTAGGTGTGGCAGTTAATATAATTTTAAATTAATATAGTTAACTAATAAATGTCATTTATTAATCAATCTCTTTTATTAAGTTGTATTGGTGCTTTTCTTGCGAAATATCGTGTAACAAAGATTAGGAAAAGAACGATGAGTAACTGTATACGGTTACTTCTAATAAAATTGTTTAATTAGGCATCAAAAAATAAAATTATGTCAACTGCTATAAGTAGAATTAATTTTCTAGTCATTTTTAGTTTCTGAATGTTTAAGTTTCCTTCTGCATGTTTCAGCAAAAACTTATTAGTTAATCAAAAATATAAAAGAAAAATATTCCTCATTATTTCTTCATCTCACAAATAATTATGCAAATATGCATTTACAGTTTTTAAAACAAATTTCTGCAGATGTTATCATCATGTGTTGATTTGTAGGTACTTTAATATTTACCACGGTATTTTCGACGACGACTTTTTTAAACTACGAAGTTTTTGATTAGCTTTATTTTCGACAACGATGTTTTGTACTTCGATGTTTTAGATCCGCGATGTTTTCTCCTTGTTTGTTTTCTCTCAAGAAATTTTGTACGACGGCGTTTTCACCTGGCGTTCTTTTCTCCGCGACGTTTTCGTCCGCGATGTTTTTGCTGCAATGTTTCCTACTGTAACCATTTCGCAGCGCCTCTGGGAAGATACCGTGGATCTCTGGGGAGCCAAGGTTCACTGTCTGGGAATTACTGGCTTAGAGTGCAAAAGCATACAAATTGTTAGCCTCACAGTCAGGCCCCAATCCTTATTCCATTTCTTTGAAAATATCATCCAGAAGTGAAGGTTCCCCTTCGGAAAAGACGACATGAAGTTACATCTCATTACTAGAAGCTTCATATTAACTGAACCAAGACCATTTGGCCTAACTAAACAAAGTGAGAAGCTAAAAATTCTGTAGATTTTTTGTGTGGTTTACTTTTTCTTGATCCTGTATAGACGCGAAGTTGCCGGCGCACAATAATCTTGATAACTCTCAATTGCATCATATGATTACACTATAACTTACAACAATCTAACCTGAGAATAGAATAAGGTTGAAATGACCTTTTCAGGTCTCATTCTGTGGAAAAAAAATTCTCGCGTATAGATCATTTCGTCCCCCCACCATTGCCTTTTCACAGTATTTATGCTTGTCACCAGAAGCCTCAATCAAATCAGCAGCAAAAGTAAGAATTTCGTTACTGGATTGATCAGAAAAATTCTTCCGCAATTTGAGAAAAACATTCGTCACCATAATCTTAAATGAACTAAGTACTGGTTTTCCAACATTATGAGGATTTGAAATTATGCATATATGTCAAAGGCAAAGCAGAGTCATAACAGTTTCTTCTTCTCCCGGTCAGGGAATGAATAAACGCTGTAATTGCTTTTCTTATCGAGAGTGGGTGAAAATGGGGTTGCTGGAATTGGCAATTTCGCAAATAATGCCAGAGAAGGCGATATCTTCTTATTGGTCATCGAATGATTGACATGATATTAGCAAGTTTTTAACCCGTAACAGGGGAGGTGAAAAAGTTGAACATAATAGGGGACGTGCGGTCTCAGAGACCGCGCATTATAATAAATTTTTAAAAATCGTCTAATTAAAATATCATCATGATATTTCACTTAGATGTTCTTTGAACATTTTACTCTGAAAAGAAAATATGTTTTTACACTTTAAAGTGAAATTAAATTTTTCCCAGAAAATTTCCCCATAGCCTCAAATTTTTCGATGAAAATCATATGCTGCACTAAATTCTATAAAACTAAAAATAAGAATGCATCTATTTTGAATTAACTATTTTATCTATATTAGTTAATATTCAAAGCAAATTTTAACCTCAGAAAATTGGATGTAGCGCAATACAGAAAAATTTTGACAGTACCTAAAATATCAGTATCTCACTGATTTTCTGATAGTAAACAATTTAGTTTTCGTCTTCTTTAGCATATTCATTGCATAACTTTTGCATGCATTCCAAACATACAGGGTCTTGGCAAGATAAACATAAATATACTGTCTTTCTTTTCTTGCTTGGGGGGCACAGACGACATGTTTTCCTTGATTTTAATTTTGCTTCTTTTGTGCACTGCTTCAGATCCTTAGACTCAGCTTCTTTTCCTAAAATCCGCTTTATCGTCAGGCGCAATTCTCGATTTATTCTTGGATTTTTCCCTCTCGTGTGTAGTAGTGGTTGGACTAATTCTCTCGCTAATTCTTTCGAAAACACCGTTCTGGTCATAACAGGGTTTTGGTTATAACCTTGGTGCAAAATGTATGCGTTTACTGTACTCATATCTACTAACCGGTAGAAAAGAGCCATAGGCCAACGCGTTGTTCTTCTACTACAGGAATGGACAGAACATTTTTCATCTAAAGCATCAACACCACCTTTGGTTCTGTTATAAAAATCAATTATTTCAGGTTTCTGTGTTTTCGAGTCTGTTTCTATCGAATGATGCAATGATGACATCAAAACCACTGCTCGCCTTTTTTTCGCAGAAATTTTCTTCACAGTCATCTTCTTCACTAAAATCACTTCCAACTTCGTCTAGAATATTTGTCACTTTTTCTGCAGAACGTGGATCAGAAGGATAAATGAATCTCCGCGGACTTAACTTCAGAGCCATGTGTTCACTACTGCCGAAAATTGTAACACTGAGGGGGAGGTGAGGTCTCACAGACCGCTCTAGAAGAATTTCAACAGATACACTTGCCAAAGCATTCCGATAAGAAAGGGTTAGAAAGAAGGTCACGAAACGTGAAGCTAGGGGAAGAATCCATTCACTTGGACAAAGCATGCAATAGGGTGATGGGAGAAACATGTGCGCGGTCCGTCAGACCGCACGTCCCCTGTTACGGGTTAAATAAAATTCTGGATGAAATGTAATTTACCATTTCACACACTTTTTTTTTTATTACGCACACTTTGCTCAACAATATTTATAGTTCATAGCATAATTTTTACAATATGACATCTCGAAAGGATAGAATTATATTCTACGACGGACGCATAACGTTTCTACTATATCAAGCGCTCTCAACTTAGGTTGACCAGTAGTAAAGACATGTCGAGGTGCGTAGAAACTTCTCGTTATATTTTGACTATTTTGGAAGATCTTGTGGAAAGTATGTGAACGAACGATGCCGGCTCCATTCAGTCAGTCGGTTTATAATCCAATTCTAGTGAAATTAAACTCAGAGCTTCATATAGATATAAATTAATTCATGTAGTATAGTTAGTATTATATTACTTCTCTTGTTTGTTGTCTTTCTAAATAGTTTTGTGACTTTTGGCTCTTGTATCTTTGATTATGGACCGTTTTTTTTTTTGTACATTTATAAACATAAAAGTACAGATAAAGAAAGTAAGTCTTCAACCAGTGGCACGACTGTAAAGAAACGGAAATATCCACAGTATGATGAATGTTAATTAGAGTTTGGTTTTAAGGCAACCGAAATGAATGGTGAAGAGAGACCACAATGTCTATTGTGTATGAAAGTTTTGGCAGCGGTGTATATGTTTCCAAGTAAATCGAAGCGCAGTTTAGGAGCTCATCACCACAGCATGGTTGGCTTTGTGATTTTTTTTGTCAGAAGATGAAAAGACCTGAAACAACAGCAGCAGAAAAAAAAAAAAAAACACATTTTTTAAGATGCATCAAAAAACGCAAACAGACCTTTGCTAACACCTTACACGGTGGCTTATAGAATCGCTAAATGTAAGAAGCCTCATACATTCGCAGGAGAACTGATTCTACCAGCTGGCCGTAGGTATGATGAACATCAATGTTGCAGCTATATGAGGTTACGGATACTATTAAGGATGGTAATTAATTTGGTGTGCTGTGGGTGTTTTATAAATGATAATTATAATCAAAATGTCCTTCTGTTTTGTAGAAATGTCACTGCAGGAGCGAAAGCTCAGGATCCGTACCAGAATCTTCATGCACTCATATCAGAAAATCATTTGAATTGGCCAATCATTGAATTGGTCTGCACTGATGCAGCTCGCTCCATGTCTGGGTAAAAACTGTGTGAGCATATGGGAGCTCAACACTCGTCTTTGTTGTACTACAGTAGTACGCAATTGCTTTCTCGCAGTAATGTTTTATCAGATACCTTTGAACTGCAGCAAGATTTTTTTACCTTAACCAGGAAGGATACAAAGATGCAAAATATTTTGTAAATGTAAATTCATTAGAAAAACGACATATTTATGCGATATTTTTGAAAAGCTAATTTCTCTCTGCGGGGAAAAGCAGGCACCTTTTGAAGCCAATCAAAAAAATATCGGCTTTCATAAAAAACCTCAAACTGCCGAGAAGAAAATTCAATAAAAATGCAAGCAAAGATCGTTTTTTAATATTGCAGCAATTTTTAAAATGAAATGAATCATTCTCAAGATATAAAACTCATGTTTGAAGGGTACTTATTTGTTTGAAAACTACTTCAAAAATGAAAATTTCGATAGGTTTGCATGGGTTCAAGACCCATTTGACATGAACGCTCCGTTTCAGTTTACTTCTGCGAAAGAAGAGAATCTAATTGAGTTATCTTTCAACAACAGTTTGAAAACAAAATTTGGCAAAAAGGTTTCTTTCGATTTTAATAAAAGACGAATATCCCTTTTCAAGTGACCAGGTTCCTCGGATTTTAACTCCATTTCGACGTTGTATTTATGCAAAACTGGGTTTTCAGCATTCGCTGTACTAAAAATCGAATATAGTACAGAAATAAGTGTGGGATGCCGTATCCAGTTTAATTACACAATTTGAGAAAATGTACTGTGATTTGCAGGCTGATCTATCACATTAATTATTGATATAATGCTAATAACGTAAACAAATCTTGAACAATGATAATACACGATTATTACTTATTTTTATCTCTTGCATTTAGTCATACATTTACTTACGGTAGAGCGGCATGGAAGCATTTTAATTGAAAAACTCTACAAGTCGCAAAAGTTTGGGAGCCACTGCTCTAAGCCGGTGAAGGATAAGGGCCGATGTTTGGAAATTAATGCGTGTGACCATATAAAAGTGGGACTGGTAGCGACGCTATTGAATGGAATGTTGTTTTCAAAACGTGGGAGCATGGAGCCCTGCGTGATGCTCAGAGTGTTCTTCGGCTGTTGACCTTGTCAGGAGACGTTAGTTATTGCGGAGGAGAAGATGAGCTTTGAGCCAAATTCTTGTAGACCCTTTGCTGACGTAGCCCAAAATCTACCACTATTTTTTACTCCTCAGTTCTTTTAGGTGTGCTTGGGACCCCACCAGTGGCTGAGCAGAAAAGTGGCTTAACACTTGTAGTTCGGTCCGAGTTTCGAATTCCGCTAACGAGTTGGCTATATGGCTGTTTTCGTGCTTTTCCCATGTGTAACATGTATACGAGCAAGTTTACCTTAGAGAGACCTCCGCGAAAGCATCCTAGCTTTAAGCAAACAGCCCTCGAGGCTTTGCCGTAAACACATAAATCAAACCAAACCATTGGGTATGCTTGATGGAAGAGTTGTGAATTACTCGTCAGTGAACAGAATCGTTGCCGGGGAGTGGAAGCCGAGTTCCCTCTGGCTGGCGAGAAGAAGACAAACGAATATCAGGGAAAGCTGTGATCAACTTGATGGTTCTAAGAAATAAAAGTTTCTTCCAGGCTACAACTATTTTTCATTTTAATAAACCTCTTTTCGCTTAGTTATTTTTAGCGATATAGTCCTGAGAAAAATCTCGTCTAAGTTAATTTTGGAGCAAAATTAGATGACTCTACCGGAAAAGTGTCTCCTCCTCCGGCCTGTAAGTAATATTCATCTAGAGGAAAATGTGAATCAAAACTGAAGTTATTTGTTAAAATATGCTAAACTAATATATATAAAATTGAAATGCTTAACCGTCTCCGGTGATAACCGGTTGGGTAACATTAAGAAATTGAAAAAAAAAATATGTTTATAAAACAAATTTTTATTTACTTGTAGTAGTCTAAATTGCAACCGGGTGTTAACAGGTTTTTTTCCAGTTTTGCCAGCTTATATGTTTAAAAGTTAAGTACAGGTTTGGTTTTGTTAAAAACCTGCTTTGCTGCAACTCCATTCTAAAAAAAAAATCACTGTTTGTTTAACGAATTCTTATTTTTCAGAAAGCGTTTAATTATTATGTTAACATCTTAATCCCAGATAGAATTTAAAACAAAAGAGGAATTATTAATGGTGCAAAAATTTTGTAATATCTGAAATTACGGTATGATAAAGGTGATCACTTCTCAACTGATTTTATAAAGGTATGGTAATTTTCTTTTATTATGAATACCAGCTGCCTCCAGAGATATTTCTAAATATAACAAGTTACCTGTACAATAACTGAAAGTTCTAAACAAATAATGGTTTATATTTAACCTGAACAAGACTGTTTATTTAATAGTTTAGATTACACGAACCATTTATTTACACTAGTCCATTCATTGGGTTATAAGATTTAATTCTTTCTTCACAGCGCAATAACTTTATTACATTATCGTTTTCTGATATCGTGATTTCTTCTTACTTGTTTAATGTGTTTTAACTGTATGACAGTTATGTATGCCGCACACTCTAAATATCTTAACAAAATGTTATGATGATATATGGAATGCACATTTATTACTACTCAGAAATATATCAAGATAAAGTAGGTGTAGTTTGAAAATGAAAATGCGCTTAACCCGCGAGCACACGCGGCGGGTATGTCATACCCATGTGCATTTTTCTTTTTTTTATATTTCTCTCCCATTCTTTCATAAAAGGACGAAACTTGGTGTAGCTGAGTTCAAGGTCACATACTTAAATGAGGGAAATTCCTGAAGTGGCGAGTGCAACGGTTTTTTAGGACCAGCATTGTTCGGGCATGTCATACCCGCGCGTGTACTGGCGTTTGTCAGTGAGTCACTTCGCACTTCTCGTTTTCAAGCTTTTAGTATAAGTTTTTCTTGAGTTGTAATCATGCCACGGTATATTCCTTGCGATGAAGTGATGAAAAGATTGAGAAATTTCCTTGAAACAGTTTCTTCTGATGAGGATTCATTTACTGAAGAAGAGGAAGATGTTGATGACGAAGAATATAATTAGTAATCATGATTCATCCATATAGAGTGGTGATTCAGATACAGAAACAGAAAAGGAAACTCTGGAATGTAGCAATGAGATTTATGTTGGAATAAAAATAAATTCCGGACTAATGTTAGAATTGGCGCCAAAAATATTATAACTAAACTCCCTGGAAATACAAAGTATTCTAAAGACGTCTCAACACCTCTTATCGATGTCCTTGTCATTGCTTATCGATGAAAATATGTTAAAACATGTAGTTGATAATTCAAATACTTATATTGATTCAATACGAGAAAATTTCACTCGTGAACGGGATAAGTACTTTTCTCAAAGCCTTAGGGATGCAGCTAAAAAAAATGTTCAAAATGAACGACGACGAGCATCTGTGGTTCCTGATTCTGGACGAACACTAACCACCGATGAACATGTTAACAATGGACCGCCCTCCAAAAACCTAAAATGACTTACAAGAGGTGTACAGAGTGCTCCAAGTAAAAACATAGAAAGACTAGATTCATTTGTGAAAATTGTAGCAAAAGTATATGTATGGAACATATGACCTCATTTTGTAAACAATGTTCAAAAAATTGTAAGTAAATAATTTTTCCTCTCCTTATTGTTTCCTATTTTGTCTAAAATGAAGTATTAACTTGGTTTTACGTTTTAATTTCTTTTAAAAAACCGATTAATTTTTGGACAAATTTTTAATTACGATTTTTTTTATTTCGGGTATGACATACCCGGCGCGTGTTCTCGTGTTCGTCGGATTGGTGCGTGTGCTCGCGGGTTAACTTTCACAGATTTATTTCTGATATGTTAAAATATTATTATTTTAAATTGCCAAAAATTGTGAATAAAATGATGAAAGGAAAAAGAAAATTCAAAAGCAAACATTTGCATTTTATTTGTATTTTAAGAAGAACCAAATTTCATTTTTGCATGAATTATTAGATATGGTTTATTATGCCTATAAATCCAAGAACCTAATAATAATTGCGTCAGAACGCAACACAAGTATTATTTCTTAGCGTTAGGAATTACGGTACCCTCTAAAATCAACTGCAATATATTACTTAGTCCCACAGACAACTGAAAACACATTTGGATGGATTTTTCTTGTAGCATAGCTTGGTCTGCTTTGGGAAGACTTTCTAACTAAGGATGTTTCATATACAGCGATAGCTTTCGTGGAAATTTTAAGCTCAGAACACGTAGTTTTCAAATGTTATGGTTTGTTGTTTATTAGCAACCTCTACGTAAGTAAATTTGCGTTCTTTGCGTGTAGGTCTAAACTGAAAAGGAGGAATGAAAGGAAACATAATTCAAAAAAACGAAACCGATTGATTCAAAATCGTACGACGTTAGATTATTAAGTAAAGAGTCACGTAGATGAGGTATGGTAATTAGTAATTATATTGAACAGAATTCACAATTATAAGTTTCTAAACAGCGTAAAATAGCAAACAGACTCTTTTGAAAAATACGAGACTCCGTTGCCAAAGCAGAGTACATAGAAAAATGTTAAGTGTACTTGGATTCTACTGCAACTGCAATTTTCCTGTCAAAGAAATAAAAAGATGTAATTGTTAGTTAATTACTAGAATTTTCAAGTAATATATAATATTCAAAATGAATAAAATTTGTTAAACAGTATTAAATACATAACTGATAGTAGTATAACTAATATAATGTAGCAAACAAATTTTTGCGATTGATACAAAGTTAATTATTTTTTAATAACTAAACATTATTCGCTGACCACAGGTAGTCCGACCAGACGGACCACCTGGTGAAACTGTTTGGTGCAAACTTATGGAAGAAGTACTAAATCGAAATAAAAATATATTAAATTTTTATTTACTTTTGTATACACATTTTAAGTTATTTTATGATCATCGGGAAGAATTTGTGGGCTTCTGATAATGAATACAAATGAAAAAGTACAAAAACATAAGAAAATTTAATTTAATCACCTAAATGCTGTTTTGTTTAATGATATTTTGTCATCTCTTCGAGAGCAAGAAAATCCCTTTTTAAACAGGTCATGAGGTTTATTCTTAAAGAAATTATCGACGCGCTATGTGATACTCTTCAAAGAAGTTCATACAGACCATTTCAAAGTGCCCTGTAAAGATAATATTCGAGAGGACAAGGTCTGAGGAATATGAGAAATAAAGTAAAACATCCCATCCATACTCAATGGCTGATATTCATCGAAATGTAGGCCCCAGCATTGTCGTAACGGAAGCAAACGGTGATTGGTCAACGAAGAAGCCAACAACGACTCTAGGCACTTTGCTTCAACTTCTGCTTTTAAACAGGAATCTTAGCGCAGTATTGTTCCGAATCAATTATCTGATTTGATGACAATAGTTTATAGAGTACAATTGTTTGCTATCCTATCATACACAAATCATTACTTTTAGGGATATAGTCCTCCTCTCAAGTGGCTAAAGCCGGGGTGTAGATACAAGTACAAATATATACACGATTATCAGTACAAATATCTAAACATCTAAACATCAATATCTAAACACCAGGCAAGAAATATGTACAACATGAAGTTAGCAAAAACTTATATGAATATATACAATAGCTAGACATAGCTAAAGATGGTGTTTTATTTGTTGCAAAATATTACAGTGCGGCGACAGTAATGAACTTATCACTCTTGTCTCCTTGCAGTAGTGAAATCATGGGAATACACCCCTTAAAGCAGGACACTGCAAGCCTGGTTTTTCAGGCGTTATCTGCCCATGTTTGATAACTTCCAGCTCTTGCTTTCCAGAGATGGCAGTTTGAGGTAAATGGGCTAGCAGAGTGATCGAAGTCGCCAAACTTGCCCAGTCTTAACTAGAGATCACTTTCCACGAAATCAAACCGATTAAGGTAACGTATATATTTACGATGATTAGCGAAGAATCTGTGAGTTGTGGTATGCTACTTTTGAGAACAGCATAAATTTTTGGAATGAAATTGACACTCTTCTTTTTGTAACTTCATTTCTTCAAACTAGTTACCACTAATTGTAAAGAAGCTGACGTTGATTTTAGATGAGATCTGGCAATTTTATAGTGAAGCAGTTAACATTAACCCATTCACAACCAAACCGCTCCCCACGGCTCTACATTGAAACAAACAGAACCGCCCGAAAATAGCAGAGATTGTAATCTTGTTTTCGTTAGGCAGTAGCAGGTGCAGTTTCCCCAAATGGCATTGTATCAGTTTACTACAGACAACTTGTCCTAAGAGGTTTCTTATGTTTTGATTGCTCGTGACATTTTGTTGTTGAATCTTTTGTGTTACAGTGTGCTTTTAAGCTTTAAACAGCAATAAAAGAGCAGTTTAAAAATTTAAGGATTATATTTATTTTTGATCAATTTATTCCTTCCCATAAAAATAACGAAAATAAACAAAATCTCAGTTGTGATCATAACAAAGCCGGAAAGGCTTGTTGGTCTAACCTACAGAATAGTTTTAAAAAGAACGGGGTCAAAGGCTAATGAAAGTACAAAGGATTAGAAAGGAGATCAGAAGTACAAAGGATGTTAGAAAGTATAAAGAATGTCATTTGAAATCTTCACTATTTTCTGCGTTAATGGACGGGAAGGGGAGGAAATTGCTATGAAACTGGAAAAAGTATTTCGGAAGGTTCGGTATTTTGAGGATACAGGTTAGCGAAGGCTTTGGATTTCAAGAATTAATGTCTGTTGCTGCTGATTTTATAACCTGGTGAGTTAGGCCGTTGCCAAAGTTTCCAGTATGGGCCGGCATCCATTCGAATATCGGTCTCAGTTTATTGGGCCAAAGAGAGCAAAGCTTTTGAATATGTCTTACGTTGGGATTTCTGCATTGATTTCCTTTAATTGCCTTCAGGCTGACACAGAGTCCATAAAGATATTAAAGTGGAAACCATCAGAGATGCAGAAGCTCAGTTCCACTCCCGAGGCAGGTAATTCCGCTTGGAGGACAAAGTTATTGTTTATGAGCTTTCTGGCTCATATGCTTATTGTGTTTGTGCCATTCAAGATACAATTCTCACTTCTTTTTCTTTTCTCACCTTCGCAAACATCTGTGTAGATAGCTTTTAATGTGGGTGTTGTAGGTGCTATCCATTCTGTTATATCAAATTCTGCCAGGTGGTATAGCAGCGGTGAAATACTTTCTTCATAAATCTGTATGAATAAATTCATTTTGTCAGAGCGTACCATTCACTCTCAGTCTGAGGGTGTGCGTGGTAGTGTAGTCCTAGAGGACACTAAATACGGAAGAAAAATATCCGCAATGACATTCAGAGCATCAGTAATTTAAGTACGGAAATATCGGAAGATAATCAAAAGGTAGGTACATTGCCAGATTTACGTTTATTCTCAGTACGAAATGAGATGATATTCGCAAGGCACAAAATAATGCAATCCCTATTACTAGCGTCCGATGGCAAAACTTGATCTGGTACATAAGTTGTCTAAATACTTACAGCTTAGATAAGTTGTCTTAATGCTTATATGTAAGTTATACTTAGTTTCATAAGTTTATAAAGATTCATTTAAGATTGAAAAGTTTGATATTTTGTATTACCGAGCTGTGAAATATTAATATGCCAACTTCGAAGAAATACGTTTCATGGTGGAAATTTAGTGTGTTTTCTTGAGTTAAAGCCCAAATCTAATTTGGGAGAAATTTTGAGCATTAAACATTTTAAATTAAATGCATCCTGTCTGCGTATAAGCAATTTAAATTTCCAAAATAAGTTTACACTTCATTCTATTACACAACACTCACCAATGAAATTAAATTAGGATGGATACATGTGCTCTTCTAGCACAATTTTTCAAAATCTTTACCCAGGAAAATGACGAGATTTCGTTACTTTCTGCATTGCTTTTATAGTTTTCAAGGGTTGCCATTCTAAGTCGGATTCTTCGTAACTATATTCCTCCCTAATGTTAAAATATTTACAGTAAATTTTATTTTGATATAGAAAATGTCTAATAAATTTTCTCAAAATTTGCATAGGTTTATGTTCTTCGATGATTGTTTGTGAAAAGGAAAAATTATGACGAATTTGTGCGTTAGGAAGCTCTTAGATCTCCGCAACTACAAAACATAGAGAGTTAGTTTATGTTTCCTTTGATAGACGAAAACGTACTCTACAAAATAAAAAAAATGAATTTAGGAATTTGGAATTATGTTTCATCCACATCTAAGTGCAAAAATTAGCGAAAATCACCGGACTGAAGACGTCATACGTTGTGCGCACGCACACAATACACGTGTCCGTAAACCACCACTCCCGCGCATAGGCGTTTCGGCTCATTACTTGTTGGATGCGGTCGTGAATAGTTGTACAGTTTATGAATTATATTTCAATAAACTTCATAAAATTTTAAAATGGATTATCGAAACATTTTGTGGTAACGAAAAGGAGAAAATGCAGCTGTTCAGGTAAGTGAAGGAAAAAGAGCGAACTAAATAGGTTTCACAAAGAACGCGCAAAATGCTACTATGGAAAAAAAAAAGCAAAAGAATTTCAACATCATAGACTACTTTTAAATAAATGAAGGCTCCTCAGCTTCATCAAGTGCATTATCATCAGATTTAGGCATACATAAGAAGACACAGAAGAATATTTTCGTTCATTACGCTGTAGGAGAAGGATAGAAGAAAGTGTCTAGTGATATATATGCTGTCCATATTACAATTAATGGACAGTCGCGTTTTATATTGACATTTGTATAAATTCATCCCTCAAATAATTCAGCAGATTTAAAACCGTTTCTTTTTAGCGCGCTTATGAGATACTCAGAGTCAAGTTTGCTCATTGATGAGGAGTTCAGTATAGGTACAGGCATATAAATTTTTATGATGATGGGATATTTTGCTCGAAACAAAAAAGACATTTGATTTCCTAAAACGGCACTTCAATCTGAACGTGGTACCTTCGAATTATCCAAAGGCAACTTATTTATAGACCTTACATTCAGTACTATTATTACTACGTAGTTATTGAACTATGTTTGTTATATCCCGTATTTGGAGTCAAGCCTATATTGCACAAAATTGTTACGAATAAAAATTGTGTACACATGAATAAATATTATTTACAGTTTTTAACAGAAAATCTGTTTCAAAAAAATATTTATGAGTCACGAAAGGAAAATTAAGTTTAAACGTTAAACCCCAGGCGACCGTTTGGAACAGACAGCCTTCCGTCACTTTTTTTTTCTTTTTTCAATTTCAGAAATGCCATATCACATAATTTAATCAACTGTTCAAGGGAGAAAAGTTTTGAAATTCGTAAAATTTCAGTTATATCTGATTACTTAAATCCAAATATTACAAAAAACTGATTGTTTTTTCAGCATACTTATATAATGATATCCAAATTACGGAATGTACCAACAAAATTGCTAAAGACAGAAAAATACTTATTTTTTCATTTGGTTTCATTATTATAATCATCTTATAGTGCTCAAAATTTGCTTATGTACAAGTAGCAAATAATTTATTTATTATGTATTTATTATTAATAATGTATTATGTATAAGTGGAATGCATGGAAAGGATAACAGAAGGGAAAGAAGAAAAAAATGCTCATTTTACTAAATGAGACAATAACGATGTGATAATTAATAAGTGTTATACGAAAAGAAGAAAGGACCACATTTCTTTTGAGCGTAATTGAATACTTGAGATTTATGAAAAGTACAATATCTAGAACGAAAACATTGCATGGTGTTTCATGGTTTCTCATTATGCAACATAAATATGAGCCCTTTTCTCTTTGAAAAACCTCTGCGAAAGTATATTTCGTTTAAATACATCTCAATGTGCAGTACATAATATTTCCGAAACATACGTGAAAGTAGTCAGATTGAGTTTAAGATAATCATTATTCTCGTAGATTAATGAAATCATTCTAGCATTTCGTTTGAAAGTCGCAACTCATCACTGATGTTTAACTTAAGCTGCTTTTATTGCTAAATATTGTCAAAACATCCAATCAAGCAATATTAAAAAATGCCGAATAATTTCTGCATTAACAAGATAATCAATTTAACTTCCACCAGATGGCGTAAGTGCATCAAAATAGTCCTGGGTTCAGAAACCAAAAATCATTCGCTTTAAGATTTAAGCAAGACTCAAAAATGAATAATGCACGTGATGATTAAAATTCTGAGCCCGGTCAGATGGCTGCATTTCCTTATTTATTTTTCCTTTGCATCTTGAAAGATTTAGAGCCGTACTAAATTTAAGCAAGAGATATTACAGCCAAACCTCGGTAAACGGGATAAAAGGAGTTCGAATTTTTAATTAAAGAATGCTCATTGCTGCATCACTTTTATTTATTTCGGAGTCAATTTCCATAAAAAGACGTGTTTAGGAGTTTGAAATTCATGGTTCTTAATTGCATCGAAGAATTAGAATAAACATTTCTGTGTGTCCTCAATAAAATAATATTCCGATGTGTAAGCATAGTGCTTCTTCGCTTTCTTTTTTTATTGAATTCAAATTTACTAATTCAAACGGTAGGTAAGCTAAAAGCAAAATAAATAAAGAATGAATAAAATACACGTATTTATTTATGGTTAAAATGAGTAGAAATTTATTTGATTTAGATTAGCATCAAAAGTTTCGTATCTGCACTTAAATAAATGTAATCAGATAGAAAGTGCTCTAAGTTATTTTAATTAAGATTTAGAATGTTATTTAAGAATGAAAACACAGCTAATAAACCATACTTACAAAGCGATCGACTCTCAAATGCGGAACTTGAATGTCATTAAAGATTTGAATACTGTCTATATAATTGATCGGATTTAAGAAAGCAAA
The DNA here is from genome assembly GCF_044657685.1 of Stegodyphus dumicola. NCBI lineage: Eukaryota > Metazoa > Arthropoda > Arachnida > Araneae > Eresidae > Stegodyphus > Stegodyphus dumicola. The sequence continues at coordinate 78,882,984 of NC_140772.1, read as the reverse complement.
ATCGTCCCTGAATTATGACCGTTCTGCTGTTTTCAGAAAACATGTTAAGTAATTTCTTTTTTTAAATAATAAGTAAGTGCTTTTTTAAATAATAAGTAAGTTTAAAATTACAATTTAACTTTAAATTGCTTTAAAACTAAATATTAAAATAGTTTTAAAGCAATTTAAAAGAGGCGCATATTTTTTATTTTTGTGCTGATTTCAAAAACGCTGTTTAAAATGTTATTTAGCACAAAATCATCATTTTAAATCATATAGTTAAATGCAGCTTTTATTAACAAAATATGTTTCGCTCTATCGATAAGTAAATCATTATGTTCCAGTTACGGTCTGCTACAATTAGTATTACATTAATGTTATGAGGTATTTTCTCCCTGCTTTCCGCATGCTTTCGTGGTGTAATTGGAAGGATAATTGACGCGTATTCGAGAGGTCCAGGATTCGACTCCCGGCGAGGACATTTCATATTTTTAACGTCTTCTGCTTCGCAAAAACCAAAGGACTCTACAAGTGGCACCCGAACTGAAAGTTGGTGGATCACCACCAGGATGATCCTCTTATCCCCAAGCGTTCTTCGAAAGGGGAGAACATAAGGTAATTTCTCCCTCCTCTCTGCATGTATTGGTGTTGTAATTGGAAGCATACGCGACGCATATTCGTGAGATCCAGGGTTTGAGGCCCGGGAAGGCATTGCACCATTTTCATGTCTCCTGCTTCCCCCCCCCCGAAAAAAAAAAAAAAAAAAAAAAACTAATGGAATGTTTCAGTTACATATTTCGCTTTTTTTTTTTTTGTATATTAGATAAAGTAAAGTAGATTATACACCTTAAGTATTAATTGCCTTCATTTTATAAATATTTAAAAAATTGATAAATTTATATGTATAGGCGATGAATTTAGTCCGAAGTTATAGTGTCACGATTTAATGCGGCAGAAAGCTTTACTTTATTAATTTACTTAAGTCTGTAGTTTCTAGTTTATGTCTCTTTCCATCATTCGGCAAAAGTCTACAATAATCTTATCATTCCATTAACTTTTTCCATTTATTCGATTATCATTGAAAACTTTCTAAGAATTTTCGGAAAAATTCACTACATGCAAAAAGTGTAATTTAATATTCAGGCTGAAAAAAGGAAATTTTAATTTTCCAAGCACGCTTTCTAATTTTCTGGCTTTGAAATTTCGGATTCCTATTGCTACTTTTTTGCTTATTTATAGTATATGTTTCTATAATAAGGCTAACCATTTCACATTAAATTCTGAATATGAAACCCAATTAACACCCCTTCCATAATTTCTGCTTCAGTTACTGAAATAATTTACTATGTTTAAAATGATCGCCTTTGTTTCCTAAGGCTTCAAGAAATTGCCTTCATTAGTTGAAATTCACTGTGAATTGATGGAAATAGATTCTTTTGAGAGTTAACTAGTTGGATGATTTGAATAATATTTTAGCCATGTTATTAACGTAACAGGCGCAGGCAAATGTTCCTTTTGAATAAATCTGTTTTTGTTCCGAATCCCCATTTATATCTTAAACTTAAATCTTTTGTATCCAAACAGGTATCTTTGTAGCATACAAGTCGCGGCGCTAGGTTCTGTGGATACCACAGAACCTAGCTCCCCCTTTCGAAGAACGCCACAGTTCTGTGGATACCTAATGACCTAGAGAAAGATGTATATTCTATTCATGATGTGCATTCATTATCGACTATAAAGGGTACATTATTGAGTATTATGGAGTATATAAAGGGTACATTATTGAGTATCATTGAGTATAAAGTGTACATTATTGAGTATCATTGAGTATAAAGGGTACATTATTCAGTATAAAGGGTATATTATTGAGAGTAAAAGGTACGTTATTGAGTATTATTGGGTATAAAGGATATAACCATAAGTAATACTATTTTTCTTAAATATAATGAAGATAAAAAAAAAAAAAAAACTCACCAAAATTGGAAAAGAAGTTTGGTGAAAACTAAGAGTGCTACCTTGTTTCAGATTCAGCGAACGAGCTTCCTTCGTTGAGGTTTTTGTTGTTTTCTCCATGTGTAACATAAATACGAACCAATTACTTTTAAAACGGTCTTCACGAAAGGATTGTAGCAATTCAGCCATTCTACGCCTTGGTATTCTCCAAATAGTTCAATCAATCTATAAAATCTTCTAATCTAGTACCATTAGGACGAGGAATATACGTGGTTGACCGCTTCTCCCCCCAGTTACATTAGTGAAATTCTTTTTTCGTTCTCACAACGGGTTTAGTAATTCAAGGCCTTCGTATTCTTTACTATCTTTCCTGAGAAGGCGAAAGAATTAGGATTTAATTACACCAAAGCATTCGAGGAAAACTAACGTCTTCAGGAAAGCGGGTGGGGTGTATCCACGTTACACATCCGGAAATTCACGAAAGCTCTCGTGCAATGAGCCATTCAAAAGGATTTGAGTCCGTATCGATCTGCTAACATTGAGCGACTGAGTACTGGTAGGCAATAGAGTGGTGGAGGAAAAGGTTTGGTTTGGCGTATTTGAATTACGATAAAGAATACAAGGGCTATTGCCTAAGGGGATGAAGGCCTTCGTGGAGAACATTCTGAGGAAACTACGTCGTATGCACGCTACACATAGAGAAACCACTAAAACACTTATACAGCCAGCCTGTTAGATTGGATTCGCAGCCGGAACCAAATTACCAGTGTTCAAAGAATTAATTACTCGGTCTGTGGTGGGCGGTGGAGCGAAAGGCGGACTATTTATCCACTACTGCAGTGCAGCAGATTATTAAGGAAGGTAAGCACATAAGAAAGACAATAATTCCCTACATATTAAAAACACCTAAATTCACAGTGAGTAAATAGATGAATAGAAGATAAAAATAAAATAATATAAAGCAAATGAATGAAAAGTATTAAAAGATATTTACGCGAATTGTAATAATATGCATGTATGTAAATCATCGTAGACAAAATATTTTACTTTTTTAATTATTGTAAATATTTAGGATTTGAACCCTATTTTTCACATAAAAACGATAGATCGTAGCAACATTCACAGCGAAATTTCTGATAGAACAGAATATAATAAAAATTTAAGTTAAACTTGATAAATGAATTACAGATATGAACTCTGCTAACGGGGAGACTGTTGAAATCAATAATAGACTCGATAAGTTTATCGAAATATTAGAAAAAATTCTAAAATCTACTACTATAACAGGGATTTTATCAACGGATGGAATTTAATAGTTTCAAGCAAATGTGCAGCCAGCTATTTATTTAGCTGTTAAAGTATTAAAGTATTAAAGCTGTTAAAGTTAAAGTATCAAAGTATTAAAGTGTTATTTAGCTGTTAAAGTTTTAATTTATGAGTAAAAAAATTACTTTTATTCAGATTTTAGAGTTTACCAATATTTTCTATACTTTTTATTGTTTAATTTAAAAAAAAAGTTAAAAATAATCTAAATCTAAATAAATATATGTATGTTTTTTTCCAGTTTGGGAAAGGAAGATGCTGTTTTAGTAATGGTGAAACAGGATGCATAGGGCCAAAAAATTGAGAACCACTGTACTACAGTCTTTTATGTAATTAACAGCCGCCTAACTGGTATAGTAGTTTGCTTCGCTGACTGCCGTGCCGAAGGGCCCGAGTTCGAATGCCGGAGAATTATCGATATTTGTAAATGTATAGTGTTGGAGTGGAATGGCGGCATTGTAAATATGCGGCGAGCCGAAAGTCCTCTCGTTTGGTTTCCTGGAAGGGAAGAGGGGTGACAGACCATCGGACCCGTCCCCTCGGGCTACTCTCCATCAAAATTGGGGGGGGGGGAGAACTGAACTAAACCGCCATGTCAATCGTAAAAGGCTCAAGGCTGTGGTCAGCAAGTGGCGTATCTTACGCTCCTTGCCACGTAGAATTTCATGGGCTTGGGCTGATGTAACTGTCATACAAGGAAGCATAAGTAACAACAACTATAAATAGTTAAACATTTTTATCCCTTATTCTGTTTTACGATTACGTTCTAAGACGAAATTGTGTCTTGAAATTCGTGCAGAGTTCTATTACAAATAACAGAGCAGCCGGATTTAAAATAGCTTCTAATAACTGGCCCCGTCCGTTCTGGATTATTGTAAATTTGTGTAAGACTTAATTTACAAAATCCGAGGGCCAGAGTAAAACTGTTACAGAGTTGGCCTGTCTAGTTATCTCGGTGCAATAAATGTACTTGAATTGAAAATATATATAAAAGTTTGCTTATTGTAAATATTAAGAAAAATTTAGATGTCTCCCTGAAAATAAAGGCCCGAGACAATTTAATCTGTGAAAGATAACACATTCTCCTTAGTTTGTGGTTTCTTCAGAACAAGACAAGTTGACCATGTGAAAAACAAACAGCTAATTAAGTTGTATGGTTACTATTATTTAAATTAACCAGTTATTTATAATTTCACCGTTTGCTATAAATTATACTCTCTGTATCCTCACCCTAATACAAATAAGTTAGATAGTATATAAACTGAGGTTTCGGATTATCACACAGGCTTGTTCCTGGGCTTCGCGGGTACTTCAGCTTGAGTTCCTGCCATCTATTAACTTGAAATTGTTCGAGTTTGTGTTATCGCAGTCGGCAAATTGGATTTCATATGCCGGTAAAGTTTTGTAGATATTTGTCTGTTCCTCTTTATTTGTATCACCATGAGTTATGATTGATTTTGTTAACAAAAGAACTTGCATTTATGTTCTAAGTTTTGGTTAAACAAAAAGGTTTATTTAAACCTTTATCTGACTTTGTCGCTACTCTCAGACATAGTCATAATTCATGTCACATTTGTTAGGGGCTTAGACCTATTTAACGTTTAACAGATCAGAGAAAATCCTATAAGGTTTAAGCTCACAATGTGCATTAGAAAGATACATGCAGAATAAGATACATACGCATTAGAAACAGACATGTAAAATTCGTCACATGTATGTGTTATACCGAAGAAAACTAAAGCATACTTACAGCTATTCTTAATTATATTGAAAATCGCGAAAACGAAAAATATCAAGAACATTATTAGCCTTTGATTACTATCAAAACCTTTAAATAATAAGCAGATGTCCCTTTTGCTGGATTAAGCCTTTAATGGGGTCTAGACAGAATTTACATTGAGATCTCATTTACATATATTGCTTCTAATAAAATAATAAATAATGTTACATAAAATGTGTATTAATAATGGGGAAAGAATACAATTACAGTTACAAATACGTTAAAAGTTTTCTGGTACAGTCAATATGCAATCTGCAACGCATTTTTGTACAAGTAAGTTACTAATAATCTTATATCATTTTGCTGATCTTCTCGAAGAATTACTTTCGGTGTATTTACTGAATATGTGCTTGGATCACGAAATTTAGTAGAAGCAAAATGTGTTGATCAAATACACTGAAAAGCCAGCAATATGAATATCTACTCAATAACGTGTTGCGCGAACTTTGGCCCACAAAACAGCTGCAAATTGCTTTGGCCTAGATGCTGCAAGCTCTTAGAAAATGACTGGAGACATGTTGCACCAAATGTATAAGCAGCAGTCACTCAAAATCGAGATAATCCGACATAGTGGTGTGTGACTTCTAAGCTGCCCCTCCATGGCATCCCAAATGAGCTCTATTGAAGATCCCGCGAGTTAGGTGGCCATGATATTAATTGCAATTCATCCTTATACTCCTCGACCCATCTAATAAAATTCGAGCCTTATGACATGGGGTGTTGTCTTGCTGGATAATTTCGTTTCTTGTTGGGAAGCCAGGGTAAGGGTAAAACTAATCCGCAAGTATAACTGATCCGCAAGATAATCCGCAGCTTTATGGTCTGTTCCATCAGAACTATAGGCCCCAGAGCCGCCCATGAGAACGTCCCCCGAAGTATAATATCGACATGACTAGCCTGTGTATAACTTGCTGTACAGGGAGGAGCAACTGTTAGTCTGGAAAGACGGCGTACTCTGATAAGACTATTGACATGATGAATCCTAATTAACTAACTGGTTTCTACTCAGACTATCAGGCTGTTTTATTCTTAAAAAGCTCTGTAATTTAAGGCATAAAAGCTATTAATTCCATTCACACCTGCTTAACATGGTTTAAGCTGTAAACATGTCAGGGAAATGTTGAGTTGAGTACGCATAAATGTGTAGCTGGGTCAGCAAAACCTTCAACTGATGTTTGCTTTGCCGTGATTGGTTGTTCATAATCAACTTGGCCTAACGTTGGAAAGTTAGAACTTTTAAAAACCTTTAAACCAGTTTCTGTTATGTAGCAAGGTCTGATTGCTTAATTACGAAGATTGGCTTAGACATCTTATGAACTAAAAACCACCGTGGGAACTAAGCTTTAGGCGACTTACCGCGTCGACTCTGAAAGCAACTATATATAATGAATAGTTTTGAAACAAACATTTTTATTTAAAACTTTAACGATCCATGGTTTGTACTTGAGTTTAATCTCCGCATTTTGAAGGATTTCATATAACATAAAATGTAAATTAAAATTAAATAGTAATTAACTCTGTTGATTCAACAAGGTAAAACCTTTACAAGCTTCGGCTCAAATCTAAACTAATTGCGCAAATAACTCGATTGACGAAAAACTAACATATAACGACCCCGGTAACAGTATTCTCTGAAATGAGTGAGGGAATAGTACAATGGCTATCGTAGCTGTCTAAGCTTTCTCTGACTTTTAAGAACTCAATTTTCATATATACCCATTCAATTTTAATCTTGATGACAGCTAACAAAAGAAGCAGTAAACTTCAAATAATAAGGTTATAAGCTCATTATTTAAATTAATCAGTTATTTTAAATTTTAGCCTTTACTATAATTTCTACTTCGTCACCAGAATGCAAATGAATTCATTTAAACTGAGACTTTTAGAGTTTATGAGAGAAAGTGTGTCTGGTTGCGGGTGTACACTAAGTTTAGTCCCTGTCAGCTCTAATATTTGTAAGTATTTGACGTTCGTTATATCGCTGCCAATACTTTTATTTTGATGTTCCGGTAGAATTACTGAGCCAGCTTCCATTGATATTAAATTGAAGAAGCAACTAATATACAACCTCAGACATAGAGGTAAGTCGTTTTATATCTGTTATTGGATTAATTATCAGTTTTAGATCAAGTAAGAACCCACAAGGTTAATTAACATAAAAGTTGCAGAATAATTAAAAATAGTTTACGTTATTTACTACAATAGCAAATGTAATTGCAAACTGCCGAAGAGTGATTATACATGTACAATATATGCATATACGGATATACAATTCTCATGCTATGTATACTTGCACAGTATCTAGTACCTAATCTAATTTCATTTATTAATCAAATATTATGATGAAATTTATTTATATTAGTTAAAAATAATAACATAAATATTCTATATTATTAAAGTTCTCGTAAAATATTCTTTAATTTTTGAGGTATAACGAGATCTTAGGTTAGCAGAGCTCTCATTTCTGTTTTTACGTCTCCCTGTATGTATTTGAGCTTTATTTATATATAACATAAAATATACCATGTATATTTATATATATATATAAATATCTACCATGTTAGAGGTCTTCTAAATTCTTTTACATGAATTCTTCTGCTAGTCGTTCTTTTCACATACCATACAGTTCAGCTTATGCTTACACAAAAGCTCATCTAATACTAACATTTTTCCAAAAATTATTAAACGGACATCATCTTCAGCGTTTTGATATATTTTTTATGTATCTGTCATTCACAGCTGGATTTCTTCTCAGAGTATGTTAGTTGTTCCTCGAAATATAAATGAAGCTTATTTTGTTTTTGGATTTTATTTAAGTAGTACAGAATTGCTCGTAAAACAACTTTTCTCTGGCCTTATATTTTCAAACATATTTCAACATTATTATAAAGAAGAGTTCAAAAGAATGGTCGCAGGTGAAATAGTTTGCTTTTTCTGTCTTTGTACGAGGTAAAGGAAGGTTTGTAATCTCGAAAATTTTTGGCTTCAGATTTCAACGGAAATATTGAATTTGATCGTTCCCGAATATGTATTGAAAAGTTTTTTGAGTCTGTACGTGCAGACAGAATAAAGGATAATTTATCCCTAAGGGGATTGTAAAATAGAGTTGAAATAGATTCAAAAATAATTTTTCGTAACGTCTGCTCGTACATATGTAAGTATGTATGCATGTATGTGTCTCGCATAACAAAAATGCCGTGGAACGCAGAAATTTTGTATGTAAGACTGCTATAACATCTATTTGTGCATCTTCCGTTTTTATTGCAATAGGCAGTTCCAAATATATATATATATACTATATGCACATACATGCCCATCTCCTTACGCGATTATAAAGACTTACCTGGTCTTTATTTCCACAATCATTAGTCGATACATACTCTTCCAACAACTGAATTGTTTCAAATGCCGAAATATTCATATTTTGGCAACATGAAATTTAAAAACAATTCATTTGGAACAAATAGCGAAATCTAATTTTAACAGGGTTTCCTGATTCTTATATTTTAAAATTTTTATGCTTGTTATAAGAAAATAAAATTAGAAGCTTGACTCCCGTACGGCAAAAACTGACCGAAATATTTGCTTTCAAAATTTTGAATTAGCCTAGAAATCGGTTAATTAAGTTAGAAAAATTCGAGCAAGTAAATTTAAATCAAGTGCAGCAAAAATGGGTATATTTAATAGGCGTGCAAGGAAAAAAATGTAGTGTCTACGTCAGATTTTGTTTATTTATTTCGGCTTCAAAATTGACCTACCGTGCAAAAAATATTTTATTTCAAGTTAGCCAAAGAATTTTTAAAGCCAAATATTATTTTTTTTCTTTTCTTGTAATATTTAACGATTTGAATAGTCTAAATTCTGGGCGGTTCATAATAATTATATGCGTTTCGGTATCCCGGTTCAACAATTATAATTAATAATGCCAAAAAAACCTGAAAAAATAAAAAAATAATTATATGTGCTTTTAAAAGATACTGTTTTCCCTTTGGCCATTTTTGAAACATTTTTGAATTCTCTTATTTGAATTGTTATCTTTGAGACTGGACTGTCTGGAAGATTTGCTAAAAACATTCAAATAATTTTACCAAACGGTAGCAGCTTTCAGCCTTCAGCGTAACAAACTAATTTTATACATGAATTTATTACTCTTTCCTATGTGTAATGAAAAACGCTCAATAATGTAGAATAGAAAGTCTGTTTCGAAAATAAATCTCGCATTGATTGACAAAATGGTTAGATTATTTAATTACGGCAAAGCCTCGAGGGCTATCTGCTTAGGGGGAGGGATGCCTTCGTGGAGGCACTTTCTAGGAGAAACAGGCTCGTATATACGTTACACATAGGGAAGACCACAAAAACATTTATGCAGCTAGCCTGTTCGCGGGATTCGAACCTTGGACCGAACTACCAGTGTTCAGCAACTTTACCGCTCGGCCGCTGGTGGGCCCGATTGACAAAATGAATTATATTCTTAATATACACAGTAATTCAAAACTAGAAGAAAGAACTTCTAGGAGGGGTAGGGTACATCAAGGCGACTTGGAATCCCATAACAATGCGCGGGGTAAAATGCAATCCTAATGAGATAGAGGGATATTAGGGCCTGTCGTGGGAAAACGGCCGACAGCCATCCGCAGAGGTGTTAGGATAGAAAACGTAAATACATCGCGACCGCAAATTAACATTTAAAACTATAAAATTAAGTCCTGACTTTCCTGATGATGAAAGTTCCCGCCATTTTGTAACTTGGAGTAAGGCATGCATTTTAGATATTTAGAACTGCAGTGGGCTTTTTGACATGACGAATCTTCGTGGCTATCGCGAATATCCGACAGACGCCAACCTTATTTCAAAACATCCGAGATTCCATGTGTTGTGTAGAGAATTTGTCTGATAACGGTATAAAAACTAGGTGAATGATTTTCTGATTTATAGAAATTTTAATTTTATTTGATTCTGAATTATTTATCTTAAGGCATTAATTTTGGGGAAAAACAGATGCTTCTGGGAATATTATTTAGTTTAAAAGAATATTATTTATTTTCTTTTATTTGCAAATTTTGTACAAGCTTTGATTCATTGTGAAAGAAGCAGGGAAAAGGAGGCAATTTTTTGCCAAGTCATGATTTCGCGCGCTTTGTCCTTTAGAATGTTCGAGAAGGAATTTTCATTGTGGAGTTGACCTTAAGAGAGGAAGTACGTGACCAAAAAGGCAAAGGTTGCTACTTGTCTTTCAATGTAAGTCATTCAGGTTTTTGGCGATTGAGGGTCCGGTTGTTGGCTAAGTGAAGAAGGGCGCGCATGCACAGTCACCCTTATTTCCGCATTCAGGGGTTGAAAACGCAAATTTTGTCTAAATTAAGGCGGCGATAAGTGAAGCCATAGTGGGAGCCCGCGTTTGTGAAGGAGACGAAGGAAATTCGAGTTGGACTCTCTTACTTACGGGCTTGCTGGACTTGTGGACGTTACTCTTGAAACTTGCTGGAAAGCGAGAGACCAGATGTAATTACGAAGAGAGATGTTTTCCGGCGGGGAGCGGCAAATATGCTCCCCGGCCGCGTTTTGCTTAAGAGGCATTCACTTACTGACTGGCGTGTGGAACTTACTTGGGACGTTACTCGTGAAGCTTGCTCTTGGGATGAGTAAGAACAGGCGAGCCGTAATTGCCTAGAAAAAACGTTTCTGGCCGGAAGCTGCAAACACGCTCCCTTGCCGCGTTCTGGTATAGAGGCGAAATTTGAACGAGTTACCTGCGTGTTGACTTTAGACTTTCAGGACCAAGCGGATAGCCGTCCTGGGCAGCAGTGCTCCTGTTTCTGTTTTACAGAAGAAAAATTAGTTTCGGCACTATGAAAACCCGTGACCTGCGTGTTGACTTTAGACTTTCAAGACCAAGCGGATAGCCGTCCTGGGCAGTAGTGCTCCTGTATCTGTTCTACAGTGGTAAAATAACGTACCAGTGTAAAGATGAGCCCGGCCGACGTCAACGCTTATTAAGATACAAGATGTCCAACTCAAGATGTCTTTAACAGATAAGTTATTTTTTTATTTATTTTTTTTTTTTTTTGTGTTTATTCGATCCTCTCACGTGAAGTTACATATATAACATTTCCACTTCAAGACGTCTTTACCAGATATTTAATTTTGTTTTTTGGATTGAATTCTCACGGTAATCTATATAACATTGGTGCCGTGACCTCTGCTTAGTGGGGGATCGGATCGAGAATTGAACTTGAATTTTGAATTTACCTATTTTTAGTAATTTACTGTTTTAATGAAGGAGTTAAGTCTATGTGCTAGGATTAATTAGTTTTGATTTGTGTTTGCTTATTTGTTAATACTAGAGGATAAATTTGGAGAATTTGTGTGAATTTCAGGAATTTTGGACTTTAACGTTAGGCAAACAGAATTGAACTTTAAAATTAGGAAAAATATATATTTTAATGTAGCAGAATAGGTACTGTACATTTTTACTGTTGAAATTCCTTGAGTGTTTTCTGGATGTATATTTTCGATTTACTGATTTATGATACAAGATGGAAAATGAATTATTTCACGATAATCCTTTGCTATTTGTGAATCCTTGTATAAAGTTTCGAGTGCTTGTCTTTAAAAAACTGGGCTCATTTTATGAGCACTTCTAAGAGAAAGAGATTAAAGACTAATTATTTTACTGAATGAGACAAGCCATAGCTATGCGTAGCTAGAATTTTTTTTGTGTGTTTTTGCTACTTATTTAACCTAGAATCTTGTGAAATGTGTAATTGTGAGGGGTAACGTTAGAGAAATTTTGATTTTTTGACTTAATTGAATAATATTTTGTGAAATGTATGTAATGTTTTCATGATTATGTAGCTTAGTTTATTATTGCTTTTTGATTTACAATGTTTTGATATGATTCCAGTATATTGTGTAATGTGTTAGAAAATTTAATTTAGTATTGAGCAATGAATTTTATAAGTTCTTAAGGCATAATGATACAAATGAATGTGTTAAAAAAAAATTGAAGGTTATTTTTCAATTGCAAAATTCTGTTTTAAAGTGAACATGGGTTAGATTTGAATTTTTGCCTGAGATCAGCAATAGTGATGTTTGCATATTTAATTTTTTTGGATTGAATTCATCAGCTTGAGTGAAGTTCTGATTAGTTTAATGAGTCAGAGTAATTGAGATTAGTTATCTTCTGAGTTTAAAGCTTGTGAAAAGTTGTCATGTGAGAATTGTTTAACCAGTAGAAATTTAGTCTTGTGAATGGTAGAAAGTGAAGTTAATGAGAATTTTGTGACAACGGGAATTGGTTTTATGAAATTTTTGAAATAAGTTTGAGAAGATTAGTTACTTTTGCTCTGTACTCATGTGTGGGAATTTTCTGTTGATTACAAGTAGTTTGTCTTGAATTTGCTAGTGAATCGTAATAGATTTGATTTGAGTTATTGAATTTTCTTTCTTGGTTGGACTTGTTGCTGAATTTGGGGTCAATTCTTGTTTTGGTTTGACTTGTTAGTATCAAGATAGTTGTATCGGGTTTTTGTTTTGTTTTCTGGTGGTTTCTGCCAAGGTCCGTAAAATGTAAGTTCTCTGATGTTTAGTTTTGTGGAAGAATTGAGATTTCTGTGGTTATAGGAAAATGGTAGAATTTGAGTTATGGATTTGATTTGTGAGATTTTCAGGGATTTTGAGTTATGAGTAAGTACGTTTTTTTAGTTTAGCACGTTTGAGAACTTTGCATTTGTTGCTTGCAGCTAGGTCTTGCGTGAAGTTGTAATGTCCTGAAAGCTCGTCTTCTTGTAAATACTTGCACTTCATGGTGGCACTTGACCTCTTACACCGGGGCAAACAGGAACTTGTTATCTGAGAAAACTATTGTTGTATCTTTTTCATTGTGTTGGTTCAGGATTGTAACGTTTCAGTCAGCGCACTTTTCTTTCCGAGACTGGAGATCTTATGTTCTCTTTCATCGTGTCTGGAGGTTTGCTTGATACGTAAAGTTTGGGTCTGTCATTCATAATACAGCGCTTTTCTCAGCCTACATGGACGCGGTAAAGAGTTACTTTGTTTCTTTTGTTTGGGTGGAGGTGTTTCTGAAAGCTGCTACTTAGGTTACTATACAACGTTTTGGAAGTCTGATGCAGAATGGATCTCAGTTTTTGCCTAAAATTGGGGGGTTTGTTTTGAACACTTTTTTGATTTGTGATGTTTTATTTAGTGTTCTAGTAACGTGCTTCAGTCCAGCTTTGATTGATTTCTTTGACTAGTTGAATTTTTTTTTTGTGGACTTAATGGATCTTTAAATTACTGAATTTTTTTTTTGTTGTCTTACTAAGGGGACTTAAGTTTGGTGTTGTTACTCACTAGTGTTTATCGTGAGGTTTGAAATTTTTAGCGACACTTCACTCTGCTGGTTGATTTCTTTTTGGATTGATTTGAATTACAGTGAAATACTTTTGGCTTGATATGGTTTAACATAATGACTATTTGTGTATTTGTTTAGGTATTGCAGTTTAAAATTTTTGTTTAAGTATCACTGATCTCAATGTTTATTTGAATTACGTACGAAATTTTTACAGTTTAATTGTATTTTCATTTTATGTCTATATGTGTATCTTGGTAGTATTTGTAAATTTTTTGGCCAAACGTTATTTTGTATATGCATTAGGTTGTATTATTATTATTTTTTTTTGTGTGTGTATTGGATAAAATTCTAATTGGTATTTGCACAGCGTATTCGTTATGTTAATTCTCGGAATTGATTTTGGTTGAATTGAATTTTTGGACAATCACGTTTTCTTTCTGATTTTTTTTGTGTGGGGTATTTTCGGCTGGTTCCGAGGTTCCTTGTGTTGTAACGTTCTTTTCTTTTCTAATGCTGGGCCCTGATCAGGCCGCTTCTGTTCTTAGACGTGATTGTTTGGGATTCATTCCTGGAAGTTATTCAATTTCGTGGTACTTAGGGGGGTCTTTACTCTTTGTTTGAATACGTTCATGTGACATATTTTATTTGGAATTGTTTGAATTATTAATGTGTTTATTTTCTCAGGAATGTATTTTATGTATCTGCGGCGCGTTAATTATCTTATTTTTATTTATTTATTTATTTATTTTTTTTGGTGTGAACAATTGGATTAGATTATTTCTTTCTTCGGGTGTGAGTATCCGAACACATTCAGTGGCTTATCTATCGTAAGGGAAAAATTGACAGATAAAGTCTTCTTCAACTTTGAAAGAGTGATTGTTCTTCCTTGGTCGAAGGTGAGACGTAGGGGGGTGAATCTGGTTTCTTTTAAGGTCAAGTTTCTTGGCTTGTATTCTACTAAACGGTCAGTCAGCTGTTTGTTTTTCGAGCATTGTGATTCTCTACTAAGGGGTATTGTGCTGAGTTCACATTACGGGGTTGTTGCTTTCACTTTCTCGGGTTGACGGCTGCAGGGGGGAGTTGCTAACACAATGATTTCTAACTACAGGGTTTTCCCTCGCTTGCATTAACAACTCCGTACTCATTTAATGTACTCCATGATTGTGCTCAGTAGAAATTGTCACAATAGTAGAATGTGCGCGACCTCAGGTGAAATTGTTTACATTAATGGACTGAAAAAGAATGAATAGATAAATAAACGTTCAGAAATGTGGCCACAAAGAGACTGCAACACTAGTGTGATGTATTGAACTGAAAAAAAAAAAAAAAGAGAAATTCTTTTTGTCATAAAATTATTGATTGATCTTAGACATATTTTGTTTGTGATTAACGCCTTATTTTTATTTTTATTTTTGTATGTGATCTGAGTATTTCTAGGTTTAATTAATTAAGTGATTTAATTGATGTTTTTGATGATCTTCCTTGACTATTTTAATTAGTAATTGCTTTGATTAATCTTGTTGTTTTCCTTGCACATTTTGGACTTGAAATTTAATGTGTCAGTAACGTCACTGTACCAAGGAGTCGTGTGGAATATTGTTACATTATGTTATCCTTTAGCCTTATTGCGCGGTATGAGTCATGGTATTTCAAGAAGTGTTTGTCTTCTAAATTTTGGTACACCAAAATTTAATACCTTAGGGGAAAGGAAATGTTGTGTAGAGAATTTGTCTGATAACGGTATAAAAACTAGGTGAATGATTTTCTGATTTATAGAAATTTTAATTTTATTTGATTCTGAATTATTTATTTTAAGGCTTTAATTTTGGGGAAAAACAGATGCTTCTGGGAATATTATTTAGTTTAAAAGAATATTATTTATTTTCTTTTATTTGCAAATTTTGTACAAGCTTTGATTCATTGTGAAAGAAGCAGGGAAAGGGAGGCAATTTTTTGCCAAGTCATGATTTCGCGCGCTTTGTCCTTTAGAATGTTCGAGAAGGAATTTTCATTGTGGAGTTGACCTTAAGAGAGGAAGTACGTGACCAAAAGGTCAAAGGTTGCTACTTGTCTTTCAATGTAAGTCATTCAGGTTTTTGTCGATTGAGGGTCCGGTTGTTGGCTAAGTGAAGAAGGGCTCGCATGCGCGTTCACCCTTATTTCCGCATTCAGGGGTTGAAAACGCAAATTTTGTCTAAATTAAGGGGGCGATAAGTGAAGCCATAGTGGGAACCCGCGTTTGTGAAGGAGACGAAGGAAATTCGAGTTGGACTCTCTTACTTACGGGCTTGCTGGACTTGTGGACGTTACTCTTGAAACTTGCTGGAAAGCGAGAGACCAGATGTAATTACAAAGAGAGATGTTTTCCGGCGGGGAGCGGCAAATATGCTCCCCGGCCGCGTTTTGGTTAAGAGGCACTCACTTACTGACTGGCGTGTGGAACTTACTTGGGACGTTACTCGTGAAGCTTGCTCTTGGGATGAGTAAGAACAGGCGAGCCGTAATTGCCTAGAAAAAACGTTTCTGGCCGGAAGCTGCAAACACGCTCCCTTGCCGCGTTCTGGTATAGAGGCGAAATTTGAACGAGTTACCTGCGTGTTGACTTTAGACTTTCAGGACCAAGCGGATAGCCGTCCTGGGCAGCAGTGCTCCTGTTTCTGTTTTACAGAAGAAAAATTAGTTTCGGCACTATGAAAACCCGTGACCTGCGTGTTGACTTTAGACTTTCAAGACCAAGCGGATAGCCGTCCTGGGCAGTAGTGCTCCTGTTTCTGTTCTACAGTGGTAAAATAACGTACCAGTGTAAAGATGAGTCCGGCCGACGTCAACGCTTATTAAGATACGAGTCCTCCACTTCAAGATGTCTTTAACAGATAAGTTATTTTTTTATTTATTTTTTTTTTTTGTGTTTATTCGATCCTCTCACGTGAAGTTACATATATAACATTTCCACTTCAAGACGTCTTTACCAGATATTTAATTTTGTTTTTTGGATTGAATTCTCACGGTAATCTATATAACATTGGTGCCGTGACCTCTGCTTAGTGGGGGATCGGATCGAGAATTGAACTTGAATTTTGAATTTACCTATTTTTAGTAATTTACTGTTTTAATGAAGGAGTTAAGTCTATGTGCTAGGATTAATTAGTTTTGATTTGTGTTTGCTTATTTGTTAATACTAGAGGATAAATTTGGAGAATTTGTGTGAATTTCAGGAATTTTGGACTTTAACGTTAGGCAAACAGAATTGAACTTTAAAATTAGGAAAAATATATATTTTAATGTAGCAGAATAGGTACTGTACATTTTTACTGTTGAAATTCCTTGAGTGTTTTCTGGATGTATATTTTCGATTTACTGATTTATGATACAAGATGGAAAATGAATTATTTCACGATAATCCTTTGCTATTTGTGAATCCTTGTATAAAGTTTCGAGTGCTTGTCTTTAAAAAACTGGGCTCATTTTATGAGCACTTCTAAGAGAAAGAGATTAAAGACTCTAATTATTTTAGTGAATGAGACAAGCCATAGCTATGCGTAGCTAGAATTTTTTTTGTGTGTTTTTGCTACTTATTTAACCTAGAATCTTGTGAAATGTGTAATTGTGAGGGGTAACGTTAGAGAAATTTTGATTTTTTGACTTAATTGAATAATATTTTGTGAAATGTATGTAATGTTTTCATGATTATGTAGCTTAGTTTATTATTGCTTTTTGATTTACAATGTTTTGATATGATTCCAGTATATTGTGTAATGTGTTAGAAAATTTAATTTAGTATTGAGCAATGAATTTTATAAGTTCTTAAGGCATAATGATACAAATGAATGTGTTAAAAAAAAATTGAAGGTTATTTTTCAATTGCAAAATTCTGTTTTAAAGTGAACATGGGTTAGATTTGAATTTTTGCCTGAGATCAGCAATAGTGATGTTTGCATATTTAATTTTTTTGGATTGAATTCATCAGCTTGAGTGAAGTTCTGATTAGTTTAATGAGTCAGAGTAATTGAGATTAGTTATCTTCTGAGTTTAAAGCTTGTGAAAAGTTGTCATGTGAGAATTGTTTAACCAGTAGAAATTTAGTCTTGTGAATGGTAGAAAGTGAAGTTAATGAGAATTTTGTGACAACGGGAATTGGTTTTATGAAATTTTTGAAATAAGTTTGAGAAGATTAGTTACTTTTGCTCTGTACTCATGTGTGGGAATTTTCTGTTGATTACAAGTAGTTTGTCTTGAATTTGCTAGTGAATCGTAATAGATTTGATTTGAGTTATTGAATTTTCTTTCTTGGTTGGACTTGTTGCTGAATTTGGGGTCAATTCTTGTTTTGGTTTGACTTGTTAGTATCAAGATAGTTGTATCGGGTTTTTGTTTTGTTTTCTGGTGGTTTCTGCCAAGGTCCGTAAAATGTAAGTTCTCTGATGTTTAGTTTTGTGGAAGAATTGAGATTTCTGTGGTTATAGGAAAATGGTAGAATTTGAGTTATGGATTTGATTTGTGAGATTTTCAGGGATTTTGAGTTATGAGTAAGTACGTTTTTTTAGTTTAGCACGTTTGAGAACTTTGCATTTGTTGCTTGCAGCTAGGTCTTGCGTGAAGTTGTAATGTCCTGAAAGCTCGTCTTCTTGTAAATACTTGCACTTCATGGTGGCACTTGACCTCTTACACCGGGGCAAACAGGAACTTGTTATCTGAGAAAACTATTGTTGTATCTTTTTCATTGTGTTGGTTCAGGATTGTAACGTTTCAGTCAGCGCACTTTTCTTTCCGCGACTGGAGATCTTATGTTCTCTTTCATCGTGTCTGGAGGTTTGCTTGATACGTAAAGTTTGGGTCTGTCATTCATAATACAGCGCTTTTCTCAGCCTACATGGACGCGGTAAAGAGTTACTTTGTTTCTTTTGTTTGGGTGGAGGTGTTTCTGAAAGCTGCTACTTAGGTTACTATACAACGTTTTGGAAGTCTGATGCAGAATGGATCTCAGTTTTTGCCTAAAATTGGGGGGTTTGTTTTGAACACTTTTTTGATTTGTGATGTTTTATTTAGTGTTCTAGTAACGTGCTTCAGTCCAGCTTTGATTGATTTCTTTGACTAGTTGAATTTTTTTTTTGTGGACTTAATGGATCTTTAGAATTACTGAATTTTTTTTTTGTTGTCTTACTAAGGGGACTTAAGTTTGGTGTTGTTACTCACTAGTGTTTATCGTGAGGTTTGAAATTTTTAGCGACACTTCACTCTGCTGGTTGATTTCTTTTTGGATTGATTTGAATTACAGTGAAATACTTTTGGCTTGATATGGTTTAACATAATGACTATTTGTGTATTTGTTTAGGTATTGCAGTTTAAAATTTTTGTTTAAGTATCACTGATCTCAATGTTTATTTGAATTACGTACGAAATTTTTACAGTTTAATTGTATTTTCATTTTATGTCTATATGTGTATCTTGGTAGTATTTGTAAATTTTTTGGCCAAACGTTATTTTGTATATGCATTAGGTTGTATTATTATTATTTTTTTTTTGTGTGTGTATTGGATAAAATTCTAATTGGTATTTGCACAGCGTATTCGTTATGTTAATTCTCGGAATTGATTTTGGTTGAATTGAATTTTTGGACAATCACGTTTTCTTTCTGATTTTTTTTGTGTGGGGTATTTTCGGCTGGTTCCGAGGTTCCTTGTGTTGTAACGTTCTTTTCTTTTCTAATGCTGGGCCCTGATCAGGCCGCTTCTGTTCTTAGACGTGATTGTTTGGGATTCATTCCTGGAAGTTATTCAATTTCGTGGTACTTAGGGGGGTCTTTACTCTTTGTTTGAATACGTTCATGTGACATATTTTATTTGGAATTGTTTGAATTATTAATGTGTTTATTTTCTCAGGAATGTATTTTATGTATCTGCGGCGCGTTAATTATCTTATTTTTATTTATTTATTTATTTATTTTTTTTGGTGTGAACAATTGGATTAGATTATTTCTTTCTTCGGGTGTGAGTATCCGAACACATTCAGTGGCTTATCTATCGTAAGGGAAAAATTGACAGATAAAGTCTTCTTCAACTTTGAAAGAGTGATTGTTCTTCCTTGGTCGAAGGTGAGACGTAGGGGGGTGAATCTGGTTTCTTTTAAGGTCAAGTTTCTTGGCTTGTATTCTACTAAACGGTCAGTCAGCTGTTTGTTTTTCGAGCATTGTGATTCTCTACTAAGGGGTATTGTGCTGAGTTCACATTACGGGGTTGTTGCTTTCACTTTCTCGGGTTGACGGCTGCAGGGGGGAGTTGCTAACACAATGATTTCTAACTACAGGGTTTTCCCTCGCTTGCATTAACAACTCCGTACTCATTTAATGTACTCCATGATTGTGCTCAGTAGAAATTGTCACAATAGTAGAATGTGCGCGACCTCAGGTGAAATTGTTTACATTAATGGACTGAAAAAGAATGAATAGATAAATAAACGTTCAGAAATGTGGCCACAAAGAGACTGCAACACTAGTGTGATGTATTGAACTGAAAAAAAAAAAAAAAGAGAAATTCTTTTTGTCATAAAATTATTGATTGATCTTAGACATATTTTGTTTGTGATTAACGCCTTATTTTTATTTTTATTTTTGTATGTGATCTGAGTATTTCTAGGTTTAATTAATTAAGTGATTTAATTGATGTTTTTGATGATCTTCCTTGACTGTTTTAATTAGTAATTGCTTTGATTAATCTTGTTGTTTTCCTTGCACATTTTGGACTTGAAATTTAATGTGTCAGTAACGTCACTGTACCAAGGAGTCGTGTGGAATATTGTTACATAATGTTATCCTTTAGCCTTATTGCGCGGTATGAGTCATGGTATTTCAAGAAGTGTCTGTCTTCTAAATTTTGGTACACCAAAATTTAATACCTTAGGGGAAAGGAAATGTTGTGTAGAGAATTTGTCTGATAACGGTATAAAAACTAGGTGAATGATTTTCTGATTTATAGAAATTTTAATTTTATTTGATTCTGAATTATTTATTTTAAGGCTTTAATTTTGGGGAAAAACAGATGCTTCTGGGAATATTATTTAGTTTAAAAGAATATTATTTATTTTCTTTTATTTGCAAATTTTGTACAAGCTTTGATTCATTGTGAAAGAAGCAGGGAAAGGGAGGCAATTTTTTGCCAAGTCATGATTTCGCGCGCTTTGTCCTTTAGAATGTTCGAGAAGGAATTTTCATTGTGGAGTTGACCTTAAGAGAGGAAGTACGTGACCAAAAGGTCAAAGGTTGCTACTTGTCTTTCAATGTAAGTCATTCAGGTTTTTGTCGATTGAGGGTCCGGTTGTTGGCTAAGTGAAGAAGGGCTCGCATGCGCGTTCACCCTTATTTCCGCATTCAGGGGTTGAAAACGCAAATTTTGTCTAAATTAAGGGGGCGATAAGTGAAGCCATAGTGGGAACCCGCGTTTGTGAAGGAGACGAAGGAAATTCGAGTTGGACTCTCTTACTTACGGGCTTGCTGGACTTGTGGACGTTACTCTTGAAACTTGCTGGAAAGCGAGAGACCAGATGTAATTACAAAGAGAGATGTTTTCCGGCGGGGAGCGGCAAATATGCTCCCCGGCCGCGTTTTGGTTAAGAGGCACTCACTTACTGACTGGCGTGTGGAACTTACTTGGGACGTTACTCGTGAAGCTTGCTCTTGGGATGAGTAAGAACAGGCGAGCCGTAATTGCCTAGAAAAAACGTTTCTGGCCGGAAGCTGCAAACACGCTCCCTTGCCGCGTTCTGGTAAAGAGGCGAAATTTGAACGAGTTACCTGCGGGTTGACTTTAGACTTTCAGGACCAAGCGGATAGCCGTCTTGGGCAGCAGTGCTCCTGTTTCTGTTTTACAGAAGAAAAATTAGTTTCGGCACTATGAAAACCCGTTACCTGCGTGTTGACTTTAGACTTTCAAGACCAAGCGGATAGCCGTCCTGGGCAGTAGTGCTCCTGTTTCTGTTCTACAGTGGTAAAATAACGTACCAGTGTAAAGATGAGTCCGGCCGACGTCAACGCTTATTAAGATACGAGTCCTCCACTTCAAGATGTCCAACCAAGTTAAGTGCTATTTTTTTTGTGTCTGAACTTTGAGTGGGTTTTTAATAACTTTTTCTTGGAAAGTAAAAACAGCGTCGAATCTTAAATTAATTCTCAGGCTTTGAATTGTTTCCCTTTCCCCTTTTAAATTACCAGACAAACCTTAAGTTTTTTTTATATGAATTTAAATGAAAAAAAAGGGTAAATGACAAATTGATGACTTCTCCTTAGACTCTCAGATGAGGTTAAGATTTTTTTCATTGTGATGTAATTGAATAAACTGATATTTAATCTGGAAACCTATAACAGTATGTTTTCTTTATATATTTAATATGTTTTTCCTATATATCTTGTATATGTTTTTCTTATGTTTTCGATCCTCTCACGGCGCGGTCCCGGGATGCATTTTTTCACAACGCAAAATGCTTTAACGTTTCACTATACGATCACTAAAAGTTTGGGGTAATTAGCAAATTCTTAAGAGTTTAGTTTCCTCCCTAAGAGGAAGTAGAAACCTTTCACTGTAAGTAGGTTCATATTTAACATTTAACATTTAACATATAGGAGTTTCTTATTTAACAATGGTACCTTGAAGTGAAGCTATTTAACCTTGGTGTCGAAACTTCTATATAACAATGCGTACATGTTAAGAAACTTCGGATAGATCCATTATCAGGGAATCATGGCTTATTTTAAGCTTATTATATTTAAATATCAATTTGCTTTTCCGCTATATTCATATTTATCCCCTTTGAGGGTCCACTTCGGCATGGTGGAGGAGCAGCAATGTCCTCTGAAGAAAAGGAGGCTAAAGAGCTCGCCACCGAGCTGTAGCTGGCTTCCCAACATGGGGAGGGGTACTTGAGCAGTCTTGGTGGTATACGACTATTCCTCACAAAGCAACGCCTGGTAGTGGGCGCTTTGTCCGGGCTTGCGATGCTCGTAATCAGGTCATCTTGTCAGGTCAGGTTGGTGTGAGAGCCACATCCCGGCGATACGTCTTCTAAGAGGTGCAGAGCGGTTTATACCAATCCATGTATTCATATTTACCCTTCCAATATCTTTCCTGGTGTTTGTCGACTGTTTTCCAACCAAAACCCCCCATATCTCATTTATTGTTTCTCTCGTGAGATTGCATTTCCGACCCTGCATCCTGCATTGCTATGAGATTCTGAGTTGTCTAGGTGTACCCTATCCGTCCTAAGGCTCCTATATACCACGCTGAATCACTAACTTTTCTATCTTCACGAGATAGGGAAAGCGCTGCCAGTTTTGGCGCGCATATTCCACGCATATAAACTTTTTGGATAATTTGTTAGATCTCGAATAGTATATAGATATTTTCACTTAAATAACAATTTCACGTATATTTGGTAAAATATATTAAAAATAAATTATGCTTTAGATGTTTCAGCTTACTTAGCAGAGTAAAATAAGTAAGATATGAATAAAAATGTTCCAAAGTATGAAATGGGTAAATAGTTAAAGTCTAGAGTGTGCAAATAAGTTTATCTTAATGATATTTTAACAAAAATTTGAATAAGAACACTGTAATTTCATACCCAAAAAATAACTTTAGAACGTTTTGTCAATTAAGTATGCGGTAAAACAAGCTTACAATTTCGCTTATGGAAGTAATTGTACAATACTCTGAAGAGACAATTTCTTTTAAATGTATGAAATATTTCATAACATATATGGAAGAAGTAAGTACAGCATTCTGAGTTTTGGATGTTTTTTCAACACTCACACACACGCACACAAAATGGGAGACATTTTGGTTGATCTTTGGATTATGGTAACTTGGCGATTTTTTGGCGAAAATTTGGCGACCAACTCTGCTACAGCAACCCTCTATTTTTTTTTTCGCCGCCATTTTGTCTTCACGAAGTAAAGACATGTTTCTTTTCTTTTTATTTACTGAAAGCTTTTTCCAACAATCTACTAGCCGAATTACACTAATGCTAGAAATTTTATGAAACAAAACTGCTTAATCATGACAAATATTAACTGCAAAAATGGGAAAAAGTGCAGAATCGCAAACTCCTTGCCGCGTTTTTCAAAATCGCACAAACACAGTAACCATGTACACGTCGACTTATTTTTACTTAAAAAAAATCCCAGAATTGCACAAAAATGGCATTGCGCACATTCTTGACTTTATCCATCTACACTGCTATTTTCTCATAAATTAAAAAATTTCACGAAAATGCATGAAAATTTCGTGAATCTTTAAATTCGGTAAAAAGGACATATATGAAATTACCTGATCGCGAAAAAGTATATACCCTTTCCAAGGATGGACATTTGCACGTATAAAATAAATAAAATATCCAAAAACCTTTACTCTAAATTATCTATTATAAACGTCACCAACGAATTTATAACAAAACATTAAAATGATTACAAATACTTAAATTCTTTCCATGCACATTTACCTCTACTCAAACGTATTCCAAAATACTACAAACATATAACTCTCAAAATCACGATCATTAAATTAAAATATAATTAAATTAAAAAACACTACTTAAAATATAAATAAGCACATACATTAAATTAATAAAAATTAGCTTACAATCCTAATTACTTTAAACTAAATCATTGCTAATAACAATTTTCCAATAATACCATATTAATTTATTTACTCCTTACATTTAGAACAATGCATAAAAATAATATCCTCAAATAATTAAAAATACTAACTTACTAATCTTCTACAGAATCTTGAGTGCATGACGGATCACAAAATGTCCATTTTCACCAGGTTTCTTACACCGCCATTCAAAATATCTGTAATATCCTTCCTTTCACACAATCTCATTTCATTCCCACATATCGGACATTCATACTTATCCGCAATTAAGCAATTCTTTTCAATTACACATAAACGCAATAAAAATTTCGGATTTACTTTATATACGGCCATGGGATGCAAATATTAAACAACACTGTTTCACAGAACATAGAATGAAACTACTGCTATAAAGTACAGCAGATATTTTTACAAATATACCCCCTTTTCTGATTAAAGAACGGTGATTCGTCCATTAATGTCACATGACATATCTCATGATCTCTCATTTCCCTCACACAAAATAATGCGTAATCGGAACTGAGTACTTCTCACATTATTCCCAAAGTCCTAGGTAGTAACCTTTATCGCCTCCAAAATGTCGCCAAACTACCTGTTACCATAATTCCAAAGATCAGCCGACATTTTCATTTTTGCCGCTATTTCTTTCATTTATTCTTTGGACCTGTTTACATAAGCTAATTGGGAGCGCTATGCCAACGTGCATTTTAAAATACATCGAGGCCAGTTTAAACGACATTTTTTGAAAATGACATTGGTACATATGCAGTTAAAGTCATTAAAAACACCAGAACGTAGTTCAGGAGTCTTCTGAGTATGTAAGCATTTTCTTATTTAGGGATGACAACAAAAAATAACGCTTCAGAAAACATTGTTACCATGTATAAAAATCTGACACAGATGTATACATGTTTATACGTATATTATTTATACATTTAAAAATCTGTGTCAGATTTTTATACATGGTTATCACACAGATCAGTAATAACTGTTTATCAGTATAATGAGGATTTAATTTGATGAGATTATATTCAAGTAATTAAGGTGTGTATTTAATTACGGCAAAGCACACTAGGGCTATCTGCCTAAGGAGAGGGATACCTTCGTGGAGGACTTTCTAAGGGAAACTGGCTCGTATACACGTTACACATGGGGAAAACCACGAAAACACCCATGCAGCCAGCCCTTTCGCGGGATTCGAACCTCGGACCGAACTACTAGTGTTCAGCGACTTTACCTCTCGGCCGCTGGTGGGCCTTCAAGTAATTAAGATACAATAACACGCCGAACAAATATTAATTTAGAAGTCAACAACAAATATCAGCTTTATATTTTCAAATTTTCACAGGACTAGTTTCGATGGTTTTTGCAGAACCATTGGAACTAGTCCTGTAAAAATTTGAAACTATAACGCTGATTGTTGTTGTTTGACTTCTAAATTGAGATTATATTCGTTTGATGCATTTAATTCATGAAATGATTTTGATTAGGTCTTTGAAATTCATCATTACAGGCATATTTATTTGATTGTTATGTATGCATTACAACAATTACAACACCACAATTATTTTACAAAAAATATACATGAAGTGTTTTCACAAATTTTATGTGCTTACCTAAATGTTCTGTTCCATTTGTAAATTTTTACTCTATTGCCAAATTCAATAATAGTGTGATTACAAATAATCACAAATCAATAATTGCACTGTGCAGTTATTGAGAGCAAATTATATATAGTACCTAATTTATTCTGTTGACTTCAGCATAAAATTCAGTTAGAGCGGCTTCAGTTAAAAAATGCTTCAACAACCACACCAAATATCTTGGCTGGAGAAGTTAACGTTTGAAATATCGTGGCTCGAGATTTCTGGTTTTCGTTTGAAATATCGTCACTCGCTAATTTGTTTTTTCCATATTTCGCCATTTTTTAGTGGATTACACAATTTGGCAGTTGCCTAAAGCTGACAAAAGAACAATTCAGCGCAATAGACTTTGTTCTCAAAATCATCCGATAAAGTTAACTTTTTGACTCAAACAAAGCTCCTATATGGCGTTGTACGTACGGTTCTTGCTGCGAAAAACATGGTTTGAAAGCTCGCACCTTTCTTTCCTCAATACCGTTCGTTTTATCTAACTGTGGTGTCGGGAATTGACGTCGTTTGAATTTTGCCAACTTCAGATAGAAATCAGCCACAATACGACAGGAGATTGGAATAAATATTTGAAGGAGGTATGTGCAAATAGTTTGATGCTTCATAAAAGAAATAAAATTGGTGGAATCAGCAGAATCATAGAAATAGACGACAGAAGTCTTTTCACAAAAAGAAAACAACGTTGGACGTATTCTTCCAGAGCTATGGGTATTCAGGGTTTATAGCGGGAAAGCAAAGAATGTCTTCTGGTCGCCGTTTCCGATCGTTGTGCTGCAACTTTGATGATTGCCATTCAGAAAAAACATCGCAGCTGGCAGCATTATATTTTCAGACTGCTGGAAAGGATATAAGAAACAGGAATTAAGAAATGCTGGGTATCAACATTTTACTGTAAATCAAAGTTATAATTTTGTGAACCCTGAAACTGAATGCCATATCCAAATTGTGGAGCGATTGTAAAGCAATGCTAAATGAAGAAATAAACGTCAGTGGGGCACTTCTCTCCAGCATTTAGAGTCATATTTGATAAAACTGATGAAGCATCGGTTATATTCAAAACCTGAAATTTCTTCTGCAGTATTGAATGATATTTTTTATTTTTTTTGCTACCCATTTGGTCTGAATTTTGTTTCGCTTTATTGGTTTTTATTTATGTGTAGAATATTCTTTATGCCACCCGTTTAGATTGAATTCCATTTTGTTTTGTTATTTTTTATTTATGTGTAGAATACTCTAGATTAAAAAACTAAAAAGAAAAATTTACTTTATTTAAGAATTATGAAATTAAAAAAAAGATATTTCTTTTTTACAGAACTAACTTTTTTTAGTCTTTTGAATTCTATTTTTATTTTATATTTTTATATTTAACGATAATTGGTGGCAACAAATGTGGCACATTTTTAACTTACGCCACTCTAACGGAATAGTACCGACTTCAGGCCTCAATGTCAAAATTCTGGAAATTATTTTAACCAAGAAATGGGAACCAATCATAAACAACTCATCTAACTTTTCAACAATAGTGATTATGAAATAAGCCAAAAAAATTAGAAGTCAACGATATTCAAACTCATTATGTTACATATATCTTCGGCAAACATTCAGATTCTGACTTGCGGTTCTAAATTACTATTCTTAATTTATTATTTATTTTTAATAACTTTCAATATGCTAATGATTTTTATATTACATTACTATAATTTCAACAGCTAGCACAGGAAAACAAAATGCATGTATTAAATTAGAAGCGAAATTTCTTTTCCTCACGTCCGCGATAGTGATGTCTGGCAACGGGTACATTAACCCTTACTGTATATAAGAATTTCACTTTACTCGCACATTATAAACATTTGAGAAGATATGAACTCTAAATGAACGAATAAATAATAATTATACTTACTACTGAGTTGAGCACCTGAACCATATTCCTAATTACCTCTTCGGCAATTATTTACCCAAATTTTTCTTTTTCTTCATTTTTAGAAAATTTTACCAATATATGACATTTCCGTGAATGATTTGAGCAATTAATAGCTTCATATCATCCTATTTTACAGAAAAAAGCACAAGAAATTGTTGCACCGCAGCGTCATTATATATTAATATTCCCACCTCTGCTCCCAAATGGCGGATGATTCAGACTGGTATATGGGCATTAACTTGCACTATAGGCTTGTTGTTCTAATTTTAAATCACCCTGTAAAATTCAACGCAAAATGACCAGGTGTTTAAGTTAATATAAATCTATTTTGTTAAAAGGTTTGCATGCAGGATTTTATTATTTCATGCAAGTAATGCTAAGTTTTTTCATTGCTTACAAGTTGCAACGAAATCATCCAAACAGATCTCAATTTCCAAACAATTTCAGCTTTCTGGGAATGTGCCTGAGAGGAATTCAATACTACTGTCCATTTACGTTTTCAGAAATGCTCTGTATATTTAGTATCAAATGTATATAGGATTACTGCAGTTTTTCTAAGTAGGTAGAGTCCGTATGTCGGTTAATATTACAGATTTTAAAGGAACGTTGTTATGATTATAGGGAAAATCTATATCTATTTCGCTCATTATGAGTTTTATGCTCAGACATCTATTGAATGCCTTAGGGTTTTCAGATCTTTCTAATATATTTCAGATTTATCATGAAATCATATTTTGCAAAAGTGTTTTACCTTGAAAGCTTAACTTTTCTACACTCTTTCATATTCTGTACTATTTTCAAAAGTTGCTCTGTTTGAAGGTTTTCAGGCGATATAATATTTTCACCTTTTTTCCCATTTGAGTAATATACATTGAATAGAAATCCAGAAATATTTACCCAAACCAATCCTTCTGGACCTTACAAATTTTCTTAAATGTATAGCTAGATTGTGTGGTTATTTGATATTTAATATGAGTTTAGAGTACCCTGTATAACTGCAGTTATGCCATACACCGATCAGATCGGCAAACATTGCACGAAATATAGTAAATATATATATATTTTTTTAATTTATGAAGCCAGGAATTTATAGATGAAAGAAACAGTTTTCATTATCATTCTATTAACCATGTTTTATAATAATTATGAAAGATTATTACCCAATATGATAAGTTAAACTTTAGATATGATAAAAGACCTGTCTTCTAAAGCAAAGCAGATCTGTTTTAAGGTATGTTCGAAGCCGTATAAGATGCAGTGTATGAATCTCCGGGCTGCACTACTTCAGATATTGTACACGATTGGCACTATAATTTTAAATCTGGTGTTTTGAGGAATTATATATATTACCTTAAGCAGCCCATAATCAATGCCGATTTTTCTGTTTGCTATTTTAATTACTGTACGCAAGGTTATATTATCATTTCAATCGATATTTTAAATGCTTGAACAATACAATTAAAAAACTTTGGTTGAACAATACTGTATATTTCATAATCTATATTAATTATATTTAAAAATTTCTTAAAACTTCTAAACACCATTCGAAAGAACAATTTTTAATTAACCTTAAATAATACATAAATTTTGAAGATAATAATTACATGATACTTTTTCTAAACTTTTCTCTTTCTTTTCATGCGAGGTAGCATTCGTTTAATATTTTTCGGTCCTCTCCTGTTTCGAGCTTGTTTCTCATTTTCATTATTTCGCTCCACTGATAATACTTCTTCGCAGTTATGCACATTCATTTCATTACTAGGTAACTCCTTAATTCTGGGCATCATCTTATTAAGCTGTTTCTCCAAGTGTGGGGCATTAGGACCTGGAATGTAATTAATCCCAATCCTTCTTAGTAGTCCACTTGCTAAAGCATGGTGTATACATTTTTCAGTTTCAGTTTCAATGGTGAGTTCGTCAAGATCAGAAACTGAATCGCTAATATTACTTTGTAAAACTTTTCTTACGCGATTGTAAAAATCTTCCCTTGAGCATGTGTCGTTCAGACAATCACTTATCACCAAGAGTAATTGATCTTCATCCAAGTGATTGTAACAGAGGCTCATATTACTTTCATATATAAAATTCATTTAAACACAACATATTATCTGAATGTTCCAACAAATAACCGCAGTATTTGAAACTAAAGCCATGTTTAAGTAACAATAATATGTGTTGATGTATTAAGCGCGTGTATAATTAATCAAAATGTTTTGCATGTAGTTAATAAAATTTTTCAGACTGAAAAATGTTACTAGCAAACGCATATTTATGTTATTGACGCAAATAAGAAATAGAATAATTAGCTCTAACTAATTAAATAACGGCCATATATCTAATAATGTTACATTTCCCCTCTCCATAAAGTTAAAATAACTACAGAAATAATTTAAAATCCGCATTTGGCAATAATATATAAAATGAATTTAGGGCAACATTCTTTTTGCTTTCATATCATATATATAAGAAACACACGTGCATTTAAGAATAAAGATATGAATATTTTTAAGGCAACAAAACTTTTATATTTAGTAATCTCATTTATCGTTAGTCTCTCTTTTTCTTTTCATCTCTCTCTTTCTTTCATCAACATCCAACAGTGATCATCGGAAATTCTAGATTTTACAGAATACAATTCTTTTTATCTTGATCACATTTTTTATAGAAAAATGTGAGCTTCATTGTGAATTAACAGCAGTGTATCATGGACTAACTAAATTCAATCAGTAAAACATTCTTCAGAGAGACTATGACTTGTATCGTGACACATTACTTATACAACTCTAAATATAAAATTTTCAAATAGGAAATATCTGCCGCATTCCTCTGTATTGATCCTTCTCAAAAAGCAAAATAAAAATTCCTGAGATAGTTCTTTGTTATTATTTTTAATTAAAATTCCGTGTGAAAGTTCAAGATTACACTTTAATTTCACCTCTTTTATTGTCTTTCTAAATAGGGATTAATTTTAGAACTTCTCAATATTACGTTGCCCTTATGGCATAACTAATAGAAATATTAAACATTTAAAAAGGTTTTCACTAACCTTTCTTACATATATGCTTTACCAAGAAAATTAAAATATGTTATGTAGTGACTTCAGACAAGATCAAATAAATATAACTATATTTTGTATTCGATTGCTTGAAAGGGAAAGGAAAAGCAGGTAATTTTGGGGAGGCAGGGGATAAATTTGCAGATATCCAAGAAGAATTTTTTAAAAGGATGCTTGGAATATCATTTTCACTTTTAGTTCCTCGTAGCATAATAGTAGACACTTCCTGTCGCTCTAAAGAACCAGTTCCTTGTCAGGATTGCTCTTGCAGTTGGTAAAAGGAACAGTAAGTAAACAAACTGTCTAACAGGTCTATTTTTTTGTAAGGTTCTTTCATCCAATGCCCTGGGTCTGTTGCAGGGTGGAGAGATGAATATTTCTGTCTTTCAAGACGAAGAAGCGAAAGCGTGTTGCATAATTTTACTTTCCTCCCATGGTCGTAATTGGATTTCGAGAACGTGGTGTGATATATTCCTTAAAAAAATCTAAGATAATATGAGCGGTAACTGCGTCGTGAAAAAGGTCAATTTTGTTAATAATTATAAAAAAATCTGATGTGTACACCACATGACTTCCTTGTACGGAATATTAAATTATACGCATTTTTCTTGCATTTCGTTTAAACTTATTGAATTAAATCTTCTTCGCCGACAGCGCATAAACCACAATACAATAAATGCATTCTTTAAAATTCACTCAATTCGTTTACCATAGCGACACTCTGGCGCTAGGTTCACTTAACAGTATTATATTTCGTTCATATTATAACTCAGAATGCACAACATTTATATCAGTTAAAGAATCATCTAATTGTTTCCACATGCTCTATTCAAATACTATAATAAAGCTAGACCGAGGTATAAAAAATTAAGCAAACAAAACAAAAAAGAAACAGTTTTTCACAGACGATTGAATATTTCTCATTCAATTAATTCAGTTCTCACTTCGCGAGAAGGCAAAAGTACATAAAAACTCAAAATATCTGTATTAAAAATTACTAATTATTAAAAATTAAACTACTAATTATCAAAAATTAAATTATTAAAAATTAAGTAAATCTTAAACACGTATTTCCTTGAAAAAATTCCAGAAAGTTTTAAGCATGATTTAAATCGCAATAATAAATGAAGGTGTTTATCTTTGTTGTTGCGAAGCTACGTTTCTCTAGATTGGCAACAAATTCACTAGTCTGCTGTTTTAAATGTAAACAAGCAATGGCCGCCATCAAAACAATTATTAGGCTTAGCGGCACTTAAACAACTTTTGTTGATAATTCTAAAAATATTGCATGCAGATTTACTAAAGGCATAAAAACCTTAACCGGAAGATAAGAACAATATAATTCAATCATTTTTAAAGCAAAAAATGTACAATTTACAAACATATAAGAGTAATGAAACTGAGATCGCTGAGCCGGATAACAAAGTGCGTATATTTATAAATATATTTGTATACGTTTGACGCAGCCGATTGAAACCAAAATACAAGGTGCACATTTACATGTTATAGTAGTCCTATATACAAAATTTCAACGTTCTGAGGCTACTCGTTTTTGAGTTATGCGAGATACGTACGTACGTACGTAGGTACATACGTTCGTACAGAAGGCACGAAAATTCTCTTCAGAATTCATTTTAAAGCAGTTTTTTAAATTTTTTTTGGAAGAAAAGAGTCCTTACGTACAGATATCACGCAAAAACATCGTTAAATTGCATTCGAAAGCGGTCAAAATGAATATTTTCGTTGAAATATGCTGCCTGAAGCTTTTCGCGATTACAATACTTCCTTTTTACTTCGTACAAGGAAGTAAAAAGGAAAAATTGTAAAGAGAAATAATTGTTGAAAGATTAAAAAAAGGGAAAGTGAGTGAAAGAGAAAGGAAAAGATCTAAATAAGGATTTCTATGGTTGAGAACTGATATTCTTAAGGAGATTTGTAGGGATCAGAATAAAGAAATGACAAATGAAAATAACAAAACATTTAGAGAATAATTTAGAGGATTATCAGAAGATAACGCATTATTAGAAAGGAATGCGGGGGAGCGAAGAGATGGACCGAGCAGATTTGGGAGAAATAGGATGCTAACTAAAAATAGGTACGCCCCTTCAAGGATCATCAACAGTAAAGAAGACATCAACAGAACTGGCTTAAAACGTAGAAGTGACGACAAGTACACATATGAAGAAAATCTAAAAAGCATGAAATCAATCTTTTAAAGTCTATCTAACAATAGGTCAGGAAGTTTGGCGGACAAATTCGCCAGAAATACGAGAACAGTTTTCCATCGAAAATTTAAAAAAGGATCATGCAAGAGTAGTCTTCAAATATGCAATAAATGTATTAATATTAAAACACAGAATGCTTTACTAAACAAAGAGTATACTAAAGCAAATAATCTTATACCAAAGAGAAATGTTAGAAACTTAACTTAGAAGCTGGAGAAAACAGAAAACCGTACGGCAATCTTAATTAAATCTCCACTAATAAGATTTTAAAACCTATTATCATAGGTTCTCCTATCATCCGTAACACACAACTACAACGGTACAAGACACAACCAAGGTCTCCTTAAGCAAGATTTCTGGGCAGTTCTCCTTACAAATATTGCTGTCACAAATACACATCATCGCAGAGAAATCAGGTATAATAATACTTTTCCCAGCTATGACATAAAATTTATTTTTTTCAGAAGTCAGATAAAGAACACTTGACTTAACAGTCTCCCATATCCAAACAAATAAAGACCTCAGACACCATTCAGCTCTGCTGTGCATCGATATGTCATAAGCATAAGCATTTGATTCTTTCTGATGGTCAACGAAGTTAAAGACTATCTCATGTCCTAAAAATATCTCCCGTTCAGGAAGTATCTTTCTTTTACTGAAAATGTCCTAAACAACAGGAAATCTATGATCCTTTTTAATAACAGAATCATAAAAAAAAAAAAAAACGCATCAAACAGGATGTCCCCAAGGATCGGCCCTTAGCACCGACCCCGGGAATCTTACGTTTATTGACGTAGTAGCATATGTCTGGCCTTCATAAACGAAAGCAGTTGTATCTGTAGATGACATTGCTTTCATCGTTAGTGGCAGTGTCAGGAATACTATCAGTGTGAATGTAATACTGTGATTATACTGTGACTAGTAATGATTCTGTGAGTGAATGTAATACTAGTAATAACACTTTGCCCTGAATAAAAACTTATTAATTTTGAAAAAAAATTCAAAGTAAAGGTTGCTGTGCACGGTTGTTCAAAAACCTTCAAGGAAAGTAACAAGGCATCCAAAATTTATAGTTGACGTATAATATACACCCTTCATTCAAAACTTTAGGAATCCTAATAGAGAAGAAATTCAGCTTTCTACACCACATAAATAATAACATAATTACGGGGAACCTCAAAAATATGAGGATTATAGATTGGGTCTAAACTCAGGATATTTAAAAGACGCTTTTTACTACTATCATACAAACCACGATAAAATACGATGCAGCCAAAATCTAGGTGTCCTCAAAATATGTAAAAAAAAATAAAATTTCTTTAAGAGATGCCTTCAACTATCAGAAGCATAGCATATCGACATGCCAAGGTGTCAAATGGAGCTTTATTTTATATACTATAATGCTTTTTCATATTTCTGCAGAAATTTAATATGTGAAAACACTTTACTTCAAATAATTCAGCCATGGGCGAAAGCACATGTATCGTATCAATTATAAATTTCCATGTCATGTCTATCCATATTTCAGTCATGCAGCATAGCAGAGCAATATCGGTTGTTAATCTCAAATAATGCAAAACATTAATTGAACATTGACCAGTCAGAAATCAGAAGATTCGAAACAAGGTTTGGTTTAGTTATTGCCTTTCTTAATAACGAATTCTCTACACTGAATGAAAAGTTACCTTACTAACAAAAGTTACTCTGGCTGGCTCGCCAGAGCCCTATTTATATATAGTTGAGAAAGCATTGTGTTAGTTGTTTTATTATTGAGGTAAAATGTTAGTTTAAATTTTCAATGGAAATGTTACGTGTTAAGTCGTCTGCAATGTAAAAGATCGAGCAATTGATTTTCGCTTTGGTGGCATAACTGATTTCAGAGTGAAAATAATGCTTTATGACGACTGACGACAATTACAAATTTTCTTTCAAAAAGCAAAGGAATTGCGTAACACGCATAACTGATAACACGCATGTTAATGCAGGCGTCTGTTTCCATGAAAAAGTAAATATTTTACACTTTGCTGAGCGCTAACACACCTTAAAATATTTAAAATAATATGGGAAGCAGCAAAAACATTTCTCTTAAGTAACTGAGTCTGTCTGTTAAATTTGAAACAAATTAATCTACTCGTAATTGAATTTTCTAGAGTCATAACACAATGTTTTTATATCTCCGAGGTTTTTGATTAAATTTGAAGTATATATATCTTACAGTTTGCAGAGTGGCAATGCAAATCTTTTAAATCACCGAAAATTAGCGTAAAATATATGTATATAAAGAGTGCAGACCACATGGGCTCGTTTTTGAGAAATCTTATGTAGATAGTAAATTTTCTCTTCTTTTGAAGGCCGAATGTGGCAAGTTTCATAAAAATAGGATTTAAACTGTAGCTTTGTGTAAAAGGCAAAGGAACGAACACACAAACATTCATTTATATATTAGTTCGCAGCAATAATTAATCATTTATTTGTAATTGAATTTTATTTAAAATTTAATTAACTTTAAATTTGCTTTTTACGAATAGAGAATGTCTGCTAAATTCAAATTTCATTCCTTGCAGCAGTGGCGGAAAAGAATTATTTAAATTTAATTTAACTTTACTATATTCTTCTTGAAACAATTTCATATATATATTACATAAACATGAAAGTGTCGGGGACGGTTACTCGAGTTTTATAGGATTTCTCTACAGTAATTGATTTTTTACTCCAAATTGAATTGACTAAAATGCTTCATAAGAATAAATTCTTTGAGTATCAGCATTGCTTCATAATTCCTACTATTCGCGGAAATATTTGGCCTGACTAGAATTGCCGGTTTGGCTTTAACTTATAACTCGAGTAAAGACGAAACACTTTCGTATTTACGTATTTTTATCAATTCTTGTTCATTGAACGGAAGTTGGTTTGTTCCCCTTGAAAAGTCAACTAATTTCCGATCAATGACAAGGATTACATGTTTTAATTTTTCCTTTTACAATTGAAATTATTCTTCGTGATGATTTAACTCCAGTCCTCGTTAAAACATTATTAACATTTTGCTTTCAAATTACTTTAAAACATCTTTCAAAATATAACTTACCAGTATGGATGCACACTTTTAAAATAATTCTACTTTAATTAACTTAGGAGATAATATAATCAATTAATCAATACTGTTTAGGAAATAAATTATTATTAACTAACTTTGCAGCAATTGCGCAAGTAATAATAACTTGTATTCGCACTAAATGGATTTAAGATCATACAACATTTGATATGCTAAATAGCAGCTATTAGCGCTATTTATCTCTTACCTAATGTACCCACTCTATATATATCTCCATCCTTTTTAACTTTTAAAGTTCTTATATATATATATATATATATACAGAATGTAACATTTTGTAGAAATTTGTATAATTCAAGAGTATGATTTAGAAGGGTATGAAGGGATCTGTCACTAGCTTTTGCTTCGGAATTCATTTAAGACTTCTTAAAATAAAAAACTGTTATTTATTTATTAAATGATTACATTAATCAGATTTCTTTCTTATTTTGTTTTGAGCAGTGAATATATACCGAAAATGTTGATAGCATAAACGAATAAATTGTATTCTTGGCAGACGAGAGAAATTCGCAATTTTCATTATTATAAACTACCTAGGAATTTAATTTAATAACATAATTAAAACAACACATGCTTTTAATTAATATTATAAAAATATTTGCTCATTAGGTAATTACTTTAAAGTGATTAAAACGAAGACCAATTTTGATTATCAGTAGAAATCATGATGATGCATACATTAACTAAAGTAAGAATTACTTCCTGTGTTTTCTAAAAAGTTCTTAAAGCGTAACTTTTGCGAGTGATTTCTAAATGACTTCAATTTCCATGAATCACAGATCTGACTACATAATACACAGATGGTATGGGATATTTAAAATATTAAAAGTAAAGTACACTATTGCGTGGTGAAAAGCATATTCGATTTCTCAACGAACATCAGCATCAATTTGCATGTATATAATTTACTTTCTTTCAGTTAGGCTGAAAATTTCCTTGGTTATGGTATTCAGAGAATTCGGCCATTATTTGAAAGATTATGACCGTCATTCCATCGACACGATTAAACACTGATCTTAATATTTACAAAAGATCCACAGAAGATACCATTAAATATTAAGAGCCCTTTCATACAGAGTAAAGATATTTTCCGATTTACAACTCTGTTAAAATGTCTTACATTTCTCTTAGACTCATACCTGAGAATAAAAAGAGGGAAAAAGGGGGTTATAAAGCCTAACGATGAAGACTAGGTTTTCATTGATAATAATAATAATAATAATAATAACTGCCTCAGTGTACGTTGCGAATTAATCTTCAAAGGTTTGGGATGGGAGGGTGAGCATAACGACCAAGGCACCTAATTACGTTGTCGCTCATGAGAGAGGCAGTAGGAAGCGTTTTCTCTTTTCCCATTCTTAATATTGGCCCATTTCCTGGTGAGAACACTTTGAGTGGCAAACGTGATGACCAAGTTAATGGCTATGCTTCCTGGCGCTTAACCCGCTTTATGAGCAATTAGTAAGATGATAGTGAGTTTCCACCGGCTGCCTGTGGGATGGCCTTGCGAGATGTTTCGTTACACGGCGTAAGATTTGGCATCAAAAGCGATTACTACGCTATCGGAAATCTTCGATAAACAACAGAGGTTAGGGAACTATTTGAAAGACCTATGAAAAACCTATTATCATGAGCTTTTAATTTGTGAGTTTTATTTCATATTTTCACAAGCGGAAATGGCTCTGAGAAACAATCAGCAATAGATACTAAAAATATGATTATTCTATTCTATTGTTATTATTTATTACTATTATTTACAATATTATTATTTTTTTTACTTTTAGCTAAACATAACTGAATGTAAAAAAAGCAACATAAAATAAAAATAAGAAAATACGAATTATCAGACTGTACTCTATAAATACCTCTGCATATTGCAATAAAAAGAAAGAGAACGTTTGAATGTATGATTTACCAAATTTGTCTAACTTTAGTCCGTTGAAAAATTTGACAGGATGTTTTTTCTTCATCATTTTGTTCGATTTCACTTTAATGTGTGAGGTATCTTCACTGAGATCTTTCTTAGAAAATTTAATCATATTAATATATGATTATTATCACACTAAAATAACTTAAATAATAAAAAACTAAACTGCTACAACATTCTACGCACGCCGAAGTATTTCATATTCCCCGGAGTACATTACATTCCTCTTTATATCACATGGCGAAATTTCTTCAAATACATAAGCATCTTCGCTTGAATATTTTTTTGTGAAAGAGCTTTTTTTCTGAAGCAAAAAATAACTTCTCTCGTTTGAAAGATCTTTTTTTTATTTTTTTATTTGCTATTTTATAATTTTATATGAAATCTCTTTGGAGAAAAATTTTAATAAACTGTGATGAATTTTTCATAAACTAATATTAATTATTTTTGTTAATCAAACTCAT
Source organism: Stegodyphus dumicola (assembly GCF_044657685.1). NCBI lineage: Eukaryota > Metazoa > Arthropoda > Arachnida > Araneae > Eresidae > Stegodyphus > Stegodyphus dumicola. Next base: position 78,844,594 of record NC_140772.1, on the reverse strand, counting down.
TAATAATGTTGATTACGTCAAAAAGACCTTTTTAAATCCTTTTCTAATCTGAGATTGCTTTAATAGAATAACACAGCATTTTTGTAACCATAGGTCGATTACTGGATAAGCTGCAAATCAACTGCAGAATTATAGTATATTATAAAGTTAAAATGTGTTATTTATATTATTATATTACTTGAATTTGGCAAAAAAGAAAACAGTCATCTGCAATACATTTTTAAAATCTGTATTACCATTAAACAAAATTTAATTAATTAATTTTTGTACTAGTAATTATAGTTATTGTACTTGATATAGAAAATAATACAGGGATTTCGATAAAGGTACTAAAGACAAAAATTTCCGTTCACAGTTTTTTTTCGTAAAATAAGAAACATCACTTTATAAATATAATTTCCCCACTGGGAATGGCACAGTTCCATAAACACTAGCCAGCATGTAATCTTATGTTTCATGTTGCTCCGTAGAGGAAAAAATACCGATTCAGCGAGTATTCATTATATCAACATACTACACAAAAAATATTTCACGGTTGCAGTTGCAAATTCAAAACGGTATCCACAATTAGTATTATCATGAGATTAGCTACAATCATAATAAATGACTGCTAATTTAAGTAGGAATGCTTTAGAATTAAAATTAACATCTTTTGGTTTGTAATTGCTCTCACAATTTAGTCTAAAGATTTAAAATGTTCCTCTGTAAGAGACAATTCAAATCATAATTTAGTACATCCTTTCCTGAATGTCTTGAAAAATTTTGAAAAATATAGGTGTACAAGCTTTTATTTTACTTATTAAAATGTGTTAACTGTATTTAATTAAAACATTAAAAGGAATTTCCTGAATGATACAGGAACACCATTAATTAAATCCTTATTGTTAAGTATCATTTGACGTAAAACTGCCAACAGCTGTTGGTAAATTAAAATTAATTGAATTATACATATGTATCGTATCCGAAAGATCAAAAATAGGTCAGGTAAAATAATAAATCTAATTTGCGACAGTCCCTTACATCTTCATTTTAATTTGGTTACTATCGCTTTTCCTCCTAAAAATAGTAAATGCTTATTATATATCTCTCTAAACCGCGTCAGATCGAAACAAGTCTGCATCATATAACTCTTGTACAACGTTCATGATGCAGATACTTACACAGCGCTTCAGCAAATAATGATTTCAAATTTATCAACAGAAATTTATTAAAACAATTAGAAATTAAATGTGAAATCAAACCAACACTTTCTAAAGGCAACTTTAATTTTGTCACATTGCAGTCCTGTTATTGCACGCTCCCTGCTGCTCATCGTTCTATTATTATATTTAAAATATTTATAATTAATTCATTTCAAACATGAAAATGTACCTAGATGTTGTTACTTAAATACAATCGGAGAAATGTGCAAAAATTCCTCATAAAATAGAAACTAATACTTGGGATAAAATAAATTTTTTGTCAAGCATTAATTTTCTTCTCTCTTATCAAAGAAATAACGCTTCAGCTCTGTTTATCTTGAACCTAAGGAAACAAATGGCCCAATAAATACATTTTGATTCAGCTGTGCTCTGCCTATGATTAACTATACAATTAACTTCAATGAATTTAATAAATTTGTTTTTATACTGAATGAAATTAAAGCAGAAATATACGACTTTTCTTAATAACAATTTATTTCCAAGCTGAAAGAAAATTACAATAACCTTAGTGGGAAAATATTTAATAACCGTCTCAAAAGCTTTTATAAAGGTCTTATGTTCTCCAGTGTTACCTACTTTTGTTTTTAATTCTTTCTTTCTTCCTTTTTTTTCCCAAGGAGATGTGACGAAAGAAATCCAATGCATTTTCTTCTCCCTTTTTCTTCTCACCTCTACGCCAATGGCACATTCTGCGGTTTCAAATAGCTTAGATTTAAATTCATGATAAGCCAAAACTATTTCTGGAGCCAAAGTAATCGAAAATGGCATTGGTTGCCATGACTACTAAAAGAATTTATGGCGTAATATTGAAAGCAAAAACGCCTTAGGTGATTAAAAATTAAATATCCTATACTGAGAATTACTTAAGTGATAGGAAAAAAGTAATATGAGTTTGTCAGCCGAAAGAAGAAATGATAATTATTTAAAATAACATTATTCCTTAATTCAATTTTAAATTTTTAAGCGTACTAAGATTTGCTTTCAGCAGTTTTTAGCACTTAATGATTAACACTATTAACCCAAAAATTTTGTTTTGATAGTTTATTTTAACAGCAGTAGTTTTTTTATATTTTTTCATTATATTTTGTGGTTGAAGTATTTAAAAGTATCGAAAGAATTTTATGAAATAAAGAAAGGTTTAAGGTTTGCTTCAGTTATAGTCTTAATCAAAATTATATTACTTCACACTTGTTTCTAGGCACTATGTTTATGACATTTTTTTTGGATCAAGAATCATTTAGGTGTTAAAGAAATGACTTCAGATTTTCGTTTATGTCAATGTTGTTTATCTACTTCAAATCTTGCTTGTTGCCAAAACAAAATATGCTCAAACGTTTAAAAATAAAATAAAGCTTCTACTAAATATACTAAAACTAAAATCACGTAATAATGTTTAAAAGAAAAAATCCCATGCATAATTGCCCGCAGTTAAAACTATTAGTTTTTCTGTGCAGTGCATTAACTCTTTCAAATTTAAAATGAGCATGGGCGAGACTTTATCACGTAACTACAAGTGCTATTAAAAAAATATTATGTAACATATTAAAGACGGTAAACACGTTGAGAATATCCAAACATTTGTTAATATAAAGCGTCTAACTGTTTTTGAGGTTACTAAATGACAAATGTTGAGTTGAACTGTTGAGATGTCCTGAATCAAAACTTCATCTGAATCCAACACTAAGAAATCAGAGGATTATCCTGCAGATAATCAAGTAAAATTTGAAGCTTAGTGCTCTAACGTTTGCAAATGACTTAAAGGAATGACTTGCGAAGGTTCTTTAATACTGAAACTGTTAGACGAATCACGGAGCGTACAGATCCAATACCAGATATGCATAAGAAAATTCTTTGTGAACAAGAGAAAAAGAAGGCAATATTTTGTATTAGCTCGTAAACTACGATTTATTCTTTTGGAAAATTCAATATTTGCAGACGCAGCAAAATGAAATGTACAATGGTACACTGCGCCAAAACAACGAGACAGGTCTGTATCACCCATTCTACTGGGCCGATTGACGAACTCTAACATTGATATTTTGACACAAATTCTGCGTTTTTCTGAAATGACATATATATTTTTTCATATTTCGATTCTACGGCTCAAATTATGCCTAGATATTAAATTTTGTAACTTTTGGTGAGAAATATTAGAAGAAATTTTAAAAAAAATTGTCGAATTTTTTTCAGTTTGCGTCAAGAATAATTCACTTGGCGGAATTCTTTATTTATAGTAACCTACTTACTTTCCTTTTTTTTATTGATACACGAGAGCAAAAGGGTTCATCGTTCATTCTTTCTTCGTTATTATCGCTTATATTAAATACGCCAAATTTTAAAACGCGCTAAGATGTAAATTCACATATATTTTAGAAAATTTTAAATGAAAAACTCTAATTTTTTGCAGATATGCCTAGAAATACATCATTTTTTAAAATGATGCTAAACATTTTATAGACTATATTACAAAAATGATTTCGAAAACCTTATAAAAATATTTAAAAATACAAATTTTAAAAATAAACAATAAGAAATGTGCGAACTATGTTTGGATTAACGCTAAGTTTCGAATTCGAGAAGAAGGAATCAAATAATTTTTTTAAAAAAAGATGTTAATAAATATATATCAGTTTCAATTACTATTAAGGAACTAAAATTTTGGGAGCTAATTTTTTAAAAACTCCTAAAATTTGGCAGTTTGGCATAATTTAAGTCGTAGAATCCAAATATGGAAAACGACTGGCGTGTCATTTTAGAAAAGTCCGATTTTGTGTCAAAATACCTATATTGAAACAATGTTATATATAAATCTAATACATGTCCTAAGTCGCGCTTTCGAGACATGAAAAACGCAATTTGAAGTTCATCAATTGGCCCAGTAGAACGGGATATGTAGAACTGTCCGATTTTTTTTTTTTTTCGCTGTGTGCATATCATGTATTCTGCACAGTAGCTGAGAACAAATGCTATACTACCTTAAATGAAACATTGTTTTATAACCCATGTATATATCACGTATTTCGCATAGTACCCGAGAATAGCAGAACTTCAAAGAATATTATAATAATATGCTTCAACATGAGCCCCATTAGTTACTCAAAGATTATCAAGTCTGTTTTCGATTTCCCTCCAGACGTTTATTAAGCTTTTGGAGTCACGGTTTTTGTTGCTGTGGTGATTCAATTTTTGGATTATGACATGCTCCAGAATGAACTAGTATAATCTTCAGGTATACGCAGAAAACGAAGTCGAGTAGTTGTGACGTCCCAGGAAAGGAGCGGCCATCAAGTCGATCCACCTCCATCAATCCAATCATGTGGGAATGTTTCATCAAGGAAATCGTGCACATGTGTAGCCGAGTAACAGGGGTTACAATTTGCTAAAGACATTGATCATGTTTACTGATAAGGTAAAGAATATCTGTAGAGAATTCCTTACGGATGAATCGATGATTAAGTTTGATTTGATCACAAATCTGCAATTTGTACGTTAACCGCTCATGAACAACATAATGAATAGTCGACTTGGGAATTCCTATTTGGAGCCTGGCACGGCGAATGGAATATACTAGGATTGTGCACAAGCACATCTTGGATGGCAGAAATATTTTTGTCACTGGCGTTTGGTCTAGATTTACATCTTTTATGAAAAACATGTTCGGTCTCTCCAAACTGCTTTAACCATCTTTTAATTCATTTTTCCATTGGCAGAGCTTCATTAAATTCATGCTAGTATCGCTTCTAAACTGTTTTCGAAGACTTCATTTTCAATAACCAGAGAACGCACATTCCTTTTTCAGTGCATGACGCCATTTAATCTGTAAAAAAACAAGCTCCCTGTTGCTATTCCCAGAATTAGAACAAACTAAATTCCTTGAACTAAAAATTATATCGATATAAGTTTCCTGTTTCTTTGTGAAATTATATTTCAATTAAATTTTGATGTCCGGTGATTAAATTAGGATACCCTTTATTTACAGTTATTTTCAACAGTGTGCTGTTATTTCGATTTATTACAAAAATTTAATTAAAATGCTATTTTAATGCAGGAGCGAAGAATTACTGTGAATGCATATACCATAGAGGTAAGCGGTATAAATAATAATAACTAATTTTAGAAACTATTATCAAGAACTGCATAATTTTAATTGTAAACAACCCAGACAACTTGCAAAATTACAGATGAATTCTATAAACTTTATTTTAATCTATTATTAACATTAAACTGCATAATTAAAAATTTTTCTCCTTTTAGTTTCATAATTATTTTATGAGTTATAAATAAAAGCTTATTTTTAAAAAAATTCTTTCATATTTTATAATTCCTTTCCTAATTGTATGAGGGGAAATTTTAAGCTTATATAGATGTAGTTTATAAAAAATTTGATTATTTATATCACTGAATATGTGACAAATATGAGTTTATCGCGTTGAATGCCAAAGAAATTGAATAGGTTTTGGTCCCACAGCGTAAAAAGAGAACCATTATTTAGGACAGTTTTAGTTTTCTTTCCTTGTTAAATTTTGTAATATTTAACCCAGAGATTGTAAAAGGTCTTTTGTTCTGTGCGTTAAATTCAAACTTAGAGAAAATCGTAATCTGTCTCTGGTTGCGATGAAAGTCTTCGTATGTATATATGCGAATTTTGCTAGCACGCAGTGTATTAAAATGCTTTCTGTAAGTGTTGTTAAATTTATTGAGGTTGTTTCCGCAAGCAAGCCCATGAGTTAATTATAGCGCAAATGGCAGCAACATCTGATTTCAAAGAAATCAACTGGTTTCCTGAAATCAACAAATACTGGCATGTGACAGCATTAGATGGATGATCCTAAAGGCATTAAATATGTTACGATAAGTAATTTCAGGTTTTTCACAGTCTTGCTGTCTTTCCTGTAACAAGGAAATCAGCAAGGCGTGATCCCATTTGATTAATGATTACACAGCGTTTACGCGGAGACACCAGTTTTATCGTTTAAAGCGCACGAGATTTCTGTTCATTTGTAAGTGTGCTTCACCTGACTTCCAACTTTAATTAGTGAATTTAAGTAGAGGAAAAATGCATTAGAGTAATGATTCCTAATAGATACAAAAACTATAACGAAATGTAAAAAAACACTGCATTGAAATTTCTAAATGATGAAATGTGATATGTTTAAAGATGTACAAATATCTGTTCTTCCGAAAATGTGTAATTTTGTTTTAAACTGGTAAATTTATGCAATAAAATATCCACCTTTAACTTCTGTTTTTAACAATTAATTGCATCCTACTACTTCAAGAGAAAAACAAACATTAGATAAAGTTTGAGATGATAAAGATTAGATTTCCATACTTTTAAAAACCTGTTTCACTTATATATGGGAATAACATACGTCCTCTTAGTTAAAATAAACTTTATAGGATGAGAGTAAATATATCATTTTATAATTTTATAAGAAGTGAACGGTATATTTTGCTATTCAATAATTTTTATTCTTAAGTTCATATTACTTTCTTACGATATTAACAAAAAAAGACTTGAGTAATATGTTTTATTGAGAACCTTACATAAATTCTTTTAATTATTGTTTTAAATTTAAAGCAGTTCCGTTACTGTAAGAAAGTATAAGGCTCTCTAACAATGATGATTGATCCCAATCCCTAGTCATGAATATAAAATGTAGCATATGGAGAGGTGATCAACATAACGATCCTTCTAGATTTCTACTGATTTTCGGATGTATGATACTGTAGTTTCGAATCATTTGTCTGACAAATACACAAAAGTTACTCATATCATAAATTATCTAACGTTTTGTTAAAATGTTGAGGTTTCAATGAAATAACTAATCAAGTTTGAGGCATGAAATGTATATGAAACAGTAATAACTAACTATTAAAGCCAGATTAAGTTCTAAGTGATAAGCAATATAGCAAAGGATATAAAATATTTACATATTCAAGATTTTAAAGGTAAAGTATTATCTGGATTCCCGTAGATTTCATTCAAAATTCATTGCTTCCTTCTTCAAAAACAGACTAATTTTTACACAAATGCTCTATAACTATTTGAATGCTTGTGAAACAATGTAAAATTAAAATGGGAAGTACAGAAAGCAGCTTAAAATGATTTAAAAAACGGAAGTCACTTTCATGTTTGAAGGCCGATAGCTATGAGAGCTTTGTTTATATCAAATAACATAATACTTTTGCACATTTTGCATATATGTAGATAATTTTAATGAAATTACAAGTAAACTGTAGTATACCTTAAATAATTTAACAGAAAAGCCCGCAAGAGTGCTAAGCCTCTCCAGAAAAACAGGATTAGGGATAATTCCATTTAACACTGAGGTAAATGGCTGTTTCACCGCCACCAAGCTGGGGGTGATTTTAACAACTAATGTTTGACACCACATTTAGTAACAAATCGTTAAAAGTCGTCAAACTTCGTGACATTTGACGATATTTTGATCCGATCTCTATGCAACCGTAATTGGTCCGATCCTTATGTATCTGTACCTGTGTCCTTCCCCATGTAACTATACTTGTCAATGCTTTACAGTAATTTCTAGAAACCGAAGGCAGTAGCAATTTCTCAGTTGCGGGATGAAATTATATAAGATCGGCGACAGCATCAATTTTCAGTTAAATTTAGAGTTAAGTTCAGAATTTAGTTCAGAATAATTTGAGTATTAAGAGCAGCTGATTTAACACTGAATACAGGACGAACACCAAACAAACAATCTTCAGCTCTCAACCACAAACGACCTTCCAGCATGACTAGCTGTTTTTGAACCATCTGTATTGTAGGACATGTAACTGCAATATTCATGTCTGATTTCAAGGAAAAGTTATCTCTTTAGTATTTCTTCCGTCAAGATATCCAGAAAGTCCAGAATTCGTTTTATGTCTTCTGCCGTTGTAGGATATCAAGATGCTTTACTGTCTGCACTTTTCCATCAAACATGCAGAGTTTTCAATAAGTGGTTAACCTTTTGAAAATAACGAGGTATGCAAACATACTGTGTTGCACATAATAAGATATAACATAATAATTTGACAACAAGGGCAGTCTCCTGTTAGGTTTGTAAGGTTTTTAAAATAGTGATAGAAAACCAATTGCTCACGTACGGAACTGTCACTACGCTGAAGCGACAGTTCCAGGCAGTAGACATACAGACTCTGTACAAGAGATTTTTTGTTTGCTCCAGAACAGATCCTCAGAGTTTTATGATGAACATCATCATCTACTTTCAATAAAGAGAATACCGTACTATTCTGTAAACGTCTGAGACGTATGCCAATCTAAAGTGACTAGAGCTTTGTAGATAGAATGAACATTGCCCCGCGCCTCAGGTGTTCACCAGAACTTTCACGAGTTTCATTACCTTGAAATAAATTTTCGTCATGAGCAGGGCATGTAGAAGGAAGGTTAGTTTTCGCTTGAGAATTACTCTTAAAATTTAACTTCAGACACATTTTTGAATCAGTGGCCCTTGAAGGCGACGTTCAGGCTCAGGATGGAGATTTCACATTCTGCGCATAGGCAAAAGCATAAATCCCTGTCGGTTTGACCATTTCTGCATAGTGTTAAGAGGAAAATACTTCTCCCCATACATTATATACCTGTATATCGACAATTTATTTAAAGATCTTTCCTGAAATGATTAAAGGAACCTTTCTTAACATAACTTTTAAATATTAGTTTTTAAATAAACAGAGTAAAACTTAAAGCACTGCTTTGAGGCATAGCCTTTTCTTGTTAATGCACGTTAAAGAAAATGGACCCAATATTTGCTTGAAATATTTTGGCTTCAAACCACTCACTATAAAAGCTATAGATAGCAGCTTAAGTGACTGATCAAAGATGACTCAAAATGTTTTATCTGCAGTCCTTATCTTAAGACTATTCTATGTCGAAAATGGCAGAGACTAGAAGTTACATGGGAAACAGCGTTGAAGATGCAGTTTTACAAAAGGAGCATATTATCAGTGATTTGTCCACCTTTATGAGAATCGCCCTGATATGTCACGATTACATTGTTAATTTCCAAGTGACGTATTAAGCGAAGTTTTACCATCTTTACGCAGAGCTTGCAAATACAACTTGTAAGAACGACCGCTCGATAGCTGAAGTGATTCCTATGGACTTTACTGCCTTAGGGGATAACAACAGAATGTTTTCAGGCAATGGGCAAAGAATACTCCATCCACATTCGATTTTAAAGAGTGAGAAGGGTAGTCAGTGACTACTAGGATAGATGTTTTAACATTTCCTAACTGACACCATCAGAATTAGACATATACTATATCTGTAAGAAAGCTGTTGATAGTTCTTTCTGGAGTAAAATCTCTGTTATAAGACTCCCAGTTGGAAGAACTAACAGTCATAAAAATTAGGTCTAACTGTAGCTTGACTGAAAGAAATGCTCATGGGAAATTTTTACCACTAGGGAACGGCAAATCACTCAGCCTTCCTTCTCCAGAAATAAGAATGAGTGGTCCTTTATATATCATGCACCGTTTTCTGTCTTGTCCTCAGTACTCGTTTACTTGGAGCAGACGTTGTCATTGATGACACACAGAATATTCAACAATTCTCTATGGTTCTGCCGTGGCGCTTTTCTTTCATTTGCTTTGGCTTTTTTGAAAATTACTGCTTTTGGCATCGTACCTATGGATTAAGTACCTAAGGAAATTACTTCAAGATTTTCTTTGTGCCTCAGAGCTTCCTGACATTCACGGTTGCAGGATGGTTTTATACATTTTCTTAGCTTTTATATATTACGGCCATAGATGATGTAGTTGTATAAATAATAACATCAGTAATGGTCTCACTGCATCATCGGCTACAGGCACATTGTTTAGCATTTCTGCCATGATGGTAACATTTTAATATAAGATATTAAATTTAAATATAAGATATTACAACACAGATAATTCATCACAGGAAATACATCATACAATCGTTTGGCCCTAACATAGTTTATAATCACAAACGACGTTCCTGCATGACTAGCATTTTTTGAACCATCTGCGCACATCGATATGTAACTGATATATTCATGCTCAGTAAAAATCTGCCTTTATACAATATCTTTACTTTTGTCAAGATTTTCGAAAACATTCAGAACTCGTATTTATGTTTTCTCCTAATGAGGAATTTTAAACTGGCTTACTTTCCGCGCCTTAGTATCAAATACGCCTCACTTTTCAATAAGTAGCTAAGATCTAGACATTACTCCTTCTCTTAAGAGACATAGAAAAATGGAAAATAATCACTATTGTTAGTATCTTCTGCTGGTCTAAATGCAAGAGAAGGCAACAGCGATACTGGTGGCAAGGTAAACAGCATGAAGGTTCTATCTAGGCCCATAAAAATAAATATTCTGTCTATTATTGAGGAGACATATGCGATGGTCTTCCATCATTTACTAAATTTGCTTATCACACAGATTCGTATCGTTACTTTTTCAGAGCCGGTAATAGCTATTAAAGTCTCTAGTAATAATAAAAGGTCAATTCAAGCTATCCAAGTTTATCTAATCGATGGATTCTTCGGTGGTAAATAGATACAGTAAACGGAAACTAATTGTTTAATGCTTAATTGAATAGGAAGAGCTTGAACTCATGCTGCTAGCAGAAGGACAGTTGACGGATAGCCGTGTGAGGTGCAAGGACCTACATCCTCATAGATGCGTTCATTAACAACATTGTTCTTTCTGGCAAAAGAATATTTTCTATGTCTTTTTCGGCTATACATTTTATTAAATGAACCAAATATTTAATATACAAATATATGTTTAATATACAAAGGCTCGTGGAAACCACGGCAGCTTCATGAAATAAGGAAGAATACTTATTTCGCTGATGCTGTTTCTTTTTAACGAGCGGAAAGTGGCTTTTTGGAAGCTCCAGTCTGTTTTCAGCTTATCATTGAGGTCTGGATCCATATTTTCAAATAAGCTATGACTCTGACTCCTGGGCTTTATCAATTGATTCTTGTTTTGAGTACCAACTATAGTTGATTTCTTTCTTTTCTTGTCTGGTTGTTAGTTTTTAGTTCAATTCTTTAAATCATCGCTTATTTATTTACAGTAATGTTTACAATGGCTTGTGTTGCCATTGATTTTATCGAATTTACGGCATCGGCGGCAAATACATTAGAAAGCGGTTGTGTATTCCTCATCAGTCTGCTAATTTAAGCTTAAAACATTTTTATTGCTACATTTATTGCCTGTATTTCCTTTTTGTGAAGCAATACGTAAATCACCTATAACACTGGCCTAACTTCTGCCTGTCTCTATACTTAATTTCCGGTTTTACACATTACACAAGCACGAGAGATAGATGAGTATTCCTTTTTGCTGTTTATGCCCAGTGATGCAATGCTGCAGGCAATTTTCAGAGCAGAGTGCAAAGGCAGGTTTTTCAAGACAAAATATTTTTGAGTGGCAAAAACGCTGGCACCGGGAACATTACATGAGGTTGCGGATGGAAGATCTTATGGGACGGTTAAAATCTATGTCATAAAGTATTATTTGCATTTGGGGGCAGATCAGGCAAATGGGTCACTATTATGTATTTTCTATCAATTAACTGAATTTAGTGATGAATCCTGATCCATCTGGCAACATGAAATTTGCTATCCAAGAGATTCGAAACAAATTTTTCTTCATAAACGGAAAGAACACCTATATCAGAAATGATTTCACGACAATAGCGCTTTATGCGCTGAAGCTCAAACATCCAGATTTCCTAGTTTTGCTAAGTAAAGGAGAGCTGAAGACTGTAGAGAAGAGGTGGTTTCTAATGAAAGATCACCAGATTGTAAACTTTTCATGAAGTTTGGTTTTCCGACGTATGAATGTATGGATTTCTGAATTAAAAAATGGTGATATCATTTAAGCTTGCATGTCGTTAGCCTTTGGATTAAATCAACATTGTTATTTTCATTCTTATTTATTTATTTTATTTATTTATTGGATGAAGATATGCCTTCGAAATTAGATGCAAGGTGTGAATAAGCTATGCGGGTAAGAAATGAATAATTGGACTCTGTGGTTCCACCATCAGAGGATGTCTAAGTGAATTGGACCTATATGCTCAGTGAAGCCATTAGTCAGCTTTTCTGAAAGCAGAAGCTACCGATTGCTTCTCTTCAAGCTTCTGACTCAAAGGACTAGTAACCATGCGGTTGACACTTGAGGAGACTGTTAAGTGACTTATATTTTATTCTTCAACTGCTTCCTCAACTGCTAGGATTCTCCTTTCCAGCTTTACGGATCTCCATACACGGCAAAAATGAAGGCAGTTACATGCCAGTGCTAATCCAAACGCAAAAGAGAAGTTTCTACATACCGCTTTGAGCTCCAAACGAAACCAAATAGGAGAAAAAGGCAAAAGGCAAGATAAGAGGAAAAATAAAACAGAGCTTTGAGTTGTAACATCCACACTTAAAAAGAAGGTAATCTCTTGATGAACTTATATCAAAATGAGTTTGAAGAGCATTTTTTCTATTGTATCCTAAAAACGTAGTATTTTACTTTGCAAGAATTTTAAGGTTTTAAAATTGAGATTTAATTCGAGATAAGACACACATTTAACATAGCCTTGTTAATAAAAGTTATGATGTTTTGAGACAGAAGATATTAAAGACTTTTTATAATTAAACCTTAAACACTTTAAATTAAAGAAAAATAAGTATTTTCAATATACAGATATACTCTTTTACCTAAACATCGCTTAGTCAGAGAGTCAATGAATCCTAAGCCAGTCAATGTTATTAGTGGCAGAGTCAATGTCATTAGTCAAAACCGCTAACTACTGAGAGTTTGTCCAGGATTCTGAACCAAGCGAACAGGATGTGTTCGTGGCTGATTTTTCACATATGTTATATATATAGGTGCAGAATTTCCTTAGGAATTCCTTCACGGAGTCATCTCTTTCCTTAAGCAGATAGCCGTCATATGTTTGGCCACATTCACATAGCTCAACCCAAACCACTTACGGCTAACTTGTTTTACTTTGTTTCTTTAAATGCAATGGAATATTATATATGTAATTATCAGCTCGTATCCTATACCTTCCTTAAAAAGTGTTGACGAAGTTTTGAGAATTTTAAATTTTGCAAGTGAATTCATATAAACCAACAAATAAATACTCTTAAATAACCTTTTTGAAACTAAATATATAATTATTTTGAATGGGAAGTGTTTTTGTAATGGATTAGTACATAGTAGATTCTAAGACTCAATTAGTAACTAATGTAAAAGATACTTCAAAGGAATAACTAAATTAAGTGGATTGTGACCTAAAACACCTAAATCTAATATAATGTTGTATGATATTACTTGGTAACATTTATGAATATTTGTTTTCAGATTTAGCAGCCGAAATTATTTATAAGTTATTCGAAATGGTTGCCCGCATTCAACTGTTTTACATAAACGATTTTCTTATACACAATTGTAGCCATAAGTGAAGAAGAAATTATCAAAATATGCCATGTGAAGAATTTTAAAATTAGAGTTGATATTTAATTTCTATAGCACACAATAGTATCTGTAACATTTATTACGATGTTCATCAACTCATTCCCTAATGTCAGACGATGAGTGGATATGACATGAATCTCCCTATCATCAGAGAATTTAGAAATGATACAACCTGTTGGATATTTCATGTCATTCACAGAATAGATGTGGAACAACATGGAATCGAAACTAGAGCTTGTCATACTATACCTGTCTTAACATGAAACAGTCATTTCCAATGCGGTTGGAATGTAGTACATTCATAGCTTCTATCGCCCTATATTGTCTAAGATATCACTACAATTCCAACAGGTTTATAGCAAGCGGGAAAGCAGAATTCCTCTCTAAAATCCTAAAAATTTTGTTCATTAACCAAAATTCAAATTCAAAAGTATAAAAAAGAAAGAATAAGAATTTTAGCTAATTGCTGTGTTTCAAAGTCAGTTTGATTTTGAATATTTGTTTGATATATTTATTTATATATTAAATTACTCATACTAATTTTCACTATCAAAAAAAATTGATAGTGAAAATTAGTATGAGTATGAGATATGTACCTCTGATTTCAAGAAAAGAAAGTCTGTTAATAAATTTTCTTTCAGATACTCGTTTTAAATATAAAAACGCAATCATTTTGACTTAAGTAGCGGTTTTATTTCATGCATTATACATTTGGAGTATACAGAAAATTAGACGAATTTGTATTTCTTATTCTGTATATATGAAATTACATTATATATACTTATATTATTAAATTACATTATATATACATTATATATGAAAATGTTTATAAAATTACAAAGTTTTATATGTTTGAAAAAACCGATAATTATAAGTACTAGTAAAATATTTCAGCATTTTCATCCTACAAACGCAGATCTTTCCCATTAAATATCAATTAATCCTTAGAATGAAACTTTATAATGAAAAATATGATTTTCTTTTCCACAACTGACGGTTTCCACAAAAAGCACTGTTGGAATATACGCCTGTTTAATTCTTTATAAATAAGATGAATTAATGCTTTAAAAAACAAATAAATATTTACGCTGGCAGTCAAACGTTTGAAAGAAGAAATACAAATTCGTCTAATTTTCTGTATACTCCAAATGTATAATGCATGAAATAAAACCGCTACTTAAGTCAAAATGATTGCGTTTTTATATTTAAAACGAGTATCTGAAAGAAAATTTATTAACAGACTTTCTTTTCTTGAAATCAGAGGTACATATCTCATACTCATACTAATTTTCACTATCAATTTTTTTTAGTTTTGGAAATGCCTTTTATTGCTGAATGAAATAAATGTCAAGATATGTAACAATTAAAGAATAAAATAACTACGTTTAATATACTGGACCTTGATATTTAGTTAAGTGAAAATCCGATTTGTTAGGAAATACCACAGGCCATGCAATCTTAGGTTTTTGTTACACCTTTGGCCCAAACTCCTCAAAAGATCCACTTATGCAGCGCAATTCATTCTGGTAAATAAACATCCATGTCTTATTTCTCAAGGATTCAAACGTACTGTAAATAAACACATTTCTGCAAACTATTGAAACGGAGCAGTAGTTTTCGTTGTGATAAATAAGCTTAAGTTGAAATTTCAAGAATGAATAGAAGAAAGATGCAGTAATATTTTTAACTCTCCTCATCTATATATTTTAATTCACATATAATGAAAACATATTATAAAGACATCATATTTCCATGAAAGCAAAATCGAGTCTTATATGCATTTTGGTCCAAAAGACGCTTTAGAGCTTGTTTTTAGGAAACACCTTATTTTTTCTTGAAAATTCATACGTTTAACATCACTTGCATTTATTCATGGAACTAATAATTTGAATTTATTCATACAATTATAAATCTTAATTTATTTATTAATTTAGGCACAAAAATGCAAATTTATTCAAGTATAGTTATCTTCTACTGTAATATTTTCATAAAATCCCAATCTCCGAACTACGGTATGGCAACTCATTTCTTTTATAACTACTGGCTTTAATCTATAATATCTAGCAATACAGCGTTTATTAAATAAATATTTCTAGTCCATATACCTTGCTTAAAATAAATTAGCAAAACAGGTCAACGATTTTATCACATAAATTCTTGGCATAAATCATGACCTCTTGCAGTCTAGACTTAATGAAACTTCCACAATGATTCCTCTCTTTTATTTACAGTCATTGATTTCTATGGGCAAATTCTCACTAGATGGTGTGTTCATGGCAATATCGAGACTCGAGGGATTGGCAGTTGTTCTAGGGGGAATCAGTATTGGATCCATTCTTCTTTCTGAGAGGAAGTTTTTTTTATCTTGAGTGGTGACTGCTGGCTGACATCTAGACTAGCATATCTATTTGTTCAACTCGTAGTGCAAATGGTAACATATATTAAACCGTTTTCAGCTGCTTGTGTGCACCTCGCTTTATCGGTTTCAAGAACAGGAATGCCTGAAACACTTTCAATCTTCTTTTTATTGTCTTTAGCGATAATTGGGAAGAGGGCTTATAAGGTATTTCTCCCACCTTCTTGGCATGCCTTCATGGTGTAGTGTTCTGCACGCTGGGCGCGTACTCCAGAGTTCCGCGGTTCGATTCCCGGTGAAGGCGTTGCATATTTTGCATCTTACAGGCTTCCAAAAAGATACCTAATGTCTTTACAAGCTTTCATACCATCTAAAAGAATTACAAAACTATAGCAAGTACACTTTCTTAACCAGGCGAGGGAATGCTGTTTGACGACGTAAGTTTCAGATCAATCATTGTGTGAGACCCTGGACCCATAAACGCTGCACTTTAATCCCTATCATTCATGCTGTATAGTTGATTTTTAGAACATCTGAGCATATTAAGCAACTCCTTTTTAACAAATTAATTTGCAGCACAAAGAGTATTGCAGATCTTCTTCGAAGCAGTCCATAGCTCTGAAAGAATCCATCTATCCAATGTCGAGAAGATTTCTTAAGCTTGCAGTTTCTCAGCTTTCTTAAGCTTGCAGTTATAAAATATCTGTTTTCCCAATAAATATTTAGCTTTCTAACTCCACTGCTCCCACTTCATTCCGTCTCCTTCATTTTGTAATAAAATAATAGAGGGATGAATTTTCATTACCACACATAAAATCGTTCGATGCTGATATGCAAGGAATTCTGCATCTCCAGGCTAAATTGACCGGTGATATAGGTGCATGTAGACTGACCTTTACTTGACACTTGTATTAAAACATCCTAAAAACCCCTCATTCTGTTATACATTTCTTGATTGGGTCTTTTTCTTGCAGAAACACCATAAATAATTTTGTGTTATGAAATGACGCTACTTAGTAAGGTGAAGTGAAAAAAATTGTGAAAGTTTTGAAAATTTTTCTGATGAAAATATACTACCCCTCAAAAATTGTGTATTGACTAATATATCACTCATGATTTTTTTTTTCTACTTCACTTCATTCCTCGCAGGAGATTTGAATTTTTTTTTATTTTGCAATGGTATGGAAAAACAGGGACATTTTTGGCAATTATCAGAAGAAAATGAACAACCTCCCTATAAGTTATATCTCGACTAATATATCACTCTTTAATTTTTTCAGAATTTTTCTACTTCATCTTCATTTCCACAAGAAGGCCCCAAGGTAGCCGATTGTTAAATTTGCTGAATACTGGTAGTTTGGGCTGGGCTTACTTCCATACGAATGGGCTGGCTGCATAGACGTTTTCGTGATTTTCCCTACGTGTAACGTGAATACGAGCCAGTTCCCCTCAGAAAGTCCTCGAACAAGGCAGATAATCCTCAAGAACTTTGTCGTAATAAATTAAACCAAAACAAACGTATTCCCACAAGAGCCTTTTAGTTATGTAGTGGTATGGATACAATTCAGACCTTTCAAAAAATCTATTTTTTTTTAATTAAAGGCTGTGATGGAATACCTACTTTATAAAAATACCACTCTTCGATGTTCAGTGAGCCATTGAGATCTATCTCATCACGAGGAGGCGTATGAAAAGTGTGTTCCACAGTGGCTTATCCGAAGCATTCTAGCTTTGAACACTGCATCCTTAGTATAATTCGTACCTCTGAATTCAGACTTACTTTCAAAACTGAGCATAATCGGCCTATCCAAACTGTTTGCTCTGATTATTCCATCTCGAACTATAGTTCTCATACTTGTCCGGAAATTCCCATAACAATTTCAACACACTTCTGAAACGTCTGAGTATGGCATCGAAAAGTTGAAAGCATTCCTTGTTATACTACTTCTGATCTTCGCTCCAAAGATGGGATGGAAGAGGTGGCTTTGTGACTTCTTTGTGCTGCCAGTCAATATGGTCAATGATGTGTTGCGCAATTATATTGATTGATTGAGTTTGTTTACTGGCAAGGGTGACTCCTTTGATCATGACGTTGCAAAAGAAATTCTTCGCACACCTAATTCCTGGATGTATTTCTGTTCGTCTACGAGCATAGCTAAGTTATCCAGATGCTTAAACATTTCGCTGAATGGGACCACCTATGATGACCTTCAGAATATCACTGGGGTACCAAGAGAACAAAAGAGTGCCCAAATTAGTTCCTCCCATCTTACATTAGAAAGGTTCCCATGATTTCGCGCTCTAGTTTCAGCAGCTCATATAGTTCAGATATTTTTTATCTGTATTAAGATTTAAAACATCATTCTCTCTTACGGCTGACAAATTTCTCTCAGTTGGTTGAAAATTAGTCACTAGGAGGTGTTCACATTTGCCGAAGTTCTTCCTACAGGTATTTAAAATACATGATATCAAGTTCTCGATCTATCCCGGTGATTCAACTTATGATGTCATGGTAGTTCCTTAGGAGTAAAACCGGTATGTCAGCTAGTGCCAACATCTTTCATAATTTCTAGTAAATAAATGGCACCTCTTAAATTTCCTGTATTCATTGCGATTTCATCACATTCAACGGATATAAGTTGGCATGTATCATGTTTCTCATGATTTAAACATGCTTCTCACCCCCTGCAAAGATCTTCCATACTCTTTCTCTAATAACCAAATGACACCTAAAATTCTGGTATTCATTGCTGTTTCATCGCATCCAACGGCTATAGGTTGTCACACATCAGATTTTATATCATTCAACGCGTTAACATAGTTTTCTTGATAGTGGACATTGAAAATTGAAAAACATTGAACATTGACATTTGGACATTGAAAAAAGAAATGTGCCCAAGGTATACACTGCCTGAGTTTGTAATCATCGATATGTGTTCGTTCGCTTTAGATAAGTAGTGGGAACTGTCATCTTTCGTATCCCTCACGGAATCTTTCCTCCAATATCTTGCTGTTTCTACCATAAAGTACAGAACTTTATCTTGAATTCTTCTGCTGTTACCTGGTTCCACTGATTTTGTGGCAAATTTCTTAACCCCCTTCGAAATTTACATCTTTCTACAATAAGTACCCTAAAATCAGTCATAGAAATGCTTACATGAGAGCGATAGCAGGCATTTTAGGAATGTCTCTCGCATGCACTAGGAAACGTTGCAAGCTTATTTCTGGTTTGGAATGCCGCTAAAGTTGATGACTGAGTATCTGAGACACCTGGTTCAACTTTTCTAGCACGGGATTGCGATGCTCAAAATCTATGTCTACCAGTTCGTCTTCAGCTGAAGCGCAGCTACATTGCTTTCTTCTCTGAAATTCATCAATTTTTGAATCTTTAAAAGCTGATTCTTTGTAAGCTTTCTTTATTTAGTTGCTGAGAAATTCGAAGATCAACGGTTTCAATGGGCACTCGTCTTACAGTTATCTGGTCCAATAGAAGAGCCAGCGCTCTCGCAGCAACTTTAGGCGCTTTGTCACAACTGCAATATTGTAGTCAGCGCATTTGTACGCACCAATATCAAACACGTTTTATTTCTTAATATCTGAAAGCTTTATTAGCTTTTTAACTTGACTGTTTCCTTTCTGCTGCTATAAACAGGTTTTGAATCGGATAGTGGGTAGTGTCGTTGACTGCCGTACCGAAGGGCTTGGGGTCGAATCCCGGAGAAGACATGGAATTTTGTGGCCATATAGTGCCTATATGGGAAAAGGACACGCAGAATACGCGGCAAACCGAAATCCTGTAAAGATGTTGGTTGTAAGAGAAGAGCCCCGGACTGTTCTCACTTAGAATTCTATCCGAGGAGGAATAGAATTCTGCTATACAGTTTTTAAGGCGAATAGTAGTTGTTGCGTATAAAGAATAGTGTCGTTGACTGCCGTACCGAAGGGCTCGGGGTCGAATTCCAGAGAAGTCATGGATGATTGTAGCCACTTTTCTCACTTATAATTCCATTCAAGGCGGAATCTTAACATTTAGCATTGCGTTCCTATACCTAATATGGCAGAATTAATGCACAGGTGTCGACCTTGCTTCAACCTATACCTGTATGGCTTTGAAAGGTTGTTCCTTTTCTATCACTCTCTCTTTTTCAAGGCAATTATTCTTAGAAAATGTAGAACTGAGATTGAAGCGCTATTCCAGTTTGACGGAAAACAGCTTTCCTACAATTTGAAAGAAATATCTTCATAAAATTTACACGCATACTGCTTTTTGCTGTTCAGAATTAATCATCTCTAATCAAATCCAATTGTAAGACTATAACACATCTCGAGCGAGTAGTACATTACAGCTAAGGTCTGTTGGACTAAAAGTAATGGGATATTTGTCTTTGGTTGAAGACATATTTCTCTGATTCAACTGACATGAGTTACCCAGGAAGGTAGACAGTAAACTGAGCTACTGAGCAATGACAGGAGTTGCTGACGTCTGTACACGCAACAGGAAACCGGACGATACAATCTTTACGCGTGCTGATGCAATCTACAGATGGATTGCCCTTTCAGTCCTTGCAAATCGGTTTAAATTTTATAATAAAATTTAAATCGTATATATTTTATGATGTAAAAATTCATTTTTTAAGCGAAAAGTAATTTCTTTGTACACATGTAGAACTATTTCGCAGTTTCGCTAATTTAAAATAAGACTACAGTATTTACAGTATTTTTAATAATTCATTGCTATCTTACAGCTGCACATGTACCGTGTTCATTGAAAACTATAATACTGAAATACTTTGCTATAATATATAAATTAAATTTCAAGGATTTTGCGTATAAAGAATATGAAGAGGAAAAATTTGAAATAATGTCCCATTTTATATATTAATAAAGAGGCAAATTTAAGTAAAGTGAATGGTCTACATATTTTAATTTAATTAAGTATTTTGTTGAAGTCTTCCCCATTTGAATGTTATTTCAACTTCATTCTAGGACGTTATACTACTGAATTATTTAAGAAAGTACGCCAAACTTCAATTTAAAATTATTAGAATTAAAGTGATTAAAATGCAAAATGCGTTTGAGTGTACTCCAATACGTTGAATTATTGGACAATTTATACTCCCGTATCTCCTCGTACTTGGACATAATAGTTGCTTACAGAAAGAGTCCATTTTATTTTCTGTTCTTAAGCAGTTAGCTGTGCACTGGTTCTCTGCAATAAAATTGTCTTTAATATATTTAATCTTTTGAGCTGTTATTGGTATTAATTGCACTCCATGCTCTGTTTGACTTTGTAAGTTACAACTGAGCTTAAGCTGCAAATTTCGTTCAATTTATTTGAATCCAGAAGCAGTGGAAACACAAGAGTAATAAAAATAAAAGATAATTTTAATATGAAATTTTCTTTTGTAGTAATTTAGTTTCCTTTAGTAAACAAATTAGAATTGTCATTTTGTGAAAATACATTGCAATTGTTCTAGATTAAAAGCAAAGAACATAATGAGAAATAAACGATACCGATATTATGTAAAATAAATTTACATAGAAAACGTAACGGAATTTCATGATAATTAAAGTTACTCTTGGCAACAAGATGAAAAGGGGAAAATGCTAGGTTATCAATTAATTGAATAGCACATCACGTGTCACTGTGTTTTATTACACCAGATTTGAGGGGGGGGAAATTCAAATCAAGCTGGTGAAGAAAGCTAATGTCTTAAAAAATAGAAATAACCTTCTTTTAAAGCTCAACTTTAAATTATATCCACTTTTTTACAGCATTTTTATAAACATCCTGTCAATGGTTGCATAAATTTAATCATGGCTAGGGAAAAAATATTTGATTCAGTTTTTCAAAAAGCTTTCACTGAGGCCATAAACAAAGAAGACAAGGTAAGCCATTCAAAATACCTAGAAATTTTCGCTATAAATGAACACTGATAATCATGGATAAGCAGCTGAAAGTATGAGTGATGGAATAGCAACAGGTAGAGGAAACTGAGTTTATTCAACATTTTTTTTTTTTTTTAACTGCTGCTTGAATAAAAAAAAATGTAGATAGGAGGAACAGGTTATTGGTACGATGCTGTTATCGAGACTGTCGCCATACGTTTTGCTAAATTGGCTAAGAGACCGATTCATATGAAGTCGTCAATATTTACATTTAAAAAAAAAAGTAGAAAAGTGTCGTTTCAAAACTGGCAGCAAAGAATATAAATTCGGCTAAAGTGCAGAATCGCCCACTTATTTGTTTGGCGCTTTTTACAAGAGTAAGAAGAATTGGATTTCTGTCTATTTTCTTTGACTTTTAAAGTTAAAATAGGTACATGTGTACATGGGTAAAGTCAAGAGAGTGCACAATGCCATTTTTGTCAATTCTGGGATTTTTTTAAACTGAAAATAGGTCGATATGTACATGGATACCGAGTATGTGCAATTCTTAAATACGCGCCAAGCAGTGGGTGATTTTGCACTTCACCCTTTTTTCGTTGTTTTACTTGAAGTCCTGTTTTAGATATTTTTGCATCTTTACATGTTGTTTAGATATTTTTGCATGTTTCCGTTACCTGTTTTTTGCTTGTTTACAGAATTAATTCAAATTCGCAAAAGAATGTTAAATTAGATAAACATTCTTGTGTTTATCTAATATGGCGATGAGTTAGCGATTTTCGATTTTCTAAAACGCGCAAAAACAACCGGTTTGGCGAATTGGCAATTTTTTGAAAATGCGCCAAACTGGACCGTAATATCCAGTTTTACCTATACGAGAAAACTTTGGCCATTCATAAATGGCTAGACTCTCAGTAAAAATAGACGGCAATGGTAGTATTGTCCAAATTGATGCAAGTTTGGTTTCGCATCGACAAAACAGCGTTAGTCGTTTCCTTTGGCCACAGTAGATATGCGGCGGAATTTGTCGATAAACAAAAGAATGTTTTCAGTTGCTCTGCGAGAGTTTTCCTTAAATTTGTAGAGAAAATATTATTCATGACACTTTAATATACTCAGAATGTTGGGAAATGTATAACACTGAAAAATTTAAAGAGACCAGATTTGAATCTTTCTGAATTTTATCGATCGAATATAATTTTATCGATCGCGATACTGGTTGTCTTACGCAAACTACGGTGAAGTTATGTGGCAGTGCGAAATAAATGTCAACGTGGCACTGACCGTAACAAACAGATTTTGATTTAATTGAGTTTCTGAGGTGGCAAAAGCGTCTTAAAAACGCAAGTGTTCCACCAGACATTTTAAAGGATATTCCCAGTTTCATGCCTCTGTGTTAATCTAAATTCCCTAACCTATCTTTCTTCTGATATTTTTGGCAAGCTTTTTAATTTATATTAAAAATTTCTAATTTTATGAATATCTGTTATGTTAGCATTTCCTGTAGATTTTTTCTTAAGTGTAATGTAAATACTATGTACGTCCAGAAAGTATGTTCCGTTTGGTAATAAAAGTAAATTGTGTACAGCTACAGAAAAGTTATTTATTGCACAAAATTCAACAACTCTTAAACTACTTTTCCACATAACTACCGAAATATTGCAGGCATTTGTCATAGCGTGGCACAAGTTTTTGTATACCTTCTTCATAGAAATTTGCCGCCTGTGTCTTCAACCAGTTGGAAACAGTTTCTTTCAGCTCGTCGTCATTGTTCAAGTGTTGACCGCCAAGGAAAGACTTAAGATGTAAGAACAGATGAAAGTCGCTAGGAGCGAGGTCAGGGCTGTACGGAGGATGGTCCGTCCCAGCCAAATCCCTGTAGGAGGTTTTTCGTCACATTTGCAGTGCGTGGTCGTGCGTTGTCGTGAAGAAAAACAACACCTTTTGACAGCAATCCTCGGCGCTTATTCTGTATTGCGCGGCGCAATTTCCGAAGTGTCTCGCAATAAGCGTCTGCTCTGATTGTTTGACCACTCGGTAAGAAATCAATGAGTAAGATGCCTTTCCGGTCCCAGAACACTGTGCGCATCATTTTTCGAGGTGTCAAGATTTGCTTCGGCTTAACCTTTGCTGGGGATGAAGTGTGCCTCCATTCCATTGATTGCCGCTTACTTTGAGGGGTGTCGTAAGAAACCCAAGTTTCATCTCCTGTGACTATCTGTGTCAGAAATTCTTCGCCGCTTTCAGCATAACGGGTCAAAAACTGAAGTGCGCTACTCATCCGTTTCGTTTTGTGTTGCTCAGTAAGAATCTACCCAACGTGAGCAAAGTTTACGAAATTTCAGTTTTTTGGTAAGAATTTCATGCATTAGTGATCGTGAAATTTGGGGAAATTCCATAGCGAGAGCACTAATTGTAAACCTTCGGTTTTCATGGATCTTGTCATCAATCGCGTGAACAGTTCTTCTATAACCAAAGATGGACGCCCACTTCGTTCTTCATCGTGCACATCACTATGTCCGTCATTGAACTTTCGAACCCATCTTCTCACCATTGAATCACTCATCGCTTTTGGTCTGTAAACATCGCAAATTTGCCGATAAATTTCACTAGGTTTCACTTTCCTCGCATTCAGAAAACGAATCACAGATCTGATTTCACAAGCGGCGGGATTTTCAATCAACACCGACATTGTAAACAAGCACAACAAAGCGTACGTGACTGACAGCGATCTCCAAATGGCGCGCGTTTCTTCTCCTTGATACAGAGCGTCTACTGCGCATGTGCGGAACTGCGATCGCAGAGCTGCAGCGGAGATAAATTGAAACGGAACTTACTTTCTGGACGTGCCTATTTATAGACTATTTTTATGCTTCGAATTTTTCATCAGCTTTTGGCGATATCCGAATCCTGTTCCGATAACAGAACAATACTAAATTATGCTGTACACAAAGTAATAAATCGAAGTGCTTCATATAATATTCATGTTGGGATTATAAATTATGTAATTCAATCCAATTCAGCAGATGAGGAATTGAAATTGCAACTCCTGTATCTGCAGATGCTTGTTTTCAATCGTTCCTTTCCCAGATCTTAATCACCATTTCTGATTTCTGCCAGAATGTTCGAAGAGTATATTACAATATTCCTTCTTCCTGTTATTGAAGGAACAAGAAAATAAGCTGAAGAACTAGTATTCTAATTTTCCTTTAACTGTAAATGTTAACTAAAGTAATTTCAACTTTTTGTTTAAATATAGCTAATTTTTTAAATAAAGCCACTTATAAATGGGTTTTTCCGAATAAAATGATCTAATGAATAGTAATAAATAGCAGGACGAAGCATGGCAGATCCAGTTTTGCTTCGAAGCATTTCAACGCGAAGTGCTGAGTATGTTCTTATAAAACTCATTTTGAGAAATTTAATATTTGGAACCGTAAAAGTTTACAATTGGGTGGCCCTTGTTTTTTTTTTTTTTTTTTTTTTTTTTTTTTTTTTTTTTTTGGCGATTCGTTTTTGATGCCAATATCGGCGCCAGGAAAACACAGTTTTAAGATGTTTCAAGATCGCCACTACACTAAACCAAAATTAGAAGTCAAAGAATTGGACAAACTCGGTGTCCATGTACACATCGATCTATTTTCACTTAAAAAAAACATCAGAGAATTGAACAAACTAGGCATTGCGCACTACCTTAATTTTGTCAATGTATA
Source organism: Stegodyphus dumicola (assembly GCF_044657685.1). Lineage (NCBI taxonomy): Eukaryota > Metazoa > Arthropoda > Arachnida > Araneae > Eresidae > Stegodyphus > Stegodyphus dumicola. Next base: position 78,818,958 of record NC_140772.1, on the reverse strand, counting down.
GATTGATCTATTTTCACTTTAGAAAAATTAGGAAGCTCAAACAAAATTAATATTATCATGGTAACCAGAAATGGGGTTTCATCGCCAAAAACTAAACAAAATTTGTCCCTAATCGAGGGGGCACCCAATTCTACACTATAGCCTTTGGAACTATGTGTCTAGAATTAATATTTTAGGAAAGAAAGTCTGTAGTCACTTTTTTTTATCTAATAAGGCTTCTATAAAGACCTTGTATAATCCTAGCTTTGAAAACATTCCTTTAAGTTACTTAAAAGTTACTTGTTGTGTTAAATTAGAAAGCAACAATTTTACAACATTTAAGATTATCTTGAAATTATTCTTTTGCAATTCTTTTCAAAAAATTGCTTTTATATCCGTATCTTATGTCTTTTGGAGAAGAATGCCATTATATAAGGCAATCACTCATCTTTTTTAGTTACGAAAACAATGGTATTTAGAAGAGGAAAACGTTTTTCCTCACATAGAACGTGTGAGTATAGATACAAGTGATAGTGACAGCGAAAGTTCCACTTCAATGCCAGAAGCGCCAGAAACTAATATTTGCAAGAACTGCGTATCTTATCCTCCTGAATCTGAAAAAAAGAAAATTAAAGAAGGCAAAGGTATAACCTAATGATGATAAATATGTTCAATATAAATTAGCATTGCGTGGCTATATTCATTTTAATTAATATTATAATTATACACAATATTAATATTATAACTACTATATACAATATAGTAACATAAAATCACATATATACGGTTCACACTCATAGTTATATTTAATTTACTATACCTTATTAGGTATTATTCATATTAAATAACCAGTACGATCAATATTTCTCTAAAAAATGACTGATTTTGAAATATTGCTATTTTCGTCTATAACAAGGTTTCTTAAACTGTGGGTAGCGACCCTCAATGGGTTCGCCAAAAATTTTAGCAATTTTGATATTTTTTTACTTAGTATAATAATTTTACAATTACCAAATATTTTTACACAATGTATCTGAAAATAGGTAAAGATAGGACAATGCAGACATAGAAAAAAAATGACAACGTTTTGACGCATCCTTTTTATAGTACAAACGTTAATTTTCCTTGCTTTGCTGACGTGACGCTGTCATTTCGTCTGTTACTTATGTAAAATGTTCACATTGTTCTATGTCTTAAAATTAAAGTTAATGTCCTAAAACTGCAATAGTATATTACAGTACAAGTGAAAAAAATTGACAGTTTCACTCACGCGTGTGTCGGATTTACGCAATACTTATGGGGTTCCACAACGTTTTTTAAATATTATGGGTTCCTGGGGATCAAAAATGGTATCGATATGTTTTGTTTAAAAGAAATTAAATAATGATGAATCTGTATCAATGTCTGAATGTTCCTCGCCATGTCGAAAAACGACGGCGTATAGAGCTACCTAATATTTTATACAAGTAGTTTTCCAGTTGAACATGTACACCTCGGATCCCAAATAATAAATTCTGAATTTTTTTTTATTTATTTCAGATTTTGTAAACAATTAATGGATTCTGGATTAATAGACTCACTGATTTAAAATCGAGGAGTTGCACCACTGTTCAAAATTAAGCATCTTTATTTCAAGCACTTTAGACTGTTGCAATTCGGCAAACTGTAAGATACTCATCTTTCAGTTTAATTAACAATCTTGGCTATTCCAAAGCAATGTGTTGCCATTACGCAACGCCTAAGATTCATGTGCCTAACTTTCAGACTTCATCTAGTAGTTTATTTAGTAACAAACTAAGTCACTTAAAAGCGATAAATACAGTTTTTAGAAATGTTCTCTTCTTTTTAATATGATTGGTTTAAATAAAAATCATAAGATACCGAAAGAGAAATATTAAATAGTTTTCTCAAATTTCACTAAGAAAATTTCACTAGACTTATTGAAATCATCATGTAGTACGTTTTCCATTCCTTATGATAAATATTTCAAGCACCAGCCTCTCAAGTTGCTATTGTTTAAAGAAATACTACAGCGAAACATATGTACGGAATTCTACAGGGAATTCTATAGACGAGCTGTGTCTGATAGTTTGTCTTTGAAATTTTTCGTATTCTTGACCTTATTTTTCACTGTATACTGCGGATCCATTGGTATGGATTATTTTACGAAATGGTGATCTTTAAAAGATAGCGGGTCAACAATTTTCCCACCACGCATGAGAAAAAATGTACTTTGCATTGAAAACGTAATATCTGACAGAAAGTTTGAGAAGCTTGCCCAAAATGTTAGGTAACAGTTAATAGATCTAATGATGGTAAGCTTCTTTGAAATAATGTAAGCAAGAACCATCCCTGCCTAAATGATGACTGTCTTCAACAGCAATCTACATTAAACTCATAACATTGTAATCTCCAGAAAATGTATTAAGTAAAACTTGTTTGAGCTCAAAGATCTTCGCAGTTATGTGCTTTGATGGAGGAATTTGAATGTTAGTAAACACTAGCTTACCGTAAAAGTCTTCTAGGCATATTACTACAGTAAATTCCTCTTTAAAATAAAAAGAGGAGTTATGGTAACCTTATAGGTAATGTTTACTAATGATTGTCTGAATGTTAAACTTTGAAATAATTAAACACTGGAATTTCATTTAATATGTCTGGAGAAGAATTATTGAATAATTTTTCTCTAGAACGCATTGTGCTGTATGACTTGTTGCTGACTCATGACGCTGCTTATTGCTTAGAAGAACTACTGGCTGTCCTCGCTTTACTAAATGTCGAATAGATATCTAGTTGTGGGCTGCATTCTTCAACTTGTTCAGCTCGGCTTTGAATGTTTGACATTTTCTAGCGAGGCAGATAAGATGTCTTGAAAATTGTTCCTTGTATTTGTATTTGAAGCGATGTAATTCATACACTGCGGAACGGTTGCAGTGTATTTGTCTGTTGTATACTTTCCACAGGTGGAGAAGCCAGGCGACGTTTTTCACGATCGACTGATGTGTCTCAGTCTTTGACAAAAGTAACAACGTGTTATTTTATGAAACTGTTTAAACGGTATTAAATTTCAGTTTTACTCGATAAGTAAATTTAAGATTATACGCTAACATACAGTTGCTGTGAGATTATACATTGACATACAGTCGTTATTGTATTGAGGCATACTGTTGTTCCTGTATGTCAGCAATCCAGTGTAAACTACACGCAGTTGCAGAATATCGTTTGTTGAGCTGATGTTTGTGCTTCAAACAACGCAATCGAGCTGTTCTTGATGCGGGATGTTCTGACATTGAAAAGCAACGTCCTTTCCTGAATATACTTAAGTAATGCTTATAGAAAATACTTTTTACTTGCACCACAATAAGCGTTCGCTGATTTTAATCTTCCTCACTTTTTCACAAGTTATTCTTAGCTTTTTTATATCTTAGGACAGTTCAGCTCTGATCTGGTGTGGAGAACTTTTGTTGTTCCTGGGTCTGAGAAACGTGTTTTGAGGTTTTTTTCGTAGGAGACTTACTTTTCTTTTCCTTTCATTCTACTGCGATAAGTGGAAGTTCGTGTTATTTTATCAATTGCAATCGAAATTTTCTTAAAGAATACATATATACTATTTCGTTATTCGATGGTTGTTAGAGCTGCAATAACTCGGATAGACTTTATATCATAGCTAGAAGGTCACTTGAAGAGAGACGCACTCCACTATTGTCTACAGTTACAGTTTACATCCCTTTTAGATAAAGAACGAAGTGGAGCAGCAAACTGTGCATGGCTAACAAAAAGGCGAAGCAGAAAGAAGTACAGCGCAAAGCAGCGATATGCATGGACAAAAGTTTCTTGAATCTGATTGGATAATAGCTATCTACATTGCAAAATTACTTAAGCCAGAATGAAACGGATTGATGTGGTTGATTGTACAAAAAGCGTATTATAAACAATTTAGAAAAGAAAGGAGAGATGCAGAATTACTGGGCTATTGTTAAGTTATTATTTTGAGTTTTTTTTTAATCTTACAAATTCCACACTTTAAAGGAAAAACAAAAGCGCTTTCTGATAGAAAAGCAATTTTAGAAAGCACCATTAGACTACAAGAAAAACGTAATTTTTAAAAAGTCATGAAAATTCAATCTAAATAAATTGTTTTAATTAAGCAAGTTTTGTATGTAACAATTTTAACAATAAATGTAAACTTTAAAGATCTACTGAAATTTTCAGACCTGTTTTAGAGGTTTGCGAACCCAATGTTCTTTAAAAATATTATAAAGCCTGTCCTAAATTTGGAGTCCTCATTTTTCCAAAAATATAGTTGTAAAAATTTACATTTCTTGATATCCTTGCTGGCATATCGTTATGCAATTTTTGCAGTCTTTATCTCCAACGGCTTTTTAAAGACTGTTTCAGTCAATATAAAAACAAACATTTTCTTTTAAATATTCATGAAATTCTATTAAAATTAATCATTTACTCATTATAAAACAATCCATATTTCTTATTTCAAAACAATATAAAATGGACTTTAGACATTAATAAACATAGAAAAGCAACAAAATATAGCACGGTAACAAAACAAACTTTGAGAAAACATGGGCAGATGCTCAACAAGCGAATCAGCATAACTACTTACTGACAGCTGTGGAATGTTTAAATACAATAGCACATAAATACTTCACTTCCTTATACAGAGTAACTTACTCTTAGCATTCTATAAATTAAATTATGATTTATGCCCGTAACATTCCTAAACATTACGTAATTAAAACAAAAACATGAATGCACACTGAAACAAAAAAACTGAAAGCCTTCAGATTTTACATTACGCCTAAAGGGGCGTTTTTACCTTAATTTATTAATTATCATATTCTTCGCACTGAAACCACAGAATTCAGTTCAACAGCAATATTGCAAAATAAATTAAAATGAGCATATCTTTAGAATTTTTGATACACAGTCTCGCGCGCTGGACATAAAAATGTTCTTTCTTTTTTCCGTAGAGTGTAGCCATTGATCACTTTGAACTCGTTGAGTTTGTTAATCAAAAATTCGTTAAAGTGTTACAAATACTAAATCGGTAATAAAAAAAAAATTCCAAATTCCAAATTAGGGTTTCCAGATACCCATTTTCGGTGAAAGATCAAAATTTGATAGCTCTAGGTACTGTTGTTTTATCACAATACGAGAAACATACATATATTAATGCACATACTTTATTATTTAATTTCTTTAAATATAACACAGGACGATAATATTTGTTGGCAACAATTTGAAAACTGATTCCTCGTTTATAGTGAATCGACGCAAAATGCCAAAATGAAATAAATAGCCCATAGCCCTTCGGGCTACAAAAAAAGGGACAGCTCCAAATCTCCTGTTCTACTAGGCTGATTGAAGAAATTCAACTTACGTTTTTAATGTCTTGAAAGCGTGACTTTGAGTATATATTATATTTATATATAGCCATTGTTCTAACATAGGTATTTTGACACAGAATCGGTCTTTTCCTGAAATAATATATATTTTTTTCATATTTCGTTTCTATTATTCAAATTACGCCAAAGCGCCAAGTCTTGAAAAAAATCGCAAGAGTAGATTTAAAAAAAATTAGCTCTCAAAATTTTAGCTCCTCCTTATTATTTGAATTTGGTATATATTTAATAATATCTCTTTTTTATTAAACTTATTCCATTCTTCTTTTTACCTTTCGAAATTTAGGTTCATTCCAAATAAAATTCGACCATTTTCTTTACAATTTATTTTGTAAATTTTTATTTTTAAATAATTTTTATAAATTTTTCGAAAAATGTTTTGAATTATAGCCCATACAAATTTTACCATCATGTTAAAGTAGATGTATTTCTAAACATACCTGAAAAAAATTAGAATTTTTTAATTCAAAATTTCCTAAAATATACGTGAATTTATATATTGAAACGTTTCGAAATTTGGAAGATTTGTTATAAGTGATAATTACGCCAAATGTTGGTTCACGTACCTTCCTAAAATTATTTGAAAATATGAACGATGACCTTTCTCCCACTCGTCTTCAATTTAAAAAAGGAAAATTAGGTTGCTATAAATTAAGAAGTTCACCATGTTTGTCACCATGTAATTTATTTATAAATGTTGCTCCAAATTTTACAAAATTTAATATTTAGGCATAATTTGGGTCGTAGAATCGAAATGTGAAAAAACGATTAGCATGTCATTTCAGAAAAAGTCAAATTTTGTGTCAAAAATACCTATATTAGAATAATGCTATACATAGATACAATATAGTTCACAAGTCGCGCTTTCGAGACATGAAAAACGCAATTTGAATTTCTTTAATCGGCCGAGTAGAATGGGAGCTACAGAACTGTACTTTTTTTTCTTCTTTTGCGTAATACAAAACTTCGAATACAAATTAAAACTGATGACTTATCCATTCAATTCGCATTATCCTAAAATAAATAAATAAATAAATATGTTTAGCGTGTGGTAGCAGTTTGTACTAAACTTTGGCTAGAGGAAAGCTACTGGGGAAACACTCATGCAGTTCATAGCATAGCAGACTTCTATAAAAATATTTTCAGTATTAGGATTATACCTAAGGGGACCCGGGACATGTGCTACCACTGCTTGTATCCTCCCTAAAATGACGATGCAAGGTATAATACACCTAACGTAATTCTCGAGAGTACAGAAAAATATTCTTTCGTATTCTTAGAATCTGGCATTCTGGCCTGCCTGACTGTGGTTTAGAGTTCTTCCTCTATTCATCTACGGGCTTTGGGGAACGTATATAATAAATTTTGAACAAAACAAAGGATAAGATAGGAAAGCTGCCATCAAATTTGAAAATATTATGTCTCAATTAAGGTTTAGAATTTTCGTAATCATATTTGTTCAGGGAAGGCTTTTCAAAACGTTTCATACAAAATACAAATTTAAAACTTTTTACACCGATAACTTATTATACTTTATTAACATAACCTTAATTTATAAAGGCAACAAATTTCAAAATTTTACAACTTATTTTCATTGTTTGAACAGAGACTTTAACATCTTTGTAATACTATTACTGAAATTATGGTTTTAATTAATATTATTACATTTCTGATTTTTCTCATTTTACACATAACAGGAAGACCCCTCAGTTTTCTCTAAATAGAAACATATTCATTCCAATACAAATTCAGACATATTCATGTATTAATTCACCAACGGTTAAGGGAATAATGCAGAATATAAAATAATATAATAACCGTCAAGATATCCAAGTTATCCTGGTTCAAAAAACACTAATTCAAATCACACATAACATCAAGGTAAATGAACATTATGAATCAGGTTTCAAAACAACCAAGTTTATTCAAGTCTAACACACATTCAACTGACACTGCCAAATCCAAGAAGAAGAAGTATAACATAATGAAAGATTTACGCCCTCTTTGTAGATTAAATTATATTTTCACATAAAATTTCTTACACAGAAGTTATTCGTAATGGCTTCCGTTCCTTATACAAGGAAAATGGCCATTTTAACAGTCCCATTATATTAAAAGAATTAAAAGCTCACTCCATTATATGTTAAAATAATAATAATAATATTTATGTAGGAAAATTAAATATTTTTCATAAATGTATACCTTCAAAGTCTATCTTAACATATTCTAACTTTGCGCATAATTATTAAATTTATCTCATTCTTAAAAAAATTCCAAAACTTCTAAAAAATATTTTCAAAATTTGTTAACGATAATCTAAATTTCTAATTGTTACTAAAGTAATTTTTAATAACTTCATCTAAATAAAATAATTCAGATATTTTATTATTCGTTACTAAATTTATTAAATATCGTTTCTAAAAATTGAATTCTAAGACAATAAAATTTTATTCTAATATTTTCATGAAATAGTGCAACATTGTTAAAATTCTGTATAATAATTATGTAATAATTTTATATTAATTAGAATTTCATATCTAAATTTTAAACTAATTTAGAACATTCGCATTTTTTATTCAATGATTATCAAAGCATTTTAATTGTATCAGTTAATGAATAAAAGTAAATAAATTCAACATTGTAGAAATTTAAAGCAGAAACACTGCGATTAAAAATAAAAAATACTGAAATTTTCTGATCTTGAATTTGACTAAAAACTTAGTTTAAAAGTACTATCTGAACAAGATAATGCCCCTTTCCCAGGATCCTGAAAAATTATTTTACTATTAAAGGGTTTCAAGTACAATCTTGGCCTAAAATGAATATGATATTAATGCCATTGAAAGGATATTGAACATTTGTGTATAAGACATAAGGAAGAGGAATAAAGTAATGAAAGCGCACGAGAATATAGGATTTTGACAATGATTTTCAGCAGCATAGAAAAGTCTTTGAGGAATGCCCAATAAAAGTCAGGTATTTCCAAATGCCAAAGAATATCACAGTAAAAATTAAAAGGCATTAAAATTGCTTGAAATATAATTCAATTTAATATTTTGTTTGCTAATTTCATTTAGTTAATGTATAATAAATCACTTCTGATCATAACACTGTATATTTTAGCAACAAACGTTTTGAGAATTTGCCTAAGACTGCTTTGCATAGTTTGACATTTGTTAGTATTTAACGGTTCTTCTAAGAAGTGCTAAGTTACCTTTCTTACAATTATTAAAATACTATCGCATTTTGAAAAGTTTTACTTCCGAGCATTTTGAAAGCGCTTTTTTTGTCGGTATTTCAGCTGTATTGTTTTTTGAGCTTCTACTGCGCTGGTATAATTTAAGCTTGATGCGTTTAACGATTTGTCGCTTGACTAATATGCCTTTCACTTAATTTATAACAAAATTGATTTACTAACGAAATTTCATCTAGAGCCGAGAGAGGAAATGATATTTTTATTGCTTTTGCGGTTACTTCCCGATAGCGACCAGATCGAAATGCATTATTCATTAGCATTAATGTCTTTTTCTTGGATTCTGTCTTCTTACATTCAGAATTTGTATAACTATTTTTAATTCTTAGTTTGTAAACAATAAATATATCCCTTTTACGGATATTTATTTAGCTAAAAACGGCATTTTTTATCCATGAGAAAGTAATTTCATTCTAATCATTCTTCAAAAATCTTTTCAAAGATTTTAAAAAAAATAATTAATTTTATGTATAAGCATTTTTTATTTATTTCGTCATAAATATTTGATGTTTTAATGCTTTCTTGCAGAGTCTTTCCTCGTCGAAAAATGCCAGCATGATTGCGTGAACTATATTTTTCCCATCTGTAACTATTGCGATTTTGGTTGGAAATATGGCTCTAGTAAAGATGTCGTATGCCCAAAACATGGTCCGTATAAACGATATATATTTCCTTATCACTTTCCGACAGAGCCTGTCACCAAGAGTCATTCAAAAATTTATTCGGAAAGGTCTCTGACTGAGTGATATCTATACTAAAATCGGAAGATCTCAATAATGAAATAAAAACACTATATACACTCTAGTAATGCACTTCGAAATAATCTTATGCAAATGTAATGAGAAAACTTTATATGCATATAGTCAGAAAACTCTCTTCAAAATATAGCAATGGTAAATAAAATTCAGTTCTGGTTTTCAATAAATGATGTCCTCGTATTAATATAATGATGTGAGCAAATTCAAGTCGGAGACTTGTAGAGACATCAGGAATTTTTGGAAACAAGATAGATTGAAAAATTGCAATGCCTTTGCCGGGAATAGAGCCACGGACCTCTGGATACGCGCCCAGTGTGCAGACCACCACACCACGAAGGCATGCCAAGATGGCGGGAGAAATACCTTATAGACTAACCCTAAAAAAATAACAGGAATGCTCCCAACTAAATTTTGTTTTCATATTTTACTTAATGATTATTTTATTTCAAATATTACTTGAGCTGAAAATACCGTTTAAAAGAAGTTACCTTACATAGTAATACTAATTATTATAACTAAAATATAATATATTATTAATAAGAACCTTTAGAGATGTTATTCTTTTAAATTAATAGTTTTCACCCAGTGCAAATAACGATCAGAGGTAGCTGTCATTCGGCAGTCAGTCAGACTTTAGTTTTATCACTTAAATTTTATTATACTACAAAGCATTACTCAACAGCATAATAATAATTATTATTTAACATAATCTGAACGTCTTAATATCATTTTTAAAACTGGTGTTATATATTATTAGAATAATTGAATAAAATAAGCTTTTGATACCATATAATATGCCAATTTCAAAATACCCAACTTTACGTCTTACGTACACTTTACCTTGGAAAAGAAGCCCACCAGTGGCTCAGCGGTAAAATCGCTGAACACTAGTAGTTCGGTCCGAGGTTCACATCCCGCGAACGAGCTGGTTGCATGGGCGGTTTCGTGGTTTCCCTGTGTAACGTGTATACGAGCCCTTAGAAATTCCTCCACGAAGGCATCCCTCCTCTTAGGCAGATAGCCCTATAGTGTGCTTTGCCGTATTCTCAATACACCAAATACACACCTTGCAAAAGAAATAAAATTTACTTTTAATTATACGATCTTGCCGTATTATATAGATTTTAATCCTGTGTCCATATTTATTCTTCAGCATTACTCAAATTGTTACGTTCTTTCTCAAATTACGTTCATTCTCAAATGGTAATATGTCTTTAAATAATTGTCATTTTCTAATTCTTTTACATTGTTTTACATTCAAAAGTGATATGAAAAAAGAAGCGTCAGAAATTCCAAAATTAAACTACATTTTTGCGTTGAGGTTTTAGTTCTATATAAAAGTGTAAATATTTAATTTTATCATTTGGCAAGACAAGGTATTATTTTCATTCATTTCTTGTTGAATCTCCTGTAAGATGTTAAAGGATCAGAAATTTTAAAGCTCCTAGCTTCATATTATTTTATTAACTGAAACTCTTATTACTTCTAATTTATTTTTAAGTTCTTCATACGGTAAAGAACGTGAATAAAAAATTAAACAAAATTCAATATAATTCAATTAGTAATTAATTAAGGTTCTTTGCAAAATTACCACAGGAATGTTTTAGTTCCAAATCGAAAAACATTACTAAATGCGACTGAAAGAAAAATTTAGGCCATGCAGTTTCGAAGACATTAAATATTAAATACACTAGTTTTAAATTTAAGAGAAATTTCACATTATGCATGTAATTTCAAGAACTTATCAATATTATAGTGAAATTGGCATGCATAGATATATAGGAATAAAAGATAAGTTAATCAAATAATAAGAAAGGCTCGTGTAACTGTTACGGCACATACATATGATCGTGCTTAAGGCTCACCGGGGCAGAAAAGTATAAAACAGAGACTGCAATTTCGAAAAAAGAAGTAAGCTAATGCCGGTATGCTTCTATTTAATAGACACATACCTCTGTTTACGTGACTATCTATATACATGTTATGAAACAATTTACAAGTCCATGTGGTAGTCCGTTTCACTCTTAATGCAATACACCGCTGTGCTTTTCTTTCTCGCAAGACAAGTACATTCAGCATTAGGATTGATCATGCCTTACGAAAATCCAGGAAGCCCTCATTGTCCTTACATCACAGAAATAATTTTCAAAGCTCTATATGCATATAGTACACAATAAGCACCAGCAAACAATGCATGTCCTTTCTTAGCTCCTGACCCTTGACGTTTCAAGCAGTATAAACCTTGTCAATTAATGAACCTCTGAAGACACAAACCTAAGGAACGTATCATGCATAGGGAAAGAAAATTACGATAATGGAGTATTTTGGCCGAGGTGCTAATTCAACTTAGTGGATACCTAGCCCATTGTCGATGATGGAATGAAAAGGTACAAGGAAATACATTAATACAAATTACTGAATTACAAAATCAGTAATGTCAATGGAACTGCGACATTAAAATCGAACACAAGTTTGGTTTCTTCATAATAGTTACATCGTTTTCTTAATAAATAAATGGTAATGTAATAAAAAAAATATCCTTAAGTTAAAATGCTAACGATAGATAAAAATTAATTGCAAGAGTTGCTTAAATTTTGAGAGCTAAAATATTCAAATAAAAAAGGAAATATCGGCAACTCAAAGTATATACCAAGGATGATTAATAGTTCTAATTTATTTGTCAGAAGCTTAGCAATAATCAATAATACCATTAATAAAATACTTTCATTGCAAAAAATTAATTTCAAATGTCTTCAAAGTTTCTTTAAAATACCTGATTTTAACCATATATCACTTTCCATCTCATCTTGCTATTCAAGAAAGCTGTTATTGTATACTTCATATCTTTCCTGTTATGAGGAATCTATCGCCTTCTTATCTTATCTTCGCGTAAACTTCTTTTGTTATTTTATCAAGTTTTTCAAGAGAGTTGATATTTTATTATTACATATTTACACACTAATGGACGAAATTTAGGTAATCTAAGGGTCATAAAATAAGTCTCGAATATATCTATTCTCCTATCGTTTTATCTTTATTTTAATTACATATATTGAAGAAAGGGAATATGCGAAAAAAATTTAAAAAAAACTTTTTACAGTTTTATAAACTTCCTTTTTTTTTCATATTTTGTGTAGTTGGCTGTTTTCACACATTTCATTTACTTAACAGAAAAAATAGCATTTACTGTATATTCCTGCTTATAGCGTGAACTATTAATACAAGAAGTAAGATCGAAATTTACAGGTGAGCGTTATACGCCGGATATAAAAAAGATAGATTTAAAAATAAGTAAAAGACGAACATGCAAAAATTAGATTTACAAATGTACACAAAGTCTGTTTATTTAAAAGAACAGACATACCTTACGAATTTAAAAATTGTCACTATTGGATAACATGAAAGACTTCTAAATATTCTTCCGTTATATCTTCAGACACATCATCGCATTTTGTTTTATCCTCACCAACAGTGTATGATATATAAATAAGTAAACACCTTCCGTTCCAGCTGGATTGTTAAAAGTACTACATTTTTTAAATGACTTGTAAATTATGTCAGCTTTAATTTCATTCCATGCTTTTATTATCCACTCACACACTACTTCTAGACTAGCATGACGCATTTGGCGTCCTCTGGCAAATGTTGTTTCGTCTTCTAACAGCCACGAATTCTACTGTCGTTTTAAATTTTATTTGAACGGTTTAGTAATATACGCATCTAAAGGCTGAACTAATCGCGTAAATCCGCCTGGAATAACTGCTATGTCTGTGTTACACTCTTTCCACAATTTTGTAGTACTATCCGTTTGATTTGATTTGAACATGTACCAAGCTGAACACGTCCGGAACTGAGTTCTTAAAAGCAACAGGACGTTTTTTCCAAACATTTCTTATCCACATTTCTCACACTCGGCAAAGCCCTTTTTACCATTCCAGATGTATGTCTGCTTTCAGTCGCCACAGCAAAGAACCGTACTGATATTATATTATGTCGTTAAGCTACATAATCTTGCGTATTATATATTTCTGTTCGTTCAACGAAAATTCAAATATGCCAGCATGATACCTATGCGTTAAGTTAATACGATCGCAAAGCTAAAGACTTTCTAGAGGAACATCAAGAAATTGATGAAATGGACACTGGAGTCTGAGAAAGAAGCTATTCCTAGAGCCCTCAATTTTATCAATAGTACCATGATTTTAAGCGCGCTGATGACGATGAAGCATTGACTAAATTGCCAGTAGTTGACGGCAGTCTTTTCTTAAGTGTCATTGTGGAGTGATGTTTATGACAGCGTCCGGTAGTCCGAAGCTCTCGAGTTCAAATTTAAGCAATGGCATCATTATTTCTTTCGGGTGCTTGGCCCTGATTTTTTTTCTTCTCTAAAATCTTATGAATGGATAAAAATGAATTAGAGAATGATGAACGAGCTTTTTTTTAATGTCTGGGTTTCATAGACTCTGACTTTTCATAGACAAAATCTTTGCAAAGATATAGGAGAAATGTGTTCCATTTATAAACACGTTTCTCCTATACGTTTGCATTACCTGTTTTATTTTTTCTGCTCTCTATGTCTTAAGGTATATGCATGCTAAATATGGGTATTTTTGCAAATTCATTGATTTATTTATTTGCTGTTCTTGATAAAAGGTCATATACTAATTAGTTTTTAAGCTTGGTTAATTCATACGTACACGTACGCACGAATGTGCATATGTACACAAAGAGTCAATACGTTACGTGGTAGAATACATTATAAATGAATCTCAGAGTTGCGTAATGGTATATTATTTGACAATATGATAGAAAATGTTTTTAAATATACAAAATAGCAAACTTAAATTCAGAAAATCAAAGGCATAAAAATCCACGTTAATATAACACAATAAAAATAAACACATAAATCTGCGGAGATTACAAGACAAATTCAAACTTTCTCCGTGTACCGAGATTGCCGGGATTTTACTCGATATGTTCAGGTTCTCGCAAAAAATGACATAAGGGCGCATAACGTTAAATATTTTTTCACAGCTACGAGCTAGAGTCAGGATCGAAAATAAGAAAGGAGGTGTGACCTTTTGTCACGTAATCTGTATGAAGTGTGGCAAGACTAAAGTGAAACATTGCATTTATATTTCTCACGAACACTTGTGGATTTTGTTCTTCATAAATATGTTCAATTGATCTTCCTTTCTCCATAAATTATGCTGGTAACTTTTGCATTCTATGTTTGTGTACTTCCGTAACACTAAACACGATTTTATATTCGCAGCTCTTTCACTGTCAATTCTTTTGATGCCGCTGTAATTTCTTCAGATATATTTTAACTGATATTTTATGCACAGATACGCAATTCATTTAAATTAGCTCAGATAAAATGTTCACGCAAACACAAGATGCAATGAATATCATTGATGGAACATTTTACATTCACAGTGCAGTTGAAATTATAAAAAAGTTTTGCAATTAAATTCATTGTTTGAATTAAAATTGTATTTCATTTAAAAAGCAAAGAAATAAATGTTAAGATTTGGAAATATAATTAAGTAATAAACATGGGTTAATTTTGAAATTACTAATGTATTTTAGTCAAAGGCTTAATTTAAGAGGCAGCTTCTTTTTTTAATGAAAACCAGGTAAATCAACATTAAAAAGTTAAGAAAGAATACATATTTCTTCTATGTTTTCGCAGAAGTCACAGCATTATTGTAACTTATAGATAACCTTTTTCATTTCATTAAAATTTACTTTGATGGTAAATAGAATTGAATTTATGAGCTTTACACAACGTGGTTATTTAATGCATTTTGTGGCTGTTTTATTATTTCTAAGGCATATTGCTCCATATTATGACTATTAATATTCATCAGCTTAACTTAACCCAATACGTTTACGAAACATTACTTAAACTGCATTGAGTACTGGCTAGACTCTTTTACAAAATCCTTCTTGAAGTTTTCTGTGCTTTGGATATTTTAGTCAACTGTGCCCTTGTATTCACAAAGGCAGAGAAATTAAATATTCTATTCTTCCTTTATGTGGTCTCAAGCAGACTTTTTTGTGTAGCTGAAAGGAGATTTTGGTGTCAAAAATAACTTTCTTCGTAAATTTTTAACCTAAGCTCATGTCGAGACTGTCAGGTGAGTTGATGTAGTAAGCATAATGAAGTAGGACAATGGAGTGTGGAATAAATAGCAGGAGCTTGATATGATTTTCTTCGTAAGATTCAAACTTTTGGGTAACAGAACTAGACAGTCAAAATACAATAATATTCCTATATTTATACTTCCAAGATGGGAAATAAATTTTTGAATGTGTCGTTATTCCGATGACAAACATACATAAAACTTGAAATTTATTTAGTTTTCCAGCGAATATGGAATAAATTTTCTACCCATCCCTCTAAAATAATTCTATTCGCTGATGAGGTTAAAAAATATATTCCTTTGCCTTATTGATTATTCCAGTACTGTATTATAATGACGTTACTCAATAATCAAATGTTCAATATACCCTGTGCACATTAAAATCTTTAAGTTTCGCTCATTTTAACAACCGTTAATCGTACACATATATTCACAGGTCAAATAATGTTTTGATATTTTTAAATTAAAAAATTCAGCTTTTGGAAATTATATAATCATATTTTTATGCGGTCATCTTGTCTCTATAGTCAGATTAGTAAAAAATTATGTTCTTTCTATGAAGGGAAAACGTAATTTTGACTCTCATTCTAAAAATATCTGACCAGATATTTAATAATAAATTTTGGTATTGATATAGATTTTACAACAGCGAGGTTCGGTTAAAAATAACTTAGGATACTCCGATAATTATTTTTTTTCTTTTAATGGTGTTCAATCATATTATTCCCTTTTATAACTTTAACTGATAATATTTCTTTGTGATATACCTAATGTACGAGTATCAAATTCTTCATCTTGCAATTTTGTTAGATTTTGAATGCAGAAAACATTTTTGCAAAAGTCATTACTAAGTTTCGAAATGCTAAAAATACGTCAAGAACATATCATAACCTGTTTATTACTTATCATAATCTAATACTTATGCAAAAAATTTATTGCAGTTAAAAGGCTTTTTATTTTTAATCTATGCAAGTAGTACTATGGGTTGGATATATGAAAATACTTGATGCAGGTTATTGTTTTCCAGGACGAATTCCATAAAAATCTATGAACACACTTTCCATCTTCTTTTTGAATGCACACACAGATTAATAAGAGAAACATAGTAATATGCGGAAAACAAGTGTATATATGTATATATGTAAATAAATAAACATATACATATCATATGTATGTAAATATATATATATATATATATATATATATATATATGTCATATGTATGTAAATATATACATATATATATATATATATATATATATATATTCAGAGAACAAGAAGGCTGATAGCAGCAAAAAGGGGTGTAAACAATAATCCAACACTTCAGAAAACAAAATCGTATGCAAATTTGTTTAATTTTTTAATCCAATATTGAAAAGAAAAACAAAATCAAATATGAATTTTGAAAACATGTAGGGCAAGTTAAAAAATAAAAGAATAATTCATAAACAAGCAAAAAGCTTATTACAAAGTCTGTGAAACAAGCAAAAAGCTTATTACAAAGTCTGTGAAACAAACAAAAAGCTTATTACAAAGTCTATGAAACAAGCAAAAAGCTTATTACAAAGTCTGTGAAACAAACAAAAAGCTTATTATAAAGTCTGTGTTTCTTTGCAATCATAAACTTTTAAAAGAACTCTTGAAGAATTAATTATCTTCTAACCTTTGTGAAACTAAAACAGAGATCAGAAGAAGGGCGTATAAGATCCTTTTATTCGAGCATAAAATTAAGAAACGAGTTTAATCCAAGTTTAACTCAGAAGCCCACACTTCTGGTCTAACAAAAATACGTAACAAATATTAATTTCAAGGTGTGGTAGGTTAGCCTAACGGCTCACAGAATGCTTTAATTCACAGGAAGAGCTCTGGTCTGTAGTAACCGGTAAGACAAGTCTAAAGGAGAGAACACATCAACGCCGTAAACGCAAGTTGCTAATAACCACAGCACAACGTGGCCTGAAATAGTCAGAAACGTTCTCAAAACTAACTTCCAAACTCTTGCTTACACAGCACGTCATTCTACATTAATCTGAATAAACTCTCGCTAACTCATTTACATTCTGGCATGAAAAGACAGAAAAAAGACAGGCTTTTCAACTTAAAATGAGCAATTAGTTAAAAATAAATAGATAAACCCCACAAGCTTAAATGTCTTTAAAAAAAAAATAAATAAATAAAATAAAATAAAAAAAAAAATCTGAAGGGTTTCAGATTTTAAATTACGTACAAAGGGGCCTTTTTTAACGTTTTGTGGGTTACCTTTATTTATTAAATAGCATGTTCTTTGCACTTAAACCATAAAATTTAGTTCAATAGCAATGTCGGAAAATAATTTTAAAATAAGCATATCTTAAGAATTTCCGATACACAGTTCTGCTCGCTGGAGATAAAAAGGTTCCCCCCCCCCGTAGAGTGTTGCTATTACTCGGTTTTAAATCGTTGAGTTTGTTAACCAAAAATTCGTTAAAGGTTTACAAAATATGAAAGCGATAATAAAACAAATTTTAAATTTCAAATCTGAGCTTTCAAATGCCTATACTCGCAGTAAAATTACGTCATTCAAAATTGGATAGCTCTAAGTACTGTTGTTTTATCACAATGCGAGAAACATACATACATACATACATTTATGCAGATTCTTCATTATTTAATTTCTTTAAATATAATACAGGGCGATAGTATTTGGTGCCCACGATATTAAAATCATAATAATTTTAGTGGACAATCAAAATATAATAGTGTTAGGTTCTAATAGTGTAAAATAGTGTAAGGTTCTTTTATTTTATTAACTAATTATTTTATGTTTTGGATCTGTACTGTGACTTATCCTTTTTCGTTTTTGCCGCCAAAAAGTGAATTTAGTTCGCGTGTATTTAAGGTTAGGATTTGGAAACTGTAAGACAGAACGCGTTCTACCTCTCGTGGCCACATTACTAGGTTTCTATTTTAGATAAGAGTTCTTGTCTTCAACCTTCCATTATAATTGCCAATAGCTGAAATCCACGCCGGTGAAATTATGAGCCGTCTTCGCCCTAAATTACTCTACGTAGTTATTGGCTACTAGCTTATTTGTTTTTCCCCATAAATGCTAGCGGAGTTGTAAGCACCGGCAGTTCATTCTGCTCATACTTTAGTTTTAAATAAAGGTTCCTTTATACACTTCCCGAGTTTTAGTCGTTACTTAGCGATGATTCGCTGCAATTCTATTTTAAGTTCAGGCACAGTATCCATCAGCGAAGGAATTTAAAATATTTAATGGTAGTAATCCAACATAAAATAAGAGGAAAATGCAAATTTGATCTAAAATTATAAAATAAAACATATTATAATATAAAAATAATAAATAAAGGAATAAGTTCTCAAAATCTGTAATACAAGAGCAACAAATGCTTTTAAATGAGGAAATATATTTATATATTCTATCACAGTAGCGAAGCTGAAAATGAGTTCGGAAGAAAAACTAATTTAAAACTGATAAAACTCAATAAAAATAATATGAAAACATTTGACATGAAACATTTTAATAATTTGAAAACGAAATTTGAATTAAACGTTTTTTTTATTATATGTATAATATATTGTTGCGTGCGTACGGGTTCGTTATGAAATGAATGCACAAGTCCGATGAAAAAAATGAACAAAAATTTATTATTATCACAACAAAAATGCTTAAATTTTCTCAAATTATCATGCAGTATTACAATATTTCACAGTAGTTATCTTTTAACTACTCAAATTTTCAATAGAACGCAATTCAAAACAGCTAAAGAACGCTAATCCGCGAATTCGCTACAATCAACAAGAGCAGTTTTCTAAACAACAACAAACTAAGCAACTACTACAAACTGAGATGTTTTCCTCCTTTTATAAGATTTTAAAATCACGCGCTAGAATTTTCCAGTACTTTCTCGAAATCAAAAAGAGATATTTATTTATTTAATGCACGCGCTCTTGTATTTTCAATTTTCCGGCTTAGCTTTCTTTTAATATTCGTCACGCGCTGCACTGCGCGAGAAATAAAACCACTTAATTTATAATTGAACAAACATTAGCTTTTTAAATACCAAATTCGTAACACTGCCCCCTTCCCAAGGACTGCACGTCCCGGGCAGTACAATCCCTGGACAGGAAGCTAAACTTACAACTGTGGCATAAACATTACATTACAATATCAAACAACATGAACAATAAATGCAATAACTAACTTAAACAAATCAAATGCTATCAAATACAAATCAAATACTAAATGCAAATCAAATACTAAATACAAATCAAATCAAATACACATTTAAAAATAAAAAGGACCATGGTCTTACACTATTTACAATTATTTACATTACGTACTATGGCCATAGTAATGAGCTAACCTGTCATAATGAACAACTTTAGGTTTAGAGTTCGAAGACTTACGAATCCGAACCATGACGTCATTTAGTCTGTTCAGCAGTGTATACGGATCATCCGAAGGTGACTGTAATTTAGGACTCAGTCCTTTTCGTTGAATTGGGTTCCACAACCACACCTTGTTTCCTTTGTTGGATCTATGTCTAGTAGCTCGCGTGTCGTATCTGGTCTTCACTTTCTCCGTCGCCAAGTTGACTCGCTTTCGTGCAGAACGGTGCATACCTTCAAACCGGGCCTGGACATCTTGGATGTGTTCCTCAGGCAATGAAGGCGCATCCGTAGGGCGACCAAACAGGCGGTCACAGGGCAGACGAAGGTCTCGACCGAAGAGCTTCTGGGATGGAGAATAGCTGGTAGTCTTGCGTTTCTTTTCGACCCTGGTATGATTTCGGCAGCTTCCCGAGCTCGATCTTTCGGATAAGGCGTCGACATTTCCAGGCGAGGATCCCTTTTGAGGATGGATAGTCATGCCATCAGTTGCTGAAAGCAGCTTATTGTTTTTGAAATCTAAGGAAAAATTGTATTTCCTTAAAAAGTCCAATCCGAGTATGCATGGATCTGTAATATCCGCCACATATGCCGTTTGATGGTAGGCGGCACTTCCAAACGTGATGTTTACGTTTAACTTCCCAGTTATGTCGATCTTGTCACCAGACGCAGTCTGAAAGGTAACACAGGATGGCGTCCAAATAAGTTTATCTTTAAACTGTTCAGCTAAATCTTTCCTAATGATGGTAACATTAGCTCCTGTGTCAATGATCATATTGCAAGGAACTCCATCGATATTCCCATTGATGGACAGTCCGTTATTGTTGCCACTCACTATAGAGATCTTAAGCGCTTTAAAACAGTGTTTTTCATTATCTGGCAACCTCCGTTCCTTGATATGGTCATTAATTTGTTTCCTGCGTCGTTGCTCAGAAATTGTCTCAATTTTCGTACCCTGGGGTGTTCTGCAATTCTTTCGTACGTGGCCTTCAGCTCCACAGTTCCAGCACTTTGGTTTCTTGTCAGTCCTTTTCCTTCCCGTGGAATTTAATTGTCTGTTTAAATCGTATGCCTTATTTTCCGTGCTCTGGGGAGTTCTGCAGTTCCTTCGTAGGTGGCCTTCAACACCGCAATTCCAGCACTTTAGGGTCAGTTTTGTTTCACCACTATTCCGTCTTAAAGCATTCACTGGTCTTGTCAACTCATCCGTTTCATTATCCGTGCCCTGGGATGTTCTGCAATGCCGTCGTAGGTGACCTTCAGAACCACATCTCCAACATCTTACAGCCATTTTGTTCTCACTGCTACTCCGTATCAAAGCATCGACTTGTCTGGATAAATCATCTAAACGAGCCATCAATTGGACCCCTGGTTCGTGGACTCGCACAGCTCTGACTGGGTAGCGATCCCTAAGAGTTGCTTGCTGGGCTGCCTCCAATTTCACGGCGTACAACAGAGCGCTTTTTACATCCTTTACATCTGCCATTCGCAGTGCTTTCTGTATTTCAGGGTCCCGAATGCCATCGATGAAATATTGCAGCGACAGGATTTCCCTCGTTTCTCTCGGGCACTCCGTAAAGGTAAGGTGGGACAGCCTTTCAACATCCGTGGCGAGCTCCTGAAGTGTTTCGGTGGGCTTCTGCTGACGGGATTTTAGTTGAAGCCTGCTGTAGTCTTTTAAACACTTCTCTCCAAAGCGCAGCTCCAATGCGCCAGATAGAACTTCAAAGTCTAGTCTTTTGTTTTCGGGAAGAGTCTGAAGGATATCCGCTGCGTCGGCTCTTAGAGAAGCGGCGAGATGACAGGCCTTAGCTTGGGAATCCCATCCATTCGCATCCGCCACGATAGAAAACTGTGTCTTATACACCTGCCAGGAGGTCTTCCCATCATATGTGGATAGCTTCAGAGGTGGACGAGCAGGCATTGGTAAGAATTTAAAATCATCACTCCAGCTCCCTGCCGACGCTACGAATATCTTTAAAGTATCCATTTCTTTGGCAACTGCAGAAACTCTCTCATCAATTTGTTGTTCGATTTGGTGTTGGACCGCACAAACTCTTCCTTCAATTCGTTCCTCCACAGCAGAAACTCTCCCTTCTATATGTTCTTTTACAGAAGAAACTCTTTCTTCTATTTCTTCTTTCACCGAAGAAACTCTTTCTTCAATATGTCCAACTTTATTTTCAACTGCGTCAATTCTGCCTTCCATAGCTTCAAATTTATTTTCTATTATGCAAGTAATTTCTCTTTTCATTTCTTCTTGACCAGCTTGAACGGCTTTCATTTCGTCCTTAACGGATTCCTGGCCCAATTTCATTTCTTCCTTAACGGATTCCTGGCCCAATTTCGTTTCTGCTTTAACGGATCTAATCTCTGCTTTAACAGAGTCTTTCATCTCTTCTTTAAATGATGCTTGGCCAGCTTCCATCTTTTCTTGGAATGCAGCAAAAGCACTAATGAGCTGTCTCAATTGTTCTTCCATCGCTCTTGTTATTGGCATTCAAATCCCACTTCTGACACCAAAAATTGTTGCGTGCGTATGGGTTCGTTATGAAATGAATGCACAAGTCCGATGAAAAAAATGAACAAAAATTTATTATTATCACAACAAAAATGCTTAAATTTTCTCAAATTATCATGCAGTATTACAATATTTCACAGTAGTTATCTTTTAACTACTCAAATATCCAATAGAACGCAATTCAAAACAGCTAAAGAACGCTAATCCGCGAATTCGCTACAATCAACAAGAGCAGTTTTCTAAACAACAACAAACTAAGCAACTACTACAAACTGAGATGTTTTCCTCCTTTCATAAGATTTTAAAATCACGCGCTAGAATTTTCCAGTACTTTCTCGAAATCAAAAAGAGATATTTATTTATTTAATGCACGCGCTCTTGTATTTTCAATTTTGCGGCTTAGCTTTCTTTTAATATTCGTCACGCGCTGCACTGCGCGAGAAATAAAACCATTTAATTTATAATTGAACAAACATTAGCTTTTTGAATACCAAATTCGTAACAATATGTATATATATATGCAGGGTTATCATAGAAAAAACTTTCTCGTTTATGAATCCCTAAGTGCTCAGCCAATCGAGATGAAATTTGAGATATTATTATTTGTAGGTATGCGCTCAAGATTGTGATCATTAAAAACAATAGAGGTCTCACGGTTACGGTTACAGCGAAAACATTTCGAAATTTTCGAAATGCAACAATCCTAAGTACATTGATGAACGCTTTAGAAAGCCATAAATGACAGTAGAAAGATACACGTATGACGAAAACATTTTCAAAGAAGAGCATGGTAAAGGACCAATCACACTACAAGAGAAGAAAGAGGGATAACTTTTATTTTGGGTTTATTTAATTTTCCATAAAATATTTTGCGTGTTCTTTATTTTTGACACCTTTAGATGAAGACGTTAGTTCCAATTTCAGTTTTTTAAAATTGTCTCAAATACTTGCGTGACACTACAGGGATGGGACAAACTGCGGCTCTCTGGCACTCGAATTGTGATTCGCCAGCCACTTACCGTTCTTTTGCTACTAAAATGCGATTTATTTACAACAAAGAGTAGTTTAGTTTTTGAAATACAATTGCATTTTGAAATATAAATCATGCATGACATGCTCCTTTATTGATTGTGGAGATTATTTTGATTATTTAATAAATGGCGCTAGCGTTTCGTGTTAAACGTGCCTTGCCTTTTGACTTTCCAAAGAATCCCCACCGGCACCTCTGTATATAGAACTTCGTACACTAGTTGATTAGGAACACTTCTGTTCCTACAAAAAAGGTTCGATTATTCGATTGTTAAAGTAAATTGATCTTGCGTGGTCCGTACAAAGCTGAACCACTGAATGCTGTAAAACTAAATATTAAACTCTATACTATTATAATATACTATTATACTAAAATATTAAACTCTATACTTTTAAAAATTATTCGTTGCCGATTTCTATAAACCTTCGAAATTTGAACATTGATCATTAAATTAATTTTTAAAATTATATTATACATGTAATAATTTAATCGATTTCAAACATTTTACCACACGCTTATCATCAGAGTAATAAATCAAATTGAAAATAATTATATTTCTGTATATAATTCTATAAAGACACATTTAAAAGAAATAGTTTCTATAAATTTCTATAACTTTATGTATGGCTAATTTTTAACAGTATTCCATTAATAATAAATTGAAAAGATATTGTAAGCTTCAAAGTTTGTAAAACATAATTTCATTTCATTGACAACTATTTATATACCTCCTTACTTTTTTATTCCCTTACTACATGTGCCTTTTTAATAACCCTATATATGATTCTTAAATATCATTACCTCGAAAGGCATACAGAATAGGCCCAAGGGGCTCTATTAGAGGAGTAGTTAATAAAATGAGCTCCTCCATTTTATGCATTGAAAAATAAAATGCTTCCAAAGATTTCCCTCTATACCTGGCGTTTTTCGAAATACAATAAAAAGTAGTAGTCGTATTAATATATGTTACGGTATTGACTATCTACTTACTATCTAATTTCATTGAATCTAAATTCCAGATATATTGGAGTGGATACAATTGATTAAATTAGTATATTCATAAAATGCCCGGTGGCGCAGTGGGTAGTGTAATCGCGCATCAGCACCCCAGATCCGGGGTTCGTTCCCCGGGCTGGGCAGGGTCGACTCAGCCTTTCATCTCTTGATTTCCATCCCTTGGGTGGATCAAATGAGTACAAAGTTCGCTTGGGGGCTAAAGATTGCGGGTCCTGCGACAAGCTGACCACTTGTTCAGGGAATATGCTTACGCACCTCGGGGCCCACGGTCAAGAAAGCAGATTTCGGGGTACTGCCCACTAGAGCTGTTATAACACTGAGTTTAGATTTAAATCATAAAATCAGCATCTTTGATTTATTATTATACCGAGCTGGATCAGCGAAATTTACATTAAAATCATTTAATGATTTTTATAATAATTATTTTAGCGATTAGTGACATAGCGGCACAAGTGAATAAATCTTTTCTTCACTGACATTAAATTTTAATTGCATACAAATATATATACTTCGTTCTTCAGTTTGTTTAAAACCCTTGAAATTTCGACGAGACATAATTTTAAAATTTAAAATTAATATATTATTAAACTTTTATCGCACGGGAGAAAAACTTTTTTTTTTCTTTTTTAAAGTAGGCTATGGGTTACTACTATTGTACAAAAAATAGCTATAGAGCTCGAGGAAGCGTATAAAAGGCTACATTTCGCATTGTTTACAAAACTGATTTTTTAAATTTAAAAGTGCCAAAATTGGAGTTTGTTTATATGATCGCACACACATAACTTTTATTTTAATAATATTATTTCACAATTTAAAGTTACATGTAAAACATGCATATAGCTCACCTCTAAGTCCGCGTAACTTTATCAAGACTGACTGGTAGATTCGGTGAGCTATGCATATGTACATTCGTTTGCAAAATTAAGAGAATTTATAAATTATATTGAATTATTGAAATCTAATGGCCATATTTTTAATGAATTTTGATAAAAATATGCATTTTATAACAGAGAAATAGATGTCTTTTCAAAAGTTATTATATATATTTATGATTATCACTAACGCTCATAGTGCAGGGATATCCAAAATCCGCGTTATGATATCAAACTTTAAATGAGACTAATATGGAATATGGGCCCCTCTCACAGGCAAGCAGATCACGCAGCGTAACAGCATGCTGGACAGAAGGCAGTTGATGAGTCCTGTAGCAGTCGATTCTACTCCTGCAGAATAGGAGTTTTCTACTCCAGGATTCTTCATCGAGGGCGGGAGCCAGATGAACTCCAAAGAACATCCTAGACATGCTCTGTAGGGTTACATTTAAGATATCTGGCTAGCTAACCATGTGGTGAATATTCTCACTTTTCAGGTTATCGTGGAACAGCTGCGGCGCTAATAAGTCCTACTTAGGTCTCCAAGATCTCCTTTCTATATTTAGTAGTAGTCAGGCAGCCTTTTTTAAATACAGGCAGCAAAAGTGTCCGGCCATCCAACATGATGGCCTGCTTGAACCATTGCACCTCCACTACAATAAGGATCCTTTTCCATGATAAGGGAGTGATAACATTGTGTTTCAGGCTCGCTGCAGATGCAGATACGCTGAGAATCTGCGTAAGGCACGGTGCTCCACTGAAGTCGGGTTCAAGGCTCTTAGTGTCTGCAACGTGATCTCTTGTGAGCTGCAGTGAGCGGATTAAAAACAGCCTGTCTTTTAGCATATAACCCTATCTCGTGAAGCCTTCGGTAAAGTGTAGGCCGTGACGATCGGAATCTAGTGGAAGAATACAGCTCACATGAGAGTTGTGATACTGTAGCAGTCCTGCGTCGCCGCGCTGAAAGTGCCAAATAGCAATCCTTATTTGTTGTTATGGACGATTTTATTCAGGTTTTCACTATATAGATTCCGTGTCCTGAAACTGTTTTCACCAACTTCAGACGATATTGGATGTTACATGGAGCTCTAGAACCACCTACGGTTGTGGTTGGCTTGCCTCTAATCTACCGAATATTTTGCCTCTCCTTCTGTCATGTATGCATTTGCGGCTACACATTTTATCGGATAATTTATAAAATTTACTCATCTCTTCGGAGAAGCATAGCGAATGTCGGGAAGGAGTACGAACACCCAAATCATGTAATACCCTCATCCGCTTATATCATTTCCACAATTACAGCTCCACAGACACGCACGTGTAGGCTTACGTTTTCTAATTTTAATATTTGCATTATTCTTCGGTGTCACAATTATTATCTTTGGATCAATCATTTTCATAAAAAACAGACATAATTTACAAATTATTTTAATTTTGTACATGAGTCTAAGTATGGACGCAGTAGTCCAGCTGGGAATAGAGCAGAACATATCGAGTAGCAGTTGCTATTTTTATGGCGCCAAATCTGCATGTTGTTTTTGTATCTTTTCCTACGCGTTTTCAAAATGAACCTTTATTTTCGTTCTAGTAGATTATTAGAGTTATTTATCTCTTAAGATCCTTATTTAATACATTTTCCTAACTGGAAGTATATTTCTACAAACAAAGCTTGCGAGAATAAAGGTCTCGTCCAAACTTTATTAAATGTTATTTTTATTAAATGCTCTGTGGTGTGAAGATTTTCTGTGGGAGTTGAAGATCCTAAATAACAATTCCAACGTTTTCCACACCATACAACATTTAATAAAAATAACAGAAGAAGGTACATTAAATCGAGTCACAGTGCCGTTTGATACAAACAGGATTCTGGATAAGTTTTACCAATCTTATAACATAGAAGCTGTAATCAGCACCAATCTTATAACATAGAAGCTGCATAATACAACAGCAAGTGCTGTTGTATGCAGTTCAATTTACCACCTCCTTGTGGAAACATACAGTTCATATTTAGCACCTTCACGTGTAGACTTACGTCTTACCACCTTCTCGTGGAGACATCTTACCACCTTCGCGTGGGATAGAAGACTATTTGTCTATGTCATACTCCTTTTTCACCTTGTTCTCGCTGCTGGCTCATAGGTGAGGCCCTCTGTTGGCTGTGTTGCACTTACGGTTACCACACACACACACACATATATATATAAAGAGAGGAAGACAGGAAATCTAATCCGGATCAGATGAATCCCTAAGGACACTATTAAATTGTGAGACATTAAAATGGAGCATACATGTTAACAGTTAAATAAAGAAATTAAACATTCAGATCAGTATAAAGGTCTCATTAAATTAAATAAACGAAAGATTTATCTATCATTTTAACGTTAATCATTTTTAAATTGTGCTTCCACAGAGTTATTGTAGAAAATAAATCTTATATATCTCATATTAAAAATGTCTGTTTCTTTCAAATTTTATCCTTCAAATGATTTTATCAATTTTTTAGAAGTCATTAAATGCTCAATATTACTTTTTTAATTACTTTAAAACATCTTGCAACATCTAAGCTTGGAACACACATGAACATGTTTTGTTCCATGTTAAAAACATTTCCAGGAATTTCTTGTAGATAAATATTGTTTTAAATGCAAGAAATTATTATTTACTCTAACATAATATCCATAGAAAAGTACAGCTAATCCAGCGCTCCTGACATTCCTAAAAACACTGGCAGAATGCCTGGTTTAATAACAGCCATCGCATCAATTTAGATAATTTGAATTGCCTGAAAAGTAGATATTATGTAATACTATTTTGATAAGAGAGAATAGAAGGATGAGCGCTTATGAAAGCTGGCAGAATGAGATGTTTGTAGAATGACAAGGGTCTGTTTCTAATTAAAAGAACTTAAACTTCTTTGTTAAAGCACCCTATGCGTAAATTACGATATTGTGGAAAATGTAGAAATATGTTGTAACTCCTGTTGCATTTAAACGTGAACTACGCTGGTCTAGATGATCACAATTTCGTCTTCAGAGCGTGCACTAATCCTCAATAATAGCCTTATTCAAGTATTAAAAGCTTTATTCACAAGGCAAGACTTTTCCGAAAAAAATACGTAAAGACTAGTGTTTCTTCCCCATATCCGATTCCATACTACGGGTTACTTTCTATGTCATATAAATCAGAAATAAGGAAAGGAAAATTTGTGAAATTTCACTCCACGTTTTTACTGAAACGTTTTCGTTAATTACGTGGAATAGAAAAATATTATATAAAAAAATTGTCTTGGCTATTAATTACGTAGAAATTGTGTTGGATGTTGTAAATGTTAATTATGTGGAATAACACTTCGTAATAAAATCTAACATTTTAAAATTAATTACCAATAATGTTTGATGTAACTCCATTTTATGACTATCTAACGAAACTCATTGCATCAAGAGATGGCTATATAAATACGATATGGAAAATGCCATAGACTGACATTCATTACCAAATCTTTCAAAAATTTACTGACAAATAATTTCCTATCCTTAGCTTTTATTGTTCCAGTTATTTGAATAACGAGAACTATAGTTCACATGAGTTTACCTCTGAAGAGTAAGATAATAGTCTTAAGTTTCATAAAATGTATTCGAAATGACGGTTTTAAGAATCATTGATTCAAATTTATTTTCATGATGGTACCGATTAGTCTATATGAACAATTAGAATAAAACGTACAGTGAATCTTTATTTAGTTAACTCATTTTTGTCTGAATTGAAAAGTTGAGATGGACTTCATGACGCTGTAAACAAGATTGCAAAGAGTAAATAATATTAAAAGATAAACCATTGAAATGCATGGGAGTAATTTGTTGTACATGAAGTTACGCAGAACTACATAAAATGATTACCTTTGCTTAAGAAATGCACAAATCACATAAAAAACAAAATCTTTTTGCGTTGGATTTATTCAGCGTGAAACGTAGTCATTTAATTGAATGCAATAAGTATATAAAGTCGAAAATAAATTACAGGAGTAAAGAAAATAGAACCAGAATTATTATGCACTATATAGACCAAAAGAAAGCATGAGAACAATTCAGAATAATATAATGATTCTTGGATAAGAATGCAAATAACTCGTGCAGAGCGCAAAACAGAAGGAAGAGTTATTATATATGACAAGGAACATTATTAAACCAAAAATCTTCGTACATTACATGACATGAGTTTCAGAAAAATTTCCATGGGAAAATTATATAAGAAAATCAAACAGAACTAAAATGCTCTACATAGATCAAAAGAATAAATGATATCAATTCAGGGTGATTCTTCATTCTTTGAGCAGAAAGCAAGCAACTCATGCGGAGCGCAAAACAGAATGAAGGACTATGTATATATGATAAAGAGCATTATCAAGCCAAAAATCTTGTTAAAGTACAGAACACGAGTCTGAAAAATTTCAGTGGGAAAAATAATAAAGTAATGTTTGAACATAATTAAAAATACAAGAGTTTCCTTTAGCGAATGGTGTATATGAAATCCTAAAAAAATCAACGGAGGGTAGCAAACGTACTTTCCACAAGAGATGTGTCGTGCATTTATTCTATTTTCCTTCCTACCCCCTCATTCACTTTTTCCATTTTTATCATTTCACTCGAAATTTTTTTTTCTCAGTATTCATTCTTCCAAACCACACCATATAAGTTAGGAAACTCTTCTGAACAGCGCTCCCTCAAGCATAAACACCTATTTTCCCTTTAGAATTTAGCTTCGCCCACACCCGACGCCTTATTCCCGTCTGTAGTGTCTCCTGAGATGAAACGGATCCCTTTGCTTCCCCCCTCCACATCCCAGAAATATATATGTATGTAAAAAGATAAACATATAGGTGGGGAGGGATATGTTGAAGAAAAGGGAATGAAAAGATACAGCAAAAATGTCTTTTGGAGAAAGAAAGGAAAATGATTCACAGAAAGAAAATCTCTAGACTTTTGGTCTCCTGTGTTCCAGCTCACCGAATGCCACGAGATACCTACTTTCGTTTATTTATCTTCGTTTTATTTTGCGTTCTTTTCTCTGATAGGGAAGACTCGCTTTTTCCCGCTTCTACGGTTTCGTGAAATCGGAGTTACTTTCCAACATTGGGCTGAAGATTTTTTGTGGGATGCTAAAAACTTGTAAGAAGAGACCATAACATTGCTTGGAGAGGAAATTTTTACTCGGAATAGCCGGCAAGATCTGCAGTTTTGTTGAATATTATGATAACCTGAGAATAATAACAAAAAACTCCAAACACGCAAGTTCAAAACCTGCGTGTTTGGAGTTTTAGGTAACATATTTCTAACTCTCAAGACATTTGCAGAATCCGATAGGTTGACAACTTAGTGAAATTTCAAAGTTCTGTTGGACACTAGATTGAGAAATAAATATAATGTTATGCCAATTTTTATAATTCATATACGCATGTTCTAGAAGTCTGTAATATATTAGCCAAAATTTGATGTATCTTTCGATAAGCCACATAAATAGAGATTAAGTAAAATGTGCAATGTCACATTTATAATTAAAATGCTTTTTTATTTATTTATTTATTTATTTTTGAAGAATACTGTACTACAGATAATTTAATTACTTTTCTCCACTCCTTACTTCAAATTTGAAAAGAACTCTGAAAATAATTAATATATTTTACATTAAATTTTGTATTATTTTTGTATTATTCGACACTATAATATGCACTATGAATGAAACCTCAAGGAACTACAACTAATTTCTAGTGGCGTTTTAATGAATGAGTCGTGATTTTCCTTTAATTTTTGGAATATTTGGTATACAATTTTATACAGGTACTTACGTTTACATTTGTTAATTGCAAGGAAAATGGTTAATCTCTAAAATATTGAAATTTGATATTTTTTAATCCTTTGCATCTAAATCACGAATTGCATCACAAACAAAAATCCCGCCGTACTTCCAAATATCACGTTCCAAATTTAGACCCATACCATGACCACTATGGGGCCTTTGCTAAAATAAGCCCTATTGTGGCAGTTTTCACCAATATCTGCATTGAAATAAAAAATAACTACACGCCTTTCAATCGATCAAAACATAAGAGAAAAACTAACTTTTGGAGAAATATTTTTTTTTTTTTACGTTGTAAAAAAAATATTTCTCCAAAAGTTATAATAATAATGCTTGTTATAAAACTATTTCTTGAGATAAAAACCTCAAAAAAACTAAAAGAAAAGTCTCAAAGGTTTGAGATTTTAACTGTAGCCCAAAAGGTTTTGTTAAGGTTTCTTACGCTCTTGCTGAGCTCGCCGTCTAATAGCCGATTATTTTTGTCTTTTTAGTTTTAATATTAAGCGTAAATTTCTTTGCACTTACGCCGTATGGAATTCAACAGCAAAATTACAAAATTTTTAAAAACACCATAGCAGTATACGTTTAGAATCCCCGATGTAGCTTTAAGTGCTGGAATATATTTTTGGTTTTCTCAATTTATCATATCAATGTTAAGTTTTCTGAGTGAGATGGTCTTACAAAATCTGTTTTTGCCTTTTTATTATTAATGTTTTGAGTTTTTATTATCTGTGGTGTTTATTTATTAAATATCAGGTTCTTGGTGCTTATGCCACATAAAATTCTATTCAAAAGCACAGTCACAAAGTATTTAAAAACAGAACATCCTTAGAATTTCTGATAGACAGTCTCACGAGCTACAGATAATTTTATTCTTCGTACAGTGTTCTCACTACTCGCTTTGAAATTGTTGAGTTTGTTAATTGAAAATTCGTTAAAGTTTTACAAAACAGGAAACAGATAATGAAGCAAATTCGGAATTTAAAATTCAGGCTTGTAGATACCCATTTTCGAATGGAAGCCTTGTTATTCAAAATTTGATGACTCTAGGTGCCGCTGAGTTTCACTTTGCGAGAAATATGCGTGCATTCATAGATATTCTTCACAGTTATTCCTTTAAACAACAATACAGGGCAATATTTGGTGGCAACAATTTGAAAAGTGAAACGTCGTTTATACTGATTCAACGCAAAATGCCGTTTAGAGACTAACATCCCATTCGAGACTAACATCTCTTTTGGGTTAATAATTAAAAAAACCTGACAAGACGGTTGTAGACACTTTTCTATTAAGGTACAGATATAAGCTCACTTCACTTATGTATTATTACATTTATTAATTCCTAATTTATAATACGTATATTATACAATCTAAGGTGAAATAAGCAGTTCAAAATTTTACTTTTATATGATCCATTTAGAGTAAAAATTCCAAAAAGGAAATTATCGTTGTATGTTCCAATATATTAATTAACAATATGTTCCATACCTTTGGGTAAGAAATTTACAGGTGTATTCAAAAATGAATTTTCTGACTTGGTTCTTTTTCAGTTCACGTTTAAGACTTGCTAACGAAATGTAAGAGGAAATTAAAAAAATATATATCTTTAGTAATTAGATATTAGAAATATAAATATTAATTTTTCTTCAATTGAAATCCGATTAATAAGGTCTTGAATCCTTTATATAAGAATAACATAAAAAGAGAGAAATTATTTAATATTGAACGTTTTAAGTAAGGAAATTTTCAAAATGAAATTTAATAAAAAGTTGATTTGACAAAACAGTTTTTAGAAATACATCTACAGGAAGATACAAATGTAATTTGGTAAGAGAAGTACATTTTTAAAACTAGGCCAAAAAAGCAACCTTGTTTTGATACAGGTTTTGAATAAAACTCAAAAGTCGATTTTGAGGGTGATCAAGCACAGGTTCTCTTCTTTAGGAGCATAAACAGTCTTGCAAAATGAGAGAAGCAATAGCTCTTTTTGCAAAAAATGAAGAACATAATTAAAACTCTTAAATCTTGATATTCCTATTCAGAGTATAATTTGAAAGAAAGTACTTGAGTAACAATATAGAATTTTTTAAAACTTATCTTGATTCTGTTTAAATCAAAACAAGTGCTAATTGAGAATGAATATTATTTCGGAAGTGTTAGCAAAAATAAATACTAAATAAAAGACCGGAAATTTTCTCCTGAAACTTCAGAGCGTAGCAGTCACGGTCTCCACGAAGTTATAGTTTCTCATTTGTAGAATTTGAACTAGTGAGTACTGTTTTTAGTGAATGCTTTTATTACTAGTGAATGAAATCATATTTTCAAAGTTTTAAGTTAGGTACTTTATTATGTCCATTTAGAGTCATTAGGTTATTTTGAAGCAGAAGAAATGAAAAATGAGCAATGCCAGGACTCGAATCGGGACTCTCGAGCCAGGACTCTCGAGCATGTGCCAAGTGTGCTACCGTTATACCGCGAAGGCATGCTGGAAAGAGTGAGAAAATACCTAATATACTCCCCCTTTTGAAGGGTAACTGGGGTTAGAAGACACAGTTGTCAAATCCTGGTATTGAAGAATCATCATCCACCAACTTTTAGTTCTGGCATCACTATAGAGACATTAGGGTATTTTGAAACAGGAGTACATGAAAAATGAGCAAAGCCCTGGTCGGCTTTCGAACCTGCACCTCTCGAATACGCACCGAGTGCTACCGTTACACCGCGAAGGCATGCAGAAAGGAGAGAGAAAATACCATATAAGTTGAACTCGAAATTACCCATTACTTTCCTTTCCTTTCTTACGATTCCCTATGCAGAATGTTTTAGTGTTTATTCCAAAAAATACTAATACCTCTATAAGTGGCGCCGGAAAAAAAAGGTGGTGGACGAAAATTAGTCACCACCAGGAGCTGGAAGGGGCAATATATGAAATATTTTCTCCCTTCTTTTCGCATACCTTCGTGGTGTAATTGGATGTAGATTTCCAGGGTTCAAGTACCGGCGAGTGCAATGCACACTTTTATTTAATATTGAACATTTTAATTAAGGAAATTTTCAAAATGAAATTTAATAAAAAGTTGATTTGACAAAACAGTTTTTAGAAATACATCTACAGGAAGATACAAATGTAATTTGGGAAGAGAAGTACATTTGTCTTCTGCTTTAAGAAAAAAAAACCTTAATGACTCTATAGGAATATTATAGAGAAGCGTGAGCAAATCGCTGTTGAAAATCCAATGCGTCAAATTCAGATGCACTGGAATAGCATATGAGAATTGCAAGCATCTCTCAAAAATTCGACTCAGTTAAAATAGGGTTACATACAAATTTTGAGAAAAAAAAAAAAAAAAAAAAAAAAAAAAAAAAAAAAAAACCTTTAGTGACGAATGCGTACTTATTATTAGGCAAATAACAAAAATTTAGCTCACCATGAAAACGTTTTACATCAGTTAAAATGTTATTCAGTAATTAGATAATTTGCTAAAATTTTATGAAACCATCGGTATCGAAATAACTCAGTTTTACATATCGCATATATTGTAATACTGTTTGTTTTCGACATGTATGAAAACTGCATTATTTATAACATACGTATTTTCGGGTTATTGCAAAAGTGCATTTTCAGGATACAGCTCAAAATATTCAAGTAACGAAAAAGACAGAAGATTTGAGTTCTTGAAACTTTGATTTTCAAGATTCATGAGATTTAAGGATTCAAATATATTCTAACCCTAGTTAAAGTATTTCGTGCTACATGAAATAGCGCTCTTTTCTAAATATTATCACTAGTCCCTTAAAAATATTAATCACACGCGTCTTTGCTAAATTCACAGTGAATTAATAAATCGTTTGCCTCCGTAAAGTACGCTAAATGTTTTAATATTTTGAATCTTTAATTAGGGAAGCCTAAAAACGTTTCGATTTTGAATCGTTTTCTTCCACAATGTTGAGATACCATTTATAACATTTTCAATAGTATTTAGAGGAACCTCATAATCGAAAACCTCTAGCAAACTTTACGATTTAAGGAAAAACAAATTGTGCAATTGCTGTTTCTAAACACTACATTTAATTAAGAAAATTTTCAGCTCTCAATTGCAAATGACGTAACAAAAGAATTCCTTTATTTCGAAATTTTATTGTTCCTGACAAATTTTGAAAATAAGACTTACGGGCGAAACGCATTCGAACGCGTATTAAACATACTGAATTTAGACAAATAAGCTCATGATAAGAAGCTTTTTATGGCAAAAAAGTCTATATTTAAGACTTTAGTTGCTTTTTTATGGCAAAAAAGTCTATATTTAAGAAAATAATGAAAGGTAAAGTGTTATAAAAATGTTTTTAAGCTAACTCAAGAAATAAATTGAAATTTTGGTAGATATTGTTACATAATATCTAGTCGGAATGCTTTATGCCAAGAAACTACAGATTGGAGTAGCCATTTTAAATAGACAATGATATAATCCACTCAGCCGCTTTAAATAGACCATCACAGAATGAATTCTTTTCTAGTTTCGAAATAAAAAACACTAATGTTTTTTTAAGATTAGCATGAAATTTCCCTATCTTTTCTTGCGTATTGAGAAGCGCACGGTTCCATCTAGAAGCTTTCACATCATAGCCATTTTCAGGTTATTAGATTTATAATCCTACGCATATCAGTTATATGTTTACCCATAAGACAATTTTTATATACAATAAATAATCAATTGTTATTTTAAATTATCAATTTCATTACGAAACTAGAAATATTTCCATTCTGAATGGCTATCCATTTCGACATTTTTCGACTTTGATAAGTGAATTAATTTTGGTTATGCACTGAACTTTCAATACATCATGTTATTTTAAATAGTTAATTTTTATTATTATATTATTATCTAAGTTCATAAATATATATACACATAGAGAACCAAAGAAATACATCTGCATAAACTAATATGTAGATATGTGTTATTATTTTGCATAATTTCTGACTAGGATACAATGAGAAGACATCAGACTTGACATTTTGTATCAGAATAAAGCATGGTCAAAACTTTGACAGCAATAATAAGCGTCACTAGCCCTATGATATTGATTTTAGAAAACAGAAAATAACCAAAATTATCTTAGTCACCATTTTCTGATGTCATAGCGTTGACTGCTACATCAACATATCAGTCAAAGTACAAAGGTATCACTTAGCATAAATGAACTGTGCCAATCAAGTGAAGCACACTTTCAGAATTATTGATAACGATAGGGTGGGAAGAATATCATATAAAAAAAAACATATGTTTTATAACCAAACGTGTTCCATCATTCTATGGGAGAGTCTTGTAAATATCGCAGCAAGTTAGCTTTTCGGTCACTGTAGAAAAGTGACGTCCATGTGTTATGGGAAAGAATGGTATTAGGCTTGATTGGAACCACGGTTTTTCGACATTGAAACACTCACGAATTGATCTTTAGTTTATCTTCTAGAGCATGCAAAGGCTTTATGAATATAAAAAAGGAAGTTTCATATATTATTATCCCTTTAGATGCTGAAATAAATATCGTACAATCGGACCTTTATCACGGTCTTTATCGGACAGCCTCTGTCGGTTATGCTTTTATCGGACAATTACATTTCAATAATTAAAACGTCCTTTTAAAAATAAGTTGCACTTGAAAATCTCCCTTCTTTCAACCAATATTCTGAATAACAATTTAGACTGGAATAAATTAAAAAAAAATCCGATGTGTGCACCGCATGACTTCTTTGTGCTTAATAAAAAATTATAATCTATTTTTTCGGCTTTTCATTTAAACTTGTTTCCTCGAATTTCATTAGAGATATGTTTCTCATTCAATTAATTCAGTTCTCACTGTGCTACAAGGCAAAAATACATAAAAACTCAAAATATCTATATTAAAAATGTGATGTGTACACCACATAACTTCCTTGTACGGAATATTAAATTATACGCATTTTTTTCTTGCATTTCATTTAAACGTATTAGATTGAATTAAGCCTACTTCGCAGACAGCGCATAAACCACAATATAATAAATGCATTCTTTAAAATTCACTTTGTTTACCATAGCGACACTCTGGCGCTAGGTTTACTTAACAGTATTATATTTCGTTCATATTATAACTCAGAATGCACAAAATTTATAGCATTTAAAGAATAGAATTAGCTAATCGTTGCCACATGTTCTATTCAAATACTATAATAAAGCTAGAATGATGCATAAAAGAAATTAAGCAAACGAAACAAAAAAGAAACAGTTTTTCACAGACGAATGAGTATTTCTCATTCAATTAATTCAGTTTTCACTTCGCGACAAGGCAAAAGTACATAAAAACTCAAAATATCTATATTAAAAATTACGAAGTAAATCTCAAACGCTTATTTCCTCGAAAAAATTCCAGACAGGATTAAGCATGATTTAAATAATAAATTAAGGCGTTATCTTTGTTGTTGCGAAGCTAAGTTTCTCTAGATTGGCAACAAATCCACTAGTCTCCTGTTTCAAATGTAAACATCAATGGCTGCCATTAAACACAGGCTTAGCGGCAATTAAACAACTTTAAAATTGCTGATAATTCTAAAAATATTGCACACATAAAGGCATAAAATCCTTAACAGGAAGATAAAAACAACATAATTCAATCATTTTTAAAGCAAAAAATGTACAATTTACAAACATATAAGAGTAAAGAAACTGAGATCACTTAGTCGGGTAACAGAGTGGATATATATAAGTATATTTATATACGTTTGGTGCGGCCAATTGCAACCAAAATACGAGGTGCACATCTACATGTTATAGCAGTCCTATATACAAAATTTCAACGTTCTGAGGCTTAATTATTCGCAGTTTCATATTCGGATATGAGCTCATTATATACCATATTTCTTGCCTAAAATATACTGTGGGCAAACTAAGAAGGCCTTAAAACTTCTCACTAAGGAATATAAGTTATATGCTAAGAAGAAAAGAAAGACATACAATGAAGTGATAAAAGTCATGGGATAGCAATATGTAAATATACAGATGGCAGTAGTATCGCGCAGAAAATGTATAAATGCGAAGTGCTTTGGCAGGGCTTTCATTTGTGTTCATATTATTCATGTCAAGAGGCTTTTGTTAAATTGAGAAATTTCGAAACCAAGGTTAAATAGCTTTACTTCAAGGTACCATGTTATATCTGAATTTCCTATATTGTTAAATGTTAAATATGAAACTACTTGCCGTGAAAGGTAGTGATCGTATAGTGAAACGTGTACAGCATTTTTGCGTTGTGAAAAAAATGCATCCCGGGACCGCGCCGTGAGAGGATCGAAACATAAGAAAAACATATACAAGAAATATAGGAAAAACATATTAAATATATAAAGAAAACATACTGTAAGAGGTTCCAGATTAAATATCAGTTTATTCAATTACATCACAATAAGAAAAATCTTAACCTCATCTGAGAGTCTTTTCATTTAAATTCATAAAAAAAAAACTTAAGGTTTGTCTGGTAATTAAAAAGAAAAGGAAAGGGAAACAATTTAAGGCATGAGAGTTAAATTTTAGATTCGACGTTTTTTTTTTTTTTTTTTTTTTTTTTTTTTTTTTTTTTTTTTACTGCTAAGGACGTTTTTGAAAAGCTTGCCTAAAGTTCAAACACACCAAAAAAAATAAAACTTATATTGAGGGGACATCTTGAAGTGGAGGACTCGTATCTTATCAAGCGTTGATGTCGGCCGGGCTCATCTTGACACTGGTTCTAAAAGGGTCGGCGCCAATTCCCACTGGAGAACAGAAACAGGAGCACTGCTGCCCAGGACGGCTATCCGCTTGGTCCTGAAAGTCCTATGTCAACACGCAGGTAACTCGTTCAAATTTCGCCTCTTTACCAGCACGCCGCAAGGAAGAGGGTTTTCAGCCTCAGGTCAGAAACGTTTTTTCTAGGCAATTACGGCTCGCCTGTTCTTACTCATCCCAAGAGCAAGCGTCACGAGTAACGTCCCAAGTAAGTTCCACCCGCCAGTCAGTAAGAGAGAGAATCCAACTCGAATTTCCTTCAAGCCAGTTTTCAAGAGCAACGTCCACAAGTCCATCAAGCCCGAAAGTCAGCGAATCCAATTCAGTCAGGGAATTCAACATTCCGAGATCCACAGTGTCAAGAGTGTGCCGAGAGTATCTAATTTCAGGCATAACATCCCACCATGGACAGCGCAGTGGCCGACCACCTGCACTTAACGACCGAGACCAGCAACGTCTGCGTAGAGTTGTCAATGTTTCACAGACAAGCAACACTGCGTCACATAACCGCAGAAATCAATGGTGGGACGTACGAGGGACGTGTTCAATAGGACAGTGCTGCGAAATTTTTCTTCCTTGGGCTATGCCAGCAGAAGACCGACTCGAGTGCTTTAACTGACAGCACGACATCGCCTGAAGCGACTCTCGTGGGCTCACAAGCATATCGGTTGGTCCCAAAACGAATGGAAAACCATGGCTTGGTCAGATGAGTCACGATTTAGCTGATAAAGATGTAAGAGCTGATGGTAGGGTTCGAGTGGGGCGCAGACCCACGAAGCCATGGACCCAAGTTGTCAACAAGGCACTGTTCAAGTTGGTGGTGGTTCCATAATGGTCTGGGCTGTTTTTACATGGTATGGACTGGAAATGGATACCTTCAGCTACTTGGAGATCACTTACAGCCATTCATAGACTTCTCACTCAAACAACGATGAGATTTTTATGGATGACAATGCGCCATGTCACCGGGCCACAATTGTTCGCGATTGGTTAGAAGAACATTCTGGACAATTCCAGCGAATGATCTGGCCACCTAGATAGCCCGACATGAATCCCATCGAACATTTATGGGACATCATCGAGAGGTCCGTTCGTGCCCAAAACCCTGCACCGTCAACACTTTCACAATTATGGACGTCTATAGAGGCAGCATGGCTCAATATTCCTGCAGGGGACTTCCAACGACTTGTTGAGTCCATGCCACCTGCACTTCGCCGGCAAAAGGAGGACCAACAAAATATTAGGAGGTATCTCCTGACTTTTGTCACTTCAGTGTATATATATATATATGTGTGTGTGTGTGTGTATGTGTGTGTGATGTACCAGCTTTTGTCCGGAATAAATAGATTGGTGAAGAATCATATATGTAGTCGTAGCTTAAATTATCAGACGATAAGTTTAAAAAACAGGATCCATTTATTATTGGTCAGGAGAAATAGCAGTTACAAAATCAGATATCCGGAGTAAATAAAATTAATTACTAATAACTTTTTGTATGAAGTTTACTGCATCGTGACATTAAAGAAAAAGCCCCGATATTCCTTTTGCGAGTCCTTTTATAGCCTTCATAGGCGGAGCTTCCATGAAATGCCATCAGCCTCGTCAGCCAATCCAGTTCGCTTTAAATATTCTATAACTCTACGTGTAGAACAACTTGACTACAGGGCTGTAGATTTAATTACACGTACTTTCAAATAAGAGAATTTCGCCATTAAAAATGAAAAGAACATACAGTTTGAATTTTAAGTGTATTCTTGATTATGTAATTTTATTATTACACACACACATATATATATATATATATATAGTTTACAGCCAGAATACATAGGTTATTAAGTAAATATTGTATGCTCTCAGTCTTTAATTGTTAAAGTGTTTCATGCAACGTGAAATACACAAACTATGAATTCAAAGCATTTTGATTGCAATACAACAGATTGCATAATCTTTATGCGTCATATACACTCTATAACATAAAAAGCGGCACTCCAAGAAGAAAATATGCAAATGGAATGAGAATTGGTTGATGTGATGTAGATGTCTTGAAAATGAAACGCTAATAGTATCATAGGAATTGAGTTTTTCATTGATGAAATACAGCTGAAAAAAAATCAGTAATGCGTTGTCCCACCTCTGCCCTGATATCAAACTGTTATCCGGCTAGACATTGACTCTTATAGACTTAACGTATTTCCTCTTGCGAGATTGCTTGATATTGTTCCAGTTAGAAAGTTTAAGAGCTATCCAAGAACGGTTGCGGACGCCTGCTCATCACAGTCCAAATGTGCTCTATTGAGGAGAGATCTGACGATCGCGGTGGCCAGAAAATAAACAGTTGCAAGTTGTGTTGAAGAAGCACAAAGATAAGCAGAAGAAAGACGTGCGGTGAGCGTCCGCACATTATCCTGTTGAAATGTAATCCCAGGCTCCCTGACAGGAAGGGCAACACTATGGGGTATAGAATCTCGTCGACGTATCGCTGTGCTGTCTGGCTATCAAATATGTGGCAACCCATATTATAACTCATGGAGGTAAGAATTAAAGGAGACGCTACCCCGCGCTATGCCTGATGCAGTGCTGCCAATCGTTGGTAGCCAAAAGGTGTCTGTTTTATTTGCATCTAGATTATGTAATCTTGACAGCGGTTTAGTATTACTTCCACAGACGACAGTTCCACACAAATAAAAAAAGCAGCTACACTTCCTCATAAAATAAACGTTTATTATTGGATCGGTGATATCAATTTGTATATTTTACTAGCATTTTCGCAAAAATCACATCTTGGTTACTTTTCGATATTTTTCAAAAGCGATTTTGATTATGAATTTGTTTTGTAAATTTCTTGCTTCAAAAGAAGTAATTGCAATTGTACTATGTTTTTAAAAGCCAAAATTATCGTCTGTGGCTTAAAAGGGTTGTTTTTATTCAAAATAGTGAATTTAACAAAGCAGTGGTTCGAAGGCTACATTTGCGCTCTTTCCGAAGAGAAATGTGCATACTCCGTTATCCAGAAACGATGTGAGGGTCATGGGTTTGTGATATCTAATGCGTCGATTGGTATTATCATCAACAAGAAAGGAAAAAAAAACCCGTCAAATTGGAGCCTCAAATTCCAAACAAGTATTCAAGGTAAAAACGGACATCTTCGACTATTGCAAAGGTACGTTGTTTAATGTTAAAAGAAAATCCCTTTAGTCAAAGGACAGTTGCAAAATCATTACAATGCTCAGTGTCCATTGTAAACAAAATGATAAACGTTGATTTAAATCTTAAGAAAGCGAAAAAACGCAACGTGCATCGTCTTCTTCCAAAGCATATCGCTCAACACAGGACACGCTGCAGAATTCTATATGAGAAACACTTATCCAAAGAAAAATGGAAAACAATTGTCACAATAGATGAAGCATGGGTGTATTTAAATGATTGTAACAAAAAAAGAGCCATTTATTATCATAAAAGGGGAGGAAAAAATTTAAGTACATGGTTCAAAGAATCGAAAGAAAGTTTCCTAAGGGATTCATGATTGTTTCTGGTTTTTCTTATAATGGCAAGTTAAAAATAAAGAGAGTGCAAACAAATGTCAAGATTAACTCCAAATACTATCAGCAACATATTTTATCTCCAATTTTTCTGAATGAAATACCATCGCTTTACCCACAGTGCATCCATTCAAATAATGTAAATCAAAGAACTGAGTTAACTGAACACGTTGTCTGTCCTCCGTCCCTGTTAGATCTCTCACCATTAATTGGTCGAAATGTTTTCTTTTTTGGTTACACATATTTAGTTGTGGAAAACGTATACGGCAGGGTACACCCAAGGACAGAGGATATGGCGCAAACTTAAAGCTATTAGACAGTTCCCATTATAGGACGTTTGGCCGGAAATCTAACTAAACTCAGTGAATGTCTGTGCGATTACCAGTCGCCAAAAAAGTCGTTGGTGTCCCTATTAGACGTCAGATCCTTGATGAGGGAGCATCAGGGGCTGTGAGCATGGCGACGATCAGTCTGCCCTTGTTTTCTGTAATCGCCCTCTGTTGACCGTTACCTTTTTATGCTGTGTACGGCCATGGTCATTTATTGCTGCCAACATCGTTCAATACCAACGTCGCCAGTATCATTCGTATCTTGTACTGTTAGCGAACCAGTCTGTGAAGCACGCGTACAGCCCACGTGGGTCAAAGGAACCACATTTGTTTGCCTTTGGAAAGATCATTTAACTTGAGGAAAGGAAAGATAATTAATAAATGTTAAATCTAGCGAATAAGGTATGAATAAAAATAATTACACTTTTCGGTCACGGTAAACTTTGATATACATAATCAAAGATATCAATTCAAAAATCAAAGAAAATTATTTATTTATTTAAAATGTAGTTTTGTAATATTTTGCGATAATATTTTTAGAAGTAAATTACGTTTTAAATAAAACAAATTGAAATGCATTGGAAATTTAAAATTTATGGTGGAAAAAACTCTGATACGAACACCACATGACTTCCTTGTATGGCCTATTAAATTATACACATTTTTGGATGCCCTTCATTCAAACTTATTTATTACAATTATCCTAACTTAATTAACCGATTGCTCAAGGCAAGTTGAAAATGGCATCAAAAACTGAACTAAAATTAAATATTTCGGTGAATTTTTATCGTAAGGTGGTTAATGTTCTTTGATTTTTTCATAACACGTATAAAACTTCATCAAATATAAGTACACGAACCGGGAAAGCGGATTAAAAGTTAAAAAAAGCCAAATTTTGTTATGTCTAAATACGACTTTTTCTTTTTAATTTGGCATTGCCCAAACGCGAATATTTTTGGCATTTAAAACATGTCTGCAGTTGGAAATATTAAACTACGATCATTAATTTTGAAATTAAAGGCTGAGTAAGGACTTTGAAGATGTATATATATAGATATATATATATATGCTTTTTTACACACTTCTGGTGGTACTGTGGATTGCCATAAAAAGACAAGTGCACAACTAGATGTTATAGCAGTCCTATATACAGAACTTCAATGTTCTACGGTTAATCGTTTTTGAATTATGGGAGATACGTGCATATGTTCGTACATATCTACGGACGTCACGAAAATATTCATTTTACAAGGCGTTTTCGAAAAACGAGTTTTTTCATTCTGTCCGTACGTACATATTTCACATAAAAGATAATAAAAAATGTATTCCAGAATGGACAAAACAAATATTTCCGGTGAAATATGATATCCGAAATTTTTCACGATAGCAATAATGTCTTTAACTTTGTATAAGGAAGTGAAACGAAATTCTAAACTGCGAAAATACGACATTACTTTCTTACTATTTTACCCAAACAAGTTTTCTGTAAATTAACATAAAGATTGATTGGTATGTGTTAAAATATTGTTAGAAGTTTAGCGGAAATTTCATAGTTTTCCGATACGTTATTTTCGATTTAGTAGCATGATAAACATATACAGCCAGTGGGATTATTTTTCTTTGTTGTCCGTACTGAACGAAAGTTTTCTATTCTTTTGTAATGTTTTGTTTATCAAAGGTATGTGAAAACAAAGTCCACAATTATAGCACAGAACTTCGATCTCTGAAAATAGTACAAATTAGTTAAGATGGTAGTGAAAAGCATCAATGAACAGATGGCTAGTTTGACAGGAGTTATTTGGATTACCTATATAAAAAATGACGCAAACATAAATTTAGATGAACCACAACACAAAGGCTATAGAAATTTACAATGAAACTGCATACTAAATATCCGATATCGATAAAAAAGGTGAGAGACATTATTAGTGAATTAATCAATTCTTAGGGTAATGGTACATAGTCTAATCAACTT
This sequence comes from Stegodyphus dumicola, assembly GCF_044657685.1. NCBI lineage: Eukaryota > Metazoa > Arthropoda > Arachnida > Araneae > Eresidae > Stegodyphus > Stegodyphus dumicola. The sequence goes on along the minus strand of NC_140772.1, from coordinate 78,774,082 downwards.
CTAAATTCAATAGTCTGACTTAGCTGACTTTCGCTCGCAAACAGTCTTTAGTGATACAGATACATTTATATTACCGTGTAATTGGAAACTGTCTCATTATGTTCCTCGGTCAGCTCAGCGCTCAAAGTGACATCTGAAGTCTTTTTAACAGGTGTAGTTGAGTTCAGACAGAACATGACATGCTATCACGCCATTGTTTGGCTCATCCGCAGAATTCTAAAGCTTTCACTAACGAACATATCGATAATATTTATCGATTGCACGCAGACTAGAATCTTGCCTATAAATATGTCCACTCTCGATTTATATACGATATATGGAGAAATTCTTACCTAGTAATCCTAATGGCTCTATTTACGTGTCAGAAATTTTTATTTATATTAATAAATAAATAATAAAACAAACTTGAATAGTAGTTTTTCATGTAACGTACTTGTTTTCGATGACATTGTACATAATAGCAAAGAATAATTAAATAATTAATTTAAAAATTAATTATTTAAATAATTAAACTATTTTTATTCAATATGTCTGCATTATTTACCTTTAATTGCAAACAAAATCGGTAATTTCTGCTTGAATGTGAGTTTAAAATAATATTTTGCATTCATTCATATAATTTTTACATGCATGTTAGTAAGCGTTTGGTTGAACTTGTTCTTAAAGAAGCAGACATTTAATGTTCTGATTGCGTTAACAAATTTGCTTGATGGATCAATTATTTTTTGCCTTGTTTCGCAGCTGTATTATTATTTATCCAGAATTCAAGAAATTTTACTTTCTGCGAAATATTCTAAACGGAAATAAAACGTGCATCCACTCCAGCCTATAAATTATATTTTCCCTTTAAAATGGAAAAAATGTCGGCTGTTCCTTATTTAGTATAGTGGAATTTATTTGCACGTACAAAACGATTTGCTATTAAAGAAGTGCCGTTTATAACAGGAAAAACAATATCGTATTGGTCGTAATATAAGCCTTTGTTTTCTCCCTAAAATGGTCTTCTGTAAACTTTACCCATTTAATGTGCGCAGTCTGACATCAAAAAACGAATTAAGACAAGTTATGACTTATTTACGTTTAAGAACAGCACCTTACGTTATGTTTCAAAACAACGTTTGCATCACGTTACGTTTTAAAACAACGTTCGCGTTACAAAAATATTTTCTAAGTAAATAAATTTAGAACAAGTCGTTAATTGTGCATTACTAATGGAAACAAACGTATAGTAGATGTTAAACCTAAATTGTTATATGAAGTGAATTAAATAAATAAGGCCTGAAATATAATCCTTAGTTTCCTTACGTTATAAAAGGAATAAAAAGAAAAAAGATAAATCACTTTTTAACTCAAATTTTAACCTCAGATTTAATTCCATTTACAGAAAACGCTTTATAATTTGAAGTAAAATGATTTGCTTTTCTCTTTCTCCCAAAACAGAGATAATGTGTCGGCTAATGTGTTCTTATTTTTATGCTGCTTGACTGAAAGATTACGTTTTCATTTAAAAGTTTTCTTATTCTTAAAGCCAAGGAATATGTGAGACTACAGTTAAATGCAGTTAATTATATTTTTATGCAGTGACGAAAATCAGAATGTGTAAAGAGCGTTTGTTAATCATTTCTGCAGCACATTTATTGTATTAGTCCAGAACGTACTGGACTACCTCATCCAAGAAAACTATATAAAAAGCACAAGCTCATACATCAGAAAACCCTGTAATTTTATAAAAAATAATTTCCAGGTAGAAAAATTCTTTACATTTTAGATAACTGTACATATATGATTACATGTGAAATGAAACACGTTAAAAGAAACAATACATTAAAAGAAAGCGTATTGGTTTTACCTTGAAGTATGATATTTAGATAATAATTTATTAGATATTATCTAAATATAGGTATTTAGACAATATTTAATTAATTTATTTTCTTCAAAACACAACTTCAATCTATGAAGCTCACACATGTGCAGTTACCTAAAATGTAAGGGATTTTCTAAATGGAAATTTTGAAAAAATGCAGTTTGTGATGATACTGAGGTGGTATTTTATATATGATCTGTAGATAGTTTAATACGTCCTAGACCGATTCAATAAAGCTACTGAAGATAAGACCAATAGAAAATATTTACACAATTTTATAAAGAATATGAAAAACAAAAATGAAAAGTCAAGAACTTTCGAAAATAATTACTTTTTTAACAATTCATTAAGGGGACGGTGGACTTAGCTAAAAACTCAACCAAAATATTGAATTTGATTTTTTACTCTCGTAATATTCCATATACGTAACTCCATTGTATGCAAAAAAATGAATTAAATTATTCTAATTTTTAAAGAAGTTAACAAGCATTTAAATGTATAAACAATGTAAACTTTGCCCTTTTTTAAATTTTGGAGAAAATGTAAAAAAAAAAAAAAAAAAAAAAAAAAAAATGTATTTAAACAGTTATAATTTATATAGTTGCCTAAAAGAAGTGTTTATTTCTAAAAAATTCTAAAAAAAAAAAAGGCTAGAAATGCAGTTGACAACTAGTATTAATGAATGTAACTTTGGTTCTGTAAATGCTATATGCGTAGAGCATGGGAAAACTCGTTTTTCCTATTTGTGGCAAAAAAGCGAGATCAACGTCGCTTGAACCAAAACAAAAAGAGAAATGCTTTGTGCTTGGAAGAAAACAGAAATAGTAAAAATATTGCAATTAAAAGATAGTGTAAATGTGACAAATGAAGGTAAAACATATGGTGCGGGAGAATTTTAAAAGTTTCATTGGATATAATGCATAAATTGTTTCTCCCTATAACTTTGAATTACATACCAATTTGAGATATGTTAATATTTGTCATACTTAATATTATGAGATTAAAAATAGTTAAATGATACGAAAATGTTATCTAGTGTTTACAAATTCCTAATTAAAGTTAATTTGCTGTTTCTTATGAAGGTAAGTTTGAAGAAAAACTGTAAATTCGGTTTTAAATTCAAATTTTTTGGCAGTTCCTATGTCTTGAAAATGCTCCATTCGACTCATTTTTAGTTTAAAAGGAATTATATTCGGAAGAAACTATCTTGTTATATGTTACTGTAGAACTGTGCATGCATTTTTGGATATGGGGATATTAAGAAATTTAAACTTGTGATAATGTTTAACAAAAGTTGATATATTTCCGAAAACTGGGTTTAAGTTCATTAAATTCCTTTTTAAAAATTTTTTATTCATCATATTCAATAACGGATACACAAAATCTTTTGTCAAGTCTTTATAACTATCTTAAAGGAAAAATTAAGAAAACATATTGAAAATTAGAGCGCAAAGAGCATTTATAATCTTTAATTAAAATAATTAATTCTTTGTTTTAAAAATTTTGAATTTAAAATAAATTGAAGTTTTGAACATATATTTTATAAACTGATGTTATAATATCTATACGTGTAAAATTTCTTGTTGAAAGCACTAAAACTTAAAAAACTAATTTTTAAAATCCACCGCCCCCTTAAGCTTAGCTTAGTATGATGTAGTGAGATACCGTCTGTATTAGAAATGCCACAAGTAAGCAAGATTTGGGTCAATGATTAGAGCTTTCACCTTGCTAAAAATGAATATTTTTATTCTGTAATTAAAATGTTTTGAAAACGCAGTATTAATATTTCTTAATTTAAAATAAATGATATTCATATTAAAGGGAGGAAAACTCTAAGCGATAAGTTTCGTGAGGGAAGAATAGTACAGAATAATAGGGAAGTAAAGTACTACTTTAAAAATGATTAAAAATAACTCAAGTCCGTAAATCTCTGATCTCAGAATAAAATTGCATTAACTGAAAAATTAATTTAAACAAATATGTGTTAATAATAACAATAATTCACAAAAAAAGACAGAATAAAAGGCTGAAATTTTTATTAAAATCACTTAGCTCAAGACAAACCGAAATACACTGTGGTTTTCCCTGAAGCATGCAATTTTATCAATTATAGTAATAAAACTAAGATTGGTTTACTATTCCTAAAAAAGAGTTAAATTTGGTCAGCTCGATTTCGAAATTCAAAGAAAGTTTTCAGTATGAAACATAGGATTATTGCTAGTTTTTTCGGCAATACGTAAAAATAATAAGAAAAGTAGAAAATACTTAAAAAACTGCTCCTTATATGTAAAGTAAAATAAAATTCGTACACATTTAAAGGAAAATTTGTTTCTTTGCCCAAGTAGCTAACAGTGATAACAACGGCAACAAAATGAAGCTAACAATCATGTATCCTTGTCCTACCACTAACAGTCTGTCTTTTTGGAAGAAAAGGTAGGTATCTTTAGTTTGCTTGTAATTCCTTCATCAATTTTCCTCCATCATTTCACCAATGTATTATGGTTAGGCTTCTAAAGAGATGCTAAAAATTCTATGTCAAAATGCAACCTAAAAACTGCGAATGGATCATGGAAAACAATGAAACAGGAGTGGAAGAAAATCACCATTAATTGCAATAAATAAACGTGATAAATAAGTAATAATAATATTATGTGAGTTTCCAGAGAAAGGGAAATCAGGCAGAACATAAAAAACGAATATAGTTCTAATTAAAGTATCAATTAAGAAATGGAAATGCCATTCAAATTGTGTTTATATTATTAATGGTTTCCTCTTTAACTCAGGTTTAAAATAGCAATATAATGTTATCACTCAATGGCTGAATGGAAAACTAAATAAACATTTTATTAATAAAATATTTTTAATAACGCGTTTTCGAACCTTGATGATTTTATGAGTCCAGAAAAGTATGTAATAATGAATATTTAAAATTAACTGTTTTCGTTCTAACTACTAACACTTACTGTATGAGATCAACGCATATAAATATGTTTTAAATTTCTTAGTTAAAAGGGAAAAAAAACTTGTTTAGCTTCATTTTCCCAATTTATTTTCCGTTACAAATTTTGATTGAATAATTAAAATTAAGAAACTAAATTTTCAGAATTCTGAGAAGCTTAGTGAAAATATTTTTAAAGCAAGAAATATTTGCAAAGTGATGTTTTATCTACGTCTAAAGCTGGATTATCTTATCCGTGTCTAAGTGTGAACAGATTCCTATATCTATTAATATTAAACGTTTTATGCTTAGAGACAGAATTTCATGTTAAATTTCTTAAATGAAACTCATATTTTCAAACAATTAATTCTACCTTTTCTCCCTCAGCTCTTTTGTCTTCTTGTTTCTTTTCTTTTCTTTCTTTCTTTCTTTGGTGCCCCTTTACAGGCCGAGGGCCCTGGTGCCTTACAACCATTGTATTCTCACTGTTGCCTCGTCTACTCAGCTACAAAGACCAAAATGTATGTTCATTAATTATTTGTTTAGTATTATTATATTTGTTTAGTATATATATTTCTTCTAGCAAAATAAGTCAACACTTGAGCAAAATCCCTATCTGGAAAAACACACAACACGGTTTGACTCACTCACGGCCTCACCGTATGAACTGATAATGTTAGCTGTGTCTCTAATATACAGTAGCGTGAGACAACAGCGGTACAGCCATGTATTAGATCGGTTTAGCGCATAAACCACTTGTCAATGCGGTGCAATCTCGCTTGTTCCAGTGCATTTAAGTTTTAATTTTGTCTTTTTATATCGCAAAATAGTAGTATAAAGAAACAGAACCAAAAACGTTTCATACGTCAATAAATTTAAAACAGGTTGTCGGTTGTGCATTGCTAATGTAAGCAAATGTATAGTACCAGGAGTTAAATAAATATTTGAAATATGATACTTATATTCCTTTTGTATAAAAGTAATAAAACGAAAAAACGGAAATCAGTTAATAACTCAACTAATATTGAAGTTTTAATCTCAGATTTAATTTCTTTTACCGAAAATGTTTTATAAGTTGAATAAAACTGATTTGTGCTCCTCTTTCTCAGAATGCAGAATTCCTCGGATAATGTGTTATTATTTTTGTACTGCTTGATTGAAAGCTTTGATTTAAAAATGCAGTTTGCTCTTAAGTCTAAAGGATAAGTGAGACTGCAGTTAAATGCAGTTAATTAAATTTTGATGTAGTGCCGAAAATCAAATTACAATCATTTAACTAGATATTACAGAGAGGAAGTTTTAGATTAACTTTTACAAACGGATTTTTATAATAAGTACTCATATTATGTTTAAGCAATCTACCATTTAAACTATTTTGTTTAGCATTTTTATACTATTAATAATGGATGCAAATTAAAAACATTTCTGACAACATTATTTATTTAAATGCTCAGAATATTTCTTCTTAATGTGCGGTTTTCGCTAGAACTTAAGTAAAATTAAGAAGATATATTATAAAGGCTCTTGAAGAATTTGAAAATAACTTTACGATCTTTTAATGCTCACAATCTTTTAATGTTTTAACTTTATTATATGGATGTATTTAGTAGCTTTCTGCATGTCATGTTTCATATCTTAATGGAAATTAATGGATGAGCCTGGAGCACATCCCCCTGAAATTGAGAAAGATTTCTATTAACGATGAGAATGTTAAATACTCAGTTCTTTTACCGGTGAGAAATTTTAATATTTTATAAGCTAAAAAAAGTAAAGGTAATAATCTAAATGTCGTGTAAAAGAAGAAAGATTTAAAACATTAACGCTCGACGATATTTAAACGAAAAGAATAATTTTAAATTTCCCATAATGCATCTAGCAAATATAAGCCAAACATAATGTTCATGGCTTTATGTATGAATAATGAAAATTAATTCCGTTGTATACAAGATCAGAAGCATATATTGATTCATATATTAGGAAGTATTCCTTAAATTAAAAGCAAGCTTCGAATGTGTTCTTCATAGACTGATCACATTTACATGAAAGAAATAAATTACTGTTTTCAATAACGCAGGAAAGATGCAAATTTGAAACTTGTTATTGAATCCGTCGAAGAAATATCATGAATTCAAAATGTAAATTAGGGAAAAATACTTATTTACAAGCCATTTTTATAGCAAAAAAATGCTTAAAGAATAGAATATTAAGCTGTGTTACAGACTTCATCTTATAATACGTTACAGATCGTCCTCGGTTTGCTTTATTTGATTATGCCAAAGCATAAAAGTATCATATGTATGTGAAGGTTGATTACGCTGTGATTCATGTGACATCCAAGATTAGGTTAGGTTATCTAATGAACTAAACACCTAATTATTTAGCCGGATGAACTACAAGAGCTTGCTTTTCGAAGGTTGTCACATTATAGTCCAGTTTATCTTGAGGTTTATATTTCCTGATTGCTTTGATTTGGGGTTTTACTAGGTTGAGTTTCACTTTTCCTTTCTGGCACTATTTTTCCATCTACGGGATTTTGTTCTCGATCCTTTAACGAGTGTAATTAGGCTTTCTTGAACGATTAATGATTACAGTGTCATCGGCGAAATAATATTGTTGAGTTCGTCATTAAATTTTGGGAAATCATTTGCATAAATCAAATACAGGACCAAGACTGCAACCTTGGAGGACAAAAGCACAGACTGCTGTGGGAAAGACATGCAATCTCCTTGTCTCGCTAGGAAAAACCTTTTGTGAAGAAATGGTGGAAAAATTAGGACCTGTTTTCGGGGAGGTGCAGCTGTACAAGCTTGGGAATAAATCCTTTATGACAGGCCCAGTCAAAAATTTTGACGACGTCTAGCAAGCATACGAAGAGCTACATTAGAATTTATCACATATTGATGTCTCAATAAAACCCAGAATACTTGGTGAGCAGTTGAAAGGCCTGCCCAGAAACCATGTTGTTCATCTGCGATTTGTGCAAAAAGAGGTTTCAGTATATTAAAAATGATGCGTTCAAAGACTTTTTCCAGCGGCAATAGGAGACAAATCGGCCGATAACTTCAGGGATCTTCTAGCGAGTGTCCAGTCTTATGGTTGAGGAAGATGTTAACAAGGCAGGAATAGTATGATTTTGCGAGACTTGTGTTAATGATACTTGTCAGTTCAACGATGACACAGTGAAAGACATTTTTCACAGGTATGTTTGTAATGTAATCACTTTCAGAAGCCGTTTTCGAGCTGACGTGTTTAAACATAATCATAATTTCCTTTGATCTAGATAACTTTATCAGGTTTTGTGGGAAAGGAGAGTTTTTGAAATCTTGAGCCGATTTCTCAAGACACTGATCAACGTCTATAGTTCCAGGAGAATCATTTGGCTTGAATAGTTCCGCCAGATAAATTACGAGGGCAATAGTTTAGTCTTGATTTGAACTGAGTTCCTATAATATTGGAGGCTTATAATGTTTTTACAATAGTAATCGGGGTTGTATGTTGAGCATTCACCGGCTTGGCTTCTCAGAACTTTTGTGACAGCCTGGCGATCTCTGCAAATTTGCTGGTGCTTTGCAGTTGGGATTTGTTTGTTGTAAATGCAGTATTCCATTATAACTGTTGTTTAGACGCAGGAAAAGCACCGCATGCAGAATAATGGCAAAGTGATCTGAACTGCAGTTTGCACATTTGGTCTGTTCCTGTCTACGTCTGGTAGAGAAAAGGAATTCATGGTCTGAACCACATTTTACTCATCTCGGTTACAACCTGCACCTGTTTTGCGCGTCGTAAAAGCCCTGGAAGCGACAACGCTAAATGGGGCACTGTCTTCCATGGTTAGGCCCAGTACGAATTCTGAGTCGCATGAAGAACGCAGTGTTGAATATATCCATCTCATGTACTTTCGAGGCAGAATAACCAAAAACAGTTGCATCTTGACTTGTTCGAGAGCTCTGCTCTGCTTTTTATCGGTTGAACAATACATATTCAGACTGGAATCGTTGCTTCATAAGCACATCCCCAACTTCAATCAGCGGTGTAATGTTCAGTTTCTGTCCGGCAGTACATGTGAAAAATCTTTGATATCATTTCCACTAAGAAAGGATGTTACCTTGAGATGTGCATCAGACGTGAAAACTCTTACTTTGCTACAGTTTATTACATTTGCATTCAGGATTAGGCCTGTAGTCTGTGAATTCTGCGTCTTCCAAGTGAGTCTGAAGTTCACCACCGCAATCGGCGAGATTTTTAACATTCTATAAGAAGGCCAAATCCAGTATTGCCGATTTGATAGGAAACGATTTAATTGTCTATTGAATTTGAAGTGGGCAGGGTAGCTTAGTTCACATTTTTATGATTAATTAATGCCGGTTTGTTTGGAGGGGAAGGCTATCAGATTTCCTCCTCCTAGACCATGAGTTTGAAAGGTTTTCCTTTTGGTTTGGTCTTAGTTTGCCTATGGAAATGATTTCTTGAGAGACTTGCGGCAGATTTTGCGGTTTCGACTTCTTGGATTTTTTACTTGTTTTATTTTTTATTGGCTACATTTTCATTAGAATGCGGTGAATCTTCAATTTCATCCCGAAGAATAACGATCTTTTTGTTCATCAGATTAGTTGGGCTGTGCAGTCTTTTAGATCATACTTCTGAACTTCAATATCATCCGTACTCTGAACTGGTAAGAATTCCAGAACGGCATTTACTATTGAGGCCTGCTTGTTTACACCTTTGAGCTTAAGCTTCAGAGCAGTATATAAACTGAGGTACACAGAAGTCAACATTCTGCTGCCAAATTTTCGTTCGTGCCAACTGATGTATGTAAGCATTTCCTGAATTATTTTATAAATTACATTTACAGGCGAATTGACTGATTCTGAGATAGAAATGTGGTAGAAACTTGTTTAATAGATTGGTCTTTGAAACGTCGTAGCAGCTGACATAGAATTCTACATATAATTTGAAACGACTTTCAACATATTTGATAAGAATAGTTTGTTTTCTGAATCGCTAATAGTTACAGGCTTTAATAAAAAAGCAATATTTCCAAATTTAATATATTTTTTGCATTCCTTCTGTATTTTCCCTATTGTTGCATATGTATTTAACTTATAATACATATACATATATTATAGTGTTTCATTTTGTAAAGCAAAAAATAAAATGTAAAAGTTTTGCAGTGTTGGGTTGCTCCCGAATCTCAGTGATATAACAGATGTATATGACAAATTTCAAAAAGACTGGATAATATTTAGAGGTTGCATACTTTGATCAGTTTTCTAAAACTGGGTAAAAATACTACTTTCAAATGTTAATTACTTTTATTGGGGAAACTAGAAATCACAAATTAAAAATAATATTGAAATTAGACGCTAAGATTAATAGGTAGTACGTTAAGCAAAACATGTGTTCTGTCAATGAAATATGAAATATGCAGTTCCTTCTTTTGTTCGCTTGGCGAAACGTTTCTGTGATGCTCGCCTACTCTTAACAAGAAAATTGACATGGCTTCTTAGAGAATCACTGCAGTATTCTGTCACGTCGTGGATCCCAAAGAATTCAAAGGACTAAAACTTAGTTTTGAAAGAAAAGGACCTGATCCATTTCCTTACTTATAAAACACTTTGTTTTATAAGTAAGGTAATGGAAATGGAACCTTCAAAAACTAGATTTTAACCCTCTAATCTCTTTATTTTCTTTTTCTTTCCAGGTTTGGTTTCTAAATTTTTAGTCATATTTTCCATATGAGCCTGAGTAATACATCCGTTCAAAAATGCCTATCCAACATTTGCTTCTGATGTCTCTTAGCAATTGTGAGAGCAACTTTCCTAATATCTGCGTCTGGTAACTGCTCGAAAGCTCTAGCATATCCAGATCATTCTTTGGAGCCTATAGACTTATAATTGCCTTGTGCCAAAAGCGAACTATATGAAGCTGACAAAATGTGCAACCTGTTTTATTCTTTTTCATTCTCGTTGAGGTATATTTATGTGTTTGGTGAAAAGGGCAATTTTAAGTGCATATTATCTTTGCTAGCCATCTTACTTGATGCAGAGACCCTAGGACGCTGAAACGGAAGTCGTTAAGTGCAAACTCCTGGATACAAGAATGATAGTTTTAATAACTCTTTGTATTCCTCGCTTAGATGACTTCCGTCTTTTAGGACATTTTGGCTGTAGTTAACCATTTTCACAAGTTGTTCCTCTAGACAGCCTTTGACGGAACTTTCTAGCATTCTCGTAGATGACGTTTTGTCAAGTGAAGCTCACAGACTTTGCGAGTTCTGAGAATCTGGCGCTTGATGGTATGCCACAACAGTCAGCAAACAATCGTTTCAGTATTAGTTCTTTGTGTGGTTATGGCAAGGCAACCACAACCGTTCGTCCGAATTCGCTTTCAATTCTGGTACACGGCTCTTGGATCAGATACTATATGCTACAGTATCACTATGCAAAAGTCATACCGATGATATTGTTACATAGCCTAAATTGGTCCCCTTCCTGAAGAACTACTTCATCCATATGCTCACCAGTGCATTTCAAAACAACCGGTACATCAAAAAATCGCTCAAAAATTTTGCCAGTCACTAGAACTGCAAACTGCCTTCCAAACGTTTAACACTCCCATGGGCAAATGAGGGAAACAATTTATTATCTCAGTGCAAGACCAAATGAGGAGGATTTTCAAAGAGTGACACTTCGATTTTATTTGCTACTTTACTCCTATTGATCTCCCAAGCTCGGTTAACAGCAGCTGTAGATACGGAAATGTTTGAAACATCTTGACAAAGACTGTTTAGAGTTGTTATAAATGAAGCACTTACTTGTTGAATAGACAGCTATTCCCAAGTAGACGTATTTCCCAATTAGACTTGAGTATTTGATTAGGAGGTTTCAACTTAGGACTTGAACATAGTTTTTTCATTGCTGGAAGCAAAAACTCAGCCTCTTCGTCACTAGTTGCTAATGATGATGGAGGTGGGTTTTTCAGTATAGCTGCCTTCATTTCAGCGATACATTTGCACTGTTCATTCCTATATGAATCATTTTTGTGTTCTTTTGTACACTTAGACCTTATTATCAAGGCGAAACCCTTGTCTGCTCCATTCATTGACAAACAATTATAGTGTTCTGTTTGTGACCTAAGAATTTCTTTATCTTCTTGTCGCTAATGACGCCGGTTACATTTTGCCAGGAAATCTCACATAATTCGAAATGAGCAAGTAGAGCCAGGTGCACATTAATAGGAATACTTCGCTTCGAACCTTACCAGATAAGCGTTTTTGAGTGATATCATCGTCTGTTCATGTTGGTATAACAGAAAATGAAGAAGCAGATAAATTTGTCTGATCGGTAGTTAAAAATTCCAACATTTTATTACATTCGGGAAAGACACCAGTTTCCTGCTTGAAAACGATAACAGTGGAGAAGCACATGGAACAGTGGCGAGCTCGCTGGTACGACGTATCAACAGAACTCACAATTTTTACTAGAACTTAGGCATGAGCTGAACGTACCCAATAGATTTCTCACGTAGTACTTCACAGCCATGGACCTTTTCCGAAATTTATGAAGTGTTTTGAGCCGTACACTTTGAAACTTTGCCAGTGTGGAGAGGTAGGTGTCCTTGATAACTACATTTTTAACTGTAATAACACAGTCGACATCACCTACAGACCCCATGCATTCGGTATTGTCCGCACTGGCAGACAAGCAAGTGTAATTAGCAATTGTGCTACACATTATGCCACTACTTGTAGGCATTCATAGTAAATAACTATTGGCTTCGTTTAAGGAATGGGACAATGAATAATATAACCTGTGTTTAATCAAACGTCATTGTATTTCTGTTTGCATAGATAATCCAGTTTATATGGTAACCAGAACATTTATAATGTGGCGACATATATATATATATATATTGTACGTAATAAAGGCTGTTATTTGTTTCATTGTTTATATATGTAATATAGTTTTATTTGTAATAAGCACATTATTTTTGTTAATGCAATATCGAAAAAAGTATATTACTACAACTGTGCTCTATTTATTTGATATATAATCGCTGGCCCTATTCATGGATGGGTTGGGCTGTTGATATCATCTTTTACGGTGACATTACAATGTTAGACGTTTCTTGAAAACGTTAAGGTCAGTGGCTATCTCTGATATTTGCTAAAGTCGCAAAGAGAAACACCGGCCTATAACCAGCTATCCCAGAACTAGATTAAGTATTTTAATTGGATTACATGTTGCCCCATTATCAGGAAAGTAATGTTGAGGGTAATGGAAAATTATCAGGAAAGTAGTGTTGAGGTGAGTAAAAATAACTGTTTCCCTCAGCTTCAAAATATGTGACAGGATATATCAATTCCTGTGACATAAGCTAATAAATTTATGATATTATTTATTATCCTCAATGAACCGAAATAGTACAACAGAAAATTTCCCCAATGATATATTACTAGGTCCTTATAATTGATTTAACAGGTCCATATATTGGATTTAATAGGTCCATATGTCTAGAGTAAAACAAATAAAAATAGATTTTGTTTTAAAATCCCTTTACGACTAGCCTCCGTTAAAAAGTTTTAAAGTTTTATATAATAAAAGTAATTTTGGATAATGTTTCATAATTCTGTAGTAAAAGTTTTAAAAGAGATTCTCGGGTCTTGAGTTTAAACGTTTTAAAATGATGCCTTATCGAACACTGTCTATTCTGCATAAGGTATAAACATAAAGATGAACAAATATTTCTACGCAAAAATGCATGAATTGCTCTGAGACTACTGCGCTAATGAAGCTTGCCTTTATTAGCGCATTAGTGGTAATAAAGAAACATTTATCTTTCAGATAATCCAGTGCCAAGATGCGTCTGGATTGGAGTTTTTTCTAATCTGTGCTATTATATTGATATTAGCAGTATGATCATGCCCTTTAAGTGCACATTAAGATCAACCAAACAGAAGATGAAGGTAAACACCTGCAGAATTATTTTTTTGTATAAAGTGGGCAACCCTTCTATATAAACTATTATTTTAAACATAAACAGAGGAAGAATTTAAGATGGAAATTATTCAGAAACAAATATCGATGAGCCTTTGAGTAATTCAAACAGAACCCACACCAACCAAAAGCTGCTTTAGGACAAAAAACAAAATGAGAGACATTTTAAGGAATTACTTTGTTTCAATATAAATTACTGAAAATTAAATTTCTTGGTCATATAATTCCAAAGTCGGGAAGTTATATCCAAAAGTTGGAGGCCCCTATATTACACAGCGAATAAGAGCAGCTTTTGTTTATGTAAAAGGAAACGGTAATACTAAATGCACGAACAATGTCGAACAAATTAAAAGTGTTAATGTAAGGATAGACAACACCTATTAGAAACGACAGACATCTGCAAAATTTTGGGCGTACACCCCGGCCGAAAATAAGCAAAATTATACCCCATGTAATATAATATAATATAATATATTGCAATATAACTTCATGTTATATTATGTAATGTAATATACTATATTACATAATGTAATATAATGTAACGTAATGTACTTTAATTTAATGTTGTTGGTTTGTCTGACCTAAAACATAATAAGCCAGCAAATTGTATTGTGGAAAGGGGTATAAGATTACGTTTGTCGTTGTCAAGAGGCTTGTTGTTACCATATAGGTAACAGTAAAATTTGCTCAGTTATTCGCGAAATTTGAGGAAGAGCACCCCATAGGTCGGTCTGAGGATTTTCCACACCTCTTCGCCTACAAAAACCACACGAGACGACTTTCGGCTTCGTATATATTTAGAGTACTACCTAAGCCGCAACGATAATATAGATTTACAACATCCATGCTTTCTCTGAGATTCAAACTCGACTCCTTCGGTATAGTGCCCAGGATCAGTAAGCACTATCAGCTTAGGCATCTGTGATGTAATGTAACGTTCACACGTATTACAGCCGCTGTAATTATAATGTTCAACTTCCCTAGGCGCTATTAAAATCTGAGACAGCGGAAAATGAGAGACCTCGCATTTACCTCAAATATGATCATACATTCTCAAGTGATTGTTAAAATTACTTTTTTGACGTTCATCCATATCTCAATTTGCGTTCTCTCCCTGTGTTACGCGTACCTCACTATGAGACCACTGTGATTAGGGAAGTTATAAGTTCAACCATTAATGGAAAATCGGCTAAGAACGCCAAAGATCAGCTAACTCTCCGAAAGGCAGACAATACACTCATTGCTAATTTGCTTACTGTCAATGTACCAAACATTGGCAATTTTGGGTATTAGAATTGCGTAGTCCATTTGTGAAATTCTATATTTTGTTATAAATGTCGTGGAAGATTTAGTAAAATAAACGGTATCTGAAAATGATGTGAAAATGTATTGAAAATATAAGCGAAGATTTCGTAAAAGGTATATGGGCTTTCCAGGCAAGCACTTTGCTTTGACATTAATTTAAATCGAAACGACAGTGTGCTGTGCACTTTGCTGCTCTAGTGTGTCGAAGTATAAAATGACGAGTTTTGAATTGAAATAGAAGTTAACCCGCAGGAAGGCGCGTGGGGTGTATCATACCCCAACCCTACATAAAAGTGGAATATTCTTAACTTGTGAAACTGAAATTCTGTGCTGCTTTCAGTAGCTGAGTTTCTAGTTGTGTTTGACTTTCAGAACCGCTTTTTCTTTGCCTGTGTGTTTGAGAAAAAGATTTATCAGTATTCTGTTGGAACTGGGGTATGACACACCCCACGCGCCTGTCCGTGTAAGTGTTTTTCTGACTGAATATTTAGTTCAGAAATTTATTTCTAGAGTGTAACAGTAAATATTTCTACTCGCAAGTGATTTTAAAGTACTTGACATTAAATTCTAAAAAAATTATAACTGCATTATAGTAAAAAGAATGAGTCCCTATGAACTGGAGATGCTACGCATGCGAGGTTTATTAGAAATATTTGAAAGCGATGAAGATTGCATTTCGGAAACTGAAGATGAAACTAAGAATATTTTCTACAATGTTTTGGTTTCGAAAAAGATAAAACATTAATTACTGATGTTCCTGAAAATGGAAAAACTGTTCTTATGCTTTATATAACGATCATTATAACATTATATAACGATCATATTATAGATGATACTATTGGAGAAAATAAAACGTTAGGAATTATATGTTTCAATAATATGACTAAAGGAACAGTGGATATGGAGGATGAAATATCAGCCAATTATTCAATTGCCAGAATAACGAGAAGGTGGCCAATGGTAATTTTCTTTCCTGCACTGAATGTTGCTGTAATAAATGCTTGAATTATATTACATTCAACTAATCCACCAACAAGAAACAGAAGTCTGTTTTTGAAGGACTTAGCATTATAATTAATGAAAAAGGTATTGAACAAAGATCAGAGAATAATACGTTTCCAAGAAATTGACGTACTGCATGCAAAACAAAAGCAGAAGTTTCGATGAAGAATTAAAACGAATACATGAAATTAGAAACAACTAAGTATGAAAGGTGTGTTAATTTTTTTGCCCTCGCGCTAAGGACAGAAGAACGAGTGAGTTTCTGTGAAATTTTCAGTTTGTGGAACTTCAAGTCGATGGGGTAAAATATGCCGTTTGGTATTAAACTTTTCATTTAGTTATTTTATTTTTAGTTAACCGCTATACAATACAAAAAGTCGTCCGTCGGGACAAAAAATCTGAGGCTAAATTGTATTTAATAGCCTAAATTATGTGCATTCATGAATTGGATATTAAAAGAATTTCAAAGAACGTTAGACATAATGAAGTAAAATAAAAACTGAATTTTAATCATCTGTCAGTCATGTATGAAGGATTATATTCAATTTTCTTTCTTCAAGCCTTCATGGTGCAATTGAAAGTTTGGTAATCGTATCCGATTGGTAGCCTTGATATCCACAATTCGAATCCTGGAGAAGACTTTGCTAAAATGTGGAACACGATAATTCGCTCCCCAATCTGGATTTGGTAACTGCATCCACTCCTCTTTAGTGACCCTTTCAGTCTGGGGGGGGAATGTAAGGAATTTTCTCCTTTCTTAATTCTTCCTTTGTTGGTGTAATTAGAAGCACGGCCAGCCGGCAATCGAGAAGTCCTGAGTTCGAATCTACACAAGGGTATTGGTATTTTTTATGTTTCCTATATCAAAATAAAACTAATTACTCTGAAGTTTCGGTTAAAATTTTATGTCATAATTTCAGTTGGAAATGTTACACCTATCAGGAGTGCTATTTCATTTTAGTCACATATAACTAAACATACTATGATAGCTAAAATGATTATTTCTTAGCCTTTTTAGCGCGCTTTACTAAATTCGTGTTAGTTTAAAACCTTAATATATTTTTATTTATATCTACTCCTTCAAGCTGCTGAGCGCTGAATTTGTATTCATAAGAAATTTTCAGTACTCATCAAGTTTCATAGTTTGCAGTTGTTAAAAGTATTTCTCCTTTTTCAGATGAATTTAAAGTATAAATTAGAATTTCCCACCTGCTCCTTGAAGACATGGCTGTTAAAGAGAAAAGCTTAGTTTTTCCATTTTCTTTCAGCAGAATTTTTTTAAATGAATTATTTTCATCGTCCTCTGTCATTTCAGATGTATTTTCTTTCATTCTTCTCTCTCGAGATTTTACATCCAATAAATTAACCATTGCATTAAAAAAAAAAAAAAAAAAAAAAAAAAAAAAAACTTAACTAGAATTTTAACATTTCAAAGCCAAACGTCTGTAAATTCATTTAAGTGTATTTTTATTTTTCAGAAATCAAAAGTTATCCATAGGAATATTTTCATATTTGAATTTAATCTGCTTGATTTAAATTCGCAATGTATTTTAGCACTTTTCTAGAGGAATGGAACACGAACATGTCATCCTCAAATTAAAGTATTTTGCTGAAATTTGATAACCCTTTTTTTTCTACTCCTTCTGTCTCTTTTTCCCTTAACGTAACTAAATGACCAGTTAAATTTCTCAAAAAAAAAAAAAAAAAATACGCGAAATAAAAACACAATACACTGTTGTCTATTAAAATTGCAATACTAAGAAGAAATGATCTGACGAACGTCAAAATCACATAAAAAGGAAGAACAGATTTTGATAGGTAAATGATTAGTGTTTTAGCGTATTTAGACGACGCAGGAGGGAGAAACGACATCTAAAACTCTGCATAAAAGAAAAGCTGTGTAGTGGATATGTCATTCAGAAAGCGTTTTATAAGGTCGGAGTTTGCTCAGAATATCGTTTTATACCTCGATAAAGAAGAGGAAATGCTTACCAGCAAATGTCGGAATTCGACAGAAGCAGGATCGTTGCGTATTGAGAGTGTGGATTATCGTTCCGTGATATTGCCCGTCTTACTGGTCAACATCTAACCATTGTCATGTGAATATGGAATCAATGGGTTTTTGACGCTTATACTGAACGGCATGCAGGATCTCAATGTCCTCCCATGAATAGCGCGCAAGAGGACAGACATATTGTGAGATCAGCCCTGCAAAACTGTTCAACCACATCACGGACCATTGTTCAGGGAGTGGTTATGTTTGCATCACGCTCAGTATAAGCTCGTACGGTGCGTCGACATTTGCAGCAGCGTGGACTATCAGTATGGCGACCATTACTTCGGCTTCCCTTGACAATGCAGCATAGAAAGAGACGGTGACTCTGCTGCACCGAACGACAGAGCTGGATATAGGAGTGACACAATATCGTCTTTTCAGCCGAGTCCCGGTTCTGCGTGCAGTAATCTGATGGCCCTATACGTGTTTGGAGGCATCCAGAAGACTGCACGTCACCTGCTTGCATTCGATACCAGCATACGGACTCTGCACCTGGTGTGATTGTTTGGGCAGCCATTGGGTACAGGACACGTACATATTTAGTTTGGATCGACAGTAATTTGAACGCTGATCGATAACTTTCTGACATTCTACTCCCAGTGGTTGTGTCCTATCTTCGAGGCCTGACAAACGCCATCTTCCAACAGGATGATGGCGTTTGGCCATCATCCTGTTGGACCACATTTTGCACGTGGTTTTCTGACCTTCCTCGATACACAGGGTATTCGATTGCTTTCTAGCCTGCACAGTGTCCAGATCTATCACCCTTGAAATTCTTTGACCATTAATCTGGTCGTGGGTTGCTGAGAGACAGGCCCTCCACCAGTCTAAAGCTAATACGGTTGATGAAGTGTGGCATAGACTTGAAGCAGCATGGAATGAGTTGCCCGTTTCTGTATCCAAGCTCAGTTCGACTCTATGCCTAATCGGGTAAGGGTCGTTATAGCTGCCAGGGGTAGTAATACTCGCTGTTGAGGCATAGGAGAGCACGACCGCGCGTAGAAAAATTAAAAAGGAATATAAATTAAGGCAGGAATGTTTTAGTCTATTACAGACATTTTATACATAAATCTTTCATTTACACAAGAATTTCCATAAAGTTGCAGCTTTATTTAAATTTTTATTTAAATTTTTTTAACTGCTTTATGCCTTCATGATTTAATTGCATAAAATTCCTAAAAGTATCTTTTGCATTTCACTCATTTTTTTTCTTTTTTGAATCTGATGTATAGAATTTGCTTGGTTCAGGTAAAAGACAAGTTCAGTAATTAGAGGAAAATGAGTTCTCATCTGATCTATCATTTTTGAAACTAAACTAACGTATAATCTCCAGTTTACTCCGCCCTCCCATTTAAACAATACTAGTATTTTAAAATTAGAAAATGCGAAGAAAGAATAATAAAATACCCGCTCTCGTGTTTAAGAAAATAAGATTTTGAAATTGAAGAACTTTAAATATAGTAATTAAAGGAAAATTTTAAGTGTTGAAAATACCTGTTAAGAAATAATTTTCATTTAAAAGACGTTATATATTTAAAATATCTGTATGGTGAATAGGAATACTCCAAAAAAAATTACTAACTCGGAAACCATAAATCCAACTTTTTGCAATATATCTATGTTTTGTACGAAGTCGTTAAATGATTAAATAAGAATAAAATTAAGTTTAATTTAAATGTAGTTTCATAATCTATTTACATTTTACTTGTTTTTATAAAAGTTTGTATATTTCTTGAGGCATTTGAGTTTGTTTTCTATAATCAAACACATAAGCTGACAGCAAAATATTCTGGAATATAAACTTTAAGAAAATTTCTTTCAATAATTTAAAGCCTACCAATCATAAATAATTTTTAAATGCTGTTTTGTTTAAAATAAACAACGACTGCTTCAACTAATTGTTTGATTTGATTAACATTCATATTAATTTGTAACAACATTTATAATTTATAATTCTGAATTGCAATAAAATATTGAAATATGAAATATTTAGTCATATTTCTATTATATGAAGTATTAACTTATCACTATCTACTCATAAATAACGAATTTCGCTTTTGTCAAACTATCATCGCCGTTTTATTTATTAGTGAAGTCTCCCTCAATTATCACGAAACGAAAATGATTCGCCTGTAGCCACTAGCACTACCACATTAGTAATTCATCTCCACGCAATGGTTTACTCGCGTTATTAAAGTATCACCACGGGATCCGCCCAAACACTGATGTACTGTTCCCTCGGGATGCATTTCCCATTTGAAGGAAGTTGTCCTGAGGACCAACCACATTTACTGCTCTATAAGAAGCAACGCAGAGCAACAGTACTGGGCATTTTGCATTACAGCAATTTATCATCCGATCTATGTAAGATAGAGATTGTCGCCTTCGTATGATGGCTTCAGTCTGAAGAAAACGAATTCCTTCTCCCAGTTATAGCAGTGGGTATTGAGTAAACAAGCATTAATTTAATTTCCTCACATTTTTTTTCACTAAACATTCTTAAAATTCCCTACCTTCTCACTTTAAGTGATGTATACAGATGGATGGCATATGGATGTGGTCATGGTATTCAATAAATATTTAAAAAAATGACTTTTATTCTTCTTTGCCAAATAAAATAAGGGATATTTGAATTGAAAAGGAGACAAAGTGGTGTACTCAAAAAACTAGATTTAAAAGTCAAATGAAGTTTGATTTGCATTTTGATGATCA
This sequence comes from Stegodyphus dumicola, assembly GCF_044657685.1. Classification (NCBI taxonomy): domain Eukaryota; kingdom Metazoa; phylum Arthropoda; class Arachnida; order Araneae; family Eresidae; genus Stegodyphus; species Stegodyphus dumicola. Next base: position 78,753,209 of record NC_140772.1, on the reverse strand, counting down.
ATCAAATGTTTGCCTTCATCCATAGTATTTTAAAATTTTATTTGCTGCAATCATAGATAGGTAATTGTTATAGCTTTAAATTTTGGTTTAAATTGAATTGGATCATTTCATTATATTAATAATTATAAAAAAAAGTGAGCAGAAAATTCTTAAATATTATTAATAAAATATTCCATTCCTTCAATTTCATGCTTTTTTACTAAATTTATATTTAGCATAGTGACGAATGCTAATAAATATTTAATTTACTTAGTATGTATATAATGTATAAAATCCCTTAAAAATTTCGAGTGAAAATCTGTGAGAAGAGCCCTGATTTATGAATATGTTTAAAGGTTATTAAGTAATACAATAGCTATGTTTTTTACTTGCAAGCAGATCTTTCTAAATCTTTACCCAAAATAAATTTGCTCTGAGACTTCTAAAGTCTTAATTCATCTTATGCACTATCATTATCTTCATATTCTCATTTATGAAAGAAAATTATTGCTTTTTTATCTATATCTAATGCTCAGCTTTTCAAAGAGTTTTAAAACTTAACAGAGCAGTGTTTAAGTTAGTTTATATTTTGAGAATAGTTTTTCAGTTTTCATGTCTAATGTAATTTAACTGGAACAAAAATTGCATACTACACTGAAAATAACAGAAGTTTTGGCGAAAATAGTAAATAGTTTTCCGCGGGTAGCAGCCAGCTCTATGTACATTGCAAATTTCGTTTTCAATCTGTTTTTACAAATAATTCAAGGAAGGTCCCAAATACGATTTTGAATGGCTGAGTCTCTTCAAATTCATATATTGCCGTTATAATAGACTTATTTCAAGTTTATTTAGATTTATTGCGCGAAAACATTTCAAGTAAAATTGACTCTGTGATAATCTGAATTTTTGAAAATTTAGGTATCTTCTTATATCAGCTGAGAAGAAAAGATAATACAGCTAAGTGAAATAGAATAAAATTAAGTACTTGTTTAAATTTTAAACAGAGTTATACTTTAAACAAAAAATAAAATTTTTAGTATTTCCTAAATGTCTGAGATAGTAGCTATTTGTAAAAAAGGTGATTTTTTCCGTACATTTTAAGCTTCTAGATCAAAAACCGAAAACTGCTTCAAAAAATAAGAAAATGATGAAAAAAAGAAGATTTAAGCACCTAAACAGGAATGAGGAAAGGAAAGTGGGTTTACAATCGCAATTATCTTTCTCGTGAAAGACATATCTATCAGACTGTTAAGAACTGGACTGTGTCTACTAAGATTTACAGGAAATGAAAACACAATTATTTGTAGCTAGTTAGTTAGTTCTCTTTGTGTTGTTTTTCCCAGTAATTAAAACTGTAAAAACAAAAATAATATTATATCAAACTAAGTCTGGTCTTTCTGAGCAACAGAGATCTTACATATGTTGTAAACCGTAGTTTAAGATTTTTTTTTTTTTTCATGAATTCGGATTTACGTAGAGTTTTGAAGAGTAGCAAATATTTCTTTGCTCGATACGAAATCTCCGGGAAGGCTTCTCTTTCATCAAGCAAGATAGCTGTCAAGAGCTTCAACGTTAAACTTTATGTGTCAACATAACTAAATTTAGTTAACTAGACCAGACATCATTTTATAACAATTAATATACGTCAGAAAATTAATTACAAAATGGTTAGCAGTTTTGATATTAAAGCCCCGCTGATTGAGATTTAGCTGAAGTATTTCAGAACAATTCTGGGAAACAACAACAGTTATTCAATAATTTCATTTACATATGCTGACAAATTATGAAAAAAGAATTTTCATTCATTCCTACAATAATCAAAAACTCTTACAGAACATACTGAAAAAATCTTTTTAAAGGAATTCTATAGGGATAATACACTTTCAGCAACACAATTATTATTATATTCCTTATTAAAATTTTTCCCATAAGGAGGATTAATATAGGCAGTTTACTTTTATTTTAAGTGATTTTTAATTTTTCTTATGTTATGTTTATTTTCTTTCAATAAATTATAGTTTATTTTTAATAAAAGTACTTGGAAAAGCAAATATTATTTTATTATGACACTTAAGTTTATTTTTTTTTTAAATTTCAGGTCAAAGCAATAGCACAATTGTTTTTTATGCTTTAATATTATGAGAGCGTGATTAGTAATAGTCTTAAAATGCTGATAAAACATTCATTACAACATCATTTTACCAAGCGCTTGAAAGAATGAAAACCCTTCAGTTTTGCTCATAGATTTGAATATTGTACCAGGAATTTTCTATCTTTGTTTTAACATGGCTTTTTAATGAGTTCAGAAACTGCAGCAAAGGGGCTTTATCCAATAGTGCTCGAAATTTTAGTACGAAATAAATTGAGAAATAAAAGGGAAAAAATCTGACTGGTCTGACTGGTATTAAATATCAATGAGCTTTAAGTGTAATTTTATTTTTTCAATAAATAGAAACTTCTATAATTCGAAATTTTGCATTACATTTTATTCGGTATAACTAGCCAAGTGTAAAAGTTGTTTTTCTAAATTTACAACAACTTAAAGTTTGCCCCTTTATTTTTTTCTTATTAAAAATTTATTTTATTCGACACTTGAATAGTATGTAGTTTTATTGATTTTTATGTAAACAAAATTAATTGCTTATAACGTATTTGAAATGCACACTTTGAAACAAATATCATAATTTTATTTTCTTCAATAACATTTTTGTAGTATCAACAAATCTAAATTAATATTTGTCTGCTCGTATATATCCGTAATTCTTAAGTGTAAGTAAACAATGCTCGTTCAACTTCAAGTGTGTTATGGATTTTTACGTGCAATAATGTTATGTTGATTGCTACAAAGCTGTTTAATGGGCTTCACGTAAAAGTACTAAACACTTCTGTAAGTTTTAAGTACCAGTTACTGTTGTCTAGTTTTACCGAACATATAATCAACTTTTATATGATTGCTGAAAGATTAATATTAACACATACAGACACACTTAGACAGACAAACATCGTTGTAGAAATTCCTGCTTTTTCACTGAAAACTAACTCACATTCGAATTTTGGTACCAAAAATATCACTTCCCTTACCTATGTATAAAGGTAGGCGAGATGTAAAAAGTGATGAGTTTTTTTAAATATTAACATAATTAACATAAATTATGTAGTGGGAATGGAAAGAGTTTGGTAAATGTATCAAAGGATACAGGGTTGTCGTTTGTTTTACACATCCGGAATGTGACAGGAGCTGTTTGGTTTCACTTTAAATAAAACTCTTTTTAAGAGAGTATGTAAAAATATAGTGTGTAAAGTATTAGTATACGAAAGGAGGACTCGAACAAAGTTGAGATTGGCTACAAATGTTATTTCTGCGGAGTAATAGTAGGTAGTGATTAGCTTGTATAATGATTTTGAAGGAAAGTACATTTACCTGATACACTGGTTTTCTTTCTCCAAAGTATTTAAAAGCGTCGAGACACTGTTGAATCAGTTGCCACGGTGCTTGAATAGGCAGGCAGCGTTAGAGCTATGTGTGCTTCTTATGATGAACGTAAATACAGACTAATTTTGCGAGAATCTACTCATTCTTCCCGCAAGTGAACACCAAATCCTTGAATTCCAATACTTTATCAATCTCATGGAAGATGGAGTGCTCAGTTTGGGCTCAGAATTCTCATTGCCAGTGCGGAGAAGTATGAGATCCCCGCAACCGGTTTTCGATTAGCCATACACCAACGAAGACAGCAGAAAATTAGCCTATACCATCCATCCGAACTAAACCTAGATTAGAACGCAATATCTATCTATCTATCTATCTATTTATCGATCTATCTATCGATCTATATATCTATGTGTCTATATATATGCTGATAGTTCAGGAGTCGGAAACATTTTCTGTCGTACACTAAATCCAATAGTATGTATAACTGGAAACAAAGATTTTATATTCCCAACCCGATTTTCCAAACTAAAATAACAACTATGCAGGCTGCAGTTGCGTACGACTAACATAACCAAATTGTTACCATTAGTGACTCGGAATCAAGCATTATGACTTATATCTATGTACCATCAGTCATGTACTCTCAAAGAAGATATAAGAATTGTATACTTCAACAAGTTAAATAGAAAGTAATACAAATGCTAGCACAAAATGAGCAAAATTATTACTTCGAACCACATTAATATGCCGGGTAATAAAGAGGTAGACAGTGGAGAAAAATAAGCAGCCAACAGTATTTCTAATCGCGGAAAACCAGATACGTTTGCTTTCTACGATCCTCAAATGAAAACCTCTAATAAACATCTGCCAAATTAGCTAATATTCATCCATGACGAGTAGAAGAACGTATCAATAATTCTTCAAAGCAATCAAGGAGGTATGAACCCATATGCCCAATAACTGAATAATGTGGGCAAATAGTACAGTAAAAAATAGAAGAGTCATCCGCAAACTACACGAAATTGTTGAATACTGCGAAGAATATGCAGCTGCGTTCCCATTCATAAGCAAGAATGAAATTCAGAAAATAGTTTCTAACTCTGACAACTTCTGATAGCTTATCCAATGATTATCGAGTATATATGTTAAGTTCTATAATAGAGGTCTAATATTTTATTATATTAGTAACATTTATTAATTTTATAAAACATAAAAGTGCAAAGTAGAAACATTTTGAAATAAAAGACCTGCACACTGTAATACGCATATGTTAAAACTTGAATGATGTACATTGTATAATGTGGGTTGCATCTTTGGAGAGTGTATTCTATATTAAGTATGCTGTATTACATTTTATCAGAGCTGTAATCCTTGAATATGGGAATGTATGAACGCTACAGCACATTAAAAACTAAACAATTTGCATTGAAGAAGGAATAAGTATTATCCGCCGGGCTGGCTCAAATCTCTCTATGGCTTACAGATCGACCGACAACTAACCTTTTACTGTCCTTATTTTATACCAGCCAGATATATCTACATAGACCTGTAGCTATTAAACTGTAAGTTTGCACCATTAGTAACAGAGCTACTCGAGGAGATTTTTATGCTCATCTAATAACAACTTTATTATGCTGCATTAACATAATTATTAATAATGTCTAAGACATTTGATTTGCAATTATGGTTAAAATGCAAGTATTTAATACACTGGAATTTGAATAATTTTATCTTAAGAATATGTAATATAGCAATGCAACAATATGAGTGTAATTGCAAATATATTTGTACAACGCAGAGTGTTTTTGATCAGAAAATATTTTTTATCAATGTTCTGAGATAGTTCTGTTTAATCACAATGACAGTTGAAAGGTAGTCCTTGTCGATGGCCTCCCTTCCTTTTATTTCATACAAGCAGCTTTAATAGTTATATCTATTAAGTAAAAAATATGGATTAAGCACTACTAAAACTGCGTGTTTAATTTTCACAAAGATTAAATGTCTGTTTGCTGTCTTCAAATTTGCTAAAACACTGGTCTTTAATAAATTATTGCTGTTGTGTAGTTTTTCCAACCTAATTTTTATCCAGAACGCCCCGGGCAGGGGGTCCGAGGATCTCCTGCCCTTCTCCCTTACCACCAAGCCACACGAGAGGACGCTACTGAACATTTACAAACATTTTTGCCTTCTTCAGGACTCGAACTCAGGCCTTCCAGTATGGCAATCAGAATCAGTAACCACTATCCCGTGTGGGTGGCCTTTAATAAAGAATAAATGGTGAATGAATGTTTATAAATAATGTAAAAACCTTTATAAGGATTTTGGATTTTTACGCACTGCAAGCTCAAATGCAAGCACGTAAATAATCAGTTATAAAAGGGCCCTTATTTTAAAAAGGAATTTAAATATTGATTAGTATCAATATTAATTTAAAATTGTTTAAGTAGGAATAAAATTCGCCTTGCCAATTCTGATTATATTTAAGAATGCGAAAATGCAATTAATATGCAGTTCTGAATTCCGTCACAAATGTCAACGCGAAAGGAAAATACGGAGTTAACAACAACAGATAGTGTTTTGAACTCTTTTGAGTAATTAAGAACTTTCTTCCTAATTCTGACACTTTAGGTGCCATGATCATTTATTCTGGTTAGCATAAATTAGGCTTGTAACAAATTAACGTCCAAAGGAATGCAACGCGTTAAATTTGGAACCAGAGTGCTTACTGAAGGTAGAGAGAAACTGAAAATTCATTAATCAAATTTACTGCTTAAGTATGTTATGAGATTACTCTGTGAAAGTTCTGCAGCATTTTGTTACGAAAATTCCAAAGAAAATAAAATTTGTTGAAGAGGTATTTATTTGTTTAGAAGCAAATAATTTATTAAAAATTCTGCACTTTCATGCTAAAGATTGATTGATGCGTATGAATTTTTGATGTTAAGATGAATTCTCCTTTACTTTTGCTCTCATAGTTAAAATTAGCGAAAGGGCATACTAGGATGATACAGCATAAACCGACAAACTGAGAGTTAAAATGGACTTTTGAAGAGTACTAACTTCTTAACAGGTCAACTTGTTCAGATGGGCTTGGTCAACATACTGCTGAAATTAATACTACTCTCCGCAACCTGATCGGTTCGGTGGTTAGGCATTGCTGGGTGCCATATCGTTGGGCTTTGGGTTCGATTCTGGGAAAAAGCTTGGATTTTTGTTTATATAGTATCTTTGCGGTATGTGGGCATGCAAAACATACGGCGAGACAAAAATCCTCTTCAGTGTTTTGGTGGTAGACTAGAAGAGTGGGAAAAACTTGCTCCACTTTCCTTCAAAACTGGGATAGAACTGAGCAAAATCATAATGGCCCATGCCATTGAAAGACGCAAGTTTTTTGCTGCGTTAAAAGTCGAAGACATGATATGATGGCAGTGTTAGACAAATAAGAAAGTCACAGCAACAGAAATATTCTTTTTTCAGTCGTTTGAGCGATTTTAGAAAGTTGTAGATATACTCGTACAAAGACACTGGTGAGCACTAATATACTGGTGAACTAAGATCATCATATCAAAAGTTCAGTATTTGCTAACAGTAACAAACAGTACGTTTTCAGCCAAGAGCCGACCATAACCCATAAAACAATCATCAAGAATGGCAGAATCCATGGCTATGAAGTTCTCTCTTCAACAAGAGAATACTGATCAAGAAGCAATAGAACTTATAGCAAGAAGGGATAGAGACAGCACCAATATCTGTGTTTTCTCTGATATTCCAGCCCTGGCCCAGTGATATGTCAACAGACTCCAATTGGAACTACAGAACTGTTTTGACATAAAATCAACTATCGGATTGACACTTGCACTTTTAAAAACGACAAACAGTATCTGCTTTATACGGAATAGTTGATTCGGCGTTTTATTAACCTTTAATAGTACTATCTCATTAACATTCTTTAACTCTAAAGGTAAAGGAAAGCATCATCTCAGAAAAGCTTTGTTACCAAACTGAAAATAGACGCCAAATGTTGTGATTGGAAGGAAGTCTTTCTAAGAAATTATTTAATTTTATCAGTGTTCCTTTTCTCGTGAATCATAAATCCAGAAATATACTCAAATGCAGTTCACGTTTAGATGAAGTATATTACATCGCACTAGAGTTTGCATTATGATCCGCTGTACGAATCAAGGTAAACAAGAAAACTTGCGTCTATATTCCTCTTAGGTTAAATAACAGCTCTTAAATTAATATAAACAGCTGAAAGTATCTCAAGATGATCACAGAAGTAAGCCAAAATTCTCCTTAAGAAGCAAAGAATATCAGAAATCAATGAGCAACTTGTAAGGATCTTAAGTTTTACTAACGTTTATTTTATTTTAAATCTTTACTATCACTTCTTATTTTCTACTTCCGGCCAGAATTATAAGCGTTAAAATATTTATGCAAAGTTTGTCTGGCGAACGCCAAGTATTTAAGTTGTGGCTTTTTGCCAAGCGAGAGAGAGGAAGCAGTTAGTCGAAGCAGGCTGCTTACCTTAGAAGTTTACTCAGTTGCTGGTTGCCTTCCAGGCCAGAGGTTTTAATCCTCTTGATAATTTTTAAACGTATTGTAGTGTTCACAGTTCTCTGTACTACATATGGCTTCCTGTTAATATAAGGCCAATCTTCCACGTTATTATTTCAAAGTTAAGTTAGTGTTTAGTTATATTTTTTATATTCTTACGTTTAGACCACAAGTGGTGGGTCATTGTATTCCGAAGTACGGAAATTATTGTAAATAGAGAAAAATAAAGGGTTTTGTATACCCTTCTTGTGTATCCTGTCTACTTCCCACAGTTTTGAACATAGCTTTAGTAAGCTCTCTGTTCCGAGTCAGGTCCTTGCGTGTTCCCGAAGAAGGTTAGACGGAACATTGAACCTGATAAACTCACAGAAAAAGGTTTCAGAGCAAAATAGTCACAGCCACACTTAATTTAACTGTTTAAGCTACTACTGTAGTCCAGAATATGCATTGCTGAAACTTTCCAGATAATCCCTTCCACAACATCAAAAATGAGTTTTCCAGAAAATTCCAGAATACTCCCAAATTAAAGGAAATAATTATAGCGAAGTCACGGTAGGGAAGGTTCAGCCCATACCTATTTTACTTAAGATATTCTACAATTTCAACATCGATAAACACAAAATATAAATTCTGCAAAATGATGTATATACCAAGTGCACAAATACGTATAGTAAATGCCCACTAATCAAATATTAGATAATATACACAATAAATAAACATAAAATTATCGTACACAATGGTCTAAATAAATAAATGAATAAATAAAAACAAGTGTATGACAATACAAAAGTACATGAAAATCAAATTACCGAAAACCGAAAACAGCCAAACATATTTACATAATTTACAATAATATGTAGTTGATAATGAAACGATATTTTGCGATTTTCAAGTACTTAATTAATTGGAAGGTTTTCAGTAAGATTTTGTATCGGCAATTTTTATCTTTAAAAAGCAAAGATGATCATTAGTTTGTTCCGAAATTTATCATTCTTTCAACGAACGTGAGTACAGCATTCCAGAAAATGTACGGGAATAAAAATATGTGTAGGATTTAGGAAAATACATGTTCGAAAATTGAAATCAGTGTAGAATATGAGGATAGATTGCAAAATACTTTTTCTTCTTGTCCATTACAGTAAATAAACTATAATGGCGAATGTTATATCCATAACAAAAGGATAGTTGTATTAAATAAGTAATAATGTATGAGTTCCTGCTGCTCTTCTTACACTAAAGGGAATAGGTAAACTTGTAATCTTTTTTCATGATTTGTTTTTTCGTAAGTTTTAGGCAAAGGAAGCAGTCGCTTTAATGAAGAGAGAAAACCCTCGACAAGATATAAGGATGAAAGGTAACACCGGAAAGCACTTTAGCAATTACCATCCTGAAGAACCAGGGGAAAAACCGCTCATTGGCGTTGCGAAAAAAAAGGGGAAAAAAGTCTTGCATAAACACACTTCATATATCTGGCCATCGAATTTACGTAATCTAAGTGACTTTGCATACCGATAAAAAATATGAAAAAATAATGTAAGAAAACTGGTTATCTTGAATGAAGGCTATCTTGTATCATTTTAAGTATAGAAATCTTTTTCAGACAGGTTTTTGTCACTATTACTGTTATCTTTAGAACTTTCTAGCGGTAGATGCACATTTAATTAGCATCTTATTCAATATCGCGAGCAAGATTTCCTTTTTGGATAAAACCAAATTCTATAATACTGCAATAAAGCTTCTATGTGCGTGATTTGAAATCTGATCATAATTTTATTTATTAAGTATCTGGGGTACCAGGCTTCGCTCAGGGAGTTGATATGAGATTGTATGGTAGTTGGAATAAAAAGATAACCTTTAAAATATAAGAGGTAAAATAGTTTCATTGAAAACATATTCTTTTTACAATACTTGTTTATAAACAACATTTTTCATTTTGTTACCCTATGTTATATATTTACAAATGTTTCGAATTTCCTATCGAGGGCAAGCTACGTATAACTAGCTGACCATGAGGAAAGCAGGAGTCTTTGAGGTTGATGCTGCAATGCTTTAACGTTTGTCCTTGCGCTTTGTTAATTGCAAAATTATAGGCTAATTTGATTGGAATTTCAGTCTTTTAAATTGCAGTGGCGATTCAGTAGATATCAGTAGTATCCTGGGGATAAGTACTGTGTGTTCTTTGTCCTTTCAAGTCATATGTTCAGCTTCGATAACGTTATTCGATAGTTGTTTGATGACCATCTTTGTTCCGTTACATAGTTTTGGTGAGTTGAGATTTCTGAGTAGTATCAATGGAGATCTAATTTTCAGTGGAAGGCAATGTAATGGTATTTCTAATATTTGCAAAAAGCTCTGTAGGGAAGTTAACACTTTCTTCAACGTTTACCATCGTGTCAATCGATTTTTATATTCTCTCTTCACGAGAAATTTTCTTTTGAATATTAAAGTTGATATCGTCGACAATATTATTTTTAGTTGCTCTTTAAATTAATCAATCAATCCGGCGTGGCTATTTAAAGAGCTATTCACAAAATTGGTTCAACGCCGGATTGGTGTAGTAGTAAACAATGTTTGGATAAATTTAATCAATGACTATTTTCAGTAGTGGCTATGTTGCAGAAATCAGTGTTGAGTTCAATAATGCTGGTAGTCTGCTCAGTAGGATATGTGTCATCGCCTATTTGTAAAATGGTATGAGCAAAATGTGCTGTTGTTTCGTCTATCGATAGTTCACCTATCATATTTTTTTAAGTCGCAGTATTGTATGTATGACCAGCGATGTGATTTTTTAAGCATGCATTGATTTCATCTTCAAATGTTGACTTGGGAATAACTGGAAGTGTTTGTCAAAAATCTCATGAGAGTGTTAGTAGAGCTCCTTCCATCACTTCAGAGTTTCCTCGCAACTCTTGAAATGTTTTGTCCATGGCTACCAGTGATTTTTGTATGCCATTGTGCATTCATCCCAGAAGATAATTTTAGCTTGTTTTGGAAGTGCACCCCATCCAGATTCTCTTGAGATTTTATATACCAGGAATTGTTCTTCGGCTATATTCAATGATGGTTGTAAGGCGGAATGGGCAGTTCGTCCTTCTTCCATAAGAGTGTAGTGGCAATGCCGGATGATGCCAGTTCGAGTGTACTCTATAGTACGCATTTCTGACAGCAATAGATTTATTCGAAACGTTCTCCCGATGCCGCCTGGTGCGTCCAAGTAAATAATTCTGCCAGTGTTGTAAATTATTTTTTTATTGTCATTGAGGATTGGTTTGTTGTAAGCAATGTATTTAAGTAGTTTGTTGATGTTGTAGCTTTTCTCCTTTTTAATTTCGAAGTTTAACACACTGAAAGCATCTTGTCGTGGTCATTCCAAGTTATACTAAAGGTTTGAGTTTTTACTGATAAACATGGTTCGTGTTCGCGTATGGGAAAACCAAACATCCGCCACGCTGCTTCGCTACTGTTGATGTATCTTCCCATTTAGTACATGAGGGTCTCCTAGTTTCTCTTTTGTTATTCGCTGTTCTGGCCTATCTGATGTACTGAAATGTAACTGCATTTTTTCATGTACTTACAGACATATTTAATGGATTTCAGTTAATTGAAGTTTTCTACGTTTATGTGTGCTTAGAACATTTTAGGAAGTAGTGGGTTATATGGTACTATCCACTGATAATCTATTTACAGTTCGTTTGTGCCTCACATTCATATTTTGCTGTGAAGCCACCGTGTTTGGGTGATCATCTTCTGTATTTGGGATAGCCATCCTCCCCGGTTTGCGTGTCGTCCAAATATGGTTTGGGGTACGTTTCTGTACATTTTACATCACTTATACATGGTAAATTGGGGTTTAATTGCCCGCATGGTCCGTAAATTATGGATTTCACAACTGTGTTGTGCAATTCCGGATCTGCATGTGGATTCGGAAACTCAGCTTTGATTATTTTGTCGACATCCGTGGTATTAATTCTGTCGTGTAGTCATATGAGATTGTGTGAGTGAGGTAGTCCTCGTTTTTGTCATGCATTATGTAAATCTAGCATCTAAGGGTTCCAAAGATGTGGTATTTCTTGATGACTTCAATAAATCTCATTTGTTTTTTTCGGAAAACTCGAGCTATTATGTCATGTCGATCCATGGGGGCTTGTCCGTATTTTATTTGTTCTTCGATTTCTGGCCACGATGAGTTGCATGTGAATGTAATGAATAGGTCAAGTAGTTCATATTTTCTTATGTAGGCCATGGCATCTTGAGTGTATTCGTACATGTGTCTCGAACTTCCTATGAAACATGAGATTAACATTACCATTGTTCCAGTGTAGTCAGTATTGCACAATTATATCATGGCTTGTGCTTCCATTGTCCACAATTACGATGGCGATTTTTACTTAAATTTGTTGAGCAAAAAATTAATTTTATTCAGTACTTCCTAAAATGGAACAGTAAGATAGAGTTTGGAAAAGGGGTCACAATCAATTGACATGAAACAATGATTTGAAGATGAATTGAGTAAGCTTCAAAATATTGTTGCAAAAAATATAGTTTGGTCTTAAACGAAAAGACATACCAGAATTTAATAAATGATGTAAATGAGGGTAAAATGTTTACAAAGGAGGAACTACGAGACTATTGGTTGCTGATTCGCTATGATGTGATGTTTGTGGAACACAAAAATAAGTCCATTTATCCCATCAAAACAGACGTCAGTAATATGTACTGTTACGTCAAGGACACTGAATTAATTCATAATGAGGGTTGTTTGGGGTCCTTTGGATATTCCAACGGAGGACTTGACAAAATGTTGAAAACTTTCAACCCCAAACAAAAGGTTACACGTTATCATATTGAACTGCACATCCATTTTGTAAGCCGTGCCAGGAAAAAAAAAAAAAAAAAAAAAAAGGTATTAAGGAGGTTATTGTAAAATCTATGATTTTTTATGAATTCACATCTCATTTTCAAATAGATCTTACTGATTTCCAGTCTCAGATTGAGAATTCAAATTTATTGTGTACCAAGATCATCTCAGATAATTTGTGATTCTGAAGGCTCTTTCGATAAAAGGAGAAGAAAAGTAGCCTACAAAATTAGTGGACATATTCTCGTTGTTTGGGACGCCATCTATATCACAGCCTCATAAAGGGAGGGAATTTGCCAATAATATGGTGACCAGTTTGAAGGAGTTTAAGCTAACACTGAAGATCATCCACGGGAAGCATTGCCATTCTCTAAACCAGGGGAGTGTCGAAAGTGCACCAGGTGTCGAAAACCTGAGGAGTGAATAAAGATGTTGAAATTTTGCTTAATATATTGTTGCAGGACATGGAATGAAGGACAGGAATGAAAAATGGAGTTTATCATTCTGGAATCAAAAGGACAGCATACGAAGCCTTTTAGCTGCAGACTTAAAGTAGGTCTTACAATTTCTTTTTTACACAAATATGTTTTAAATGTCATAATTCAGAGAAGAAGCTAGAAAAAGTAATGAGAAAAGTCGAAACAATGCAAAAAGATGAAATAAACCAGCTTATGCAAAAAAAAAGTGCTTGTTTCAATGAACATGGATGTGGTTCTAGTCATGGTGCACTGAAACAACATAATGGTGAATATGCTTATCGAAGAGATTTTCATTCCTGATACCTGTTGTGAGTGTTTAAAATTAACCACTAATGCACACCCATGCGCAAAGTGTCGTAAAAAAGTCATAAACTCTGTGGCCATGCTACTAAAGATGATGAATTGAATATTTTATGCACTCTTTGTTTCAAAACTTGAAATGCTATCTAAGGTAAAATTAGTTCTACATTTAGTATGGAAATACAAATCAAAAAATTAAAATGAATTTGGAGAAAAAGTTTCTTACTGCTTCTCTGGGAACTACTTTGGGAATTCCTATTCCTGACGTCGACAGGAGCCGAGATGGTTTGCGCAACATTTTGGCACTTATAATGAGCGTGATGAGCCGACTTGGTACTTCTGAGGGAGTTTTAAAACACTATATAATACATCACAATTCACTTTGTGCCCTAAGAACTTTCTTAGAACTGAACATATTCCTGACCGTTAAATTCCACTCAGGTCAGTTGCAGCCGCTCACTCTAGTGAGGAGCCCAGGTTTCAACAAACGTATGTTTAAAAAAAGCTTATGTGCCAAAATATGAAATGTCTTTGCGTGGAAAAAGTGATGAAGAATAATTCAAAATGTGATTCAAGCTTACCAGGTTACAGCAAGTAAGTTCAATTTAATTTTTATTCTTTTATGAAAAAAATTACACATTTTATTTTTTTAATGTGTGTATTTTTAATAAATTTAATTAAATAATTTAATAAATTTAATTAAGTGAAAATCCAAATAATATTATTTTATTTTTTGATGTAACAAACATGTTAATATTTTCTTTTTTTAAAAATAAAAATGAACAAATTTTGTTTTGCTTAATTTTTTTCGTTATTCGAATAGAAGCTTTTTAATTTCATGCTATCATTATTTTTTCACAATAACATTTGCAATTTTTAGAGCGACCGTCTTTTAAATAATAGCCTTATCATGACCTTTTTTTTTTCATACGGTGACTAAAGAGCATCTTTCATTTTATTGAATGCCCAGATATTATATAGAATGCCTAAGTAAAGTATATAATAAATTATATAGAATGCCTAAGTAAAGTATATAATAAATTATATAGAATGCCTAAGTAAAGTATATAATAATTCAGATGTTTCATACGTTGCCTAAAAATGCCTGGCATTCTATAAAATGCCTAGGTATTCGACAGAATGCTGGCGTTTTATACTTTGCTAGTAATATGGAATGTGCTTTCATCTTTATGGCATTTTGCATATTGTATTATAATCACGCGTTCCATGATGACAACATCGTATATTAAGTATTTTTCTGCAGTTCAAATTTCCCGTCTGTGTGCTAGAATATGCTGGATACTAAAGCATAATAATGGAAAAATTTTAAAATCAGCCGAAACAAAAATCACAAATAATGTGTATTGCTTATTTCAGTTTAACTTGTGAAGGAAACTGCAACCTGTTTACTCACTTTAACAATCACCCAAAAGAGCTCTTTTAAAGTTTAATATAGTTTTTGAACAGATATTATTGATAGAAATGGCCTACATGGGATAGCGAATCATTTTATAGGATATTACACGCATATGCATTTCGACCAACATAAAAAAGTTATATATCTTTTGCATATTTAAAACGTGAAAAATATGTAACGTGATTCTATAAAAATAATTGATGTTTTTATCCAAATATATCAGGAATCTAGTGCGTAATTTTTTCAATCAAGCAGATTAAAATGTAATAATAATATTTTTGAGAAATGCATTCATTTCTTCATATAGTGTAGTATGTTACTTAATGGCAGACAGATAAAATATGAAAGAATAGTAGCTTTATATGTAAAAATGATTTTAAAATTATAATAGAATAATTATAAGAAATATAAAAGAATGTTTTTACGAATGGCAGCAGACTCGAATCAAAAATGAAGCAACGCAGATCGTGTTTCAAGCCTAATAGCCCTTTTGGGCTAATATTCAATAAAGTAACATTTGGATGAATGTACTTTAATTTTTATTTCATTTTCTAAAAAATATTCATCCTAATTATTAATTCGAACAACATTTTAATTTATGCAAGTTAGCTTACATTAAGACAATCTATGCTTCTCATTCTCTTCAGTTCAATATTAAAAGAGCTGAAATTACTCATTTTGTATAAGCGATAAAAAGCAGACTGCGCATTATGGAGAGATATCTTCAAATATTTCTGCCATATGAGCTTACGAGGGCGAAGAAATTGGAAATATTTTGAAACTAGAAACAGTTTAGAGCATAAAAATTAATCACTGGAAATAACTAAAGGAGAACGCAGAGAAAAGGCATATTCTGCTAACGATTAGTAACGATTAGTAACTAACTTGTAAACGCAGTAAATTAAACACAATGCGCAGTAAATTAAACACTTAGCTACTCTTTGAATTGTATTGTAAAATATAACTCAAACTAAACTGGCTTGTGGGCTCAAACGCGGCCACTGATATAGGTTGGCTCGGAAGATTCAGAAATATCACTCCTAGAGCATTAGATTCTAAAAAATCGCAAAGCGACAAAAAGTAGCCAAATATCATTAATCGGGCGACATGCATGAGGGCAAGACGCATCCGGAAAATTTCTACCTACAATCCGTGCTCTAGTTGAGCATATACACAATTTTAATATTACTGTGTTCTAATTCACAATTACACACAAATGAACCGTAAAATTATTATCTAATATGCAACAAATGAACTAAATAAATAAATAAATAAAAACATATATTTTGTTTTAGCAATATGCCGACAAAGCTCAATTATGTCAAATGGATTCAAATATTCACCAAAATTTGCAACAATACATGAGCACCGTTTAACATCTATGTATCTGGCTTATCGTGATAAAGAATTAACCTTCCAGTGCTTAAGAGCTGCAAAACGCTACGTTGAACTGATAGATAATCGTTTTCTAAAACTTATAACCAAACAGATGTTCCGAAAGAGATAGTTTGTGCCACAAAGAACTCACAGCATTATTTGCACGCATGATACTACTCTCGTTGTAGAGGCATTAGGATTTTTTAGAAGCAGGAGACTTAAAAATTGGGGAATGCTCTCGACGGGAATCGAACCACAGACTTCTCGAATACGCGTCGAGCGTGCTGACCACTACACCACGAGGGAAAGCTACGAAAGCGGGAGAATTAGCTTATATACTCCCTAAGGGGCGACTGGGGATTAGGGGACTCAACGCCAAATCTTGGTGTTGGAGAATCATCATCCACAACTTTTTTTTAGTTCGGGCGCCACTGTAGAGACACTAGGTTATTTTGAAGTAAGAGACTTGAAAAATGAGCAATGGCCTCTCCTGGAATCCAACCACGGATTTCTCGAATACGCGATGAGCGTGCTGACCACTATACTACGAAGGCATGCTAAGAAGGCGGGAGAAATACCTTATATTGTTACTGTTAAGCGTTTTAATCCTTATGAATATCAAAAGAAAAATTCACGTTTTTTGAAACATCTAGAAAGGAATATTTATAATTTGTTCTCATATTTTCCCTGTTCTTAAAATATTAACTTACATGCTTAAAACTAGTACTAAGATTTCTTAAAATTGAGTATTAAACACTTTAAAATGAAAATATCCAGCCGTAAATTTAAAAAAAGCTGCCCTGGTTTTGTATATGAATGTCTGATCCTACAGATATAAAGAAATGGATCTAGTCTCAACTATGCAAGGCATAAATGATTTATATGTTATGCCTTATTTCTTATTAATTAAAGTTGTCAAAAGTGTTACACAAAAGGAATAATTAAGGCTAATCTTTGGTTAGAATATATTTAAATAAAACTACGTTGCAGTTCTTATATTACAAGTCTTTCAGAACGTCAGGACAAAATATTCTTAACTCAAATCCGTGAAATTAAATATTGATATCTCTTGCATAGAGGAGAAAAACATTAGAAAACAATTTCTGTCATTTGCAAAGACAAAATGTCTTCACTAATTACTACATCTTTAATCTTTAATCATTTATGTTCATTTATGAAGCCTGAATTCTCTTAATAGCTTTAATTTTGCTCTCTTTCAGAGGAACACCCAAATGGCAACCGCAACTTAACATTTGAAGGTATCCAACGCTCTATTTAACCCATGCAACGATTCGAAGGTAATCTTTCCTAATGAAGTTCTTCTAGGAAGTGGAAACGCTGTTAGGAAAGTAGGGTTTTAGTTTCTGGTGCCTTCGTCCACATGCGTTCCTGTAATGGAATTACAAATCTAGGGAGTCTCAAGCGGCATCTATTTAAGTCTTGGAGGCTTTGCAAATTAATTTATCTACAGTAATGATGTTCGCTTGAAGAAATATATTCGGCTTTAGAACTAAGTTTAAGGCAGAAAGATCGTAACTACGACTTATATTCTGCAGCTACATAAGAAGTCTAGAGAAGCTTTGCAATGACGTGATCTAAAACCATGTTCATTACTCGGAATAATTTGTAATATTTAGTTGATTAAATAATATTACACTCAAAGTTAAACGTATAAACATTATAAATAGTGGAAGTTAAGTAATTTTAATAAAGTTCGTAGACAATTTTCATGTTGTGTTAAAATATCTAAGTTTATAATATTTGGTGATACTTTATGCAATTAAAATGCTCATTTGAGTTTTACTAAAATACTTACAGGAAAGTTTAGAATCATATTCACAAACTGTTATTTTCGATTAAATTGGGTCTTAAACGTATTTATATGTATACAGGCAATGAAAGGCTTAAAATTATGTTCAGTTTGATGAGTTGAGCTCAAATATTTCCTACGTTTTGATTAAATTTACTTAGTCTATTCTAAGTATATGTTACTCACTACAATTTAGTCCAAAAATTTGATGAGTGTCCATAATTTTGTATATACATTGTCCATATGCATATTATTATTTGTACAATCCTGTAGCAATAATAATAATAAATATTAAGATTATATTTGACGTCTAATGTTTCGGCTCTTGGAAAGCATTCTTTTAAATTCCGCAGTCTCCTTCGGAACATAGCTTTCGATTAGTTCACTGTAAACGCGCATCAATTTTAGAATTGTTTCTAACAAATATTATCGCTCTGTATTATTTTTAAAGAAATTAAATAATGAAGAATCTGCGTGTATGTATGTATGCTTCTCCCATTGTTAAAAAAAATGATGGCACCTATACAGCCATCAAATTTTTAAAATCGTAGATCTCTACCGAACATGTGCAGCTGGAAACCCAAAGTTTGAATTTCGAATTCGTTTTGTTAGCATCTAATATTTTGTAAAACTTTAATGAATGTGTTATTAAAAAACTCAATGATTTCAAAGTGAGAATTGACGTAAGTTTTGGCCTTCCACGCGCCAGCTTGTTGCCATTAAGTTCCGCCTAAAATACTTTCAGATTTAATCTGAAATGTGATTGAGTAATAAAAATAAGCGATTTAAATGTACTAAGCACAGTTGTTAAGAGTATTCTTTCTACTTGTTAATGCGATTGATTTAAATAAGTATGTATAAAAGTCATCACATATCTAATTAGAAGTATTCAATACTTTTATGAAATTACACTAGCTAGACTCATGAAAATCATCACATAATTTTCTGTTTTATTCTATCGGGAATTCCAATGATATGCTGTTTTTAAACATTTTATGATTTTACTATTGAACTGAATTTCATGCGGTGTGATGGCGAAGAACATATTTTATAAATGAAGTTAACTGATAAAAAATAAATAATAAAAGGATACAAACCTTTTTTGTTTTCTATCTGACTAAGAAAACTGAATAATGATATGATAAACTGAGAAAGACTGAAAAATGTAAAAATGTATGCCTGTTCTTATCACAGCATTGGGAATTTTAAATATATGCCGTTATGGAGCTTTTAAAAGTATTGTGATTTTGTTGTTGAACTGTATGTGACGCAAGTGCGAAAAAAAACGATGCTCAATAATAATAATAATAATAATAATAATGATGATAAGGGTATCAGGCGTGAGTGAAAGGACAGACTGGCAGACTGCGAATTCAGCGAGAGCGCAAAAAATCTTAGCAAAACCTTTTGAACGATGGCTAAAATTCTGAAACTCTTTTTTTTTTTCAATAATTAAAAAGTTGGAAATTTGGTTTTACCACTTTTAAATTCGGTAAATATAAAATGCATTTCTGTGGTAGAGTTTTTCACCTTATACACTTAGTAACGTAAGATATTTGAAAGTGTCAATTAAAACTTTAGATTATTTTCAGTAAAAATTCAAACAATAAAAACGTGTCCCAAAAGATATATTACTTATTTCTAGAAATGTAGTAATCAGTGCCCTTCTACAGTCTTCAGAATGTCAGAAACTCGTTTCCTGCCGACATTTTAGGTATTAGAGGAAAGGCTGATCTGCGTTATAATTTAAGTACTAAATCATCAGGACCTGGCGGATATAGATCTTCGTTTCGATAGGTATAATTTCATGTATTATTTCAAATAGTAAATAAAGTTATATGTTTACATAAGCTTCCACTCTTGCCATATTAAAATATTCTACTTAATATTCACAGGTAAGCGTTTACAAACATTTGCAAGAAATGTTATAAGATTTAAATAGTTCAATTAATACAAAATCTGGACCAAGACACAGTTGATTTCTTATGGAAATGAGATTATACGTAATATGGATATCTAACTAATTAATAACTACTTATGGTTTGCTCACCATTGGTAGTTACCTCTACGTTGTCAACAAGTTTGGTAAATTCTAGCTGCGGACACAAGATACAACGGAAAATATAATCCGGAAATATAAAACTTTATTTCCTTCCCTATGATGAGTTTAACTTAAAATTATACAACACAAAATTAAACCTGACACACCCGCTTGCTAGAATTTACAGTTATCAACTGTATATACATCCGAAAATTCCTCACAAAGCTAACAACTGTAATACTTCTTTGGCGAAATGAAGCAACTCCAATGATGGAACACAGCAATAACTTTTATTCAACACTAAAAAAAATGGCGACATACAAACAAAAAGAGAAAACATATTCTAACATTTAAAAATAAAACATTCTTCGTGCGAGAGTCGCACGAGGCACTCGAGTCTGGTTTCAAATATTGCCATTCACAAATACCTTAATGTTCATCTATTTAAATTATTTAAACTACAAGATTTTAATATTATTTAAATCTGTTACAACCTCTCCCCCAACGGAGAGACTTTTACCGAAGGGAAAAGTTCTGTAAATTTCGAAAGTTTATAAGCTCGGCTTGCTCAATTGCTTAAAGAGAAAAGATAACTTCTCTCATAAGTTTCCAAATTTTCAGGCCGAAAATTTTAAGTTTTAAACAAATATTTTTACACCACACTTAAATAGGAAGAAAATGGACCAGTGTTCAAATTAGTCTTCTTTTTTTTCTTGACGGCGCCTAGATCTCTTCCATGGTGGACCAGTTCCTCGGCTATAATTCACAGCAAAGCCTTTCCTCAGTTCATCTGTGCCTTTCGGATAATATTCATTTGTCATTTGCTTTCGACAATTGTTTTCTTTCTATTAGTAGCGGCTTTGATATTAAATCAAAAGCCAAAAGATGATGATAACGCTGCATTGCAAAATGATTCTCAATATTAATTTCTTTATCGGTTTTTAAATTTTCGTGAACATCTTCGTCTTTTAATTCTGATGATTTAACTTCTTCAAATACATCTCTGGATGCTTTATTTTCTTCCTTCACCGGTTCCAAGATCTGCTCTTCAGCTATTTTTCTTTTCCTTTGAGCTCTAGTAGAAATGGCATTAAAATGGTATCACTAAGTTTACGTTCAAGTGATAAACTAATAAAATAAGGCAGTTCAGTGTTAACAGGAAGTAATAACCTGATATCACTAATATTACGTTCAGTGATGAACTAATAAAATAAGGCAATTCAATATCAACAGGAAGTAATAACCTGGTATCACTAATATTATATTCAGTGATGAACTAATAAAATAAGACAATTTAATATCAACAGGAAGTTACGTTCAGTGATGAACTAATAAAATAAGGCAATTCAATATCAACAGGAAGTTATAATCTGGTATCGCTAATATTGCGTTCAGTGATGAACTAATAACATAAAGCAATTCAAAATTAACAGGAAGTAATAATCTGGTATCACTAATATTGCGTTCAATGATGAACTAATAAAATAAAGCAATTCAATATTAACAGGAGGTAATAATCTGGTATCACTAATATTATGTTCAATGATGAACTAATAAAATAAAAATACGCACGATTATTCGATCTGGGTCGGTGCCTCCAAAATAATTAAGACTGTAATACTTCTTTGGCGAAATGAAGCAACTCCAATGATGGAACACAGCAGTAACTTTTATTTAACACTAAAAAAATGGCGACATACAAACAAAAAGAGAAAACATATTCTAACATTTAAAAATAAAATTACATTCTTCGTACGAGAGTCGCACGAGGCACTCGAGTCTGGTTTCAAATATTGCCATTCACAAATACCTTAATGTTCATCTATTTAAATTATTTAAACTACAAGATTTTATTATTATTTAAATCTGTTACACAACCTAACTGAGCCGGACAAATAAAAATCTACTAGTTCACAAAGCTTACCAAACAGGACAATGTCAGGCGTTCATGTCTGTTCTGATCAGCGGCTTTGTTTCTATAAACGAGCAGCAGCAGCGGCCTCAACAAAATCTCTACTGCAGATCATACTGGTTACGATTCCTCTTCTCATTTAACCGTTATGGCTCTTGCCATTAAGTCCTCACAACTGATTGAACTGAATGTAAAGAAAGAGCATAAGCGAAAAATTCAACATAGTTAAGTCTAACTGTTTTTTAACTTCAACAAAATGTCACAACATGGTATATAAAATATAACTGAAGTAATAAGAAAATTGTTTAGAAGATACTTAAAGCGTCTTTGGTATTATTGGGTTCACGCCAGAATTACGGATTTGCATTTATTTTTGTTTCTCACATACATCCTTTTTTGTGTTGCTTTTCAAACGTTTTACACTATAATAAGAGTAGGAGATACTTATGTGAAATGAATCAGTGAGAATTTTTGCGGAGAAGTCATAACTTAATTTCCCTCAAAAGCGTATGTGTACCAAAACTTTAAATGTGCTTTTCTCAAGAAAATGCTTTTTAAAATTTGTGATACTAGTTGACACTTGAGAAAAATAGCTTGAGCAATTTACAATAAATAAAACACAGTTTAATGTAAAAATAAGCACAAATATAGATGAAATATTGCTGACTACACGTTAGAAAAAGGCTGACATGGCCAAAGCTTTGCTGTATGGTATAGAATGGTATATTTAATTATGGAAAAGCACACTTTCTAAGAGAAACTATCTCGTGTGCACATTACGAATGGGAAAACTACTAAGCATTTATGTTATGATAAAAAGATGTAGTAATAGTACTTCACGCTTCCAATAATAACAAATTGGAAGCTTCGTCATTGAACTAAATTCTCATATAAAAAGATTTATAAAACGTCTGAGAAATTTATATTTAAATACTCAATTAATGCAGAAATATTATAATACAGAGTAGTGAATCAATGCGCAACTCACTGCTAACTAGAAGTTATTCACACGTGGAACATTTGCAATAAAAATCCGTTTAATACCACCCATGGTATAAATAACAGGTCCCTTAGAAACAATAATGCTTCCACCACGTTCCTAACCTAAAGCCAGGAAAAACCTGCTTCAGGATTGACTTTCTTTCTCGACCGCATATTGAAACTTGTATATGATGTACTGTAACTGTTAATCCATCTATCGACGATGACAGAACGAAGCCATAGTCAGCCCTGACAAAATAATATTCAGCGATAATTTCATCTTTATTTGAGCTAAAATTTCAGTTAAATTACATTTTGTTCTACCTTTGAAATAACAATATTATTCTATTATATTATACACAATTTTAAAGCGCTTTTACACGCATTATGACTCTATATATATGAAATGAAAAATGGGATGAAACCAATTATATTCTTTGTGTAGTATTCTCGACGACATTCTTAAAAATTCTGTAAAAAAATGAAGAAAAGGAAATGTGCTGTGTAACAGTAAAATACGCAAAGATTTTGTTTCTTATTTCTGATAACTTGCTTAAATTTGTATTGTCATTTTATATGAAACAATTTAAAAATTCGAATTGATAGCTATTAAAGTTATGAAGCAGTTTTTTATTCATTTGATTTTTTGGATTTCCTTAGAAGATGTTTATTAACTTAAATAATAATTAAAACGCTATATTTTTCTATTGCGAGATGAAAATTCTCGTAATTTCTATTTATCAAACCCCCCCCCAGTGTTCTGGCATCATTGTGTTAAGGTACAATATATTTAACTAGAGGGGAAAATAAGTCCCATTCTGTATATCAATTACCACTGTAGCTGTTGTCTAAAATTTCTGAAACTGATATTCGGTTACGATAAATTTGAATATATATCTTTGTACAACAGTACTTTGACTAGCAGAGTCTTTATGGCATTTAATTGAATTGAAAGAAGATTTTTCTTGCGGGTGCATTCCAGTTGATTTGTGCTTTTTAAGCACAAAAGGCTTCTTGACTTCATTGCGTCCAATGTCTTTAGATGACAGCATTAAATAGGAGATTTGATAGAACATGCTAATTTATTCCGCAAATCGATCTTCATGACAGGTCCACATGTAAGTCACATTTTCTCGTTTTATATGGTTGGTAAAGAAATTGAAGTTTTCCATTCAACTCAGAATTGATTGATGCGGTAGACTTAAATTCATATTTATTTTAAGAATCTCTGGAAAATGTTAAAAAATATTTATTTCAGATAATGGTTAAGAAATAATTGATAAGCTATTGTCCAGAACATAAAATCGTTCTCTCTAGATATGAACATTTATCATTTTAAACCAGAGCTCGCTTTTTTAAATCAAAGACATTTAAAAAGTCATGTAATTAAAGGTGACAGTTTTCATTTGTTCGGATCATGTTACATTCATTTAACCTAAAAAATTGTCGATTTTGAAAAATACTTTATTAATTGGTTAGACTATCTTAAATTTGCTCTTTAAATGATTGAAGCGATTATTAGTTTAATGAAATAAGTGATTTGGGGAAAATACTTGCATGCTTCATAACAATTTCGACCTTTTAGCTTTAAACCGATCATAATGCATTGTTTATCCACGTAAATCGTGAGCTGCATAAAAGCAATACAATCTTTTGCAAGGTAACTTTTTATCTAACTAGCTATTCTACGTTGAGAATCTATTTTTAATGTATACAAAATCTATTCCCCCCTTCCGTTTACCTGCCAGAATGCTAATATTCAAATGAGGTAGGAAGATATAGTATTCAAAGGATGGTTTTTAGTTGCTTGGATAGAGAGTGCTCCGACTGCTAAAACAGAATGTTTGTTATCTTTGCTCTTGAAACAGAGTGTTATCTTTACTCTTTACAATATGTCGTTGCCTTACTCTTGCAAACAGAGTTTGTCATACTGGGGTAGGCCTGAGCCAACTTGAGCGTAATTACTGTGCACCTTTGGCTGAACTAAACGTTCCTTACATTTGGAATTGTCCCTTTTGAACTGCGCCATAAAATGCTGGCTGCTTTTGTAAGCAGCAGAATGACCTTCTGTTCAGTTATTTGAGTTCTTAATAAAAGGGTCTTTTGCATCCTGATTACGTTTCTGTGTGCATTCTAGACACAGCGATAATTCGCTTAGGACTAATAGTGCATGCTTTCAGAAAGGAAGGGAGAATCTACTTTTTCATAAATCATAGAAACACCAGTAATAAAATATTTCTTAAATTTTTAAGGTATTATGTAATGTGTCTCACCTATAATTGTTATACCATTTGCGTCATTAGTACAATTAATTAACAAAAGAGTTCATGCCACGTTTTGCATACGTTTGACAAATGAAAACTCGTTTATAACGCATGCATTAGCTTTTATTCTAATTAGTTCATTTTGTCAAATTTTCAATCAAACTTAACGGAATAATCAAAGAATATAACCCTTTAGCTGTGTTTTTATAATAAAATGTTAAGGAAGCGAACAAACCAAAAGGAAGGATTTTTCCTGTTGTTGTCGCTTTTCTTTATTACCTTAACATAAATTGTTTGTTTATTTTAAATATGGAATTTAATTTAGCTTCAGACTTTATTCTTTGGTTCACGATTTTAAACCACGTTTATTTTATTATTTAAAAAAGTACATTACTTGATATGTCGTAAAATTTCCTCATCCTCGAAAATAATCACAAAAGCCTATTGGATGAACTGTTAATGTGCAAAGAACATATCCTTCCTGTCTAAATATTTGATAAATAAGTTAGAATAAATATGTTATCATTTAAAGGCACATGAGTTATTGTTCCTAAAATTAGTGACATAATTTTATCCATTAGCGAACAGACCGATATTTGCGCTGCAGAAAGCTCTAAAGCGAAAAGGGGGAATTCGTGAGCGATTAGATAACAAATGGCATATTTTGAATATGGTAGGGATTAAACGTCATTTGAAAATATCCAGATGTTTAATCAAAAGTAGCCTTAAACTGAGTACTTGTTAAATGATGCAATAAATTTTCACTGAATGGTATAAGCCATTTGATATATACAACTGCTCTGTTTAAATCGCTATAATGTGAAATGCAATCGCATTTTCTAATTTATCTTTTCAGGGTTATTTTCCTTTTGCCACCAGACGCAAGTGCTAATAATGCTTGGAATTTAAATTTTTGCATTTAAAAATTTCACTGCAATTTTTCATTACAGTTCTTACATTTTAGAACGTTTGTTTTAATATTTTTAAGCGACCACAAATTATTTGTATTTTATTGTACATTGAGTTCGGGGTCTAAAGTTTCATTGCTTTCTACATGGTTTCAACTGATATTCTGAAAAATACAGAAAATAGAAATTTCTTCGGTTTGCGAGGTAAAATAAAGTGCTAAAAAGGCCTGAACATTTTCAAATCATATACATATGCAGATTTATTTTGAAGATAAAACACCTCCATTAGATAAACATGCCGTCTTCAACTGACGCTGGTTTTCAATAACATTTTTTCGATTTCGAAGGCAATCTTAATATAGGTATTTGAAGTTTTCTCCGGTTTTGAATGCGGATAGGTACCGTTAAAAAGAAGTCTTACATTTCCCATAGACCTTAAAGGGAAACTCAAAGTAAGGAAATATTCTTTGTATTAATGATTTTAAAAAGAAATCACTTACAAGTGAATTCGAAACGTAAGCGTATGCCAAAGTCGCTGAAATATTTCAAACAAATTTTTCTAACTTATGTTATTTTCGATGTTTAGTACTGAAATTTAAGCCATTCATACTAAATTTAGGAAGCAACTACGAAGCAGAAGTTAAAGCAGTACTAGGATTAAAGATTCATGTTTCTTGTTCGATTAATGTAACTTTTTTTGTTAAATTTAAAGCTGTTTCGAAGAAAGAAAAAAAAAAAAAAACGCTCGTCTTCTTTTCTTCCTTATAATATCTCTTTCCCCCATAATCAAAGAGTAAAACATTCCGTAACAGGAATTTTTTCTGCCACAGGAAAGCGTTTTTATAAAATTCTACGTTTTAATTTGTAAAACACTGAGGGTAATTAACAAAAATTATTAGCAGAAACATTTATATATATATATATATATATAAATGTATATAATTAAAGATAAAAATAGTAAATAATTTTTAAGCAACCTATTTCAAGATTTGATAGAAAATAAATAAATTAAAATTAGCACTATTTTTAATTCATAATTGAAAAAATGTGTTTTTGTAAATGAAGAATGTAAAACTGAATAATTTTAAATTAGAAGACGTTTTCAAAATGGTATAAATACATAGAAAACGAAAAAGAAATGGAAATAAAATCCAATTCAAGTTTATCAAGGTAGTCACATTGTCAAGGAGGTAGATCAGATTTTCATTGAATCCCATTTTCAGGGAAAACCACTGTGTTTCTGTCATACAAAATTAGCTGATGAACCACTTTTAATTTATTTTATTTTAGCTGTTCGTCTGAAAATTTCGAATGACTTCTCTAATTCTTTCAAATTTAGTCACGAAAAAAAAAATACATAAAATATATATATACACGTTTAAACGGAATACATTAGTTTTTCCGAAGTTAAGCTATAATGCTACAAAATACAATTTAGTAAAACTAAAATCAAATTTAAGCCATATAATAAAACAAATTTCAGAACTTTTTGTTTAATAATTTCTACAGTACTGTACATACGCATATATATGACATTTCGGTGTAGATTGGGACATGAGGTTTCGAAATAAACAGCTGCATAAACGAATGACGCTTTCACCACAGACGTGGCCTTCGACAGCATAATTTTATTTCGTCATTAAACATGTTATCATATTATCATGACTGAGATATGCACCTGCATAATTTTTAAAACTTACAGTCTCCGACAACGGAGAAAAAGGAAAACGATGAAAACATACACGTTACCAGCAGCAAACGGTGCACAAAGGCCTTTCGGAATAGTAGCAATGGTACATGCAAAAATTTCTTTAATCTGATTGGCTGAGAGTTAATCGCATTTCAGCATGATTACTGAAACACGGGAAGGAATAATTTTCAGATGATGCATTTTAGATTCATATATTAATAATTGTAAGACAGGACGCGGGCGTAGCCAAATTAGTAATTTTCAGTTTCGTATATTTTTATCTTACTTATGTGTTTGTTTTATTATATATACTATTTACAATTCCTCCGGTTTAAAAAATGATGTTTCTAGACAGCTTATCAAAATATTTTTACTACTCCAATAATCTAAATAACCTATACTTAAAATACTAAGTCAAATTTATTCCAATAATTAATCATATTAATTAAATTTATGTTCCTTGGAGATGACATATAGGAAACATTTCTACTAATATATATATGTAATAATTTTAAAATGAGTAGATGAAGGCACTGGAATTTTAACAGTTTACGATACTCCGTAGATGGCTGAGAACACCTTAGTGGCTGAGTGGACAAAACTGAGCTTGAATAATAACAATCTTTACTTTTTACGTATATCAAATCATCCTTTTTCGGACAAGATATTTCTTATTTGCGTTTGAATACAACAAGTTTCATTTTGAAATACGACGTCATCTTAAGCAACTAAGCGCAAGCAGCATGGACGAAAAGTGTCTTGCCAGCAGGAGAGCTTATGCGAAAAAGGGAAGAGTGTCATAGTACTTCAGAGAAAAAAGGTTGGGAATCGGAAAAGTTTCAGTTCCGAGTTTTGGTTTACAATTAATTTGATTCGAAAAGAGATATCTGCATTAAAGCGTTACGTAACGTAGAAACATCTGGAACCTGGGAGAAAAGATGAACCCAGGGATAGATCACAAAATCAAGAATGTTAACCTTGAAGTTTCCAATTATTTTTTTAAACAGCTATCATATTTTGTTATATTTTACTGGCTCGTATCCACGTTACCCACGGGAAAACCACGAAAATGCTCATGCAGCCAGCCCGTTCGCCGGAAATCCAACTTCGGATCGAACTACCAGTGTTCAGCGGGTTTTACTGCTCAGCCGCTGGTGGGCCACATTTGACAAAGAGTTTTCATTCAATGATGGTAAATAAATTTATAATATTTAAACTATCTATAAAAATAATATTGGGCAAATGACGATATTAGAACACAACACTTTTTTTATTACAATAACTAATTTAAAAAATCTGATGTGTACACCACATGACTTCCTTGTACGGAATATTAAATTATACGCATTTTTTCTTGCACTTCATTTAAACGTATTGGATTTAATTAAATCTACTTCGTCGACAGCGCATAAACCACAATAGAATAAATGTATTCTTTAAAATTCACTCTATTTGTTTACCATAGCGACACTCTGGCGCTAGGTTCACTTAACAGTATTATATTTCGTTCATATTATAACTCAGAATGCACAAAATTTATATCATTTAAAGAATTATCGAATCGTTGCCACATGTTTTATTCAAATACTGTAATAAAGCTAGAACGATGTATAAAAGAAATTAAGCAAACAAAACAAAAAAGAAACAGTTTTCCACAGACGATTCAGTATTTCTCGTTCAATTAATTCAGTTCACACTTCGCAACAAGGCAAAAATACATAAAAACTCAAAATACCTGTATTAAAAATTACGAAGTAAATCTTAAACACTTATTTCCTCGAAAAAATTCCAGAAAGGATTAAGCATGATTTAATTCGCAATAATAAATGAAGGCGTTATCTTTGTTGTTGCGAAGCTAAGTTTCTCTAGATTGACAACAAATCTACTATCCTGCTGTTTCAAATGTAAACAAGCAATGGCCGATATCGAAAAAATTATTAGGCTTAGTGGCACTTAAACAACTTTAAAATTGTTGATAATTCTAAAAATATCGCATTATATATATATATATATATATATATATATATATGTAAGATATATATATATATACTTTAAGTAAACATGTTGCGGCCCCAAAGAAGTTGGCACTCTTATTCGGGCTTATTTCGAAGCCTTTGCTTTTTGAATAGCTTTGCAGCAAGCAGTAGTTTATCTAGGCAGAAATCAAGTGACTTGTATTGAGGTTAAAATATTAATTCAGAATCGCTTAGTTTTGTTTTTCAGTGCATTTGTAATTAATAATGCTGTAAAATTATTGGCTGTTTGAGTTCTAGTTCCATTTCCGCTATGAGCATTATGTAAGAGTCATATGACATGAATTACTCTCGAAATGACGCAGAGCAGAAAAAGCTTACTATTTTTAGAATGGAGAGTGAAAATAAATAAATTAGATTAAGCGTTAAGGGAATATTGCGTATATAAATTATAATTTTTATTTAGATATTTTCTATTTTACATATCCTCTCTTTAATGTGTAAGCACAGAGTATCCTTTTTAAGGAACAAGCGTTAAAGCAGTAGAACATGAAGACTAAGGTAAACCATAAAGTTTTGATCTACATTGTTATTAAAATAACTATTAATTATAATTTCTGGATACAGGATTTTTAAAAATTAATGCAAGTTTTAGAGTCCTATTAAATATTTCAACAGTTCAGTCCAAATGTCTTTGTGTTTTAGAGTTTACGTAATCGTAATTCTTCAGGGAAGTATTTTGTTCTCATAGAGTATCACAAATTAAAAACATTTACATAACCATTATTTATCTAATTAACTGTAACACATATCAAAATTTGCAACATTAATTTTCATACTGATAAATTGTATTTTAACTTCATAATTACAGTGAGCTAACTAATGTACTAAACTACCAGCTGGTACATGCATACATCAGATCTGTGTACGTATATAAATGTATATGTACGCTATGACCACAAAAGTCCTTACCTGGTCTTTATTTTCTCAGCCGTTGGTCCTAGACTTATATTTCCGTTTCCAAAAGTATTTTAAATACTGCAAATACTTATTTGGCATTTTTAAATTTAAGGAAATTAATTTTGTAAAACGCACGAAATCTAACATTTTAACCGTGTTTGTTCTGTTTAAATATATTAAGAAATTGTTTTTATTCAATACAAAATATAAAAAAAAATGTCTCCCGTACGATAAAAACAGACGTATTAGTGTGAATTAGTATAAAATATCACGTTAGAAAAAAGGTTGCTGATGTTAAGTGTCAAGCATTTTTATGCAGATTAGAGTCCAAAGTGTTAAAAAATATATATATATTTTTTTTCAGAATGTTGATTTTATTCACAAAATCTTACAAAATTCGCATTCTATAAAACAATTGCAAGTTTCAGTATCCGCACTTAGCAGATTCGTTAATTTTAATTCCTCTTGTTCCTCAAAGTATATCACAAAGCTTAACAATGTAAGTTACAGCGCTAACAAAAAAAATGAGCAAATATTCAAAGGCACTGTAACTGGGGAAAATATTATTAAAAAAAAACAATGATAAAAAAAAGTAAAAAAGTTTTTAAAAAGTAAAGAAATAAAAAAATTAAAAAAAATCTGAAATGTTTCAGATTTTAAATTACATTTAATTGGCCGTTTTCTTAACATTTTGTCTTTTACCTTATTAGTTTTAAACTGAGCACATCTTTAGAATTTACGATACAGAGTTTCGCGCGCTGGAGATAATTTTTTTTTTTTTTTCTGTACAACGTTGTCATTGCTCGTTTTGAAATCTTTGAGTTTGTTAATCAAAAATTCGTTAAAGTTTTACAATCGATAATAAAAACAAATTCCACATGCCCATATTTGCAGTAGGATTACGTCATTAAAAATTCGATGGCTGTATGCACCGTTGTTTTATCACAATGCGAGAAATATGCATACATTTAGGCAGATTTTTCATTATTTAATTTCTTCAAAGATAATGCAGGACTCTAACATTTGCCTTCAGGGACAAAGCACTTTTGGAAAGAAAAAAAAACTAAAATAAAAAAGTAATAAAATAAGGAGTGGTCAAAAATCTAAATTGAGAATAAATTTACGAGAGGTAGAAATTGTTTCTTCAGCCCGAAAAAAATCAGAAAAAACTAGAGATCAAGACTCAGGTAGGCGTTTCAAAATTACCTGAAGTATAATTTTCAGCTGGACATGATGAACACATTTCAGAAGAATATACATAACATCTTCATCGCTTACACCGGAGCTGTACAAAGCATTTGAAAGGATTCCAAATCGATTTAAATAGCTCTTAAAATTGCCATATCTAATTAAAAATTCAGTAACTTTTAAAATCAGATAAAAATTGGTCGACTTCTAGACTGTGAAATGTAGTAGGGAAAAAAACGTTTGATCGACTGTGCTTTTGGTGAAGCCAGGTATTCTCTGTTCCAAATACAAATAGCATTCTATCAAAGCGCTTCCATTGTGAAACAGGAACCAGAGATTTAAATCAATATGAAGATTCATGGCTAACTTTGCTAGAGCATCAGCCCTCAGATTTACAAAATTTCCACTGTCCATGAACGCTGGAAAAATGAATGTCGATATCAAGATCTTACAGAATATTAATAATAACCTGAATTTCAACAGCAAGTTTATCTGAAACCCTAATTTTCTGTAATAATTTCAATGGTCTGTCTAATTCAGTCTGTTTATATAATGTTTTTCGAGACATATACTTAAGCAGAACAGAAGAACTTTACATCTGATATTTTCAGTAGTAGATTACTTCACTTCAGTATTGTTTGGAATAGTAATATTTCTAGATTTCTTCCACACCACTGGAAAGAGTTCTGATCTAGACAGGCATTAAATAATTTATATAAGCTAGATAGACGAAAATCGCGAAGAATCCGAATCATTTCATTGATGACTCAGTCCAGTCCAAGACTTTTATCTACTTTTAAACCTATTAATAACATTACCAACTTAAGCTATCGAAAATGGAAAGCCATAATTTGCATCATTAAGAAGACGTCAGCTCAGATCGAAAAGTCTTATGAATTTTCTCATCGTGAATTAAGTTGTCATGAAGAAATGACAGTTGTAAAATGGCATTTATTTAGCCTCAAAAGGTGAAGTAACTTACTCTGATGACAGTTCACTTCCTAAAAATTTCAATATTTTTTGTAAAATTCGTTTTAAGATCGAAAGAATAAATCTTCTGAACATTTTGCATTGTAATATTAATGAGAAAGATGTCTAAGGATTTCCCAAACTAGGTAAATGTCAAATGAAAATTTAAATATGTAGCATGAACAGTTTCAAACGTTTGCATATATTGAATGTAAAAAAATAAGGACATAAGATCAGTCTGTATCTTATCCTAATATTTTTGCTCATTTCATATAAATGCAAGGAATACAATTGCCATGCGGACAATAACATATTTACAATAATTACCTAAAAATTTGGTACCGTATTTTGTATGATCTCTTCATACATATTTCTAGTACAATTGTTTCACAAGAATATTATAAAGTTAAATTTAATTGAAATAATTCCCTTGCGCCATTGCTGCAAGGAATGAAATTTGAATTTAACAAATATTCTCTATTCGTATAGAGCTAATATTAAATTAAATTTTAATTAAAATATTTTGATTGCAAAAACATAAAAATAAAAATAAATATTGCTGTGAACTAATTTACAATACGTCGCGCGCGTTTTAATTAATTATATTTAGAAATAGTTATTATTCAATATAAAATATTAAAAAACATTGTCTCCCGTACGATAAAAAGTGTACTTAATTTACATATGCTCTTTGAATATGAATTTGAATTTAAGTGATATTGTAAATTAGTTCGCAGCAATAATTGTTCCTATTTTTATTTTTTTACAATTAAAACTTAATTTAATATAAGCTTTATACGAATAGAGAATATTTGTTAAATTCAAATTTGCAGTGCAGTGATATATAAGCTTGATCTATATCGGTAAAATATATTTAAAAAATAATGTAAACATATTAAAAATGATTTCGCTATTTTAAAAATTCGCTTTTTCAAGTCAAGATATTATTTATTTATAATATGAAAAATATGAAAAAACTCTTCTGATTGATATGAAATTTTTAAAATTAATTGCTGATCTATAACTATTTTTTAAATTTCAATATAGGTTTAATATTATGTTATATACTGCGATATTTAAATGTTTAGTATCTTTGTTTGCTCAAATAGAGTTTTGCAATGCAATTTTCACTTCCCAAATTATTTCTAATTTTGCAGTGATTAAACCTTGAAGAAAACGTAGGTGATTCTCACAGAATAAGGAACTGTGAGTATACAATTTATTTAAAAAGTGCATAAGTTAAAATTTTTATTATGTAATGATAACGCGTAACTTTCACCTTACAAGATCATTTTTTAATATTAATAATAATTAAAAATTTAGCGTTCAGTTTTCAATAGCTTTAATAGCATTTTTAATATTAATAATAATTAAAATTTTAGTCTTCAGTTTTCAATAGCATAACTACAATTTTTTTAAAGCAATAAAGATATTAAGCGACCCAAAACTGAAATTAGTTTTGCAGTTAATAATTATTCTGAGCAGTTGCGATTTTAAAATCGCCAAAAATTTAATAAAGGATATTTAGCGCGTTGAAAATAAAACAAGCAATAAATTAATAAATTCGACTAGTTAACAGTTTTAAATAATTACGTTTGCAAATCGATTTACTAGCGAAAATTGGCAGCCTTTTATAAATGAAAAAAATCAGGAGTTTTAATATAGGAATGGCAAACTTACATTTTCTCTCGAAGAAATGTGGATGTTCGTAAAAACTGCCTAACAGATTTTGAAAATTCTGCAAATTTACAGAATTGGAAGGAATTTTTGATTACGTAAAATCGACAGTTAAATCCAGAGGCTTCTATCTCTAAAGCATTAAATAATTTGCAAATTTTAATTAATCTCATTTTTGGTTCACATATTAGATGATTGAACCAACTTCAGATGCTTAAAAATATTATTGATTTACAATTGTCTGGAAGGAAAACCTCGGTTATTTTATTTCTTTGGAATAATTTGATATAATATTCAACAAATACATTTTATATGACTGTTTTATACAGATCATGATTATCTACATAGTTTAGAAGATAACTTAAAATTAGAGCTAGTATCGAGGAGATTATCTGACTAAATCGTGAAAAGCAAATATATTAGTGATACAGTTTCATAAAAATCACTCTTTACTTCGGATCGAAATCGCTCGGTTAGAAAGAAATTTAAGTCTATAGTCTAAGAAGATTCCTGAGCTTTCCTTTTTTTAAGGTAAAAAAAATAGATAAAGTATTCGTGGAAACATCGAAAGATTAAAACTACATCATTAAAATAAAGTTTCTGTTATATTATGCTCGAAACTTTTCAAGTAACACATAAGATTCATTCATAAGATTCGGATGCAATTTTCATGAAAATTAGAGAATTTATTTTCTTAAAAATTATTCCTCATTCGCAGAGTTCACCTTATTGCCATACAGCAACATACATTTGCATAACTTTACATGTTGTCTGGGGACATTTTACATAATTAATTCTCTCATTTCAACAAGATGTCCTCGCAACCACTTGTAAAATGTTCTAATCTCTCTTTTACGAGACTTGTAGAAATATACCCATAAGTGATCTAACATCTTTTGCAGCAAGTATAAATTACTGATAACACGTTGTTAATGATATGAACAGCAATCGGTAATCGTCATTACTCAGAGGTTGTCCTCCGTATTTCAGAGAAACAAATAAACAGGACTTTCATTAACGGAACCATATTAGCATAAGCATCCGAATCCAGCCACTCATGTGATCTATGGGCCACCGAATTTCCGACATTAGCAGAGCGTAGGTAACCTTAACATGCGCGATCCGATATGTATCCGTGATGTATTATTGCGCATGCATCCGAATAACCGGCCAACTATCACACGGAAATCATTAGAAGACAGGGGCTCCAATCCCTGATTAAGCTCAACGGAACAGTATTTCTGCACTGACTGGTACATACTGTACGCGCATATTGATGCCTGCTTAAGAGGGGGTTTGATGCAAAGAGGATCGTCCTGCACAAGTGTGGCAGGGGTTGGAGAAGGCGCGAAGGGAGGATATATGGATTGGATAATAAATTTCGGCGCTAGAATGCACTGTACCATCTGCTTTAATGACTTCAACTTGATTCCTAGTAAAGGATGATAGTTCGTATTAATTTGCATCTTGCTAGAGGAGTATGCTGTTAAAGAGATGAACGAACACCTCGATTTAAGTGTCGAAAGCCAAGACCACAATATAAATTGCAATTATAACTATAAGTATAAATGAAGCTTTCGTATTTAAAATTTCATTTAGTTACTTCGTGTTTATATTTTTAAATTTATTAACAGTTATACTTTTTTTACAATATTCGTAGTTTTTTAACTTTAGTCAATAAAAATATTGCACAACGCTCTAATTACATTGACAGTGAATTTAAATAGTTAAACTTTAAACTTCTTGATAAAAGTATCTGATTGTATGACTAAAAATTAGAGACATTAAGTAAAATTTGTATGTCCCAAGAATTCTGCTAGAAAAATGTGTTTTACAATTAAAAGAAATGCCAGAAATCAAAATTACAAAATGAAAACTCTTGTTAACTTACAATCTTCCGCATAGAATTAAATCCTTTATGGAAAGTTCCTTTTTGTTGCCTTCGTCGAAATGAAACTTTCTAGAAATTTCAGATTATAGTACTCTTATAACACCACAACCATAAGTTTATAAGAAATTTCTCCCACCTTCTTAACGAGCCTTCGTGGTGTAGTGGTCTGCAAGCTCAGCGCGTAATTGAGAGGTCCGCGGTTCGATTCTCGGCGAAGGCATTTCATATTTTTCATCTGTCCTGCTTTCAAAATACTTAATGTTTCTACAAGTTGATCACTAAAATTCTAAATTATGATAATAAAGAAAAAAGGAAATCATGTAAATATTTCTTCATAAATAAATCTATGATCTTTCGCTGCCAGCTCATGAAATCAAACTTTTGCTGCCACATAAAATTAATGTCTGTTCAAAGCAAACTTCGATTTTGAAAGCTTCGTAAAATATCGCATTTTGCTTTTACGTGTAATGTAAGAACATCAGAGTATCAGAGAATTAAAAGCTATCAGAATATCAGTAAAGTACATTGCTATTGCTCTTTAAAGAAAATTAAAAGAAGAAGCACATAAAGGGCTCGCTATCTACATGTTAATAAAAACATTCTAATAATCATTAAATTTAATTTTAGATACAAATAATACCATTTACAAAACGAACAGTTAGAAATTTATCTGTCTAGCAATCATAGAGCATTGGAAACGTACTTTATTAATGGTATCCGTGGTATAAACTATTGTTACGAAGATTATAAGATGGTTTTCTAAATGATGTACACTGTACTAGCAAAGCATTTGTATTATAGTCAAGGTAAATGAAAGATCTTGTGCATTCTTTTATGACAACACCTTCTTAAAATTTGTTAAACGTTGAATAAAAAAGATTTTTTAACATTCATGCCATTAAAACCATACGTTGAAATTCCAGGACTCCTAAACTATATTTACTAATACCATTATCAACCTGATTCTGAGAGATATTTGCACTGTCGTTGAAGACACTAATGAATTCAATATTTAAAAATTACACTTAATTAATAATCAAATTCACCATAATTTTATTAACTTTATGTTCCATAAATCATACATTAGTTTTATTTTTATTACTTATTAACGAAATTACTTAAACCAAATTTAGAAATATTTACTTGAGAGGTAACAATTGTAAATATGCATTTAAATGTAAAAAGCCGTTCTGCCTCTGTAATCACAAATGAACACTTTTATTCTAGTCTTGTTATAAAGCCAAGCAAAGATTTTTCAATTACTCACCTTTTTCCTTCTCAAAACGTTTGGAACTCCTGTTACCTACAAATTTTTAAATTATTAAAAATTAACCGTACTCTTATTAAAATTCCTTTTTACATGCACTTTAAAATACTTATATTAACAAAAATAATTTATCTTCCAATTAATTTTCGCCAACTTTCAAATTATTTTTTTATTAATATTTAAATATTAAAAATTCCAACACTGAATTTTGTTTTATTTCAGTTTTCTTTTTATTTCTTTTTTTATTTCTCACAATTTGTCTTCCCAATTTAAACACTTAATTTGCACTTTTTAAAATTATTTTATTAGTGTAACAAAATTTCAGAATT
Organism: Stegodyphus dumicola; assembly: GCF_044657685.1. Lineage (NCBI taxonomy): Eukaryota > Metazoa > Arthropoda > Arachnida > Araneae > Eresidae > Stegodyphus > Stegodyphus dumicola. The sequence continues at coordinate 78,714,949 of NC_140772.1, read as the reverse complement.
TAATCATTGCTTTTACACTCCCCATAATTTTTAGTTCTGCAAGTTACGTCTGTGCAACTTAATTCTTGATATTTAGATTGTCTTAAATGTTTCTCTTTTACATTATTTTCAAGTAAATTACCATCTAAAATAGGTCCACCAGAGGAGCTGGCTGCAGCCAAAGCAAAGTTTATGAGTTCTATGTTCCCCTGAAAAGCAAATATACAAAAACGTTTCAATATAAATGAAATCAGTTTATTCTTTCCAAGCAACAATTCATTCGTAATTTTTTTTATTACCAAACTAAAAAACAAACACTTTTCACACTTCAGGTTAATACGTATGACGTCATGATTTAAATTTAATGTAATATAACAATATTTTCTCAGTATCAGTCAAAGAATTATGTGGCAATAACATATCATGTCAATTATACAAATTTGATACAAAAACGTTGCCAACGGCAGCTGTTTATTTAAAATGCTGACATTAACAAAACATTTTCGACATACAATGACGTCACATGCGAATCGCGTGCTTTGCGCGAATATTAGTATTTTGAGAGTTTCAAAATAATGTCTCGTATGATTAAAGTCGCACAAAGATGAGAATTGTCGAAATGGCTTCTCACGAATTTTTGGAATCCGGAATAATTTATTAAAAATTTGGCACTGGTATTTTTAGCCCAAAGGAGTTAGCTCAGAAGGGCTATTGGACTTCGTTTTGCCATTTTGTTTCGAATCACAGTAAAGGGCGAATCACTTTTAAAATCGTTCCCACCAAATATTATCTCCCTGTGTTATATTTAAAGAAATTAAATAATGAAGAATCTGTATAAATGTACATATGTTTCTCGCATTTTGATAAATCAACGGTACCTAGAGCCATCAAATTTTAATAACGTACGTCTTCACCCGAATATAGGCAACTGGAAGCCCAAATGTGTAATTTGTTTTATTATCTACTAGCCGCCATGCGGTCAGTCCTTGTCTGGCTTTTAAATGTACCAGAAAACAAAAGTCCTCTCAACAAATGTTTTCTCGACAAACGTCGTATCCAACTGCCTCTCGACAAACGTCCAGTATCCAAGAGAAACATTAAATTTAAAAACTGCACAGAATTATCATCCTCATTTTTCAGAGTGGCAACAATACTGATATCAGCAACAATGGCACCAGTCATATATCAACATCAAGGGCTGTGTGCCATTGTTGCTGATATAATGAAAGAGAATTATCGATATGATACGATTTCATCAAAAAAACATAAAAAAAAAATACCTCATTTGAATTTTGAAAAAATCACTTCGAGGTGCACTGGCTCTTGTCTAGATGCACCTATGCACCAAATTTCGTAGCCCCGGGTCTATTAGTTTACTCTCAACACGAGCGAAAGACACACACACACAGATATATGTAGAGATTTCATATTTTGCATTTATGAGTTTTGATTAAGAAACTAGACGATTTCAAAGCGATCCAGGGCAGCAATGTAGGGGGAAAAACATTTTTATCTCCATCACACTAGACTGTGTATCGGAAATTCTAAAGGTATACTCTTTGAAATATTTTGCGATATTGTTGGATTGAATTTTGTGGTTTAAGTGCGAAGAATATGATATTTAGTAAATAAAGGTAAAGCACAAAACTTTAAGTAAAATACGTAATATAAAACGTAATATAAAATGTGAAAGCTTTCAGATAGTTTAAATTTATTTAATATTTTGTAATACTTTAAATTGTAGAGTTTTTTAACAATAAAATTTAATAACAAACTCTACAATTTGGAAGCTGGCAGTGGCAACATTTTCGAAATAAAGCAGATATGTATTTCCAGTGTGCCAAGCTGTTGTCGCTTGGAAAAATGAGGACGAAAATTAGCGTTTTCAGAGCTTTTAATTAATATCTCTGCTAATCGCAAGAAGATAAGAATGGTCGAAATGGTTTCCCACGAATTTTTGTAATCTGAAGAAATATATCTAATGTTTGGCAATGCTATTTTTTATTCAAATTTTATAAAACTTAGGAATTCTTTTAAGGAACTGTACGATTTGAAAACGAGCAGTTATCACTTTTCGAAAAATAAAGCAGATTTTTTATCTTTTCTTTAGCGTGCGAGACTGTTGCCACTCTGAGAAATGAGGGCAAAATTTAGCGTTTGCAGAGCTGTTAATAAATATCTCGGCTAATTAAAGTCGTACAACATGAAAATGGTTGAAATTACTTCCTACGAATTTTTGGAATCCGGGGGGGGGTACCTTTGGCGAAACTCAACTCCCCGCCTTTCCGGAGAAGATAATGCCACAAACAAACAAACCAACAGATAAATATATAGACACGCACACATTTTAACAGTATAGATAATTTGGCCAACTGCTTCTAATTTTCAAATTTTCTCGATGCTTCTTTGGTTCTGGTTTCTTATTTAAAATATTGTAATTATTCTATTTAATTTTTTGCAGCGTTACTTGTTTAGTGTCACGTCGGAGTAGAGTATATCTTGATGATTTTTAGAAAAGATTTAAAAAAATAATGCTTTTTTTTTCTTTTTTCCCTTATTATTTAAAATTAATTGGTTTTGTTTTCAGTACTTAGTTATGAATTATTTCATAAATTTATAATCATTCAGATGAGCTTCAAAAACACGGGGCAGTTGAAAAATTGAAAAGATTAACCAGATTTTCTTACATAACTCTCTATGCAATTATTTCTTTTTCTATGAAAAATAGTTTTGCCATGATGAATTAACTAAGAGAAATAATATCAAACCTATGGAAATATACCAGCATATGTCTGTGATAGAAAATATGTATTAGAAGATGCATACTTTTCCTAATGTTTTGAATAAATATTGTAAATAATTTGATTTTTGTTACATTAGCTTAATGCTAGTTTCAGTAAACACGTTATGTTTGCAAGAAAAATCAGCGAACGAGAATTTCAGAAATTAATGCTTCAATGTATGAGAAATGATTAACATCCCAAATTAACGTTTTTAGAATTAATATTGCTAACACGTAATTGCATTAAGGAATAATTGTAAGCAATTCATTATGGTAAGATAATGATTATTAATTACTCCAGGCTTTGATTATGGAAATTATAATGTCCGTGGCTCAGAATTTCACACCAGTGTCTCTTTAAATAATGATGACAAATATCTTCCTATTTTTGGTTTCCAATTTTACTGCTCTTCATTAATTGCTTTTATTTTGCTTTAGTCAGAATGTGTACAATTTCTGATAACAAAAGAGAGTTTTTTGCAGTTTCAAATGCATGATAACAGCTATGAATTTACTATATAATTATTCTCAATACAGTTTTAAACTTAAACTTTCACCTCAGTACCAGCTAATGATGATTAATTTACAGTTATTATTTTTTTGCATGCTTCTGTTGTAGTTGTTCAATTATTGTCGAAAAAAATCCATAAAAGTTTTACCAAAGCTATGAAATAACATGGAAAAGTGAGAAATTACAAGAAAAAAATGTACGGGTTTAATATATTACTTTATAAATATCTCTGCATGCGAATGTGTTTGTATTTAGAATTTTAATTTCTTCATGTCAAGTTGCACCAGTTGTTTTCAGTCTTAAATAGTATCGAGGACCAACAGCAAAAATTATTGCACGTCAGCCAAGACTTTTGTTTTTAATGCGGGAGCATAATTTATACTTTTAAAATGCAAAGCTCAGTTTTTAGAAAATTTCTATCAGTTTATATTAAGGTTATTGAGATTTAATGAAATAAAAGCAGCAAATAATTATCGTGATAGTAATAATAATAATAATAATAATAATAATAAATTACTTAACAATATATTCCCTTCTCCAAGAACTCATTATAAAGTGGAAATATATAAAAAGAGTAGTAGTATTCAATGCCAGGGAATAGGAAAAAAACAATTGTGTCGAAATTCGAACAACGGACCTTCCAATTGCTAGACTCATGCTCTTACATTTCACACAGGAAACCACACACATGAGGCAAGAGATTCCTCTTTATATTCTCCCTTCTTATTAAGGCAAGAAACCAAATCCAGGTAGTGACGAATTATCTTATAGAACATAGTCAGGCTTCTATTATCGAGACTGTTAAGTTCTTAGTAACCTGAAACTTGAAAAATCAATGTCACCATTTTTTTTTCTATCATACGAATTTGCGTATATCTGGAGGTAGTTGTATCAGTAAAAGAGCAGTAAGAAAATTTAGTAGTAAAAATGTTAAAATTTATTTTAACACGAAATTTTGAAACGTTATGGAAAGATATTATGCAAATTTTTGTATAAAACTTAAAGCAAGAATCAAATTTCATTAATATTACAATTTCAGTAAATGCAAAGTCCGCCATATTAACATTCATATTATTATTACTAATAATTTGCTTACCCGTTAAATGAAGTCATGACAAAATTCTTAGTTTTTGTAAAAATTTTAGCTGTGAACTAGAAGTCTTTATCCCTCTCAGCCATGGACTGCAAGGTGAGCGAAGGACACTTACCTGCTCTAAAAATAGCCCCGTCGCTATGACTGTCCTGCTATAGTAAGATCTAGTAACAGTCAATTTCTTTGGTTGCACTATGATGCTAACTTTCTTTTCTTTATTTTGTATCGTGTTCTGTTAACAAACTTCCTTTATATTTTAAAGTTTTATGTTCCTTGGCTTACTACAAGTTCTACGGCAACCACAAGGAGGCCCATCAATGGTCGAGCAGTAGAGTCGCTGAACACTGGCAATTCGACCTGGGTTAGGTTCCAAGGGAACAGACTGACTCCTTAGGTGTTTGAGGCTTTCTTTATGTCTGTACAAGCCAGTTTCTCTTAAAATGTCTTCAAAGAAGGCTTTCACGAAAGGATGGTTTGATTCTAATTGAAGCCAATACTTCAGCAATCTACAAAAATAATCATTTTATGTACAAAGCAACCTGGATTGCATCGGTGGTTCAGTGGTAGAATGCTCGCCTGCCACGAAGGCGGCCCAGGTTCGATTCCCGGCCGATGCACCATGCCACGAAAGGATGGTTTAATTCTAATTGAAGCCAATACTTCAGCAATTTACGAAATTAATCATTTTATTTACAAAGCAACCTGGATTGCATCGATGGTTCACTACTAACTACGTCGCAAACTGAAAAACGAACATTCTTTTTCAGAAGCGAAGCGCCCTCTAACGGCGATACAGAAATCATTTGTGGGGTTTTTCAAAAGGCAGCTCTACCCTTCGGTAGACAACTCTCTTGTGCTTTGCTGTATTCAAGTAAACCAAACCAAGCGAGCACAAATGCGGCGAATCAGCGACATTCCCTTCAATACATACCCAAGACATGTAAGACTGAAAATAATAATTCTTAACTTTGAATTTTTTTCATTGCTTTTATTTTTTGTGCAACAAGAATGAGCTAACATTTAGAAGATTTCGTCGCCGTGTTAAATAAATACCTGTTAATTGTCCAGTTAATTGTGTTTTAATTGAGAATGGAAACTTTCGGAAAGAACTTGTAGGTTTTTCACCCTGTGCTTTCCCTTTCCAATCTTTTCTGCCATTCTGGGAGAAGGCTATTGAGCATTATTTTTTTTAAATAACACTGTGGCGCATTTCCTGGATTTTTAAGTGTACTGGAGTCATTGGCTGCAGACTTCGCAAGCATGTCCGCCGCTTCGTTGTTTATAATAATCACATGACCTGGAATCCAGATCAGGTTGGGTCTGTCTTCTGATGGGATTCCTTAAGAGAATTTGCACCAAAGAACTTCTTGTCTGATGCCATATGTTAATTATAATTGTTGAAAAATGAGGTATTTCTTAGGATTCCGTATACTGATAATGAATTGACAGAATTTGGAAGAATTTCTAATTAAGCTTTGAATGCTCAAAGATAGTGGAATGTGGAGAAATGTGTTTTCTGCTAAAGCACTTTATCAAAATGGCGGTATATAAAATTGCTAAAGTTACTCGCATTGCTTAGAAATCAGTGTAAACGTTCTGCGAATGAGTATCCATCCATTCTCCGGAAATAATCAAAATTAGCTTTCATTCAATGATTTGCTTTTATCAATCACTCATAATAATCATCTTATCTAATATTCAAAAGTTCTGTTAATTTACAGGTACGTTACTTGAAGATTCAGGGAAAGAAATTAAGCATGTTCCTGTTTAAGGGCATTCGTACAAAGAAATCTGGGATAAGTTGTCTTTGAAATATGATGATTAAAAACAAACAATCACCACTGGAACCATCTCTAGATCAGCCAACGACAAAACACGGTAACAATTTAAGCTTAAGAGGATTGTCTCATATTAGTGATGAAGCTTAACTTCGCTGCACTCAGATACTTCTAAAAGATAACCATGTTAATATTTATTTTATTATAGTGGATCGCGATACTTGTTATTTTGTGGTAACAAAATATAGTTAAAATGAATTTACTGCATTTAGTTATTTTATCAATTTTTAGATATTTTTTTGGTAGAAGTAATTTCTTTCATTGGGAATTTGTAATTTTGGTCATGAAAAGCGACCTTTAGAAAAATACCGAAACCATTCCTAAAGTTGCTGCTACTCCGAATCTAATGAAACATGGAATTAAAAATGCTTCTCATGAATTTAACGAAAGGAACGTATTTATTTTAGTCACAGTAATGTTTGAAAAATGTAAACTTTTAGAGAAATGGTTGCAACATCAAGAAAAGGCATGGTAAGAAATGTAATTTTTCAAGAAAGAAGAGAAACACACCAGAGTAAAACGTAAAATTAGGCAAAACAACAACCTTGAGTTTGACGTAAATTTTAATTAAGACTTAATCGATTCCATGGCAAACAAGTACAGACCCCGCTTCGTCGAGGTTTGTTCATCAAAATTTGTTTAGGAAAAAGACTGCCTTGAAATAAAGATGGTTACAATTACGCAAGACTTGAATACAATAAATATTGTTGAAGAAAACCACAGAGCATTCCTCTAATTTAGCAAAATTAAGAGAAAGACCTGTGCCTGTTGTTGTCGTCGAAGGCATTGGGCACCTGTAAGTATTAATACGAGCATGCCCATCTTCTTTCCAGTTTGGGTGGAAAACACTTAAGAGACGTATCCGTAAGGACCTTCTTCATTTCATTCCCTATCCCTAACTTCTCAGGGGGACTTTAGGTTCAATGGTATTTTAAGTGATGCCATGCTCTAATGGAAGAATTCAGTTAGAAACATCCCTGTCTTCTGTAGGATTTGAGACCGGGCCCAAACTATGGCAGCTCGATTTCCTAGCATCATGCCGAACAAGGCGTCTGACAAATAGTCAAATAGGCATCACATCCATCAATATTTCTCTGCTAGCAATATTAAAGTTTAGATTCTTTTTAATTTTCAATTTTTACTCGAAAACGATCACAAAGTTGCAATAAATGTGACTAATAAAATATGCAAAGGATAGAAAGGTAATTAATAATGTATTCAACAAAAACGTTTTTATGTGTTTCTTTGTTGCTTAAATAATATTTTAAGCCAAATTTAATAACACAATAAGATTTATTTTCTAGCTATAAATGAAAATCCAAATAATCGTTCAGCGTCAAGTTAATTAGAATCCAAAGGTTCCTGAAGATTATTTCATTCTCTCTATTTTATTGAAGTACTGAACGTCCATTATTACTTATCCTCAACGGTGCGTGATCCGAGAATAACTTATCACCTAAACTTTCACCATGGGCATGTCACCATGACAACGAATTGGTAGCCATTGCGTGCTTGCTGTCACATATCAGCCTTTTTCCTTACAAACACGCGTTAACCTTTTACGCATTATAGAAGGCAGTATTAAATAGGGAATGTTATTACAGGAGTCTCTGTCTAATTTATAACCGCCAAGAGGGGTAAACACTGCCAAATATTATGGCTCATAAAGTTCCTCCACCTTTCAGTGTGCCTATAATAGAGATAAATGCCTAGTATCACGTTGTGAGTGCATACTTTTATCTCTATGTTCTTGGTATTAGCACTGAAGATGCAACCTTGTTTTATTATCTTTATCAAAGAGGTATGGGACGCAAGAGGTAAATAAAATTTCATGAAGTTATAACTGGTGAAAGTATCCCATTTTCCCAAATACCTCAAAGCAATCTTGATGACCTTTCTTTAAATGTACTCTAGTTAAATATGATAAAAGTGAAAATGCTTATTTAACTATTATTAGCATTTTATAGGAATGTCTCGCCAGAAAAGAGCGTTAATGACACTTTGCATTACAAATTTATTTGGTTATTTTCTTAATTTTAATATTACTTTTCGTAGAATTATTTTAAATGTCTTAAGGTAACTTAAAAATACAGTATAAATTTTTTCATAATTTGTTTTTCTTATTTCCTAAACATAAGTTATATCCTTTTCGTCTTTATCAAATAAACTATACAATGTTTAAAAACAGGATTTCCTGTGTCTCTGCTTCTTAGACATTTATATAGACACATTGTGCATATCATTTTTGAAATTTTTCGTTCTAAAAATGTAAGAGACACGAACAAAGTGTCTTTAGACTGAATTTAATTTTGAAAAATTTCTTCCAAGCGAATTCTTTCGATTAAAAGTTTAACATGAAACAAGATTTCTCCTTTTTTTCCTTCATCATTAATATTATTTCCTTAATCTTGTGAATAAAAATATCTGGTAGCTTCATGCATTTTCATAAACACTTTTCGTGTTGTATCATAATTTTTCTCATGACACACATTTTTATTACACGTCTTGCATTTTTACCTCTTTGTTTGTTTTTCGACTATACGTTTCCGTCGTTTCATAATTTTATTTGAAAAATGATCTGCATAGAATTCAGGATAAACCAATTACAAAGGCCGTAATTGCTTTTTCGACCTTATTTATTTATAGACCGTCTTGCATGAAGAAATAAAAGTATAATTTTATAAACGCCTTGCTTAATTTTTAAAATATGCATTGAAAGACTAAATTCTTCTGCATTTACGAACGACATACTGGTTTGAATTATTCTTCTGGAATGTAATTTCGTAACCTTGCCTAATAGTATAACCTTGCTTAACGTCGCTGTCTGTGAATAAAAAAAAGCGAATGGAGAACTAGTTAAGAGAAGAGTAGAAAGAAATAAATTCAGCAATGGACGCTGTGAAAGGATTGGATTATGTTATTTGATTACGGTAAGGCACCATTAATGCTGTCTACGTAAGCGAATGGGTACCTTCGTGAAGGACAGTTTAAGAGAAATTGACTAAATTTGCGTTACACATAGCGAGAACTCTCATTCAATAAATCCGTTCGATAGAATTTGAACCCATATCGAAATAACAGAATTCAGTAATCCCACTGCTTGGAGAATGGTGAGCGAACATTATGAGAGATAATAGTTTTAATTATTAGTTATACTTATCAGTAGTTTAGTTCTTTATTTTAAAACCGTTGTTATTAGAAAACCTATATTTCTTCTAATGCATATGCAGCATATATACGCTCATGTCCATAAATTAAGGATAATTCGGAGTCACGCGAAAATCGAACTCTAAAATAAATATATCACCTGTAAAATCACTACACACATCTTCAAGAATCATATGTAAATTTCAGGAAGTGACCAGGTGACACCGATGGTACGTCACAATGACGAGAGTGTATGAGAGTGATATATAAGGAATACAGGAAAGAAGTAAAATGGTTCGCAGGCGCTTTATAAGCATTTCAGTGCAATAACCGAATAGTTATTACACAAAAGACGCATTTGGATGATTTGTTACGTGGTAGAATTATCAGCCGTCTGGAATGTGGGCGTACCCAACTGGAAGTACCAGATGAATATGGAATTGCCCAGAGTGTCATCTCCAGGCTTTGGAAACGATTCCAAGATGATGGTATTGTGAGTAGACGTTACAGCACAGGTCGCCCTAGAGTTACAACGCCGAATGAGGACCGGTATTTGGCAGTTACTGCCAAAAGAAACAGGCGGAGCACAGCGTCAGATCTGTCTCATCAGCTCTCTTCAGCCACTCGTACGAAAGTTTCAAGGCAGACCGTGTACAGACGCTTAGGGCAGATTGGTCTATATGCTCGTAGAGCTGTCAGATGCGTTCCACTTACTGCAAATCACTGTCGCCTGCGGTTAGCCTGGAGTAGAGAGCATGCATTGTGGACACCGCAACAGTGGGCTTGTGGGATGTTTTCCGACGAGTCCAGGTTTAGCTTGCAGGCTGATTCTCGCCGGACTTTCATATGGAGAGCTCCAGGTACCCGTTACCACCAAGAAAACATCATTGAACGACACCGTTACGGTGGTGCAGGAGTGCTCGTTTGGGGTGGAATTATTCTGGATTCCAGAACTGACTTGCATATTGAAATTGGAACTATGACAAGCCAAATCTATTGGGACGTCATTCTGGAACAACATGTACGTTTGTTTTGGGGCGCCATGGGCGCACAATTTGTGTTGATGGATGACAACGCCCGTCCTCACCGTGCAAACATCGTAAGCGAATGCCTTCAATCGGAGGATATCACCCGTATGGATTGGCCAGCATTCTCATCGGACTTGAATCCAGCAGAGCACGTGTGGGACATGCTTGGCCGACGAGTTGCAGCCCGTCAACCTCCTCCTACATGTCTACCGGAACTTCGGAGAACATTGCTTTTTGAGTGGTGTAATATCCCCCAAGATCAGATCGATAATTTGATACTCAGCATGCCTAGGCGTTGTACGGACTGTATTGCATCGTCTGGGAGACATACAATGTATTAACAATGATACCAACCATGTAATATTGGCTTTTTGTAAATAGGTTTTTTTTTTTGTAATTTGCTCCAGGGAGAAAAAATCGCTAATTTTTTTTAATAATATCAAACATATAGCATCTTTTTTTGCTCTTTACCTTTTGTTTAATAAATAAGCTTTACAAATAAGTCAAATTTTTTTGCTTCTAACTCTTCCTTTGCCTGATTTTGCATTATCCTTAATTTATGGACATGAGTGTATTTTATTGAAAAAATTTTAGGAATAATATCTGTTACAAATTTATACAGCATATATATTTTATGGTAAAAGATTTTAGAAATAGTATGTGTTACACATTTATGAGAGGCAGTCAAAGAATAAAATTGCTACAGCGATAAAAAAACAAACTTACTCTATCTGCTATATTTATTCGACAGACTATATGTTATTTCCCTAGCTTGACATAGCAGGTTCTTAAACATGGTACCTTAATCTAGGGACACCTCAACCTGATATCTTAAGAGCTGATTATAGCTCGTCTAAGCACCATTTAAAATGCATTGTCTTAAAAACTCCACAAAAAAAAAAAAAAAAAAAAAAAATCTGAAGTGTTTCAGATTTTAAATTACGTCCAAAGGGGCGTTTTTTAACATTTTGTGTGTTACCTTTCTTTATTAAATATCATGTTCCTCGCACTTAAACCATAAGATCCAGTGCAACAGCAATATCCCAAAATAGTTTTAAAACGAGCGTATCTTTAGAATTTCCGATACAGAGACTCACGCGCTGGAGATAAAAATGTTTTTTTCTGCACAACGTTTCCATTGCTCGCTTTGAAATCCTTGAGTTTGTTAATCGAAAATTCGCCAAAGTTTTAAAAATTAGGAAATCGATCATAAAACAAATTTCAAATTTCAAATTTGGTCTTCCATATGCTCATATTCGTTGGAGGATTACGTTATTCAAAATTCGATGACTCTATGTACCGTTGTTTTATCACAATACGAGAAATATACATACATTTATGCAGATTTTTCATTATTTAATTTCTTCAAATATAATGCAGGACTCTAACATTTTGTGGCAACAGTTTGAAAAGTGAACCGACATTTATGAGTCCGACGCAAAATGCCAAAACGAAACTAATAGTCCTTCGGAATTCAAATCCCTTTGGACTAAAAAGAAACAACAGTGCGGAAGATGCCAAATCAATAGTCATTCATCAAGATATTTTTTTTATTCTAGTATGGAAAATTAATTCAGCTGCTTTCGTTATCTGTTAATCCGAATCATCTTTTCTTTCAAATACTGGTTACATTTTTATTTCTTGAATAAGGTTACAGGTTTGTTAAGATTCTAGCTAAATTAAAGTTACTTTGTTGGCTAGATCATTACTTGAACTGTGACTCGCTAAGTTCCGCTGTATCCGTAACAACATACAGGATGGGTGAAAGAACCTTTTATTGAACTCAAGAACAGTATATAGACTGCGAAAAAAATGGGATATTTCCTTATCTCCCCTTCTACTGGCCCGATTGACGAAGTTCAACTTCCGTTTTTCATGTCTGAAAAGCGCGACTTAAGATATGTATTAGATTTATATATAGCATTGTTCTAATATAGGTACTTTGACAAAAAATCGGACTTTTCTGAAATGATATGCCAATTTTTTTCATATTTCGATTCTACGACTCAACTTATACCAAAATGCCAAGTTTTGTAAAACTTACATGAGTAGCTTTTAAGAAATTAGTCCTCAAAATTCTTTCAGAATTCGAAATTTAGGTTCATCCCAAATAAAATTCGCCCATTTTTTCTGATTTATTTTTAAAATTTGTATTTTTAAATAACTTTTATAAATTTTTCGAAAACAAAATTTGAATTTATAACCTATGAAATGTTCACCATTATCTTACAGTAAATGAATTTCTAAGCATACCTGCAAAACAATTAGAGAATTTTATTCAAAATTTCCTAGGGTATACGTGAATTTACATACTGGAGCGTTCTGATATTTCGCAAATTTGTTATGAGCGATAATAACGCCAAATGTGGTTTACGCACTTTGATAAAATTATTTACAATAATGAAGAATGATTTTTTTCGTTCGTTTAAAATGGAAAGGAAAATAGGTTGCTATAAATTAAGATGTTTTACACGTGAAATATTCTTGGCACAAACTGAAAAAAACGAGCCAAGATAAATTTTTGCGTTTCTCCGTAAATTTCACACCAAATTTTACAAAATTTAATATTTAGGCAAAATTGGAGTTCTAAAATTGAAATATGAAAAAAAAATTGGCATGCAATTTCAGAAAAAATCGGATTATAAATATATTATATATCCTAAGTCGCGTTTTCGCGACATTACTAACGCAATTTGAATTTCGTCAATCGACCCAGTAGAGCGCATAATATAAAACTACTTTTTTGGGGGGGGGTTCGCACTCCTGGTGCTTACGGGGCTCGCCATAATACTTTTGGCGGCAACTCTAAAAACAAATGTAAAATTAAATTTAATCCTTAGCGAAATGATCAGCCGAAGTTGCACAGAGATATTTTAAAGCGGAGTTGGTTCTTGAACCTACCAAGTAGCAAGCTTAAGTAGTACAGAAACAACGTGACCGAAAGGCAGAACGCGCTTTGTCTGAAGTAACTCAGACGTCAGCTTAAATAGTAGCTTCCTACCCTACGCTGCATAATGCCCGAAACTGAAAACTTATTCTGGCAAGGAGCGTGGATTGAAGGCGGAAGAAATGTGAAAGGTTGTTTCCAATATAAAATTAACTGTTAGTTAAATAAAACTCCACAGGTTATTTCAATAGAACAAAGCACACGAGAGTTATCTGCCTGAGGGAAGAGATATCTTTATGGACGACGTTCTAAGGAACGCTGGCTTATAATCACGCTACACGAACACAGGTCAAACTACAAATTTCCAATGCTTAGCCTGCAATCAAACATTTTTGGAAAAAGAATACATATGTTAAAAAAACAGATAAAATTGGACAGTTATTTCAAGACAGCAATAATAACAACAGGTCATCATTTCTGAAACAACTGTTAGACAAGGATGTCTTTACATTACACAATATAATTACTTAATTATTCAAAACGTGCAGATGGATTAATTGAAAATACCATGTTTTTTAACTTTAAAGTGTTCAAGAATGTTAATATGGTAATTTTTAAGATAAATAATGCATTTTTGTTTCTTTTATCTAATTTCATTAACAATTATGGCCTCCTAATAAGATAAATAATGCATTTTTGTTTCTTTCTTTTATCTAATTTCATTAACAATTATGGCCTCCTAATAAGATAGATAATGCATTTTTGTTTCTTTCTTTTATCTAATTTCATTAACAATTATGGCAACAGATTAATTTTTTCTAATATAGTTATTTTCATTATGCTTTACACATCGATGTTGCAAGCCTAGGTGTTGTTTTCACTTCAATCTAAGACGTGAATCCTCTATAATTTGTCCAAATTAAGGTAATATTTCCTTCACAAATTATGAAGAATCTAAAAATATAGTAATCATTCCTATCATTTACTCAGTAACTGAAGTGAGAGTATAATTCGCCGTAAGCAAAATTTCCTAAAATTATGAGACTAATTCATGAAAATGGAATTCGACAAAAGCATCAGAAGGAAACTAAGCTTAGATAAAGAAATTCTGAAAAGAGCAGTTTCCGTCAAAAACGATAACGGAAAAATAAAATTTCAGAATAAGAAGGACAGGAAAGTAAAAATAGTGTCTACCTAAAGATGGTAAGAAGGAAATTCTACTTTTGCAGCCAAAATATATGATGAAAAATAAAGTACGTTGCATGGTAGAAACTAAATTAAACTTAGATATTACTCTATGTAATATGTTATTAACAGTGAATTTTTTACAAACGTATGTCTGCAACTACAATATGTTTCTGGAAACATTTCTATGAAAGAAATCGCCATAGAAATGGTATTTTGAAACTGTATGTATTTTTTATATAATTCTTCAATTTAATATTTTCTATATTCTTTAAAAGTGTGTATTCTATCCCTCGACCGAGATAGTGATTAGTGACTATGACTAGCGTACTGAAAGGCCCGGATTTGAATCCCGGAGAAGGCACGGATTTGTAAATGCATAATATCTATAAGGCATGTGAGCACTCTAAATTTGCAGCGAGCCGAAAGTTCTCTCTAGAGGTTGATGGTAAGTGAAGAGGGTTGAGAGATCCCCCGACCCGTCTGCTGGGGTGCTCTTCCTCAGAAATGGAAGCGGAAATTGAGCAAAGTCGGGCTGTCACCTATATAGTGCTCAGGGCTTATGTCAACGACAGGCGCATTTGACTCTTTACCGCAATGAATGTCATGGACTTGTGCTAACTATCATCCAGCTAAGTGAGATTGGTAATATCAACAGCAATAACAGCAAAAACAAAGCGTGTATTCTAAAGATGCTCCTGAGAAAACATTTGTGAAGCAAAAGTTATTGCGTGAAAAGCTATAGAAAATCTGTATTTCCTTTTGATAGTCTTTGATAGGTATATCAAAAAGACATTGATAAATTTTAATTAATGATTATTTGATTAAATTAAGTAACGGGAATTATGATAAAAATAACATATTTGAAATATAATATATTTATTTCTAAAGACGAGTAATACTGATAGAACATATTCACTGATGAGTTCTATATAGTGTTTAAATTTCCTTAATACACTGGTTATCATTAATTAAGAAAAAAAATTCACAATTACTCAAAAAGTTATACGTAGAATTTAATGAAACTGACCTACAGTATACAGCACGTAGTAAGGTCCAAAAGAACGTGAAAAGAAATTACTAGACAATTGTGGTTTTATAGAAATTAGCATATGCATAAAATGAACAAATACGATGTGTCAGTTTCGTACGGGAAAATTATCTTCAATATGGAGTATGAACTCTCCTAGAAACAGTGGAGCACATACAGTGACGTGTGATGAAATAAATTATGTTTTATGTATCAGAACTGCAGGAAGTGAGAGCCATTTCTCTTGCAAAGCAGATTCAAGCGTAGCAAGGGTCTGAAGAGGAGTATTGAGAGTAGCTATATATTTTCCTAAATCATTCTAAAATTGCTTGTTAGTATTCAAGTCTGGTGATCGAGGTGCTACTCGATACCTCATATGTTTGCTACTGAATGTAACCATCCACAATGCATATCCTGTGCGATCCAGCATTGTTGTCCTTTAGCAGGAAATACCCACCTATTGTTCGGCATAAGGATGCATATAAGCATCAAGAATGCACTCTGTATAGGCTGAGTATTCATGGTTTCGCCTGGAAAGACATGGAGATCTGTGTGTCCTCCCAAAAGGATACAATACCAGACACATACGCTACCTTTCCGTATGCATCTCTTTCATGGACATTTAATGGATGATAACGGTTTTTATGTTCTCTCCAAATCAAGTAAGGCCTAGTAATGCTTTGGAGACTAAACCTGGACTCATCCGTAAAGAGAACAACCCTTCATTAGTCAGCAGTCCAGTAGACATGTTGACGTGCCTACCTCAAACGTTCCCTTCTATGACATAGAGTGAGCAAATGGCTGGTCGTCTCGCGTACAGCCCTCCTTCGTGAAACTTTCTAAGCACGGTTGACAATGACAACAACATTCCAGTGGGTGAAGCAAGGACGAATCTGACTTGAGTCGGAATTGAGGTTCCTTCGGTTGGCCGCCTTTGGCTGAATCTCCTAGATGTCACATCTGTAGTTAGAATTTTTTGCCAAAGTCTATGAACCATAGAAGGACTCACATTTAGCCATCTGGCCACGTCTATATGACGTTGCCCTGACTCTAGTCTCCCAATAGCTCTCCATCGCAGTTCTTCGGGCGTATGATACTTAGAGCTCATGGCTACAAATTATATATCCCAGATATTTATATCAGTACCCCAGCGAAATTTTCAGGTTTGCCCTGAAACATACAAATTTATGCTCCTCGCAGATGACATTTTCTTCCATTGCAACGCCCTTAATTTGCATACTGACGTTTTACTCAACAATTATATTTGACAATGTATTCAAATTTTGTGCGGATTGGTTTATTTTTGTACGAGTTACTGCTATTTCTGTGATTGTTCCTTAATTTTTGGAAACCAGTGTAGTATTTCAGAAATGCGAAATTCAAAGAAATTTTCTTCTGCTGAAATATTATGGTTAAAGCAACAATTAAAAAAAGTACAATTTTTATCTAAAATATGTTGATAACAAAATGATACAAATATCTTTTAGTATTTGAGTAAACTGTTTTAATACACAAAAGGGTAATAGATTCCGTATTTTAAAGGTAAAATATGATTTCAGTTGGAAAAATGCCAAATACTGGTACCTCATTTGGGATCCAAAATTAGTGAAATTTAAATATAATTTTAAAAACAAAAATTTTGAAACTTTTGTATTTCTGAGACAATCTAATCCAGCCATCCTACTTACTTCCATATCTCTACAGAAGGCAATCGTAGTAATCGTAGCTTCATAATTGTCAGTTAAAAATGTAAACTATGACCTCATGGTGCTGATAAATTACTGGGAGCTTCCTTTCAAAACCTGAATTGACTTAATTTTAAAAAAGCAAGCCAGTTAGAGTTTTCATTTCTTTTTCTTTTTTCCCTTTGGACTTCTATAGGGTCTGCGATTCGTATATTCGTTTCCGTTTTTAAACTTTCTTTTTTTGTCCCCCATCAAATTTGAGGGACTTCCGAAAGCATTTAGCATTGTAACATTATTTGATAATATTCGTACGATTTTGACGAACATTTTATTGCCTCGAATATCAAAAGTCATATATCTTTCTTTTTCTTTTAAAAATTCTTTAATTGCTCACTTCAATATTTTCGGACCCACTATTAAATGTGAAATTATTCAGCTTTATTTGTTCATTTCACAGAAAATTTGAAAGAAAACACATCATTTAGAAATCCATGACTTATGTTACACATGGTAAATTTTTATTACATTACTTAAAAATTACTTAACAGAAACTAGATTTTATTTACACATACATTTCAAATTAGTAAAACATTTCTTGCATGAAATGTTTCTGTTACAAAAAACTGAAGTTTAATTTGACTATAATATGAAGAGTGCTGTCCTTCAACATAATTTAGTCCGAACCCATCTGCAGCTTTCTAAATGTAACAGTAGGTACCACATTCTATCAAACTCTGATGCAATATTTATCTCTGCATTTTAAGTTTTAAAGACAAATTTATTTCTGTCCTTACTAAACATTAATAAGATAACACTTAATGGATTTCCCATTTACATTCTTATTACATGATAAGTGAAAATGAGTGTTTCGATAAATCGCTACATGAAGATTTTGAAAGCAAATTCTTCTAAGTGCAAGTAAAATAAATTCAGCTAGGAAAATACACGCTTTGGTTTCTTAGAGTAGAGATTATATTTCCCAACTATAATTGCTTGCGGACTAAATCAGTAACATAAGTGATAGCCATACTTCTTAAATACTAAGTGAACTAGCATCAATGTATGTTAATCATTAGTTCCACTTACGTTTAATTACTCGCGAAACATTTCTCTCGAATGTAAATTGCTTTTGAAGTTTTAAATTAAAGGAAGTAACGATTAAAAAGCGGTTAATGTCTACACTTCGACCCGTAAACTGAAGTAATTTAAGAGCATACTTTATATGTACTTTATAAGGTAGTTTTGGAAATATGAGGGGAAATAGGTACGTAGCATGTATCTTTGATAGTTAGAGATAACACCCAGATCAGACATATGTGAGAAAAGCCATTAGCCTCATAAATTCATAAAGTAACAATACAGGTAGAAATTTAAAATGAGTTAGGAAATTCATAAAATAGCCTTGAAATAGTGCATTTTTAAGCTTCTATGTCAAATTGGGTAAAATTTAATAAACTAATTAAACTGAGAAATTAGTCCATAGTATTGCAAAAGCCCGTAAGTTTGTTTGTTGCAGACGCCCATTGTTTAAAGCACAATTAGGAAATATAACATTAATCGAATATTAAGAAGCGCAGTTTTATACTCAAAAATAACGTTCTGTATAAATGAAAGCAATTTATGTTTGATTATAGCCTTAATAGAAAATATCAGAATAGAGTGTCTGCGTGATTATGGCAAAGCCTCGAGGGCTGTCTGCCTAAGGGAAGGGAGGCCTTCGTGGAGGAAGTTCTAAGGGAAATTGGCTCGTATGCACGTTACACACGAGGAAAACCACGAAAAGGTCCATGCAGCCAGCCCGTTCGCGGGATTCGAACCTCGGACCTAACTACCAGTGTTCAGCGGCTTTAACCCTCGGCCGCTGGTGGGCCTTATCAGAATAGAATAATAGATCTCGATTTCTGCTTGCGCAAAATATGTTCGGCACTTTTCAGTAGTTTTTATCCTTTAATTAAATACTTGTTTAACGATTTCATTTGTGTTTCTGACTTTAACGTGTTATTATCCCAAATGTGCGAGTCTCTAAACGCGATTTTGTAATGTTTCATTTTACATTCAAGTCTGTCGCCATTTAGTAAAATATAAGATATTTATATTATAAGGTATTATCTCCCTCCTTCAGCATGCTTTCGTGGGGCAACGGTAGCACGATCGGCGCGTATTCGAGAGGTCCAGGTTCGAGTTCCGGCGAGGACATTGCTCATTTTTCCTCTCTCCTGCCTCAAAACAACCTAATGGTTCTATAGTGGAGCTTGAACTAAAAGGAGGTGGACGGTAATTCGTCACCACCAGGATTGGGCCCAGTAATCCCCAGTCGCCCTTTAAAGGAGGAGTGTATAAGGTTCTCCCTCCTTTCAGCATGCCTTCGCGGTGTAACGGTAGAACGCTTGGCGAGATGTCCAGGTTCGTATACCGGCGACGGCACTGCTCGTTTCTCACCTCTCCTGCTTTGATAAAGAAATAATGACTCAAAAATCTTTCAAATTAATCTGTCTGTATTGATGAACTAATTAAGCTATCCAAAACAATAGATATTGTTCTTAAAAACATTACTTTTTACACTTGAAGATCAATTAAATAAAAATGCATTTAATTCATGATGAAATTAATTAAAAAGATTAAATAATTTTATAAAATAACTTTATACGTTTTTTTTTCCCTTTTTTTTAAATAACTTTATACATTTTTTTTTTTTTATTACAGAAAGTAAATAACAGTCCTATGTTAGTGCAGATGCGAACTTCTATTAAAGACTAAACAGCTTTATTGGTTTTATTTATTGTAAGCGTTTTTTTATCAAGTATATTATTTTAATATAAAAGCGTTTTACGATTTTTTAAAATTTTTAATGTCCCAAAAAGTAGCACAAGGAAATGTATAGCAGCAAAAATGTCGTAAAATAGCATGCACATAAATTTTATCGATAAGCGTTATCAAAAGTAGCAAATATGCTAAAACGTCTGATAGGTTTAGCAGCTAATGACATAATTATTAACCCTCTCGCAGTGCATTCCGCTATTTCCACGGGCAACGTAGAAGTAGCAAAATTTGCGCAGCTCGCGATTTCCGCAGGGATGAATTTTTGCCGTCTATTTAACACTGCAACTCGCTCTTTCCCCGTTCAAGGTTTCCTTTCGGCTTTTCTGTGATGTTTAGTTGTTTATTTATATGTGGGCTAAAAGATGGCGTTAGTTGTCCACATTTCTGCCAAATATACAAGAATAGGTAATATAGCATTTTGCGAGCGCTTTTCAGAGCTTAAAGATGTCTGGCACGAAGCTTTTCGCGAGTTGATATAACCTATATTCCTGACGATATTTCCGACACTGATAGCATTTTTGACTCTGATTTGAAGTATATTGAAGATAGTTATAGCGAAACTTATGAGAATTTCTCGGATTCCTCTGCAGATATGAACCTGAAAATTCAGTGTCTATTGAAAACTTTCGACAGTGGTGCAAAATTGATATGCAAAATATTACATTTTGCAAATATTTTCATTAGTATATAGGTCTTATGTTTGTATTTCATAAAATAAATCATAATTTAGCCAATATTAATTTTCAAAATTTTCCTTTTGTATCATTACTCTTCAATTTCAGTACTCTGATGACAACTTTTTCTATCATCTAATTCTATATTGAAAAGAAAAAAAAAAAAAAAAACTCTTTTACAAAAACTTTTTGTATATTTTAACTCTACAATACATGCAGATTTGAAATATGTAATAAAAAATACTCAATTTTTTAACCGATTTTGATAAAAAAAAGTACGCAGTGAGAGGGTTAAGAGTATGTATGGCAGAAATTATTATACATAAGTTTTCTTACATCGACAGATCTTTAATTAATACAATTTTCCTGTAATTAAAATATGTTGATACCCTAAACTAAATTAAAAAATAGAAAATGAAAGGATTCAAATTTGTAACTATAGCTTTAAATTGCTCTTTTAGTATTTAATGTGGTTTATCAATAGAAATTATCGATAGAGATAGCCCAAGTGGAGTAGCAAAACACTTAATGGAATGTTAGATTTATGTGCATTTAGAAAAAAATAATCCGAGAATGTTATATATATTCTGTGTATTTAAAAAGCGAAAAAATACTTAATGTAATTCCATAAAAATTAATTGCTTTTAATTAAACATTTCAGGAATTAAATGCATTTTTATTTAAGTTAATCAGATTAAAATATAAAATATAATATTCTTAAAAGCTACATTTATTGCTTTAAATAATTTAGTTTGTTTAATAATAACGAACAGATTAAATACGAAAGATTGTCATCATACGTGTTTCCAAATAGCAAAAACAAGAATTCCCAACATATTTTCGAATGAAAAATAAAGCAATGCATTAAAGTGAAAAAACGTAAAATCACATTTAGAGACTAATAACTCTTTTGGGCTGAAAATGTTGTGTCTAATTTGTAGGGACATTAGATTACTTCGAAGGAAGAGACATGAAAAATGTGCAATGCCCTCCCCGGGACTCGAATCACGGACCTCTCGAATACGAGTTGAGTGTGATGGCCATTACTCCAAGAATGCATGCTAAGGTGGGAGAAATACCTTATATACTCCCCCTTTCAAAGGGCGATTGGAGATTAGGTGACCCAATCGCCAAATCCTTGCGGTGGAGAATCATCATCCACCACCTTTTTTAATTCGGGCGCCTATTTCGAGACATTAGGTTATTTCGAAGCAAAAGACATGAAAAATGAGTAATACTCTCGCCTGGACTCGAATCACGGACCTCTGGAATACGCGCCGAGCTTGCTGGGCAATACACCGCGAAGGCATGCTATGAAGGCGGGAGAAATACCTTATAAGCTGATAACTTTGTAAGTGTTATTCTTAATGTACTTTCCAGTTCAATTTTGCTTTGTATAACAAAAACGACACAAGAAGCTACATATTCTAGGATTAAATAAGGTTTATAAATGATTGTATTTGTAAAGGTATTCTTGACCAGATCCGATATTATGATTTTACGAAATGCATGTAATATGTCAGATTAAATAATTTTGCTTCCTCCCTCAATCCATTTAATCTGAAATTTGCAGTTTTTTTCTGAATAAGCCTTTAATGCTTTCGAAAAGTTCACCAACATGAGTATCGAATTGAGTCGAAAATTGCTTTCGTATGAGTAAAAAATAAACCGCTTGTTGCATAACTGCGACTTAAATCCCTTTCCTTCAAACATGGTCCGGAAGTAAAATTCCCGTGTGCCCCAAATCGCATATTTTCATGGAACATTACATCCGTTCTGAAATCTTTAAAAATGACTTACGCCTATTTTACTGCGAACTAGTTTCCAAATGTTTCGGAATATTTCTGCAGGACTATTGAAGATAGGTGGAGGTGTGAGTAGGTGAGGCTAGATATCGTATTAACATGCGAGGCTAGGCCTTTGCGTTGCACGTGACCTAACTCGCAGATGCTAGTCACGCTAACATTCGTAGCAGTAACGCAGCTATAAATGCAAATTCAAAAGCGCTTTTGCAAGGTTTACGTGACGCATTGACCACTAGGGAAAGAGAATAATGTAAATAAATCTTCTAAAAAAAACAGGAAAACGCACACTTCAACATGGACTTTAAGCATTCGAGCAAATGGTCCGTCGAATTTCTGTGTTTTTTTAAACAAATAAATAAAAATGCATATTTGTTTTACATGCATATTTGACGGCAAATAACTTATATACTCTTCCTATAGGAAATAAAAATAAATAATTTAGTTTCTCTTGAAATATCAAAGATTTCAAGTGTTCGGTAACAAATGAAATATCTGGGCTTACAATCAACAAATATGTCCAATTATGTAAATGTTCATTGCTTAAATCACATACAGTTATATGAACTTTGTAGAGTCATTAGTTTTTTTTTTTTTTTTTTTTTTTTTTTTTTAAAGCAGGATACGTGAAAAATGTGCAGTACCGTTGCAGCTACTCGAACCCTGAACCTCTCGAATATACTTTGAGTACGGCTTCGAATTATACTACGAAGACTTGCGGAGAGAAGAGCCAAAATATCTTATAAGTTTACCTCTTTTATGGGGTGAATAAAGTTGAAGCAGTGGCATATTAATTCAACTCAGTGTGCGGGCGTAAATAGATAAAAATATATTTTGTAAGACTAATGCGATTTTATAAACATTTAAACACAATTTGGCTCATCCTATCCATTCTTTCTATGTTTACATTGTACTGTATCATGTGTTCTCATTCTTCAGTAGAAAAATGTAACAAAAATCAAAGAAGCGTGCATCGGGTAGATTTAGTATAGCACTTAATAGTCTTTGCAAAAATTCAAGAACATGATAAAGTATTCCCAATTTAAGAAATAAGTAAATATCTATCATATTTCATGTCAGGTAGCAAATAATTAAATTTTATCCTTGTAGTTATAGATTAAATTATTGACAACTCAGTCTCCTTTTCGCGTGTCAGTTAGATTAGCAATAAGTAGCTCATTTTTAGCTATGCGCAAGAATTGCAGTAGTTGCATGAAAAAAAAAAAACATTATAGTATGTGTTGTTAATAATTACTGGTTTGTGAAACATCGTCTGCTATTTTATTTCTTATGTATTTACTTCCTTCTACGAAAATAAAGAAGCATTATAATCTTCAAAATTCCATGTATCAAATTTCAACGAAAATATCCATTTGGAAAGCTTTCGAGTCCATTTGAAAGATGTTTCTGCATGACATCTGTACTTATGGACAGAATAAAAGGACTCTTTCTTCCAAAACGGATTGTAAAATGGATTTAAAATTGATTCAGAGGAAATTTTTTGTGACATTTACTCGTCGCATAACTCAAAAACTAATAACCTCAGAACGTTGAAATGTTATACACGGGACTTCTATAATATCTAGTGTTGTGCACCTTCCTTCATATGGTGTCTACATTAGATACTTTTAAATAATATATGTTATAGTAATTAACGTAACGATTAATTTCCCAAGCAGATTTTAGATTATTTTAATTTCCGGTGATTACCTTAATTTTCGATTATACTTTGAAGTTAATTTACAAAACCTCTTAATTGCTTATGCGTATTTAATAAATAAGGATAAGCAATAAGGTGTTTTTGTAAATTAACTTCCATGCATAATCGCAGAAGTGTGTATAGTTAGTACTCACTAATCTTCTAAAAATAACAGCACTGCGAATAACAAGCTTGGATTTTACGGAGCGGGCTTCTTGCAGAAAATTACATTTACCACACATATAATCCTATTTTGTTTTTTAATTTTATTAAAATCTACCTGAATTTTAATTTAAGAACGAAAGTTAAGTTTTTAAAATATACACATTCATTTTTATAATAAACATGAATTTTACACAGCTAGAGGAGGAAATGGTGGTCGCTTTATTACGGAAGCACCTAAGAGGTGGGTTGTGTTACCTCTTATGAAAGAGATGGACAGATTACACTCATGCCTTTTCACGGATTCGGTTTAGTTTTGTTTATTTAATTATGACAAAGCACGTGAGGGGTATCTGCCTAAGGAGAGGGATGCCTTCATGGTGGACTTTCTAAGGGAAACTGGCTTTATATATGGGTAAAACTACGAAACTGCCTTTGCAACCGGCCCATTTGCCTAAAATCGAACTCAGGTCGGAACTACGAGTGTTCTGCAACTTTAGCGCTTGCCCGTTGGTAGGACCCTCCTTCTGTACGGTAATCAGAAAACACTAACTACTTTCCCGTCTGTGGGCCATATCTCTCTCTATATATATATATGTGTGATGTACCAGCTTTCGTCCGGTATAAATAGACTGGTGAATTTGACCAGTCTATTTATATTTGACCAGTCTATTTATTTAAGACTGGTGATATTTAAGAATCATAGACGTAGTCGAAGCTCAAAGTATCAGACGATAAGTTTAAAAAAACAGGATCCATTTATTATTATTCAGGAGAAATAGCAGTTGTAAAAATCAGATCTCCAAAGTAAATAAAAAAGAACTACTAATAACTTTTTGTATGAAGTTTACTGCATAGTTACATTAAAGAAAGAGACCCCGATATTCTTTTGCGAGTCCTTTTATAGCATCTGGAAAGGCGGAGCTTCCAAGAAATGACGTCAGCCATTCCAGTTCGCTTTAAATATCTCCAGAACATTCTATAACCGTACGTGTAGAAAAGGCGGGAAAACAACTTGACTACGGGGCTGTGGATTTAATTCCACGTACTTTCAAATAAGAGACCGTCGCCATTAAAAATGAAAAAAACATACAGTTAGAATTTTAAGTGTATTTTTGACAATGGAATTTTATTATTACATATATATATAAACAAACTTAAATAATTTAAATCAGAGGAAAAATTAAGTTAAAAAATCAAAACTAAATTATTAGCTTAATTAAATCAAAACTTAATTGTGAGCTTAAATTAATAGCAACATGTATTAAGTTAAAAACGTATATAAGCAAATTCTAATATTATAACTTGTTTGGAATAATTAATTGACAAAAAAAATTACAAAATTGCTAATATAAATAACTCTGTAAAAATAAAATAACATGATAGCTCTGCGAAAGTCTCAGATAAACCAAAGCAACCAAAAAAAAAATATATATATATATAAAATTAACTATACTTAAGAAAATGCGAAAAATAGAGACAATTGGATCTTATTTCTCAAGCACTTCTTTTTAGCGGGTTGTTTTACGGAGAAATATAAAATACAAAACCTGTTTCTCAACTGACAATGCACAAAAATAATATAAAATTGCTTTGATTTATATTTCAATGTTTGAGGTATCTACGGATACACATTTGCAAACAAAATATTTACACTTTTAATGTACCATTATTTAACACTGTTTCAGTATCAATAAGCCTAACGAATTTGCTTGTGTGTTACTAGTACATTAGTTAACGTATCAGTATTTGCTAAAATTATTGCTGCTGATATTATTAACACTTCAAGAAACGTTATTATTTTCAAGTGAAAATAGTCGTCTTAACGACAAAATAAAGTTTTAAGAACTCATTCTTTGAGTGTATGTTCGTAACTACGTTCCTGACGTACCGTTGTGGATAGATGAGCCCGGATTCGAGAAGCCCCTCGCTCTCCAATTTAGATAATTGGACTTACATTTTCCAAAGTGCCTAGGTACCCGTTTTCATGTCCTTCCCCAAATTTGATTTAACTATCGATCTTTAAGCTTGCTTGTGGAAGTCAATTTCTTTTCACAAACTGTCAAGTTCCTACATGATTAACCCTTAATTCTTTTATTTCGTAGAATATGACTGAAATGTCTAATCTTGGGAATATTGTACAATTTGCTTACTAAGGGAGTTTCATCAATAAAAATTTCGATAAATTTATTTTTGGAGTTGATTATTTCGCATTACTGTTTATAGTTATTTCTTTCGCATTACTGCTTATAGTTATGCTATCGAAATTCAGCAGCCCATACCAGCAGGCCAGCAGGCATGCCTGTATATCTATCTACTGGGCAACGATTCTTCAACTGCAAAAAAGCTTCAGTGCAGTGTTGTATGCGAGCAGCTTCCGCATTTTCTTAGTATTGCTTTAAGAGATTAATTCATGGAATTCAGTTTGCCACTTTCACCAGCATAATTGAAACTGAAATGACCTTATTATCTTTACCATTATTTTATTTACTTTGCTTCTGTGTTAGAATAATCTAAAATTTCCTATTGCAAGTTCATTTCTTTGCTCGTTTCTTATTTCAGAAACAACAGAAGTTTTGTTTTCATGAATTAGACTCTTTGTATTATGGTTTCTTTAAAGGATTCACTATCCATAAATGATTTAATTATCTCCGTTTTTAATCAATGATAAGTTACAAAAGGAAGGATGCGTACTCTTTTTTATATTGAAATAAATATTGTGTGGATATTTCGCTGTTTAGGCAAATTTGAAATCAAATATTTTCTCACCCACGACTTCGGTCTTTAAGAAAATGCTGGCATCTAAATTCTCAGAGTAGAGTTTTTAGAGACATTAGATATTTTTTTTTTGGAAGAAGGCAAGGTGAAAAATATGCAACGCCTTCGCCGGGACAACGGACCTCTGGAATACGCGCCCTGCGTGCAGAACACCACACGTCGAAGGCATGGCAAGAAGGCGGGAGAAATACCTTATAGGTTAAAATGTGTCTTTGTGTCAATTTATACAGAACGTTTGAGGTTTATAAGACGAATATCATTCTTCCTTTAAAATTAAAATTGAGTTATTTTATTTAAACATAAGAATCTTAATTATTAAAAAATGTAAGTGTTTTAGAGTAAACACATGAATTAACAAGAGATATATAAATACATTATTAATTATTACAGTAATCAGACAAACTAAATAAAAAAACTATCGTTGGCATATTCAATAAAAACTCAAATATAACCAGAGAATATATTTACAACGTCATCATAATACGTTAGTATTTCACTCAAAGAAGCTAAGGAAAATTAACTGTGAATGTAGCAAACAGGTAAATCAGCTAAATGATTGCAATTGAAAGAATTGAATATCTCGGCTGTTGTTAATACTAGCAATGAGATCTTTAAAAGTATTAAGCAATGCATTACCACTCCTCTCCCTGGATACAAATAGCACATAAAAAAAGAGATAAAATGTTTAATTAACGGATTGTATTGAAAATTATGATTTTATGTTTTCAATATGCATCAAAGAATATAGTTATTCATTTCATGAATAATAAATCGTATTTACGTAAAATACTTGAGTAAATTGATCATTTTTGTTTAGCAACAATACATTTATAGAAGTATTTACAAAAATTATTATCAATAAACATATTGTGTTTTCTAGAACAGAAAGTATCAAATTCCTTACTACTTTCCGAAAATATATGCTAAAACTATACTTTTACTTTGGTTAAAACAAAACACATTAGCAGCACTAAACTGAAATAGGACAAACATATTTTTATCAAATAAAGATTATTTTTCCTTAACTATAATTTTAACACATAACCGATTAATTATTTTTTAGATATTTTGGTTACTTACTCGGTTTTTTCAACTTCAATGGATATGATAGTTAATTTTTTTACTAATTAATAACTTAGTTTCAAATACAAAACTATGTAACATATAATACATCTTAGCGAACATTTCATCAGCTCGCTTAAAAGGTTAAGTTCTCTGAAGTTCTAAATAGAAAAATCTACTCTCCTATTTTGCAGGAGAAATAATAAACGGAACACAGACACTAATTTTAATTCCGATAATACAGCTATGAAGGGAGTATTGTGGATAATTTTTTTAATAATGAAAAATTTGACTCCTTGTAAAATGTTCATATTAATGTTGGTCAACGCATCAGGGATCATCTGTAGAAGTTAATCTTAGATACGTTGACATCGGGAGAGATTTCGCTTCTTTCTATGAAAATGACTTCAAGGGTTAACATTCAACTTCTGTGATCAATTCCGATACAGCTGTGCTGATTCATTCTAACCAAAATCCTTTTAATCCATCCTGTCAAACAGAAGTAGTAATTAATAGTAATTAATCTTAAGTATCATAAAAATTCGCAGAATTAAAACTTTACACATGTGTTACAGCAGATTTCATACTGCTTATCATTCCTTACCTTTGCATGATACTTTACTACAGAATTCTAAGTAGAAAAAACATTTCTACATCAGACGGAAATAAAATAAGAAGAAATCACCTAAATGATTTATATTTAATCCTTAGGATTTTCTTTGTATTATCTGCAATGACCGTATTGCTTGTCGGCTATTTTCGATCCAAGACTGAGATGAATAATTCGTCGGAGTGATGAATTATTCGACACAATGATGAATGAATCTCAGCAATGACACGAATGAATATGGATCTCAGGACGCTCAGATATAATGATGATGTCTTCCGTTAACTTAATGTTATACACACCTTTCCTTCGTTTCTAACTATTAAAAGACTATTAGGTTTAATGTCAACGAGAAGGTTACAATCAATTTTAAATTTGGGAAACTGTATTCATATTAAAATGGGGAAGCTCTTGTTTTAAGAAGAGTGAAATATAGTTATGCTCACAGATAAAAATATTTAGGATAATTTCTTCCTTTGCAAATTTCTATTTGCGTTTATAGACGATTAACTGCAATTAAAATTTTAAATTTATTTTCTTGAAAACAATTTAATTACGGTTTGATAGTTTCATTGAATAGAAAAATATAATATGATTAGTATGCGTATAACTAATTATGAGGTAATTGTTTCTAATATTCCTTTATCACAGTTTTAGTCTATGTGTGATACTGACGCAATTTTAATGAAATAAAATTCCTTTTTTGCCTCTTCACGAATGACAAGCAGAAATTAATGAAGCAATTTGCATTACATTAATACAAATTTGGAATTTATATTTAGTTATTTGTTATTAAAAAGTTCAAAATTATTATGCATATTGTGTTATTAATTTTGTAGGTATACAACTTTCTAGTAAAATGTTCAAAAGTTGAGATATATATTTTGACCTCGATTGAGTGCCGTAAAGCGGGGAGGTCTGATGGCTAAAATTTATTTATTTTTAAAAACCTAAAATATTTCATGATATATATCTTATTGGTCAATATTAATATTTAATTATATGTAATAATGTTTGAACTTATGTAGAAAACGTTATTTTTTCTGAACTGAGTAAGATCAGAAAGTACTAAGGTAAGAATTTGGTCAAAAATTAAATTTTGTTATATATATATTATATATATTTATTTATGGTTAATATGTAAATTATATATGCGGTAATAGCAAGGAGAAGACAGAACAGTGTCGGTGCATTATAGCTATATAGGATAGATTGCCGATCCATATTGAAGAGGAAGACTTCTGATTGCATAGTACGCTAATATGTTTAAGAAACATATAAGTCGGGGCAATTTTAATTCCACTTTTATTTTCCAGTTGACGTTTGTAGCCACAATTCCCTTGGCACTATAGTCGTGCCTATTCAAGAACATTTACACTTTTGATATTATAGCGATAGGAAGTGAAGACACGGAAATTGCATCCTAGCAGGGTAGACATCAAAGCTGAAGAGCGTAGTTATGCAAGATGTAAGCACACGAACAGAAAGGTTTTGGTTTGAGTTAAAAAGTTTCAGTTCCCAATTATTACGTCATCAGCGTGCATTGCGCAGGCCATGCAAAATAGTATGATTTAAAAATGACACAATCCAGGGAAGTTATTACGAGTTTTAAAACAGAGAAGGAGAATCAAAGTGTTTAACGTTAGTTTAAATTATAATTAAAATTTACATATTTTTTATTTTACATATATATCTATCTATCTAACGAATAAATAGAAAGTGAAAAGAAGTTCAAATTCTAACCTAATGTGTAGCTGATAACAGGAACAAATGGTGATAATAATGCAAAAGCAATTAAAGTAAAACATTTAAAATCTCTCCCAAGTTCAATTTATAACAAATCATATCCAATAATGTAAACCAGGACTGTAGTGATTAATTTCATGAAAGGTGCAAAAACACTCAAAAAAGTGTTACAACATCAATTGAAAAAGGATAACCTAAATTCTGAAATGTGAAAAGAAGAATCAAATAAGTATAATAAAAAGAGATATATTATAACAAACTCAATTGACATTGAGGAGCTAAAATTTTGAGAACTAATTTTTGAAAACCTACTCGTGCGACTTTTACAAAACTTGGTAGTTTGGCATAAATTGAGTCGTAGAATCGAAATATGAAAAAAATTGGCATGTCATTTCATCACTACAGTAATTCATTTTGGCAAATACGATTTTGTGTTAATATATTTATATTAGAACAATGCTATATATACTAAAAGTAATACATATTTTATGTCGCGCTTTCAAGACATGAAAAACGCAAGTTGAATTTCGTGAATCCGCCCAGTAGATCGGGAGATATAGAATTGACGGCCCCCCCTTTTTTTTGCAGTGTACAAAGACTGCAAAAAAAATATATATATATATATATAAATAAATAAAATAAAATAATAGCCTTATAAAAGCTTTTTGTTTTCTTGGTATTAAAATTTTAGTTTAGCATAATCGGGAACCACCCAATTTTTTAATGTTGTTTAAATGACAATTTGGTTTTGTTCTTTACATTTATTTTCTTTTGAATTTCGGATTTGCATATAAAGATTCTAGACCAATTTGATTTTTTTTTTATTTGCCTTTTTCATTATGTAAAGTTTTTTTTTTTTTTTTTTTTTTTTTTTTTTGAGTAGTCAGTTTAGCAAAATGTTTTGTTTTATTCGTTTTTTAAAATGTTTCGTAGGCGGGTAGGGATAACCCTGGTACATTTGAGATGCGATTTTTCAGTTTTATATGAATTTTAATACCTTCAAGGAGCATTTATTGTTTATTTTTTCGGTTTTTGATCTCAATGAACTTGGAGAACGAAACATGTTTTCGAAACATATTAATCGGCTTTTATGAAGCTTTAATTCATTTTCCCCTTAAGAGTTCTGAGCTGGAATTTCAGAAAAAGGAGATTAATTTATACTTTTATGTTTTTATGGTCTTGTATATTTTTTACCATCTGCATTTTCATTTTTATTTTTAGATTTTGTACTATTATGAATTCTTATTTTAATTTTGATTTGTTTTAGATTTTGTGTTAAACCCCCTATACACAGTTGCAATTATTAATATTGGTGAGGAATTGCCTTTCTTTGACTCCAATTTAGTTTTAACTTTAGATGGTTTAAGTCTATTTTACTTGAATCCGACAGCTATAGAGCAGGATGTGTATAAGTATTTGCGTCTAATTTTTAGCCTCTTATGTGTCTACTGTAATGTATTGTAGCGTATTTTATATTAATAATATCATAAACGCAACTGAATGAAGAACATTACGGGTTTACGCACCGACCCAATATGTTCCAATATATATATATATATATATATATATATATATTAATATAACACCCCAACACTGCAAAAGTATGCGTCACGTTCCTTGCCTGCAACTTTTTCAAGTTCGGTATTTTGCTAAAATATGTAATTTTCTACATTTAACAATTTTGTCACATTTTCAGTAGAAAGTACTTTAAATCAGACTGAATGCCAAAGCAATATATGAGATGCTTTTCTTAAACGCAGCAGGAGGTATGTTGAGTTTTAATGAGCAACTTCTGGTTTAAGTTACCACACAAATTGCTTTATCGCACGCTAACATGCCACCATGCGTAAAACACGGTCGCTGCTACTCATTTGTGCACGATTTGTAATTCATTATTCTGAATTTAAAATTTTCTCCTCTGCTTAACTTAACTAATAGAATCCTTACTCTTCGAACAAAATATGAAGCTACTTTTCGCCACCAAGTACCAATTTTATGGGATACAAGAAATATTCAGTGTTATAATAATAAAATAATATAAAACTAGAGCACAAAATTCGAGTATGTTTCGTTTGACTGCATGGAATTACTTTGGATTTTGAAAATTTAACAAACATAATTATCCATATTTTACCTAAAGGACATCATATTTAATGGTACCTCCTTTTTTCCACCTTTTCTCATTTAGTGACATAGTGTTTCTTTTTCTTTGCTCTCACATTAAGAAGTTCAAGTATTATCAGTCACCATGTGAGGAAATGTCACAATATTTTGTGCATTCGTTTGTGATATAAGAGGTTAGTACATCTAGTTACCAACCGAAACATTAGTGGCTGGAACGAAGGTTCAAACGATGTTTCAAGTTCCCAAGCTTCGAAACTCCTAATGGTATCATACATGAATTCTCTTTGCCTTTTTTATCTATCATTCCTTGCATTTATCCAATAGACATAAATTAATGAAATCGTTTCTCCTTTTAATCTAAAATAGTTCTTAAATTTTCAAGTCCATACTAGATTGTACTAAATGCAGCTTAAATGAGACAATTCAACATAAGTGAGATACGATTCTCTGGTATGAAAGCACTTTCGTTAATCCTCATAATTTTTTCTTTTCTTATTTCCCCAAATGATTCTCTACAGTGTTTGTTTGAATTGCAAGTATTCTCTGCTTTATTTTGTGCTTGCTCAAAACGTTAGGGTTAGAGTTTAATCTAAATAGTCGTTTAGAACATATTTCATCTTTTACAATAAAGCCCAATGCGGCCAGAAAGATCTCTTTAACCCTTAAATGAATGTTGTTGTCATTTGGCAACATACTCATACTTAGTTACGTAAATCAAATAAAAACACAAATTTTAGCTTACTGCATAGTGTAACCACTTAGCTACATACTGATTATGTATATAGCTTGGAATGTTTCAAGTGTGGTAGCACCACTAACGGTGTAACGGTCATTATTGATGTTGTATGGGGTATTGACATCATTTGTGTTTACGAATTTTTGATTTTGTGTTTGTTGTTATTTTGATGTATTCAAAGTTTTAAAATTGTGTGAACAAGTTTATAAGATATATATATTTTGCACATTTGCCTAGCATATTTGTTTTTGTAAAAGTTAGTAATATTTTTTCAAAAATTGGAATTAAATGTTAGGTTAGAATTCTTTTAGTATTTTTCCTATTTTATTTTATATCAATTCTAATGTATGTTTAACTTTAAAAATAAAATTAAAAATTCATGCATTTAACCATTTGATGCGCGGTGGTCGCGCCCTGAAACTACCAATTTTCGAATTTCTTTCTCTTCTTCCTTCCGAAATTTTTGAGTGAAAATCAATTGCTTACTGATCTTTTACCTCTAAATAACACAAAATGACTGCAGAATCATGCATGTTTTAGGTCTTATTTCTTCAAATCGAATGCTTATTAAAGTTCGTTTTCAATGAGACAAAATAACTTCCTTTTATTAATATAAACAACTTTAAATATCAAAAGCTATTCATCGCACATCATGATTTCTACCATAAACAATAAAAAATAGCAATAATTAAACTGAATACACACAAAAAACCTCTATATTTATGGCATTTGCTTTGTGCTTTCAGGGCGCGGCCACTGCACCACTAGAGTGTTGTGTCACAATGCTCACAATGCTCTAGAGCAGGGATGTCAAACTCATAGGTACACTTGGGCCAAACAAACAAGGTTTAACTTTAGGCGGGCCGCAAAAAAAATCAATATTTATAGAAACGTAGATTTATTTCGAATAATACAATAATAAACATATATATATATTTATATAGAAAAGAACAAGAAAAATTTAATGTTTACGTCCTGATACTTGACATCTCTTCTCTGCTATTATCTTTCCTATTTCGGGAGAAATTTTGTTTGCAGTGATAACTTTCAACGCTGACCCAAGGTGAGCATCATTAATACGGTTTCTAATATTAATACTTATTACCTTTCATGGCTGAAAATAACTGCTCGCCCCGATAAGTGCTACCAAACATGGAAATAATTTCATATGCGAATTTTCGAGTATTTTCATACCTGGCTGGTAAATATTTGTAAAATTCAGGCACGCCCACTTCAATGAATTTTGCTTTCAAATTTGAGTTGCATTGAATCTCGATCACCTCCATTTGCATATGGCTGGGTACTGAAACAATACTTATTGAGAAAATCGAAGAAAACAAAAAAAACAAAAAAAAAACAAAAAAAAAAATGTCTTCGAGGGAACTAAAATCATTAAACCTCGTTTCAAATTCAGTTGTTAAATTTTCAATTTTTCCTGCGTAATTTTGATACGAACAAGTATCATCTAAACTTGATTTTTTCATACTGCACGTCGGGAAGTGCATCAAATCTTCATTTTTAAGTTGTTTTTCCCAAAGAGCTAGTTGACATTTGAATGCTTTAATTATGCCAAACATGTTCGTAATGATATGATCTTTTCCTTGTAACGATAAATTTCAATCGGTTCAGTGTTTGATTACATCAACCAAGAAAAATAAATCTTGTATCCATATTGGATCGTAAAACAAACTTACGTCTTGATTTTTCGTTTTTAAAATCTGACATATTTCTTCTTTCAAATCCCAGAATTGTTTGAGAATCTTGGAGCAAGATAACCAACGTACCTCGGTATAGTAGGACAAACCCGAATATTCACTATCTAACTCACTTAAGAAAGCAGTGAATTGACGCTGATTTAAACTTCGAGATCTTATAAAATTTATAACTTTTTTATATATTACAAAACATTCTCCATATTTATTACTTTCGTGCGTAGAACTTCTTGATGTATAATACAGTGCATATGATAAATGTTTGAACTGTGAATTTCACTAAGTTTGTTTCTTAGTAATGCTACGAAGCCCTTGTTTTTCCCGGTCATTGATGGAGCGCCATCTGTAGCTACAGAATTTAATTTTGCCAAAGGTAGATTGTATTTCTGCAGACGTCCAAAAACGCAAGTAAATATATCTTCTCCTATGGTAGTACCAGGCATCGGTATTAGTTCCAGTAATTCCTTAAAAATGTTAAAATTCTTGTCACAAGAACGAAGAAACACTGCTAATTGAGGTTTGCCACTAATGTCCGAATGTCCGTGCTCTCGTCACAGGCAATGGAGAAACTTTCGAAACTAGATGATTTTGCTTTGATCTGATCACTTAAATTCGCGGCTAAATCAGTAACTCTTTCCGCAACTGTATTTCGAGACAATGAAATTGATTGAAAAGCCTTCACATTTCCAGGACAAACAATTTCTCCAGCTTTCATTAGGCATTCCTTGATGAAATCACCGTCAGTAAAAGGCTTCGAATGTTTAGCTATCAACTCGGACAAGACGTAGCTTGCATGTACCGCCGCTTCACTTTCTTGCAATACTTTACTAAACATGGACTGTTGCTTTTTCACTCCTGACATGAGCTCTTTCGACTTTTCTTCTCTCATTAATCCTTCGTAATTGTTATATTTCGATTTGTGTTGTTCGTAATGACGTTTAATATTATATAACTTTGATACATTAATAGTATTATTACATATCAAGCAGATTATTTTATCTTTTTTTCACAGCAAAAATATTCTAATTCCCATTTTACTTGGAATATTCGTCAGCGATTTTTCGTTTAATTTTACTACCACTTGGTTTTGATATAGACATACTGAATACAAAGAGCTGGAATAAACACGGTTAACGTTAAAAAGTTAACAAAAATTCTTTCCACAAGAGATAAATCAAAAACTGAAATATTTCTTCAAAAATATTCTAACAATATCACAAAATGTCAAAAGTTTAGCAAAAATCAATTCAAAACAGAGAAACTAATTCTCTCTCACAGCGAAATCGCTACAAATCAATCACAGCATTAAGTAAATTAAACAGTTCACTAGAACTACAGCTACTACTGAGATGAGTTGTTTGTTCTCGGCTTTTATAAGCTTTATAATTAATTTCTCGAATATACTGGAAACAACTATAAATTTCTGGATTTTTGTGGATGGCAACAGCAATTACGAGATATTTATTTATTAGGTATTAAATGCACGCGCTGTTCTATTTTTAACCTTCCAACGCAGCTGTCTTTTCAAAAATCGTCTGCGTTGCTAAGGCAACATGAAGCAAATCTAATTACAATTCTAAATAAAAAAACTAACTAAATAAATAACTATGAAATCCGTAACAATATGAATTAAGTAATAATTAATAATAAGGCAAAGTGCATGCACCAATATATCGTACAAAACTATGATTGGAAAACTGAGACCATGAGTTCGGCCACATTCGGCTATCGGGGGATGCGTACAAGTTCTGAGTGCACGTGTCCCCCAAAAGCCGAAGGTAGCTGAACGCTAGCTACTCACACGCATTTGTAATTTAAGTAGTGTGTGTTTCAGCTCGCTGTGAGTAATCTAACAACACTGAATAAATTATCGTTAATTACTTAGCAGTAAACATTTAATTTTTTTCTTCGTCGATATGTTATTTTATTATTATATATTATTATTTGCCGATATATTGGCCGGGCCGCAAATATATTTGTTGTGGGCCGCGAGTTTGTCATCCTTGCTCTAGAGGCTCGGTGGTATCGCCTTGAAACCACTGCTCTTCACAATGGCGTTAGCTTACTTCTCAAATTTGAATGTTTATTTTTAGCCGGATATAGATAAGGAGTTTTGAAACCACAGTTATTTTATTACTAAACAATACATGCACCTGCCCAGTAAAAAGGTCTTTCTTTTCCAGAGACTTTTCTCTTACCTCAACACACTTGCTCCCCAAGTTATAGTATTGTGATTTTATAAATTATTTCATGTGGTTTAAATTTAATGTAAATATACTTTGCTATAATTATAAATAGAAATTGCGTAAAGTTTTATTTAAATTAAAAACATTTTCTGAATATTTGGGGACGAAATACGAATAAAATAAGTATAAATGGAAAACGAATGATCCGTACCAAAACCAAAAAGACCAAGTCCCCTCCATTAACATCAAAAAACCACAAATTCCATGTGCCATATGAAAAGAAACTAAATAACGCTGGACATATACCAGTGAAATTTAGATCCAGGCAGTGTACATTTTGTTGTACAAGGAAGAAAACTCATAGAAGATACATGTGCGAAATGTGCAATGTGGGTCTATGCATGTACCAAAAAGACAAAACATGCTTTGAAGAGTGTCACAAAAAATATTTGTTCTTTGAAAAAAAAAAAAAAAGAAAAGAAAAGAAAAGAAAAAAAAAAAAAAACACTGAGTCTTTTTTTTTTTTTATCCTTATTTTACTGAGTTTTTAAATCCATTTAGCCAAACGTCTTTATTATGTAGGTACTTATATTTTCACTCCTATAGAAAAAATACATAAATGTTTATTTTTCCTGACGATTTACTTTGTTAACTAATGTAAAAAATTATATATTATGCAATTCCTACACACATATATATATATATATATTTTTAAATTCGTAAATTTCGTCATTTATTGGAAGCGCGCACGGAGAAAGGTAAGTTTTTTCCCTTACTACCTAGGTAGGTTTTAAAGTCCTAGACGCGCGGTGGTTTCACAGTGCGACCACCACCCACAGAACAATCGACAAGAGTAGATTTGTTTTAATTCATATATTATTTGTCTCTAGGTTCATAATATTCAATTTCTAGAGTTTTTATTTAAAAAAATTATGACAATAATATCGCGCGCGTCAAAGGGTTAAGTCTTAAAGAAGGGACATCTTTTTCCTTACCAAATTTAACAAACAATTTAATAAGCTTCAGATTTGCACGAAATTTGTGACAATACAACCTTTTTTTGTCCTGAAGGCTATTTGTAGTAATTATTAAATAGTTATTCATCATGTTAAGTAAATTGCTTGTTTCATATAAAATCATGTTATTTTTTTATTAAGTAATTTAGTTCTTCCATTTGCAGAGTCATTAGGTATTTTATTCAGAGCAAGGGGCGTGGAAAATGTGCAGTGCATTCCCCGAGATTCGAACTCCGGACCTTCCAGTTACGAACGAAAAGGCAAGCGGTAACAATGAAAAACAACCTGACACCTTCCCCCCATGACGACTTAAAGAGTGCCTGGTAGGAAGTGACCTTTGCAATTACATCTGAAAGCACATGGTAAAGAAGGGGAAAAAACTTTATACGTTTCAAAGCTTGTTATTTTTATACTGTTATGTGGTAATTCCAATATATCGCTTAGTATTTCTATGTTAACAGATTTATTCAAAATATATCTAACGACATTTAGAGTAGGGGTATGTGTCTTCTTTAAATAAAGTTCCTTATTAATTATTTGACAGGCATGACACTTGTCGTTAACATATTGTCTGGATTTTATTTTATTTACGTTTTTTTTTTCCTTGCTCTTTTTGAAAGGTTTGATCTTAACTATCAGTTTTAAGATTAATTTCTGTTAAACCCCCAGTAGCAGCTTCTTGGACTTTAATCAATCAATTTTCTTTTTCGGATATGACAGGCTGATATTGTGTCATGCTGTGTATCAGTCAATATTTTTTTTTATTCAAACATATAGCGCATGTAATTGGTATGTGCTATTTACGCGCTCAAAATGTTTTATTACCCGTTATTTTGTTACGGGAAAGTGCAGGAATGTTCAAAAGAGTTCACAAGATTTTATCTAAAATTATTAAAATATTTATCATATTTTTTATTAATTAGTAACTGATAGTGTATAATATTAAATGAAGGCTCACGAAGTTTTGACCTACAAGTGTTGTACATGAGTTCTTTCGTCGCATGGAAAACATCACGACGATGGTCAAATTCGTGTATTATTTTCTCTGGCATATGCTGTATTTCATTCCTCATCATAAAAAAAAAATCTGATGTATGCACCACATGGTTTCTTTGTACGGGATATTAAATTATACACATCTTTTCTTGCATTTCATTTAAACGTATTCGATTGAATTAAATCTACTTCGTCGATAGCGCATAAACCACAATAGAATAAATGCACTCTTTAAAATTCACTATATTTTATTACCATAGCGACACTTTGACCCTAGTTTCACTTAACGGCGTTACATTTCATTTATTTTTTAACTTAGAATGCACACAATTTATATCATCCTGCGAATTATCTAATAGTTGCTTCATGCTCTATTCAAATATTATAATAAATCTAAAACGATGTATAAAAAAATTAAGCTAAGAACAACAACCAAAAAAAAAAAAAAAAAAAAAAAAAAAAAAAAAAAAACAGTTTTCACAGACGATTCAGTATTTCTCATTCAATTAATTCAATTCTCACGTCGCGACAAGGCAAAAATGCATAAACTCAAGATGTCTGTATTGAAAATAATGAAGTAAATCTTAAACACTTATTTCCTCGAATAAATTCCAGAATGGATTAAGCATGATTTAATTCTCAATAATAAAAGAAGGCGTTATCTTTGTTATTGCGTAGCTTAATTTCTCTAGATTGGCAAGAATTTTACTATTGTGCTGTTTGAAATGTAAACACGCAATGGCCGCCATGGAAAAAAATTATTAGCCTTAGCGGCACTTAAACATTATTTAAATTGTTGATAAGTCTAAAATTATTGCACACAGATTTGCTAAAGGCATAAACACCTTAACCGGAAGATAAGGACAACATAATTCAGTCATTCTTAAAGCAAAAAATACACAATTTACAAACATATAAGAATAAAGAAACTGAGATCACTGAGCCGAGCAACAGAGTGGATATATATATATATATATATATATATATACATATATTTATATACTTTTGTTGCTGCCGATTGCAACCAAAATACGAAGGGCACATCTACGTATTATAACAGTCCTGTATACAAAACTTCAACGTTCTGAGGCTACTCGTTTTTCAGTTATGCGAGATACATACGTACTTACGTACGCACAGACGCCAAGAAAAATTCTCTTCAGAATTAATTTTAAATTAGCTTTACAATTTTTCACTGATTTTTGTTGTTTGACTTCTAAATTAGTTTTTGTTCGGCATGTTATTGTGTCTTAATAAGACAATCACTAGATTAACAGCTTTGATAAACTTTCAAACGAAAATATCTTATGGATTAAATATTATAACTTGGGAATGACTGTATCATATTTGTATTTTATGACAATATAGAATCAATAACGCGGTTAACCTAGTTTTACTTCGACATTTTATGTTTCCAACTTCCCAGTCATATAGTATGTGCTTAGCAAATATCCAGTTAGATGGAAAAACTGAAGCTTCACAGTAATTGATGACTTAGGAGCTGTAGTATATGTGCGAATTTCTGCTTTGAGGTTTCAGTTTTTTAATACGCTATATGGGAAAAAACTGAAAATAACAGTTTTTGATAATATTTATAAATTATGAAATTTTCATTTTCTTTTGTAGTGTAACAAATAAAACGTTTCTGAAAGAGAAAAACCTCCCATTATTTCAGTGCTTTATTTCCCTTTACTTAAACAACAGGACCCCAGATTTAGTTCTCAACGATGTTGTCAAACTAGCAAATAAAAATCGAGATGTTCAGATAACAGTGAGTTCAATAACTTGTATTAGTAAATGCTAGATCGAAAGAACTCTTGAAAGACAATAGAAAAATACAAGAGATTAAACAACTGACATTTAAATTTGTTTGCCAGTTGAGCAACTAAATATCAAACAATAACAAAAATAATGATGTAGTAGCTATAAGTTCATTGCAAATGGGGGGGCATGTGATAATAATCGTATTATTTCACACTTAACATTGAGTGATAAAACCACATAGTTGGACGTACAATAGCCTGATAGTTCGCAACATCAACGAAAATAAAAGAGAAGTAAAGACTGCAATAAAAGAAAACGAATAATAAAATTAGCAGCATTAATTATACTCGTACATGTTCTTTATTTCCGCGAATGGATGTGTCCTAGCTAAACATTACTCCCATACTGAGGGTACCACGCTAACAGGTGGCAGCACCAGGCCTCTCCTTCTCTACTCTATGAGGTGACAAAATTACTTTATAATTGATTATGATGTAATGATTTATTTATGATGATTTTAAAAAGTTTTTTACGATTCAGTATTATGTTCATGGGGGATGGGTAGTTTACTATCATTGTGCTAAGAATGAATAAAAGTATTTTAGTTTCTTTTTCTTCTTTTCTTACTCCAATCGAGTTTCTCATTCGTCTCTATTTAGCTAAAATTTTAATTTCACCACTTAACACTTTCTCTCAGATAAAAACGCATCGATTTTAAATTGTCTTTGATAGAGACTGTTACTGGAGTTGGAACTTGCTGATTTTCAAACTGATTTATCTGTGAAATCGCTTTCTTCGAGCTCCGAAAGCTATTTGGCCTCTTGTTCCTAAAGAAAAATACCCAATTTTGGTCCTAGTTTGTCTGGCAATGTTCAGCTCTACATATCTGTGTGAAATTTCTTTTTATTAAAAAAATATTAAAAAGTATTAAAAATAATACAGAAACAGACTCAATGATGAACACGAGGACAACCGTATTCGAATGGCAGTCACTAGCTGCTCTCCAAATATTATAAAATGTGTTGATGGCAAAAAAAGAGTTACTACATGGAGTTAAACTCTCAACTAATAGGTCTGCTAAAATATGTTATTACATTTGTTACTTATTAATAACTATACTTCAATTTCTTTCTTATGTACTACTCAATTTTAGTTTCTTTTTGTCATATACAGTTCAATTAAAATTGATTTTATATTTACTCGAAATGTAAGTTTATGAGCAATAAACAAATAATTTTTTTTTAAAATTGGTAGTTCAGTAGGATTTAAAACGTACGATAGCTCAGAAGCTTCTTAAATTTGGCGACCATTGCTTTAGAGTATCGTCTTTGTTAATTCCAGATGAGAAACTAGAGAACACAACAGAAATTTTCCCCCTGGGTTAAGATAGGAGTACGTGGTTTTCGAAATAAATCTTCACAGTTGGTGAAAGGAGGGAAAATATTTCTAACGCCAGTTTTAGATGCCAAACATTTATCTTTGGAAGGAAAAAAAAAAGGGGCGAATGTATGAGATTTTTAATTTTTTTCGAAATAAGGGCTTTGAGGTGTATCAAATAATAAAATGGTTTAGCAGCTTTTTTTCCTGATCAAAAAGATATATTATTACCTATATTTATAAAAAATTAAAAAGGGGTCCTTACGGGGTCCGATGATCGAAAGTGTGTCTGTGGGGGCGATTCTCGCTATCATAGTACGAAGCATGCTCTTTTTATTTATTATCGAAAGCATAAAATATAATAACTTCAAAAATGCAACATAATTTTTCATCTGAGTGGCAGTGTTTCCTTTTGAAATTTATATTTTAATTATAAATTTGATTTTTCGCATGAGTTATGTCTCCCTGTAACTTTATACTTGTTCAATTACATCATGATACAGTTTACGCACGAAATGTTATATTTGCTAAATGTTTTCGTAGGATAATAATATTGAATTTAAATCACTTTCAAAGGCTTTTTACCCATACTTTACATAAATATATTCATTCGGCATCATCAAAGTGCGTGAAAACATAAATTTTGTTTTTAAAATTAAAAATTTCTAGCGAAATTTAAGTTTTGACTTGAGACTTATAAAACTATATTCAGGCACCCATATCTTTAGATGACACCAAAAGTACAAAAAATAGATGAAAAACAAAAATTAACTATTGGTAGCTACCTGGAAAAAATATCTTTATGCGACACCGGTATAAAATATAGACCGGCCCTCAAAATTCAAGATTTCACTCTACATTTTTAAGTCTTAGTTTTGTGCTCTTAGGGTCCATAAGTTACAATTCATGCAAAATTTTACCACAATTTAAATTATTTATATACCGACCCTCAAAGGATTAATCAAAACAATACAGTAATATGAGAAATACAGTAATATGAAACAATACAATAATATGGACAATACAGTATTCGAAATAACAGATGATAATAAATAAAGTAGTGATTACAAATAAAAAGCAAAATACTGAGAAAGGATAAGTCATTATAAACACTGTTTCATATCACGTCGGTCCACCTTCTCCGCGGATAACAGAAATAATACGCCTAGCACAGTGATGATGAGAATGCAAAGATCTTTTGCAAAGAGTCGACACGATTCATTTTTGGGAATTGTGGAGATAAGGTAAGTATATGGAATGTGTAGCAGACGGAGTGGGGCATTGTCCGCTTAAAGGAGTGCATCGTTCTATCAAAACATGCTTATGGAAACGTCGTGGAGCAGATGGAACCTCGATTCATCGAACAAGCTGATATGTTTCCAGTTTTCTACACCCCAGTAGTAGTGAGGTTTATCAAATTGCAGAAGCAGCAATCGATGCCTTATCTTTAGGAGTAGAACCTGAGATGGCCTTTGGCTGTTACAGCCAAATTACTGTTAAACAAATCTCTTGCAAATCTTGGACAAAATTGCTTGCATTAATACTTGTTGTAATGAGCTTGCTTACAAGGTGCGCTTGTTAAAGTTGACACTGTACGACGGAATATCAGAGAACTTCGCGCATCAGTCGCTGGTTTACGGCTGCATTTTCCGCGATTCAAGCCGGTGTCTTCACTTTGTTGCACATCCGTAACACAGTACTGTGTGACATGTCCAACATTTTTTGCAGTGGCTGATATTGAACATCTAGCCTTATGACGGCCGATAATTTATCCTTACTTAAATAATCCTTATTTATGATAACAATCTTTGCCGTGACTGTTGACACTCTGATTTTTATCCTTTATGGCACTCAAGGCAACCAAAGGCTTTCAAGCCATTGGTATAATAATTTGGCTTTTCAGTGTAAATAATAATCATAATATAATAATGAAAATGATAATATATAGTAATAAAATTAGATAGTACTAATATT
This sequence comes from Stegodyphus dumicola, assembly GCF_044657685.1. Classification (NCBI taxonomy): domain Eukaryota; kingdom Metazoa; phylum Arthropoda; class Arachnida; order Araneae; family Eresidae; genus Stegodyphus; species Stegodyphus dumicola. Next base: position 78,670,549 of record NC_140772.1, on the reverse strand, counting down.
GGTAATGTTGTCATTTTTATCATCGTTAAGAAGCTTTGGCGATAATCGAAAAGAGTAGCGATTTACAAGTTTGCGATACCACATAATTATGATGAGGCATGGCTCTACTTAAAACGTCCGTCCCTCGCATGCATATACGAGTATTTCGCTGACTGAGACGATAGTGCTACATTGCTTTTGTTAGATTTCAGTGCGACGTATATTTTGCATAAAGCCTTAATGTTATTTATCATTTTGTTAAACTAAATGTTCCTACATGCTGCTCTAGATTTCTTCAAAAAGATCGTTTTTATAAATAAATGGCAAAAATGTATCTATCATATAGCATAGATCTAAGAAGTCAAGCCAGAATTACACAGGTATCAATACGAAACTGTGTTACTTATGAACAGGGGAGCGAATTTCAGTGAAAGCTTATGCCAGAACTACAAATAATTGCTCCTTTAACATTAACTGTTCATTCTTTTTGACACTTTTCGAAGAATAATATGTAACATGCTTTCTGAGGATAAAGGTTGAGTTCGTAACTATCCTGTTAGACGGAAAGCATTACGGCAGATTACTTCAAAAATATACATATTAATGTTTCCTCTTCCCTTCTTACATCAGGTGGATCCCAAGGTACAGCTACTCATTAATCTTGTAATAAACTCGATGGAATATCTGCATAGGTTAAGTTTTGATTTTTTAGGCAACTATGAAAGCGATTACTAGCTTCATTATTTATATTATATTTCAGCATTACAAATATGGCTACCGTAAGCCGAAACCATGCTTAAAATGCTGAAACGAATGTCACAAAAAGACGAAGGTACATAAAGTGGTGCTTCTTCAGGGAATAAATATATACCTCTTGCAGAATTCGTCATTTAAACTCGGGTGAATTAATATTCCAAACAATATTGAGATCTAGCGGGATTATTGCTTCATAACGAAATATAAACCTATATAAAATGTATGTCTCTTATCCAGTTTTCATTAAAATGCCCAGCCTAAAATCTTTTTAAATTTTGGATGGCACTATATCTAAAATAATATAGCTTCGCTAACATAAAATATGGCTTTTGCGAGATATAGAATGTATAATGTATATGGTTCGGAAGGTGAGCTTTGAAGAATACCGAGACTGTAGATAAAATTCTAACTTTGGAAGAAATCTAGATTTCGTGATGCAGACGAACCCAGGGGACAGTTAGATTTCATATTTGTATTTCTTGCGTCACGAACATAAAACGTGATCTAAGTTATTCCAGATACTATTATTTTTTGACTCAATTTCCTGCGATCAAACTCAAGGGAGAAAATATGACAAACGTAACATTCCTTCTTATCTCGTAGAAGTGAAATCTAGCAAAATGATAGGCAGAACCTTTGCATTACAAAAGAAACATTTATATATTTATAAATGTAAACAAAATTGTGAAAATATATTTATAAATTTCGTGCATTATACCTTTAATGGTCTTTAGAAATAGTTTTTTTCATTTATGTTTCCTGTATTTTACCGGTTTTTTAATGATGCGCTTTCTCTGAGAATATATAGATATGTTATTTTCCCCTTCATATAGAATTTACTCTAAAATTGCCTACACACGTATATAAAAATATAGTCGGATATCGCTGATATGTTACACATATAGGAAAATACACATGCACATAATATGGCTAAACATTAGTACATGCAATTCAGAAAAGGGCCAGTGTCTAAAAGCCGCCGCCCTTCTGCCGATTTTTGAAATTTTTTGCATTGTTCCGAAACAGATAATATCGCCATATCTATTGATTTAAGCAAGTAAAATATTAAAATTTCAATAATTAAAATTAATGCAACTATGGTTCTTGATTGAATGCAAAGAGTTTTGGATTATTTCAAGAAATATGTAAATTTTTGCATGTTCAGCTAACAGCTTATAAAAAAAGCATGTGAAACTCATTTTTGGTATGTGATGGGAAAATTATGTTAATTCTACGCTATTTTATTAACGTGTCTATATTTCGTTACTTGAAATTTTTGTCATAAATCATTACCCACACAAGTTTAATCGAAAGTAAATATTTTGTGTAATAAGGAAAGGTTTGTATTTAAATATTTATTTAATACTAATAACAACATACAATATACACTCACTTCCAAAAGTTAAGCACAAAGATGTAAAATGCTTAAAAAAAAAAAATCAACAAATACTGCTTTGATTGACACAAGATTCGGCAGGAAAGTACCATGTATGTTTATGCATAAAACAAAATCAATAATTGTATACAGAAATGAAAACGATATTAAATTTTTGTAAGTTATCAGATAATGACATACTGAAGATCTAAACAGAATTATGTATAAAGTGAAAATAAACAGCATAAAATGAAAAAAAGGACATTAATAGGGTATGTGATCCCCCTTCACCTGTATACAAAGTTTACACCTTGTGACCATGCTTTCAATTAAATGGTCAACCACCGCTGAATTAAGCAAGCGCAATTCTTCTTTTAGAGTAGTTTTCGGCTCAATAAGAGTGGCTGGATGTGGGAAACATGAAGGTACAGCCCGGCCGAGAGCATCCCAAAGATTTTCAATGGGATTAACGTCGGGCGAATATGCTGGCCACGCCATACGCGCAATCCCTTCACTCTCCATATAGTCATCGACGATGTCAGCTTTATGGCGACGGGCGTTATCATCCATTAAAACAAAAGTAGGGGCAACTGCTGCAGCGTACAATCTCACATTGGGTTCTAGGACTTCATCTCGACAGCCGTCAAAGAACCCCATTTAAAGATGTGCAGGTCGGTGCGGTATCCGAATGAAATTACTGCCCACACCATAATGCTTTTCCGCCTCGGAATGCGTGATGTTCGGTGATGTTTTAGGACTGATTGCGTGTTCGGTTTTCACGCCATATCCTTATACGTTTGTCATCTGGATCCAGAGCAAATCTTGACTCATCAGTAAACATGACATTGCCCCAGTCAGACACATTCCAATTGACATAGTTCCGGCACCACTGTAATCATGCCCCTCTTGATTGGACGAATAGAGGAACACAAACTCGTGGTACCCGGGCGTACGGTCCACTCATATGTAATCTTCGGCGTACAGTAGATCCAGATATTGTCTTACAAATGGACGCTGTAACCACAGATGTCACTCGTGTCAAGGTCGCTCTGCGATTCCGCTTGGCTACAATAGCAATATATCGATCTTCCGCGGGGGTTGTAACCCTTGGGCGACCGGCTACGGGCCTTCCGACAACTTTATGTGTGGTTGTTTGGAATTGTTTCCATAAACGTGAAATTACAGAATTATGAACACCGAAGAAAAGAGCAACATCTGTCATCGACTGCCCTGCTTCAATGCGGCGTCCCACAGCACACCAGAGCTCAGAAACTTTCATTCGTCTTCTGGAAGTCATAGAAACGCGTATGTCTTGAAAACAAATTGTACGAAAGTTTTAAACACCTTCTATCAGCACTTCTGTAACCCGGCTTCTTATAAGACTTTCTTTTTTGCATATTTCTTGACATGAAAGTGCGATTGACTGTTACTTAACATATTTGCATACTTCCATCTACATCTGCAGCGAACTGCATCCTCTTCAATTCTGATTGGCTTCCGGAAATTAGCATTTTCCTCTCCGTGCTTTTGGAAGTAGAGTACTTTTGTACTTTTGCTTAAAAACTGTGTCGATTTTTTTTAATTGATGGAAGTTATTTTTTCTATATAGATGCCAAGTAACCTAGCGCCGGCCCTGCACGAAACCGTATATACATTGATGTCATAATTAATCAACTACTGAGAGAAAATCAGTATTTGTAAAAGAAATAAATTATTAAACATTAATATTTCCTAGAACAATATATCAGTTCCAAAATATAAAAACTTCAACATGGCCACAAACAAGAAAGAAAGAGATGCTTAAATGGAAACCGTCACAGACACAAAATGGAAACCGTCACAGACACAAAAAGTACGAAAACGTCAGCTTAATAATCGCTGTCTGTGATGTGCCTATCATAAGAATAACAGTAATGCATAAAATAATAAAATTAATTTTATAGAGTAATATTTGTATGTGGGCACTAAATACTCTGGTTTGTTATAATAAAGGAAACGTCGAATTAAGTATTTGATTGAAAAATGCAGATCCAGAAAAGTTAACATATTTCGCGATTATCCAAATAAAAAACATTATAAAATTTATCTGTTTTTACTTGGTCTGATATTTGAACCTTTAGTCATACAACCCTACTAAACAATTAGTGAGTTATCGCTATGTCTGAAATATTATAACAGAGACTTGCAATAGTTTAGGCAACCGTCTTATTAAATTGAACCTTTAATATAACAGGGCACGGCTCATGCTACAGATATCACCACATTTAGCAATAAAAATAAATAATATCAGTCAAATAGATATTGATCAGTAGTCTGAAACTACACCGTCACATAACTAAGCTACGAACTGATTCAAGTAATTTACCGTCGTGTAAGCTTAAAGAGGTGGCAGAATTCTAAGAACTCTACGCGAGTGTCAGGAACTTTCTCTGTCTCCCAAGATGCAAAACCCTTAGCTTAAATGTACTACAAACTAATTTACATTCTGGTGAGGAATAAGGGAAGATGAATGTAAAGTAAAGATCAAGATCATAATAACTGGTAAGGTTGGCAAAATAACCTTACAAATGCTTGTATATATTTTTTTTCAATATTAGAAACATAATAAATCAAAACATAACGGAAACAATTAAAAATGAACATGAACACAGGACATTACAGAAAAGTAGAAAGTACAGAAAAGTAGGCAAAAATATAGTATTGCAGCTGAATGGGTGAGGATACATAACAGGATAAAAAATTTACATGAAGTGCCCTACTCTCTTCTTTGTTAAATTACATTAAAAACAGTTTTCAGTGATGCGAACTTAAAATGTAGTCAAGAAAAAAATATTGTTCAGAAGTGAATTAAGATCTCAGCTGTTAAATTTACTCAATTGAGAGCAATTCATTCTAGTTATGAAATAGAAAAATTCGTTTGTTACTTTTGAACCAGCTTATCCAGTAAGAGTTAAAAAATGGGAGGATCTATCTCACTAGAACCAGGATATGTTTAATATTTTTACTAATTAATTGAGGATTTACTGGCCTACTGGAACGTAGGGTTTCCCTGCGACTGCGGCTTGCGCTATTCCTTAAATCCGCTTGGCTTATCTGCATTTAGGCATTTCTAGGAACTAATCTATGCGGCTTTGATGTGTAGTAAAATTAAAATGTTCGTTAATTCTCCGTGACTTAGTAAATATGTTAAATATGTTTTTATATTTTAAGCAGTTCTTTTTATAATATTTTATTTAACATGCATAATTTTATGCAAGTAAGAATATCTTGCGCCAGGATACAAAAATGTAAGAAATGATAAAAATTTACATAAAATAAAATTCAATAACATCATTCTACCCCCAAAAGGAATTTAAAAGCCTTATATTAAGAAATAAGTACTTTTAAAAACGTACCTACGATGAAAACGAAACCGAAGAGAGGAGACGGAGTGATAAACATAATTTCATAGTTTAGACATTAAGTGAAAAAAATTAAGCTTATATAGTTGCTGATGAAATTATTCTCAACATTCTCTTAATTTAAAGGCACTGTAATGAAATCAACATTAAATTTACTCACACATAATTAAAAAGTGAACACATACAATGTGTTTTAATAACGAATTCAAATACTGTTCATAAATTAAATTATTTTTCAAGTAGGCACCATTTTGTCTGTAAAGAAAATGTTACAAAATAATACATTTCTTATATCTTAAATTTAATTTTCGAGGTTGTTCTGTAGTTGGATGCGGACTGTGGCTGAAACACATAAAATTGATTAAGCGTTATGATTTGAAAGTTATGACAGAAAAGATTTGATATGAAACTATGCTACTATTTCATTCTAAGCTCAAAATTTGTTATTCCAACCATTTCTGCTCGCTCTAAAAGCATAAGGAAACAGAATACTTTTCAACGGCTGAAATAAATTGAAAAAAAAAACTACGAAAGTTTAGTCCCTTATGCTTGACAAAGAAAAATGTATTGACAGAAATATATCATGGTACATATCCTGAAAGAAATTATCATTCATGTTTAAGAATGTTGTGATTCAAAGGCTGGGTATCATGATGCATTTTTGTGTCGCTAGTATTTCAGTAGCCGAAGTATTTCTAAATTGCAAACTGTATCGTGATTGAAGATTAAAAATAATTAAAACACGGGACTTATGGTATACTAAGGCATCAAAAGTAACAATATGTATCAATCATACTGAAAAGAGTAAAATTGTAATAATCTTGCATCATTTTATTAAAGAGAGTTAAAAGGCTTATGAAAAGAATTATTCAAGAGCAAAATGAAGTGCTTTAGATTATTAATATACTTGATAACTTTCATTATTGTTTAGAAAGTAATTCTCACGTTGCTCATGACCTCGCAATTTTACTTGTTTAAATAATGTAATAAAATACCTGAAATGAGACTTAAATAGTTCCTTTGTTAAATTGTTATATGAAATAAAATACTGAATATATCCAAAAAAAAAAAAAAAAAAAAAAGAATAATTTTACGGATTTTTAAGGATTTTATGAATTTTGATGAGCATAAACAAAACATTTCTGTACTTAAGAATTCAGATGGTGGTCTTAAAATTATAATAATTATATTAATGCAATCAAGGAGATGCAGCAATATTTAATGTTCTTTAGGCAAAGATAAAACAAGCATTTCTATATATTATCGACATGTACAACTTTTATGTCTATCACCTCCAGTAAATCACCCCTTTTAGATAAAGACCAATATATTTTAGAATAATAAAAATTTTATAAATCAAAATCAATATTGAACATCACCATTTGAAACGTTACCAATGTAAGGTAACGTTTTTAGTAAAAGAGCAAAGCCATTTATAATTATAGATAGTATCATAAAAAAGTTTCCTATACTTACAAGTTACATAAGTTACATAAGGCCTTAGATCCGCACGAGGTTTTGAAATCAGAAACGTGAAGCCGCAGAAGTTGTGACCATGCTTTATCATACGAAACAGTCTGAGAGCTTCTAGGGAACAGTCTGAGACTTTACGATTTCAAGTCTTTACTACCAAAATTCGCTTCTAGGGGCAAGGCGATCGGTCTATGATAAAAAATACCCACCTTAGTGCAAGTACATGTACATTCCAGAAATGTAGTTTTCTGCAGCCAAACGTTGTTCGTATTTCAGGAAGCATTATATCGTATAGTGACAGTGTGAATATTTTAGAAAGAACATTAATGTGAATATTTTAAATAATTTATTAATGAAGCAAATGTTAATAATAATATCCAAATAATACTTAGTCGCTTTATCAGTTTACAGGGAAATGACTTAAAGTATTAAATACTTTAACATTGCAGTAGTCTAAATATACGTATTTAATATTAAATTCGACAGTAGTTTATTGAAATAGGAAGAAAACGTGCGACCCCATAAAAATGCAAAGGATCCCCAAAAGAATATTGTGACCTCAATCAGAGCATCAGAATTATATACCATTAGTTCAAATTTCGGACGATTTTTATCCTCCTTGCGACCTTGCTATCAATTTTCGCTACCCCAAATGCGGTAGCTACCCATAGTTTGAATACAACTAGATAATCGTATAGGTTTGCCTAATTGGCCTAATCGCAAAATAGACCCATGATAAAATGCTTAGCATTTCACAGTTCAGTTGAATTGTATTATATTCAAACACTGCAAAGTTATAAACCAAGCAATAAATTCTATGCACACTAAAAAACCATATTATAAACGAATTAATTGCTTAAAATGATGCAATAGCGAAAGCATAATATTGAATATATTGTTTCAATCAATAAACAAAACTCTTCTTTGCAAAGTTAAACAGTTTTTTTCATCACAAATCAAATAAAATAAAATTATAATGGGAGCAAAGTACCTAATATGCTTAATTTAGTTCCAACATTTTAAAAAAATGTATATATTGCAGCAATTTTCACAGTTTTGTGATAAAAAAAATCATATTTAACAATGTCTGTTTACATTACATAAATTTTACCTAATGCATTCTGCCTCATTGTAGTAACGCCAGTAAAAGAAATAAATAGCAAATGTAAGCGAAATTTCATTTAACAAATAGAAGAACCAGGATATTTAGAGAATGCTGTTAAAGTTTCTGAAAAAAACTAAATCTTCTTCTTCAGAACTGCATTGAAAAATAGAACTTGACAAATACATCAAAGTAATAATGCAAATGCAAAGTCAAAATATGTTTCAAGATCATAAAGCGATTATACCTTATAAGTAATGTCGAAATACTGTCAGACTGAAAAAAATTAGTCTAGTCTTCAAAATGCGAACGCCGTTTTTTTAGAAATAGTTATGTACCCCAGAGAGAGAAATGAGTATATAATACGAGAGTTAAGCATTACTTATGAATAATTTTGACATTTTCAAAGTGCAGTTAATATCAGAATTACGTCAGGCTGCCTTAAATAATTTAACACTGAAGCTTGTATGTCGTATTGTTGTATATCACAAACACTTACGCATGTAGTGTTTGGCACACAGTTAATCAACCATCCATATATGCTAGCAAAGAATTGAAAAATCAAATCAATGCAATTAACCTCGCCGAAAATCTGAACTCAGTTAATATAAATGCTCAATAATGAAAAATTAAGTCATTACATTTATAAGGTATTTTATATTCATTTACAAATAACCAATACTTACGATTTGGATCCTTACAATAATTTCTTCTTTCCCTTAGCCCTGAAGAGAATGACTTAAAAAAGTATTTAGAATGAGGATTTTGAATTTCTGGAATGAGAAAACATTTGTGAGTGACGCTTGCATTTTTACGTTTTATAACCTAGCTCTATATCTGAGGCATCAGCGCCTTGAAAACTGCGCTATTTAAATTTTAAGAATCTTAATTATACTCAATATAATCAGTGTCCAGCTACGATCTTTTCTAAATAGAAATTCAACATTTGTTATTTTAATAGCCGCAAATGATCGAGTTTTAATTGCAAGCTCAAGTTATGCCTTCTGCCTAAATTCAAGCATAAATGAAAAAAAGTTTATTTAAAATCCTCATAAGACTTTGTTGAACATTTTCAGACCTAGTAATAACTCACTCAGGAGTGTAATAGAGTCTGTAGGACTTTGTGTTAATATTAAACAGTTATATCCTATAGAACTGTAAAGTTCCCTCTCCTCCTTATTACGAGTGCCTTAGCGATGTAAGTTGAAAAAATACGTCTGGCTAGCAGTGGGAAGTTCTGGAGTTAAGAATTGCGGCAAGAGCTCTACACAATTGTCATAGTCTTTGTTCCCCTAAATAAATAAATAAATAAAATTACTCTATCCTCAATCGCCTTTTAAGTGGGGAAGGGCTGTAAGGCTTTTCTCTTTCGTTACCCCGTGCCTGGAAAGCACGTTTATTTAGCAATCAATAGGTCCAGATGTCGAGTCCTGGCGAGACATTGCACATTTTTCATGTGTTTTGCTTCCACAAGTTTAATAATTTTACATAATTAGTGACAAGTTCCTGAGAATAATTGTTTAAGTATTTATCTCTACTGTTAGACTTTTTGATACGTATTTGTTTTGTTTAGCGCTTTAAATTTTCATATACTTAATATTTTATTTTATTGTTAACTCCGATAGAAATTATCGTTATTTACATTTTCTTAGACTTCTGGATCATGTTACAAGTTCAGGAAAAAAAAAAAAAAAAAAAAAAAAAACTTAAATCGCATTTAGCACACTGGTGCTTTGTAAGTTTTCAGAAGCATGCAAGATAATTTTCTGTCATTTGATTACCTTAGAAGATTATTTTACCAGGACTACGTGAAATTCAACGTTATTCAGTGAACTTTTAAACTAGGATTACATATTTATTCCTTAATCTGAAATTCCTTAATTTGAAAATTAACAGAAGACGGTACCTTATTTTATTAACTCCTTGATTTGGGAAAAGGAAAACCAAAGTTCTACCTTTCTAGTGCCTTTGCGCAACTTACAAGTAAATATAATCGGAAGAGGATATATTGTAAATTCATTCTGAAAACGTACTGAGAAACTTATATCTTAATTTATCAAGTTAACGCTTCTAATTAGGCTTGGCGTTTATTATAATAACTAAATTTCTCATCATCTCATTTCTACAAAATCCAATAGTATGTTGTGTAAAATTGTTGTCTCAAAAACAGATTTTTTACTTCGAGATCTGCGCACAAATGCCATGATATTTTCTCATAATTAACACTATTGATTAACCATTTCATATTTTCGTATAATGCTTTCATGCATGAAACATAATGGGTTGACAGAGAATAGATTTAGTTACGACGCAAAACCACATTTAACATTTTCCTATGTGTCTTGAAATAGTAATGTTTCTTCCGGTATCCTTAATTATAAAATAAACATGGATCATTCTGAATCCCGAAAGCCGTAGATCCTTCCAAGTTTAAAATTTAAAAAGTTAAATCTTCGAATTTTTACAGTCTTTTGAATTGCAGCGAAAACAGCGATAAAAGTGAAAACTTTAAAATTATTAATTTTGCAGAAACTTATCAGAACTTTTCGTAATCGATGAATAATAGTTCCTGAAAAATTCGAGAAGCTGTCCATCGAAGGATTTTCAAAGTTCTACATTTCTCCCGCATCCTTAGCATTCCTTCGTTGTGTAGTGGTCAGCATGCTCAAAGCGTATTGTAGAGGTCCGTGGTTCGATTCTCGGCCGAGGTGTTGTATATTTTTCATTCTGCCTAGTTCCAAAATATACCTAATGTCTCTACAGTCGTTTCGAACTAAAGGGGTGTTGGATTATGATTCTCCTTACCCAGGATTTGGCAATTGGGTTCCCTAAGTAAACCCACTCGCCCTTTAAAAGGGGGCGCATATAAGGTATTTCTCCTGCCTTCTTAACGAGTGTTCGGTGTGTAGTGGTCAGCACACTCTCCTGCTTCTCCTGCTTCCGAAATAACCTAATGTCTCTACAAGGTTTGTAATTAATTACAAACGCATGCTCCAAGGCAGCAATAAACTTAATACATACATTCTAAAAAATAATAAATATATTTAAAAATTAATCCTATAGAAGGGAAACCTTCATATGGTAAAAAAATCAAAAGAAACATGGGTACAAATTGAAGCAAGGCTGGCAACTGTGCGTTCCCCTTGCTATATATATTTTAGGTATCACCAGGACCTGAGAAAATGCTAATCTTGAGTTCCAAGTATTAGGCAGAGTACCTGAGGCGGCGAGATCCGAGTTATTCCCCTCCCTCCTTCCCTATCAACAACTTCTCCAAAAGACTTTCGGCTCACTCTATGTTTTCATTACCATCGTTGCCGCACAGACACTACACGCTGAAAAACATCCATACTTTCTCCGTGATTTGAACCTCAAACCCACCAGTCAGTTTCACTAACTAGTATACAGGCTAGGGAGCGGCTGAAAACGATTATATCGCAAAAAGATAGAAAAGAAGCTTGAAATAGTCGAATTTTTAACTGGAAACGAGAGCTGAAAAGGCTGCAATATCTTCAATTGCGTAAAAAAATTTTAAATTCAAGATAAGTATGTTTCTGAAATTTAAAATGAATTGCAAAGCTATAAATTCAGGTCATTAAGGATAGTAATATGAAATAAATTTTGAGTTCTTAATTTTAACAACTGCTACCAAAATTATTATAATATCAATAAATAACAAATAAGTATTAAAAAATGAAAATAAAAAAAAATCATGTTAAAACTGAAATATTCAGTTATTGCAGCAAAATACTTTATACAATAAAGCAAGCATAAAATTAAAACAATGAAAATTGTTTCAAATAAGATGAACTTAATTCAGGAAAAATAGTCAGGTAGAAGTTTTGCTATGACTAATTGTCGTAATAAAAACCAAAATTATGAAAACGAATATATTGAAACTAAAAAGATTTGAATATTTTAGTATAAATGTCATAGAAATAAGAACAACATGAAAGGAAATAAAGTAATATATAAAATAAAAATGATGAAAAACATTACAGTTGCATAAACATAATAAAAATGAACTCTTATTTTTTCTCCTTTTTCAGTTTAAATATTGCTCTAAAATTATATACTCAATATTAACTGGCTAACAAGAAGCTAGATTATTCTCAGTTATCTCGTAAACTTTACCGCAGCAGAATTTATACTCTCGCGCAAAGTTAGGCGAAGGAGAACAGACCATTTTACCAAAGTTTTGATTGCATTTACTTAATCTATTCGCTAGAAGTTTCCACTATGACTAAAGTCTTGCGACGAAACATTGCACATTCCTTGCTCAGTTAGTGAAATTTTCATCTTTAAATTTCCATTTGAGAAAATACTAAAATTTATATAAATAAAATAATTTCTTCAATATTTTATACAATACTTTAAACTGGTGTTTCTCACTGGAAGTAAAAGAAGTTCAGGTCTTAAAAAATGTTTAATGAAATGCTACTTACATCATTATCAGGATATGGAAGAGTTCAGGGTGGAACTGACACGTTGTTTGTAGAAGGCGCTATATAAAAATAAAAATTTTCTCACATTTTTAGCATTTGTCACGAAATCAAAATTCCCATACGCTCAGAATTAATTTCTTAAACGAAAGTCACAGAACTACAAAGCATATTTAATCAATTAAAGTTGTTTTAACAGTGGTTTCACGAATAAATACATATTTTATATTATACTTGCACCCACAGAAAATTAGGAAAACGAATTACTTAATTTTCACTTCTGAAATAAATGAACAAGTAAAAACTAGAGATTTCATCCAAATGTTCGTAATATATGACGTAGAAACATTTGTTTATAATAGCTTTATTAAAATTTCACGTTTTCCCTAATTATTAAATGATTATACTAGGAAATAATTTTATTCTGAATTTTATCAGTTCGATAAATTATTGAAAATTTAATAAAGACTTAAGCTATTAAGGAATGCATTTATCAGTTTTAAATAAGCTAATAATAGCTTGTTAGGTAATTATAATCTGATTAAATCTGGAACCTGAGTGAAAGATGTCACGCTTAGTTAAATGGCAAGTGGGAAAAGCGGCATATTAGATCGTGTAGAGTAGAAAGACCGGTGTAATGTCAAATGGCCTGATACTGAAAACTTCCTATTTGTGAACTTCATGAAGAAAAATAATACGCAATTTGTTTTGTTTAATGGCAGCACTTGCCAAGTTTCATAATTCTTAAATGCATGGCAGCTTTACGCAACGTCAGATATTTATGAAAATTTTGAAAAGAGCCCCAGGACACTTATTCTTATGTCAAATAGAAAATAAAAGCTACTAACATGTAAAAATACAGTAAAATAACAAATTGTGTAACTTTTAAAAGGGTCACGTGAAATAGAAAACTAGAAACATAATAATATTAAGCATATTGAGCATTAAAAATAGATTACATTCTTATGAGGCTGTAATATGCAAGATTGTTCTTATTCTTTCCCGACGAATGCGAAAGAAATACGTTGCAAAAAAACAATTTAATTGTGCGAGTATTGCAACGCCGAATGTTTTATGCAAATGTTATTTTGTTTTCAGTCTTAGAAGAAAAATAAAACTCGCAATTCTAACTACAAGTTTTAATAGAAGACCTTACTGAAATTTAATGCTTCGAGCTAGTGCAAATTAAAGCTTCATGTTTACATCCGTTCTCGCTACTTTATTTCATAACTTACTTCATACATTTTTGCTTGTTACTCTATGCTTAGACAAGATCTACGTTTTATAAAGAGATAAAAAAGAGAAAAAAAAGCCTTTTTTAAATCCTCAGTAGAGATAGAGAGAGAACTTATTTTTCCTTGTAAACAAGCATACGTAGGTTCTGTCCCAGGAGAGATTAGAAAAGTTTAAGTAACAGCAGGAAGTAAGCAAATGAAGAAAAAGTGATGGAACTGTCTGGTGACATTTATTTGAAAAGTGTCTCCATAGCAGAGAGAAAGGCATGTTTATTCCGAATATTGTAAAGCATCTTTGAATATTTTAGGAAGGTTCCAATTTCTTAGACTAGAGTCGCTACTCCCGAAACTCAAAGAAAGGAAGAAGAAACTGGCCGCAGAAGACTGAAGAAAATTGATGTTATGTCAAAAGTTGTTGGTGAGAAATTTTATGTTAGAAGGAAAGTGTGTTTATAAACCTGGAAAGAGTTTGATGCATGCGATGTATCTGAACATCTGATGATTCATAACAGTTGCCTAGGGTTTCAGAAACGAAGCCATAAATTGTTTGATAAAATATGAACTGAGGAGCTTTTTGTTTACATCGTAATGCTCATTCTATCGTAAAAAACTGATTTCGGAACCTATACTTACGGTAATAAACCTTGAAATTTTTGACATATGATACAATATTCTGAATTTTCTAAATGAATTTCTTTTGCTTGCGAGTTCTTCACTTTACATTAAATACCTTCATCATTGCATTTTAGAATTCAAGATCCATTCGGGAATTGGGTTTGGAAAAAAAAAGTTTAACGTTTAGGAAACGCTTGAAATATTTGTTTATTTATCAAATGCCATGGTATTCTTAGACGTAAAGATTTTTAGTGGGGTAAACGCTTTTCCATGAAGAATCAAAGTATACCATTTAAAAGGAATGAAACTAGTAAAATTTCCGTAAACATGGCTTATTTAGACAACATTAATATAGTACATTTCCGACGTGTAACATAGTCCACAAGGTAAAGTAATTGTTTTTTAAATGTTTTCAAATACTATTATCCGTTCTACAAAACAGCATTTTACACTTGCTTTCCTAATTTTTAATTTCAAGTATTATGAAAGTTTGTATAATTTGTGCTTTTTATTTTTTTTTTGAAATTTTTGCTACTTATTAAGGACTCTTTAGTAAAAATACTTTTAATCACGTAATAAAATCCCTTATCTTCCACCCCAAACCAAGATTTTCTTAAATCGGAAATGTGTACGATTAATTCCCTCGAACAGGTGTTTGGAAGGATGGAGTGCTTTTTCTCTCACACTGTCTGGGGTTTAGCTTGTAATCATGCAGCAAACATTCCCTTAAGTACTATAAATTAGAATGGGAATACTATATCGTGGTGGATCTTATCATGGTAAGCTAAATGAAAGAAATACATAATTAAACTTAATCAATTCTAAAGAAATCGATGATTGCAAGTATAAATGGACCTTGAATTATGAGGGGTTTTTTACACTACGAAATTAGTTTATATACATATATATACATATATATATATATATATATATATATATATATATATATATATATACATTTTTTTGGCTTTCCAAAACACTTAACACGCGGTATTACATAATTCACTGACAAAATTCATTTTTATTTTACATACTCCCTACTGATTCTTTCCGTCAAGGGGTTGCTCATTACAGAAATTATACAGTTTTGGGTGGCAAGCAGTTTAATATAAGTTAGAGGAATAGTTCCTAACCGTATTTGAGAGTAAACTTGTTTGGCAAGTTCAGATTTTCGGTAGTATCATCATTAGTGAATCTTTTAGCTTTACAGATTCTTGTATTCATAGGCACTCTACAGACAAACTTGGTGTTAACCGGTACGCCCAGGTGACTCATAACTTTGTGAGTTAAAATATTTGAGTTAAAAAAATTAATTTAAAATAATATCTGCATCTGTTTGGGTTTACAGCTTAGTTTAGTTCGTGGTGAAAGAGAGAGCTTATAACATCTAGGTAAATTGTACTAGATATAGTTAAGATTAGATTAAGCCCCATGTGTTATTTGCATAACTTGCTGTTGACCAAAGGTCCTACCTAATATATAAGTAATCGATTAATGCACATACTATATGCTATATGTTTTACATGAATTAATTATGTATCTTGTTATTAACTTAACTAGAGACAGTAAGAAAATATTTTAAGAGACTAAATGATGAGTGACAGAAAATGCGTTTACGGTAATATGCTGTACTGATTAGTATCGTAAATTTAGGTAGCTTATTTACAAAGCAGACTATCTATTTGCCAATGTCCACATCGACATATACTAGTATCATATAGTACAAAATACAATGCATTTATATGTATTAATAAGAAAATACAATGCTTTCATATGTGCAATAGGTCTGCTTCTAGGTTTGGTTTTAGTAATGATACTGAATATGGAGTCGAGTAAATTGGAAAGGAAGAATTGTCATGATCCTTATGATTACTACAAATGTTTCAAGTAGATAATATCTTTTCAATACATTTTCATGCGATCATCTTTGACGCGATTCACAGTTATTACATGGCGCGCTATCAGAAATAATTATTTTAACCCCATAGTCAGCACTGCATTTTGATTTATTGTTAAACAGATAATTTTGTAGGAAAAAAACCATATAAAATTTTAGACGTTTTCCCGGATAACCTTAGCGTTTAATCTTTAGATTTCAAACATCAAACTAGTTCATAGGCTTTAAATAATGTGCTATAATAAAACAGGAAAAATTGTCACTTATATCCTCAAACATATCTTCCATAACCCATCCTTTTGAAACTATTTTCATGTCCAGTAAGCAGAAGTAAAATCGATGAAATAAAATTTCTTTTAACACTAAGGTCTAGGAATCTTGGTTTCCATAGGACGTTTTCCCTTTGTAACACCACTATTAGAAAGAAGTTTGATATCATTCTTCTGTAGCAAAGATATTTCGTATCATCCTCATTCTTCATATATGTGACGGCTTCTTGGAAAAAAGCCAGCCAAACTTCTTTTATTTATAGAAGACACCTTTCGAAATAAGGAATTTCTCTATGGACTCCAGTTTCCAGGGATCAGGAATTCAAAGCAATAGAAACGACATTGTTCGAATGAATTATATTTTTTTCTGATATATTAGATATTTCTCTTACATTTGCCACATATTTAGTACCAAGATGAATTTCTGATAATAACCGAATATCGTTAGTAAATGTTTTGTTTTCGATTAATCAGCATACTTACATGAAATCAATTAAGGGGTGTTGGCATGAAAGCAATAAAGGAGGGGAACAAAAATCTTCAAAAAATGGTGATTTCGGATTTTTGCATTTTCATATTCTCTACACTTTTATCTTTCTAAAAATACTAATCTTTAATATATATGAAAATTAGAACTGTAAAAAATCTAGTTTTAATTTGTCATCGAATGCTTTGATAAATGAGGATTTTTACATAAAAACATTATTTTCTCCAAACGTGATTTTTTTAAACTCGACGTACCTTTTCTCAGGAACTACTGCTCACAGGTATCTAATTTTTTTATGGCTTATTTATTAGGTTTCCTAATATTTACTGTAATGAGCTTTTTGTGATATACTAAAGGAAAAAAATTAAACTTTTTTATGTGAGAAGAGTGCTAAATTTTACTATGCCTAACAAAATAATTTGTAAATTACTCTAAAATTCAAAATGTATCAAAAGTTCATTTCAGTATAATCAGATAATTATACTTTAATTGCACAAAAAAGTTCAAGCGTGTATCTACAGCAGATTTTGAGGAAATGTGTACATCGAAAATGGTCAATTTAACATTGTCGGTATGGGGGTTGCTGTTACTCTTTAATATATTTAAATTCTACTTTTCATTTGACTATTTACTTATTAGTTTTATGTCTTCATTGTTAATTTAATATTTAAGGAATTATTAATTATTTACGTTTGCCGTTAGAACGAAATCTCCGAATTTCGCACTTTTTGTAATGTGTGATTTTTCAAATGAAATGACATAACTCAATCAAATGTTTCTTTCCTCTAAAGGGTTTCCAAAATGTGGGTCTGGACCACATAGTGCATAGATTCATCCTATTAGAAAGGAAATGATATCATGCAATATTTGTTATTATTAGACGCAGTACTGACTCTTGATGGTATATATTTGTTATTTATTGCACTATTACGAATTAACCGGTCTTGTACAGGACTATTCGCATTTGTCCACAAAATTTTAAAATTCATATCAAGTAAACTGCGGAGAGTGTAATAAATTCCTGGATAGATTCATATCAAATAAAGTACCGGAGGAAAAATTCTTATGCAAATAGCAGAAGTCTTCTTTCACGTTGCTAACACGAGACGTTATTGCAGATTTGCTCTATTACGCATACAGGAAACAACGTTAAGTTAAATGTGCAGAAACTTCACTATTTTGTCTCGAGCAATAATTTCACAATAATTCTAATGTTCAGAACCTATTTTCAACGCCATTACTAAGTGGACACGAAATTTTAAAATAAAAACGGGATGTACTTAACTCATCAGTCAGGGCGAGTGACATTTTCCTCTTGCCAAAAATACTGTTTGTGCCTTCTTTCTCTGAGGACATCTGGGATATTTTAAATTGGCACGAAATTTTTTCAACGCGTTTCCCTGAAAGGAATTAAGCTTCTATCAAACGTTGCACATGAGACGAAAGGGGGGACTTTGAATCATTCATCCCGTTAACATCAAATGTGGTTTGCACAGCTCCCGATCATTTGGCACTGCTCGAATCATATTGAGTTAAAGGTAAATTCACGACAAGGTTTTTAAAGTCACAGAGGAGCTATTCGAGAGGAATAAGATGGAACTCCGTCATGAGTAAAACGTAAATATTTGAATATGGTTATTTTATACAATGTTTCCATCTATATTTAAGAATAACTAAATTCACTCATTGTCAATGATACCTCATACATACATTTTAGAAAGTGTGATACCGTACTGAGTGTTTTATAATGAAACATTTTCATTAGTATGTCAACTTCCCTGCTAAATACTTTATTTGCTAGAGTACTTCCAAGACACTTATACCCTTGCACCTAACAATGAAGTATTAAAAGTCATGCCTACTTACTCCTGTAATTATAACTCAATGACTGAACTTGATATGTAGTTTTTTACATGTGTCACTGCCAAGTATATATAGCTAAACATTTCGGTTAGAAAAATATAAGCGTTGCTTGGACACCGATACATGATGTAATCAAACACTGAGTACGATATTATACTTTTTTAAAATGCTTATATGTGATGTTATTGATAATGAATGAATTTAGATATTATTTAATGCAGTAAGTTTATTATATTTGCTTAAAGGATAATTAGTAATATTTATCGTTTTGGATATCTAGTAGCAGTATAGCACATTTTTTTGCAAACAGTCGACACAGAACATATGCACAGTTTGGGATTACTCTGCGTCCGAAAGTCTCGTCATAACTCTCTCACTAAAGGATCGAGCTTTGATCTTGAAGACTTTGATCAGTATGGTGACCGCGTTAACTGTTGTGAGGTAGCTCTGGGCATTAAAAGATTTCAGATGTGGTCCAAATTCCTATTGAAGATGATCTCAGTTTTGAAGAGATTGTTTCAATGCACTGCTTATTTAGAGAAAAGAAGTTTTTTCAACATGAGAGGAAAATGTCTCTGAGTACTGCAGGATAAGACGATCAGTGCAGTGGCTTGGAAAACTGCACTTCACGAGGAAATGTTTAGTCGTTAAACATGGTTGTCTACAAATTAGTGAATTTTTCGAAATTTTCTGGAACAAAAATTGCTTACAAAATTACCTAAGTTCAACAATTGTTTCCTAATGATTAGTCGAAACGAGAAGCTTTTGTTCTCCAGTTTTTCCCCTAATATGGAAGCTTTATTAATGGTATGGAACAGTTCGTGGACGGACGATGTTCTTTTCTATCTTAAAAGTGTTTTGAACGCAATAAATTGCAGAATTTCGACAAAAGGAGTGTACATTTGTCTGCTCAAATCATAACATAAAGAAATGGAGGTTGATATTGTTATTAAAGGCGTTCATTGCACGTTCTATAGAATTGTACATATAGCACGGATAAATGAAAAGAACTGAACGAATTTTCACATAAAGAATGATCGGGTAACATAAGGACTGACCAGCATCACGCCCAAGTGTTTGGAATCGATTATAGTATCTTTGCGCATAATTGGACATTCAAAAACCTCTAGAGTTGTGACAAAAGTTAGTAGTGTTCGGCAAAGATAAACAACTTCAGTGGATCCGATACATTATTCAACAGGCAAAAAGAAACCGTCACCAATCAGCAGGCTTCACATTTTCCTACAGCTACAAGACTTGAAGTATTGAGGATAACTGTGAGCATATGTCTTCATAAAAATGGCGTATTCTACAGTCCTCCTGAACATTTCATTTCATTTAAGACCATCCATCTTGTCGCTGTTTAGACAGTGTAAACAAATCAAAGAATGGATTCATTGTTAACAAAAACATTTCATTTTTGCAGGTGAGAGGCACTTCGGTGTAAGGTATGATTCTCGACGTCAGCTGATATGGAAAAATTTGAGGACACGACTTGATTCCAGTAATTGTTGGGAAGGGAAAGTTAACGATGGTCCTAGGGTCGGAGGAAGAATTACAGTAGGCGTCACTTAATGTGATCGCGTTTGTACAACATGGCTCTTTTCATATCATTAACCGAATTAACCAGCTCTTTTCATAACATTATTATTTCGAATTTGACCTTCGAAATAACAATGAAATTTATCTAATTAAGCATAATTACTGCTTTAAACATATAAATAGGTACTTCCACAGTATTTTAATTAGAAAGAAAGTCATTACCAGTGGAATGTTTGCATGTTTTATGCAAAAGTTTATTTATGAATTGTTAACAATGTTTCTGGGAATTTCTTGACTGATTCAGTATCCCTAATCTTAATGATCATACAACATCCCTCCTTATCCCATTTATAGGCAGTTCTCCTGTTTCATCATAATTATTTTCAAAACGTTTGTTACATGACATGAAAGCGACTGGCAGAATTTGGAAGAGGGGCTCCTTTGTTTATTATTGACATTATAAAATTAGAAGTTATCACGATAATGTAGGATTTCGAATTATGCAAAAAAGCAACTTTAAAAAATGTTTGTTCGGAATCGGATAAATGCAACGAGAAATGCTTTTTCCCTAATTTTTGTTTCAGAATTTCTTTTAAAAAAAGGGAAACTTCTCTGCAGAAATTGTTTTGCTCCTGAAGAAGAGTCTGTGTCTGATCGCCCTCAAAATCGATTGAGCTATTCAACATGTATGCCAAGCTAAGGTTGTTTTTTTCTTAATTTTAAAATGGTTGATTTTAAAATGGTTGAAAAATCAAACCCGAGCAGTATGAAGACTTAATCTCTTGCTCTGTAACATTTACTGTCAATTTAAAATTTATACTCTATTTTGTCTTTATTTAGCGACTCTATTTTTTGTTTGGAGATTTAACTTTAGTTTCAAAAAATCATTGTGTCATACTTTGATCATATGGAACGAATTGTTGATAACATTACGCAGTCTTTTTTTCATGTTTCGGTACACAAAGGGAGTAACATTTGCAGTTCGATAATAGTAAGCGAATGCTAACATTAACCGCAATTCATTAAGCGGCTGTTAATGTATGTTAAATAGCTGCATATTTTTGTTGGGTATGCATTAAAAGAGATAGTTATTGTCAATATATGCTTCTTCGCTGCGTAATACTTAATTTATTTTTATAAATGATAACACCGGAAAACCTCAGATACGTCTTGTACAGGAGGGACTAGAAACTAAGGGTGTGTATGAGATGCCGCTATTTTTCGATCTGTCACAGCAAACTACTGAAGTAGATACTTATCGAGGAACAAACACTTTTTAAATCAAGAACTATTCTATTATTTGGTATTCAATATCGGGAAAAGGTGCCACGCAACCACTGCACATATAACGTCTCAATAGCTACCTAACAGAGTAAGGAAAACAGGAATCATAAAAAATAAAAAATGAAAATAATGGCATGTTAAGATATAGAGTTGGAGAATATCAATGAGCTGTAAAGTTTGTTTTGGTTTGTTTAATTATGATAAAGCACTCGAGGTGCTATCTGCCTAAGGGGAAGAATGCTTTTGTGGAGGATTTTCTTAGGGAAATTTGCTTGTTACACATGGGGGAAACAACGAAGACGTCCATGCAGATAGTTTCCGTCTCGATTCAACTCCTGAACCGAACTACCAAGGTTGAGCGAATTTACCGCTCAGCCTCCGATGGGCCAACTATAACTGCCGAGATGATCGTTTGTAAATCAAATCTAATTTGTTTAAAACGTTTACAGTTTATAGTCAATTATAAACACTATTCATTCTTTATTATTTTTTTTCTCCCATACAATGAAACAGTGATAACTATACGTGTTCATGTACACATCAGTTCTCATGCATTGATATGAAAATTATCGCTTCGATCGTAGTGCATCTTCTTTTCGTATTGCGAATTCGCAAGTCAATGGCCTAAAGATCACAAAATTGAAGAAGTAAAATTGAAGCAGCATATGATTAGCATTCCGGATAAAACATTCAGTGTTGCCAAACTTCTTTTTTATTCATTATTTATAGTATTTCTTTAAAAGCAATGTATAATGATACTATTTGTTGACAGCACGCTTTCATTTGAAAAGTGATTTGGCACACGTCTATAGGACTGTAGCTAGTATATTTACTTGCTTCATAACGAGAGTTCGTATTTATAATAAGCTTATTCTCGTTGCATTTAGGCCCACCAGCGGCCGAGCGGTAAAGTCGCTGAACACTGGTAGTTCGATCCGAGGTTCGAATCCCGCGAACGGGTTGGCTGCATGGGTGTTTTCGTGGTTTTCCCCATGTGTAACGTGTATACGAGCCAGTTTCCCTTAGAAAGTCCTCCACGAAGGCATCCCTCCCCTTAGGCAGATAGCCCTAGTGAGCTTTGCCATAATTAAATACACACACACACACACACTCGTTGCATTTAGCATAATTCCAAGAATACACTTAAAGCTTATAAATGTAATATGCTCTCAGTCACATACCTATTTTAAATAACATATCTGAGAAGTTTGCAATTATCTCGTTATATGTTTTTCTACGAAAGGCCACCCGGAACTTTAAGTAAAGTATCACTTCCATTGCATTAGTTTCAGACAAAATTTAGTATTGGTTCCCATCGATTAAAAGTCTTAACTATGAAAATTAAAAAGTTTTGCACTAAATATTGAAACAATTTTCATTAAAAACGGTATGGGCTTCAAGTAAAGTGCCACTTTGGGTAGTACATGAAAGACCGTTTTAAGCCTGCAAAAAAAAAATTTCAGGTTGTCCATATTTAGCCAAAATTTAATCAACTTTTTATATGGATATGGAAAGCTTAGATATGGAAACCTGTAATTTTTGGAAGTCTGATATAAGAGTTTCCAGGACGAAAATGTCGCCATGCACATACGCACAATTTTATAAACATACTAAAAACATGTTACCACTGTTCGGGATCCTAATAGGTGATTATTCACTGTAAACTCACTATCAATTTTTTGCAGAGAAATTATTTCTTCTCTTTCCCATGTATATAAGTTTGCAAGATGTAAAATTGAAAAAAAAAAGAACGTTTCAATATATGCATGAAAGGTTAACAGGTTTCTTAAACATTAATAATAGTCTATAGAAACCCCGTGCATGCTACTCATTAGAAGAAATATATTCCAAATTTTCAGTGTGCAGTAAATTAATTGGTCTGAGCAAGTAAAAGAAGTCTATTAGCTTAAGAAAAGCTTAAGATAGTAGACGTGGGAACTTAAAGTAACTTGGAAGAACTTTCAGTGGAAACTGACTGGTAATTTATCTTACAAACCGAAGCAACTCTGTCATAAAAACTTGCATGAAGAAACTCGGAATGACACGACTAATGACAACACGGTTAACCATTTAGCACGTAGTTAAGATTATTACTCTTACCTAAGGTAAATTAACAGTTCTTTGAATTAAATCAATCCAAAATGAATTTATGAAAAACTACGAAAGCAACAATATTTTGGCTGCATTTTTGTCTACTTCTCCATTAATTTAAATTATTATGTTTAATAATATATCTTCATTTCAATAAAAGATAACAAATGTCATAAATATATCAGAAATGTTTCCAGAATGAGGAAAAAAACTTGAAAATTCATTATTTGAACTCCATTCTCCTAGATATAAAAATGTTGCATTCAGTCTGAATGAATATATTACTTGTGAGTGCTTTAAGTATTTCATCCTAATTTCCATATGGCGTGCTGTTCTGCCATAATCTTTACCACTTGCGATGAATCTTTCAAGCTGTGATGAGTAAAGATAATATCATCAATATTTCTCTGTAGTTTGCTTTAAAAGGGAACAGTTACAGCAGAAATATTCTTCTAAACACGAAAAAATCTTACATCTACTTGAAATTTTTATTTCTTTAAGATATCTTTAAACGTATCTACTTCGATCATTTTCTCCTTTGGAAGAACAGATATTTATTATAAGGAAGCGGTGCTCATAGCCTGCAGATTTATTATATAAGAAAATAAGCCCGCATTTCTTCTGGGGTAGATATACTCATGTACGTATAAGTTTCTTTCTTCTTCATGCAAGGCAATGAATATTCTATTTGACAGCTGTATCGAAGTACAATTATATAATATCTTGTATTTACCTAGTATTAGGAATACGCTTAGTTTCATTCATTACATTAAAATTTTAAGAGAGACAGGAAGAATATCTGACATAAAAAGAAATGGCATCAAAAGTTATTGAAATGGTGCCTCACACACTCCAACTACTTTGTACATAACACTTTAAGTAAGTGTTCCTGTTAAGCTCTTTGTATATTTGTTATTCTGTGGTGACTGATATCAACTTTAATCTCTTTTTCAATTCCTGCGGAAACATTAGGTTTCAGCCCATTAACATGAGTCCGAATAGCTGAAGAATTAATTACATACTGTGTATGCACTGTGTTCCATGCAGTGTTCCTCCCTTTTATTCTACTTAACTAAGTGTTGAGGAACCTAGTCATTTACTAAGGGAATAATTATAATAATAAAGTCCAAAAACAAAAACTCAAGAATGGTTAATTACTCTTTATTTTCTCAAAAAAAAAAAAAAAAAAAAAAAAAAAGATTTAACAGTTGGCCCCTTTCTCAGGACTTACAGCAAAGCTTCCATTTGGGTTTAAACTCAAAATGTAAGAGCTAACTAAAGAGATTTAGCCGAAGCTAATACAATTCTAAACTAGTTGGCGCTTAATATTAAACCGGCCAGCGAAGCTATCAAAAGGCACTTAATGCGGTCGAGCGTAGTAACAGTTTAGAGAGACTTAGCCAAAAGGCAAACGCGCACTACTCAAGAATCCTAACTCTCTGTGGTGAAGACAGTGGAACTTTGACTTAAATACTACTCTACTCCTCATTTGTACTTAACGCGATTCTAAAAACTCATTCTGGTAAGAAAATGTAAGCTGAAGCTAGAAGAGAGAGGTAAGTGTCATAAACTTAAAAAACTTGTTATAAAATTAAATATTATAAAATTACATTACACACAAATTTCAACAAAGAGAAATATTAACGTTTTCAAGAATTATTTCTTCTGACAAAATTCATTATCAAGCTTCAAAAAATAGGTTTTGCTTATGAAATACTTTGTGTGTGTGTGATTATGGCAAAGCCTCGATGGCTATCTGCCTAAGGGTAGGAATGCCTTCGTGGAGGACTTTCTAAGGCAAACTGGCTCGTATACACGTTAATATGGAGAAAACCACGAAAACGCCCATGTAGCCAGCCCGTTCCGGGATTCGAACCTCGGACCGAATTACCAGTGTCCAGCGACTTTACCGCTCGGCCGCTTTGGCGTAAAGAGTTCTTTTGATAAATATAATATGTTTGTTTGTATTTTAAAAAATAAATATTTTCATCACTGAAGCAGAAGCGCCACACATTATCTTTAAGTTCCTAGAAACTCATTTTTATAGAAATGAATTCTGAGAAGAGTGAAAATTTTTGCATATACTCTAAGTTTTTATTGAACATTGAGGTAATCTATTCGAGGAAATTTTATTGTAACTGGCTAATCGAAAGACGATTATTCATTTTATGCTGATTTAGAAGCTAAAGTTTCTTACTAACTAAGCAGAGTTCCTTTTACGACAGATTTGTTAAACGCTTAAATTCTGATTTAATGTTAAAATATTTCAAGCTCAGGGAGAAATGTTTCATATTTCCAAGCAAACTCATAGTCTAGGTTTTGAAGTCAATTTTATTAGTCGAGTCGGTTATTCAAGAAATTTTAGCTATTGAACATTTAATAATTTTTTTCTCCGTTTAACTTGAAAATCAGGAAATAAAAGTCAATTTCAAAGACATTTGTATATTGCGTTTCTCCCTTAATTTAAAAAGATAATTTTAAAATTAAAACGAATGGTTACGCAACGTCATTGGCGTTACGCAAACCGCGTGACATAGATTGGTCTAGAAATGACGTAGTCCAGAAAAATTAATACTATATGTAGAAAACAGACAGGAAATACCCAAATTAGAAATGAGAAATTAAGAGGCTATTGCTAAAAATATAAATATGAATTACATATGTTTTTCAAGAGGCTATTGCTAAATTAAATTATAAAGCTGATTTACTTATTTGTTTATCTTACATACACACATAGAGAGAGAAAAATAATTTTATTACTTTTCAGTTTTAGCGCACGTATTATCTATCTATCTCTCTATATATATATATGATTTGAAAATTAAAAGAATCGATTACACTATTCCGGATTATGAATTTATATCTACATTTATGTTTGGAAAACTACTGAAATTCATTTGACCGCCAATTTCTATTATCTGTCAGCCACTGGGACCTGCATTAAAAAATTAAATAGACGAATAAAGTACATAAATAAATAAGTAAAATCATTCGTGCAGCTACTACTTTTATAATATGAATTTGTATGTGGCTGTACCAATCGCTAAGTGCCTGTTAGTGGTAATTAGAGCTGAAGTCTGAAGTAAAATGTTGAATGTACATTTTGATAGGCGGGTTAAATAGATGGCATACCTTTCTAAAACAATGAAATAATCATACATGTACACATTGCTTAAATTGTTGGCTAAAGATTACATTTGGATTAAGTGAAAATATTTGTCCCTAATTTATTCACCGGATAAGGATATGCTTTAAATAATACACAATAAAAGATATTTGAAAAGACTGACTGAATTTTGTTTAGCACTCCAAAGAATTTTTTATTAATACATTAACACATAGTGCATCATTAGTTGCTTCTAGAATCTAAAGCCTTTTATCAATTTTCCTCTTTAAACATATGCGAAGTCACAGTAGCTGTTTTTGAGGTGATTCGATTTTTCAATTCCCTGCAATAACTCGATTCTTCACGTATCCCCAGAAAAAGATGTCGAATAGTGTGATGTCCGGAGAACAGGATGTCCATGAAACTGCTTCACTTCTACCAACCCAGCGATATGGAAATGGTTCGTCAAGGAACAGGTACACATGTGTTACCTCATTACCGGGTGCCCCATTCTGTTGGAAAAATAAATGTTTAACTGCATTTCTTCTAACTACCATGCCGAAAAAAATATCAGCATATCCAAGTAATCACCCGAAGTAACTGATAATTCCATGAAAACAAGGGAACAAACACTTTGTTAGTTAAGATAGTGAGCAGTAAATGCCAACTTAAGGGCTACCTCGCTCAATTTCCCCTATAAAATAATAATTTTTGGACACCTAAACTCTGTTGTTATGTCAATGAATCTCTCTTTAAACATGAAATGTTGCTTGGTCAACAAATATGATTTTCTGAAGAAAGTGATCAACATTACTGCAAATGTCAAGAGCCTCAACAGAAAATTCTTTACGAACGACTGAATCATTAGGACTGATTTGTGGACAAATTTGCAGTTTATACTCAATCATTTTCAATCTTTTATGATCAACGTTATAAGCAATCGACCTCAGAATTTCTATTTGCAAGCTGGCAGTATGAATGGATTTATTGGAACTGCACACAAACGTATCTCGAATAGCGGATACAAGCAAACAAGTCCATTATTGCCAGTCAGAAAGTTAAAACAAAGGAAATTCCTTGAGCTAAAAATTATATCAATATAAATTATTTCCTGTTACTTCCTAAAATTACGTCTTAATCTAATTTTGTTATCCGGTGGTTAAATTATGGACGCCTTGTATACTTTTTGTACATAATAGTAAAGATCTATAATATGATTTATTGATCGGGCTGAGCGGCGTTTCTGATTTTCTGCATCAGTAAGGCAGATACGTGTCTGTTACCCTTAGGAAGTCCTCCAAGAAGTCATCCCTTCCATTACGTAGAAACCGTTCTGTACATCATATAATCTAATTTAATGCAACGTACGTCATTCTTGTCTTAATTTTTCATCTCTACTGTGCAACAATTGTACCTGCGTTATCTAAGTCCCATATTTAGTGGGTGGCTATAGAAGGAAATTTCTATTACCCACTGGTTTTCTTATGCGTCACGATGGTCATAATTGAAAATTTACAATATTGTGATTAGTATTAAAAGTTGATAAACTTGTAGAGACATTAGGTTAACTGAAAGCAGGAAAGATGAAAAATTAACTTCGTCGGGAATCGAACCGCGGACCTCTGGAATACCGGCCCAGTGTGCTGAACCACTACACCACGAAGGCACGCCTAGAAGGTGGGAGAAATACCTTATAAACTGTTTGAAGCAATTAACTCTGGTAGAATATTAAGTCTAAGGAAAACGCAGGGTCCTAATAACAAACGACGAATTAAAAGTAGGAAATGCAGAAAGCAAAATATTACAGAATAACACATACAAAAACTGAAGAAAAAGTACTTTTCGCAAATACTTATTTGTTAATAAAACCCTAGAAGAAAACTAACTAATAGGCTAACAAAACATAACAACATCGATTCTTCTAATTATAGCAGTTATTAGCTTTTGAAAGGAATCTATAAATGTATAACTGAAGAAAATTTAGAGTTTTTGTGAACTTTTCGAACATTGATAAAGTCTTATTTCTGACAATACAATTTTATTACTTTTCATAAACATATCTATTTCACTTGTCACATTATCATTAACTAATATTTCGATAAAGAATTAAATATTTACTGTAAGTTCAAGTGCGCTATATATAGAAAATGCTTTTCTAAACGCCTTGCCATTTCAATGGCTCTGCCGCGTCCGTAAACGTACTCTAATTACCGGCACAACTGTTGCTAGACAACTAGTGCCATCTGCCTATTTGTCGCTATGGTACAATTCATCCAAAATATCGGAGCCCAACAGACTTTTCCGATACAGAGAACGTTGCCCAGGATGCACTACTAAGGAATAGATCGATATCACACCCCGATCATCACGAATTGGGCATATATAAACACACACATCCTAAGTTTAGGCAGATCTCGATCATGCAGCTTAGTGTTCGGAATACTAGTCAGCTTTCGTGACCTTAGTACCGTCCTGGAAGGTCGTTACGGTTTGTTGTTGAGCGCTAATTAATAGGATGGGATTCTAAAATAAAAAAACAGCCTAATTGTTTGATATTTAATCTGGAAAATATTAAGCTTACACTTTGTAACTCATCAAATAAATAATGTAACCTAAAGCGATGGTTCAATGTTAAATCTTAATTTTCCCTTTATTCACCATTTTAGATCTCGAGTTCTTTCCGCGCAGACTAACTTTTGATTATAAGATGATTAACCGTAGAAAAACTCTAATACTGTTAATAAATAAAATACAGTGATTTTAAAATCCACTGCTCTTGAATTTTGCTATCTATTTCTTTCTCAGTAGCTTAATTTTTGATGCTTAGATGGTCGCCTATGCAAGCAAATTTCCTGTTACTAAACTAGCAAATACATTATGAATCCGAATACATAATTTTGTCTAAAGTATTTTTCTAAACTGCATTATTTCTTTTAACTGAAGCTTCATTTTTAAATTCTCCCCTTTCATTCACTGTTAAATTACTTTGCACGATTCCAACGCATATCCAATACTTGCATGTCGGGCACGTTTACCGTTTTCTGAAAACGTGTTTTCGCAATTTCATGGATTAAATTACTCAGTTTTCTGTCACTAAATTTCTATCTCCTGAACTCAGCTTAGGACACATGTTCGTGGTTTCAAGAGCCGTTCGAACGATCCAAAATATTCTTTAATTCTACCAAAAACACATGTTCCTACCGAAGCATTTTTCTACTTTAGACACTGCCCGTGTAGCTGTCCTCCTTCCGCGAGTAAAATTTTGTCTTACAAGGCAGCCTCGGATTACAATAAACATGTGCCAGCCTACAATGGTTATTTGGTAGTTTTCGGAAAAGGGAAGCAACATTTTACTAATGATAAGAAAGTAAGAGAGATTTTGTTTCAAAGTGAACTTGGAGTAAGCAACAATTTTTCAGACAATTTAGGGCAAAGAATACTTGGTGGAAAGGAACAAGAAGTTATTTAAGGAACTCACCGTGGAAAATGATTTAATTTGGAAAGTAATCCAAATGTAACGAATCATTATTTCAAAATATTATTTCAGGATGTGGTAAATATAAAATAGAGTGGAACTTTTAAATCACGATGTCTTAGAATTATATAGAAATAACTAATAAGTAAAATAAAATATTTTACCTGACTATAAGACCTTACATGAAAATAAATATTACAATAATATGTATTGGGTGAGTAGAATTAAAGCTGGTTTTGATTTGTTTTCTGTTATTGATTTGGAGAGATGGTCCAAAAGAAAATAAATTAATTAAATAAAATCTAACAAAATAAATTAAATAAGAAAAATTCTGTGTTGCACAAGTTAAAAAGCAAACGCAATATTTAAAATAAAAATAAATCGTAACATGACCTCACTATAAAATCATTTGCGGACTTTTTTCCACTAATAAAAGAGATACCCAAAGGAAACAAATGCATGCATAGATATTTATTTTTCTCCACAAATGAAGAAAAAATATCGTATGTTTATCTACAAAAATTGAATGCACTCATTAAAAATGTAGTAACTTACATTAAACATGAAAGGTAAACTTAACAATTTGATTTAACTTTCTAAACTATGGTTTATCATCCTCACTATTTAACTTATTATAAATAACAGATTAAAAATATTTAAAAAAATGTGTTAACTAAATCAACTTTATAAATATATTTATTAAATTAAATATATATATATCAGAGTGTTTCATAGATCATTAACAAACTTCGAGGGGTGGTGGAGCGTACTAAAACATACATTTTTTGTATAGGAATATAGGGTCTAAAGTGACGATTTAAGACAGGAACGCAAAAAAACGACACGAGAGGAAAATGTATTTATATACAAAATTCAAAGCAAAGTGTTTCTTTGCAGCAATATAGTATTCACAATAAATGTTCAAAAAAGGGAACACTAACAGTAATAGGAACTACAGCGGTGATTGGCTGGCAATGCTGCGGTAGAGGGCGGTAGTGAGCCGGACAAACCATTCGCAGCTCAGATGTCGAGCGTGATGGGTGAGTTTACGCACGGGGAAAAGCTGACATGCATCTCATGTATGGTGTTGCTAATGGGAACGGCAGAGCAGCGCTACGGTTGTACCAGGAACGGTTTCCGAACAGCACACAATATTCGAGAGGTTGCATCGGTCTCTGTGGGAAAACGAGTCCTTTGAAGCCACCTCTTGACATTAGGAGTGGAAGAAAGTTACACGACAACCTTGCATTGAGGAATTCATCTTGAATTATGAATTATGTGCATGAATTATTATGTGCATGAATTATCTCAGACAAGTACAAGAGCTATTGCACGTCGTCTGCAGCTGAGTCATTCCACCGTTTGGAGAGTATTGCATAAAAATGGTTTGCACCCATACCATTTGCAGAGAGTCCAAGCCTTGCAAGAGACAGATTACCCTCTTTGAGTTAATTTCTGTCCTTGGTTCTTGCAGCAGTGTGCGGCGCAGGCGGATTTCCTATCGGACGTGCTATTTACGGACGAGGCAACTTTCTCACAGGACGGCATCTTCATTAGCCACAACGTGCACGTGTGGGCAACTCATAATCCACACGGCACACGTCCACATGCATTCCAAACCCGCTTCTCCGTGAATGTGTAGGCGGGTATTGTTAACGACTACCTTATAGGCCCATACCTCTTACCTGCACGTACAAATTGCTTATGTTATGATATTTTTCTGCAAGAGAGGCTACCGGAAATGCTGCAGGATGTTCCGGCTGTCGTTCGTGATCGCATGTGGTTTCAGCATGATGGTGCACCAGCCCATAACCACGTGCGGGTCAGC
Source organism: Stegodyphus dumicola (assembly GCF_044657685.1). Lineage (NCBI taxonomy): Eukaryota > Metazoa > Arthropoda > Arachnida > Araneae > Eresidae > Stegodyphus > Stegodyphus dumicola. The sequence continues at coordinate 78,638,329 of NC_140772.1, read as the reverse complement.
AACTACTTAGACGGGACATTTCCGGGCCGACGGATTGATCGTGGTGGACCCGTTCGATGGCCACCCCGTTCGCCATATTTTTCCAGCTTGGATTTTTTTATGGGGCCAGCTGAAGAGCATCTTTACGAGACTCTCATTGACTCACTGGAGGACCTCGTTGCACGACTATCCATTGCGGCTGAAAGCGTGCGCGAAATGCCTGTCGTTTTTCAAAATGTTCGTCAATCCCTTCTGCGACGTTACCAAGCATGTATTACTGCTGGTGTTCGCAATTTTAAACATTTATTATAAATACTGTATTGCTACAAAGAAGCACTTTGCGTTGATTTTGTACATAAACACAGTTTCCTCTCGTGTCGTGTTTTGGAGTTCCTGCTTTAACCCGTCACTTTAGATTCTACATTCCTATAAAAAATGCATATTTTAGGACGCTTCACCACCCCTCCAAGCTTGTCCCATGACCTATGAAACACATTGTATACACATAGATATGTGGACGGATAAGAATATAACACAAATATTTCTAAGATAAAAATGCATCATAGGCATGACTTTGTAAACATATTTTTTAATCTGTAGAAAATGCATCTACGGATAGAAACAGATATTTCTTAATTTACCAGATAACCTTAGAAAACTATTAAATTTATTTTAAAATGGATATTAATTTTATCATCAATAATATATCACAAATATTTCTAAGATAAAAATGCATCAGAGGCATGCATTTTATGAAAATAATTTCTTAATCTGTAAAAAATGCAGCTACGGATAAAAACAAATAATAGTTTTAAATTTACCAGATAACCTAAGGAAACTGTTAAATTTCTATTAAAATGGTTATTGATTTCATCATTAGTATTAAATTAAAGATTTGCAAAATGTTAGGTACAAAGATTCGAACTGAAAGAAAACAATACGATGTCAGTATAGGCTATTTAGAATATTTGTTTATTTGGATTTTGCTTTAAAGTTTCTAATGCTATGCAAATACGGTGGTGGAATCTTTAATCCATGATTTCACATTTATCTACTTGCCTCCTACACATTTCGCAGTAATCTGTAATTCCTCTCTGCCTTTATCACTGAGAGCAGAGGTGGTTCTTGCGTTGCCCTACATAACAGACTATTGGGATGTGTTTGCTTCGCTTTCTATCACACAGTGCCCAACATTTACAGATTGCTTTGATCCAGAACCATCCGCAAAGACAATCGAGTTAACACGAGTCTTTATCCGCATCACAAACGCGTATAATCTGACTGGGCGCGTGCTCACAATTGGCGCATTTAAGATATTCGCAAACGTTTGTAGACCTTCTGATACCTGATCAGAACCCCGTGCAGTCTGAATGAGGTGGTAAGGGAGGTAGGGAACCTGAACGTAATGGATAAACGTTGAAGAGGGCTTAATCTGATAGCACTAGTACGTAGGCTATTAAGGATTTAGAGCTCGCTATTTCGCGAATCCGCTTGTTCATCAGGTCTGACTCAAAGCGATGAATCGTGTGCCTTATCGATTGGAAGCACCTCCGCGGATTTCAATTCAAATCGAGACGATTCCTCCGGAGCGATAAAGGAATTTGAATCAACAAACAAATTAGGAATGCAGATCTCGTGTAATTAGACGCAAGACGTTTACACAGTGACATTAGGAAACATTCTACTCAGCATTTGCCATCCTGAAACTGACTAACACTTTAATAATAGTCTTAATTTGATATGGAAAAGACACTTGATATAATTTGAGTAAACTAAAAACAAATTTTGAAAATGAGAACTTAACTGAGAAGTTGACTGCTTGAAAACAAAACAAAAAAAAAACTCTGTTCGGATTAAAATTTACTATGCATATATTTTAAGAAGCATAGGAAAATATTATCAGCAATCAATGTTTTCTTGTTATTCTTTTAAAGATTAATTTCTCAAAACAAGCGTTTTCTATCTAGAAATCCAGATATCGGAAATATATATCAGATTATATGTAAATACCAAAAAGGCGTATTTAATTCATGTTTCAGTAAGAAGGAAAAATGCTTTTCACTAATGTCATTAGCTAGTCTAATTAGCCTTCTTTATGATTTCATTTCCTTTAATCTGCACACAAACTTTCAACTGCACGAGGAAGTTATAAAAAATGTGGAAGTGCATACAATATACATACATTTTATCTGAAGTTAAGGCACATTTATAAAGTTAAAATGCGTTAAAACATAAATAGCACTTTAATAAATTCAGGAATTTTTCATGAGTATAAAATTTAAAATAAATGAGAAAGGCAGTTTTCTCTGGAGAGCTTCATGTGAATAATTTAAACATTAAATTTTAAATGTTATTAGAAGGAATTATTTCCATTCATTACTCCATATATATTTTTCTTCGCATACGATGATTTGGCAACATTTAAGATATTGAAAATAAATAATTTTAAGATAAATGTATTGTAATATCAAGTATAAATTATATCTTTTCGCATATAACGTCTGTATTTTATGAATTTTTATCGATTTATTCTATGCTCTTAAGAAGATTAACACATTTTTAATCTAATTAGAATAAACCGTAGGATGCATTAAAATTTACCGTCGACAATTTCTCCCTTCTCTACGGTTTAAGCAGTGTCTACTTTAAAATCGACATAAACGGTCTTAACTCAAATGTAATTTGGGCAGTATATCTAATTTATTTTCTAAGGATATTTGATTCGCGTTGTCGTTAATCTCGCAGAAAATAATAATCTTATATGTGCAATTCACTTCGCAGAGAAAATTTAAGTGTTTGAGAAAAATTTCTATGCTCATACTTTTAATTTACTGTCTCAGGATAGACTGAATTCCCAAGCTTATATCCATCCATCTGTCTGTATTTTCATATATAAATATGTCTGAAAGAAAAATGTTCTCAATAAACTAAAACTGGAGGCAAGCATAAAATTACATAGTATTTTGTCAAACCGCCTTTTTAGTAAAATTTAATTTCTCTAGAAATTTTGGTAGATTTTAGATCAATTTGGTTCTGGAATTCATTAGCAAGTTGAAATTATATACATCGATTCATCTTAACGGCTTAAATTAACATTTTAAATTTAAACAGCTTAGAAATATATTTTGATATTCTTCCCTCTGTTCCTACTGTTGTCATTACGTTATGCATTTATGTCCCATGTTTATGTTACAGTACTAAAAAAATATGAATAACAATAAAAGATGTTTAAGCAATATTTTTCTACAAAAGTAAGGTACGAACATGGATTTATAAGTTTCGTAAGCAGATTATACATTAGCAGAGATTTTTAATGTAATGCATTGCAGAACGCTCAGATCACTTTTTTTAGAAAATAGCAAGTAAATCAAATATGAAATCTAAAGTAACTTACATAGTATTTCAATTCTTTGAGTTTCCAAAGGCATGTATGTCTAGGCGTTTAATGTGCATCTAATGCAGCTAAGCGCCTTAGGGTGTGCATGACACTTTCTCTCCGCAATTTTGACTCTGTAAAAGTTTTTATTCTTAAAAATAGATTTATATTTAAAAAAAATGTAGACTTTTATTTATTTATTCTGATTTATTACGGTTCATGTATTAATTTACTTGCTGTCGCTAAAAAGGATTAGGAGATTTTTATACGCTATTTTGCTTTTCTTTTAAGTTTGAAAAAATATTCATACTTTTTTTATCTGTCGAGGAACCAAAATAAACAATGTCACATGAAATGCTCACGAAGTGCAAATTTTTGTACTATTTTTTATTTATTACACATTTACACGCAAATAAGTTTACAATTAATGAAAAGACTTTTTTTTAAGTTATTCAAAATGTAAAATACTTCGATACTGAGACACTGACAAGATTGAATTTAGTTCTCGAATTTTCAAATAGAGAAAATACCATATGTAAAATTCCTCTGTAAAAACCTTTTGTTCTTTAAATAATGCATTCCTTTAAATTTATCTTTAAATAATGCATTCCTTTAAATTTATCTTTAAATAATGCATTCCTTTAAATTTATCTTTAAATAATGCATTCCTTTAAATTTACTCACAAAGTGCTGTATACATGAATCAAAATTTTCTCATTTACAAATTATTTACACCTACAATGACATAAAAAAGTCTTTACTTCTCTGCATATCGAGAATAGGCCACATAACTCAAAATACCTTAGAAGTCTGATACCGCAGTTTTAAAAGCAGGAAACTTCATTTTCTGAAAGCAACAAATTGAAATATTTTACAGTTTGAGAAAAAGATTTCTTTTCGTATCACACACATAAAAAGAATTAAATTAAAATTTAAATTAAAAACACATGCTAAAAACTTAACTGTAGAAAGAGATGACTGTTAAATACTTGACAACTTTCGGCACATCGCTCGTATCCTCGGATCCAATGCCGGTAGCTCTTATTTTCTGTAATCATGATTGCCATCATCGCGGCCAGGTAAATATCTCCAAAATATGAAAGGCGCAATAAAAGGGAACGAGTCTAATAAGTCTTGAAGCAATACTCTGGTCTTGATGGAATTTATGATTTTGATACATAAATAATAACTGTTATGAAGATGCCTTCCTGATCGGTATTGCGGCTAACAATACTAGTTGCCGCATTAATTGGCATAGGTATGAAAACCGGGATAACGCACGGTTGTTTGTAAATGTATACTGGCGAACCGGAAGTTCTGTTAAGTGGTTTGGCAGTAGAACAACAGCGGTGGGAGAATATCAGATTCGAACCTGGGGTATTGTACATCACACTTGGAAGAGAGTTGCACAGTTGGTTCTGGGAGACTTTACATGTGCGACCAATGACGAAGTTCTGGTGTCTCACCCACTTCTATTAGTAACTTTACGGAAATATTTGTTAAAAAATTGTGATTTTCCTATTGAAGTTTAAATCGTAACATGGCGTAAAGGAGAAAGTGAAATATAATTTCCCTGTCGCAATAATTTTTAAAAATCTTTTTTATGAATAACTTTTCTTAGAATATGAAATCTAATTACCAAAACTTAATTCAGCTACTAAGAATAATAATGGGTTCTACGGGTTAGTGGATTTGGAATGATTGACGATAATACTTGAAGACGAATCAAAACACAATTTATATGCCAATATTACACAAGAGTTCCAAAGACACGTTTGCAGTCGCTGACAAACTACGATAAACATGCTGAAACAATCACCAACAGCCTTTATGCTACAACGGTTAAAAAACCTTCACTGCAAAGTAGTAACGTGCAGCTGCTGATTAAGTCGATTGCTCTCGATATTACCTCTCGGTATTATCTGAACTCAAGATAAACTCAACATACTCTCAAGATACACACTACTCCGCGTAAAGGCAGAGTATATATAGCTTTTGACCTGCTTTTGAGACATTCTGGGAAAACCGGTAAGAATTTGTTCTAGAATGGTCTCGCTCAGCCATGGCATATGTCCAATTTGTCGACGAATGTGGCCGAATGGACCGAATTGCCCCGAATCTGGCAACCCTAAACCCACTCTGTGCGGAAGCTATCTTGCCGCAGCCGGGCATTTCGCAACACTGCCCTCTCTGTCGCACTGTACGTCTCGGGCAGTAACAATCCTTGGTCAAAGGCCAAATTCAAAAGTTAACAAAACAAACAAATAAGGTAAATTAAGATAAAATAAACAAATATTTACACCATTTACAAGTTACATATCCAAACTGCACAACAGTTTAAAACTATATAAAGTTCAGAATGAATTTCAGATTCAGTCTTTTCATTAAGTTATACCCGGGATAACCTTTTTTTCACTGCAATTTTGAGATGTACTTCTGTTTTACAAATTACAGTCTGAATATTCAATCCTTTAAGATTTTTCATTCACAGGAAGATCTCAAACAGTTTTCTCACCACTCTATTGATTATTTGCATCATGTATCACCTCAGAATTTTGAGCAGTGGGTATATGCTTATTTTTCTCTATTTCCGGGGAACCAGTTAAAAATTTTTCATTAGAATTATGAATAGAATCTTATTCTTTACAAACAGAAGTATCTTGATTTAGAATTAAGTTTGTGTCTGTATAACTTGTAGTATGAGACACACACTTAGTTTGTGAAGTGGGTGTGTTTCTTGCAATACAGGAACCCTCTGTTTAAGCTGTACATCAGCTTCTTCAATCTTTGCATCACATAAATTTTCAGATGGTTCAGTATTTGCTAACTGCGGCTCTGTAACTTCAGTATCAGGTTCTACCAGCTTAACAGTCACATTTTCATATCGTTCCATCTCTACCTCAAGCACTTGAGAATCAGGAACTTTATTTCAATGAATTTTCTCTTTACCCCTTTCAGATGCTTTACTAGCTTTTTCTTTTATTTCTTCATTTTTACCAATAACATTATCACTTTCTTCCAACTTCACTTCAAGCACTTGAGAATCAAAAGCTTTTTTCCCTTCTTTCATATCTTCATCTTTTCGTTCTTTTTCTTCAATCCGGTTAGATGTTTCATTCTTCATTTCTTCATCTTTCTCAGACAATTCATTAGCTACTTCCTTCTCTTCTTCATCCTTTGATTCTTCAGATGACACTACATTCATTTTCAAATCTTCTATATTGGCTCCAACGTTTTCTGAACTCCACGATTTCGCTTCTAATCTTCTTTTGCTCCTCTACCATCCACTGGAGTTGCTTTTGCAGCTTTTTATTTTTGCTTTTTTATTTCGCTCACTAACCTTTCCTACCAAATCTTGATCTCAGCCATCATCTCTTCATATCCGGCTTTCATCGCAGCATTCATCTCTTTCTGACCGGCTTCCAACTCTTCTTGTCTAGCTCTTGCAGCTGCTAACAAGTTCATCAAACCCTTTATTTCCACCGCCGTAGCTTTCTCCTGCAAGCGGGTGTCTGGTATGCACTCGAAAACCTCACTCCTGACACCAGTTGTTGCACACTACGAGTTCGTGGATTTGGAGTGATTGACGACAATACTTGATGAAAAATCGAAACATAATTTATTCACCATTATTACACAGGACAGTTCCAAAAACACGTTTTCAGTCGCCGAAAGACTGCGATAAACACGCTGAAACAACCAACAACATATACTTAGGCTAAAACGGGGAAGACAGCTTCACGGCAAAGCACTACAGCTTCCGCCTCAGTCGTTTGCTTTCGAGCTGATCTTTGAACTTAAGACACTACTGATGAACTCAATATAACCTCAAGATACACTACTTCACATACAGGCAGGCTATATATAGCTTTTGACATGCCTTCGAGAACGTTCTCGGGAAAACCGGTAAAATTTCGTTCTAGAAATGTTCTTGCTTCGTCTATGGCACATCGCCAAATGACGCCAAATGGGCAAATTTGCCCCAAATTTGGTAACTTTTTTTGCCACTTTCTGGCAACGCTAAACCCGCTTTCTGTGGAAGCTATCTGACCACAGCTGAACTTTTCGTCACAATGTCTCGAACTTCTCATTTGCAAAGAACGAGATTTAACACATACATCCTATCTAACATCAGCTTAAGGAATTAAAATTATTTATTCATTGCCTTAAACTTGGACGTAAATTATATTTATTTCAAATAGAATCACACTTAGCGTTTGGAAATTTACTGGTTTGGGCCTACAATTATTCAGATTTGAAGCGAAATTAATGAATATATAATTTTAAGCACCCCTTTGAATGTTCATTGGCTAATTTTTACATTATAAATGAAATAATGTTTAAAAAAAAATTAACCTTAATATGCATGATAATTTAGGAATTCATGTCAGGATAGGAATGCTTTATGACATATAATTAAGGACGAAAGTTTCAACTTTAAACATTCCAAAGAAATCAAATAACTGAATGAAAATATAAAAATATTAGGAAGATTTGGGAATTTTCTTCAGAATACCATAATCTTCGTAGAATTTTTAATCGTTCATTTAGGGCCTCTACTATAGTTTATTACTTCAAAATAGGCATTTCGATACAACTGCCAGCCCTGCCCATTTGTTATCGTAATTTGCATCAACATCACTACACAGCACGCATTTTTGCGCGTCATTTTACACTATACTTTACGTCAGTTTTCTAATCGCGTGCTTTTCAAGAAGCGAAACATATTAAATTGAAATAAAGCGAAGAAAAAAAGTTTAAAAGTTAGAGACTTAATTACATGTTGAAGCTGTAATTCTTGTAATTATGAAACGAGTCGGGCATTATTAAATAATCTTTTAGTTCCTATTTTAAAGTAACAGACTACAGTAATTCTGAATCTGATAATTTGATAAAATCTGTTACCTAATGATATGTAAAAATCAAGCATCTAACAAAATATAAATTGAAAAGTATTGGACTAAAATTCAGTTTAATAATAGCATAATTAATAAAACGTAAGTAAACATTCGTTCACTTCAAAATATTTAGGACATATAATCTTTGACAGTTAATTTGGTTTGACGCTCTTGAAGAAAAATATTTTACTTTAAGCTTTGTCTAAGGTAGTAAAAAAATCAGTTTGTTTGGCTGATATCGCTTGATACTATAATATTTGAGAAATTCTTAGAAATTAAAGGTTAGGCATTAAAAGATTAAACATGGGAAGGAAATCTGCAGATTTTGTGATTGACCTGTATCAAGGCTGTCCATTTCTTTTTAATTACTAGTAGACGGAGTTTCATTTCTGGTATTTTCATTTCTCATAAAATTATTTCTTTTGTTATAAAATACTTCTGATATTTCAAGCATTTTCATGTTTTAAGAAAAATTTAAAGGAGGTACTGGGAAAAATATTATTAATCAATAATTGATAAGAACTACTACGCTCTACTGTATAGACTGAACTTTCTTCTTATGTATTTATTTCTTTAATTAATTAATGAAACGATAATTACATTAATTTAATTACATAGGCACTTAATAAATAAATAGACAAGAAAACAAAACAAAAAAAAATACGGAAAAAAGATTTGATCAGGAAAAAGAGATGAAAGGGGAAAAAAGGAACTATTTTGTGATAAATACTGCGCTCTGCAATTTTTCTTTTATTGCGTTTATTTTCGATGTTTGGAATTAGGCCTCTCAGGCATAAAGAAGCCTTCTTATACTTACCTTTTTTCCTTATTTCATCTTTTAAAATAGCAATCAAGATTCTCATTTTACAGGATTTCGATATTCTGACTTACATTTCCTCAATACTTTAATTATCTTCTATTTATTTTTTGTAAATCAACGAAATGCGTACTTAAACAAATGAAAAACATTTTAATTCAGAAAGGCAGTTATGTGTTAAAATTTACATTTTAAACTAATAATGCAATTGCATTTTTAAAGCTAAAACACAAAATGCGTACGATAAAAAGTTTTTGTGCCCAGCCAGAAAAACTAAGGGCATACTTATTTGCATGTCGATATGCTCCTTGTGTACGAAAATAAACAATACCTGCTACAACAGCTGTTCCTGACTTCTCGGCATTAAGATCCTTAATTACAATAAAAGAATTTCTTTCCCTATCCATTGCAGTGACAGTATTTGATTTGCATTCTTTCTCCCTCTTGCAGGTCATTAGACACGCTTCAAGGTGTCAACGGCTTTTCTCATTACACCTTTTTAAATTCAGGGCTCCTTGTTATGCGTATTACTAAATGACATCGCCACGTGCTTCATTTCAACTGCATGATGACATTCGAATTGTCGTCCAATTACCATCAAGTTTTAGACAGAAAAAAATCCATATTCTTTGTTACTTCGTAGATAAATTGCTACTGCAATTCAAATATGCGGTTTTGGTGTCCTTCTAGATTGCAATTAAGAACACTTTAGTGAGACCGTCAATCATTTCGTGAGATGAAAAATATTTGATGCAGACTATGAAAAAAACTCACATGCAATGCATTGCTAGTAGTTTTTAAATAATAGTAATCAGACAAATAATTCATTCAAATCCACAAACGTCCACATTCATTGACAAATGATGCATTTTATATTAAGTATATATATATATATATAAACTTAAATCACCTAAAGTAAAAATTAAATTGGAATCGGTGCAAGGAAATTCCTCATAAATAATAATAACTGCAACCGTGTATAAGAGATTTAACAAAATATCTAAACATACCACAATTATAATAAGAATTCATTAGTAGAACAAACTCGAAAAATAAAAATGCGGAAAAGGAAAATATACAAATTTTAAAATTTAAACTCCTTTCACTGAAACTCCAATTCAGAACTCATCAGGGGAAGAGGAAGTAAAGCTTCATAAAAATCGATTATTATGTTTCAAAAGCATGTTTCGTTCTCCTGGTTTATTTGAGATAAAAAAAAACCTCAAAAAGGATTAAGTTTTCATTTAAGACATTAAAATTCATACAAAATCGACAACTCTTATCTCAAATGTATCCAGACGCAACGGACAAAATAAATGCGTATATAAACATAACTACCTAAGATATTTTATACCAGCAGATGATTTTGTGTAGGGAATATTATGAAGATTATTTCTGTAAAAAAATATTTGCCTTCAACAATCATTTTGTTTATAATAATTAATCTCATACTTTAAGCAAAATTTAAGCAACATTTTGGACCGGGTATTTTTGCTGAAAATATTTATTGAAAGAATCGCCGTCATTATGAGTGATCTATTTTTAGTCAAGGTCACCGTTTATCAGAACATTACATCAGTCATATGTTTATATTTGTGTTGGGAAGGAAAGAAAACAGGTGTTGCACTGCCGCAGCTACAGTAGGAAACAGGTAGTCAAACTCCTTGTTCACTCATTCCTTTCGGTGTTCTGTATCATGTTCTGGTTGTATAAAAATGCCTAGAACGAGGTATCTTACATTAGAAGAAGCCCTTCAAAGACTTTTTGGATGAAGAAACAGATGATGATAATGTTAATAATAACCAGAATGAAACTTATATTTTTGTTGTTCCCCCACAAATTGCAGAAGCTAGTGACGAAGGAGAAAAGAATGGCAATGTTTTAAATAATGATAATGATATTTTACCAAATGATACTGCTGGGAAAGTTGAAATTCACGTAAGAAGTAAGTTTCAGCCTTCTAAAAGCAGTTATAGTATTACTAAAAAGTTTAAAAATCAGAAGACTGAAATCTTGAAGTGGATAAAAAAGTAACTGTTAGTTATATCTCAGGAAGAACATGACGAAAGCGATTAGACATTTACTCTATTCTCGTTGAAGAGACAAATATATACGCTCAGTAAAAAAAAAAAAAAAAAAAAAAAAAAAAAGAATTTATTGCATTTGAAGCCGATATAAGAAGATTTATTGGAATATTATTGCTTACAGGATATCATTCTTTACCTCAAGAAAAAATGTATTTGTCTTTTGATAAGGACGTTCCTGTTGTACGAGAATCATCGATATCACGTTTGCAGTACAGGAATATAAAGCGGAATTTGCATTTGACAATAGTCAAATTGACAATACTGATAAATTAAATGAGGTGAGACAGTATTTAAACTTACTAAATATCACCACTTTTTACTACTAGAAATATAAAGTCTCTTTCAGATTTCTGACGCGAGAATGCATTATTCCTTTTGCAAACTCCTATTGAGAGTGTAGAATTAGCCAGAAATAGATCAGCAACGGGAAGACCTAGTAAATTCAGCATTCAAAAACCATTGCATTGATATGGTAGACATTTTATCATAAAGACGTTGATAACAAAATACTTTGCTGTAAAGAGTACCATAGCCAGACTGTTTATAGATGCAAAGTACGTAATGTAGCTTTACATCATGATTGTAATAAAGCTTTTCATGCTTTAATCTTTCAATTGAAATAATCTGTATTTGTAAAAGTAAAACGATGTATATTTTAATATTAAATTAATTATAAGTAAAGTGATTTATAGATTTATAAAACGTTATACAGCTAAAAGGTAATCCTGCGCTCCACTCAAAGGAATCATCACACGAATACAATCCTATTCACTAAACGTCCGTAGCCTTATTACGCTGACGTTGTGCGATCGCAACACTCGCGTTTTCCCCAGGTAAGAGCATTTTTTTACAAATAATTACAGATTATCTGTACAGATAATTTTACAGATTTAAATTTCACTTTTTTTACAGATCCATTGAAACGACTTGAGATTCAACTCAAAATACATTAGTCAAGATTGCAAGTTGTGTTCCTTGAACTGTATTGTTAAATTTTAAAACTAGTATATAGTATTTTTATAGTACTTAGTAGCATTCGGTAGTAAGGCTGGCTCTTCAAGGTTAAGTTAGAATTTAATATTTTCGAATTTTCCGTTAAAGACCTTATTTTCAAATATTTAAATTCTGGCGGTAAATTTTGTAAAGATCTTATTTTATCGTAACCAATTATTTTTAATTTCAGAATCTTTCTTTTTCCTTCTGATTCCAGTTTCCTGCCAGAATTTAAATCTTAATGACGCGTTTGCAAATGTAAGTTAGTTGAAATCATCAGTATTTAAGCAGCGGTTTTAATAGGCGAGTTAGTTACAAATTTATGCCGCGTGTTTGAAGTATCTTTGTGGCTAAATATTTGATGATTAGCCACTCTCTATAGATTATATTGGCATTCTAGGTTTGGCTTTGCTGTGTGCAGCCGTTTCAGCGGATTAGATACATAAGAAGCCAGTCGTGTAGCCAATCTTACTTTATTGTGATTTTACATCTTATGTTTCTCTTAATTTACTTAACTACAAGTGGTGGTTAATTGTGCATTTTCTGTTAAGTTCAAATAAAAAGGTTTTATAAACCTTTTTCTCCAGTTATCAGTTTCTTCCAAGACCTAGCGAGAATGCACTATTTAGTGTTTTCAGCTAGAGTCGACAGTGTATGATTCCAAAACATACTAGAAGACTTTACATACATAATCACTTCAACTTTTAAAATTGTATTAGAAAACAAGTTTTCTGGACTGAATTTTCTGCCAGTGCAGATTATTTGAAAATAATCACACAACCAAAAATTAGAATAGCTTTGAAATAGATACTGCAGTTTAAGGAAGATTGGTTATATAGCACGTCATTGTCATTGTAAACTTATGCCGAAAGATAAATAATAAGCAATAAATTTAAAGTGATAATTTAAAAAACAGGTATCTAAATTGTCATCATGCATTTTTAATTTCACTATTTTTATCATCTAAATCACTTTTAATATTTTAACTGAAACTATGTACTTATAACATCATCTAAAGCGTAACAGATAATAAGCAAACAGCAAATAATCTCTTTTAGAAATTTGACTTGAATGAAAAATAATTATGTCACATAAGAAGCAGGGACAGAGAAGACTGGACGGAGCACCAGAACTTCGCCTATGCATTTACTGGTCCGTCGCACTTCTCTACTAGTGCAACATTCATTCCGGTTAACGCAGCACTCTGCCTCAAGAACAGACCTGCAAGAATTCCACCTTACAGTTTGCAACGTCGTCACCTTTCTTCCTACGCCAGCAGCGGGTTAGCGGTAAAGCCGCTGAATAGTGGTAGTTAGGTCCGAGGTTCGAATCCCGTAAAAAGGCCGGTTGTGTGGGCGTTTTCGTGGCTTTCCTCATGTGTAACGCGTATACGAACCCGTTTCCCATGGAAAGTCCTCTACGAAGTCATCCCTGCCCTTATGCAGACAGCCTTCGAGTATTTTGCTGTAATCAAGTAAACCAAATCAAACGAACATACTGGTAGTCTCTCCGTTTTGAAGATCTCAGTCATGTATTCTGCATTTCTTTACATAGGAAGCAACAGTGTGAGAGTGAATTAAAAAGTAAAGGAAAGTGAAACTTTGTAGAGATGCTATTTCAAAACAGAAAAAAACAAATCTAAAAGCCAAACCCTGGGTCAGTTAAAAAAAAATACAATTTTGTTAAAAATATTTCAATTTTATCCTATATTTATATTACTTTTGATAATAGTTATATAATTTGTGAAAAATTCTTAAATTTCAAATTTCAAATTAGCAGAATCTCACTGGAGCTAAATTTAGATAAATGCTTTATACATTTTGTGGGGTTCTGATAATGTTATTCTTTTTCAAGTTGGAAACTTATTTAGCATACTTACGTAAATTTAAATTTTATATTAGCGTGGTTTGATAAAGATTATAAAATTTTAATTCAGAATATTCTGCCTTCGTATCTTAAAAATACAGTATATTCAAGAGTATCATTCGTATATTATCCTATTAAATTACGAAGTTCACTTTTCCCTGCTCATTCTAATCATTTCATTTAACAGTAAATATGCACGTAAAGAAAGCTATGGACAAAAATCAATTTAACTTGATTTTGATGACTCGCTGGAAAATGAAACATTTTCAAATTATTACTTTGTAGATGTTTTGAAAACATTAATGTAGTTGAATTATAATTAATCATTTAAATTGATTCAAGTTAATATATCTAAGGTTATGCTATCAAATGAAAGAGAAAGTTATTAGCCTAAGATCGTTTAAAGTAGGCATCCTTTAAATCAAATCTAATTTATTAGATTTGATATTTTTAAGTTATGAAATATCGTATGACAAAATATTTAGCATTTTCGGGAGATAAAATATTCTGAAATAAATCATCCTCTTCTTTGAATCAAAAAGTAAATTACTTTCGAATCTTTTAACGACATTGCCTTTCACACTTTCAGAGCTATAAGAAAGAGAAATGGTTGAAAAAGAAATAAACAAATAAACGAATTCTAAGGAAACCTTTAAATTACCATCAAATACATTTTCTTCTGCAACATTTTTCTTCTTCGTTTTGTTTGGAAGTGGATGTGTATTTGTTTTGAGAAGCAACACCCTTGAATCAATCACTGAAGATATCATCTGTCAACCTAAGTATTGGAAGAATAGGCAGAAGAATCTCAATGGTAATGCTAAGGTAAAAGTAAACTCAAATCCAAAATCCATACATTTCAATATTTTTTGTATCCCTAAAGAATAGGACGGAAAGAAAGCTTATTTAAAAAAAATACACTCAGCAAAAAATGTGCAAAATAAACGTAATTCAAAAATAAAAGCAAGCTAATACTAAAAACGGTAAAAAAATTTACTGCTTTTAGTGTTGACTTACACTTTTTTCTGTGTGATGGTTGCAACTCTTTTCGGGTTGGTACTTTTGATTATGTGCATCTGGCAAAAAAAATGATAAATAAGTAAGCAAGTGAAAAGAAATAAAAAGATAGTTTCATCTTCCGTTATGGTCTAATGCTTGAACGTGAGGAATGAGTTTCAAAGTCTTTCGCAAAGTGTTATTTTTTAATTTACTTGATGAACTGCATTAGATTTTTCAAAAGCTTTTTATCACTTTTTTTTTCTCACGAATCACGCCTTTCTTCGAGAGTTGTACCGAAGTGCCACGCTGTGTTTTGACGCATTGGAGTTTGATTCTTCCGGTTTTTATAGTTTTGATTCTCTAAAACTTTCCCCTCTTTTCCTCACTTGGAATTCTATGATAGAAACTGAGACTGTGTGCGATGATATAGAATTTTAACCATTTTATTTGAGAATGAAACGGAAAGTTTATTTTTCACAGAAAAAGATTTTATGTGCTTCTTCACAGTGATTTTCGAGAGATACTTTGACGCTTTACGAAATTTCTCGTCCATCGCTATTATCCTATTTTCTCAGCTTGCAAAAGTTTCATACAAAATGTATAACTTTCTTTTTTCTTTTCAGGGTACCGAGATCTTAAAAACTTTAAGTTCATATTTTATCGCAATTGCCTGAGGTGTACTTTTGATAAAAAGAGAAAGCTACTTTTCCTTTTCAGATGTGTATGAGTGTGTATTCCTACGTAGTGAACTATCTCTTCTTAGCCTCCTTCCTAACATGTGCCACCTTTGAAAGTGACAAACATCTATATGTCCCCTAATTATATTGGCAATGATAACTGTAACATATTTTCTGAGGCGATCACTTCCTAATCCATCTGAGAACATAAAACTGGTATTAAGGCGACCGCTAAAATATCTAATTTTGTTAACAAATAAATCACTTTCTCTTTTAAACAAATGAAACGTTAACATTGTAAGTTCTTACTATAATGTCAGTACTGATTTTGTGGAGGGTTGTAGTTAATCATTTCTTAATTTTATCCTTTCCTAATCGATGTAATTTTTTCTAGACTTTATTTCATAATTATGATACAGAACTCTTAAAATACACTCACCAAAAATTGTGCAAAAGCGTTATGCAAATAGAAAATTGTAAAACCGTTTTTGCTTCTAGTGTTTATTAATACTTTTTTCTGTGTGATGTATGCAACTCTCCTCGGGTTGGCACTTTTGATTATGCGCATCTGACAATAAAATGATAAAAAATATATTCCGTTAAATAAGTATACCATAGAAGTAAATTATAGTAAAATTCTTAAATTTTTATAATTGTACTTAAATGTTATAGCGTTGTTCTTAAATTGCTATAATATAGAAATAACTAATATAAATTAATAAATATGTTATTGGTATTCTTCTTCTCTGCGCAATTGTAATATGTTGTAAATATATTTTCAAGTGGAACCAAAATAGTTTAGTGTTACTTTTGAGCAGTGAACTTTCGAAAACAATTCTCAGTGCATTTTTGTTAGTAACATTTAATTTAAATGACTCAACTGTAAGTGTTTACCCATAGTTTAAGTTATAACAATAACGTTACATTAAGATGCCTACAGAAAAAGGAAAAACTTCAGTTTAGAAACATGATTAAAAATTACAGAAAATGCCTCTGCCAGACCACAATAAAGGAATTCAAAACAACAACAGGTAGTTTATAGAAGTAAGATGATCAATTTGCATTAGGCCCACCAGCGGCAGAGCAGTAAAGTCGCTGAACACTGGTAGTTCGGTCCGAGGTTCGAATCCCGCGAACGGGCTGGCTGCACGGGCGTTTTCGTGGTTTTCCCGATGTGTAACGTGTATACGAGCCAGTTTCTCTTATAAAGTCCTCCTCGAAGGCATCCCTCCCCTTAGGCAGATAGCCCTCGTGTGCTTTGCCATAATTAACTACACAAACACCATTTGCATTGTGCAATACGCACTGTTTTCAAGCAAAAATCGATTAACCGGAAGAGAAAACCAAATAGTCAGATTTTATTCAACGAGTATTTGAATAAACAGTATTTTTTGTTTTTGAAATTGTAAAAGAATTTTAAATGTTGCAAAATTTTATGTTATTAAACCAGTTATTATGATTCGAACCTCTGCTTTAACTTGTTTCAGTACTATTAGCATTGTATTATATTTCATTATAATTACAATATACAATATTTGCACCCTAAGTACTGCATTATATTCTAACTAGTCTATTAACTTAATTTACTTATTATTTTAATTATTGCATTAATTATTGTATTGAGTAGGTAGTTATGTAATATTATGTTGAGTTATAAGCTCTACCCTAAGAATATGTGATGCAACATATTGAAATTATGAACATCGTTTCGCAATGTATGCTTTAGTATGGAACTGTAAATTAAATTCTTTGCAATACAGGAACTGGATTATTAGCTGGATTATTAGCATAACGTTATAAGTAGTCTTGATTCAACATGGCATTAATCATTTTATTGAATTACATGCAGAATTTTAGACTTTAGATTTTAGATTTAGTTTATTGATCTTATATTGAATTATATGTCGTGTATTGCATATTGCACAGAATTATTAATATTGAATTGATCATAGGTATTTTTATACATTGCATTGGTATATTTATACTGCTGCAAAATATGTCTTTTTATCCTCAGTATTGTGCTGAAGTGTTGCTCTTGTGTATTGTATACAAAGTATTGCATTTAATTCGCTTTAGTTATTAAGAACATTGTCTTTATAGGCATCATACTATTAAGAATATATATAATGCACTTCTTTTTATACCCTGAGATACGTACTGAATTAAATATTGTATTAATTATTTTACTGAACTAGCAATTGTGTTAAAATACTGTATGAAATTTAAAGTAGTATTTTGGTCTCATTTTGCATTAAATATTCCATTAAATTATAAATAGTATCATAGACGTAGCTTATCGATTTTATACTGTATCATATGTCTTGTATTGCATATTGCATAGAATTATTACCAATTACTTGACAATATGTATTTTTCTACATTGCATTTGTCTATATACTGTCGCATACTCTATTTATTTACTCTTAGTATTGTATTGTACCTATTGTTTTTGTGTCTTGTATACTAAGTATTGTATTGATATTAAAAGCATTGCTCTGTAAGCATGTTAATTTAAATATTGTATCACATATCTTACGTATTTGCAGTACATCATATTATATCGTATAACCGTATTGCATAATATATATATTAAATTGTGAGCTTCGTATGGATATGTATCATCTTATATGAAATTGCAATGTTGTGAGCATCGTATACATAATAAAATTGCACTATAAGTCCCCTGCAATACAGGAAATGTATAGTTGGTATCGTAATATAAATATTGTATCATTAATTTTGCATTAACTTTTGTAATTGCATGATATAGCATCCATTATCTTACGAAATCATATTGTACTGTAAATCATATTGTACTGTATACTGTATTATATAATATATACATTAAATTGTGAGCATAGTATAGATATGTATCATCTTGTATAAAATTGAATTATAAGTTCCCTGCAATACAGTACTGTGTAATATATACTAAATTGTGAGCATCGTATAGATATGCGTCATCTTGTATAAAATTGCACTAATATAGGAAATATACAGTTGGTATAGTAATATAAATAGTGTTTTATTAACTTTGCTTTAACTATTGTATTGAACAATGTGGCTTATTGATCTTATATTGAATTATCTATCTTGTCTTGCATCTCGTACAGAATCATTAGTATCGTTTTACCTTGTATTGGTATATATCTGTATATGTGTGTATATGTGTATATGTGTGTATGTATATATATATATATATATATATATATATATTTATATATAGATATATAATGTATCCTTTTTACCTTGTATTGGTATTTATATAGTTGCATAATGTATTTATGTATTGTGTCCTTGCTTTGTACACTAACTATTGTATTGAACCTACCATCAGTATTAAGATCATTACATCACCGATATCATACTATCAGCATTATTATCAGCCTAGTATATAGCAGCAGGAGCAGTTTTTGAATATTTAGCATTGTATCAGTTTATAGTACTGTTTGTAAGTATTCTAGTAGTAGTTTTGTAGTATTTTAGTATGTGGCAGTAGTAGTTTTGTAGTATTGTAGTATGTAGCAGTAGTAGTTTTGTAGTGGTGTTTACTCCTTTGGTTTTCTATTATTATCTCTATCTGTATGTGTTTTGTTCTAATTATGTCTATGTGATTATAGTATTTATTCAAAACTGGCACTTGCACCTTTGTAATCTTATGCTTTGTCAAAACTACAAATGTACGCTTTATTTATCTATTTATTTTATTTTTTTGATCCCTTGTCTGGCCATGTATTTGTTGAACTTGATAAATACTAGGCCCGGGCGGTTGGTGTGAACATGCTTTTGGGGGCTTCTTTGGTCTTTCGGACTGCCACCTGGATGGCCTGGTCGCTGGGTTTCGGTGTATGGTGCGAGGCGCCTCTGTGGCCCATCTGGCTCAAGATAGAAGGGGACGTGTTGCATATGCCAATTAACCATTACGGTAAAGGGATGGTGCACACGTCCCCCGTCAACTATCAACTATATTAAATTTACAAAAATAACCGAGGCTCGTCTGCAACAATGCCTTCTCTTTATTTAAGAATTAAATAAAGGACCTTTTTAGGACATGGATCATTTGCTTCAAATCAAACTGATAACTCGCTTTGCAGTCTAGTAGGGTCTGCAGGACACTGAAATAAGCTTTTAGACACAGCACAACACTACATTTGGTGGCCAGTTCTATAACGAACCGCATCCCAAGAGAATGCAGCTTAAGAGTTAAGTTGCTGCAGCACCAAAAAGTTCTATGGAAGGATTAGGATTTATTGTGGCAACTATGGTAGCATATGTGAAACCATACAATAGTTTCGAAGATAGAAGTTCGATATTTACTTTCCTGAAATTCTAGACCAGCATTTGTTATTGTAACTCGTTGTAGAAATACAAACGTGGCCTGGCCATAGCAACCCTGATGCTGCGAGATTAAGCATTGAAATAATATAAAGGCATGGAAAACTATTTTCTAGGTAAACCAAGGAGTAGGAACTATACGTTTGAGGTATTTAAAACCATATTTTTGAGATTATACCCTGTTGTTAAACAAGTCAAGTTGAAAGTGTAGCTTTGTTGTAAATATCAGTCCATTAATCGATTTTATTTTACGAAAAGTTTAGGTGTTAAGTTTGTAATACAGAAAAACAAAACTGACGCAGAGGTTACTCGGTATTACCGAGGTTGTTGCCGCATACCCAAGATGCGGAGACCTGGGCTTCAAGACCCACAGCTAGCAAAATGTGTTATGCTAGAACAGGTTTTGAAGTTAGCTGTAAAATTTAAAAGTCAGTCTGTGTTGGTAAATTTGCGTATGCGGAAATCCGATGAAAGAGTTAGCGAAAATTTTGGAATGTATAGCTCCGGCAGGAGAAGTTTTGCAAAATGCTTCGCCCGCCGGTTGCAATTGCCACTATAAGTCTCAAAAAAGGAAAGTGGATGATAATAAGCAGAGATATGTAATTCTGGTAGGAGTACTGTCACCATCAAAGATGTCAGTCATCTCAAATGAAAGAAAACATGCCCTATATATTCAATAAATACGAAATTAATTAAAAACCTCTCACTCCCAAATGTTCGAATTGTGGGAATGGAATTCGTTCAAATACTTTACTGAACAGAACCGCGCAGACAAATTTTAGAAAGTATAGATTATTCCATGTTGCAAGCATCAAGCTGATAAGAAATAAACTCTATTTCAAAGTGAGCAGTGACAATAATCTATGGAATAAAACATTTAAACAATTTTATCTCCCGCGCTAGAGATTTATCGGAAACTCCAAAGATATACTGTTTTTAAATATTTTTGTCCCAAAGGCGCTTTAGTCCAACCAGTGTACCAAACTTAAGCTCACAATTGCAGAACATAAGTCAAAAGTCCTTTTAATTCCGAAAAAAGGAGGATCCTTAGTAAGACGCCCCACCATAAAGATTAACAACCAACGCCTGCAGATAGTGGACCAGCTAAGATATTTAAGGGTCACTTTTGATCATAAGCTGACCTGGATCCCTCACGTGCAGGATCTCAAACTCCGGACGGCAGCCATAGCCAAACAAATTAAACTCTTTTATGGTCACAAATGGGGCTTAACCCCCATATTCAAAAGGTATTGTACACGACAGTCATCGAGAAGATAGTGATGTATGCTGCCGCAGTATGGGCCTACCCAATGCAAGGAAGGAAGGTCAGACATCTTAACAGCATACAACGACCATTCGCATTGGGAATCACACGGGCCTACCGCACCACCTCCACCGATGCCATTAACGTACTTGCTGGTCTCCTTGCCCTGCACATCCGGGTTAAGGAGGAGGCAGCATGCCAACACATTTTGCAACTTAAGAAGGCAGTTACTTTTGACGATGAAACATACTACCCGGATGAGTACGAAACAAACTTCTGCCCTCTTGACGTCCACCCAGCAGAGAAAGGCAAAGGGATACTTATCTCAATTAATCCCACTGCAACTCATCACTCAAGGGAAGTGACCATCTATACAGACGGGTCTAGATTGGACGAAAGAGTGGGATGCGGCTATGTCGCCACGAAATAAGACAACGCAATCGAGAAATGGAAGGGACAGTTAAGACAACATAACAGTGTCTTTCAAAGCGAAGCAGTGGCAATTGCACAAGCGATTCGCTACCTGCACTCGCACCAGCATAGCCATGTCACCATTAAAACGGACAGCTTATCATCGTTATATGCCATTTGAAATGCAGATCATCCCTCGGAGATTATACAGGGAATCCAGAGAGATCTTAGAAGTAATCCCCAGTACCGCACAAAATTAGAGTGGCTAAAGGCTTATGTTGGCCACTATGGCAAGGAACTTGCCGACCAACTCGCCAAAGAGGCAACAACTTACCCGCCTGATGCACCAATTATCATCCCATGGCCGCATTCGTATTTAAAGAAGACACTACGCCTAAGGGCTATTGGCATATGGCAGAACGAATGGGACCAAAGCACCACAGGGAGAAGGACCCACTACTTCATCGGCTATGTGGACACTAGCCGAAATGTAGCGAACGCACAGTTGGTAAGGTTCATTTCCGGGCATGGGCCCTACCCGGAATATTTCTTCAAGCGTGGCATAAGTCACACAAGTCAATGTGCATGCGGCGACTCAGGCTCACCAGAGCACTATCTAACGTCATGCCCATTAACAGAAGGACTGCATATCAATCTCCCTGAAACAAATCGCCAGCCGTTCTGTAAATATATGATAAAACAGCGGCACTTTATTAAAAAGCTGGTACAGTTGATGGACAGACTGTCCGACTTAGATACAGACTTGTGTCAGCCATAGAACAACACAGCAGGTAAAAACAACTTAAGCATTTTAAAAAGGACATGTATTGAAATGTAGGAAAACTGTCATTCAAGTGAATTGTAAGAAACTATAATGTAGAATAGAAACTCACAGTATAATGACTGCCTGTATTCATACCTGGAAAGTCAGTTGCATTTAACAATGTGCATGTACTGTGTAAATAAATTTCGGCAAATTATACCGTAAGACCATATATAATGAGCCGATATATAATGTAGGCATAACGAATGTATGAAAGTTCATATATCTGTAAGCAAAGTAATGTAAGGGAGTGTAATATATGTAAATATTTTTGTGTATCAGTAAGCTATGTATAAGTAAGTTATGCAATTTAAAGTAATGCAATATAAATGCAGAAATGTCTAATAAAAATGCATGGGTAACATATATATTTTGTATTATGAATAAGGGATATAGGATGTCGCAAAGCAATGTATGTATTGGAATGTCTATTTCATGTACTGGAAAATTATGCAATAAGTACCCAAATAACATGTAATGTAAGTAACCTGTAAGACTATTATGTTTGTAAATATTTGTATCTAAAAAATTAATCAGAATGTATCTGCATGTATCTATATGCAACTGCAAGTATATGTAACCTAAGGTTAAGCAGTGTAGGTAAAATTAAGTAATATGTGAAGCAGGCGTGCCTGACTATGTATGTATATAAAAATAATGTAACGCAAGGCACATGTAATATTGGCATATGTAACAGTACATGCAAACTGTATTTATATGCAATCTACAAGTAATGTAGGTATATTTATTGAAATGTACAGCTAAAAACTGTAACTGTACACAAAAGTAATCCAACGCAATGTAAGATTAATGTAATTCAGGTAAAGCATATGCATTGTATGCCGGAAATGAAAGACAAAGTCAGTATGTAACTCTGTAAATGACGTTATCGATAGAATATGTTAACCAGCAAACAAGAATGTAATACTAAATATTAACAGCCCTTGTATGGCCATGTAATTGCTCTTTTGAAAGACTCAAGGCTCAACTCTAGATATTGGTGGACGTGGCGCTACACCAATTAACCGACGGTAAAGGGGTGGTGCCCACGTCCCCCGTCGCATGTCGCATGTCGCATGTATGCGTATGTAAATGAAAAAAAGACGCTGCTTTGGGGCTAATAAAAAATCTCATGTCAAAAAAATGTCAGCCCATTTTTTTTTCTGTCGTATTCTTTTCATTTATTACAATAGCTTTCTTTAGATATCTTTTCAACTTAAAAGTAATAAAAAATAATATTTGAAAGATATAACATAGCATTAATCGCTCCAAATCCGCCCACCGAAAGCTTAACCTCTTGTTTGGTATGTTTGCTTAAATCTATTTTTTCTTAAAAAAGAGATTGTTGAGATAACTTATACTCTTTTGCTTTTCGCTAGGTATCAACTGTTAATACACTTAGCAAAGGCATTTTATTTTATTATATTGTCAGCTTTAATTCAAATTAAGGATAATTCATTTTAATTTAATTTTAAACAAATGTTTTTAATTTAAGTTTAAATTTGCATTCTAAATTCAATTTAGCTCTGTGTAGCTATGTATCAGAAATATGATATACAGTAAACATTAGTTAAAAGTCCCTATATTTATAACCCAGCATACAAATTTGTGATCTGTCCTTTATGATCGTTTTGCGAAATTTTACAGCCATTTTTTGGTAAACATAGATACACTAATTTAGTTTCTTCCATCAGAGAAAATAAAAATATTTGATAAAATCAAATCATTTTGCAAATATAATGAATGATTCATCAATAGATATTTTACATTTATCAGTAAATTAAATGACATCAAACATCCAATGCCGATATATAAAATTAGGGTAAAATATACATTGCCAATATAAAAAGGTACGATTCGACTTTTATCAGTGTAATAGTATATAATCTCATGCTTTATCGCAATTTTGGATTTTTAGGACTAGCAACAGAATAAAAATTAAACCGACAGCAGAATATTCATCCCAGGGAAAAAAAATCCAAAAGCCTTCAAATTTTACATTACTCCCAAACAGACCTTTTTCAATGTTTTGTGTGTTACATTTATTTATTACATATCATGTTCTTCGCATTTAAACCATAAAATTCAGTTCAACAGCAATATCGCAAAAATAATTTTAAATGAGCATATCTTTAGAATCTCCGATACACAGTCTCGCGCGCTGGAGATAATTTTTTTTAAATGAAAGGGTTGCTTTGCTCGTGTTTTGTTAATCGGTATGCTCGTTAAAATGTTACAAATGTGAACTCGATAATAAAACCAATTTCAAATAAGGGCTTCTAGATGCCCATATTCGGTGAAGGATTAAGTTATAGAAAATTTGATGGCTCTAGATACCGCTGTTTTATCGCAATGCGAAAATCATATATACATTTTTACAGATTTTTCATTATTTAATTTCTTTAAATAGTGGAGGGCTATAATATTTGGTGGCAATAATATGAAAAGTGATTCACCGTTTATATAGAGAATCGAGGCAAAATGCCAAAACAAAATTAACAGCCCTTGTGTGATAACGCCTTTTGGGCTAGAAAGCTATATTTAGTCGTCAAATACTGGAAATTCTTTTTAAATATAAGTAATGTAAAAATATTACAGTCATATTGAATGTTATATACCGTTGATAAATGATAAAAACATTCTAATTTTCACAACTCTATTTTTATCTTAATAGCCATTCACAGAAGAGGAATTTAATTTTTTTTTCCGCTCAGAAAACCAATGAGTACCAGAGACAAAAAAAAGTGTACTAAATGTAATGTTCGTCTTTCCCAAATCGGCTTTTTATTATTTAGCATCCTGTTAGTTGCTCTGAATGGCTAAGAAGAACAATCGATAAGTGTTTTCAGATATATGCCATCGTAATCAAATAGGCATAAATGAAAGTTAAGAACATCATTTAGAAGGCTATAAAAAGTGTCGAATGCAGCAACGTAGTCTTGCTAATGGAAAATCAATGCAGGTATAGTAAATTACAAGCGCATTGTGTCCCGCATTCATTATTTTAGTTGTCAAAGCAGCATGTACAACACTTTTTCCATATTATATCCATTGTAGGATAATAGGTTATGGATACATGACTGATCAAGAAACGATGCATTCGTTAAGATAAAAGAACTGAGATAAATGTGCTGTCGAATCGTATCCGCATAAGGAAAATTGCATTTAATGAATTTATTACGATTCATGCTATTCAAATTCATTTTAAAAGATTGTATACCTTAGAAAATGTAAATAAATAAAAGTAAATTCAATTAAAACTAGACAGAATTCTGAAGCTTAAAACAGCTTCTTACCTCGCTCAAAAATAAGCACGTAGAGAATATATGGTAGGGAGTAACGAACCATGTGTGGCAAAACTCTCATTAAGTTTTTAATGCAATTTTTCATAATCTTGAAATATAATTTCAATTTTATATTTTTCATATCTGCATTCGTCTCTCTGAAGCTATTACCATGACTGTCTCAAGAACAATCTGATATAAGATGAAATTATGTTGTTTAAAATTGTTTTAGTACATTAATATATATATATATATATATATATATAAAGTAATAATTAATGTATATTAAGAATATAACTGAGAATCTAGTAGAATAATCTATCTATATAGCTTAGAATCTAATAGAATAATCTATCTCTATAGCTAAGAATCAATTAAAATAGTCTATCTATAAATCTAAGATTTTAATAAAACAATTAATCAAATTTCATGGCTGGCATGGCTGGGACAATGATAGCAGATAGCTTAACTCTGTGACATAGTGAAATTCTTTAAAGAATTACATAATCACTTGATAATTCAAACATCTCCTTATCACTTATCGATTTCTATGAACAAAACGTTTTGCATAACATAGCACATTAAATGGCTCAGCACGATGGGAGGAACTTCAACCCCAAATTTTGAACTAAACAGTTACATATTTTAACAATGCAAAATGTTGCGGGACACGATTATGCAGGCGACAGTGGGTGAGAAAAAGTAATGCGTAGAAAGTAACTGGAGCAAGGTAAAACAAAGTTATAACTTAATTAGCAATATCTCTGTAGTACATTTTAATTTGTGTATTTCCTCTTTCTGTTCTAACAATAAAAACTTTAATTAACTTTTCTGGACTTCATTTCTAGGTGAATCCATGTCAGATGAATTCTGCATAGCGTTCGGAAGAAAACAAATTACATAAGCCTTTGGCGAGCTTCATTAATAATCCAATCAAAATGAAAACAAAAGCATAACTAACTCACTGTGTATTAAGATTTCGTTATGAATAGATCCCATTTCGCTTCGGCATTTTGGCCTAACTAGGCTATTGCTTGCTGCCCTCTCCTTATTGCAACCATATCAAAATTGTAAATGTTACGTTCTGGAACAGAAATGTTTAGTGAGCCAAGTATTTTGTCTCTTATTCAGCATTTCTCTTCCTTAAAATGTTTAACAAAATAAAACATAATACTTAAAATGTGCCATGGGTGCAAACTTCTGCTATTTTATGTCTCCATCTTCTATCTACGAATGCAAGTTAGGCTAACTGGCCATCAATTCAAACGATGCAGTAAACATCTCATTTATTGTATTACATTTGCAAGCTTCTTCAAGTATCACACGTTATCTAACTTCAACTTTGTTATTTATCTGATCTGTGAAATGCATACAAATTTCATATTATTAGTCCAAGGGCGCAATGTGCTTAGAAGGACGATTAATTTCGTTTTAGCATGTTGCGTTGATTCTCTATGAACGTTGATTCACTTTTCAAATTGCTGCTACCAAATGTTATCGCCTTGTATTATATTAAAAAAAAATTAAATAATGAAGAATCTGCATAAATGTGTGTATTTTTCTCTCATTGTGATATAACAACGGTTACTGGCTCCATCAAACATTGAATAACCTACTTTTTCACTCGAATATGCGCATCTGGAAGCCCAAATTTTGAATTTGTTTTATAATTAGTCGAAAGGGCCAAACTGCCAGAAGGGGTATTAATTTCGTTTGGGCATTTTGCGTTGATCCATTTTCTTCTTTGTTTCACTTTCTGATTGTTGCCACTAAATCTTTTCAAGCAGCACTATATTTAAAGAAATTAAATAATGAAAAATCTGCATAAATGTGTGTATGTTTGTCGCATTGTAATAAAACAACGATACCTACAGCGTTCAAAATTTGAATATCATAATCTTTCACCGAATACGGGCATCTGGTAGCCCTAATTTCGAATTAGTTTTATTATCGATTTCATATTTTGTAAATCTTTAAGGAATAGTTTATTAACAAACTCAACTACATCAATGCGAGCAATGTCAAAGTTGTACCGAAAAAGAAAAAAAAAATATCTCCAGCGCACTAGACTTTGTATCCGAAATTCTAAAGATATGCTCGTTTGCAATATTGCTGTTGAACTGAATTTGCTAAAGTTAAAATTTTCTTGTCTATTGCAGTACCTATACCTGCTCGTTAGCTTATGTCGGTGAATCTTTGTTAAGGGCCAACTACGCGAGATTGATTCTGTGCAGGTTCTTAAATCTATGTAGCTTTACTCAGTTTTATATTTTCAACTTTGAGTTAAAGCCCAATGTAGTACAAACTTCTTGTACGCTCAACAGGGGCCGTCTGTGAATCTATTTTGAGTCAGAATAAAAGGGCATTTTATCCCTTATTTGGAATTGTTCTAGTATTCAAAGAACTCTAGCAACATTTTAGCATTTAAAGAGTTCCAGCAATATTTTAGCTAAGATATTACAAGTTTTATTAATTATACATTCAAAATGAACTCGAAATCGACGACATTGTACTCTGAATAAAGATCTTGTTCTGAATGCATCGCATATTGCTCCTGCCTTTTGGCCTAACTAGACTATTGTATGCTATTCTCTTTTTACTACCATCATATC
Organism: Stegodyphus dumicola; assembly: GCF_044657685.1. Lineage (NCBI taxonomy): Eukaryota > Metazoa > Arthropoda > Arachnida > Araneae > Eresidae > Stegodyphus > Stegodyphus dumicola. Next base: position 78,609,908 of record NC_140772.1, on the reverse strand, counting down.
AAAAATATGAATTTTAAATAAAAATCAAACATACAAATTTTATGTTCTGGAACAGACACGATTAGTATTTATCGGCCGCAAAATGTTTAAGAAATAAAGCGAAATATTTAAAAACAGACACGATTGCAAGCTTCTGCTGTTTTGTGCATTCTTCTTGTATCTAGGACACCAACAACAAGTTATATTAATACATCATCTTATTTAACGATGCAGTAAGCATGTCGAAATTTTCTGTATTTACTTTTACAAGCTTCTGCAAGTATGACGCATCATCTAATTTCAACTTTTTTGAGCGAACTATTGTACATATATTCATATACATGTAAGATATGAGAAAATACGATAGCTGCTTTAAAAGTAATCGGGGACCTCAAAGTTAACGATTCTAGATTTGGTGCACTTCCCCTAAATTCATCTGTTCTCCAAAAATGAGATCATTCTATGTTATGTAACAACCTGAAATTAACCAATCATAGCTTGTCTCTACATCAGACTTAGCAAAAATACCGATGGCGAATAAATTACGTCATTCTTTGCCTAGCGCCGCAACGTTAACATTTGCGCCATCAAGTTTTCGACGGAGAAGCAAAAAATGCCTGCGTCTTATCTTTAAAAAAACAATGGACATAGAAATTTATCGTACTAAAATAATACAGGGAATTCAAGAAAATCTGCTCCAACGTAACCCGCATATTAAGCTTGAATGGATCAAAGCACATGCAGGACATTTTGGTAACGAGATGGCGGACCAACTAGCAAAAGAAGCGGCGTTAGGACCAACAGATATGCAGTTCCATATCCCATGGCCGGTCACATTTTTAAAGAAGTCACTACGACTCAAAGCAATTGGGAAGTGGCAACAAGAATGGGATGACAGCACCACTGGAAGACGTGTTCACTACCATATCAGCTATGTGGACACAGCACGAAATGTTGCCAATTCGCAGCTGGTTATGTACGTATCGGGACATAGACCCTTTCCGGCATACTTATATCGATAAATCTAAACTCTGTATCAAATTGTAAACTTATTTCCAAACACATGGGCATATGTAAGATTAAAATGCAATTTTAACCGTACGTGCACTCTAAATGTAATCTGTAAAAGCTAACTGTGTGTATCTGCGTCTAAGATAAAGTGTGCTTTACTATAATTCAACTGCAATGACGCAACTCCAATGTAGTAAGTGAAGCTATGATGTAACCAGTGTCCCAGTCATTGATCTGCATGTAACTTATGACAAATGTAAAAATAATGTCTAAGCCATTAATTTTATGCAGTATATGTTTAATATACTTATATAATTATGATAATTGTATATGTTTTAGCATCATTCTCAATATAATTGTTCTATGATTTATAGTACTGATTTTATGTAACATATGTCTATTCTATTCATGATATTAGCGTCTGTATTTTATATATCAGCATGCTTCCACATATAATTGTTTTATACATTCTATTTCCCATGCCTTACCCTTGCATGTATATAACTATGTACCATTGAATTTTCAACATGTGCCTGTATGGTGCAATGAGTAAAGTATTAATGGAACTAGAGTCTCAGTCCGTGATTTGTATGTAACGTATTGTTACGAATTTGGTATTTAAAAAGCTAATGTTAGTTCAATTACAAATTAAATGATTTTAAAATCACGCGCTAGAATTTTCCAGTACTTTCTCGAAATCAAAAAGAGATATTTATTTATTTAATGCACGCGCTCTTGTAATTTCAATTTTACGGCTTAGCTTTCTTTTAATATTCGTCACGCGCTGCACTGCGCGAGAAATAAAATCATTTAATTTGTAATTGAACTTGTAATTTCAATTTTTTTTGTTCATTTTTCATCGGACTTGTGCATTCATTTCATAACGAACCCGTACGCACGCAACAATTTTTGGTGTCAGAAGTGGGATTTGAATGCCAATAACAAGAGCGATGGAAGAGCAATTAAGGCAGTTAATATCAGCCTTTGCCTCATTTAAAAAAGAAATTAAAGAGGAAATGAAATTGGGCCAGGAATCCGTTACGGAAGAAATGAAATTGGGCCAGGAATCCCTTAAGGAAGAAATGAAATTGGGCCAGGAATCCGTTAAGGAAGAAATGAAATTGAGCCAGGAATCCGTTAAGGACGAAATGAAAGCCGTTCAAGCTGGTCAAGAAGAAATGAAAAGAGAAATTACTTGCATAATAGAAAATAAATTTGAAGCTATGGAAGGCAGAATTGACGCAGTTGAAAATAAAGTTGGACATATTGAAGAAAAAGTTTCTTCCGTAAAAGATCATATTGAAGAAAGAGTTTCTTCGGTGAAAGAAGAAACAGAAGAAAGAGTTTCTTCGGTGAAAGAAGAAACAGAAGAAAGAGTTTCTTCTGTAAAAGAACATATAGAAGGGAGAGTTTCTGCTGTGGAGGAACGAATTGAAGGAAGAGTTTGTGCCGTCCAACACCAAATCGAACAACAAATTGATGAGAGAGTTTCTGCAGTTGCCAAAGAAATGGATACTTTAAAGAAATTCGTAGCGTCGGCAGGGAGCAGGAGTGATGATTTTAAATTCTTACCAATACCTGCTCGTCCACCTCTGAAGCTATCCACGTATGATGGGAAGACCTCCTGGCAGGTGTATAAGACACAATTTTCTATCGTGGCGGATGCGAATGGATGAGATTCCCAAGCTAAGGCCTGTCATCTCGCCGCTTCTCTAAGAGCCGACGCAGCGGATATCCTTCAGACTCTTCCCGAAAACAAAAGGTTAGATTTCGAAGCTCTGTCCGGCGCCTTGGAGTTGCGCTTTGGGGAGAAGTGTTTAAAAGACTACAGCAGGCTCCAATTAAAATCTCGTCAACAGAAGCCTACCGAAACACTTCAGGAGCTCGCCGCGGATGTTGAAAGGCTGTCCCATCTCGCCTTTTCGGAATGCCCGACAGAAACAAGGGAAATCCTGTCCTTGCAATACTTTATCGACGGCATCCGAGATACTGAAATACAGAAAGCTCTACGAATGGCGGATGTAAAAGATTTAAAAAGTGCTCTAGTGTACGCCATGAAATTTGAGGCAGCCCAGCAAGCCACTCGTCGAGACCGCCACCCAGTCAGAGCTGCTCAAGTCCAGGAGCCAGGGGATCAAGTCACCGCTCGACTTGACGATTTAACTAGACAACTGAACGCCTTGAGACGGAATATTGGTGAGAAGAAACCGACCGTTAAGTGCTGGAACTGCGGTGCTGAAGGACACATACGACGAAACTGCAAAACACCCCAGGGTACTGATGTTAAGACCGCTTCTAACAAGCAGCAGGGAAACTAATTAGTGGCCATCTCGCGGGGCGGAGGTTGCCAGATAATGAAAAGCCCCCGTTTAAAGCGCTTCAGATTTCTGCAGTGAGAGGCGGCAGTAATGGACTTTTCATAATAGGACATATTAATGGAGTTCCGTGCAATATGACTATAGATACAGGAGCCAACGTCACCATCATCCGAAAAGATTTGGCTCAACAACTAGGAAACAAACTTATCTGGACGCCGCCCTGCGTTACCCTCCAGACTGTGTCCGGTGAGAAGATCGACATCGACGGAAAAGTAAATGTTAACATCACGTTTGGAAGTGCCGCTTACCATCACACGGCATATGTAGCAGAGATCACTGATTCTTGCATACTCGGATTGGACTTTCTAAGGAAATACAATTTTTACTTGGATTTTAAAAATAACGAATTGCACTCTACATCTGAGGACATAGCGTTATTTCTCGTTAATGATGAAGAAGTTAAATCTGTCCATAAAATCATAGCACAAGACTATATCACAATACCGGCAAGAACAGAAATTTTACTTCCTGGATCCATAGCCGAAAATAGAAATTTCCGCTACGGCATCATAGAATATCCCAATAACTGTAATATCCCAAAAGGAGTTCTAGTAGCCTCAACACTCGTCGACCTATCCAGAACGGTTATCCCGGTGAGAGTCGCCAATGTAACTGAAAAGTCGAGAGTTATTAAGAAAGGTGAAGTGGTTGCAACATGTACTCCAGTAACCAGCGTTGAAAGAAAGAGTAACATCCCAGAATCCGTGTCCTCAGAGAGCATTACATCGGAGTTATTGCAGAATGCACAATTAAACGATAAAGAGAAAAATGCTGCCGATCGCGTCATTAAAGATCTTCAAGTGGTTTTCTCCCGCTCGTCTTCTGACGTGGGTCGAACTAGTTTGACACAACATAGAATAGATACTGGCGATCATCCCCCAATCAAGCAACATCCAAGACGTCTACCGTTTGCTAAACAGGAAGAGGTGCGAACACTGTTAAAAGATATGGGAGAAGGCGATGTCATCGAGCCTTCAGCGAGTCCATGGGCATCTCCCATCGTTCTCGTCAGAAAGAAAGACGGCTCAACAAGATTTTGCGTTGACTATCGCCGGTTGAATGAGGTTACGAAGAAAGACAGTTACCCTCTTCCTAGAATTGATGACATTCTAGACACTCTTCCTGGAAGCAAGTGGTTCTCAACACTTGATTTAAAGAGTGGGTATTGGCAGGTAGAAATCCATCCTGAAGACCGAGAAAAGACGGCATTTACTACGGGACAAGGACTTTGGCAGTTCAAAGTGATGCCGTTTGGACTGTGTAATGCGCCGGCAACATTCGAACGTCTTATGGAGACTGTTTTGAAAGGCCTTTCCTACGAAGCCTGTCTGATATACCTGGACGATATCATCATCGTCGGAAAGAGTTTTGAAGAGCATCTAGAAAATCTTAGAAAGGTGCTTCAGAAACTGAAAGAGGCCAATCTGAAGCTGACTCCCGCTAAATGCAAATTGTTTCGAAAGGAAGTGACTTACCTGGGACATATCATCTCTGCAGAAGGTGTGCGCACGGATCCTGAAAAGGTATCAGCGGTTAAATCCTGGAAACGTCCCGAAAATGTCCATCAGCTGAGAAGCTTCCTAGGGCTTTGCACCTACTATAGGAGATTCGTGAAGAACTTTTCTTCCATCGCAAGACCACTTCACAAGCTGACAGAGAGCAAGCAAAGATTCTTGTGGACAAAGGAATGCGAGGATGCATTTAACAACTTAAAGGAAGCTTTAACATCTGCTCCAATCCTGACGTATCCTCAGCTCGACAGACCATTTATTCTCGACACCGACGCGAGCAATGAAAGTGTCGGTGCTGTTTTGTCCCAAGAAATAGACGGCCAAGAACGTGTAGTAGCTTACTGGAGCAAGTGCCTGTCTAAACCGGAGAGGAATTACTGTGTCACAAGGAAAGAGTTGCTCGCCATAGTCAAAGCTGTAGAACATATCCATCATTATCTATACGGGAGAAAATTCCTCCTCCGCACGGACCATGCCTCATTGGCCTGCTTTTAAATTTCAAAAATCCTGAGGGTCAAATAGCCAGGTGGATACAGAGACTCCAAGAACATGACATCACTATCCGTCATCGTAAGGGATCATCACACGGAAACGCCGACGCCCTGTCTAGAAGACCTTGCCAAGAAAACTGCCGATATTGTTCCAGGGTGGAAGCGAAATACGAGCTGCTGACTCTGGTCGCAAGACAAATTACAACATCAACATCGGCTGATCGAGACCCGTGGAGTGATGATGAAGTCAGGAAAGACCAGCTGGAAGACCGCGACATTAAACCCATACTTGATTTAATAGAGTCATCAAACAGAAAACCTACATGGCAGGACATTTCTATCTGTAGTCCTACAACAAAACAATACTGGGCACTCTGGGATTCACTTCACATTCGAAACGGCGTCTTACACCGGAAATTCGAGTCGGATGATGGGAAGACGTTCCGATGGCAACTGATACTTCCAAGATCCCGGATTCCTGATGTCCTCAAAGAACTACATAACAGCCCTACAGGAGGTCACTTTCGAATTATGAAGACCTTACAGTGAGTTCGTGAGCGCTTTTACTGGAATAATGCAAAGAATGACGTGCAAAAGTGGTGCCGATCTTGCGATGCCTGTGCAGGTCGGAAAGGACCGAGGAAACGCAGCCGAGGCAGACTGCAACGTTACAACGTAGGTGCGCCTTTTGAACGTATCGCCTTTGACATCCTGGGACCTCTGCCACGAACTGCTGATGGCAACAAATACATACTCGTTGTCATTGATTACTTTACCAAGTGGCCTGAAGCTTATCCTATTCCTGATCAAGAGGCAGTCACAGTATCTGAGGTAATGATACAGCACTGGATTTCCAGGTTCGGAGTGCCTCTTCAGTTACATTCCGATCAGGGAAGGAATTTTGCCTCGGCAGTAATCAAAGAACTATGCAAACTACTTGGCATTGACAAAACTCAAACGACGCCATTGCATCCCCAGTCGGACGGCATGGTAGAGAGGTTCAATCGAACCATCCTTAATAACCTCTCATTAGTGGTTTCCAGAAACCAACAGGACTGGGACAAGAAATTACCACTCTTTTTACTGGCTTATCGCAGTGCTGTCCACGAGACTACCGGCTATTCTCCATCACAGATGCTCTTCGGTCGTGACCTTCGTCTGCCTTGTGACCGCCTGTTTGGCCGCCCTCCGGATGCTCCTTCATCGTCTGAGGAATATATTCAAGATCTCCAGGCCCGGTTTGAAGTGATGCACAATTTTGCACGAGAGCGAGTCAACTTGGCGACGGAGAAGATGAAGACCCGATACGACACAAGAGCTACTGAACATCTATTCCACGAAGGAGACAAGGTGTGGTTGTGGAATCCGACTCGACGAAAAGGACTTTGTCCGAAATTACAGTCACCTTGGGATGGGCCGTACACAGTCCTAAACAGGCTGAATGACGTCGTGGTTCGGATTCGTAAGTCTTCGAACTCTAAACCTAAAGTCGTTCATTACGACAGGTTAGCTCATTACTATGGCCAGAGTACATAATGTAAATAATTGTAAATAGTATAAGACCATGGTCCATTTTGTTTTTAAATGTGTATTTGATTTGTTTTATGTATTGCATTTATTGTTCATGTTGTTTATTATTGTAATGTAATGCTTATTAATGCATTTATGCCACAGTTGTAAGTTTAGCTTCCTGTCCAGGGATTGTACTGCCCGGGACGTGCAGTCCTTGGGAAGGGGGCAGTGTTACGAATTTGGTATTTAAAAAGCTAATGTTAGTTCAATTACAAATTAAATGATTTTATTTCTCGCGCAGTGCAGCGCGTGACGAATATTAAAAGAAAGCTAAGCCGTAAAATTGAAATTACAAGAGCGCGTGCATTAAATAAATAAATATCTCTTTTTGATTTCGAGAAAGTACTGGAAAATTCTAGCGCGTGATTTTAAAATCTTATAAAAGGAGGAAAACATCTCAGTTTGTAGTAGTTGCTTAGTTTGTTGTTGTTTAGAAAACTGCTCTTGTTGATTGTAGCGAATTCGCGGATTAGCGTTCTTTAGCTGTTTTTAATTGCGTTCTATTGGACATTTGAGTAGTTAAAAGATAACTACTGTGAGATATTGTAATACTGCATGATAATTTGAGAAAATTTAAGCATTTTTGTTGTGATAATAATAAATTTTTTTTTGTTCATTTTTCATCGGGCTTGTGCATTCATTTCATAACGAACCCGTACGCACGCAACAATTTGTTTAATCTAACAATACTATCTGTGTTTTCTGCATATTTCCATACAGGATCGCATTATGCATCATTATGTAACTGCCTTCTATGCCTTACTCTACATGCTATATACCTCAGAAAATCTCAACACGTGCTTGTGCGGCATAATAAGTGAAGTATTAATGTAAGGGCTCCAGTCCCTGATGTATATGTAATGTCTGTCTAATGTAAATATAGCACCTCAGTCATTGATTTATACGAAATGTATGTTTATTCTAACTATAATATCTGTGTATATATCTTATATTTCAGCATGTTTCTACATATGATTGTTTTATGCATTACTATGAAACTGTTCTCCATGCCTTACCCCTGCAAGTATATAACTATGTGTCATAGCATATTTCAACGCGTATAACTATGTATCATAGAATATTTCAAAGCGTGCCTGTGTGGCGCAATAAGTGAAGTTTTAATGCTACTAGAGCTCTAGTCCCTGATATTTATATAATGTAAATATAGTACCTCAGCCTTGGTTTTTATGTCACGAATTTCTAATATATTTATGATAGCTGTGTTTGTATCGTATTCTTTAGCATGTCTCCACATATGAATGTTCAGGCATTATTATGTAACGGTATACCATGCCTTACCCTTGCATGTATATAAATGTACCATGGAATATCTCAACACGTGCCTGAGTGACACAATAAGTAAAGTATTAATGCAACTAGAGTCTCAGTTTTCGATATTTATGTAATGGCTATCTAATGTAAACGTAGTACCTCAGTCATTGATTTTTATGTAATATATGTTAAATCTAACTATAATGTATGTGTCTGTATCTCATATTACAGCATGTTTCCCATATGATTGTTGATGCATTATTATGTAACTATTTTCCATGCCTTACCTTTACCTGTATATGTATGTATTCCATGCCTTACCTTTACCTTTACCTGTATGTACCATAGAATATCTCAGCACGTGCCTGTAAGTGTAATAAGTGAAGTATTAATGCAACTAGAGACTCAGTCCTTGATATTCCTGTAATGTCTATGTAAACGTAACATCTCAGTCATTGATTTATATATAATGTATGTTTAATGTATGTATGATATCTGTGTCTGTAACTTATATTTCAGCATGTCCCCACATATGATTGTTTTATGCATTATTATGTAACTGTTTTCAATGCCTTATCCCTGCATGTATATAACTATGTACCATAGAATGTTTCAGTATTAATGCAACTAGAGTCTCAGTCCTTGATATTTATGCAATGCCTGTTTAATGTAAACATAGTACCTCAGTTATCGATTTGTATGTAACGTATGCTTAATGTATCTATAATACCTGTTAATTTAATGTAACCATAATATCTGTGTATCTTATATTTCAGCATGTTTCCACATATGGTTGTATTATGCATTACTATGTAAATGTTTTCCATGCCAGACCCCTGCAAGTATATACCTATGTACCATAGAATATCTCAACACGTGCTTGTGTGGCGCAATGAATGAAGTATTAATGAAACTAGAGCTTCAGTCCTTGATATTTATGTAATGTCCTGTTAATGTACACATAAGTACCTCGGTCATTGATTTTTATGTATCGCATGTTTAATGTATCTATAATGTAATCCACAATCCTTCAATGTAAACCTATGTATTCATTCCAGCCTGCAAAGCAGTGATTACCCTTGTCTGGCCACAATGAATATCAATAAATACTGAGGCCTATATGAAGGGATGAGAGCACTACCCTGGAGGGCGCTTTTGGTCAATGGGACCGTCCTCTGGATGCGCCGGGCGCCGTGTTTCGGCGTTCCGTGCGGAACCCTTGTGTGGCCTCTCAGGTCCGTCTATGGACATTGGTGGACGTTGTGCTACACGAATTAACCTACGGTGGAGGGGTGTTGCCCACGTCCCCCGTCGCATGTCGCATGCCACATAATTGAATAAGTATCTGCCAAAATAATTGTATATGTGTGAAAATAAAATTGGGTGATTTGTGGGAATCTAGTTTCATTGCCTTCATCTGTATGCCTTACACACCAGCCATAATGGACACCGAAAGTTGTTAAAACTTCCCGTGTTTTCTTCTACGTATCAAAATTGTTACATATATATGTGATACTTTTGTAAATTATGATGACCTGAGGATTTGAGATAGCAGTATCTTTTAGTCATGGCCGTGATGATTGTAGCTGCTGCTGATAGCCAGATGAAATACTTACCAAACAGATGGAATTTGGATACCAAAAGTAGAGGTAGTTTTAACACATAATTGTATCTATTGATGAATAATTTTTTTATATGTAAAAGAAGTGTAAATGAGAATATATGACCCACATTCTTATTTAAACAGCACTATGGGTGCGACAAAAGCACCACAATTCTATATACAAGTTATCGACGTTTCGAGACAATGGATGAAACAGAGAAGTATGCAAGGCACGTGCTTCCACAAAGAGAGGAAGCAGTAAAAGCACCTGCACACGTCAGCGAAGCGTATTTATATATTAGGAAACCTTTGTTTAACCTTTGAATGATGGCTGGACAAGACAAGCTGTGGCTTTTTGCCAAGAGTTAGAGAGAGAGATTGCGGAAGCGAGCCGCTTGCCACTGCATTCATACGAGTTCTCAATCGGTTGCTGTTTGCCTTTAAGGCCAGAGGTTTAGCCCTCTTGATATTTGAAAGCGTATTGTAGTTTCAGCAGCTCGGCGTACTACATATGAACCGTTTTTAGAGAAAGGCCAGTCTTAGTGTTAGGCATTTGTATACTAATTCAAAGTTAACTTTTAGTTAGAGTTTTAGTTAGCAGTTTTAGATTTTTACGTTCAGAATACAAGTGGTTGGTCTCTGTATCCCGAAGTACGGGAGCACCTGTAAAGTAATAGAGAATAAAGGGTTCAGCATACCCTTCCTGCTTGTGTCGTCTATTCCACACAATCTGGAATATAGCTTTAGTAAGCTCTCTGTTCTTATTCAGGATACTTTATGTTTTAGAAGCAAGTTCAAAGACATACAAGTCCTGACAATATAAACTATTTATATGAAATTACTTGTATAAACTACTTGTATAACAATAAATATACTTGTATGAAATATGTTATTACCTGCAGTGTTAAGAAAAACTAGGTCTACATTAAGCGAGTAAAATGTGAAATTCCAGATATTTCATGTTAATTTTAATCGAAATGATGTTCTAAGCTTTAATATATCTTGATCTGACAGATATTCAATTTTTTTAAGTTATTTTGAAATTAAAATTCAGTTCACAGTCTTACGGAATGGGCTAACGGTTTTTCAAAATCATGTACAAGTCACATTTCATTAACAAGTAAACAATTCATTAATAATAATATGTTTCCTACTCATTTTTTATCCATATATCCTTATTCTAATTTTGAGCAAGCAAGGAAATTGTCATAAATAAATGGAAAAGTACTAATTATACATTGCCAGTGAACTAGGTATTAATTATATATTGCTGATACCAAATTGTTCTTGTTAACGTTTCCTATTTTAAATAGTTAATTGATTTAACCAAAAAATATTATATGCCAGTTTAGCGAACTATCTTAATACAGGCGACTTAGAATTACTAAAAATCAATGAATCTCAAAGAATTAAAAAAATATGAGTCTGTTGCTCTTTTAATATGCAAATTATAATTAAGATCAATTGAAACAGAAGCTTTTATAATTTTGTTTCTTCTAATTCATAAGAGTAAATATACGCTGTGAATTGTTCAGTTCAGTTATGATTGTGCTGCAAATATTTAAAAATGAATAATCATCAGCAGCATAAATTGGCACATAAGCAGTAAGAATTGTTAATGAATGTAGGTTAATCCGTATTTTTGTATTACTATATTTTACATCTGTATGATTAAGTTTATTTACGTTTTTATAGTGAATAAAATACGAAGAATTTTTTGAGAAAACACCTGGAGTGGGCTTCAGAATTAAGCAAAATTCCACCTTCCTTACAAGTTATTTCAAATAAAAAATATTCATTTTAAGAGTTAATGCGATTTGAATAATGTATGTATTAACGTACTTGCTTCCGCTAAATAAGGATTCGGGGGGGGTTGTGTATATCTTGAAATGTCGATGCTTTCGTAATAGAAATTAAGACCAAATAACAAATTTGAATTTTTCATGTTGTAAAAACGATTTTTTAAATAAAATACTGCATTAAAATCAGATTAATTATCCCATAATAAATTTGTTGATAAAGGAAATTTAATAACAACGTTAAAGGAAAGCATAGGGTATTTCAAAGACGAGGATATATATTCCTATTAATTATGAAATCAACTATGCTTAGTTTTAAAATTTTGATTAAAAAAACGCTTATTCTCAATAATGAATAATAAATGAATTGTGATGAATATATGAATTGTAAACTGAAATGTTATCTCATTTTATCTACTTTTCATTGCTTGTACAAAACACACAACAAATACAAAACTTAAATTATTCGCATTTACTGGATGCTGAAATACGAGTATCATAAATCCGTTCATATGTGTTAGTATAAAACGTATTCATTAATAAACAGCAGATATTGAATTTTAATGAAGTGGAAACTATATTTATTTTAAATTTAAAGGAAATATTTCTAAAGCAATATTTTAAGCAAGTTCATTAAATCTCACTTTGTGAGTGCTGTTTCAGAAGAAATGCATTAAAAGCGAAATGTATTTCATTACTAATGCATGGAAAATTTCAGTTTAAGGAAAGATATTTTTTAGATGTTATATATTAATTGTTTAATGATTAGCCATATGGTATTTTGCTTTTTCTTCATAATACCACTACAAATACCACTTATTTGAATTATGCAGTTAAATTGCTCGTAAAATATTTCCAACGTTTTTGGTTTATTTGATATCACTCAGTCAAGTAATTAATTCTTTGATCTATTTCACTAAGAAAAAGAGCTTAAGTGCTTACCGTTTACCAAAATGTTTCCCATTTTTTTTTTGACTTGTAAAATTTCTTTCATTTTCGTTTTAATTATTTCCCTTGAGAGGAGTTCAGATTTATTTCCACTTAAGAATTTCAATGAAGCGAAAACTGCCTGTAATTTGTCTCATTATTTTTTCCCCATTCGTTAAGTATACAAAGTCTTAAAAGGATGAACATAATTTTGATGTCAGAAAAATCTGAGTTTTATGGTATTTTAAAAAACGTTTCTGTGAGTTATTTTAGTCATATACTTCCAAATATTCACTGTTATAAGCCAATTCCAAATTGTGTTTAAAATTAAATTTGCAGTTCCCGGCTAAAACAATTATATTCGGAGAATAATACTGCTAATTTAAAAGCAAATTTCACTGCGAGTAATTTACTTATATTATTTATATTACCTTAAATTTATCTGAAATGCATTTTTCTAATAAATCTATGCAATTTTTATCAGTTAAATTAATTAAAGTAGGGAATAAAAAATCTTAGATTATGAAAATCATCAGATCAATTAATTCACTTGATGCTTTTATTCGTTCAAAGCAACGAAATGAAAGAATTTACTGAATTTTTTATATGCTAAAATATCATAAATTAATTTCACTTACTGACGTTACTAGATTTTTATCATTACCTCTGTTATTACTACTATTATTTTAACAGTTATATTTATATTTATATTAATAACTCTTTTTTTTATTAGAAAACAGCTATGTTGCTTTTAAAATGTATGTAAATATACTATTGAATTATGTATAGCGTAAGAGCAAAGACGCTGATGCTTAATAATAAAGGTAAAAAAGACAAAAAGAAATGTGTTAGCAGGAGTGCAACAACAGACTTGTAGATTGCGAGCTCAGGGAGCGCATAAGAAACCTTAGCAAACCTTTTCGCGGGGTGATCGTTACAATCTTCACCTTTTCAGATATATATATATATATTTTTTTTCATTTTGTCCATTTTCAACATTTTTGTCCCTCATTTTTTTGCAGGGCGCGCAGGTTATGCTATCTAATGGTATTCACAATTCCAAATGTTTGCATTTTTTATTCCAGTTACTTTATATAGGTTCCATAGTTTACCAATCATAAGCTAAATTGAGCTTTCCTTTATAAAAATGTGTTTGTAAGGATCTCGAAGCATTCCTATAATTTTTTATGGTAACTTACAAATCTTTGGCTAAATTCCGTACAAGAGATGCCCCCAGTACATAGTTTAAGCAGAAAAAAATATCCAAATAAATAAACTTTAAAATTTTTTTTGAATTTCTCCCAGAAGTCTGATAATTTCATTTCTTTATCTTTAAAAATGTGGGTTATTTTATTTTTGGATAATGCAAGAACTTATTCTGAATTACTGTTATGCCAGTAGGAATCACATTTCGAATATAAAACTAAAAAGAAGTGCACATTTATTTCCCAAAATTATCCGTTATCAAAATACAATTATAATTAATTTGTTATTATAATTCATTGATTTTGCTAGCATACTTTCTTCAGAATGTTCTTTAAAAGAATATTTCAAATTCGATTTTCCATATCTAATAAAATATTATATTTTTTCCTTCAGTACATTTCAATCTAGAAATTTTATTTTCATTTGTCTATTCAGAATCTTTCGAAAGAAATTTATAAAATGCCTCAGTGAATAATTTTCGGTATTACATAGAAGTTGCTTTCAACATAGCCAGTTTTGAAATCAAAAACCGATTATCTAACCGTCCATCTTGAAAGAAGGTCATCAAATGTTGGAAGTTTGACTTAAACAAAAACAAATTAGCCTGTATAATAACCTCGCCCCCGAGCTATGTAAGTAATAAAAGCTTGCGTAACTCAGTTTATTAAACTGAAATAATTTAACTGGGGATATCCATCTGTTGGAATTATAGAAGAGAATTTCTGATTAACTTTTTATTAGAGTTGCTTTTGCAGTTCGAATCTATTTTTAAGGTGACCCAACAATGAACATTAGCGGTGGTAAACAAGTTCCTCAACGAACCTCAGGAATATTGTTCGAAGGCAAGAACTAGGCTTTGAAAGGATACAATTTCACAATCATCAGTACAAAAACTAATCATTATTTCAGAACGTGAAACGAAGTATCCAAAATAAAAATTGTTTATGATTTATATTGTTACAGAAATTGTTTATGATGTGCTTATATACCTACTTTTTATTGGTGTTTTTAATCATAAAAAGGCGGTCAAAGGTATCTTTTAATTTATTTCTTTATTGAATCATTTTAGATTAGACCAGTAAACAACAAAATATTATATGCATTTTACAAAACTACATATGCACTTTTTCTACATTTTTTCAAGGTGTAAAATATTTTCTCCCTCCTTCTATCATGCCTACGTGGTGCAACGGTAGCACTCTCGGAGAGTATTCTTGAAGTCCAGGTTCGAGCCCCGTCCAGGGCACTGCATATTTTTCACATCTTTCAAAATAACCTAATGACTCTACAAGTGTCACCCGAACTAAAACGCGGTGCGCAATAATTCGTCACCACCAGGATTCGGCGACAGGTCCCGTAATACCCAATCGCCTTAAAAAGGGAGAGCATGTAAGGTATTTTCTTCCTTCTTCCAGCATGTCTTCGTTATGTAACGGCAGCTCACTTGTCGCTTATTCGAGAGGTCATGGTTTGAGTCCTGGTGAGGGCACTGCACATTTTTCATATCTCCTTCCTCAAAGAAATCTACTAGTGTATTATTTTCGAAATGTTGTAATGTAGTATATTCCGTGTATTTAAACGTTAGCTGTAGTTGTCTCATATTTGATAGTTATTTCTCAAGTAAATACTGTTAATATGTCATACTTCATAAAGTCATATATAAAGTGATTAGTTCCTTGTTATATATTATGATTTAGTTCAAAATTACGGTTGAAAGAAGAAAATGTTTCATTTATCTCTTTTTTTAATTCAAAAAGAGTTTTCGTAAACAGAATGATCTAATTAAATAAAATAATTAATTTCTTGGTAAACAAAGTATCCAAATAAATGAACTTATATTGCTATTTGCGTCACCCGAGTCGTAACATCACTTAAATCGATTTATAATAGAGAAGAAGATTAATTTTTGTGTTATACACATATTAGAGTTTTTTATATTTTTAATTAACAGCTGGATAGATATGGCATGCAGTGAGTCTTCAACTGATATTCAAAATATACCAATTTAATTTCATATTTATTATCGCAATCATTCTTTGTCCCATCAAAATTTATCACCTGTGCATTCTATGAAAAAAAGATAAATTTAGTCAACTAAAAATTCTCACAAATTTAATGTTTCAAATGTAGAATTATGAAGCTTTCACACTTCGTTCTTTGACAGTTGTAATCAAGATGATAGCATTTTAAATATATTAAACATTTATTATCGATTTTACAAAACAAAACAACATTTCAAATTACATAAGGCTTATTGTAACATATAAAGAAAAATTTGTTATACCATTAAATGGAAATATGAATAAGGACTTATTTCTCATTTGAGTTCAACAGATATGTTTATAAGAATAATTCTGAAACTGCAGTCTCAAATGTTCAGGTTATAATCTAAACTCTCAGAGAAGACTTTACCACCAGTATGAAGATAAAGATGTATTAAATTAAAAAAAAAAAAAAAAAAAAAAAAGGTAAAACTGGTGTAAATATTTGACCTTTGCAGTGTTTATCGCTGCCAAGGGTTCCACCACGCGCAGTCCCAGTGACACCACGAACCCAGATATATCAAATGTGGGAATGCGCATCAATCCTACCAGCGTGAAAAAGATGAATCTCAACCTTCAAAATGTGCAAACTGCTTACAAAACAGGGCACACAGCAAATTTCAGGAGGTTGCGAGAAAGCCCTAGGCTACTCCGCAACCCTAAATCTGCGCTGACTGATTTGTTTCTAACAAATCATATGCACAAGCCCTGATTGGTGTCTCGCACCTGAAGCCCTAACATAAGCTGAACTCGTTTTATCTGAGCTCAAAATGTTCATTTCAGTGACTAAAGAGGCTGACTTCTCTGTTTTATTTAAACGATCATCACAAGATAACCAATCGGCGTCTCAAGATATTATGCACCCTGCTCCAACCCATGGATAACTAAATCCGCAAATGTTCAACATTGTGAATGCCTGCGGGCTTCCTCCTCCTTTCTACGAATTAATATCAGACGATAGATATAGGACTTCATACTGAAGTGCACGCACAGCCTTGCATTTGTATTCGCATTGCTAATTATCGTGCATATCGCTGTTATAGACTTAGCCATCGCAGCGGAGGTGTTATGATTTATGTACATAAAACCATTGCCTCCTGCCTTATCGGTGTAAATGAAGCTAATAATTGTTAACAAGTCACAGTATGTGTCACGTTACCTTATGAAAAGTTATATTTTAGTGCATTATATAACCTGGAACAGAACAGACAAAATTACAATATTTTAGATTCTCGTCTTCTTCCGGATCGTTGCAGCGGGAGACTTAAATGCTAAGCATGCTGTAGTATACTCATCGACCAAGCAGGATAGAATATTCAGACATAAGTGATATCGTCTTATCTACAAAGACTATTCCTGTGCTACACGATGTGAAACATGATATGAGTTCAGACAATCTGTCTGTGACTGGAACTCTTGGCATATGCACAACGGACCCCTGTGAATGAAATAATCACAGACTGGCTTTTATTTGGAAGTCTCCCCAAAATAACGTAGCAAATTTACGTAACTTAAGAAAAGTACCGAGAATTGATGCTGCGATTGATTTGCTCACTGGCATTATTAAATATTCTATTACGGAGGACAATGATGTCATTATAAATCACAATACAAGATACTGTCTCCATTCCAAATATTCGCCGATTGATCAGGCAGCGTAATAAAAGCACAAAATTTTATCATCTTACATTGGACCCAGCCTTAAGGAGTGACATTAATGACTAAACAAGAATATTAAGGATCTCCTCAAAGAACATAAAGAAGAACTGTGGCAAGATAAGTTACTAAATCTGGATACGAAAGATAGTTATTTTTAGGCATTGATTAAGAATTTAAAAACCACATTTACTAGCAACCGCCCTCTCTGCTATAATAATTGTGTTGGAATTCCTAATTAAAATAAGGCTAACATCTTCGATGATCATTTACAACTTCAATTTAAGCCAAACGATTGGCCGACGGATCTTGATATTGAATTACGTACGCTCCACACAGTTCGTGATTGGCTGGACACTTAGACTGCAAACAACGTCATTACTCTGAATAAACCAGCTGAAATTAAAGAAATTATTAAGAACCTCAACAAGGAAAAAAGCTCCTGGCATTGACATTTCGAATAAAGCTTTTCCAAAATCTCCCGAATAATGTGATATGTAAAATCGCTAGCATCCTCAGTCCCTGTCTGACTCTGTCTTACTTTCCGAAGCGATGGAAAGAAGCTAAAATCCTTCTCATTCCGAAACCTGATGAAGATCATATCAACCCCGATGGGTTTAGACCCATTAGTTTACTAACGAGTTGACATCATGCAAAAGATTATGTTACCTAGAGGCTGTATTTCTATAATTCAACTCTGAAGTTAAGTACTTTTATACTTTTTTGTTTGAGTTGGTAGGGGATCAGTTACTGTACTGAAACATAATGAGGTGGGATAATATCGATAAATCTGTGTTGCAACTAGTGTCAGTTCTGAGAGTCACTCAGTCCCTAGACTTGCAGCCTAATGTAAACATAGATAGTTAACAGTGCATTATTTTTCCTCTCTTGTTCATGAGAACGAGATAATAATAATCTATACTATTAAAATCTGTGTGCCTCTGTCTGTTTGTGTGTTTGTAACATCATCTCCTCGGGAACGGCTGGGTGTAGAGCTTAGCGGAAGGTACCGTTGGATTCAGAATGCCCGTGGCTCGCCGGATTGACCATCGGCATCTTCGTGCGACTTTAATTAGCCGAGATATTAATTAAAAACTGATTTTCTCCCTACATTTCCCTACGTTTTGCACTTTCTTTCACGGGTTTCCCCATTTTAGGGATTTGGCCGAGTGCCAAATTCGTTTTTCTCGAATATCTGCGGAACGGCTCCGAGTTGCGATTCGAAACGCATATCTCCGGATTCGAAAAAAATCAACAAATCCATCGATACCGGTCCCATCTTCGTACGACAATAATCGGCGGAGTTATTAATTAAAAACTGCGAAAACGTTATTTCATTTTTCGGAGTGGCAACCGTCTCGGAATTAGCTGAGATAAAATTGCTTTTTCGAAAGCGCCGGGGGGGATGACAATTGCTTCCGCTCGAGATTTGTGCTGGCGAAAGGTCACGTGTCAATTTCTTTTTTCTTAAATATCTATGGAACGGCGCTGAGTTGGAATTCGAGGCAGGTGTCTGCGGATTCCAAAAAAATTCTACGAATCCAATGATACCATTCTCATCTTCGTAGGACGTTAATCAGCTGAGATATTAATTAAAAACTGTGAAAACGCTAATTTTCGGGCTCATTTTTCCGATTGCAACAGTTTCTTGAATCGCCGCAGATACAAATCAAGGTTATATTCTAAAGTTGAATAAAGCACGCGATTGCATGTTACCTAACTGTATTTTAAAAATATTTCGTTAATGTAGGCATTTTAAATAAACAGCTGCTTTTCACAATTTTTTTTTTAATTTCAGGTTAAAATGATTGTCACGTTAATTCTTTTATTGATATTGAATAAAAGTTATTATATTACATTAAATTTAAATGATGACGTTCTTGAAGTTGTACAACTTTAATCAGCTGGGATATTAATTAAAAAATCTGAAAAAGCTATTTTTTAAAAATATGTTGTTATTTTTTTAATAATAAATTTGATTTTTTGGAATAATATATTTTTTTATGTTATTAGATACGTGCACTTAATTTAGATATTATCTTTTAATGCAAATGATATTTTAAATAAGTTCGCACCAATAAAAATTAAATTCACACTTTTTTTTTTTTTTTTTTAGATTAAAGATTTTTCTTTGCTCCTTTGAGATGGTATACGGTACTTTCGAATCCCGGTGAGCAGGCAGGCTACACTCATGTTTTTTGTGATTTTACGCATATCTGTTGTGTATGCAGTGTCTTCTGGATGCATAAATGAATAAAGCTGAACTCTGGTAGTTCGGTCCTAATTTCGAATCCCGGCGAACGGGCTGGGTCCATGGGTGTTTGCGCATGTGCCTCGTGTACGCAGCATCTTCTGGATGCATAAGTGAATAAAGCGGCCGAAATTCGCTCAAAACCTCTGATTACTGGTAGTTCGGTCCAACTTTCGAATCCAAGCGACCGTGTTGGCTCAATGTGTGTTTTCGGGATTTTTCGCATGTGTAACGTGTATGCGGTATCTTTTGCATGCATACTTGAATAAAGCGGGAGCAGCCCGCGCAAAACTACAGAACACTGGTAGTTCGGTGCAACTTTCGAATTCCGGGGTACTGTACATAAAATTTGGTCGCATACGTGAATACAGCGCGCGGATACCGGGTAAAACCGCTGAACACTGGTAGTTCGGTCAAACATTCGAATCTCTGCGAGCGGGCTGGCTGCATGGGTGTTTTCCTGATTTTCCGCATGTGTATAGTGTATAAAGTGATTTCTGGATGCATATGTGATAAAAGTGGGCGCAGCCTGCTCAAAACCTCTTAACGCTGGTAGTTCGATCCAACTTTCGGTGTCGGCGAACGAGCTGGCTCCCCGGGTGTTTTCTTGCTTTAACTCATGTGTATCGTTTATGCAGTATCCTCTCCATGCTTATGTGTATAAAGCGGGCGCAGCCCGCTCCACAAAATCGCTGAACACTGGTATTTCGGTCCTACTTTCGAATTCCGGGGTACTGTATATAAAATTTGGATGCATACGTGAATACAGCGCGCGGATACCGGGTAAAACCGCTGAACACTGGTAGTTCGCTCAAACTTTCGAATCTCGGCGAGCGGGCTGGCTGCATGGGTGTTTTCGTGATTGTTCGCATGTGTATCGTTTATAAAGTATCTCATGGATGCATACGTGAATAAAGCGGGCACAGAATACTGGTAATGCGGTTCTGGTAATGCGGTAATTTCGAATCCCGACGAACTGGCTGGCTCCATGGGTGTTTTCGTGATTTTACGCATGTGTATAGTGTATGGAGTATCTTCTGGGTGTAGATGTGAATAAAGCGGGCAGAGCCCGCGCAAAGCCACATAACACTGGTAATTCGGTCCAACTTTCGAATACCGGCGAACAGGCAGGCTCCATGTTTGTTTTCGTGATTTTAGGCATGTGTATCGTTTATGCACCATCTTCAGCATGCATACGTGAATAAAGCGGGCACAGCACACGCAAAATCGCTGAAAAATTGTATTTCGGTCCAACTTTCGAATCGGCAGCGGGCTGGCTGGAGGGGTGTTTTCGTGATTTTACGCATGTGTACGGTGTACGCAGTATCTTTTGCATGCACACGTGAACACTGTTTTGGGCGGGCTCCCGCCCAAAAGCGCTGAACACTGGTATTTCGGTCCAAATTTCGAATACCCGCGAAAGGGCTGGAAGCATGGGTGTTTTCGTGATTTTCCGCATATGTATAGTGTATGCGGTAACTTCTGGATGCATAGTTGAAAAAAGCGGGGGAAGCCCGCGGAATGCCGCTAAAAAATGGTAGTTCGGTTCAACTTTTCAATACCGGCCAAATTTAACATAGGATATCTTTTAAAAACGAACAATGATAAGCGGGCTTCAGCCCGCTCAGCTGGCGGGCTTGCCCGCTAGTCTATACTATTAAAATCTGTGTGCCTCTGTCTGTTTGTGTGTTTGTAACATCATCTTCTCAAGAACGGCTGGGTGCAGAGCTTAGCGGAAGGTACCGTTGGATGCGGAATGCCCGTGGCTCGCCATATTGACCATCGGCATCTTCGAGCGACTTTAATTAGCCGAGATATTAATTAAAAACTGATTTTCTCCCTACGTTTCCCTACGTTTTGCACTTTCTTTCACGGGTTTCCCCTATTTTAGGGATTTGGCCGAGTGCCAAATTCGTTTTTCTCGAATAACTTGGGAACGGCGCCGAGTTGGAATTCGAAACGCATATCTCCGGATTCGAAAAAAATCAACAAATCCATCGATACCGGTCCCATCTTCGTACGACAATAATCCGCGGAGTTATTAATTAAAAACTGCGAAAACAATAATTTCGGCACTCAGTCTTCCGAGTGGCAACAGTCTCGGCAGTCGTCGGAGATAAAAATGCTATGGGAACGCCAAGGCCGTTCGCCACTAACAAACTAAGAATAAAACATTAAAATAACTTAAAGGAATAAACTGAAAAGCTAAAATAAAACTAAAAATAGAAACATTCTCTTCATTTAGTTGTCGTTAGTTGAATGTAGATTGGTTTATGCCCTTGATAAGTCGAGTAAATGACGTCATAGATAAAATAAAAAGTTTTGTTTCCCGGTCTGGCAACAGATCAAATAGAATCAAAAGTTTAGTTTCCTGGTTTGGCAACAAAAAATTTATTTACGAATTTTGGATTTGGAAGGAGACCGTCGCAATTTTTTCCAGCATTTCAAATTTCGTAAATATTCTTATTATTACTCATTGCACTTAATCTTTATTTCTTTTTACAGGATATTTGATTGTTTTTTGCATTTATATTTGTAATTTTAGTAATTTAAAGTAGTATTTTAGACTTTTATATGCTCCTGTTAGTTTAGAACTTGAGAAATGTTCGGAACATTAACTTGGTGACTCTTTTTATATATTTAATGTATTATTTTGTATTTTTTTAAAGATCTATTCATTCGTGTTTTATATTTCTGTTATTGTTGCTCGATAAATTGCATTTACATTTTATATTTTTGACATTTTCCTGTGTGCGATAACAATTATCGTTTTAAGGCGATCGAATGTTCTATATTTTATTAGATTTGTTATTTTGTTAGGTTTGTTATTTGAATTTCAGAATTGATTTCAGAAGTTCCTAATTTATATTTGTATTTATACCTTTTATTTATTTTGTGTTTAGGTTTTCATTTTCTGTTTATGTGCATTGTTCTCAGATTGACCTAATTATTAGAAATATTTTCATAATTTTTATCTGTGCTTGGAATTTTTCATAATATTACCCATATTATTTCTTATTAGCCAGCAATTTTTTAACAGGGAAGTTTTTGTTTTACATTTTTGATTTTTTAAAATTAATTTGCTCTTAAGTGGAAAATTTTTCATTTAGTCTAGGATTATTTTAAAATTTGTGTTGTATACATATAGAATGCATTAATTTTTTTTCCAGCAGTATTGGTTTAATGAGCAATTTTTTTCTTTCATCTGCGTAGTCAATTTTTTGAGTCGAGTTAATATTTTAGTAGTGCTTTTTTTAACGTACTGAAATGCCGAAACGGAAAAGAGGCATTACAGGAGATGCATCAAGAAGACGAAGAGCTGAAGCACAGAGTTTACGGCGAGCTGCAGAAAATGAAGAAGAAACTGCTGCGAGACTGAGCACGCAAGCGCGTCGGCAAGCAAACCCACGCGCTCAAGAAACGGAAGAAGAAACCGCTACGAGACTCGGCAGGAAAGCCCAACATCAAGAAAATTTACGTGCTGCAGAAACGGAACAAGAAACCATTAGGAGACTCAGCAGGCAATCCCAATGTCAAGAAAATTTGCGTGCTCAAGAAAGTGAAGAAGAAACCAGTAGGAGGCACAGACTGGACTCTCATCGTCATCGTCAAGTTCGAGCGGAAGAGTCGGAAGAGGACGCTGCTACACGAAGAACGCGAGACGCTGCACGCCACAGACAAGTCCTATCCGAAGAAACAATGTCCGTACGAGAAGACAGGCTACGCATGAATGCAGCACAACGTTCACGCAGCACTCTTCACAATGCAGGAAGATGTGGACTCGAAGTTTATGTTGAGCAACACAGCGCCGGTTCAATGGAAGCTTCCTGCGATGTCTGCAACGGATTGTTCTTTACGGGAGAAAGGAATGCAAGAGGAAGATACATGCACTGCTGTAACAATGGGAAAATTGTCGAAGCTGAAAGAAGATATCCAGAAGAATGGCACAATTTAATGAATGGGAACCACCCGTTTTCTGAAGAGTTTTTTGCCAACATACGTACTTACAACTGCCTGCTCAGTTTTGCTTCATTGGGTGCCAATATAGAAATGCCTTCGGGTTCGGGTCCCTACTGCTTCAGGATTCACGGTGCCATATATCATCGAACGAGCCACCTTCATCCGCCTCATCCCGGTCAAGAACAGTATGCTCAGCTGTACATTTTAGATTCGGATCAAGCCCTCAGGCAGAGAATGAACATATTTGGAAATGTTGCCCTGAACGCCGAACTCCTGAGACAGTTGGACACAGTTTTAAGGAACGTTAATCCATATGCGGAAGCCTACAAGATGCTGAAGGAATTCGAAGAAGAAACTGTACGAGAGCAAGGTGCCGAAACTGCTGCGGATATCCGCATGTACATCAAGGGTGAAAGTGTTGCTGCAGGCGAGCACAGGGGACGTTACAATGCTCCGAAAGAAAATGAAGTTGCAGTCGTCTTCAAGAGTACGGACGGCGCTCCTCCATCGAAACCGAGACATCGTGATCCATCCGAGAGGTGGCGGTCTCATCAACATCAGTACCTTAAATCCCAACTTGGAACCCATGACGTACGTACTTTTCTTTCCTCACGGCGAGCAAGGATTCAGAGTCGGACAGCAATACACAGAGTTACAGTTTTACAGTCACAGGGTGTCCGTACGACGAGATTGCTACAACCCGATTTTGTATGGGCGGAAATTGTTTCAGCAGTATCTCGTGGATGCATACGTAAAAGTTGAAGGCAACAGGATTGCGTACCTCCGGAGCCATCAGACGAATCTGAGAGTGGAAACTTACATGGGTCTTGCCGATCACATTTACAGAGTTGGTCAAGAGACGGGCGTCCGCCCTGGAATACCGGTTATACTTCCGTCAACGTTTATAAGAAGCCCTCGCTGCATGCAGCAAAACTATCAGGACTCGATGGCCATTGTGCGCGACTTTGGTAAACCGGATCTGTTTTTGACTTTCACGTGCAACCCTAAATGGCCGGAAATAACAGAAAACTTATTTCCAGGACAGAAGGCTCACGATCGCCCGGACATCGTTTCGAGGGTATTTGACCTGAAGAAAACGGCTTTGATGCAAGATTTGACAAAGAATCACATCTTAGGTGCGACCATTGCAGATATACACGTCATCGAATTTCAGAAGAGAGGATTGCCTCATATGCACCTTTTGTTGTTTTTAGCGGAAGAGGACAAAATAAGAGATGCAGAGTGCATCGATTCGCTGATGTGTGCTGAACTTCCAGATGCTACTCGACATCCGGAGCTACACAACATTGTGAAGTCATCGATAATTCACGGACCCTGCGGTGAACTGAATAGAAACTCTCCCTATTCAACGTTCAAGGAAGCCTGCCGTGCAAGGCATCTGCTGCAAGACGACGAAGAATGGAAAAATACTCTGGCAGAAGCATCAGCTTTTCAAATGCCACCGCAGCTAAGACAGCTTTTTTGCTTCATCTGTGTTTTCTGCAACCCTGCGGAACCCGTCGCTTTGTGGAATGAATTCAAAGAGTCCCTTTCTGAAGATTTTGCGAGATCTTACTCCTTAGAAGACAGTTTCAGCCTTGCACTGAGAAGTATAGAAGACCAGTTAGAAGTGCACAATGTTTCGCTATGTTCTCTTGGTCTCCCGCAACCAACATTGACTGATGCTGTTTCTCTCGAAGTCCCGCAGTTCGATGTCCAGTATGAAAACGAACAAGCCGAAGTGTTGAACGGGATGTTGAATCCTGAACAGAAATTAGTTTACGACTTGGTTTTGGAAGCTGTACGAGATGAGAATCCTAACACACCGAAGACATTTTGTGTTAATGCGTTTGCCGGAGCTGGAAAAACTTTCCTTTTTAGGACGATCCTTCATGCTGTTCGAGGAATGGGCCACGTTGCCATTCCCGTTGCGTGGACAGGCATTGCTGCTGTGCTGTTGACCGGTGGAAGAACTGTACACTCTACTTTCAAGTTGCCCGTTCCACTTCTGGAAAATTCTTCGTGCCGTGTGAGACAAGATAGCGCTGAAGGAAGGTACTTGAAAACTGCGAAACTTTTCACATGGGATGAATGCACCATGACGCCTCATTACGCTTTGGAAGCTGTCGACAGATTGCTGAGAGACTTGACCGGACTGGATGTTCCTTTTGGCGGTAAAACCTTAGTTTTAGGAGGTGACTGGAGACAAACATTACCTGTTGTCGCACATGGAAACCGAACTTCTGCGATCGAGAGCTGCCTCAGGAACTCCTTTTTGTGGCCACATTTCAAACAATGCACGCTTTCCACCAATATGCGATTGAATCCGGAAGAACAAGAATTTTCAGAATGGCTTCTGCAGTTGGGAGACGGTCGTCTTAAAAATGACAGTGGCTTGGACGAAGACATTATCGAAATTCCATCTTTGTGTGTGGTCAACAGATCGATAGTAGAAGAAATGTTTGGCTGCGGTAATAAGACTTGGCCAGTAAAGCGATTTTATGTCCAAAGAACGAGGAAGCTCTGAAGCTTAATGAAGAAATTCTTTCCACGTTTCCAGGTCAAGTTTTCACGCACTACAGTGCAGACTCGGTTATTTGCGATGACGAAGAAGAACAAGAAACGTATCAGCTGGATTTCATCCACAGCCTGACGCCTTCTGGAATGCCACCTCATCGTCTGAATTTGAAAGTTGGAGTTATAGTTATGCTTCTACGAAATCTACATCCATCGGTTGGACTCTGCAACGGAACAAGGCTCATTGTGAAGAGAATTATGCCAAACGTTTTACATTGTGAAGTCATCTCTGGACAGAATGCTGGATCGAGAGTTTTCATTCCACGTGTTGAACTTTCACCATCAGATTCAAACCTCCCCTTTCAGCTCAAGCGAAGACAGTTTCCCATCAGGCTTGCATTTTGTATGACTATTAATAAGTCACAGGGACAGACACTTAAGAAAGTTGGGATTTATTTACCGCAACCAGTTTTCAGTCATGGAATGCTTTACGTAGCTTTTTCAAGATGTTCGTCTATGAGGAATGTTCGAGTTTTAGTGAAAGACACCAAGAAGCAAGGCCGTTTGATGCCCGCATGTTCTAAAGTATTCACAAGAAATATTGTTTACAGGGAGGTTCTGCAGTAAAAAAGTTACTCGAGACATTGAAACAGTGAGATTTTTGCAACACAAAATGAAGTTAATCAAGCCAAAGCAAAAATGAAAAAGATTTGAGGTTTTTGGATGACTGGGATAAATTGAAGCAAGTCAAGATGAAGCTGAAACAGTTTGAGAATTATGCATTAGTCGGCTTTTATGTCTGTTGTTACAAAGTGGAATTTGTAGTAGTTAGGCAATCGGAAGCTGTATTATTTTTTCAATGTTGTAAATATTTTTTATAAATTTTCCTTTTCAGGTCTACATACAATTGCGTTCATTAATTTTAAAACATTTTATGTATTTTTCTTTTTTAGGTATTTATGGAACTGATTTCAATCACATAAAAATATTTCTTTTTCAGGTGTATATAGAAATGATTTGATTCAAATTAAAATGTTTTTATACATTTCTTTTCAGATGTACATAGAACTTGTAAATACTTTTTTTCAGGTGTATATAGAAATGATTTCATTCAAATTAAAATGTTTTTCTTTTCAGGTGTACATAGAACATGTAAATTTTTGTAAATAATTTTTCTTATTCATTGCTTGCATTTTTGTAAACACATACAAATATATATATATCTTAATTGTGCGTGTGTGTATATATGTATATACAATTGCATCAATATATATATATATATATATATATATATATATATATATATATATATATATATACATATTTATATATAGTGATGCAATTTTGTCTATGATTCTGTAACAGCAGACCAGGGAAGGGGCTGATACCTGGGAGAAAAAATAACCCCCTGGTCGATGAGGTTGCAGAGGAGACCCCAGGTGTCAGGCAGTTTATGCCGTCAAAAGCCCACCAATTTTTTCTGTTTACATATTTTTTTTCTGTTCAAGTTTTTGTGTTTAATATAAACTTATAACTAAGAAATTATTATTATTATTATTATTTCTTTTCAGATAAATACGGATTGTAGCTCGCCCATCTGGCGTACTTACTCGGTAGATTTTAAAAATTATTTTCTGTTTTTCTTTGAACTATTGACGCAATAACTGATTTCATTCATATAAAATATTTTGTTTTGCATGATATTTAATATACTCAAGGGATAGGCCTGTAATGTCTTTCCCAAAGTTGTGTCTTTTATAGACATAGGTACAGTAAAATATTTTACGGGTTCACACGACTGACATTTTATGAAACGTTTGGAAAAGTTTCTGTGTGCTGCCCTACTGTGTTATCCAAAGAACAACAGTTGCAGTAGTTGATGATAATGTGTGTACAGCCCCAAATAATTGGAGACAAGGATATTTTGGAGTTTGTTCAAAGCTAAAAAAATATCATTGATGCAGATTCCGACAAAGAAAACGAAATGAATAATGCAGTTCTTGTGGATGATTTTGTTTCATTGATTTTTTATTAAATACATGCCTATATGCATATCTGCGCAAATAAAATGTACTCAAATAAACTTAATTTTGTTGAAATTTTTTTTTTTTTTTTTTTTTTCAATATCCTTTAACACGAAAAAATTCTTCAGTCTCTTCGGTTTCGTGTTAATAATAATGAAAGTGAGAAAAACAATTTTAATCATAGATTTAAAATTATTTTTCTGTTTTTGATTTAAATACAAAATATTTCCACAAATTTCACACAGAAACTATTTTAGACACCAGCAAAGAATTGAGTGGGTGCAGCACACCCATCTGCAATACTTACTCGGTAGATTTTAAAAATTATTTTCTGTTATTTATTTATTTTGAATGCGATAAAAACAGGCGACTAACTAATTTGGTTCATATGTATGTACATATATATTTTCAAATGTATATACAGGGGATATTGGACACATACAACACTAATAAAACAATATGAGCTATATCCACACAATGATGGAACAAGGTGTGCAGCAGATGCAAGACATGGGCATGATTCACATGATATTTGATATACTCGAGGGATAGGACTGTAATGAGCAAATGAGTTTGTTCCACAAAGTTGCGTCTTTTACAAACACCCAACATTCGAATCCCAGTGAATGGGGTGGCTGCATGGGTGTTTTTGTTATTTTCCCCATGCCACTTTCCTTTAAAAAGCCGACAAGAAGGCATCCCTCCCCTTAGGCAGATTGCACTCGAGTGCTTTGCCGTAGCTGAATACGCTACACCACTACATTACACACGGAAGTAAAAATGACACTTCCTGTGGTCGTTGCCTAATTATTCAAAATATTTTGATAATTGTTATCTGTTCTTAGAATTTCCATAGCATTGCACATATTATTATTTAACATTCTGTTATTTACCAGCAATTTTATAATCTGCAAGTTTTGGTTTTACAATTTTTGATTTTTTAAAATTAACACCTTCTTACACAATTTGCAAACGAGTTCAATAGCCAAATATTCCCTTTCATATTACATCTGAAGAACTGTTGTAGCATTATGCAACAAACATTTCGCTGTTCATTAAAATATAGGAACACTTTTGAATCAAATTTTGATTAGAATTTGATGTAGATTGAAAAGTTGTTTTCAACTCAGCTGCCTTTACACTCGCAGTTGTATTCACAATTGATTTTCACGCTGGACTTTTATCATTTGTCATATCCGCTAAATTTTAAGTGTCAGCAATTTTTTCTGCGGTAACAGCATCTACAAATGACCATCTGCCATGAATATTCTTCACACATGCACGAGTTTTATTTTAGAACCGCTGATGCTTTGGGTTTATGATACTACTTGCTAATAGTATGCATTATGATAGCATAAGTAAAAAAAAAAATTTACCAGTATAATCAAAATAGAACAAATTCACGACTAAAATATTATCAAGAGTCTTAGAAGACCCTTCGAAGAACATTTTTAGAAGGTAAACAAAGATAACTGACGAAAACTGATCAGCTCGAAAACCCACGCTTGAAAAATGTAAACAAACGCCGCCGAAAGCAGTTACAGTTACGACTAAGATCAAAGGTTTGCTCGCAGTTAAAAGTATTACTTCCGAGCATGAAAAAATTGTAACATAATGCTTTTAAATGTTTTCTACTATTTTAAAGGCATTTAAATGCCAGTATATATTTACTGTTATGAAACATAATTACAAAAGAGATGTTAAGTATAAAATATATAGACAGCAGTTGGAGTTTACCAAAAAGAATTTAAATAAAGGAATTTTAACAACGAGTATACTGTTGGAATATCACACCCGAAAATTTTCGCGATTACACTTCGTACAAGCAGCTGAGCGGTAAAATCGCTGAACACTGGTAGTTCGGTCCAACTTTCTAATCCCGGCGAGCGGGCTGGCTGCATGTGTGTTTTCGTGGTTTTCCGCATGCAGTATCTTCTGCATGCATACGTTAACAAAGCGGGCGCAGCAAATGTAAAATCGCTGTACACTGGTAGTTAGGTCCAACTTTCGAATACCACGAAGGCATCCATCCCCTGAAGTAATGGGCTTCAGCCCGCTCAGCTGGCGGGCTTGCCCGCTAGTCTATACTATTAAAATCTGTGTGCCTCTGTCTGTTTGTGTGTTTGTAACATCATCTTCTCGGGAACGGCTGGGTGTAGAGCTTAGCGGAAGGTACCGTTGGATTCAGAATGCCCGTGGCTCGCCGGATTGACCATCGGCATCTTCGTGCGACTTTAATTAGCCGAGATATTAATTAAAAACTGATTTTCTCCCTACATTTCCCTACGTTTTGCACTTTCTTTCACGGGTTTCCCCTATTTTAGGGATTTGGCCGAGTGCCAAATTCGTTTTTCTCGAATATCTGCGGAACGGCTCCGAGTTGCGATTCGAAACGCATATCCCCGTATTCGAAAAAAAATCAACGAATCCATCGATACCGGTCCCATCTTCGTACGACAATAATCGGCGGAGTTATTAATTAAAAACTGCGAAAACGTTATTTCATTTTTCGGAGTGGCAACCGTCTCGGAATTAGCTGAGATAAAATTGCTTTTTCGAAAGCGCCGGGGGGATGACAATTGCTTTCGCTCGAGATTTGTGCTGGCGAAATGTCACGTGTCAATTTCTTTTTTCTTAAATATCTATGGAACGGCGCTGAGTTGGAATTCGAGGCAGGTGTCTGCGGATTCCAAAAAATTCTACGAATCCAACGATACCATTCTCATCTTCGTAGGACGTTCATCAGCTGAGATATTAATTAAAAACTGTGAAAACGCTAATTTTCGGGCTCATTTTTCCGATTGCAACAGTTTCTTGAATCGCCGCAGATACAAATCAAGGTTATATTCTAAAGTTGAATAAAGCACGCGATTGCATGTTACCTAACTGTATTTTAAAAATATTTCGTTAATGTAGGCATTTTAAATAAACAGCTGCTTTTCACAATTTTTTTTTAATTTCAGGTTAGGATGATTGTCACGTTAATTCTTTTATTGATATTGAATAAAAGTTATTATATTACATTAAATTTAAATGATGACGTTCTTGAAGTTGTACAACTTTAATCAGCTGGGATATTAATTAAAAAATCTGAAAAAGCTATTTTTTAAAAATATGTTGTTATTTTTTTAATCATAAATTTGATTTTTTGGAATAATATATTTTTTTATGTTATTAGATACGTGCACTTAATTTAGATATTATCTTTTAATGCAAATGATATTTTAA
This sequence comes from Stegodyphus dumicola, assembly GCF_044657685.1. Lineage (NCBI taxonomy): Eukaryota > Metazoa > Arthropoda > Arachnida > Araneae > Eresidae > Stegodyphus > Stegodyphus dumicola. Next base: position 78,578,481 of record NC_140772.1, on the reverse strand, counting down.
ATAAGTTCGCACCAATAAAAATTAAATTCACACTTTTTTTTTTTTTTTTTTAGATTAAAGATTTTCCTTTGCTCCTTTGAGATGGTATACGGTAACTTTCGAATCCCGGTGAGCAGGCAGGCTACACTCATGTTTTTTGTGATTTTACGCATATCTGTTGTGTATGCAGTGTCTTCTGGATGCATAAATGAATAAAGCTGAACTCTGGTAGTTCGGTCCTAATTTCGAATCCCGGCGAACGGGCTGGGTCCATGGGTGTTTGCGTGATTTTACGCATGTGCCTCGTGTACTCAGCATCTTCTGGATGCATAAGTGAATAAAGCGGCCGAAATTCGCTCAAAACCTCTGATTACTGGTAGTTCGGTCCAACTTTCGAATCCAAGCGACCGTGTTGGCTCAATGTGTGTTTTCGGGATTTTTCGCATGTGTAACGTGTATGCGGTATCTTTTGCATGCATACTTGAATAAAGCGGGAGCAGCCCGCGCAAAACTACAGAACACTGGTAGTTCGGTGCAACTTTCGAATTCCGGGGTACTGTACATAAAATTTGGTCGCATACGTGAATACAGCGCGCGGAAACCGGGTAAAACCGCTGAACACTGGTAGTTCGGTCAAACATTCGAATCTCTGCGAGCGGGCTGGCTGCATGGGTGTTTTCCTGATTTTCCGCATGTGTATAGTGTATAAAGTGATTTCTGGATGCATATGTGATAAAAGTGGGCGCAGCCTGCTCAAAACCTCTTAACGCTGGTAGTTCGATCCAACTTTCGGTGTCGGCGAACCAGCTGGCTCCCCGGGTGTTTTCTTGCTTTAACTCATGTGTATCGTTTATGCAGTATCCTCTCCATGCTTATGTGAATAAAGCGGGCGCAGCCCGGTCCACAAAATCGCTGAACACTGGTATTTCGGTCCTACTTTCGAATTCCGGGGTACTGTATATAAAATTTGGATGCATACGTGAATACAGCGCGCGGATACCGGGTAAAACCGCTGAACGCTGGTAGTTCGCTCAAACTTTCGAATCTCGGCGAGCGGGCTGGCTGCATAGGTGTTTTCGTGATTGTTCGCATGTGTATCGTTTATAAAGTATCTCATGGATGCATACGTGAATAAAGCGGGCACAGAATACTGCTAATGCGGTTCTGGTAATTCGGTCCAACTTTCGAATACCGGGGAACAGGCAGGCTCCATGTTTGTTTTCGTGATTTTACGCATGTGTATCGTTTATGCACCATCTTCAGCATGCATACGTGAATAAAGCGGGCACAGCACGCGCAAAATCGCTGAAAAATTGTATTTCGGTCCAACTGTCGAATCGGCAGCGGGCTGGCTGGAGGGGTGTTTTCGTGATTTTACGCATGTGTACGGTGTACGCAGTATCTTTTGCATGCACACGTGAACACTGTTTTGGGCGGGCTCCCGCCCAAAAGCGCTGAACACTGGTATTTCGGTCCAAATTTCGAATAACCGCGAAAGGGCTGGAAGCATGGGTGTTTTCGTGATTTTCCGCATATGTATAGTGTATGCGGTAACTTCTGGATGCATAGGTGAAAAAAGCGGGGGAAGCCCGCGGAATGCCGCTAAAAAATGGTAGTTCGGTTCAACTTTTCAATACCGGCCAAATTTAACATAGGATATCTTTTAAAAACGAACAATGATAAGCGGGCTTCAGCCCGCTCAGCTGGCGGGCTTGCCCGCTAGTCTATACTATTAAAATCTGTGTGCCTCTGTCTGTTTGTGTGTTTGTAACATCATCTCCTCGGGAACGGCTGGGTGTAGAGCTTAGCGGAAGGTACCGTTGGATTCAGAATTCCCGTGGCTCGCCGGATTGACCATCGGCATCTTCGTGCGACTTTAATTAGCCGAGATATTAATTAAAAACTGCTTTTCCCCCTACGTTTCCCTACGTTTTGCACTTTCTTTCACCCGTTTTCCCTGTTTTAGGGATTTGGCCGAGTGCCAAATTCGTTTTTCTCGAATATCTGCGGAACGGCTCCGAGTTGCGATTCGAAACGCATATCCCCGTATTCGAAAAAAATCAACGAATCCATCGATACCGGTCCCATCTTCGTACGACAATAATCGGCGGAGTTATTAATTAAAAACTGCGAAAACAATAATTTCGGCACTCAGTCTTCCGAGTGGCAACAGTCTCGGCAGTCGTCGGAGATAAAAATGCTATGGGAACGCCAAGGCCGTTCGCCACTAACAAACTAAGAATAAAAAATTAAAATAACTTAAAGGAATAAACTGAAAAGCTAAAATAAAACTAAAAATAGAAACATTCTCTTCATTTAGTTGTCGTTAGTTGAATGTAGATTGGTTTATGCCCTTGATAAGTCGAGTAAATGACGTCATAGATAAAATAAAAAGTTTTGTTTCTCGGTCTGGCAACAGATCAAATAGAATCAAAAGTTTAGTTTCCTGGTTTGGCAACAAAAAATTTATTTACGAATTTTGGATTTGGAAGGAGACCGTCGCAATTTTTTCCAGCATTTCAAATTTCGTAAATATTCTTATTATTACTCATTGCACTTAATCTTTATTTCTTTTTACAGGATATTTGATTGTTTTTTGCATTTATATTTGTAGTTTTAGTAATTTAAAGTAGTATTTTAGACTTTTATATGCTCCCGTTAGTTTAGAACTTGAGAATTCTTCGGAACATTAACTTGGTGACTCTTTTTATATATTTAATGTATTATTTTGTATTTTTTTAAAGATCTATTCATTCGTGTTTTATATTTCTGTTATTGTTGCTCGATAAATTGCATTTACATTTTATATTTTTGACATTTTCCTGTGTGCGATAACAATTATCGTTTTAAGGCGATCGAATGTTCTATATTTTATTAGATTTGTTATTTTGTTAGGTTTGTTATTTGAATTTCAGAATTGATTTCACAAGTTCCTAATTTATATTTGTATTTATATCTTTTATTTATTTTGTGTTTAGGTTTTCATTTTCTGTTTATGTGCATTGTTCTCAGATTGACCTAATTATTAGAAATATTTTCATAATTTTTATCTGTGCTTGGAATTTTTCATAATATTACCCATATTATTTCTTATTTGCCAGCAATTTTTTAACAGGGAAGTTTTTGTTTTACATTTTTGATTTTTTAAAATTAATTTGCTCTTAAGTGGAAAATTTTTCATTTAGTCTAGGATTATTTTAAAATTTGTGTTGTATACATATAGAATGCATTAATTTTTTTCCAGCAGTATTGGTTTAATGAGCAATTTTTTTCTTTCATCTGCGTAGTCAATTTTTTGAGTCGAGTTAATATTTTAGTAGTGCTTTTTTTAACGTACTGAAATGCCGAAACGGAAAAGAGGCATTACAGGAGATGCATCAAGAAGACGAAGAGCTGAAGCACAGAGTTTACGGCGAGCTGCAGAAAATGAAGAAGAAACTGCTGCGAGACTGAGCACGCAAGCGCGTCGGCAAGCAAACCTACGCGCTCAAGAAACGGAAGAAGAAACCGCTACGAGACTCGGAAGGAAAGCTCAACATCAAGAAAATTTACGTGCTGCAGAAACGGAACAAGAAACCATTAGGAGACTCAGCAGGCAATCCCAATGTCAAGAAAATTTGCGTGCTCAAGAAAGTGAAGAAGAAACCAGTAGGAGGCACAGACTGGACTCTCATCGTCATCGTCAAGTTCGAGCGGAAGAGTCGGAAGAGGACGCTGCTACACGAAGAACGCGAGACGCTGCACGCCACAGACAAGTCCTATCCGAAGAAACAATGTCCGTACGAGAAGACAGGCTACGCATGAATGCAGCACAACGTTCACGCAGCACTCTTCACAATGCAGGAAGATGTGGACTCGAAGTTTATGTTGAGCAACACAGCGCCGGTTCAATGGAAGCTTCCTGCGATGTCTGCAACGGATTGTTCTTTACGGGAGAAAGGAATGCAAGAGGAAGATACATGCACTGCTGTAACAATGGGAAAATTGTCGAAGCTGAAAGAAGATATCCAGAAGAATGGCACAATTTAATGAATGGGAACCACCCGTTTTCTGAAGAGTTTTTTGCCAACATACGTACTTACAACTGCCTGCTCAGTTTTGCTTCATTGGGTGCCAATATAGAAATGCCTTCGGGTTCGGGTCCCTACTGCTTCAGGATTCACGGTGCCATATATCATCGAACGAGCCACCTTCATCCGCCTCATCCCGGTCAAGAACAGTATGCTCAGCTGTACATTTTAGATTCGGATCAAGCCCTCAGGCAGAGAATGAACATATTTGGAAATGTTGCCCTGAACGCCGAACTCCTGAGACAGTTGGACACAGTTTTAAGGAACGTTAATCCATATGCGGAAGCCTACAAGATGCTGAAGGAATTCGAAGAAGAAACTGTACGAGAGCAAGGTGCCGAAACTGCTGCGGATATCCGCATGTACATCAAGGGTGAAAGTGTTGCTGCAGGCGAGCACAGGGGACGTTACAATGCTCCGAAAGAAAATGAAGTTGCAGTCGTCTTCAAGAGTACGGACGGCGCTCCTCCATCGAAACCGAGACATCGTGATCCATCCGAGAGGTGGCGGTCTCATCAACATCAGTACCTTAAATCCCAACTTGGAACCCATGACGTACGTACTTTTCTTTCCTCACGGCGAGCAAGGATTCAGAGTCGGACAGCAATACACAGAGTTACAGTTTTACAGTCACAGGGTGTCCGTACGACGAGATTGCTACAACCCGATTTTGTATGGCCGGAAATTGTTTCAGCAGTATCTCGTGGATGCATACGTAAAAGTTGAAGGCAACAGGATTGCGTACCTCCGGAGCCATCAGACGAATCTGAGAGTGGAAACTTACATGGGTCTTGCCGATCACATTTACAGAGTTGGTCAAGAGACGGGCGTCCGCCCTGCAATCCGGTTATACTTCCGTCAACGTTTATAGGAAGCCCTCGCTGCATGCAGCAAAACTATCAGGACTCGATGGCCATTGTGCGCGACTTTGGTAAACCGGATCTGTTTTTGACTTTCACGTGCAACCCTAAATGGCCGGAAATAACAGAAAACTTATTCCCAGGACAGAAGGCTCACGATCGCCCGGACATCGTTTCGAGGGTATTTGACCTGAAGAAAACGGCTTTGATGCAAGATTTGACAAAGAATCACATCTTAGGTGCGACCATTGCAGATATACACGTCATCGAATTTCAGAAGAGAGGATTGCCTCATATGCACCTTTTGTTGTTTTTAGCGGAAGAAGACAAAATAAGAGATGCAGAGTGCATCGACTCGCTGGTGTGTGCTGAACTTCCAGATGCTACTCGACATCCGGAGCTACACAACATTGTGAAGTCATCGATGATTCACGGACCCTGCGGTGAACTGAATAGAAACTCTCCCTGCATGAGTGATGGTGTATGTTCGAAAGGATTTCCGAAACCGTTTCAGGCAGAAACTAAAGAGAACGTGAATGGCTACCCATTCTACAGAAGAAGGGACGATGGAAACTTTATCGTGATCAAGGGTCATGCCATCGATAACAGATGGGTCGTTCCTTACAATCCGTATTTATCGAAAAAGTACAACGCCCACATAAACGTTGAAGTATGCAGCTCCATAAAATCGGTGAAGTATTTGTTCAAATACGTGTACAAGGGTCATGATGCAGCTAAAGTTGTTCTGGAAGAATCTGGAGATAGAACTTTAATGTGGGACGAGATCAAATGCTTCTTAAATGCAAGATACGTGTCTGCCCCTGAAGCAGCGTGGAGGCTGTTTGAAAAAAGAATGCATTCTAAGTCGCACTCCATCATACGACTACCGGTTCATTTGGAAAACCTGCAGCCCGTCTATTTTGCCGAATCCGAAGAAAGGAATGCTTTCCAGAGAGCTGCCGAGAAAAATACCATGCTCACCGGATGGTTTGAACTGAACAGGACAGTTCCCGAAGCGAATGGTTACCTGTATGCCGAAATTCCTAAACATTTCACCTGGAGGAATCATGCCTGGCAGACACGAGTTAGACTTGGAGATTACATCATTTCAAGAATGTATTCTGTTAGCCCGAAAGATGTTGAGCGTTTCCATCTGAGGTTGCTGCTGTGTCACGTTAAAGGAGCGAAGAGTTTTGCCGACTTAAGAACTTACGAAGGTGTGGAGTATTCAACGTTCAAGGAAGCCTGCCGTGCAAGGCATCTGCTGCAAGACGACGAAGAATGGAAAAATACTCTGGCAGAAGCATCAGCTTTTCAAATGCCACCGCAGCTAAGACAGCTTTTTTGCTTCATCTGTGTTTTCTGCAACCCTGCGGAACCCGTCGCTTTGTGGAATGAATTCAAAGAGTCCCTTTCTGAAGATTTTGCGAGATCTTACTCCTTAGAAGACAGTTTCAGCCTTGCACTGAGAAGTATAGAAGACCAGTTAGAAGTGCACAATGTTTCGCTATGTTCCCTTGGTCTCCCGCAACCAACATTGACTGATGCTGTTTCTCTCGAAGTCCCGCAGTTCGATGTCCAGTATGAAAACGAACAAGCCGAAGTGTTGAACGGGATGTTGAATCCTGAACAGAAATTAGTTTACGACTTGGTTTTGGAAGCTGTACGAGATGAGAATCCTAACACACCGAAGACATTTTGTGTTAATGCGTTTGCCGGAGCTGGAAAAACTTTCCTTTTTAGGACGATCCTTCATGCTGTTCGAGGAATGGGCCACGTTGCCATTCCCGTTGCGTGGACAGGCATTGCTGCTGTGCTGTTGACCGGTGGAAGAACTGTACACTCTACTTTCAAGTTGCCCGTTCCACTTCTGGAAAATTCTTCGTGCCGTGTGAGACAAGATAGCGCTGAAGGAAGGTACTTGAAGACTGCGAAACTTTTCATATGGGATGAATGCACTATGACGCCTCATTACGCTTTGGAAGCTGTCGACAGATTGCTGAGAGACTTGACCGGACTGGATGTTCCTTTTGGCGGTAAAACCTTAGTTTTAGGAGGTGACTGGAGACAAACATTACCTGTTGTCGCACATGGAAACCGAACTTCTGCGATCGAGAGCTGCCTCAGGAACTCCTTTTTGTGGCCACATTTCAAACAATGCACGCTTTCCACCAATATGCGATTGAATCCGGAAGAACAAGAATTTTCAGAATGGCTTCTGCAGTTGGGAGACGGTCGTCTTAAAAATGACAGTGGCTTGGACGAAGACATTATCGAAATTCCATCTTTGTGTGTGGTCAACAGATCGATAGTAGAAGAAATGTTTGGCTGCGGTAATGAATTCGACTTACAAGACTTGGCCAGTAAAGCGATTTTATGTCCAAAGAACGAGGAAGCTCTGAAGCTTAATGAAGAAATTCTTTCCACGTTTCCAGGTCAAGTTTTCACGCACTACAGTGCAGACTCGGTTATTTGCGATGACGAAGAAGAACAAGAAACGTATCAGCTGGATTTCATCCACAGCCTGACGCCTTCTGGAATGCCACCTCATCGTCTGAATTTGAAAGTTGGAGTTATAGTTATGCTTCTACGAAATCTACATCCATCGGTTGGACTCTGCAACGGAACAAGGCTCATTGTGAAGAGAATTATGCCAAACGTTTTAGATTGTGAAGTCATCTCTGGACAGAATGCTGGATCGAGAGTTTTCATTTACGTGTTGAACTTTCACCATCAGATTCAAACCTCCCCTTTCAGCTCAAGCAAAGACAGTTTCCCATCAGGCTTGCATTTTGTATGACTATTAATAAGTCACAGGGACAGACACTTAAGAAAGTTGGGATTTATTTACCGCAACCAGTTTTCAGTCATGGAATGCTTTACGTAGCTTTTTCAAGATGTTCGTCTATGAGGAATGTTCGTGTTTTAGTGAAAGACACCAAGAAGCAAGGCCGTTTGATGCCCGCATGTTCTAAAGTATTCACAAGAAATATTGTTTACAGGGAGGTTCTTCTGCAGTAAAAAAGTTACTCGAGACATTGAAACAGTGAGATTTTTGCAACACAAAATGAAGTTAATCAAGCCAAAGCAAAAATGAAAAAGATTTGAGGTTTTTGGATGACTGGGATAAATTGAAGCAAGTCAAGATGAAGCTGAAACAGTTTGAGAATTATGCATTAGTCGGCTTTTATGTCTGTTGTTACAAAGTGGAATTTGTAGTAGTTAGGCAATCGGAAGCTGTATTATTTTTTCAATGTTGTAAATATTTTTTATAAATTTTCCTTTTCAGGTCTACATACAATTGCGTTCATTAATTTTAAAACATTTTATGTATTTTTCTTTTTTAGGTATTTATGGAACTGATTTCAATCACATAAAAATATTTCTTTTTCAGGTGTATATAGAAATGATTTGATTCAAATTAAAATGTTTTTATACATTTCTTTTCAGATGTACATAGAACTTGTAAATACTTTTTTTCAGGTGTATATAGAAATGATTTCATTCAAATTAAAATGTTTTTCTTTTCAGGTGTACATAGAACATGTAAATTTTTGTAAATAATTTTTCTTATTCATTGCTTGCATTTTTGTAAACACATACAAATATATATATATCTTAATTGTGCGTGTGTGTATATATGTATATACAATTGCATCAATATATATATATATATATATATATATACATATTTATATATAGTGATGCAATTTTTGTCTATGATTCTGTAACAGCAGACTAGGGAAGGGGCTGATACCTGGGAGAAAAAATAACCCCCTGGTCGATGAGGTTGCAGAGGAGACCCCAGGTGTCAGGCAGTTTATGCCGTCAAAAGCCCACCAATTTTTTCTGTTTACATTTTTTTTTTTCTGTTCAAGTTTTTGTGTTTAATATAAACTTATAACTAAGAAATTATTATTATTATTATTATTTCTTTTCAGATAAATACGGATTGTAGCTCGCCCATCTGGCGTACTTACTCGGTAGATTTTAAAAATTATTTTCTGTTTTTCTTTGAACTATTGACGCAATAACTGATTTCATTCATATAAAATATTTTGTTTTGCATGATATTTAATATACTCAAGGGATAGGCCTGTAATGTCTTTCCCAAAGTTGTGTCTTTTATAGACATAGGTACAGTAAAATATTTTACGGGTTCACACGACTGACATTTTATGAAACGTTTGGAAAAGTTTCTGTGTGCTGCCCTACTGTGTTATCCAAAGAACAACAGTTGCAGTAGTTGATGATAATGTGTGTACAGCCCCAAATAATTGGAGACAAGGATATTTTGGAATTTGTTCAAAGCTAAAAAAATATCATTGATGCAGATTCCGACAAAGAAAACGAAATGAATAATGCAGTTCTTGTGGATGATTTTGTTTCATTGATTTTTTATTAAATACATGCCTATATGCATATCTGTGCAAATAAAATGTACTCTAATAAACTTAATTTTGTTGAAAATATGTTTTTTTTTTTTTTTTTTTTTTTTTTTTTTTTTTTTTTTTTTTCAATATCCTTTAACACGAAAAAATTCTTCAGTCCCTTCGGTTTCGTGTTAATAATAATGAAAGTGAGAAAAACAATTTTAATCATAGATTTAAAATTATTTTTCTGTTTTTGATTTAAATACAAAATATTTCCACAAATTTCACACAGAAACTATTTTAGACACCAGCAAAGAATTGAGTGGGTGCAGCCCACCCATCTGCAATACTTACTCGGTAGATTTTAAAAATTATTTTCTGTTATTTATTTATTTTGAATGCGATAAAAACAGGCGACTAACTAATTTGGTTTATATGTATGTACATATATATTTTCAAATGTACATACAGGGGATATTGGACACATACAACACTATTGACACAATATGAGCTATATCCACACAATGATGGAACAAGGTGTGCAGCAGATGCAAGACATGGGCATGATTCACATGATATTTGATATACTCGAGGGATAGGACTGTAATGAGCAAATGAGTTTGTTCCACAAAGTTGCGTCTTTTACAAACACCCAACATTCGAATCCCAGTGAATAGGGTGGCTGCATGGGTGTTTTTGTTATTTTCCCCATGCCACTTTCCTTTAAAAAGCCGACAAGAAGGCATCCCTCCCCTTAGGCAGATTGCACTCGAGTGCTTTGCCGTAGCTGAATACGCTACACCACTACATTACACACGGAAGTAAAAATGACACTTCCTGTGGTCGTTGCCTAATTATTCAAAATATTTTGATAATTGTTATCTGTTCTTAGAATTTCCATAGCATTGCACATATTATTATTTAACATTCTGTTATTTACCAGCAATTTTATAATCTGCAAGTTTTGGTTTTACAATTTTTGATTTTTTAAAATTAACACCTTCTTACACAATTTGCAAACGAGTTCAATAGCCAAACATTCCCTTTCATATTACATCTGAAGAACTGTTGTAGCATTATGCAACAAACATTTCGCTGTTCATTAAAATATAGGAACACTTTTCAATCAAATTTTGATTAGAATTTGATGTAGATTGAAAAGTTGTTTTCAACTCAGCTGCCTTTACACTCGCAGTTGTATTCACAATTGATTTTCACGCTGGACTTTTATCATTTGTCATATCCGCTAAATTTTAAGTGTCAGCAATTTTTTCTGCGGTAACAGCATCTACAAATGACCATCTGCCATGAATATTCTTCACACATGCACGAGTTTTATTTTAGAACCGCTGATGCTTTGGGTTTATGATACTACTTGCTAATAGTATGCATTATGATAGCATAAGTAAAAAAAAAAAATTACCAGTATAATCAAAATAGAACAAATTCACGACTAAAATATTATCAAGAGTCTTAGAAGACCCTTCGAAGAACATTTTTAGAAGGTAAACAAAGATAACTGACGAAAACTGATCAGCTCGAAAACCCACGCTTGAAAAATGTAAACAAACGCCGCCGAAAGCAGTTACAGTTACGACTAAGATCAAAGGTTTGCTCGCAGTTAAAAGTATTACTTCCGAGCATGAAAAAATTGTAACATAATACTTTTAAATGTTTTCTACTATTTTAAAGGCATTTAAATGCCAGTATATATTTACTGTTATGAAACATAATTACAAAAGAGATGTTAAGTATAAAATATATAGACAGCAGTTGGAGTTTACCAAAAAGAATTTAAATAAAGGAATTGTAACAACGAGTATACTGTTGGAATATCACACCCGAAAATTTTCGCGATTACACTTCGTACAAGCAGCTGAGCGGTAAAATCGCTGAACACTGGTAGTTCGGTCCAACTTTCTAATCCCGGCGAGCGGGCTGGCTGCATGTGTGTTTTCGTGGTTTTCCGCATGCAGTATCTTCTGCATGCATACGTTAACAAAGCGGGCGCAGCAAATGTAAAATCGCTGTACACTGGTAGTTAGGTCCAACTTTCGAATACCACGAAGGCATCCATCCCCTGAAGTAATGGGCTTCAGCCCGCTCAGCTGGCGGGCTTGCCCGCTAGTTATCAAATATAAGTTGAATCACAAACCGTTGCTTCGCCACATATTTTGAACAGAGCTGTTGTTACTCAACTGTCGCGAGATACTCACTCTAGTGAGTGGGAGCTAGAATTAAGAGGGACTGAGGGCATTGGAAAGTATCATCTACCTTTAGACATTAAAAAATATCATTAAAGTTCAAAGAAATAATAAAAAAATTCTAGTACACGATGACTTCTATTTTGCAATGTAATTATGACAAAGTATAAAAGGAAGATTAAAAAAAGTTAATGCGTATACAGAAAGGAAATAAAAGATACACATTTTTAAAAATTTACCCAAAAACAAAGAGGTAGATAGTATTAAAAACTTAGTTTATGCATTCCGCATAGATTACAACAACAATAACTAGCATTCCCTGCTCCGCGAACTTAACCGCACTACAGGTCCCCCCACTCCTTAGAACCAGAGTCGGAGGTTCAACCTCCTTTCTGGCCCCTTAGATTGGGAGGCGCACCGCCCATCTAATCACCCGGTACGGCACTGGTCGTCATTTTCTACCCACCAGTCGCTCAGGCTGCCCGTCACAGCGGGTCTTTACCCAGCGTACCCGGGGAAAATCCCCCGGGCTATTAGCTCCACGCCGCGCTAGGACGTGCTAGACCCCGAGGCCGGCCAATAAGTGATCTTTCCCGGAGCCTTCAGAACCACCAAGTTCATAAATTTTATCCCCCGTGGCCGAGACTGCCTAAGTACAGATCCTAGCCAGTAGCCTCGCTGAATTTTCTATGTCGACCCACGGGGGGGGGGAATTCCGCATAGATCAAGCACAAAAACTGATTTCGGAATTCTAAACGAAATTTTAAGTGAATGGAAATGGATGCAGAAAAAATAATTATATGGTATGCTTACCTTGCAAACGAAATAAATTGAATAATTAAATATACTGAATAAATATGACCTTACGTATTACTCTGCAGTTTTGTAGTCATTCTGCAATTTCGTTTTACTGCCGACATTAAAAAAATTGAATCACTTATCCACATTAGAAATCCAGTTGTACGTCATATACTGTATGCAACAACTCGCAAACGAGTCAGGTTATTAACAATAATATGGTCGATCCATTATTAAAGTTTACCTAAACGCATAGTATTGATAATGTAACATATCCGTAATAATGAATTGATTCCAACAATTGATCTTTTACTATCAGTGGTCATATTCATGAGAAGGTGAACTTAATTCAGGTTTAAATTCTTATAAACAATGTGATAAGATAGTTTTATATTATAATTACTCTCACAAAAGTAACTATAAGAACAAATTCGTGCAAAATTTTTCAGATGAAATATCTGAACATTTTATACTTAGGATGTTAACCATTCTCTAAAAAGAGTTAAATATATAGGTATTTAATTTATATTTTTCCAAGCAATCATGAAAAAAATTGGAAATGTGTGTGTGTGTGTCTGTGCGTGTAAGATATAAAATACGAAAGAAAAGTAATAATCTCAATTTCGCAATAGTCCATTTTATTTCTCATTTTAATATGGGCTGCTTCCTCTCCTTGTTGTAAAATATACTAATTGTTTACAATATATTAATCTAAAGAGTGCCCTCCCTAAATTAATCCGCTTAGCGCTTTCTTAGGTAACGCGCCCTACAGATATTTTTTTTATCAATTCACAAATCAAATTTTTACCAAAAAATGGGTTCATTAAATATCGCTGCATTTAAATGTGCACTTATTATCCCGCTTTCTTTTTCTGCTAGCACCTACCATTTCACCGTTCCGTGTTGTCCATTATTAAAAAAAAAAAAAAAAAAATATGTAAGATATATAAAACTGTAGGTTGCAAATCGCACGCATAATGGACTATGATAGAAAATAGAATGTATACCTCAGAAAGGTCCAGCGATAAATTATGTCTTGTTTAAGCCACATCTACACGTTTTTATTCTCCGTTATGCATGCGATATTATCAGTAAATATCTTAATGACTGGAAGAAAGCTCTAATGGATTTAGGCAGTTGGTTTCACTGCATCGTTAGGATGATCGTTAGGAATAACTTGGTAAGAGTTGGGGCCTCATATTATCAGTTATATTATCAGTAAATATCAGTAAATTTAAAGTAAATAAGATATTATCAGTAAATATCTTAATGACTGGAAGAAAGCTCTAATGGATTTAGGCAGTTGGTTTCACTGCATCGTTAGGATGATCGTTAGGAATAACTTGGTAAGAGTTGGGGCCTCATATTATCAGTTATATTATCAGTAAATATCAGTAAATTTAAAGTAAATAAGATATTATCAGTAAATATCTTAATGACTGGAAGAAAGCTCTAATGGATTTAGGCAGTTGGTTTCACTGCATCGTTAGGATGATCGTTAGGAATAACTTGGTAAGAGTTGGGGCCTCATATTATCAGTTATATTATCAGTAAATATCAGTAAATTTAAAGTAAATAAGATATTATCAGTAAATATCTTAATGACTGGAAGAAAGCTCTAATGGATTTAGGCAGTTGGTTTCACTGCATCGTTAGGATGATCGTTAGGAATAACTTGGTAAGAGTTGGGGCCTCATAGATACATATGTCAAAATCATGTGGAAATGAAGTTATTCAGAATAAATTAATTAAAAATGAAATAAATAAGTCTCTGACTGAAAAATACAGTGAGAATGATATAATTTTGATTTAAATATTTTCTCTAATTGCATATATATATATATAACGATCTTAATATCATTTGAGAAACTTATCTTCAGAGTAGCTTTTGTGATTTCCTGGTTAATGAATGTTCGCCCACGTCTACAGTCAATTCGAGGTAATTTTGAGTAAAACGTTTTTTTGTAAGCACCCATTCCTTAGGTAGATGCTTTGCCAGAATTATCTAAATCACAATCAGCATAAAGTCAAGTTAGGTTTACTTGAAAATTCTTAAAAATGAAATAAATTATGTTAAAGAATTGAGTTGCTAATCTCTACACTAATTTCCCTGAATATGATAAAAATCTCACATTTTGTTTTGTGCTTATTTTTGTTGTGGAAACGTTTTATTTATTTTTTTATTGAAATGGAGATCCTTGTGAAAAACATTAAATGTAAGAGAATAAATCATTTCACTCCATTCTACGTATTTTCAGAACCAGTATAGTAACATCCATCAGTAAGGTTACTGACTTCTAACGCCACTTGCAGTATGTTTCACTGCACTTACAGAAACTCAAAGTGATCTTAATCTCGACATTCTTTCTTCTAAGTAGCATAAGACAACTTGATGAAAATCCGTAGTTTTACTGTCTTAAGAGATGAGCAGTGACATAAATAACGATCTATTCTTTCTCCACACATCAAATACAGTTTGCTGTTGAATTATGAAGTCTTGGCGCTCCAGGTGTACTTGGCGAGATTTGGCGAGATTTATGTCTTGTTTCTAGGAGCTCTTGTTTGGCCGCAAAGTTAATGTTGCGTGTCAAGTGCCGCAATTTATCAGTGTCAGGTCCACGCGAAAAATAATCGAAAACGCAACGCACACTAAGAAAAACTCATTCTGCGTGCCTTTAAACACAACGAATTCTGAGAAAATTTGGGATTTTGAAAAAGGGTTGCTTTTCAAGGTAGAGAAATGATAGCCTGAATTAAGATAAGGTGTCCCGCTGTGGACCTTGTAAATGTTTCATGAACTCCTGATATTTTATAGGTTATGCTCGTAAAACTGACATCTTGGCATCTTGTTTTAAAATAAATAACTTGTTTGATAACCTAGCAGTTTCTTGTCTAAAGGAAAGGAGTTGGATAAAGGTATGATTTTTGATACACAAAATATTATCGTTTAAGACTCGTGAAAAGTGAAAAATTACATACTCTCACAGATAAAATTTTGTTCCGCTATTACTGTTGAGACTGGCAAAAATATATTAGAGTGGTTTGCAATAATATCTGAATAGCTTAACAGGCTAATTTAAGAGACTATTTTTTCAATATTTCTTTTTAGACTGCCGTAAACTGTTTTAAACATTGGGTTAAAAGTAACTTACAAATCGTCAACAGTTGTTTTGGTTTCGTGCCTAATTTTTCTTTTAATTTTTCTGGGAGTTAATGGATATGCTATAATTTTCTGAAGCATTATAAATAACTCTTTAGATTAAAATTATCTGTGTAGTCTAATATATAAATTTCCACAATAAAAAAAATTCTGCACTTTGAATTTGTTTTATTGTCTGTTTCATATTTTAGAAAAAAAAAAAAAATTCAAGACGAGCAGTGGCAGCGCCGCACGAAAAAAGAATTATCTCCAACGCCAATAGGAAATTCTAAAGCTTTTAAATATTTTATAAGTTTGCTGTTGAGTAGAATAGTCTTAAATTCACCCGAATATGGGCATCTGGAAGTCTAAATTATAAATTTGTTTTTTATCTATTTCATATTGTGTAAAGCATTTATTGAGTTTAATATATTTATGCCACTTTTCTACATTACTATATTACTGCATTTCTATTGCAATTTGGGATATTTAATTAATTTAATAAAAATATTTGAATAAATAATTACAAAATAATAATTTAAAAATTAGTTAATTAAATATAATCACTTTAATTAATTTAAAATATTAAATATATATTAATACAAACTTTATATCAATAAATCTTATACGTTTGGTTATTCGTTTGGCGTCAATAGCGCATAAACCACTATAGAATAAATGCACTCTATAAAATTCACCATATTTATTTACCATAATAACTAGGTTCACTTAAAAGCGTTACCTCACAATCATTTTATAACTCAGAAAGCAGAAAAATTACATCATCTGATGAATTAGTTAATCTTTGTCACATGTTCTATTCAAATACTGTAATAAATCTAACAGAATTGATGAAAGAAACTAAACAAATAAAAAAGAAACACTATTTCACAGACGCTTCATCGCTGCGTACCTAATGCGCATATGCTACTCGTAAACATTCTCCTCTCAGACTGGCGACAATATTTGCTGCTAATATAAAACACTTATTTCCTCGAATTTTATAAGAGATATATTTCTCATTCAATTATTTCAGTTCTCACTTCGAGGCTAGGCAAAAATGTCTAAAAATTCAAAATATTTTAATTAAAAATTGAAAGATAGAGAAAATCATATAACACCAAGTATAGTTAAAACAATTAAAAGACAATTTTTGCAATCAAAATTACATCTCCTGCCTAAAAAATAGCAATTCGGCCAGCAACCAAAACTGAATGTTTTCTTTTGGTCCCATTCGGCAAAAAACACTGAAGGCGCAGAAAAGAAATAATTCACAATTCTGCTAAGTTGTCACTTCTGTGTTACGCCGAAGATTTCAAAGTCCAATAATTAATTGGACTTTGAAATCTTCAACTTCTGTGTTACGCCGTGACATTTTACAGTGTAGTGTTTGTGTATTAGTGCATTTAAGGTTTATACCTTGGATTAACAGCCAGCACAGAAGAAAACAGATGAAACATAGCTGCCAAGGTAGGCCTCTTGTTAATTAATTACTGCAGGAGCACCTGATTAAATATCCATTTAGAGTCTCTCTAATATCACTTTTTGCAGTTTGAGCGACGTCCGTTACTTTTCAGACTTAAATAACTGCTATATTTTGCAGCTATATTAATATCCTGCTACATTTTGATCATTACTTATATTTAAATTTTTTTAAAGACTTTAATTACAGTAATTAAATAATTAATAACGCATTTCTTCTAATATTTGTGCATTATTGTATTTCTGTGCAAACAAGAGTCTTATTTAACTTCTGATTGCATTAAATTACAGCTATGTTCCTATAAAATAATTTTTAAAGACTTTAATTAAATATATTAATTAAGCACTCCTTCTAATAACTGTGCATTTTTGTATTTTTGTGCAAACAGGAGTCTTATTTATCTCCTGATTGCTTTAAATTACAGCTAAGTTCCTGTGAAATATTTTTTAAAGACTTTAACTACCTTATTGAAATATATTAACTAAGCACTTCTTCTTTCAACTGTTTGTGCATTACTGTATTTCTGTGCAAATTAGTAATTCCTACCAGTGCTTGCAAGTGTGATCTTTAAGCGGAGGAGTGCTTCAGTGTCAAATTTACGTTAATTGTTAAAAGTACATCTCGAGTGATCTTACATAAAGCTTCTTGAGAAATCAGCAATAGTGATAACAGAGAGTATTTTGCACCGCTCTATGCCATGTCTCGTCCTTCGGTCTTTCCTTCAGACATAGATACTTCAAGTGCCCAAGGCCATTTTGACCCCACAGTAATATTATCTTCAAACCTGTCACATGGGGAAAAGGTTGCTATTTTCTACGAGGATATTAGACAATCTGCCATTGCATTTAGAAGTAACAAATTCTGCCTACCCAAAGACCTCAGGGATCGTTTGCAAGCTTCGCTAGACGCTTTACAAGAACTAGCAGTTCAAGGCCCTACATACGAACCAAAACCAATTAAAGCAGAATTAGGTACGAACACCTCAATCATAGTCTGCTGTCAAGCGGTTCACACGCAGGCACCCTCGTCCTCGGACCTACAGGCTACTATTGAAAGAGTACGTCCACCCAAAACACCAGACCATTCTCCAACCTTTGCAGAAGTGCTTCGAAAACGCAGTAAGCCAAGCTTACTAATCAGACCTCTCACTAAACAACCAATAGGAGATCTTCGTAAGGTTTTACAGGATAAGGTCCCGCTATCCAAAGTTCCAGCGACGGTTGATAGAATTTTGCCAACACCACAGGTAGGTTTGGAAGTTTAATGTGAAACTTCAGAAGACATTACAAGTTTGCAAGAGTACATCCAACAGGCTCAAATAGATGTCGAAGTCAGGAAACGTCAGAGACGCCGTCCCAGATGTTCGGTACACAATGTGCCGGAAAATATCACACCGGAAGATCTCATCTCTGAAATTAGCGCCACTGCGGGCATTTCCGCAAAAGAATTCAAGGTTCTCTTCAGACTGCGAGAAAGACGACCCAACCGCGTCAAATGGATCTTCGAATGTACATCAGCAGGATTCGCTGCTGCTATCAGAATCAAAAGGATTTTCACAGCCTGGCAGCCCATAGCATCACTGAGTTCTTGGGCATCAGAAGATGCTACAAATGTCAACAGTTCGGCCATGCACAAGATTCCTGCCAGTCAAAGAAGACCTTCTGCGCATTCTGTTCAGGGCATCATCCCACCAAAGAATGCACGGCGGAAATGCCTTCATGTATCAACTGTGAAGACTCTAACTGCCGAATCGGCACAATGTTCAACTTCCAGCATCCTGCCTTCGCCACAGAATGCCCAATTTACCAACGTACAGTTGCAAATATCTGAGGCAACACAGACTATTAATGCAGCACATACTCATTCTCATCATAAGCATAAAACCATATTATCCTTAGCACAAGCGGCAGATACTGAGAAAATAGTAAATACAAGTACCGCACAAGTAGAAAGTGATACAACAAGAGATGCAGTACAACAGCAGAATAACAACTCTGATCTAAATAAGGGAGTTTTTAACATCGAGCGGCGAGCGCCATCATCTGCACAAGAGGCAAATGGTCATGACAAGGACTATAGATTCTCTATCAACGCCTCAAACAAAGCAAACGGAAATACAATGTCTTGCATACAAATAAATCTTCAACATTCCAAGGCGGCGACTGCACAACTTATAGCATACGCCACCGAAATCAAAGTGGATATTCTATTAATACAAGAATCATATGTTTTTCAAGGTAAGGCAATAGGCTTTCCTATGCAATGGACAATCTTTCAGCAAGAAAATAGAGAACAGCCCCCCCGCGCAATCATTATATCACGGAACCATGACTGGAACCCCATGGCCATTAGTCTACAACGAGACAGCGTAGCTATTCAATTAGAATTAATCAATTACTCCATAGTAATTACTTCCCAATATTCCTCACTTGCAGAAAGTATAGATTCCCCTCTACTTCATGCGCAAAACCTTCTGCATAAATTTCCAAATACGAACTTCCTGCTTGGTGCTGACTTTAATGCCCACAATACCAGCTGGGGGTACTCAGACACAGATGCAAGAGGAAGAGCATTGGAGGATTTCATTGCGGCTAATCATCTAATTGTACATAACCAAACAGATGCACCCCCTACTTTCGACCGCGTCTACGCACAAGGATGGCCAGACATAACTCTCACTTCCCACCACCTAGCAAATTCTATCCAGCAATGGCAAGTAGAAGACCAAGATAGCTTGTCGGATCACAAGTATATTACTTTCAACATCTCGCAGCCCACCTCCATTACCTACATAAAAAGATACTGCCTCCCAAGTAATAAACGACGAGTTTTTACCAGACTGATCAAAACAAAAGTACAGTCTTTGGAGCCTCAGTTAGCACGTGCCACTACAAGGGATGACCTTGAGCACCTTACAACAAAACTCATATCTACTCTCATAAAAACCTGTGAAGACCTACTTCCACTACGTCCCACTAAGAAAATGCAAATGATCAATTGGTGGAGTTCAGAATTAAGCATTCAAAAGAAAAAATGCAGAGCTTTACGAAGAAGGCTCAAAACGGAACGCAGGCTTAACTTAGAGACCAATACTCTGCAACTATTTCAACGTGAACGGGCTATCTACAAGAGACTAATAGTCCAGAGTAAAATACGCTCCTGGAGAAATTACTGCTCGAATATGAAAGATATATACGGTGCCCCGCATAAGATAGCAACAGGCAAAGTGTTTAAACCGACGCAATTTTAGGTTCTGAATTCACTCAACCTCATAGATCCCACTAATGCCAGCACTCTTCGAGTCATTCTCGATGCTGTCATACAACAAGACCACCCAGAAGAAGATGACGAACAACAAGCTGAAATACGTGAAAACAGCCCTCCACTAGATACGCCTAATGATGTAAGCTTCACGGTGCAAGAGCTTTTGAATACTCTCAGAAAATTACCAAAGAAGAAAGCACCGGGTCCAGACGGCCTGAACTATCCTATTATAACTACAATCATAAACTCCAACCTTCTATTTTTCATTAACTACTTCAATAAGCTTCTGGAAACAGGTACCTTCCCTCGTCCGTTTAAAATAGGCCAAATTGTCCTTTTTCATAAGAAAAACAGAGGTTCACATGATCCAGCTGCATACAGGCCGATATGCCTACTTTCTTCATTGGGCAAAATCTATGAGAAGATGTTAATAAACAGGCTGCGTTTCCACATCTCACAGAATAACCTACTGCACCCACGTCAGTATGGCTTCAAGGCAGGTTCTTCCACCATACACGCATTGCATGACGTCCACGCAACAATAACTGATAATAGGCACCATGGCTATCATACGGCATTGGTCAGTATTAATCTTAAAAGTGCCTTTGATATGCTGTGGTGGCCTTCCATTAAAAAGTCATTGAGAGAAATGAAGTGCCCGCTCAATTTATATGCTACCTTATGCCATTACCTATCTGATAGAACACTCATCATGCCGCACAACAGCGGGATTATCGAAAAATTACAAACAAGAGGTTGCCCTCAAGGGTCATGTGCGAGCCCCTTTCTTTGGAACGTCACTTTTAACACCATTCTTGCTGATCAATGGCCGGATCATACGCGAATTTTTGCGTATGCAGATGATGCAGCTTTCGTGGTACGTGGACGTACACGAGAAGAATTACAAAACCATAGTAATGAAATTTGTAGTCTTTTCCACTCCCGCTGCCGAAGGATAAAAACTTGAAATTGCCCACAACAAATCCCATATCATGCTTTTTCCAAAGAAAGGAGGTTCTCTGAACAGGCAACCACGTATTTGCATAAATAATCAAAGAATTAAAATAGTTAAAACCCTCAGATAGCTGGGATTAACTTTTGACACTAAGCTCAACTGGATAGCACACGTCTTAGAGCTTAAAAAGAGAACAATGCAAATTGCAAATCTACTACGATCATTCCAAGGTTACAATTGGGGTTTAAGTGCGCATATTCAGAAAATACTGTACCTTACAGTAATAGAAAAAATTGTCACGTATGGTGCAGCAGTATGGGCCTTCCCGATGCAGGGCAGGAAAATACGCCACCTCGCTACCATACAGAGGCCTTTTGCGCTCTTAATTACACGAGCATTTCGGACCACCTCTACGGCCGCCATCAATGTTATGTCTGGGTTGCTCCCACTCCATCTCAGAATTGAAGAGGAGGCAATCATCCAAACAGTGAAACAGCTTCGTAAACAACTTACCTATGATGATTTTACTTATCAAGCGGACCAATACGAACAATTAGTCCTTCCTACTGCCATGCATCCCGCGCTGAAAGGCATCGGAGTCAAAATTCTCTCCAATACTGCCGAGGATGAGCCAGCAAGCAATCTAAAAATCTATACAGATGGTTTCAGAATAGAAGATAATGTGGGTTGCTCATTCATTGTTACCACTGAAAATGGTGTAATTCATATCTGGCAAGCACATTTGCAATCTAACAATAGTGTTTTCCAGAGCGAGGTCGTAGCAATAAAGCATGCAATAGATTACCTAACTAATATGAAAATACCCACAGGCATCATTCTCACAGACAGCTTGTCCTCTTTACATGCACTAATCAATCCCGACCACCGATCTACCATTATCCAAGACATTCAGCGCACTCTTAGGGATCATCAAAGAAAAAATTATTATTTCAAATGGGTTAAGGCCCATGTCGGCAATGCTGGTAATTAGCTTGCTGATAAGATGGCTAAGGAAGCAGCTGTCAACTCAAATGTTCTTAATCTTACCATACCATGACCATATTCCCATCTCAAAAGAATTACCAGACTACGTGCCATATCGAAGTGGCAACAAGAGTGGGACTCCAGTCCTACTGGACGAAGAACAGCATACCACATTGCATATGTCGACCCAGACAGAAATATAGGCAACCCTTTGTTGATTAGATACATAAGTGGCCATGGTCCTTTTCCGACCTTTTTCGCGCGACATAGAATCAGTAACTCAGATATGTGTGTTTGTGGCTTACAAGGCACACCCGAACACTATGTTACCAGCTGCCAGCTCACTGCTGGACAACATCTCTTAATTCCATCTACTAATACACAAGCCTATTGTAAATATTTAATAAAGCAAAGGCATCTGGTTCGTAAAATTTGTGTTATAATGTCAAAGCTCTCCTCACTGGGTACTGATCTATGCCAGAGTGCTTAACGGGTCAGTACAGCAACTGATTATATGTATTATATGTAGCTGCAACATTTACATGGGATGTCAATATATGTTACATGCTTTATGATGCAAATGAATGAATGAATTCATTTGCGGTTTTGCAGCTGAAGATGATGGTTCGGTAAAACCATCGAAACTAGTCCTGTGAAAATTTTGTAAATATAACGCTGATTTTTGTTGTTTGACTTCTGAATTATTATTTATTCGGCGTGTTATTGTGTCTTAACTTTTAAATTGTTAATAATTCTACAGTGACTGCGTGCAGATTAACTAAAGGCCTAAAAATCTTATCCGGAAGGTAAGAACAACATAATTCATTCATTTTTAAAGCAAAATTGAGCAATTTGCCAACATGTAAAGATAAAAGAAATTCAGCTCGTGGAGCCGAATAGCAGATTGCAAGTATAAAGGGAGGTGCATACATACACGTTATAGCAGTCCTATATACAAAATGTTAATGTTCTTAGGTTACTCATTTTTCAGTTACGCGAGATACGTACGTACGTACATACAGACACCACGAAAAAAAATCTCTTTTGAATCCATTTTAAATCAGTTTTATAATTCGTTTGGTAAAATGAGTCCTTTATTTTGTACTTAGGTACAGATGTCATGCAAAAACACCGTTAACTTCCATTCGATAACTGTCAAAATGGATATTTTGGTTGAAAAATTTTCGTTGACCCGGAATTTTTCGTGATTACAATACTTTCTTTACTTCAAACAAGGGAGTGAAAATAAAGAATGAAGTAAAGAATATAGAAGAAACAGTTTGGTCCAGCTTTTTGGTTTGTAAGCGTAAGAGATGTATCTGAAATTTGAAAGATCATAAAGATTTCGTAAAAAAGTTCATTGCGCTAACAAAATAGAAAATAATGTTTCAAAATTAACCCGCAATAAAACCCTGATATTTTAACAAATTTATTCAGTGTATATTAAGACGTAATATTATGTAAAATTATACACGAGTTGTGTGAAAAATTCCTTTTTTAAGAGTGAAGTAAAATTTCGGATACACCGTAAGCTACAGATTACTTAAAGAGTAATGAGAGATAGTATACATTCGTTAAAAAATGAATATAATATCGGAACATTAAAATTCAAAATGTGTGCTATTAATATATTTATAATTTTATTAAAATTTAAAAAATTGAGAAATGATATTCCAAGTTTTCTTTTAGCCTTTTGGGGCTAATAACTACTCGTACTGAATTACAGTTATGGGCTTGATCTCGAATATTTTGTAGCTTCCAACCGTTTGCCCATATTTTATACAACCAAATCGTATTATACTATAAAGCTCTGAAAACAGTTTCAAATCTTTTTCGAACTTTATTGGTAATTGAATCTTAAGTGTTTAATGGATCTCACTACCTT
This sequence comes from Stegodyphus dumicola, assembly GCF_044657685.1. Classification (NCBI taxonomy): domain Eukaryota; kingdom Metazoa; phylum Arthropoda; class Arachnida; order Araneae; family Eresidae; genus Stegodyphus; species Stegodyphus dumicola. Next base: position 78,554,487 of record NC_140772.1, on the reverse strand, counting down.
TTACTTAAAAATATGAAGACAATTTTTGATGTATTAGAGTCTGATAAAGAGGAAAAAAAATTATTGGGAAAAACTTTTATTTTTATTAGATACAAAAGTTGCGAAAACGCAGTCAATCAAAAGCGGATGTTTTTGGAATTCACAGAAATCTTTGAAACATTTTTTTATTTGAAAGGCACACAACATTTATTACGAATAGTTATCTTTTAACTACAACAGTACTTGCATATTTATGTTTTGTTTGTTGAATCTGTCTCGATAATGTAATTTGTATGGTTCCTTCTCTTTCCGCTTCAGACTAAATTCTGAAAGGCAGATGGTATACCAACACAATCAGTATATGGAAATGAAGGCCGGAAATTTTCAAAATTTTCTTCCTTGTTTTCAGCAATACCAGAGCAACATTTCTTTGAAAATCTAACAAAGAAAGTTTGGAATCTACAGATATTTTATGCAGATTTTAATAAAGTTTCTATGCATTTCCTTTAGCTACATAAATAAAATTCGTAAAAATAGGACTTTACTCCTTCTAACTATTTATTTTCAGTTTATATAAGTCACAATAAGATTGTCCAGAAAGTCCACACCATCCATATATTTGTTCTTATTTCCGATGAGTTTAGGTTATTTTACGGATACCGACTTGTATCCTTTTCTTGTACACCTCTTGGTCACTGAAAGCAAATAAATTGTATTGAAGTTACTTGCAATTCCTAGCTATGACGTAATTATAGCTTCAACGAATTACTGCGATGCCATTCTTTATAAAATGCATATGTCCCACGTTCTTCCTTTTCCATTTCATTTACAGGTATAATAGCAACATTTCCTAATGTATACTCAAGAATTGCTCCAGCCTCATGAAGTTTCAGCTCATTAATACCGAGAACAACATGTATGATGTTAAAATGTTGTCGGAATATACGTAATGATTCGAAGAAACATCCACAGCTTAAAATACCTGTTACATCTCCACCTAGTCAAGGTCAGTCCATGTCTTTGAAGATTTTCCTCAAAATGACATAAATACTCTACTCAAAAACACAAAATAACATATTTTGTACTCGAAACCAAAGGGTTTTCCTTCGAGAAACATTTTTGCATAAATGTCTACCAAAATATGGTATCAATTGCTCATCTATAGAAAGATTGTAATGATCTTAAAATTTACTAACGTTTATTTTATTTTAAAACTTATTTTCCACTTCCGGCCAGAATTAAATGCTTTAACTTGTTTATGCAAATTGTACTTGCAAACGCTCAAGTATTTAAGTTGTGGCTTTTCGCCAAGAGTTAGAAAGAGAGGGAAAGTGAGCCGCTTTGTCACTGCATTCTGTACGAGTTTTCAATCAGTTGCTGCTTGCCTTTAAGGCCAGAGGTTCAGTCTTCTTGATATTCAAAACGTATTGTAGTTTTAGCAGTTTGCGTACTACCTACGTAACCTTTTTAAAAAGGCCAGTCTTAGTGTTAGGCATTTGTAAACTAATTCAAAGTTAGCTTTTAGTTAGAATTTTAGTTAGTAGATTTATATTTTTAAGTTCAGAAGTGGTTGGTCTCTGTATCTCGAAGCACGGGAACACCTGTAATCTTATTTAGAATAAAGGGTTCAGTACACCCTTCCTGCTGGTGTTATCCATTCCACACTTACTTTAAAATAGCTTTAGTAAGCTCCCTGTTCCTATTCAGGACACGTAATGTTACCAAAGCAAGTAAAAGGACATACTAGTCCTGACAAGATGTGTTTAAGAAAGCTCATATTTCATGAAACTGGCATTAAAAGTATTTAACCCTGGCTAAGATTTGTCTCTTATTTGATGACATATAATATATTATTATATGTTTCTAGAACACTGGCGTGTCTTCATCAAATTATTTGATTGGTTCTGCTTTCTACGAGATCTGCTCCAAATTATAAGAAAAACTTTGCAAAAATATACCAAAACAATCACTTACTTTTATAACATTTTTTAATGTGAGAGATACAGCATTTTTTGCCTAGAAACAATAAAGTTTAGTCTACAATGTACAAAAAAATTTGAAGCAAAAAAACTGCATACAAAAGACGAAAAAAGGTATTTTGACTAATTTTTCCAAAACGCAACGTTGCCTTTAATGGCTCTTAACCGAGATATCGCTGGTTTGCTTTGCTTTAATTAAAGGGGTTTTTTTTAATTAAAAAAAAACACCAGTGGTCAAGTAATAAAATTACTGTACTGAGGTTACTTGCAAACTCTGCACTATTTGAATGACAAAGCATACAATGCTTCCTAATAGATTATTATGAGAAGTTTATGATATAACATACAATTACCGATTTATATCGTCGATTGTAGTTCGTAGTGCTTCTTCTTGATTCTTGCAAAATATTCACGTGATCACGTGATTTTTTGAGAAGACTCTTTATGATTATTTCGAAAATAGCTGAGAAAAAAAAATCCCCATTCTGCTTCTTCTGGAATCATTCATTCGAAATCAACTTAAAAACTATTATACAGAATTTATTTTAAGAACGTATTGCAAACTGCATGAGGTCTATATAATGCATATGAAAAATATACTGTAATGATCACGCGATGATTTGATTTTCAGAAAATCCAGAAATAATATCTTGGACTTAATGTTTAATTGAATCCACATTCTTTTTAGAAAAGGCAAATCCCAAATATCTCCATTAACTTAAATGGGGGAACTGAAATTCATCATTTTGTAACACATCAATACCCAAAATAAAATCCGGAAGAATACAATCAAACTCAGTAATATTCACTTTACATTGACAGAGTCTTTAATACTTTGCTACTTCTCGGTACTTCGATCAAGAACTGTCAGGAGCAAAATCCTGAAACTGAAAGGAGAAAAGAGTCCCGCTCATAAACAATGCAGACAAAATGGACATATATCCCATTCTCTAGTGGCCCTTACGACTGTCTCCCTCACATGACATTATGCCTATTGCATTTTAGGCGGGGCTTTCTAGATAGTTTCGTAAACAGATAAAGTCCGTCTGGCGGAGACAAATACCCAAATCTGACGGGGTAAACATTTATTTATAGTTCGAAAATTTTATTCACTGAATAGAGACAACCTGTTCTAAAAAGTGGTGGAAGTTCTTTTCAACGCTTGAAAAACTTTAAAGGTTTGAGAAAAGGATGAATTTTATTTTCCGAGCTACCGAATGCTAAAAAAGATCAGAATGTGACACGGAAAAAAATACAGGGTATTTTTCCTCTCTAAATGTTTAATCTAGAAGATTTCTCATGCAGTTCTGTGACTTCATTTTTGATTTTTAAATATTTAGAATTAACTAAAATTTAAATAAACTAATTACTTCACGAAAATTTACAGAAAACTAAAATCATTCTGTTAAAATTTTTTTTTTAACAATTCCTATATACTCAATATTATTTAAGCATGTAAACTAGTTTGCTAATTTATACAATTTTAATTATGTAGATTTTAATACGTAGGAATAAATATTCTGTTCCTGGTTTTGATTATTAAAATGCCTCCGCTTGTTTGATGAAATTAGCTTACTTGATGTTGGACCGAAGAACGAAACCTTTTGACCTACTGGACGTTTATTTACTACAGCACCGATTCAAAGAGCTAAAAATAATTCAAAATTTATTGATACAAATATCATATGGAGAAGATGCTAGCAGGAGAATAGGAGTACGTATCCTTGATTCAAATCCCAGCAGTCAAATTGAGATAAAGTTGAACAAAATCATATTCTGATGAGTAATATTAAATACGGAGGGTGTTCACACATTTTTGTAACAAATCTGATTTTTAATAATTGTATTTAAATATTAATTTTATAATACTAATGTGACTGGCATGAAATTGGAATAAGATTTAATTATCGTCTTCATCATTAAGAATATTCATTTCTTTAAAATGGCGCTGAAAAATAAGCATTGGACCGAAGGCTATATTTTTGCACTGTCTAAACAGAAATACTCTTATTCAGTTATTAGAAAAGATGTAAAAAGCGTGGTTTTTAATGTTTTTACACGTAAAATAAGTAACATAATTAATATGAAACGAAAGAAACGTCAAAGTTTACATCTGATTGGGAAAAAGGCAAAAAATGCATACCCAACAAAGGTACGTACAGCTCTTATTAATCTAAAGTCGCATCTCATGTTTTAAAGGAAACTCCAGCCCGCAAATAAGCTATTGCAAAATCTTTAAATATCTCTGTGGAAACTGTGAACAAAATTATTTATTTATCTAATTTAAAGCTAATCAAAACAAACAAAAATAAATAAAAAATTATGTTCATCGCCTAGCGCCGAAACAGGCTTCTCAGACTAAGACTATATGCAAATTGCATTATATATTGTATAAAGATTATTTGGAAGGTGAAAATGGAAATATATACTAGTTACAATTGATGAGGCTTGGGTATACGTAATTGACTGCAGGTGAAACAGATCCATTTACTACCGAAAAAGAGGAGAAAAATTACTTAATATGTTGATTCAGAGAAAGCAAGGGAAGTTTTCTAAAGATTTCATGGTTATTACTGGATTCTCTTACGACGAAACACTTAAAATAAAGAATATAGAAAAAAATGTCAAAATTAATTCGAATTGCTATCAGAAATATGTTTTAACACCTATTTTTCTGCTCTATGTTTTTAAACAAATGGGGAATGAAACCAGAATTGAAGCTATTCCCTTCAAATGCATCCCACCGAAGTCCCTCAATATGTCTGCTATGGATTACTGTGCATTTGGACTTTTAAAACAATCTCTTTATCAGCGGCATCCCAAAGCATTGGATGTAGTTTGGCAAATTGTGAAGGAAGACTGGAATAAAATCAACTTTGATGTTTTAAGAAAAGTACTTTTATCTTGGAAATCAAGATGTAATATGATAGCTCAACAAAAGTGTTTCAGTCAGAACATATTAGAAAATAGCATTCGAAGGTTTGTTTACATAATGTTGCGTTTTTCTCTTCCTGACGCCAGTTGTTACGTTATTTTCTTCCTTCACGTTCGTACGGGGTTCGTAGATTTGAAGTGAATAACGACGACACTTGATGAAGTATCGAAACACATTTTATTTACCAGTATTGTCAAGACAGCTCCAAAACACGTTTTACAGTCGTCGATGAACTACTATAAACACGCTGACATGATCAGCGACACAGCCTTCAGGTTATCAGGCTATCACGGTGGAGACAGCTTCACGGCAAATCACTAGAGTACAGCTCTCGACTCTGCTTGGTCGTTCTCGGAACTCCATGTACTCTCGAGACTCTCCACGCTACAACTCGCGAAGCACTCGACGATACACAAGAGTATAGCTCTCGACTCAGCACAGTTTAAGACAAAACTCGACGATGCACTAATTCGCGATACACTAAGAGACTCTCTCGATGCACACGACGACCAACTCGGCGCTAGACTTCGAGACGCTCGCTCAATGACTGACTATCAGCTCGCTAGACGAGGCACACACTCGATACTGACTGCGGACCAACAGAGTTTATATAGTTTTCGGCTTGTGTTCGAGAACATTCTGGGCTAAACCGGTAAGAATTCGTTCCAGAAGGTTCTCCATCCGTCCATGGCATATCGCCAATTTTGTTGCCAAATGTCCCAAAATGGGCGATTTCTCGCCAAACGTGGCTGCCATTTTATGGCAAACCTAAAACTGCTTTGTGGGGAAGCCATTTTACCGCGCCTGTACATTTCGTAACAATGTAAATGTTTGCAAAATCGTTACAAAAATATCTGAACACTCTCTGTATTTTTGTTTAATCTGAAGTATATATGCACTAACTTCGGGAAAAATACTCGTATCATATCATCAATCGAAATAAGAAACAGCAACGATGACAAATACGCAGCTGGTGTAGATTAATGTTATCACGGTTTATATTTTCATTCGGGTATTGTTATCGAATTGCAGAAATCTTGTCCATTTGTGTACGAAAACACGGAAAATACATCCCTTATTGTGGTCAAAAATTTGGTTAAAGTTACCGAAAAGTTATATAATGAATTTATCATACCGAAGCAAGTTCTCCGAATATGGTTAAATAAATTTTAAGAAGTTTCAAATGAGTGAAATGTGTCCCCAAGTAAAGGATCATATCAGCAAGTGGCGTGGTTTTTAGATTAGACAATCATTTAAAATGAAACAAAAAAAAATAATCTTTTGCTTAGTTTGGTGCAGATTTTTAATAACTCTTGATTCTGAGAAAGATCATATACAGATCTCTCTTTTTCAGACAGAAAATGCCTAACATGGGCATTCTGAATTAAATCCAAGAACACCATGTAATAAACTTTCTGAAGAACATAAAGATGAAATCAGTGAATTCCCTATCAGTGCTGATGTAGGGAACGCCCTCTGACTGTTCAGATTATGGGTACAATATAGGTAAAATGATTTTTGGAAACATTAGACACAATTAATTAACGTTGTCGTAAGATTTGCAGACAGTCTACTAGTAACGACACTTTTTATAACTCAAACGATTTGAAAGATGTATTTTCTCATCGTTTAATGTTATCTTTTGATAACATATTTGACTGATTTTCGGACCTTTCATGATCTAATTTGGATTTAATTACTATCCCTTGGTTATATATGTGGACATTCAATCTTACAACGTATCCACCTTTCTCCTTCCTGCACCTGGCAACCGCATCAGCAGCTAGATGATTCTCGAAGCTGTGTGATAAGTTGACTTCTCCACTTCTGCGCGTGAGAGATGCTGCGACAGCAACGTGGTGAACGGATCCTAAAAACTATTACGTAATAGTTAGAGACTTTAAAACATTTCCATTTGGTGTGAGGATTACCACTATTGTGATGCCACCCTATGCTATGGAGCTAAATTTTTATCTTACTTCCTTTCACTCTGTACATACCATAATCACGTTTTATTCTTTCATTATTAAATACCTTTAAAATGTCACTGCCTTCCTCTATTTTAATCCTAACCTCATCCCACATGGAGGCTCGGCCCCGCGAACTCTTTCGACTCCTTGAACTAAAATCTGTTCTTCTCTTCAGCTTTTTAAATCCCCTAGACTACCATATAACATACCGAGTATAGCTCTTAATGATGGAATACTTTGGAAGCCTATAGAATAATATTGCACGATTCCCGTTGTTGTGATTCGTTAGCATGTAAGTACATCTAATTTTATTTGATGAAGTAATACTAATGAGGAAGTAATAGTCTTTCAAGTTATTATGAATATTTGATGACGCCTTTTTATGAAGTTTATTTGAAGAAGCGAAAGGCATTTGATTTTGATGAAAATTCATTTTATTTTTGAGTGATTATTACTTTCAAGAATTAACACTTCCGTTTTCGAATTTGATGTTGATGATAATTAATTAAACAGTTTTGATGAAGTTTAATTGAATAAACTAAAGGTATTTGATTTTGATGGAAATACATTACTGACTATTTACAGGATTGTGATATATTAAAAAAGTTACTTTGAAGAATTACTTTCGTTTTTGAATTTGATGCATAAATTTCTTATTTCTTGTGATGCCTATATTTTCCAAGAACTGTACAATATTATTTGAAGCTATTAATTTTTATATCATATCTTAACGTGAAATTCTATTTTCCATTCTTAACATAGTCTTACATGAAGATTTGTTTGACGATATATTTTACTATTTGTTTGAATCATATGTTCACAATTTCATTTATGATTTTTGAGTGTTTTAACATCATAGTTATTGTATAATATACTTAGAAGTATTAATATTATTTTGAAGAATATGAAAAATTAAGAGTATATTTTGGTATACTAATTTCTGAAACTGATAAATAATGGCTACACTTAACGATTATCCCAACATTGCACAGTCATTAAAAACTGCCAGTACAAAGCATATCAAGCTTTTACATCGTTTAGTTTTTGGCTCTGATGGTGATAGGCAGAATCGTGCTAGGTTACGCAATTTTTCTGGTTTTCCCAAACTATTTAACTTTGAAGATACAAAACAAAAAATTATCAAAGAATTTTCTCTCACAGATTTAATTGCCATATGTAGCGTAGTGCATTTAGAATTTTCTACCGATATTGAAAACTGTGCTAATAATATTCCTACGAATCTAGCTGATGTCTCATTAAAATCAGATTCCGCTGACTACAGCGACCTTGAAGAAGAAGCTTTGGTGCAAAGTTACACCTCGACGCATTGCGTCGCCCAAACAACCATTAATCACACTCCAGATGACTATTTATGTAAACAAATGGAGGCAAAAATCTCTCTTGAAAGTGCGCCTGTAAATTTATTGGTATCGACTAACCCGCAAACACAGACTGTTCCGTTTCAATGTTTTGGCTTAAAAGACATTGTTGATTTGATCAAACTCTTTTCCTCTCGGGATAATTACAGCGTTGAAACTTTTATTTCTGACATAGAAGATATTTGTAATCTCTATGTACACCAAGTAATTTTTGTTAAAAAATGTCTTAGAGGTCCAGCTTTAACATTAATTAGATCAATTCGTGGAATTACTAATTGGGAACAATTAAAACACCATTTATTAGATGAATTTTCGGGTAAAATTAATAGCCTTCAATTACATAAAATAATGGAATCTCGTCACATGAAACCATTTGAAACCTTACAAGAATATTTTTTAGCTATGAGAGACCTCGCGCACAAAGGTTCTATGGATGATTCTTCTTTGATTGAGTACGTTATAAACGGTATTCCTGATTCATCAAACAATAAAATAATTTTATACGGTTGTAAATCCATTCCTGAATTTAAAGAAAAACTGAAGATTTATGAAAAACTCTTCAACAATTCAAAACATTTGAAGCAATATACTCCAAAGAAATTTACAAATTCCTTTCCCAATGCTAAACTTGATGCTAAACGTACATCAGATACTCAACCAGTATGTTATTCTTGTGGTTTAAAAGGTCACAAAAGCAATACTTGTCCAAGTAAATCTAACCGCAAATTCTGTTATGGCTGCCAAAATTATGGTCACGTTCATTCCAACTGTCCCAAACGTTCTGGTACTTCTACCACGGAATCTGCTCCTAATTGTTCTACATCTGATAGTACTAGATGATTCTCGAAGCTGTGTGATAAGTTGACTTCTCCACTTCTGCGCGTGAGAGATGCTGCGAGAGCAACGTGGTGAACGGATCCTAAAAACTATTACGTAGTAATTAGAGACTTTAAAACATTCCCATTTGAGGATTACCACTATTGTGATGCCACCCTATGCTATGGAGTTAAATTTTTTTCTTACTTCCTTTCACTCTGTACATACCATAATCACGTTTTATTCTTTCATTATTAAATACCTTTAAAATGTCACAGTCTTCCTCTATTTTAATCCTAACCTCATCCCACATATATATGTTATACTTATATAAATTGAGGTAAAAAAGTAAAATAAAACATTTACTGCATATACAATATAAAATATAACATATATGGCTAACAATTAAATTTATAATAAAGTGTGCATTTTAAATATATGAAAAAGAAAAAAATATCACTTTATAAATGATATAAAATGTATATAATTAATATGAACGTATTATGTAAATAATTAATAATTGAAAAATATATTGTTTTATGTATATATGGAGAAGCTTGCAGCTGCGCACAGCTGAAGAAGTGAAAGGTCAACGATATATATAGCATGGTGATGTGAAGTGATATACAGAATCCTGATAAAAGTGTATAACTGTTCATGACAGAATAGGAGTAGTAACCCAGTAGAGTGTCTCGGAAGGCATTTATAAGAAGTATTGCATGGAAATATTGCAACCAAGTACCTGCCGACATACCAGTCAAATAGCAGTCAAACATGTGATTAATCACATGTTTTTAATCACGTATCATATTAATCATCGGTTTTGTTGAGCTCAAGTAAAGCACCCATTAAACCTTATATTTTAATTACGTCAGATATGTTCTTTTGTTAGGTAACCATGTCTTGCATTACGCAAATGCTCTTACCAACACCCAGAACCAAGTATCAGTTTATGAAGCCCGCTTTACCAGGTGTTCAGGAGTTCCATTTGAGATGTACGCCTATACAATAAGTCAAATGCATGTCTTTTTAATTATTTTTATTTATTCTTTTGTGTGTGAAATAAGGTTATCAATTATATTCTTTTTTTGCTTGACTTTGCTGAAATTGAATGTAACTAATGAAAATGATGAACGTGAATATTCTAAATGAGAAATTGTATAACACTAATTTTTAGTTTGCGTTGCCAAACGAAAATAGTTTTAATTCACTCCGAACATTGTGAAGTCACGAGTGGGCCACCTCACAAGTGGGTCTCAAAAGATCAAAACTCTTTAGAAGCTATTGCTGTGAGAGTGAAATTATCTAGGGTGCATTAAAACGGGTGCTACATTAAGAAATGTCAAACTTCGTACTAAGCGGGGATAAACTGTACGAAATTCATCAGCCGGAAGACTGAATTAGCCATACGAAGCAATGTATCTCGGAAAAGGTGATAGCAAACAAAACAAATGCACGATTACTTAACTTTTATCCTCAAAATTGTAGATAAACTTGCAGAAATAGGATAGGAAATTCTAGAAAAATTTCCTAAGTATTTTGCTGTTGTGTAGTTTACTCGAAGAATTCTAAAATTTCAAAATCATGATAGAATCTCATGATAAACTGCCTGGTTTAAATACGATAATAATATTAGAAGAATCTAAAGTTGCTACTTTAAACTGCTAGAAAACAAATAAGTGAAGGAAGCGTTATTTACCACATACCAAGCCAGCGAAAAAAAAAAGAGAGAGACTAAGATTGCGAAAGTAGTATTTAGGTGCTATAATTGCGAGGGAAAAGGACGCAAGGCGTCATAACGTAAGAAAAGAAAAGCACAAATCCTCTAAATAAAATTGTTCTCTCAGCATTGTAAATAAAACACGAGAATTAGGAACGCATAACTTGCACCTTGATTCAGGAGCAATAGCGGAAGTAAATTTATAGTCTCGTATTCTACGTAACATCTAAAATGTACAAAAGCTCTTAGACTAAAGGCTAATTATCGCCATGCCTTGTACGTACCACAGACCGATGTAAAAGGTGCAAAGGACCCTTTTATGTGGCTCAATTTAAAGTTAACAGACGGCATCACTCGTGCTTAGTGAAGCCAAAAATTATGGCTTATCAAATGTAGTGGATTAATTCAACTCTCTTTTTTTTCTATCTCATTTGAATATCACGCAAACTTGAAATTTACATTGTGGCAGAAAAATGAAAATAAATATATATGTATATATATATATATATATATAATTTATTTCCTAAACAGTATTGATTAATTGATTATATTATCTCCTAAGTTTAATTAAAGTAGAATTATCTTAAAAGAGTGAATCCATACTGGTAAGTTATATTTTGAAAGATGTTTTGAAGTAATTTGAAAGCAAAATGTTAATAATGTTCTAACGGGGACTGGAGTTACATCATCATGAAGAATAACATTTCAACTGTAAAATGAAAAATTAAAAACAATGAACAATAATTGATAAAAATACGTAAATACGGAAGTGTTTCGTCTTTACTCGAGTTATAAGTTAAATCCAAACCGGCAATTCTAGTCAGGCCAAATATTTCCGCGAATAGAAGGGATTATGAACCAATGCTGATACTCAAAGAACTTATTCTTATGAAGCATTTTAGTTAATTCAATTTGGAGTAAAAAGCAATAACTGTAGAGAAATCTTAATTAACCCGAGTAACCGTCCCCGACACTTTCATGTTTATGCATTTGAGTTCTATATTATTTGTAAAAATTAAACATTGGAAATTGTCATTATGAAATCGAATTGAAAGTAAAGTTGAAATAAACATAGAAGATTACAAAATAAGATAAATAATGCAAACTTTGTAAAAACAAATCAAAGAGAATATAAAAATAATATAAAAATAATATAAAAAATAATATATAATAAGAACAGTGAATGTACATGAAGATATAAAGGCCAGAAAAGGTATTAAGTAACTTACATTCTTTCTAGTGGGGAAGTCGGCAAAGTGTTCTCTTCGTGTCTGACTCATAAGTGTAGGGTGTCCGAAAATTCTTAGCGGCAGTGGGGGCTTTGAATAATATCAGGCGGTAAGACTTGAGTGAAGTAATTTATGGTAGTGGGTGGGACTTGGAATTCTTGAGGGATGTATTATGTGGAGTTCTTATTTGAGTGAGACTCTCTGTTAAGATTTTTTTTGAAAGTACTAGTGAATGGAAATTAATTAATTTCTGGCTAATTATCGTGCCGCAATGATTAAGAATTTAAGAAAGGAAATGGAATTTTCACTGTTCAAGAGCTATTAGACAGACTAAAGTCATGAAATAGGCCCATTTTTTTAGTAACAGTATAAGTATGAAGACAATTAGCTTTTTACAATATATACAATTGAGTAATTACATTATATACAAATCCTTCAACTGACAGTCATCCAACTTATACCGTCTTCTCAGGTTTAGAAACAAATTATCATATCCCTATCAGTTAAAAGATTTAGAGTGAGTATTTAACGCTTGCTCTTTTAAGGTAATGGTTGATAAAGTGAATGGGAATTAAATTATTTTTGAGAATTATAATAAGGAACAAAATTTCGCGTTGTAAATCTATTGTATCTGTGCATATAATTTTAATTCGTTGTATTTGATTAATTATAGTATTGTTAATTACTTTTTTGGATATGTTGGAGTTCCAATTTATTAATTTGTTAGTATTGAAATTGAAGTTTCTTGTTTTGTCAAAAAGTAAAATTTTTTTGTAGTTAATGATTTGAAGATCTAGAAAGTCTATGCTATTTTGTGAATTATTAGTTTTATTAAGTGTAAGACAATTCGGATAAATCTCGGAGTGTTCAATTTTACCAAAATTATTAATTGTAATAAGGTCATCAATATATAGGTGTGTTTGCAGTAATTTAACTGTTGTGGTTGTAGATTTTTTTGGAAGTTAAATTCTTTGACAAATAAAACGATATTACAGATCGAGGTGCTGGAATGTAAGCCCATTGGCAATCCTCTGACTTAATTAAAAAGTTGATTTTGAAACTTGATGTAGTTATGAAAAAGTGTGCATTTTAAGTAGGTTTTTAATTTGTCAAGAGTCATGATATTGAGCATATCAGGGAAGAGTTTAGGTAGATCGAGTAGACTGGTATAGATTTCTTCTAGAGGAAGTGAGGTATATAAGTTTTCAAAGTCATAGCAGTTAATGTTTTGGATGTTAATGGTTTGAATGGTATTAATGACAGGAGTGTTATTATGAATGATCCAGCAATAGTTATGATTAGTGTTACAATCATTGAAAATAAATTTACAGATTTTATTAAGTTGAATTGAAAAATAATAGTCTACATTTTTCTTGTAATTATTAGTTACATTAGCTATAAATCTGAATTTGAATGGTGTTTTATGGAATTTGGGAATCGCATAAAGATTAGTAAATCTGTTGTAGTTTGCATTGAAAGTAATATTGAGTTTCTTATGAAAAGTTTAAATCCTGTTTATTATAGATGTTTCTGTAAGGTTGGCCAATTGATAAGTAGTTGCGTTGAGAAGTTCTTTATGAATAATTTCAGTGTAGAATTGTTTTCATATAATGCTAAAGTTATTAGTTGCTTTATCTATTTTTGTAATAGTAAAAAGCTGTTTTAATGTATTAATATGTGATGTAAGTTGCGACCAATTCAGTATACTTTTAAACTTGAGGTGACTGATTTCGGTGGATATGCTTTGAAGAATTTTAGCTTTCCATTTTAAGAAGGTATCTATGGGTAAATTCAGTTGATAGCTTGCTTTAACTATAAATTCGTTGACGTTGTTTTCGAAAGTCTTGTAACAGTAATTTGTAGTCATGTTTCTGACTGGTCTAAATTTTGTACCATAACTCATTAGTGTTTTTAGTTGATGGTTTTGTATGATATTCAGGTTGCCAGTAATTATGTGCTGGTAATGAGAATCTACGTAATTGCTGTAAATTGGTGTCTTACAATGTCATTCTGCTGTTTCATCTATTTCATGGTGGTTAGTGAGCAAGTTGCTTAAGGTCCTTTGATATTTAAATGCAACCATTGGTATTGTGTCAACTGCGGGGAAGTAATCTTTACAATCTCTGATGATTCTTGAGAAATGAATATTGTCAAAATGCGGATGCAGAAAATTGACTTTAAAATAAATTTTGCGTTGAGTGAGACTATTAGAGAGTCTGAAAAGACTAAAATCAAGAATCATGTCTTTAATGATTTGTATGTCGTCGTAGCTTTCTTGAATGAATTTTTTTAGTTTGATAAGGAATTTATTAATACAGGAGTGTAACCAGTTGAGAAGTTTCTTGGGAAAGTAGTCTGAGTCAAAAAAACATTCCAATTGTTTTTTTCAATGCAAGTGTATCCAAAGTGGATAAAAATCTCGCATTATTTTTTATTTTGCTTCCTCTTTTTCCTCTCTGCGTTTTGTTGCTGTAGAGCTTAAATTGGCTGAAAATAGACTTCTTAGAAGTATATCTGTGACTATGTGTATAAGTGTTAAGTCCATATGGATAAAGTGAACGTTGTTTTAGTATATAGAGAGATTCCTGAAAAATTCGTGTTTTGTGATTGGGTATAATATCTAGTATTTGAAGTTGAATAAAGTTGAAGTCATGGTGTTTAAAGTGTTCTAATTCTGCTGTATTGAGTTGTGATGGTGTACTTATTTTAATGCTATTTTTTGTGCGTTGGATTTTTTGATTTGAGCTCTATGGTTATCGATTCGAAAGTTAAGATTGTTTTTAGTCTGTCCTATATATTTAATATGTCAAGTACCGCATGTAATCATGTAAATACAGTTAAATGTTTTTCATAGAAATTGCTTTTTGGGTTTACCTCTAGCAGGCATGGCGTTAAATTTACAAGTTTGTCATCTGGTGGAATGACATTTAATGATTTCAATTTGAGATAAACTAGCAAGATATAAAAGTAAGGAGGCTGCTAACCTTCAATACAGTAAAGTTTTTGTATAAGAACTTAAAAACTTAAAAAAGAATGGAGATAATATATAAAGTGGGTACATTAGGCAAGAGATAAATAGCGCTAATAGCTGCTATTTAGCATATCAAATTTGTATGATCTTAAATCCATTTAGTGCGAAAACAATTTATTACTACTTGCGCAATTGCTGCAAAGTTAGTTAATAATAATTCATTTCCTAAACAGTATTGATTAATTGATTATATTATCTTCTAAGTTTAATTAAAGTAGAATTATCTTAAAAGAGTGAATCCATACTGGTAAATTATATTTTGAAAGATGTTTTGAAGTAATTTGAAAGCAAAATGTTAATAATGTTCTAAAGGGGACTGGAGTTAAATCATCATGAAGAATAAAATTTCAATTGTAAAAGGAAAAATTAAAAACATGTAATCATTGTCATTGATCGGAAATTAGTTGACTTTTCAAGGGGAACAAACCAACTCCCGTTCAATGAACAATAATTGATAAAAATACGTAAATACGAAAGTGTTTCGTCTTTACTCGAGTTTAAGTTAAAGCCAAACCGGCAATTCTAGTCAGGCCAAATATTTTCGCGAATAGAAGGGATTATGAACCAATGCTGATACTCAAAGAACTTATTCTTATGAAGCATTTTAGTCAATTCAATTTGGAGTAAAAAGCAATTACTGTAGAGAAATATTAATTAACCCGAGTAACCGTCCCCGACACTTTCATGTTTATGCATTTGAGTTCTATATTATTTGTAAAAATTAAACATTGGAAATTGATGAAATAAGTTTTATAACCAAAATCGCTCATATTATCTCAGCATGTTTTCGAGGAACCCTGTCGTCAAGAGAATCTAATGCAATCGCTCACAGCTATTTTCATAATCTTTTTAAAAATTCAGCAACCTACAGATTTAAATTAACTACATAGCACCTCACCACAATATGTATATATTCTGTACCATATATTTTCATAGATACACATTTAATACATATACGTACATAGATATAGAATATATTAATGTGGAGATGTGCACTAATTTTCTTGAAAATTTAGGAAAACTTTTATTCCGGATTTTGAATTAATCCGAAATTTTGATGTTCTCTTTCAGTCATTACTCTATAAGGTATTTTTCCTGCGTTCCTAGCATGCCTTCGTGGTGTAGTGATTCTGCACGTTGGGCCGGTATTCCAAAGGTCCGCGGTTCGATTCCCGGCGAACGCAGTTGCTAATTTTTCATCTCTCTGGCTTTTCCAAAAATGTCTCTACATTGGCGCTCGAACTAAAAGGGTGTTGGATGATGATTCTCCTCACCCAGGATTTGGCGATTGGGTCCCCTAAAACCCCAGTCGCACTTTAAAAGGGGGAGTATAGAAAGTATTTCTCCCACCCTTCTAGCGTGCTTTCGTGCTGTAGTGGTTCTGCACACTGGGCCGGTATTCCAAAGGTCCGTATTTCGATTCCTGGCGAAGGCAGATGCTAATTCTTCATATCTCAGGCTTTTCCAAAAATATCTAATGTCTCTACAACTCAATAGCTAAAACAAAGCAATTTGTAATGAGTTTAAAATATAAATCTGATAAAAATACTTTTAAATTAAAATTCTTTCTAGCTAAATGTAACGAAGCAAAATTAGGCCATAACATAGAAAAGATATTCATTTGCTTTTTAACAATATTTCTCAACAAGAGAACCGAACTAAATTTTCAACTTTGGGTGAACTCAATAATGAAATACATGCATATTGTGATTCATTTTAAATGGTTAAAATTTCACAGTTACTGAAAAAATGAAAGCTAAGTTTTATTAATTACTATTACTCCTTTTTAATATTTTAAGAATGCACCATTTACCTCATATAAGTGAGAAGGCCAATCACAGTTTTCATGTCGCACTCCTTGTTTCTGATTTACTTAATGGCCCAAAGACATATAATTATTTTATGCATAAAAAATTTCACTGTATTAAAACTTTGAAAAATGCAATCAGACGTAATTGAAATTCTCAAACATAACGAACCCTAACGTTAAAAAAGACAAATATTGAATTTTCCTTAGTGGAAAAACAGTTGAGCTATTTGAACAACTTTGGTACCATAAACGATATTTTGCCAGAGGGTGGAAACTTCATAAAAATTATAAGTTTTTAGGATAAAAGAAAAAGTATGCTAATGTTCTCGCTAAACTCAAGGGAATGCATATCTACATTTTATGCAAGAACTAGAATTTTAAGATGTTTAATATGCTAGTTTCTAGATTTAGTAAGCAGGAAATTCCTATTTCTAAATTTTTTAATATAATAAGCGATCTTTAATGGAAAAAAATATAATAATAAAAATGGTAAAATTTTAAAATTGATCTTTATAGTTTTTTTTTAAGATTATTAACTTTATTTTTTACAAATACAAAAAAAAATCACTGTGTTTTAAATGCTGTAACACAGTCAGTGCCAGCCTTTGAAAGAAATGAGAAGTATCAAGTGCAATCAAGACCACAGAAGCGAAAGTTAACTTTCTGAAGTCTTTCTGAACGTTTTAAAAAACAAGAACTACGATCTAAGAAAGTATAATGAAACATAAGCTCTTACAGAAACTTACTAAAAACGAGTAACTAAGCTTATAAAGATGTTTTGTTTTTTTTGTTACCTTTGTAAGAAGCGCCTTCTTTTTTATATGGGATTCTTCGTGACTTTCATCACGTGAAACGTAAATACGAGGCCTTTCCTTTAAAACGTCCTCAAGGAAGGCATCCCTCCACATAGGCAGGTAGATATTGAATTTCGTTGCCCTAATCATTAACCTAAACTAACATCTTTTTTGAATGTTACAATATTAATAACAAGATATGCGATCAGAATAATTGCTTACTACTGTGTATCTAAAATGAAATAATCTTCCAGCTTAGAAGAACAAAGTACGAATGAGTAGTGGTGTAAATATTGGGTCAGTGTATATGTTCGTGCCGTTCTTCATTTGGTTGCCTTTTCTACCATGCTGTGATTTTATTAGTATAAAATACACTACGAAACAATAGAATAGACAATAACAAGATAATAATAGGCTACGTCATAAATCTTCTCAGTGATTGTAATTACAATATTTGTCAATGAGCTCCTGACAGCGTTGAAATAGGAGTTCAAAGCCCATTCTAGAGAACTGTTGAGGTTTCGAGTTGTGAGTCGAGTTGTGAGTTTGTCGAAAAAATGTTGTGAGAGAAGATTTCTCATGGAGCTCTTGTCTCTGAATATTTTTAGAAAGAGACCGGTTTGGCTTGGTTTGTTTCATTACAGCAAAGCACACGAGGATTATCTGACTAAGGGAAGAATGCCTTTGTAAAAGACTTTCTAAAGGAAACCGCCCCGTATATACGTAAAACATTAGAGCGAGACCGGAAGAGCTGGTAATCAGAAGGGACCGTAAATGTGTCGGTAGTCTTCATTTTCTCCATTTGACACTCCACACTGATTAGCTTTGAAAAGGGTAAAAACGAGCTGTTATGCCACCACTTGCTAAAGAGTGCTAATCTCCAGTCAGGTGCCATATTATCACTGGGTCAAGCACGTCTTGCTCTGGATGGTGTTTAGGAATCAAATGGCTTAGGTTTGCTGTATTCTGCCATTCCTTAAAGTTTGTTCCACCAGTTTTGAAACTCGTTGCATATATAACGATTACTATACTTTTCCATGGATCAGCTCCTGTACTATCTCTTTAGGGTCTATATCAGGAGAAGGAATCTGAAGTTTCTAAATTACTCTTATCAACGTCTTTACGACATTTTTCGATTAATCATCCTCATATAGATTTTCTCACCTGTTAATCGTCAATGTAAGTAAAGATCTTCTTTTAACCTAAGCACATTTGGAGCTCAAAAATTATTAAGTGAATATTTTCGCGTGTCAACAATATCTGAATTCTAGTAGTCTTTTCGTTTTAAAATTTTTCTTAAGATTTGTAAGCCCGTGTCAAAATTAGAAAAATTGTCAAATAAAATATAAATTATTTCCGCCTTTAAACAATACGTTATAGATTTTCAAGGCATACGCATCAGCAGTCATAGAATCCTCCTCGCCTGCAAAAACTCGTTATTAGATTCTTAAAATTCTATATTCGTCATTAAATTCTTAATATTATTAGGATTAGAAAGCTCATTGAATCCGTTACCTATCTGCAAAACCTATCAGTTATGGCATGAGATTTTTCAAACTCCTGAAACTTCAAAGACTATAGCTTTACCTATGTATTTTTAATTGAATTTTCTATACTATCCCCATTTTTATGAGATTTTTATTTAATTCGCACATAATGCTTGTCACATGGTAAAAAGGTCTGTTATCGATATTTAACTTACTTCCTGATTAGCTATTAAGTTCAACAATATAAATTTTTAAGGTCAGTTCTGATGTTTTGCCAAATTTACGAAAATCGCTAGTTTTTTTATCGACTCTTTAATATCTATAATTTTAAATTTTCAACATCTAAAAATGTATCGGTAAAAAGTTTTGAAATTTCTAAGGATTAAAAAAAGCAAAAGATATTAAAAGGGCAATTTTTACATTTTTTAAAACACATTCTACAGTATGAAACAAAAGGCTAAATGCCGTGTCTTCGGTTTTAAGATTATGATACCATTATGTCACCATGTTTCTTCTTTTCGCCTCTCCTCAATCTCAAAAACAGCATGTTAAATTAGACTTTAAAATCATTTGCAACCATGCCATTACAACACTTTTTTAGTTATGTACATTTTTGACTATTTCATTTAAAAAAAAAATTGTTATATTGTGTCCTGTTATGGAACTTTAGAATTCTATCATCCAGAAACGTATCTGTTACTAGATATTTGAAATTTTTAAATGCTCTCAAAACAATTTTCGCACACTTTTAAAATAAGAAGGTAAAAAATATCAGTTAACGGATTTTCTAATTTCCTTTAAACCAGTCACGTTGTTAAAAGTATTCATTGCTAATCAGTGTTTTCCAAAATGGTCAAATCTTTCTATCCTCCATTTAATTTTTTCCCCTGATCAGCTATGGATTGCAAAATTTCCGCACACACGCATTGTATATGTGTGTAGGGGATGGGCTATACAATGTAGTGAAGCGAATAATTCTTTCAAGTTTCGATTTAGATTTCTTTTAAATTGAATATTCGAACAACACATTTGCACATATCTTTGGTTAATGAACAAACTATTGATCTCAGAATTTTACAGATTATATCGTCAAATAGAGCTTCAAAATGTCTTAAATGAAATTTATACGAACTTTTAATGTACGTTTTGATATGTATAATGTAAGGTTTTTTATATGAAATTTTAATGTAGGTTTTTCGGCTATATTCCTGTATTTTTTACCATTTGACGCGAAAGAAATGTTAAAAGTAAAGAAAGATTATTCATAGTTTAAAAAAAATGTTTTTTTTCAATTGAATAATTTAATTAATAACCTGTCATTCAGACTAAAAAGCTGAGAATAAAAAATAACATCAACATTTATTTAAAACTAATAATATAATTAATGAACTTAAAGAAGAAATTTATCATGTACTTTAATGGTAATAAAAGATTAAATCGATTAAATAATCCTGTTTGCAAAATTCATGTATAGTTTTATATTACAATTAATAAAAGCATGGCGCCTAGATAACGAAGTTCTACTAATTGGACTTAACTGTCAAAAGATAAGCCATTATGTTTAAAAATGTATCAAGTATTAACTACATTTTTCTTATTCCTGATACAAATCGTAAATGAATTTATTAAAGAGAATTATTCAATCTTATGTTCCCATTAAACTGTATGAACTTTTCTTTTTTAGTTTATTAATTATTTTATGCGTTTTAAATAAAACTTTACGTTGTAGAGACATTAGGTTTATTTCGGAATCAAACAAAATGAAACATGAGCAACCGCCTTCGCCGGAAATCGAACCACGGACCTCTGGAATATCGGTCCAGGGTGCAAAAACACTACAGCACGAACGCACGCTAGGAAAGCGAGAGAAATACCTTATAACATTACATAAAGTAGTTTACTTTATTCTTTAAAATTCTAAAATTATAAAAAATTATTTCCTGGCATATCTAAAAGCTGAATTTGAAGTATGATCTTCCGATTTCTGTTGATTTCTCACGCCTGTTAGTCATTTATTATGAAATGCAATAAATAGATATTCTGCTTAACAATGTCGGTTATCTTTGCTACGGGCTCATTCTCAGACGTATCATAATTTTATTTCACCTACGGATTTCAATATCTTGTTGCATTCTATGGGTTCGTAGATTTGGTGTGATTCATGGCAACACTTGATAAAGAATCAAAACACAATTTATTCGTCAATATTACACAGGATAGTTCCAAAGACACGTTTACAGCCGTCGAAAATCTACGATAAATTCCCTGAAAATATTACAAAACAGCCTTCCGCTATCAGGCTACAACGGTGAAGACAGCTTCACGGCAAAGCACTAAAGTACAGCTTCCGACTCGGTCGATCGCTCTCGAGCTAATCACTCAACTTAAGACACTACTGCTGAACTCAGCATACTATAGATACTGCTCAAGATACATTGCTGCTCCACGTACAGGCAAGGTAATTATAACTTTTGACCTACCTTCGAGAACTTTCTGGGAAAAACCTGTAAGAATTCGCTTTAGAATGTTCTTGCTCGGTCTATAGTATATCGCCAATTTTGTCCCCAAATGGCGTCAAAATATTCAAAAAATGGAACAATCGGTTTCTTTTCATAATCTGTGACTTGGCGTTATTGAGAACGGCAATGGGCTATGTTCTGTAAGAATGTGTGTTATAATTTTACTCCTCTTGAGTGAAAATAAATGTTGTTCCAAAGAATAACTCTTCATTTCATAAAACAAAAAAATAACTCTCCTAAGTGAGCCATGCCACATATATGTGGCATATATATTTAATATTTAGAAAAACTTTACATATTTTTTTCCGTTTAATTAATAAAACAAGTGTTTAATAATGTTTCTCAAAGTATACATTGGCTGAATAGCATTCAGTTCCGAAGAGGGTTTTGATGATTTAGTACAGCCATACTCATACAGAGGAGATATAAAAGTTGATTTTTTCATAACCAGATTAAGTGATCGGTTGCGTCATTTATACTTAAATAATCTGGACAATTCCAAACTTGAATAGCAAATGGATAATTTGTTGCAATAATTCAGCTTTCAGCTTTTAATCAGCAGGTTTTAATTAAAAATAATTGAAACGTTCAACAAAATTTTGGTTAGAAACATTTATCTATATGCTGAAATAACAACATCATCACTCGAACAAAACATTTCCACAAATTAGACCATAAAAAGAAATATTTGAAGCAAGAAAATAACTTAAATTTATAAATTGTTCTAAAATAAAGCGCTGAATCAAACTAAAATCAATACTATTCTTTTTTGTGTGTGTGTGTAAGAGATGTTTGTATAGAGTTTTAAAAAATAAAATTTAAATAAGTAGATTATTCTTAAATAAAGCTAATTCATTAACATTAGACAGACAAAAAAAGCTTTATGAATTAACGCATTCTGCAGTGATGACACAATGATCTCCTCAGCTGTCTAGAAATATTTGAAAAGACCAAGAATAAGCAACTGGATAATATAACCCCAAACTGTAATACGGAATAACACAGCAGAAAAAAAATTCTAATTGCAAATATGGTTTAGTGTTTTCTTTCAATGGCCAGGAACGACTAATATCATGGTTGAAATTAAAATCACCCACTTAGCAGTATGTACAAAATGGTCGAAATCAAAGGTTATATGTTCAAAGTTCCTTGCTACTTGTTCTAATAAAGCATACGTTATATAGATTATTTAGACATTGGGAGAAATCAAATGAGGTAAAAGTGGCTCATTGTTGTGACACCTGGGTGCTCTTTTCAAAACAAATTTTGTTCGAAATAGAAAATATATTACTTCTGTACCATTTACAAAATATGCCTTTTTTAAAAAACATATCTATAAATATTAATAACCTATTATGTTTCTGCCAGCATGCTTTCAGAGGAAAAACCACACAATGCTAGACATGTTACGTATTTAATGAAAATGGTATCAAATGCTTTTGCTGCATTATTCTGATTGCATTGGCAGATTATCGCTGCTTGAAAGGATTTTGAAAAGAGATCATGGCAAGACTTGGATAAAAAATTCAAAACATTAGGAAGAAATTTGAAGAGGCTGGAGATTTCGCAAGATTACAGGAATCTAACGGCAACCCACTCAAAAATAAGTTGTTGCAGAGGCTATTATTGTGATTGTTATATGCTCTTTTCTCAACATTATCGAAATTCTTGAAGTGTCTCGTGAATTTTTCATTCCTTAATCAACGTCTCAAAAGGTGTTGCCGTTTATTTTGCAATAGTACCCTCATAAAAGTCGCAGGGTGCAAATCCTGAAGCCACAAAATTTCAAATTCGTTAGGACTTTGCTTAGTGAATTCTTACGAGAGTACTTATTAACAAAATTAGGCAATGGAATATTCAGATAAATCTGATGAAGCGTATTTAACACAAGGAAGACAAGTAAACTCATAGAACTCGAGCATGCGAGGTGCCTCGCGCCTCAGTATGGTGCAGAGAAGTTCATTATATTTTTGTTATATTGTTTTGCATATTATTCTCTTATAGATCTACCGTGGTTTTCATTCATGGGACCGGTTGCGTTTGTCCACTTAGCGCCTAAAAATACAGCAATTTTCCACTCTATTTGAAATTTATTATCGGTTGCTTTCAGCAACTTTCATGTAGTCAAATGGACCTTTGGCCAACAAGTAACAGTATTCCATTGTTGACGATACCAGTATTGATATCAAGAAATTTTACAATAGTTTTTCCTCCTCTCTTTCTAAATATTATGCAGATTCTGCTTGCAGGAGAAAAAAAATCGTGTTTATCGAGGAAGTATTCTGATTTTTCGTGGGTTGAAAGCCAGTGTAATGAAGTATGTGACTTATACTTCTAGAGTATGTTTTCATGTGACAATTGATGTTTTTGTTTTACGCTTTCGATATGTCATAGGTGCATAGGATGTGCATACTAAACACATATTTTAAGTCAAATTAACGTTGTTTTTCGCTTGAATTTCGCATTTTCTATTAAACTATAATTTTAATTTTGAATAAATTTCTATTGAAAAGCTTTAACTGACAGCGGAAAGCTGAACTATTTTTATTTCTTTGAAATTATCTTTCCCGCTCTTTAGATAAACTGTTTTCTAAATTTAAATACTGTATGTTCAATTAAAATGGCTGCAAAGCTGTCTGAATGAGAAAACTTAATTTACAATCTACTTGTTCGCAACTCCCTCGTGTTGGAACTGCATCATTTTCGTAAATAGCCTGTGGTTCCTATCAAACTGTTGGCATGATGTGCATTATATCGTATTTCACTGATGTACAATTTTGTAATAATTACATCATTTTTGCAGTTGTTTTGCATTTTATTTTATGCATTGTATTAATTGTACCCCCATGGATCTGTGCTACTTTATCACTAGTTTTCCAGCATGTAACTTACATTCGCTTTTAGTATTATATAGTATCAGTGGCATTACGTGTATTGCATATAATTTTCTTTGTTCTTCAAAAAATTGCCTTCAGTATTTACTGGATGAAAATTTGAAAGGTTTTACAACTTACCATATTTTTCAATCAGTGCAATATACTACTAAAACTTAATATTTTTTGTTACTGTTTTTAAAATTTATTGCAGGTGTTAGTTAGAACTCTCAAACATTATGAAAATCTGTATTTTATGAGACTAATTCTACATTTTGGAAAGGACTCTATATAACTGTTGTTATCAGATTTTTCGTTTTCTTACGTATATTAGTTTTCGAATTTCTAGAAAGGCATAAAACCATTGAGTAGGTTCTCTAGCTTTTAATTTTTTGACTTCCACATTTACTTGCACACTGCATGATAGACCTAGAATTAAATCAACTCAAAAACACAGAACTAGAAGATCTTACTCCTTTCATAATAATAGCTACATTTTTCTTTTCGAGACATTAACTGAATAAAATGCTCCCGAGGGATTCGGATCAAGGAAAAAGGATATTTTCTTCTACAAGGCTTTCAGATTTCGAAATTTAATGTAAAGCTGAGCCAAAGTGCTTAATGAGTTCAAATAGCCCTAATAATACCCATCTTTTGTTATCTAAAAATACTTTCTTATAGCCAAGCTAAACCACGTTCTTCAAATGTATGGCTATTATGCAACTCAAAACATACTTCCGTTAACTACACACTGCTCGAAATGTTTTTCTCCAACTATTGTCCTGACACAGTACTTTGTCGGCGAATTCAGTTTGCAAACAAAAAGTGCATTTTTCATGTCGCTTGGTTGCAGTATCCATCAGTTTTGAAAGTTTTGTCTTACGATAATAAATGAAAGAAACTGAAAATTAAAAAGTCTTTTTTGTTTTGTATGATAAAATATTAAAATTTTAAACCCATAATGCCAGTAGAAGCTGCGATTAAACCCAATGCCGTTTAAATCTGGTGCTTATTAACGAATCGTTACTAGCTTTGCCCTCATATGTTGTCTTCTAATACTTTATGATATTTAAATACAAAGTTAATGTTTTTGTGAAGGGTTAGTTTGCTACCCCAGCTATACACATTTAAATTTTAAAACTCTGTACCTACTTCAGGCCTAAAAAGTTAAAATATTTTTACTTTTAAAGGTTAATAGAATAAAATGTTCCTCAAAAGTTTGGTTACCAATTATTAAACAACGGTACAATATTTCCTCTTACATGAAATTCCTAGAATTCTTAACCTCATTTTAACGGCTTGAGTTACATTTGAATTAAGCCAAGCTATTTATTTAAAATTCTATATTATCCATTATTCTATTTGAATATATTTGATAGAAAAACTAATGCAACATATACAGAATTGTTTGTCTTAAATAACAAAACTGCGCAATAAAATCGCGTAATATTCACAATAATATAATAAATACGGAAAATCCATCTTATAGCTGCCCAGTTCAGAATTTTCTGTCAGACGTTTTTAGTGGAAATATAAAGAAATATTGTCTGTATTTCTGCATTGATTTAAACGAATAAATGTACAACATATGGTTCAAACAGCTCTCGTAAGCAGTATAGCATTAGGAGAGAACAGTCACGAAAAGCGAATAGAAAGTGAAAATGTCGCGATGCATTGTACATCCACATGGCAGACAGAAAGACTAAAAATATCCATTGAATCCACTGAAAACATATTTGGCTCAGAAATATTTTGAAGAAATTCCTAAAAAACATAGATTTATTTTACATCGTTTTCCTTTCCTTTCTCAGAGTAACACTGTGAATAATGGACTTCAGGAGAAAGTGGCCTAGATTTCGAATTTATTTTTTATTTTCAGAAAAAACTCATGAAATTTGCAAGAAATGAGAACTGTTATTTATAAACAGGATATTTTATATATTATAATATTACCATATTTTAAGCAGATATTGCAAATTAAATGGTAATTAATTATATTTTTTAAACCCAAAACTGTTATAAAACAGATAAACATCGCAATTAAAATTTTAAGTACTAAATATGAAGAAATCAATATTTGATTTGGAATAAATACAATTACAAAAGTTTCTTATTTTCTGTAAGTGATAATGTGTTATTTTGCTACCATAAAGAGATCTCTTTTACTTTTGCATAATGTTTCGGACAAGTTTTACATAATTATTTTTAGCATATGTAGAAACATTTTATGCATTAAGTATTTTCAGTAGTGTAATATTAACTTTATTTTATTTCAGTGCTGATGTTCTGTTATGTACGACTACATTCGTGTTGGCATAAATCCAGATTTAGGAACTGAAAAGAAGAAATAAATTGATTCTTATGTAGGAAAACTACTCTTCCATAAAAAAGCAATATATTAACAATGTGTTCACCATCGTAACTATAATCCTAATTATACTAACTCTTAGTGATAGCGCACTTATTTATGACATTTAATGATCATTAAACAATTTATACCATTATTATGGCAAAGTCACACTTTTGATTATTTAAGATGAACGTGTAACATGTTCAATAAAGAAACCAAGTGTACTTAAGTTTTATTGTCAATTCCCTGTTTGGGTGCGATAAAAGTTACTCTACTAGAGCGATGACATAATTCCAGGTATTGGAGTTGCGTATGAGACTTCTACCTAATAATGGAGTGGAGCCTGAGAGCGATGTTTGGATTTCTCTTTGGAACTAATTCCAAATTGCGTGGTTAAGCTGTTTGCTGCTTTTACAAATAGCCAAGCTATTATGGATGCATTGCTACTGTTCTAGAAAACCCAGTACCGGTTTTTGTAAGTCGCACAAAGCTGCAGCTTTGTCTTTTGTTTTACATTACACTCCTTTTATTCATTGTGCTTAACTTTACGTTACCTTGTTGTTAAGTTTAAGTAATGTTCTGTTTGTTGTTATAGATTGTCATTCTCTAATTATTTTATTTCTAGGTTCAAGCATGCGAACTGAAGGCGTTCCAAGAAGCGACGTCAACTATTAGTGACGCTAAATTTAAACAGTTGGCATAGGTTTTGATTAGTCATTGCATTTTACTTCATGTATAAAATGGATGAAGCAACTATTAAAAGGTTTCTTGGCCGTGATAAAGCATAGAGAACTAGACTGTATTTTGTATATGATGAAAATTTTCTAAAAATAGTCTAGTGATTAGATTACAGCGAACTGATTACACTTTGACTGAGCATGAAAATTATGATATTTTGCCAGATGAAAGCAGCTTTGACATAGAGAAGTTTGAGGAAACGTCTTTAGAGGCCAAAATACGTTGCCAAAACGCATTAGATAAATTCATGGATATTTCTTGCTTTTATCAAAATCTGATGTAAAGTTAGAAATTAGAAATGAATTAGAAACCCATGATCAATATTTTATTGGACCAGCTTTTGCACGATTAACTGCTTTGATTCGTTTGTGCATCGGGTTTACATACTTCTGGAGTGCAGTTGCGTCCAAATAATATCATGCATTGGCTAGGCAGATCTTGTAAATTAGACGGAAGAGAAGAGTACTGCCGGATGAGTCTTTCCAACATATCCCACGCATTTTCTATGGGGGTTAGGATCCAGCCTATGCGATGGCCAGGGAAGGAGTTGGAAGTCAGACTGATGTTCAGCGAACCAATCTGAACACTTCTGGCACGATGCATTATTATCCATGAAGTATCCGTCGCCATCAGGGTAAAAATGCAACATTTCAAGCTGCACTTGATCTGTCAGTATATCTAGATATCACGTGGCTGTTTGTTTACCCTTGAGGAACACCATAGCACCACTTCCATGCAGCATAACATGCCCCATATCATAATACTCACACCAGACTCACAAATTCTTTCTGCCTTACTGTCACTGTGCAATGCACAGTGAGAGTAAGGCAGAATGAATTTGTGACCAAATCCTCAGATATTCAGTGCCTTCTTTCCCGACACCACTGGAAACGAATTCTTGCATGTCGAGCAGAAATGAGCAGCTTTCTCACAGCCAGTCGTCTATGCATTCCTGTCCTCTGCAATTCTCTGCGCATGGTTTGAACTGAAATCTATTGAAAAGGGCCTCTATTGACGATCTGTATCATTTGAAGCACAGTAGAGTCCATGTTCTGGCGTAAAAGTCGTCAGAGAGGAAGCCGATTACTCTCTAGGAAAACTGTGCTCGAACCGTGCTTCTAGAGGAGCTGTGCTTCTAGAAGAGGACTGTGGGTTCTGATTCCAACTTTTGAAAAACTCTGATTTGGCTGCTTTTGAGAACCCAGTGAGATTTGCTGTTTTCTAAACCGAGGCTCCTGCTAAACGGCATCAACAGTAAACCCTTTTTGAAACGGAGAAATACTTGTCATTTTTCCATTTTACGCCATTCATTGTGAAAAAGCACTCTTATGCCTTACTTATACTAGCAATCTAACGTAACCTACGTCATAAAAAAATGCATATTCCATCCCTAGTACACATCCAAATGAAAATCTCAAAGGCTTTTAATTCATTGGCTAGTGTGTGTATTAAACATTTTCAATAAAATTATGTTTGGTCTTCATTTGTGGATTTGTTTCCATCAACGTTGCATACAATCAATGATTTTCTATAATTCAGAAATTCTGCAATCGTAGAAGATTCCTACTTGAAGAAGAAGCGAAATAAGTTAAGTATATTCCTGTTTCAATAGATACCTGTAATGAAGCCTGTGCTAAGTTGTGTTAAGGATATGATAACAAAAGGCAAATGGTCATATCGTTATAGAAAATTTTCTCATATCAATCATCTGTTATTTATGACAAGCATTAAAGCTTAAAGCGGTTAGCGGGTGTTTCTGACAAGGTAATTCGCAATTTAGCTTTCTTGAATGCTTCTAAAAGAAACCACTGGTTAATATTTAGTTACTATAAAGTGTTGATCCTGATACTCGTTATTTATGATCTCAAAAAAGTAATTAATAGTGACTTTTCTAACTTTGATAGTTTCCTGGAAATTTTGAATGATAGCTGTGCTTCCCTGGAGATTCCTAGTTTCGAGTGTGAAAGAAAAACGTTGGGGAAACACAAATTATAAAGTTGTTTCTTATCCAAGTGTAAATGAAACCAGAGCTAAAACTTTTTCTTACCAATATAAAAGAAATTAAGTGCAATTTTTGTAACGGTGCAATTTTTGTCCAAACTCTTTAAGTCCTTCTATATTGGCAACTGTGAAACATTCTTAGACAATTCGCCCGAATAGAAGAATGTATCCCAAAGTCGCCAGATATTATAACTGAAAGCAAGATAGACTTTAGATTATGGGAATTTGTTCCTGTTGAAGAAATATAAAAGTCACGAATGAAGGCTGTCATTCGTGAGTTAAATTTTATTAAATCAGAGCTTGCAACTAAAATTTAGGTTTCGGGGAGTAGATGGCATAGGAAAGAGGACTGTTTAATTCTCTGCAATGAATTTGACGCAGAAATAGAAAATCCTACTAAACGACAAATCTTACTTGAAACTCAAAATATGAATTAATGATCCTGCCAATTTTCTCCCCCTAGTCATTGTTGGCAACGAAGCTAATGATTCAGGAGACATGGTGAACTAAGAATGGCATTCTTCGCTTCCATAGAAGATTTAAAATGACTTTCCTAAATGGTATAGTGAAATAAAACAATTATCGAATTTAAAAATCAGTAGAGATATGGATTATGAGAGCAAAGAAAAATGCTTCATACATGACGTTTTGATGCGAATAAACGTGCATACGCAACAATAGATTTCATACACTGAAAAGATGATAGTAGAATTTCGGTACAGCTTCTAGGAGGAAATTCACGACTCCTCCAAAAAGCACTTTAAAAAATCCCTCGTTTTTAACTTCTTGCTTGTGGTTTGGAAGCGAGATGCTCGCCCCATCCATTACCCGTCCCATCCGTTTCCTCTCCTCCCCATCCATTAACACACACAGATTTGTGAAGATTTTAAATGACATTCTTTCTACTTTCTATTTTCTAAGAAGGTTCCTTTTAGGACAGGCTGTCTGCAACAAACTGATACAATGCATTTAGAGAAACTGCACCTGCTGTATACCTTAGGAGGAGGACAATCTCGGTCGTTTCGAGCGGTTAGAGTTTGAATGAAAGGATGTTTCGGGTATTTTGGCCTTCAAATAGTTAAAGAACTTTTGTGCTGATCTCCGAACTGTTAGTCCCATTTTATGAGAAAATTATTGGATTGTTTCTGCTAAGCCCAACATCTGAAAGAAATAATCAAAATGCATGAAATGCGAAATGTTTATGTCAAAACCCTTTGTCACTTCGCCTATTTATCTTCCATTTGACCAAGTCGCGGACACGAAAGTTTTTGAAGTTGTGGGCATCGGTTTACATGTTCATCTCCTTATAAAGAATAATTTCAAGGATTGTCATTCTCATATGCGCTGTGTATCGCGCTACTTGGAATTAATTTCCAGTTTGTTAACAGAAGGTTCATCCGTACCCTCAGAAGATTAGAGTTTCAATAATCTACAACGGCAACAGAATCAACTTCCGGAATACCAGCTAGCTTTTGAAATCTTTGAATTGGATTCAGAAAATTTATAAGACCTACCACGCATTAAGTGAAAAATCTACTTCATCAGTCGTTGAGTGGTGTTGATGATGGCAGCAGCTCACTTGCAATGTACAAAATCTTTTCCTAAGTACACGTGGTAGATCATCACTCAGTTCTGAAGACCGTTCAGAGCATCTGAAATATCTGAAACCAATAATCAAAGTCACAATTAATAATCGACATCTTGCATGCACTGCGAAAGTGTCCTCAAATTTATTTCTTTGCCTCCATAATCTTTTTTTCGAGTTATTCAAGAAATTGTCCTAGAAAAATCATTACAATATCCTTTGAAAAGAAAGTGCTGAAATATAAACGATTAACTGAGAAATGGATCCTGAAAAGATTATTTGGCAACTTGCGATGAAGAATTCGAAATAAAAAGGCTCAGTTTGACTAGACGGATAATGTAATATTAATTGAACCACACAGCCGAAAGAAAATTAACAGCCCTCAAGGTAAAATCATAAAATTCTTCCCAAGAAAAAGAGATAGTTGTGCACGAGTAGCAGAGGTAAAAACATCTTCGACATCGTTTGTACGCTCTCTTCGTAAATTTTACCCTCTCGACATATGGAGGAATGATGATACTGTCGCCAAGACTGTGAACTGTCCTGAACTGAAAGAACATTTTGAAACTGAATTTTAGAAATCTAATTGTTTTATAATTTAAATTACCTTTTAAGTTATCATTTTCAACATAATTGTTTATTATGTTATTTTATTAGTATAAATATAATTTTTTGTTGAATTTCTGGCTTCCGTAAATTAAATGTGGGAGTTTGAGCCGTGTACCGCGTATTGCGCCGCATATACGCGATATTAAAACGGAACGATTTATTTGAATTTTTAAAAGCCAGTAAATGGAGCTAACTGGTAATTGTTTTCACATAGGTTGCTTCACACGGCATTTGACCTACATGTATTGGCATTAGTTTCTGTTTTGTGCTTCTGGTTTGACAGATTTATTGAAATAAACAAACTGGAAATCACTGCTCTTTATAAGTGCGCCTGTGAATTAAAGGGACAAAGGCGTTTTTGGTTATTTCGTTAGAATTTTCTTTTTCTTTCTTTCTATTTATTTTGAAACTCAACATAAGCTTTATTGGTTAATTGAAAAGTAAAATTACAACATTATTACAGAACAGGAAAGAATATCAACTTTCTCTACGCCTAATACGTCTTGCTCACATTTCTCAGGAAAGATCCAGCGTTTTTGTTTTTCTTACTCAATTTAATAGGTCAATATATATAATGACACAGGCATTATATTTTGGTGTATAATGCATTTACTTTACATATAATGTAATTATGTATAAAGTATAGATTGACGTGATTAGTAATGGATATCCCGCCAGTTGGGGTCTTTACTTGATCACTTTCCGGTCATCGTGGACGCTGTTTTCGATTTAGAAAAACAGGAAGTTTTCTAATATAAATCTGATGTCAGACAGGGTTTGAGGATGAAGTATTTTGGGACATGTGTTGGGGTTATATTCAGTTTCATTCCGTTAGCCATGGCTAAGAGACCTTACTTATACTTCAAAGTTTCTCCAAAATCACCGGGCACCGCACTTTTCTGTCAAACTGGAAGATAGTTTCTGAAAATTTACGTTGACGGAAAAGGTAATAAAAGTAGGAGAAGATGCGTTGTATGCGCTAAAACCAAGGAAAATCGAAAGCAAACAACGTATTTTGAGTGCGAAATATGCAATGTAGGACTGTGTGTCGATCTTTTTTTTTTTTTTTGAATTATTTCAACCACAGCAGAATTTTTAAATTTGAATTTAATTATCTACAGGTAATTTTGGTTTGGTTTGTTTTTTTAAATTTCTTATTTGTAATTTTTTTCATGTTTATAGTTCTTATTTCTGTGTGTGTAGTAAGGATTTAGTATTTTTCCAGTTTAATTTATTTCTATTAATGTGATATTCTTTATATTAATACACATTAAAAACAAGTGCATTAAATACGCAACTTCAAAAATTGAAGTCATCATATCAAAATGCTGATTTTATACGATTTATTGTTTTCGTAAAATTAGGCTTAACTTCTGAAAATGCGCGGGCCGGTAGCGACAATCCATTTCAGGGGGTCCGGTCCCGTGACTGCGCTTTGTTCTCCCAACGCTGGTCATTAAGGGGTTAAACTTATGTCTCTACGAGCAATATGATTTTGCATCTAGTTCACATCTTAACAAAGTGTGACTATGCATATACAAAAGCAAAAAATTGTTCCTTCCTTAATCTGAGGCCCCATAAGAAAACTGTATGAAACAATTGATTATACACAACTTTCTCCCAATTGCATACATTTTTATATGCAAAACGTCGCATTTATCTACACCCCCCAGACATGTTGTCTTTTTAATTTCAGGTACCTTTAAATTCGGCCTGTAACTAAACTCAGAGTAAACTCGTCACTGTGCGTTTGTTATGCTTTACTTAATAACACATACTGGTTTCAACATGCAAATAACCTATCATTATACAAAACTAAATATCTTTTACAAGAATAACCGATCAAACATTCGATAGCAGATTTTCACCTGGGTCAGGAATATTTATGACGAATAGGAGTATTTTTATATATAAGACTATTAGATGCATAGTATTGTACTTATACGTAGATTACAGTCATTAAAAATTTGATTACTAACGCACTTTGAACAAATATATCTGTCTTCAGGTGGCGTTTAAGTCATTTTTTCGAAACGAATGATGTGTATAGAGACACTGAAATTCGAATCTATTTTCTTTAATTTTAACTATCCTATTATTTTGTATATTAATTAGCTTATTCAATTACCTTATTGAGTGTATTCTGGGAAAACCTCCCATATAGATTTCAGCAATTTAAGGAAAGTTATGCTCATAAACAACCATGAGCTAAATGAGTTAGTTACGTGAAACCATCGATTCCATTGTTTATTTTCCATTCCATATATCTTAATTTTTATTTTCCATTCTGTTTAAAACTTGAAAAAAATGCATTTTTTATCATTTAAATTTGAAATGAAATATGTGAAGCAAAAATGAAACTGGATATTACCGTGAAAGGAACACTGAAAAATCATTGAACTAAATTTATTACTTATTTGGTTTATCACTTGAAGCAGAAAATAGCGATAGAGATAGCCCTTTGATGTATCAGAAACAGAAGAATGTGATTTTCGAATTGCTAGGCAACTGAATACCCTATGTAAAGAAATTTCAGATGTTTACGTTACACCATTAAGTCCACGCAACTACTATATTAATATGATATTCTCAAACGCAAAACCTAGTGCAGCAAATATACCAAACATTCAAGAGAATCTTGATTATACTCCATATTACAAATGAAAATATATAAGAAAATAATGTGAAATGGAGTACTCGGATTACTCGAGGAATTCATTATCTTGAATCGTTCAGATGAATCAATGCGTTTTGTTAGTTACTTCCACTTCTGTGACAGTTGTACTTTCAAGTTGTTCTTATCAGAAAACAATAAAATACTTTTTACGCTTATCTGTAGCAGTGAAGGATATTCGATAGAATTCAATTACCTATACACCATAGAAACTTTCTCAAGATACGATAACAAATTTTTTAATACTTTGCATAAAGAAAACAGAAATCAGTATGTAAAAAGTCACTTTAATTGAAAAGTGCTTTCCTGCTACTCGGAAGCTTGGAAATAATGTTAAACCACTGTAAAGAAATAATAAAAATTCAAATGGTAAAGAAGTCTATTATGGCTAAAATTTGATTCATTGTTTCTGCTCGCTCCGTCGCAAACATTATTGGTTCTGAAAAATGAGTTTACTTCTGTGAAACATAAGTAAATTTCGAAGTTGGCAGAAGCATGCATATGACATGGTCTAACCATTATGATGGGTATTCACCCAAATTGAATTTATTTGAGAGAAGTAATTTTGGATTTTATTCAATATAAATAATATTTATTCCTTTTGGGTTTTATTACAATAAAATATAAGCATGATTTGAAAAGTTCCTAGTGTAATCATTTAAAAAATAATATTTCTTTTACACAGACTACGTGTAGATCAAAGATATGTAGATATAAATATATAAAGATATGACAAGAAAGCATAGAAAAATAGGAAACGTTTTAAAGAAGTGAAATTTGGTACATACATCTATGTCAATCAATATTAATTCTATAGTACAGATAAATAATTGTATACATAAACACAGACATTAGGTGTAATTATCAAGTAAAATTATTTAAGAATCTATTTCTCTTTAAAACATTAAAGTTCATTGCAGAAAGACAATCTAAGCTGGATCAGAAACCTCTAAACTTTCACTTTAAACCTAAATAATTTGTGAGAAAACAAGGATTGTGTTTTTTAGATGTGTCATACTTACAACGGAGAGTGTTATTCAAGTACATAGATTTTGTGATACATTCTAACTAATTTTTTATTCGTATGGTGAAATATATACTGAGTACATTATAAGGAAAATATCTGACATTTTTTTAAAACTTCATGAATATATTTCATCCTATTGCAATGCAAAAAGGAATTAGGAATGTCACAAATCTATGAATGTTAAAAACTCCTCTTCCAGGTGACGCTCGAGATAGCTGAATCTTCTCAGAACTCAAGCTGTTTCCATTATATAAAATGCTACCAAATGAGGATTCTAACATATACATAGCTTAACCTTTTATGAAGACATAAACTATTTCCAAATTCTTAACAGACGTAGAGCGAATAATCGCTATGCCTGACACAACTACAGGGACTTGAAAAAGTTTAAAACTACCTCTTTCTATGACAGAACTTAGACATAAATACACTTATTGTACTTAATAATATTGATCAAACGTATGTAGATTATGTGCTTGCGGCGATTAGATTCAAGTAACAGTCAATTCAAATTTAAAATGTAGGCTAATGATCAAAGACTACACAATTATATTTAAATCTAAGCTGGATCAGAAATCTCTAAACTTTCACTTTAAACATAAATAATTTTGTATGTGAAACAATTTTGTATGAAGTCAGCCTGTCAGGCTGCAAGTGCAAGTTTATTACATTTTCAAGAAATGTCTAAGAAAGTCTTGTTCTGAATTCTAATTTTTTATTCGTATGGTGAAATATATACTGAGTACATTATAAGGAAAATATCTGACATTTTTTTTAAAACGTCATGAATATATTTCATCCTATTGCAATGCAAAAAGGAATTAGGAATGTCACAAATCTATGAATGTTAAAAACTCCTCTTCCAGGTGATGCTCGAGATAGCTGAATCTTCTCAGAACTCAAGCTGTTTCCATTATATAAAATGCTACCAAATTAGGATTCTAACATATACATAGCTTAACCTTTTATAAAGACATAAACTATTTCCAAATTCTTAACAGACGTAGAGCGAATAATCGCTATGCCTGAAACAACTACAGAGACTTGAAAAAGTTTAAAACTACCTCTTTCTATGACAGAACTTTTGTACTTAATAATATTGATCAAACGTATGTAGATTATGTGCTTGCGGCGATTAGATTCAAGTAACAGTCAATTCAAATTTAAAATGTAGGCTAATGATCAAAGACTACACAATTATATTTAAATCTAAGCTGGATCAGAAACCTCTAAACTTTCACTTTAAACCTAAATAATTTGTGAGAAAACAAGGATTGTGTTTTTTAGATGTGTCATACTTACAACGGAGAGTGTTATTCAAGTACATAGATTTTGTGATACATCTTCGCAGGCCTATGCAGCAACCGTCTACTGTCGCCAAAAATGAAATGGTATGGTTAAGGTTAATCTTTTGGTATCAAAGACTAAAGTCGCGCCTATAAAGCAAGTATCCATTCATCGATTAGAACTTTGTGCTGCATATTTTTGACCAGATTAATGCGATCTCTTTTGAACATTTTAAAGAAGTTTTATTTTGAAATCTATGCGTGGACGGATTACAAGGTAGTTCTGTCTTGGCTATCCGATGATCCGCGTAAGTGGAAACATTTTGTTGCAAATAGAACATCTCAAATCATAGAAATGGCACCTATTAAACATTGGAATCATGTTCCTTCTAAACAAAATCCTGCAGACGTTGCTTTTCGTGGTATTGAACCCCAGCTCCTACCAAATTGTGGTTCAAACCAACATGGTTGCGTCAGGAAGAGGAAAAATGGCCTCAATATGAATTAAGATCTGAAGATGATACTGAAATAAAAGCTGAATAAAGATCTGATCCTATTTTTATTTCTCAAATACATGAACCGAATAATTTATTAGCTAATTTATTCGAATATTATTCTTCGCGTTGTAAAATTATTCCTTTACCCAAGAAGAGCCAACTACGTTCTCTGTATCCATTCTTAGACAAAGATAGTCTCTTACGAGTGGGAAGACGTCTTCGAAATTCGTTTTTAGCTTTTAACATCAAACATCCTGTCATACTTCCTTCTCAACATAAATTTAGTGAATTACTAGTAAAAGAACTTCATATTACTTACCTTCATGCTGGTCCATCTTTATTATCACACCTCATCAGGCAATCTTACTGGACAATTGGAGGGAAGAGACTGATACGCAGTTTTGTGAACCATTGCTTAATATGTCACCGATTTAAAGCTGCTTCAACTTCGCAACTGATGGGTGACTTATCTGAACATCGTGTGACTTTGTAACGACTTTTTTCGCATCTGGTGTGGATTACAGTGGCCCTATGACTATTAAATTTAATAAGGTTCGTGGTTCCAAAACAACGAAATGTTATATCTATTTGTTTGCTTGTCCATTAAAGCTGTGCGCATAGAAGCAGTCAGTGACCTGACGTCAGACTCGTTTATCGCAGCACTTAGACGCTTCATTTCACGTCGCGGTGCACCACGGCACATTTACAGTGACAACGGTACCAATTTTGTATGAGCATGCCGAAAACTACAGGAACTAAATCAGATTTGGTCTTCCTTGTATGCAACGGAATCAGTGTCCCGAGAACTAAATCAGTCATCTATTGAATGGCATTTTATACGACCTGCTTCAGTCCACTTCGAAGGAATATAGGAAGTCGGCATTTGCTCAGAGAAATTTCATCTGAGAAGAGTATTGAAAGAAACTCTCTCCTGACCTTCAAAGAGTTGTTGATGCTACTTACCCAGATCGAGGATAGTGTGAATTCACGTCCACTTACTAAGTAAACTATTTTGATATTGACTCTATTAATGTTTTAACCCCATCTTATTTTATTAGTGATAATTTGACTTCATTTCCAGAGAAACATCAGCCTGTTCGCACAAGAAGATCTAGGTGGGAACTTGTACAGAGTCTACGATGTGGTTTTTGAAAAGGCTGGAAAAGGGAATATTTGACATCTCTTCAGCAGAGATCCAAGTGGCAGCACACCAAACCCAACTTGAAGGTCGACACGGTGGTTCTTGTCATCGAAGATTACCTTCAGCTTTAGATTATTATTGTCACCTTTAGCTTGGCCTATGGGGCGTATCATCGATGTCCATCCAGGCAAGGACGGATTAGTTCGCGTAGCTACAATCAAAACTAACACTGGTGTCTTCAAAAGAACAATTAATAATCTTTCACCTTTGCCTGTGTATCAGGACTAAACCTGATAGAGTGGGAGTATGTCTACTTCCACGTCTATCGAATTGATTTCCACTTTTCGTTGGCCTGCGTTGGCAACACTCTTTTTGAGATTTGTCGTCGGAAGAATTCGGTGGCTAAAAACGTAGCTGGCATATAACTGTTGTAATTATTATTTTAAATCTTATCCGTATTGCTGAATTATTACTAAATGTTTACGTGTGAATGTGTTATTATTAAATGTACGCAGTTTGGTGTGAACGGTGAATTTACTAAAGATAATTCAAATCGAAGTTATTTCATCCATTGAGGAGTCATTCTAATACGGTAAAGTAAACAATACCCTTAAAATTCTGGTGAAGGAACAATAACGAGAAATTATAGTTAATGCTGAAATTATATATGCTTAAATAATATATATATATATATATATATATATATATATATATATATATATATATATATATATATATATATATATATATATATATATATATATAAATATATATAACTCATTTATGCAAAATAACAGTAACCTTATGAAAATACGAAAAAAATTTAAAACATAAATTTCGCAGATTTCGAATCTAGAATCTAACATAATTTTAGAACAAACAATGTTAAGCAGCAAATTAAAGCATCATACGTTATATCTCAAATTTCTGTTAAATAATTATTTAAAGTACAACTAGTAAATTACTTGAATATCCCTTTTGTGAAATTAATTGTGTACGCTTGAAAATCCATTTTAATATACGAAACTAAGAGAATTATGAGTTGTTAAATTAATTGATTTACGTTTATCTGGATAAGAGTTTATTTTATTCCTAATATTATGCCCAGTGTGATTCAATGTGCTGTTGTTTCGGTCATTAGAATTTAAGCTTTCATTATAATCTATAATGACATTTATATATTTTTAGGCAATGCAGAATTGGTTGCACCCTGTTTTATATACTGATTGTATTAATTTTTAGCAGCCATATGTGAAACGAATTTTGAATAGATGCAGCAGCAACTGTAATTCAAAGTATTGGAATTAGGTTTACATTAAGTACTTACGCTTGTCCTGTTACTGAATATTGAATTTTAATTGTTTTAGAAGTTATATACTATTGAAATCACATATTCTGTTTTATTTACAAAGAACATATGACGGCAGTTACGAAGGATCTATTTTGCATAATATATGTAATTGTATAATTGTACGTTTGTCCACAGATCAAGTCAGAACAATTGAATATCCAGTGCCGAAACATTTGGAACACGCTTTAGGTATTACCATAAGCTTTTCTGCTCCTTTACTTACAGTAAACATAATGTAAAATATGAAAACCTAAAACAGTTGACTACTTGAAACATACTGATTAATATTCTAATTTAAATAGACGTTAATTCGGATTGCTTGCTAGTTTCCCTTCTTTTAAAGTTAGAATCTGTTAAATATGTTCTTTTTTTTTTCTCTGAAGGTATATTTGGAATATATCTACGTCTAATATGATAATTCGATGAAAAATATAGTGATAAAGAATTTTGTTTTAAACTTTAAAAATCTGTCCTTTGAAAATGCAAGTACAATAGAATCTTATAAAACTAATGAAAACAGATGATGTGCTACCTTGTGAATACAAACAAGCATTGATTGCCCTGGTGAAATCACTCTTACCAAAGGTTGGATTAGTTTCAACTAAATATATGAGGCCTAAATGACCAAGGGTATGCTGCCAAAAGTTATTTATATATAATATTTAACAATCTTTAATAATTTTAATTACCGGCCAGTCGGATAGCTATATAGCATTAAACCACATTCCCCAACGAATTGCTAGGGGTCGATCTCTTAGAGTCTTATCCGGAAAGCCATGATAAACATCGTTACTTACTTGTAATTGTAGGTCATTTTAACAAATGTGCAGAAATAATTGTCCTGAAAAGGGCTTCCGCCAAAATAGTCGCAGATTCCCTTCTAAATAAATTTATTTTTATATATGATGCACCATTAAAATTGTATCAGGTATAGGTTCCCAATTTGTTTGTTAGATATTCCATGATCTATTTGCAGGACTTGGCATACTCCACTTGAAAATGTTCCTTATCGACCAAAGTCTAATATTGCAGAAAGAGTCAATCGTAATATCGATAAAATTATTCACAGTTACTTGAAAAACTACTACAGACGATGGGATTCTTCGGTTGATCAAAACCCCTGAGGAATTAGTTCTAGTAAGGAAAATACTGACGCTCTTCGATAGACTATTTTTCGTACAAAAGCGTGCTCCGGAGTTTCAGATGCCGGATATTAAAAAACATTGAGGCCATTAAATCTGCTGACATGGCAAGAAATAAGAAAAACTTGTATTAGGATAAAAGGTAGAGGGAAGGAGATTTTCAGACCTGGAGAAAAGTGTTAAAACTGATATATAACGTACCCTGATGTACTCCCGATGGAATAGTAGAAAAATTCTGTCCTAAATTTGAGGGGGCGTTTATAAACAAAAGTATTCAAGAAACCACAGTAATTCTTAAAAATACCAATGGCGAAGAATCCAAAGCCAATATCGATCAGATAAGAAATATTACGATCGTTGTGAGATGATACTTGTTAAAGATTTATTGCAAAGTTCCAGTGATGCCAACGCACATAAAGCTCCAAGCTAGAAACAGCAAGCTTCAGCCCAGACACAGTTACCAGATGTGGCTTCTAAGTGGAAAGCCAATGCGACTGCAGCCAAGCAGCATAAGAAGCATATAGCCAAAGCGGGAAAAAAGGGAAAAAAAGCTCAAGGAGCCGGGCGGAAGGAGCTAGAGAAACGAAAATAGAGTAGAACAATGTTCAAGATCAATAAGCAAACAGCAAGTTTACCACCAGCGGTCGACAGAAGGAAAGCCGCAACGCTCATTGAAGCAGCCACAACGACCAGAGTTTCACCAGCGATCGGCGGAAGGGAAGTCGCAACCATCAACGAAGCAACCGTGAACGACCAAACTACCACCAGCGGTCAGCGGGAACGAATGAATTATAGCCGGCGAAAGATACAACAGGGTTCTCCGGTAAGCTTCAGAGGATGGGTGACGGGGAACAGACAGCCAAACGAACGGTATTCCACCGCAGGCAACGGATGACATTTCCCGAGGGGAGAAAAAAGACCACCTTCAGAGGATACCTTTCCTTGGAAGACAAGGAGGATAGAGGAACGTGCCAGCAAAAGAAATATCGATGCCGTGCCTGAGAAATAGCGGGTAGCAGCTATAGCCACATACCCTACTTTGCACCAGAGTTTGTGAATAAATGAATGACTAACTACGCCAATTCGAAAAAGATAAGCAACTTTGGATTTCATTTTCAAGTAGTCAGTACTGTTATGTATAAGAAGACCCAAAGTGCTTGTTAAGAATTACCTAAATTGATTTTGCCTCAAGCGAGGTTTTATTAGGTGTTGGAGCAAGAAGCTGAAAATTTTATTCTCTACGAAACTTATTTTGGCATCAAGAATAACGCATTTGATCGAGAGACTGTTTTATGCAATTTGGCGAGATAAAATGTGTTGTTTCTAGTGTTTAATTTGGATGTAATAAACTGGAAACTTGTGTATATGTATATATAGTGTTTTTCAGCATGTTAATGTAAATGTGTGTTTTTGAACGTTTTTTCTCCAAATGGCGGGCACTTGCCTATAACGGCATTGACCACTTCTAAGGCCATTTTATTGTGGGGGCACCTAATAGGTAGCCGCCGTTATCTCCTATGAAGGGACAGACACTTTTACACACTTGGATTCTACGGGATTCCAACCCGGGCTCTTCGGTATAGCAGTCAGGCTCCCTTAACCACTATATTGTCTAGGATGCTTTTTCTGAATGTAAATAATGTGTCATTTCGTAAAATTAGTT
The DNA here is from genome assembly GCF_044657685.1 of Stegodyphus dumicola. Lineage (NCBI taxonomy): Eukaryota > Metazoa > Arthropoda > Arachnida > Araneae > Eresidae > Stegodyphus > Stegodyphus dumicola. Next base: position 78,511,902 of record NC_140772.1, on the reverse strand, counting down.
GTAATTCTATTCAGAAATTGAAACTTTAGATTTAGAGAAATGTAAAACCTAGCGGGAGAAAAAATTAAAATCTAACTTAGGTTTATTCAATGATGGTAAGGCTCTTCGGTTGAATACAACGTTAATGCGTGTCGAATACGTACACTAGGATGATCTTGAATATAGGGAGTTTCTTGAAGTCTAGTGTGTCTGAACTTAACATGTAGGTTGTCGATCAGAGGAAGAAGTTCTTGTTTACACCCTACTTCCACTAATATCAGTTTCTTTCCAGATCCACTGGATGTGTATACGAGCCAGTTTCCCTTAAAACGTCCTCCACGAAGGCATCCATCTCCTTAGGCAGATAGCTCTAGTGTTCTTTGCCATAATTAAATACACCAACACCAGATCCACTGGAAGAACATGAGACTCAAAAGATGTTAGTTAAGATGACAACTTGTGTTCCTTGAATTCGTATTGTTAAATTTCAAATTTAAAGTATTTATATATCATTGTATTGTAAGGCTGGTAGAATTTAATTTTTTCCGAACAGGACGTTTAAATATCTTATTTTTCAAATATTTAAATTCTGGTGGGAAATATTGTAACGAATCTTATTTTAACCAACTATTATTAGTTTTACTTTCCTTTCCCTCCTGATTTCAGGTTCTCGCCGGAATATAAATTTTTAATGACATAGTGTGTAAATCTAAACGTGCTTCAGAAGCAGTACTTAAGCTGTGTTTCTAGAGTTTGCATGGGAGTAGAGGAGTTAGTTCCCAGTTTACGCTGCGTGTTTGAATTTAGCTCTCTAGTGGTAATAGACACCATTCAGGTTATACTGATATTCCAGGCTTGACTTTGCTGTGTGCTGTCGATATAGCGGTTTAGTTAAGCTAAGGAGCCAGTCGTTAGCCATCCAAGTTTATTAGTGATTTGTTGTATTTGAGCACAAAGTGCGTGCATCTTTTTAAGTCAAATAAAATGGTTCTTTAGAGCCTTCTTCTGCAGTATTTATTCTTCAAGACATAGAGCGTATTCGCTAATCCGTTTTCTACGTAGGGTCTACATTTTATGCTTCCAAAAAGATTGATACTCTATAATGGCAATTCGTTTCCTTCTAGGTGCATATATCGTTTTGGGACAGAATGTATGTATCGGATATTTTTCGTTTATAAAACAGCTCTCTGTACTGTGCGTTGCATGACTTACACCCCACTTTATAGTTTTCATCTAGATGTTTCATTTATCATTTCAAAGACATAAATGAAACTAATCAGAAATCTATTTATTTGCCTAATTAGTCATGAATAGTTTGTATATGTTACGGTGAAACACCGAAATCTGGAGAATGTCGACTTTCACCGGTGAATGTCAACATTCACATAGTCGCTTGGTGGTATGTCCGAAATATTTTCCAAATACTCTTATTTCTGACTTACACCGCTCAATGTCGACATTCACCATGTACTAATGGTGAATATTAAATATAACAATATTATATTTTCTTCTCCGTAATTCTGTCGCGAATAAACGCACTTGAAACTCGAAATAAGAACTTAAGAACATGAAAACCTAAAACACACAATACATTCAAAATGAGAAAGGAAAATAATAGAAATTAAAAACTTACTTAATTATACAGTACGTTCTAAATGAGAAAATAAAATAACAGTAATAAAAAACTTACTAAGTTATGTGATTCAAATCTTATTTATTGCAACAACTTAAACTATTATGGCACTTTATGACCTCTCTTTTCAACTTTCACCAGAGCATATCTGTGATTGTCGACGTACACCGAATAGTCCGAATATACAAGAATATAGTGAAATATTCGGGCTTTCACCGACGTATTTGGTGAATGTTGATATTCTCCTGTGAATGTCGACATTCTCCAATTTCGGTCTTTCACGGTAACATATATACGTAGCATGATTTTGCAAAGTATAAATTATTTTCCACTGTTTCTCGGTCAAAAAACATCAATTATATCTTAAAGAAATATGATCTTTAAGAAATTACTTTCTGCATTTAATTTAAAAGGAATTTTTAAATAAATTTATGCACTTTTTTAAAAATATTTTGAAATATTGGAAGGAAATCAAAAGTAAATTAATTAGAATCTATCATCCAAGACTGTATAAGAGTTTATACATTTTAATATCTTTTAAATATTAATTGTTACAGTGCAGGTGGGGAACTGATGTCTCATTCAAAAAAAAATGCCGCAAATATTTTATTTCAAACAAAATAATTAAATAAGATTAATAAAGCATAGTAAGACTGGTAAAGCATAACAAATCAAACTTTTTACTTTCTTAAAATTTTGCATGGGAATATTGAGTATTAAAAAAAATGAGTTTTAAATTGCGTTCTTTTTAAAAATCATGATTTGAGATATAAGCCTCTGATGTTGTAATTTATTTCGATTCGCTGTGCTTAATGTAAATATCTAAAATTGAAGAAAATTAGAAAATGTAAAAATAAAAAAATAAAAAAAACATAGCATTAATCGGTTACGTTTATTTTAAAAATTACGCATTAAAGTTAAAAAGTATACTCATATTCATATTATACATTATTATTTCATTACTCATATTATTATTATATTCATATTACACAGATAAATCGACCCCGCGTATTTGTAACGGAAAATTAAAGTTAATAACTTTTACCATTTAAATTGAATAACCTGTAAATTAAATCTGATATTTTTATAATTATTTTCTTCTGATAAAATAAAATGATAATTTATGCATGGCAATGAAATATTTTAAATTTTTATATCATAAGAAACTGAAATTTCTTGCAGAGTTGTCTAATTACCCGTGGATATTTCTCCCTAAGTCTACGGCCCCGGGGGGAGGAATTAATCACTAGATCCACAAAGCGAAAAGGATTTCTTTTGGCAGGGATTTGAACGCAAAACTATGTAATTCATTGCGTATTGAAGCTGTAGAGCTATGCAGCTTAACATAATAGGCTGCTTACATTAGACATAGAAGAAAGGCAACATCAAACAGACAAACAAAAAGTAAGAGTTTTCAAAGTAGTCTTTTCTCTCCAACTTAATTCTTTAGCACTGCTGAAGAAAACTCATTTCCATTGAGTTTATAAAAAATAATTAATATGTTATTAAATTAAGTAAGTCTTATCATTAATGCAATTAATTAGTGAATCTATTAAACAGCAAAAATAAATCATTAAATTTAACAGAAAACCATGCTGCTATAAACCATAAAAGATCTTAAACACTGTTATAAGTCTAATAAAAGTACTTTTAATCGTATTATTCATAATCACTCATAAACATAATCTTTTATTACTCATACGAAATGTAAGATACATTTTTTAGAGTTTGCATTAAATAATTCATTTTTCAAATACGGTAAATAAAAAATTGTATTTCTCATCTGTAACTAATATGCCTTTATTACAGGTTTCTTTCTCAGATTATGAAGCAATGATAAAGAGAAATTTTAAAATTTGCTATGAAAATGTAAGCCTTAAGTAATATTTTAAGATATTTTTTCTTATAAAGCGCTTAAAAGATACCTACCTGCCTGATGTAGAATATCTTCTTTGACGGCTTTTGAGAGAAGTTTTCTAAAGTTCACTTGTTACGAAAGTAAAACGCCATACTAGACTAATACATTTAATCATTAAAGAACGAATCGATGAAGATCTACCAGCGTCCAATCATCTTGAAGCTTCAGAAATAAGTTTGTTTAAGAAATTAGTTTTTATTCTATTGCTATAATTAATTTTTCATGTTCCCGTGAAAATGAGTATTTTTCTTCTATTGAAAACTGACACGTATATGGAAGCCTCAAAGCTAATTACCCTGAAAGGGTGTTTCACAGGTTATAACAAGATTTTAGTTGAATAACTCTTCAATGGGTGGAGGTAGTGAGGTGAAATTACGCACGTATGAATACGAATCTTGTTGCAACTCAACTCTTGCTGAGATCCGATGGCTGAGTGACGTCATCTCGAACTGTGAACTCTCGCTTGGAGATCGCACGAGAACTCGGAACTGAGAAGTCGCACGCTGCGTCGTGCCACATTTAAACACTTTTCATTATGCAAATATTCTGTAACCCGTTTGCGTCTTCATTAAATATGTTTGTGTAAAGAAAGTATTTATCATTTATCTATTATTCCCTTCAAGATTTTGCAGATAGAGATGCACAGAAGAAATCAATTTCAACCAGTGGCCCTGGTGGAACACATTGGGACAAGGCAAGCAGTTGTGTTTTACCTTGATTAATTAGTTAGAAGTAACGATAACGATAGGAAAATAAATAATAATAAATCTAAAGGAAACGTATTGATGGACTGTGGTTAGTTTCGAAGAATATTTTGTTTTCGCCAAACTATACCGATATTCAATCGAAAAGTAAGCTTTTTAGGCACAGCATTTTAACGTTTTGACCAGAGACCTGCTGAAACACTCAGGAAGTGGTCTAGTGTCTTTAAAAATAGGCTAAAGACATCTTCAAGCGTATTAAGAGCAGTAATTACCAAGTTTGAACTAACAGGTTCAGTGGTTGATAATAAAGTTGGCATGAACCCCAAATAAAGCACAGCAAGAATGCCCTAAAACGTCACCGCTGCCAAAAAAAAAAATATCGAGACAGACCCATAAACATCAACTTGACACTTGTATCGATAACCTGACGTCAGTGCAGTCACACCATGATCTTGATATTTTCCCTTAAAAAATTCGCTTAGCATAACCTTACGGCCATGATAATATTGAAAAAGACTCGAGTTAGCCAACGTCATGTGCGAAATGAACGACACTGGTTTACATCACACCGATGGAGAAATGTGCCGACATAATTTTTTCCGGTGATTCAGACTTCTGGTTGGATGGCTGCGTCAATCGTGAAAATTTTCAGACTTGGGGCAACGATGAGAAGCCACAATTTGTCATTGCCATGCTTCTTCATCTAAAACCTCTTACTGTATGATGTTATTTGAGTGACGATGACAACTTTTTATCCGATCAGTAAATTATGAACGTTAACTCGACTTCTTGAGAACGAGTTTCATTCTGATGCCTACCACGAATACTGCATTCAAGAAGATGTATTGTTTTAGCAGAATAGAGGTTAGAGCTCCTCCACAGTTCAGAGAAGACTTTCTGGACTTGCTCAGAAGTCACCATGACAAATATGTCATTCGATTTGGCAACGGACCTTTTTTTGCCCCCACAATTTATCACTAATGGTCTTATTTTTATGCAGATATGATAAAGATCAAGTCTATAGTCAACGAAAATAACCAGAGATGAGCTGAAAATAGTTCTATAAGATCGAATCCAACAGACCAACTTATGTAGGTTATTGCGAATTTCGAGAAGAGAAGTCGTTTCGTTGTCTCTTCAGATTTCAAAGATTTCGACAAATTCATCTTTTAATATCCTTTATTCTCAGTATAAATACAGAAAATTTGAAATAAAAATATTTTTCGTTCAAAAGTTATTCAATGGTTTCTTTTTCTATGCCCTGTTAAGCATCTTAACATAACATTAATACTTACTTAAACTTTGCATTAAAACTTTGCATAACTGGCTTTATTTACCTTTAATCTAAAAAAATAACATCAGTAAAAGAGGTTGCGGACTAGTACCGCAGGAATTCTCTAAATCGGTTTTGATGCTTAAACCTGTATGCGCAGTTATCTCATATGGCTACAGTAATTGTACTCTCGTCAGCTGAAAATAACTTAGTCTGATGTCTGTTGTAGCTTGGCCTTGATGATATGTATTAAATGACAGCATATGAAATAATACATCAACAATGTTACTTCACTATTTGTATAACTATCCCCTTGCACATTTTGACGCCGATGTACCTATGTCTTTTTTATTGACAATCGATGCGTATAGTTAGCAGTTTTTATCATTGACAACCTGAGTAAGCATTATTGATATACAGAGAATGAATGGAAAGTTTTATCAGCAACAGAATGCCTCACATCACGCTGCTCTATTATTTGATCCGTTTGACGAAAAATAGTAAAGAAGGGAATGAAGTTCAAATATATATCATTACGAAATTTTTTTCACTTTCGCTGATTCTTCTACTCTCAATTTTCCTCTTTTTTCCCTCGACAAACAACAGAAAGTTGGACAATAGGAAGACTGCACGCAAAAATGATGTTATCGAGAATCTATAGCTTGAGAAGGAAGATTATGACCGTATAAAAAGGAACAAATACATTTCTTTGTTTATTTCTCTTGCAGCCTTTTTATAATTTCGAGATTTTTTCGGTCAAGGTGGAAGACTATTGCAAAAGAAAAAGACCTCTTCAGCGACATATTATGTGGATAGTCAATATTTATGCAAGATGTTTATGAAGTTAATGACTTAGAAATGGGTAGAGATGTATTTTTGTCACCTAACTTTAACTTCTAATACTTGATATTTTTAATTGCTTATTTTATTTCTAAGCATTTGACTGACTATTCTTTCGGTATTTCATAGATTTATTGTATCAATAATCTGTATTTCATTACTAAATAAAACAACTTAATCACTGTTAATTAATATGTATGAAAATTTCTAAGCAATGCGAAGAAGGGTTTTGAGTGAATAGAGAAGACAAGAATGGTTGAAATTTAATCCAAATGGAACGCGATAGCATTTTACCAGACATGTGCAATAATTGTATCAGGAACACACAAATTTTTTCTGTAAGCCACTTCGATTCTGATTTAAAGAAAATCTTCGTTTTCTAAAAATAATTTTGATTCTTAAGATTTTATCTTTAAAAAGCGTTACAAATAACAGATTTTTTTTTCCATTCTTTGAAGCGTTTTAACTTTCTTTATGATATATACGTTATTTATGAGATGGAACGATCAATTTGAAAGACTTATCGCTAACACCAGAAGATGAAAACAACAGATGAAGCGTGTAAAAGACCCTTTTATTGAACTTATTTATTTACAGATGGGACAGTCTTTGTGATTACAAATGCACATCCACTTATGGCGATAACACTAAACATAACAGTAAATTAAACTAAATTCTAAGATAAGTTAATAGTCCAAAATCACGTTCATACAAACAAATTAATTTAACCGAGCAGATTGACTCAGGGCTCTACACCAGCGTAGTGTTAAACTTTGGCGGGAAGAGTAGCGAAGCCAAGATTCCAAATTAAAACAGCTGGCAGAAATAACAGCATGCCCACTCAATAGCAAAATAGGGCTATGACTAAAGTTAAAATATACTCTCGTGTAAGAAAACTCGGAAAAGCAAGAGACGACAGAAAAGACTAACAAATTAAAATAACTATAATTGAAAATAATGGAGATCTCACAAGATAACAAATGATGTAATTTACTTATGAGATACTGGTTTTGTTTTTGGAACAGGCAACATGAATAATCAAAGGGAATTCAAACTCTGGACCTTCTGACGCTACCCGGACGCGCTTTCGGTTACTATATAAACACACTGTAAGGAACAGGAGATACCTTGCACCTTGAGATGAAATCTGAATGCTTCTGTGTAATTAAGCTATTATTGTACACTTACCTATAAAATTCAACTGGTGATATTACATGATTGTTGACTTAAAATTTCAAACCCAGTGGTTCGAATCTTATTTCCCAGAATGATTGAATAGCTGTATGGAGCCTGAATATCATTGAACTTCTAGTGGGGGTGAAACGAATATCTGGAAAAGTATTCCAAAGAAATCTTTTTTCCTATAAAAAGATCTTGAAACAAATATACCTATTTAAAATATAACCAGAAATTTATTCCCAGAAAATAGCATCTCATGAAAATGCATCCCCATTTTTGTATCTCAAGGTGAAATCTGATGAACTCTTATAATTTTTAAACACGTTATTCACTTATTTATTACGAAACATGTGCTAATCTCTTTCCATGTTTAAATACGTATTACTAATATTTATACTGTTCATATACTACTTTTTATCTATGTGACAAATGTATGTAATTCATGCGTAGGCTGAATTAGGCTCAAGTGTAAGGTGATAAATAATGGTTATTCTGTTTAACCTGAAATTTGATCACATTAAACATCTAAAGGGAACGTACAAGCGGGAATTCGGTTAATACTTTGCTATTTATTGAACTGGAGCATTCGACTCCGTTTGAGTAAAAAGCAACTTTATTTTTAGGAAGCTGTGCTCTAGAAGAACAAATAAGTTAATCGGATAAACTACCAGCATTTAAGTGGCGGAAGTCGAAATGAATTACGAAGTGTAACGTTTAAAGAATTAAATTTAAACTGTTAATACATTTTGAATCTGATAAGCACAACTGAACTGCATTCATTTTAATTACAGTTACGCGATGGAATTTCATAAATCTCTGTACTTGCATTATTCAGAATGTCGGTACTATTCGGTTTCGAGGGCCGTAAAAATCGCCAAACTATTGTTGATACCAACGCTGCCAAAAATAATTGCAGCAACCCTAATAATTTCGGCAAAAATGGAAATATAATAGTAAATAAATATTAAAGATTGATGTTTTAATTTAGATGAAAGGTTAATTTCATATAATACATTTTATTATTATAATTTATATGAAAAAGGTAAAACATGACTGAATTGAAACATAAGAGTAAATAACTATTTCAGATCATTATTATAATTTATATAAAAATTGCTAAACATAACTGAATGGATGCCTGGACCGCTATTTCGCTACCGACTTATCGCTAAAGCATAATTTCATCTCGTTGGTTGTTCAAACGTAATTTTCTATAATAAATTATGCGTTTTCTTTGAAAATATTCTCGGTAAAGTGCAGAATCGCTCACTTATTTGTTTGCCGCTTTTTACAAGGGTAAAAGCAATTGAACTTTTGTCAATTTTGTTTTACTTTTTAAGTGAAAATAGGTCGATGTGTACATAGATAAAGTCAAGGGTGTGCGCTGTGCCATTTTTGTGCAATTCTAGATTTTTTTTTTTTTTTTTTAAGTGAAAATAGGTCGATGTGCACATGGATACCGAGTATGTGCAATTCTTAAAAACGCGCCAATGCACTTTACCCAAAATTCTATTGCCGACTTTTCGTCATGGGCAATTCCCAAATTGTTAAATACATAGGATATCAAAAATGGATTTAAATTCAAAAAAAATGATTTAAAAATTTAACTAGTATTTCAATGGCGTCTTAAGAAATATAGAACTATATAAACTTACGCAATCTGAAATCAGAGCGTGCGCTAGATTTGGCGCTTTCGCGCGTACATTTCCGCTGTAATTTTTTTACGGCCCTCGAAACCGAATAGTACCAGAATGTCTTATTCAGCGGATGCTTTAAGCAGTCTTTCTCAGATTCTTAACCGTATAACCATGAAGTAATAATAGAAAATAATGTAAAATTTAAAATATACTATATACATATTACTCTCACTAAAAGAATTCAAGATTTTGTCTTAAATGTTTCATAAATAAGGGTAATACGAGCGGCGAGTCGAATTCAAAATATGTCAAGATCTTTTCTAAATTTTAAGAACTTTATATTATAGGAATATTTATGAAAAGTAATGCATTTCAAAAGTTTGGAACTGACGCACAAGTTTGTCAAAGAAATATTAACACGTTCACGCCGACGTGTATCACCGGTGGCTCACGTTCGAGTTTCTTACCGGGCAGCTTGTACTACCGGCGGCTTATACTTGAATGTTCCATCAGATGACGAAAAAAAAAATACAAAATTTGACATATATTAATTGAAAAAAGTAGGAATTACTTTATTTTATCTGAATATTTTGAATATAACCAAACATAAAATTATAAACATAACTAACAAAATTTGGATACTAGAAACATTATAGTACAGTATTATAAACTTAACACAATATTATAAACGTAAGTATAAAAAATTTGATTTTAATAACAAAAAAGTCAATGTTATGTACTTGACGTATTGTTTATATTTTCTATGCAATTTTTTGAAACATTTCAAACAAAGTGCTATCTGGATGTTCTGACTAATATAACAGGTCATTACTCTTTTTGCCTTCCTCGCGGCATAGTCCTTACTCTTTTTACTTCCTTGTACGAAGTATAAAGGAAGTATTGTAATCGCGAAAAGTTTCAGGCAGCATATTTCAACGAAAATATCCATTTTGACTGCTACCGAATGCAATTTAACGATGTTTTAGCGTGATATCTGTACGTAAGAACAGAATAAAAGATTCGTTTCCTCCAAAAAAAAAAAAAAAAAAAAAAAAATATAAAACTTCTTTAAAATTTATTCTGAAGAGAATTTTTGTGGCGTCTGTACGAACGTATGTACGTACGTGCGTACGTACGTACGTATCTCGCATAACTCAAAAACGAGTAGCCTCAGAACGTTGAAATTTTGTATATAGGACTGCTATAACATGTAGATGTGCACCTCGTATTTGGTTGTAATCAGCCGCACCAAACGTATATAAATATATTTATATATATATCCACTCTGTTACCCGGCTCAGTGCTCAGTGATCTCAGTTTCTTTACTTTTATATGTTTGTAAATTGTATATTTTTTGCTTTAAAATGATTTAATTATGTTGTTTTTATCTTCCGGTTAAAGTGTTTTTGCCTTTAGTAAATATGTATGCAATATTTTTAGAATTATCAACAATTTTAAAGTTGTTTAAGTGCCACTAAGCCTTTTTTTATGGCGGCCATTGATTGTTTACAGGTGACAGGTGACGGAGGACGGGGACGCCTGAAGTTTAACAGAGGTTAACAGGCATATGTCCCGCGTCCTCCCCTGGAGTTTATTTAATAGTTATAAGTGTGGATACATGGCCATACAGGGGCAACTGTTTGACATCTGGCATTTGAAGTACATTTGAATTAACATACAGGCACGGTTTAAAAAAAAAAAAAAAAAAAAAAAAAAAAAAAAAAAAAAAAACACTTAATAGGTTATAACAAAAGAAGAAAATTAAACACCTAAAAATGGTGTTCAATTTTCTTCTGCTCCCTATGCAGTCAGAGATTAGATGGTAGAGCATTAGAGTGCATATGTCAGTGCAAGTAATGCATGTAAGCCATATTACTCTGGTTGACAGAGGTCCTGGCCATATGCTGCAATGGTGGTTATTATTTTGCAGATTTTATTTATGGCCGCTCTGTTTTTGGCTAGGAACTTGTGAAATGCTGAGATATTGGCTGGTATCGGGAAGTGGAACTGTTCCGTGAGTGGGCACTGAAAGATATAATGGTCCGGTGACCCCTCACCCCCGCAAACACAGCGATCCGTGGTTGAGATGGTGCGGCGGTAGAAGTAATCCGGGAAGGGACCATGACCAGTAATGAAGTTGGTAAGGGGAGCAATTGCCATAAGGCGCTCCGTGGTTACTTTTGGCAAGAAGCTATGCGCTCTCCTTCCCGTGTCGCCCTGATCCCATTCTCTTTGCCACCACTGGATAGCGGCATTTCGCAGTTGACTTTTGAGGAAAGATGGTGGTGCTGATACTGATATCGGTCTGGCATTTTGGTTCGAAGCAGCCTCTTTAGCGAGTTCATCCGCTGTCTCATTACCCATGTTACCTGCATGGGCTTTAATCCATACTAGGTCAACATGTGCGTGCCGATTATCTTTTAGGATATGCTGCAGTCGTATGATCAGCGGGGAGGCGTGACTATGTTTGTCAAGAGCAAGCAGTGTTGACATACTGTCTGTATAAAGCTGCACATGTGTGATGTTGTTGAGCGCCACGTATTCAATGGTAGCTGTTATGGCAACTACTTCTGCTTGAAAAATGCTATTATTTGGATTGAGGTGCCCTTTCCAATGGTGTGCAGCATGGCCTTGCCTGTAGTATATAAAGGCACTACCTACACCCTCAGCAGTTTTCGAGCCATCTGTGTAGAACGCGTGCATATTAGGGTTTCCTTCTGGTTGACTTCGTGACGGTTTGAGGACAGTGTGAATGCCAAGTCCCTTGTGTGCTGGGTGCGTGTGGAGAGGAGTACATGGATGTTCGTAATTTGCAGGGCTATGTAAGGTGCCTGCAAAGGTTGCGTCTTTCTGTAGATGTATTATTTTAGTATATGTGGCCTCTAGCTCCGCTTGGATATGAAGTGGTATGATGCCTGCCAAGGTGAGTGCTGCATAAGTTGCAGTGGTGCGGTAGGCTCTGCATAAGCCTATGGCGAATGGGCGCTGTAGTGATAGGAGTTGCTTAACCTTGCGTGCGGTCATGGGTTGTGCCCATATAACTGCCGCATAGAGTGCCACCTTCTCAGCTACAGTTTTATAAAGTACCTTTTGAATGTGGGGATTCCGTCCCCAGTTCCGGCCTTGGAATTGTCGTGATCTCCTGGCAATTGCAGATGTTTTAATCTTTTGTGCCTGGATATGCGGAAGCCAAGTCAGACCTGGGTCCCATATTACCCCAAGGTATCTTAAAGTTTTTACGACTTTAATATTCCGGCCTTGTAGTTGAAACAGCAGACTAGTGGATTTGTTGCCAATCTAGGGAAACTTAGCTTCGCAACAACAAAGATAACGCCTTCATTTATTATTGCCAATTAAATCATGCTTAATCCTTTCTGGAATTTTTTCGAGGAAATAAGTGTTTAAGATTTACTTCGTAATTTTTAATATAGATATTTTGAGTTTTTATGTATTTTTGCCTTCTTGCGAAGTGAGAACGGAGTTGATTGAATGAGAAATACTCAATCGTCTGTGAAAAACTGTTTCTTTTTTGTTTTATTTGCTTAATTTCTTTTATACATCATTCTAGCTTTATTATAGTATTTGAATAGAACACGTGACAACGATTAGATAATTCTATTCTTTAAATAATATAAATTTTGTGCAGTATGAGTTATATGAACGAAATATAATACTGTTAAGTGAATCTAGCGCTGGAGTGTCGCTAAGGTAAACAAATACTAAAGTGAATTTTAAAGAATGCATTTATTCTATTTTGGTTTATGCGCTGTCGGCGAAGTAGATTTAATTTAGTCCAATACGTTTAAATGAAATGCAAGAAAAATGCGTATAATTTAATATTCCGTACAAGGAAGTCATGTAGTGTACACATCAGATTTTTTTATATAACCGTTTGTAACATTCCTTAAATCTTTCTCTTGACTATCGTTCAAGCTCTTTATTCGATTCGATAAAATGTGAAATTTTATTTGAAAGCACTGGCTTTTCAATATCCATTTGTTCAATGACGTAAATATTGGTTGAAAGATGATCAATAATTTGTTTCTTAACTTGAAAAATATTAATCTGCTAGCTACCCATCTTTGATTTATGTACCACGCTTTCACTAAGCATGATTCGCATTTTAATTATATTATAATTTTTCGAAATCATTTTACCGTTTTCCACAAGCAACTATTGTAATATGTAAGTTGGTCGGACAAATTAACACATTTTTTGCTTTATTATTAAAACAACAACAAAATATATCATCAGGCTTCCGTTTATAATTTTACCCTTCAACGTACACGTGTGATTATGGTAAGTGGTTAACATATAAAATGGTTTTTGTTCGCCCATTTTCGAAATTTGACGCAACTACGATTTCCAAAAGTCTCCCTATTTTTGTTTCTCTCCCTATTCTTCCCAAGTTCTCTCAATATTTTTGTTTCTACCTGTGGTGGCAGAAATATTTTGTTTATTTTGACTGTACCACAAATAATTTTTTGACAACAGATATTCGGCGAAACGGACACGCGTATAATAACTATCTGTAAATAATAAACGGTCCTCAGATAATAATCCAGTTACTAATCTCATTACCACATCATGCGAACGTGTTTTTTCAACTCGTGTTGCATTCTTTCAATATTATAAGTCTAACCTTCCGAAAAATACAGTTCACATGCTTTTACACCATACTAACGGCGCTTTCCTGGAATGCACTGGAGAAAAAGCCTAGACGTCCTCTCCACGAAACTATGCTTTTGCCGATAACAATGTTTCTTCCAGGCTATACAGTATTTTTTAAAGTATCATCAGTTGCTTCTACAGTATTTCTAATTTTATTCAGTCGGTCTTCAGATTCATCTGCTGTGTTGTCCGACATTCCAGTGTATATAAGAACATGCTATATTTGCAGGAGTGTTATTAGATATGGACTTTTTAAGACCAGTATAGACTGATTTCCGGTAGGTACACTACACTCATGATCAGCATTATACCAATAAACGTATTCATTTTGCCTTTTGTAACAGTCTGTCAGGGAGGTTAAAGCTTTGTGCTGTTTGGTAAAGAATTTATGTATTGCGTTTATTTGTTTGTTCAATTATTATTCCTGATGCATAATCAGTGAAAAATAACTTTAATAGAGCAACAGGATCATTCCAATCAACGTTTTCACTTAAACGTTTCTGCTGCCATTCTGTATCTTTATCATCCTATTCTGATAATTAATTGTAGTCGGAATCTTCTTCCCCCGAGGTGGATTTGTACCCTTCATTACCTAATGATTCACCTTCATTCCACGCAGAAATAAAATCCTCGTCTGACGATGTTGAGCGTAGTCTTGATCTTTTAGCTTTTCTGCTTCTATTTACTGATTCGTCGAACGAATCATTTATTTCCATATCCATGCTGTCCCTAAATTCTATGGCCGATATCTAGAAAGAAAAACATCACAAACACCTCTCTAGTTACGCTTACTGTAAAAATATAGGGTTAGGATGAAAAATTAACACGAATTTTTTGCAGCATTTGGAACAGCTTCAGTCTAGCCCACCTTCGAAGTTTGGCGAATTTTTTTACCGTCAAAGCGCGTGAAATACGTTGTTTTGAAAAATGATTACCATCGAGATTTTCGACGAAACTCTGTGTTTCAATAATGGCGGCCATCTTGATTTCACCAGAAATCGTGGATTTAATAAATTTACGACTATTATGCACGATTTTAAAAGAAAAAAAATATTAAGGAATGATTACTGAAAATGATTAAGGTTAAAGTATGTAATTTTATAAACAACACCGGAAAACTTTAGCTATTTTACCCTTAATAAATAACTTAGTAAAAGCGCAGAATAGGCTGCATCAACAAAGGTGAGAAGGCGGAACTGTGTGACGTCCATAAATGGGTGGGAATAAGCTTGTGATGTCACAATGTAATCTCTCATTTACGCTACACGTACTTTCTTTTTTCTCTTAAAAATAATAATAATGAATTGTTTATTATTGTAAATTAACATCAAGTTCTTTACTTTAAATTTACATTACTAACATTTAAGCTTAGACGTTACTGAAAACAAGTATAATAAACTGTTTATACTTAAAATTACTACTATACGGTAAGTGAATGCTACACCGATAAACAACGTCGCGGTCTCTAATACTTGTAATTTCATACAACTTCAGTATTTTAAAAGATTTTTTTTTTTTTTTAAGTTTCAGCATTTATACAAATAAAAAAAAAAAAGATTTGTTAAAATTAAATCCATACTGTGGAACATTTCTATTTTACCATTTTTGCAAATTACCTTATTGCTACGTAACGACATAATCACTTACATACCAGTAACTAGACAATTTCCATTCTTTTCTAAAAATTTTAAACTTTTCATTAATTAAAAAAGAGAAATATTTTTTATTCCACATGTACATTCTACACAGCTTTCATATCAGTTTATTAAGTTCCTAAATCGCGTCATATTCTCTGTAAGCATACTAGAATTCTACACATTAATAAATTTGAAAAAAAAACATCTAATTTCTCACAATGAAAGAAAATATTATAAGAAAATAAATACTACAAATCTGGAACACTAAGCAATGCTTCATATACACACACACTCAAATAACTCATCATCATGATGAATTGTCAAAGAACTCATATTATCAAGTACAATTATGATAGGAAACACTACGTACTAAAATAATGAGGTAAAAATTTATCATAGGATCAAACAGTTTTGCTACTGTTGAGTAGATCGTCGGACTATTGATATATATCGTAAGTCGGAAAGCCTTATCAACATATCAAAACCAAACAATTAAAAATACAATTTAAAGGAAAATAGATGGCTCAAATATAATTTACAATTAAAACAAAAATACAAATTTAAAATACACAAACGATATGTTTAACATTACACATAAAATACTTGGCATCACTGCTCGGCATCACACACTACCTCGTTTTCCCTTGTACACAACGATCTGTATTCGCTCGAAAATGATCAAAGAATTGCTCAAACTCGATGTCCATGCCCACATCGATCTATTTTCACTTTAAAAAATTAGAGAACTGCACAAACACGGCACCGCGCACAACCTCGGCATTGCGCACTGCATTGGCTTTGCCCATGTACACATTAATCTATAAAAAAAATCAGAG
This sequence comes from Stegodyphus dumicola, assembly GCF_044657685.1. Classification (NCBI taxonomy): domain Eukaryota; kingdom Metazoa; phylum Arthropoda; class Arachnida; order Araneae; family Eresidae; genus Stegodyphus; species Stegodyphus dumicola. The sequence continues at coordinate 78,495,595 of NC_140772.1, read as the reverse complement.
AATTGCACAAACTCCACATTGCGCACTACATTGGCTTTGCCCATGTACACAGCGATCAAGTTTCACTTAAAAAATCAGAGAATTGCACAAACTCGGCATTGCGCACTACATTGGCTGTGCCTATGTACACATCGATCTAATTTCATTTTTAAAATGTCAGAGAATTGAACAAACTGGGCATCGCGCACAACCTCGGCATTGCGCACTACCTCGGCTTTGCCCATGTACATAGCGATCTCTTTTCACTTTAAAAATCAGACATTGAAAAAACTCTTCATCGCTGATACACTGAGAAATCTGCTTTAACTTAAAAGAAATCGGAGAACTGCAGAACCTCCGCATAACCAACTCCATTGATTCAAGTTGACCCCCCCCCCAAAAAAAAAAAAAAAAAAAATCCAAAACAATTGAGCTTACTACAGGCGAACCAAGATCCTAACCTAATTGATTTCTCAGCCATACAGTTCTTGCATCAACAAATACTACCATTCGATGACTTTTTCTAACGAACTAACCCGCATGGTATCTTACATTTTTCACAACAAACGTTATCATTCAATAATCCACAATCCATCAAAAATCGTCTAAAACCTTGTTCATATTCTCTTACTAATTCATACATAAAATATCTGTTTGGAATGCTTGGCTTTTCTAAACTATTATGCTTGTTTGAAAACTCCCACCTTAAATTTTCCTTTAAAATCTCCTGATGATTTAATTACAACATCACTAACAGGAGGTTTAGAACAAGTCGTAACTAAATGCAAAAATCTTACCTCCAAAATAGAAAATATATACTATAGTATATCCAAAACAGTATTCTCCACGGTATCTGAGCATCAAAACAATCGCGCGATAACAGTGTTACGAATTGTGTATTTAGATATTAATTTTAGTAGAATTCTAATTAAAAACATTGTATTCAACCATGCAAGGCAGCGCGAGACAACTACGCCGGAAAAAGAGGAATGCAGGGCACGAGCATTAACTTTGAGTAAATGGATATCTCGGTAAATTGTATTGAAATTAATGAATAAATGTAATTGAACACTATGTTAGCTGTAACCGTAATTGCATCCTCTAGTTTATATTGCGTTTGGCGAATAGTATGGGTTACCACATCACATCATTTATCGCCATTTTTGGCGATATTTTTTGGTTAAAATTCTGGGTGGTCTATACTAAATCTGTGCCCAGCTATTAAATATAAAATTCTAGCAGCGAATAAATCATTGAAGAAAATCCTGCGGAGATAAAAAAATACCACTTGGTGGTTCATTATGAACTGGTACGAGTATATAATAATTCAGCAAGCAACTGGAAACACACTAAAATATACTTTGTTTTGAAATTGCAAGAATGTATCTGACAGCACTACGGATTACTTGTTTTGAATACCAATGCACTCACGCCATTAAGTACAGAACTTCTTGGCAAGAAATGAAAAGCAACGCCACCAGATGAAATAATGCATAAATACGCGCTGTCTCACAGTAAGAAACACAAAAATCAGCGCGGGCGTGAAACACAAAATAATGCCAGAAAAAGGACCTCCATTATTTTAATAACAATATGTGCAATCTATGCTCCTTTTACAGATTTACGGCTCAAAGTTTTTCATTAATTTTGTACCAATCAGCATTTATATTGTTGTCATTATTTTTCCTTCATTTATGTAATTAATTTTTGATTTTTTAAGATTTTGCAGATATTCATAGCTGGTAAATGCTACCAAGCAAAACAAATGGAAAATGAAATATTACTAGAAGACACAAAAAAGCTAAAATGTTCAAAAAGAAATAGGCAAATAATTGTTGCTTCAGATTTGGTAGAAGATTCCTAGATTGGCAGATGCATATTGCGTATTTTTCTGAAGTCTTATTGTATTTATTTCTTTACTTTAGTCTTATTGTCTTATTGTATTTTTATTGTCAGAATTTACTAGAAAACAATAAAATGTTTTTTAAATATGATGACACGAATGACAAAGCATTCCTCGTAATGCATATAAAGAACTGATTTAGTCAATTAAATTACTATTACATCTTTCATGAATGTTTTACTTATTTGTTTATAATACTTCTACTTCATAAATTTGGCAGCTAAAATTCTGCAGGAAATCCGTCAAATTTATATATATATATATATATATATATATATATATATATAATAAAGCAGACACTCATTGTAATGAAAGCAAGACTTACCAGCAATGATATAGTAGAAATATAGATTATAGATTATAGAGGAGAGATTCACACACTCCGTTTATATGGCTTCAAGTGCACCATTTGGAGAAGATTCTTCCGAGATAAGTGTAACACTTATTGAAATTTTCTGTCTTGCTTTTCTTTTCCTTGATGAGTCCGCTTAACGGATTAATTTTTGCTGAAAATGTAGAAATCTGAGAAGCTTTCCAGATACTGAATGTAACATCCTATATTATTACCTAAGGACAAATGTGAATTGATATTTGATCTAAAAATCTAAAGAAAGTAAAAATCTTTCTTCGAGAAATATTTTGTTACTCCGCGGAGAATTAGGTTTTTGGATATTATTGCTTTTTGTTATATTTAAACGGAATTAATTATACCCTTACATATCAATAAGATTTCTTAATGTTATACTTCTCATGTATAACTGAATGGTTAATCAAAATATTACCTTAAACAAATAAATCCAAATGGTAGTAGTAGAGTCGAATCTGTCAATTTTTATATTATCATTTATTCTGATCAATGGTTTATTTATTTAATAGTTTAGAAAATATTCTTAGTATGTTTTAACTTAATGTTTGAGTATTTTTTCGTAATTGTGTGCATGGCCATTCAGCCGTCTCGAACCAGGAGAATCGCAATATCTTCACATAATCAGTTTAATTTGGAATTAGGGATGTAGAGACATTAGGTATTTTTGGAAGCAGGAAAGATTAAAAATTTGCAACGCCTTCGCCGGGAATCGAAGCTCTGGAATACGCGCCCAGCGTGCAAACTACCACACCACGAAGGCATGCAAAAAGGCGGGAGACATACCTTATATACTCCCCTTTTAGAGGGCGCCTGGGGTTTTAGGCATGATGATTCTCCCCACAAAGAATTTGGTGATTGGGTCCCCTAAAACTTTTGTGATTGTGTCTTCCCACCCTTTTATTTCGAGCTCCACGCCACTGTAGTAAAGATGTGAGGATTTTTTTGAAGGCAGGTAAAATGAAAAATTAACAACGCCTTTTCCGGAAATCGAACCGCGGACCTCTGGAATACGCACCTGCCGTGCAGACCACCACACCACGAAGGCACGTTTGGAAGGTGGGAGAAATACTTTATTGGGAAAATGTAGATTTCATTATTGTATTTGAAATGTCTGCAATGGTACATATATCAAGTACTGAAGAATTTCAGATATCCTCATTTTTTCAATGGTACCACACTATTATTTCAGTTATTTAACGTGACCCGTAATATAACATTTTAATTGCAGCACTCTAACACCTTAAATGATAGATTACATAAAGAAATCTTAAATTAAACATTTAACAAACATGCATATGAAATAATAAATATATAAAAAGAAAAGGAAATCTGAACAGATCCATATTTTGAAAAAAAATAGAAAACTGCATCCGCATACCAATGTTTTTTTAGTCCAAAGGGATTTGAATCCCGAAGGACTATTTTAGTTTCGTTTTGACATTTTGCGTCGGACTCACAAATGTCGGTTCACTTTTCAAACTGTTGCCACAAAATGTTAGAGTCCTGCATTATATTTGAAGAAATTAAATAATGAAAAATCTGCATAAATGATTGTCTATTTCTCGCATTGTGATAAAACAACGGTACATAGAGCCATCGAATTTTGAATGACGAAATCCTACTGCGAATATGGGCATCTGAAATCCCAAATTTGGAATTTGTTTTATTATAGATTTTATATTTTGTAAAACTTTAACGAATTTTTGATTTACAAACTCAATGCTTTAAAAGCGAGAAATGGCAACGTTATATAGAAAAAAAAATACTTTTATCTCCAGCTCGCGAGACTGTGTATATCGGAAATTCTAAAGATATGCTTAATTTAACATTATTTTGCGATATTGCTCTTGAACTGAATTTTATGGTTTAAGTGCAAAGAACATGATATTTAATAAATAAAGGTAACACTCAAAACGTTAAAAAAACGCCCCTTTGGACGTAATTTAAAATCTGAAAAATTTCAGATTTTTTTTATTTATTTTATTTTTTTATTTTTTTATTTTTATTTTTTTACCAAAAGAGATATACGGCACTTTTTGACTTTTTAACTTTATTATTTCTTCGCTTTCATTTTCTTTGCACTTACGCGACATAAAATCTGCAAAACAAATTTTTTATAACCAGCGGAGGTTTAGAATACCCCGATGCAGTATTAAGAGCGTTGCCAGTAATTTTTACTCATCCTGTTACTTCCTTTTTATTACTAACATTTTGTGTTTTTAACTTTATTCATTAAACACTTTCTTCGCACTTATACCACATAAAATCCAACAGTAAAATCGCAAAATATTTAAAAACAACATATATAAACATTTAAAACAGCATTCCGAATAGAATGTTAAGAGTTGCCATATATATATTTATATTATCTGTATTAATTCTTTAAAAATAATGCATGGCTCTAACTCTTAACGACAGCATTATTTTATTTGAAAATTGATTCGAACGTGAAAAAGAATCAAGGAAAAATTAGAGTGTCTCTAGTTCTAAGACATGATCATCGGGAATGCTTGGATGCAATATTTTTATTAGTCATCACAGGTATATCTAGAAAAAGAAGAATTCAACCATTATGGAAACCAATGGTGTACTTTAAGTTTTCAAATAGAAGTGAAATGTCAGGTTTTAACAGCTGCTTTTATGCTAAAAATTTCAGGTGTTCCTATAAGACATATGTCACATTTGAACGAGAAAGTGTCTTTTAAACATGACGTTTTACTCCGAGGAGATTAAAAATAAGACTTTCCAGAAAATATCTTGATAGAGGGGTTTTAAAGCTCTGCTGGAAATATCGAGTTCTCGGATATGCAAATAATACTATGTTATGCTTATTGTACATAATTGTTATTTTAGGTTAAATTAGTTTATTCGGTATGGAAAAGTACAAAAGAGCTACTTGCCTAAGCGGAGGAATGCCTTCGTAAAGAATTTGCTAAAGAAAAATGATTAGTATTCTGACTTAAACTGACTCGTACAATCTAAAGCTCACAAAATCTCACATATTCTTTTAACAATGTTCAGAAAACTTTTTGTGACTTTATTGCGCGAGCCAATTCTAACTGGTGTGACAAAGGGTTAGAAGCCACGTGGTGAGGAAAAATAAAATTTAAAAAAAAATATTCTTCAATTGTAGGGTATAAAAGAGGTAAAGGAAAACGTTGTGCAATAGGGCATAGATGTGTGGACCCTCCAACTTTGCTCAGTTACATAATAATTTAACCTCGCACAAAGTGCTTCAAACAGTGTGATTACCATAAACCTCAAGGCACCATCTGAGTTAATTTTGCAACGATGATATTCCTGAAATGAAGATTTGAGGCTCTGCACTGACGATCTCCAATTTCTGCTTAAAACGGTAGTACATTTGTATTGATAATTCCAATCGCAAATAATTCAAGATTTCTGATCAAACAAGTGACATGCATTTCCTTATCACAGCTTCCTTTTTCACTACATTTTATATTTGGAACTTAAATTATGATTTTGAAATTATTCTATTTGTCTTCTCTTTATCACTAAAAACCATCCGAACGGAGGATGTTAAATATGATTTAGTGGACAAATGCAAATTTTCTCTTGCATCCACAATTTTTATGTCCTATGTAAACAAGATATGGATTGAAGGATATGTTTGTACGATTTTCAAAGAGAAATACTGGTATTTTATTATTCAAAAATGATATGAAGTGCATGATGTTAAAATTCCAAAGTAAAAAATAATCAAAATTATTAATGTGAAATGATAATATAGTCAATCATTACTTCTGCGTTCAAAGAAGTCTCCAAACGAATACACGGAAAAGGCACCTTCTGTTTCTAATATTTTTTAACTTAATGCGTTTTTAACAAGAGAAAATCCGTCGAAGAAATCAATTGCAAAGATTTCAAATGCATCTGTAGAATCAACAAATCAAATAACAAGCCCAGCTTTTCAATTTAAAAACGCTAAAAACTTAATGTTTTCCAGCTTTTGCCGAGGTATGTGTCTGGAAGCAGAACAATTTGTAGAACCTTGTATGAAAACGATTTATTTAGTAGGAGATAAATGAAAATGCAGTGTGACCCTTGATGAAACATGAGTTTACGTAAATGATTGCAACAAAAATAGGTCTGTCTACTATCGAAACCGAAGAGAAAATTGTGTGCAAAACTGGTTCCATCAATGCGAAGAAAGCTTCTGTAAGGGGTTTATGATTGTCGCAGGATTCTCTTATAGTAGGATACTAAAAGTGTGGGGAGAGTGCGAAAAAAAGAGTCGGGAAAAAAGAAGAGTGAAGTAAATGTTGATATGATTTCAATATACTATCAAAGGAAAGTTTTACGTCGATGTTTACAGAAAAAATTCCATTTCTTTATCTCATTGTCTTCCAAAGAGTGAAATTTCATCAAGAAAAAGCCACAAGTTAAATTTCGGAAAATACCATTGCATTCCTTGAAAAATGAACACTGATATATTATTCCATGTATATCTTTTCAAAGTATTCCTCTGTAGTGCTCTGAAGGTTAACCTATGGACTATTGTATCTGTGACTTCTTCAGAAAAGCTCTTTCTAAGTGCACGCCTACCACGATTTATTGGTTAGGAATGGAAATCAGTACCTTGGAACTTTTACGTAAAGCTTCTTCTATCCTGAATTCATAATTCATACTTATAGTCCAGACAAAAGTTTATCCGATCAAAGATTTATAAAAAAATATCTTTACATTTTAAACATAAATTAAACGGCTGGGAAATCATTACAAAAAGGTGTAAGCATCCTCTATATTTTTAATGCATTAGTTTACAAAAATTCTCTCTGTAGTAATAATTTAATTTCTTGATCGAACTAAGAAGATGTTTCTATGCGTTTATTCACGTTACACTATACATAATGCAAAGAACGATGACATAAAAACAGAAATAAAAGAAAAATGTTAAAAATGTCTGGAAAAAGGATTATATCTGTGAGATTTCATAATTTATGATGTGCATGTATTTTAAAACAATTTTTTCAAGTTATAGTCTTGAAATAAGTTTTCTTCATTCACATGAAAATTTAACAACTTTCCATCTAAGCATCTGAGAAAGTTTTAAGTTGCGTAATTATTTGATAATGTTAGTTTACTGACGTGTAATTAAACTTTCCACTTTGATTTAATGGAGCTTAATGCATGATTTTCAATGCGTTTGAATTAAGTTAAATTGTTTTCACATAATAAGAACTTCAGATTTCCAGATTTGTGATGAATTTTTTTTAACATTGTTAATTTAGCAATAATGATAGAATAAACCATCGAACTAGCAAAATGAAACCACTTCCAGACTTTCTATAAGAAATTAACTCATGTTTATGTTCTTTAATTCATAAATTACATTATTTTCTATTTACAATTTTTTAGAATTCTAGGAATGTTGATTCGAAATAAAAAGTACCCTCAAATATACTTCAATAACTTGTGTGATTATTATTCTCTATTTGAAGATCCATAATATGAAAGCAGTTACCACTGAAATTAAAACAGATATGTATAAACACTTACGAAACGTGTCTTTATATTATATGAAAAATAACAGAAGTTATAAAGAGACAAGTCAACTGGTAACTGAAATCTAAAACATTCACCTCCAGCATTAGCTTGCAATATAAAGTATCAGGGTGTATTTTTATCATCTTAGAGTTTACTTTATGAACATCTCTAAGCTAGCACATTTTAATGGTATTTGAAATGTTTTCTACTTCAAAACATTTCAAATACCATCAAAATGTGCTAGCTTGTGAAAAAGGGTCAGTTTTTTATCGGTTTTAACGATACAGGCACCTGGTGATCAACGAGGAAACACTTTCTTTAACATCATAAATACCAGAGAAATCCGGTATAAAGTTCCAACTTTTGATGCAGTTAAACTTCAGTTGTCTGCAGCTTGAAGCTTTTCAGTATCCATTCCATTTCATGGTATCCTTCGGTAACCAATGATTTGTTCTTTTGGTGATCTAAATTCATCATAATTGTACTTATTTTCTTTTGCATTTTACGATATTTTAAAAATACTTACATACTGAACTTTGAAAAATATGCAATTCGTAATTCATGCTTTTTCAATAAAAGGTTATTCTTTTAGAAGTGTATTTTTAAGAATTACACTGTCTAGGCACATTTATCTATTTTAGAGCCGGAGTGTAAGCTAAAAATATTCAAATTGTCTTTTACTTTGCTAAAACAATATTTTGAGGAACGTTTTGTAAATATTCGTTCAATTTTCATATGAAAAGTTTGAAACATCTAAAAACTGACGATTAGCAAGAAAAGAGATTTTTCTGGCGAATAAATTTTAATCAGTATATTAATGCATCCGATTTCATTGAAATATTCAAGCCATAATATTTTTCCGTCTATGACCTGACCACACAGGGAAATATGAATAGAGAGATATTTCATTTTTGTGTTTTTAATGCAAATAACTTTCAAAAGTCATACAAAACATGTGCATTTCCTTTCAAACTGAAGTTTTTCTGCAGAACTGAAGTTTTTGAATACTTTTGTATATTTGCGAAGAATTAAGATATTTATCTCAGTTGCTTTTGTGATAGGACTGTTTGCGCATCGTCCCGATTATTGGAAAATCTCATTTTCATCTGCGGACAATAACAGGGTCCATTTCCCGAACTTTCGCCTTTTTTTTCCACAACCTTCTGTCGTCAAAATGTATACTGTATTAGATTGCCACTGTTCAGTAAACAGATCTCCTGCCATGGTCTTCATATTGAGCTATGGTGTATGGTCCGAATGCAAAATGCAAAATGAATTACGGCTGCACTACATGCATAAGTTAAAAAACATCCTGCTTGACCTAGATGAAGTAACATCAAGAATTCTGTTCTTTCACTTGCGTGGATAAATCGATGCGTTTCCCTTTGCTAATCACTGATATATAAGAGAAGTCATTTTTTTCTCTAATAGGTTCATCTGTTACAGCTAAATCCTTTTAATCCAGCAATACTGTCATTTAAGTTTTTCTCATAATAGCCTGCAGGTCATTAACTGTTGGATTAGCTTTACGAGCTTCTTTAAACCGTGGCGTAATATCCTTCCTGAAACCTTTGAAGGAAATGCTTCGAACTATTCCATTTCTCTGCCTGAGTAACCAACTTAGAAGAACTTTCCTCGATTAGCTTCTCGATTTTAGACTGGTTCATTATGTTTGCAAAGAGCAAATTTCTGTATACTAAAGTTAACGTAAAGCAAAACTGACTGAGAACTTCGTTTTTCTTTATTGTTATAGCATATATTTCTTACTTATTTGCTGATATGTATTATTCATTAATACAGAAAAATCATTGTATTGACTAAAAATCATATAAGTGTCCTACAATGAAAATAAACACTAGTTTTTGAAAAACTAAACATCTTTTTTCAGCAGGTGCAAGTACTGGTACTAGCACGAAAAGCATCAGCTCCAAACTGTTTCTTATGAAGTATTGTCAACAAAAATTGTTTCCTGAGAAGTAATCAAGGCTTAACTTGTGAGTGACAAGTTCGTGGTTTTAATCTTTTGAACTCAGTAAACTCATTGAGGGATAGTAAATTGTGCTTGTTTCTATGTTTGCGAATAAATGCATATTTTATAAAAATGCTTAAAACGGCTATCGCTCTGCTTCACGTCATCTCTGTCTAACGAAGTAGTTATTCTGAAGGCTTTTATTATCCTCAATCTGATGGACCTTTCTGATTAAGGATACTTTAAAAGCTGTGAAGTCTGAAGTGAATCTAGATCCTTAAGGCACGCGAATATGAAAGGACACGAAAATATGGTATACAGATCAGGATCTGAACTCTTTCGACTGGTAACATTTGTATTATGTGTCCTGTTTGTATTTTTTTTTGAACGAAGATATGCGAAAAATTGATAATGTCCTGTAAAACAATGTTTGATGTAGAAATGAAGAAATGATTGTTATATTTCGAATCACAGAACAAGAAATAAGCTTATAGATTCGTCTCTTTGACAGCACGTATCATTCCTGACACATGGTTTTGACTTGATATACAGTGCCCCAGTCATGTTGATAGGAATTCTTTGGGAAAGAATGAATTACATATTTTGCATGCGACTTTCGGCACTGCATATACTAATGTCATCGGCGTTTTCATTTTCCACAATAACCTTGCCTAGAGAATCAGCTAGTTCCTTGTACTTTGGTATCGTATCCCCTTGGATTCAATTCAAGTATAGTGCAAATGATTCTTATCGCTCATAAGTTATATATTTTCTGTGCACCATGTCACTGACTGGAAAGTGGCAATCTAAGCGTTTATTAACTTGGAAAATATCAAAGTAGCTCGGAGAGCTTACAGCATCCGTTAATGAATATGCGCTATGTGAATGTCGTCACTCGTCACTGTAATTGGTCTAAAGGTTCTTGACGCCTTGTCCCTTTCAATAAAGTCAAATGGATCCATCTGCACATCAACTGAGGACCACAGAATGGCTTTCTCCGATAAGTTGAAGACGGCTGTCCATACCAGTATTTTTGAGTCAATATTGATTCGCTCAAGTAGTAGACAGACCCAGTGATCATTGAATAGGCATCCTGCTCAGAAATATCATTTGTGGATTTGAGCGTTGAATGACCTTTCCATTTCTATGGCTGTTGTACAGGCTAAACACTTCGCATTCGAATTTTGATCCAACAGTAAAAGCAATAAGTGGGAATTTGATACGCCAGAAACTCTGCCATAGGTATTGATATTACACTAGTAATGTTGCAGCTGGATGCTTGTTGGCGGAGGTTCACAGTTTACTGGATGAAGTAACCTGGGTGACTAGAGTTTATCCAGGATGAGTGAATTATCGCAAATGAAGTATAGTTGTCCCCTCAGCTTCCGCCGTCGCAGTTAACTAATAAGTGTGATATCTCAAAGAAAGACATTTGATACTGTTATGTAAAATTCCGAAATATTTAGAAAAAAAAAAAAAAAACAGTGGATGGATGAAGTAGTATAGTATAGTATAGTAAACATATAATGCCTATGTAATTTAATGTAGATTATATAAGTGTTATCTCCTGTGATATGCGAAGTGAAATTTACTTACTAAATGTGCACTTTTGGGAAAATTAAAAATTCAAATTTTTAATTAATTAAACTGGAAGTATTAATTAAAATGATTAATTATAGAATTAAAAAAAGAGAAATATTGTTGTTTCTATAGAAATATCCAGATTTCTCAAAGGATTTAGGAATTCATACAATAACCAATAATTCAGGAGAATCGCGTTTCGTCGTTTCGCATTTCTAAACTAAATCCCCATTCCAATTTAAAATTTTCTAATCCATTTTATAAAAACTGAATTTAAGTGTTAAAAAAGTTCAGTCAGAGTACTGTGATGTACCGATCCACAATATTCTAACTGTTGGACCCATAAAGGCGATCAAATGATTTAACGTCTCGTCTTGAATTTCCAAGTAGAATAACTCAGAAGAAAGTTTAAAATAAATTGTTGTCATCCTAATGGTTACATAATACAACATTCCATTGTGTTACCGAAACAGTGTACAGAAAATGATTCTCAAATGGTGTTTCAAATGAAGTCTGTAGGAAGAGGATACTTTAGAAAATACAAGATCAGACTTTAAAAATAAACATTTACGGGAGCAAAATTTCACATTGCTTGAAATCTGTAGTGATCAAGCAGTGGATCATTCCACAACGCTTCGTTTGTCTACTAAACTTTCATGAAGGACGTGTATAATGAGAAAAAATTAGGAAGCCAAAATAATTCTCCGACACTATGATAGACAATTAATTGTTATTAATTTCGAAAACAATTGTAGTACTCATATAGAATAATATTTAAATTTAACAATAAATGAAAAATTTATGAAAAAAAAAAGAAAAATAAGATGCGAGTGAAATGAAAGAAATATACAAATAAAACACTAATAAATATGAGCTTTTTACATATTAATAGGACAAAAATATTATAAATTTTACGTACATTTTATTTTAACCAAAGGTAATTTCAAAATGGCGCTATCACGGTAACCTGCTTGAAGACGCTGAGGGTTGCCATGAGTAAATATGAGAGACTCCATTTTACTTTTATGTTACTAACTGCTTCCATACTGTCATGAAATTTACTCAGGATGCGAGTTGCCATTGGGATGAATTTTCTTACAGTCTGGCAACTCAACAAAGTAAAATGACAGAAATTCATAGTAAAAACTGTTTAGTAAGAACAGTAGAAAATTACGAAATGCAGATTAAAATTGACAGTTTTATAATTAAGACTGTTTGAAAGTCAATGGAAAAGGAAAAAAAATACATTTTAAATGAATATTTACAAGATATTTACAGAACATTTTTACAGAATTACAAAATATACAAATCTTCAAAGCTTACAGGACATCAATTCTTACCCCCTTTATGATTTTGGTTAAGCTTATCAATACCTGTTAACTTAAACATTAAATTTGATATTCAACGCCAGCTTATTAATTAATGAATTATGTGGGTGTGTTATTTTTAAATACTTGTATAAGTAAAACAGTCTAATCGCTTAAGCCTCCAGCTTCTGTACAGATTGTTTAAATCTATTAATTTGATTCAGTTCCTAGATTGTGTTCCCAATGGCTTTCCTAGTGTATTTGATTTCTAGTTAATACGTTTAACTTTAGAAATATCAAAACTTCTTCTTTTATCGTAAAGTTTAATTATTTTATAGTTAATTATATGTAGCTTAAGATATTCTATTTCTTATTGATTTTATTGTTTTATTAATTTTAGGCAAGAAGAGTAGATTAGGTATTTTTCTATGGCATCACAATTATTGAATATAATTATATCATCAATACACCTGTAGGTATTTGCAAAAAGTTTTAATCTTGCTTGGTCAAGAGAGTTCTGAATCTGAAATTCTTTAGTAAACAAGTATTGGTCAGAAAGTTTTGTCGAGAAGTTCGTAACCATAGGAATGCCAGTTACTTGTTTAAAAATAGTGTTATTAAATGTAATATAGTTGTAAAACAATGTTCATTTGAGTTACGTTTTTTACTTATCTAGCGAAATTTTTGAAAGCATTTCTGGAAATAAATTTGAAATTTGGAATAGACTATTGTAAATTTGTTGTAAGGGAAGAGTAGTATATAGATTCTCAAAATTATAAGAGTCAATTTCTTTAATTTCAAGCTCCTTAATATTAGAAATAATTGTAAAGCTATTATTAATTCCCCAATAAAAATTTGTTCTTTTAAAAAAATTCAAAATCAAGTCAGTAAACTTTATAAGCTGTTCAGCAAATAAGAACTTAATAAACTTTTCATAATTTTTGATGCATTGGCAATATATCTGATTTTAAGTGTTGTTTTATGGAATATGGGAAGAACGAAGAGGTTAGAAAGCTAATGGTTTTCAATTGGAATTGAAATTTTAAGTTTGGGATAAAAAGCTTTAAGCTTTTGTTTATAATTGAGATATTTTCAGTGGTTTTCGCTAAGTCGTGCTAATTGCGTTCTACTTCTATTAGTTGGCTGTAATATTTTTTATATAGTTCAATAATTCATTAACAAGTTATTATTTGTCTTGTCTGTTTTAGTGATAGTAAATTTTTGTTTTAGGACGTTGGATTTTGAGCTTAGTCTCCTTTTTTTTTAATCGCCTGGAATTTTTAACTGAATAATCTGTGGTGTTTGTTAAAACCTTTTTCTTTCCATTATAAGAATATATTAGTTGGTATTCTGTTATATACTGTTCTGATAATAAATTCATTGAGGATACTTTCAATATTATTAAGACCGTAATTCTTAATGCTGTAGACGGTCTAAATTTAGTTCCTGATTTCATCTCTTCTCTAAATTCCTTTTCTTCCACAATGTCTAAATTACTTGCGACGGTGTGCTTTATGATGTTCATTGAGAAATGGAAGATAGCCCACCACCGAGCAGTAAAGACGCTGAACACTGGCAATAAGGTCTGAGGTTCGAATCCCACCAAAGGGCTGGCTGCGAGGGCGTTTTCGTGGTTTTCCCCATGTGTAACGTGTATACGAGCCAGTTTCCCTTAGACAGTCCACCACGAAGGCATCCCTTCCTTTAGGCAGATAGCCCTCGTGTGCTTTGTCGTAATTAAATAATCCAATCCGAGAAAAGGAGGATATTCTGGCTACAGTAGCAGGCTGCAGTAGGATCTGTATTACGGTGGTTAGTAATCCAGTGGTCTTTTTTTTACTTCCTTGTACGAAGTAAAAAAGAAGTATTGTAATCGCGAAAAGTTTCAGCCAGCATATTTCAACGAAAATATCCATTTTGACCGCTATCGAATGCAATTTAACGATGTTTTTGCCTGATTTCTGTACATAAGGACAGAATAAAAGACTCGTTTCCTCCAAAAAAATTATAAAACTACTTTAAAATTTATTCTGAAGAGAATTTTTCGTGGCGTCTGTACGAACGTACGTACGTACGTATCTCGCATAACTCAAAAACGAGTAGCCTCAGAACGTTGAAATTTTGTATATAGGACTGCTATAACATGTAGATGTGCACCTCGTATTTTGGTTGCAATCGGCCGCACCAAACGTATGTAAATACTATATTTATATATATATCCACTCTGTTACTCGGCACAGTGATCTCAGTTTCTTTACTCTCATACGTTTGTAAATTGTACATTTTTTGCTTTAAAATTTATTGAATTATGTTGTTCTTATCTTCCGGTTAAGGTTTCTATGCCTTTCGTAATTCTGGAAGCAATATTTGTACAATTATCAACAATTCAAAAGCTGTTTAAGTGCGGTTAAGTTTTAAATAACATGGCGGACATATTTGTTTACATTTGAAACAGCAGAATTGTAGATTTGTTGCCAATCTAGAGAGGCTAAGCTTCGCAACAATAAAAATAATTGCTTCATTTATTATTGCGAATTAAATCATGCTTAATCCTTTCTGGAATTTTTTCGAGGAAATAAGTGTTTAAGATTTACTTCGTAATTTTTAATACAGATATTTTGAGTTTTTATGTATTTTTGCCTTGTCGCGAAATGAAAAGTGAATTAATTGAAAGAGAAATACTCGATCGTCTGTGAAAAGTTGTTCTTTTCTGTTTTGTTTGCTTAATTTCTTTCATACATCGTTCTAGCTTTATTATAGAATTTGAATAGAACATGTGGCAACGATAAGATAATTCTTCAAATGATATAAAATTTGTGTATTCAGAGTGTCGTTATAGTAAACAAATATAGTGAATTTTAAAAAGTGCATTTATTCTATTGTGGTTTATGCGCTGTCGAGGAAGTAGATTTTATTCAATCCAATCAATTTAAATGAAATTCAAGAAAAAAAATGCGTATAATTTAATATTCCGTACAAGGAAGTCATGTGGTGTACACATCACATTTTTTTTTTATTTAAGGGATGGTATGATATTTGCTGCAAATTGTTGAGAAGTGTTTTGATTTTTAAAGATTTAATGGAAATTAATTTGGTTATATTAACAGTGAAGAAAATTTATTTTACAGCAATATAAATTCCTTTTATTTTTTCATTTTTTTAAAATTTGAATCTCTGTATTTACAAAAATCTAGAATCAGGTCTTCGTTAATATTTTGCCTAGTGTATTGAAATCTAAAATAGATGTTAATGAACATTAAGAATTTAATGAGGCAAGTATGCAACCAGTAAACAAGATCTTTAGAAAACTTGCTGGATTAAGAAATTGTTTATTATAATCATTATAATATTTTATTGATAAAAGTTGGCCTATTTTTTCTTGATAAGCCGTGATCTTTCTATGGAATCAACAATGATTCTCTTGTTTTAATTCTTCTTTAAAATAAGCATTTTAATTAAGACTTATAGCTTAATAAATAAAAATTCCCCTTTTTTATTTCCACTATAGCACACATTTACTATCTAAATTTGGTTAACATTTCTTATCAGATAATTTTTCATTTATATTGTCTCTGTTAAATTAAATTTTTAGTTTTTTCAGTTAAAGTGCTGGAAATGGATTTTCTATTCGTATTTCTTTAAAACAATTGTATATGTATATCTATATGTGTGTGTTTATGTATACTAGTATTATAAAAACGGAAATATGGCTATTTATTCCCTTCTAATTTCATTTTTAATAGTACTGGTTCGGAAAAATCAGTAATTATACAACGTATTGAAATCTGCAGTAATTTAGCGATAATAGAAAAATAATAAAAATCTAGCCTTAACTTTAAACTCACATTCCACTCAGATAGTTACAAAAAGAAATAACCGCTTATCTGTTTATTTTTTGTGACCAGTTTCATACAAAAAATGTCTTCCCCCCTTTTTTTCTGCCCTTTAACTGAGGTTAGGTTCAGTTTAAACGCCCTCAGCGATTAAATTTAAGCATTTAAAACAATTTTTCTGAGGAAATTTATAAAAAACTTAGTATTTAAAATTAACATGTTATTCATAACCATACGTTTCCGAAAAATAATCATAATTTATTCGTATATATATATAATATTACTATTGAAATTTTTTTATTATTTATTAAAATGATTAGTGTAGCGTGAAATTCCATCGTCATAAATTTTCCTATACTTTTAAGTTTCAGAAAAACTTTCCCTGTACATTGCGCTCGAAGCCCACCAGTGGCAGTGTACTCGTAGTAAAATCGCTGAACACTGGTAGTTCCGATCTGGGTTAGATTCCAGGCAAAAAGGCTAGTTGTATGGACATTTTTCCATGCGTAATGCACATACAAGACCAGGTACCTTTAGAAAGGCCTCCACGAAGGCATCCCTTCCCTTAGGCAGAGAGACCTATTATGCTTCGCTATAATCATCTAAAACCAAACCATTCCGAGTAAAAATATTTTCCCACGAAATTGCCAAAAAAAGTATTCTAATAGCGATAATGTTTCTATGGATAGCTTTCGGCGTCTTCTAACAAAATTGTGAATTAATAAGAAACAAAAGTATGAGCAAAATATTAATAGGGTGCATTTAGAAATTGACGCACGTACAGCTTGAGAGCAAATCAGTTAAGTGGTAATAAGAATATTGCAGTCAAAATATAATCAAAACAGAAACTAAAATGAAACTCAAATCTAAAATGTTGTTGCTGAGTTTAAGTTTGCTAATTTTTCTTATTCTTGTAGTTCGTCGTGATATTGCGAAATACGTCCAGACCGTAATACTACATCATTGTAAAATTTAATTAATAATTAATTAAATGGTGTTTCACTTGCATAAAGGCAAAGTGAATTTCAAAACTGTATTTTTCCTACAACAGGAAATTATTATTCGGTATGCCGTAATTTAATTCAGAGAAAAGATCTACTTCAAATTGACAGTTTCCTTTAATTTTTATCACAATAAGAACCGTAAAAGCATAACTTGAGACATTTTATATGTATCACAGGATACATAATTACCAAATTAAAAGAACCTGCCAGTTTGTAACTTACTACTAATTTACATGCGTCATATTCTTTAATGACAATCCTATTATGATAGAAATCGCAGTTTTAATTGTTAAAAATATACAAATATAAAGATTTATATGATTATTTAGAACAAAAATCGATTTCTGTATATTTTTCGTCTTCCAAAGACTTAAAAATCCATAATCGATAAAATTTAAAATTTCAAAGTAAGATTTTCTTTGTTGACTTATAAATCAAAGTCCGTGGGATTTGATCAGAAACCGTCAGTTTTAAAAGCTATGCTGGAATGCTTTCGAGAATACCATTTACGGTTCTTCTCTGACCGGAAAATGTTAAATCCCTCAAACAGAAAGTGCATTTGTACGCATCAGAATAAATATTATTCTTATAGAATTATTTATAATGTGTATTTCCCTTTTTGATTTCAATTGTTCAGTGATTATTTCTTTGGCTACGTAAATGCGTTTGTATATTTTACATTTATTCAATGTTAACATTTTGTACTTAAAATAATTTTTCTATACATGAGGTACAATGTTGGCAGATTTTCAAGTAAAACTATCACAGTATTTTGTTCTTCAGCATAAACGTTAAAGGAAAAATAGAAAGTCTAGTTAAATTGCTTGTAAGTAAACTACACCGTAATTCCCATTTTTTGCTCTTATTCCGGACCATTGGTTTTTTTCAAGAAACAACAATCAACTAAAGACGTTGCTATTTAAAGACGTTCCACAAACATCGCATGAGAAAAGAAAATTTTTCAAAGAATAGAAAAGCAAAGAAGGACTTTTAAAGAAGTGAAACACAGTATCGACCATCTTGCAATAAAATTAAAAGAAGAGGTTCCTTTTTATTACTCTACTGTCTTAAAGAAAAATAACCGCATAGCGAAAACAATGGAATATTTAGTCAAATAATCTCATGGAGATTCATACTTAATTCCCCTCTTATAATACAATAAATATTGAATATTCTTTGAAGATTCTCGAATTTTGAAGAACAGATGATGTTAGTGGGGGATAGCACCAAATTTAGAATGTTAATTTTCACGTCGCCAATTATTCTTTTAAAGCAGCCATCGTCTTTTTTTATATCTTACATATCATACATATATATACTTTAGAGGGTTCCCTATACATATATTTCAGAAACACAAAAAAGTCTCTCTCTAGAAATATATTATCACTCCAAGTATTTTACCGCATTCTGTCGCTGAAGATTGATCAGTAATTACATGAAGATAGAAATTTAGAACTAATTTTTCACAAAGATCAAAAATTGTAATTCATAATTAATAAATTTCAATAAATATTTCAAATATAGAATGTGAATCCTAAAAATGTTAAAAGAAAAATTAAAATAAACCATCACAAGAAAAACCAAAACTAAATGAAGAAAAAAATTAAAAAATAACAAGAAGAAGAGGATTCCTATTAACTCCGATATACCGTCGTCAGGAGGAGGACACATCGGATTCAATTACAATTCCTCTTCAGGAAGAAATCCTTACTTTTCTATATCCAGAATTAGCAGATGAAACATTTCAGTACATTTTTTAATATTAACTGTTCACCCGATAACTCCGGGCCTTCCCAAAGTGAGGGAAAGTAAAGCAAAAATACAAAGTAAAATTATAAATGAAGATTTTCCAATGAGCCCTTCTAAAATTTGGAAACTTACCCATAATGCATAGAAAAGAGTAGTGAAAATATCAAATACCTTCATAATAAATAAATTCCCTAAGAATAAAAACTATGTACGATGTAGCAAAAATTTTAGAAAAAAATTTTGCGAGAACCTCCTATCAAACTCCAGTTCGAAACAATGAAAATAACCGTTAGAATTTAAGAGGTCTAGGGGTGCCAGTTTGGCGAAACTAAAATCCGTAGTCGAGAAAGCCATCTCCCAAAAGGTCAATTTAATGCTCCGAAGCAAATTTGAATTTCACAGAAAAACCTTTTTTAAATAAAATCGTCGAAATCAAAATAATTTGAAATTCAAAAATCAACTGCCACTTTGAATCGTCATCTAAACAGAGAACGAAAATTATGCTTAGTGCAAAAAAAATATCTGACACTTCCAAAGTAAAACCCAAATTTAAATTAAAAACAAATTGCTAGTAAAATGTTGGAAAAAATGCAATTAAAATGAAGAAATAAAATATAGAAATTAGAAAAATGTGAGAACATTATAATCAATGTACAAATTTCCAAATAGTAGATATACTTTAAAATTGCAAGAGATTCAAATGATCGTCAGTTTTTTGCATTGTAAAACCTAATGTCGAAGGTTTTAAGAGATTTTCTAATGGTGTCTATAATGCTATTGAAAAAAAAATATTTTTTAAAGCTTTTAAGTTTTTTAGTTTAATTTTAGGAAAATGTATAGGGAAGTAAGAAAAGGAAGTAAAGGACAAATGCTGAAAAAGTGAAATGTCTTCACGTCTTGAACTTATCATTACTACTTGTATAAAGTAGGCCCCATTGTTAATAATAAAAAGCAAAGAATATAAAGAGAAAAATAAATTAAAATTAAAACCTATATAACGTTCTAAATATGTTTCAATTTTCTATAAAATTATGTTGCAATTATGAACTATATGTTTCAATTTTATATGAAATTATGATTGTTGAAAGTAATAACATTATTAATATATCTGAAAGTGTGTTCGAACAATTTGAAATCATTATTGGAAAGGCTTTTAAGAAATGCAAATTCTTTAGCAAATAAAAATAAGTTAAAGTTGAACAGAAACTTTCCTTTGGAATACCATGTGTTTGCAGGTAAAGAAATTTTGAATGTTTGATACAGTCATTGTAGCTCAAGAAATGTAGAAATTGCTTCCAGTTTTGCAAATCCAGAATAGTATTTCAAGAAAAATGTAGGCAGCTCCAGAAGATTTCCGTATATTTCTTGAGGGGTAGAGGCGTATAGAGATTTTCAAATTCTTACAAGTTAATATTATAAACTTAAAGATTTTTAAGTTGTAAATAATTTGAAAGTTGTCGCAAACAATCCAGCAGTAGTTTTTGTCAGCTTCATCTTTATCAAAAACTATATTACAAACAAATTTAAGAACATTGATAAAAATACTATCAAAATTATTCTTGAAGTTTCTACTACTGTTAGCTATAAATCTAAATTTGACAGGATTTTTATGAAATTTAGGTAAAGCATAAAGATTGGTAAATCTATTATTTGAATGGACAAAAAGTTAATAGTAATAAAACATTTTAATATAAATAACTACATCTATAAATAGGCATTAATATAAATTTTATACAAAATTTTCTTTTACACAGCTTCCTGTTTCCAATCTCATATTTGGTACCACTGAAATTAAAAAAAACAATGGCATTTATCGAAATACGTTTTGCAAAGTATTTCGATATATATATATATATATATATATATATGCACGTGATATTGTGAAATAAATATATAATTTTTGGTCGTAAATATTAGGACATTTCTTTGTTAAGAAAGTACACAAGTTTCCACGAAGCTGCGAAAAGCTCAGTCGTTAATAAGTAGTAGTATTAGATTTTATGTCTAAAAATGAAATTATAAGATTTGTTTCATATTTATAATGTCTAAAGGACTAATTCTTAAGATTTCTTATCTACCTATCTTAACTGCTTACTTAAAATTGCTTCAGATGCTAAATATGCATACCAAGGTCAAATTTAGGCCTTTCTTAACCCCACGATATTTTTTAAACTTTTCGAAATTTTAAAAATAAACAATTTGAGATGATAGACTGCGATTTTGAGTTTTCGGATGTCAGTTTTTCATTAAAATTTTGTTCACAATTTAAACTTTTATTTATATGTTTTATTTGGTTTACAAACTGCATTAAAAATATTCTCTGCTATTAGTGTAATGTAGTAATGTAGTGTAATTAGTATTAGTGTATATAGTCTCCACATATAATTACTTAATGTGTATGGAATATTCCAAATAAGTAATGGTATTCCCACCAGAAAATAGTACCCAATAAGCAATGATATTCCAACTAGAAAATAAATCTCAACGCGTTGTGAGGGCACAATAACCCAATTGTTAAAATACCAGAATTATCAATTATTATATTTAGTTATACTGAAACATGTTACTTTTCAAATACAGTAAAAATCAAATTATCCGAATCGCTTTCAGAATTTAAGAACAAGAGAGAGGGAAGAGACAGGAAAAGATGAGGATGACTTGTCACTTGAGAAATTAAGAAAAATTCTTTTGAAAAATCCTGGATCTTCAGAAGTGAGTGCTGAGGATACAACAGACTTGGCTACCCGAAAAAGGATAAAGACAGTCAAACAGCCTACTCTGACCGAGATGTGCAGCAAGCAGTGACTTTCAGCACTTGTAAGTACTATACAGTACACTAAGTAACATGTGCGGAAAGGTTTTGCCTTTTCATTTTAATTAATTAAAACCTTTTTTTTTCTTTAAAAATAGTTTTTTTTTCTCCCATTTTCAACAGAGTACATACAGTAATTAATTAAAATGTGCGTAGGCACTTTCTTCGGTTAAAAATCCAATTATCAGAATTTTTGATTATCCGAATGGGGTTCGATCCCAATTGATTCGGATAAGTGGAGTTTTACTGTTGTGCAAATTCTTGATGTAAAGAAAGAACGCAAGAAGCGTGTTTGTTTCTCGCATTTTGATAATTTTATTACTTATGTAGCCTTTTCCTGAATTTACCAATTTCTTGAATAAAGATATATACATGTATGTAATAATATAGCAAAGGAAATACTGATGATGAAGCACGTAGATGACATATTGGAGAGGAAACATATAATATAATAAAAGCACAAGGAAAAGCCGGAACACTGTTGATGCATACTTATATCCATGTTGAAGAATTCTGATCACGTAGTATGTTAACATGTTGACTTGATAATATCTAAAGAACTTGGCAGTCGAGGCGGTTTTAATTCCACTTTTATTTTCCAGTTAACAATTGTGGCCACAATCACTCGGCGCTATTCGTGTCTTTTTTTCATA
Source organism: Stegodyphus dumicola (assembly GCF_044657685.1). Lineage (NCBI taxonomy): Eukaryota > Metazoa > Arthropoda > Arachnida > Araneae > Eresidae > Stegodyphus > Stegodyphus dumicola. Next base: position 78,472,930 of record NC_140772.1, on the reverse strand, counting down.
ACATTTACACTTCTGATATGATTGCTAAAGCAAGCAAGCCTAGCAGGGTAGAGAGAGAAGCTGAAATGCGTCGTTACGCAATATGGAAGCACACGAAGAGAAAAGTTTTGGTTTGAGTTAAAAGTTTCAGTACACAATTACTACGCCATCAGCGCTGCGTAGGCCATTCAAAAAGGAAAGATCTAGAAACGATGCGATCGAGAGAAGTTATTACGAATTTTAGAACAGAGAGGGAGAATTAAAAGTTTTACCTGTTAGTTTAAATTATAACTTTGATTTATATATTTTTTAATTTAATAAAAAATTCGTTCATAATAGAATATGTTCTTCAAATCGCAGTGAGGTCTTAGCATGTACGAAGAATTATTTAGGTATTACATATGCGTTCACAATACCTGCAGCGCATGGTGAACGATGGATGAAGCTGCTGGTAATAATTCTTCTCTTCTTTCATTGGAATCAAGCAGTGAATATTTTTCATTTATTAATACATGATGCTTTTATAGAGAATTTTGAATCTTAAAAATATATCTACGAAACATTCACTTTATCGCGCACAGAATGGCGAAGAAAGGAAGAATGAATGAAGAATGACGAAGGGGAAGAGACGAGGACAAAAATCTCCTCATCCCTTGCAGCTCTCGGTGGAATAATGTGTGACAAAACCGGTTGGGTCCGACTTTATGCTTTCGCGGTTAACGCTGACAATTAATTTCATCGAAGTGGCAGCGGGAAAGCTTGCTTTTACATATAAGAAATAATTCCAAACGGTAGAAAATGATAAACCAATACATACTGAGTAATTGATACAAAAGTTTAAATTATTAAAGTAAATGCTGAGAAGGGAAGGAAATTTTTCCTTCATCACCTTCATCAGTTTTTTCATAATCTTCATCAGTTCCAGAAATTTGCCTTCATCATTCTTCTTTCATCAAATGTTTTTCCTTACGTCACCTATAATAGTTAATTCGCAATAGGAAAACATTAGTTTCATCGTATTTAGCATTATTCCTCTTTTTAATTATCATAGAAAATGTTAGCACACTCAAATCTTATGCACATTACTTAATAACTGCACTTCATTTGAAGAATTTTCTTAGGGTTGGTAACAATGGCCAATAAAATAGAAACGAATAGTGAAATATTAACATTTAATTAAATATATGCTAAGATGACAGTTGTTTCTAATCTTAAGATGCCTGATTATGTATTTCCATGTAGCTTTATTCTGTTAGGAATTCACCCATCTGGAGCAAAAATTGATAAAAGAGGGGACAAATACATAGATATTTAGAGAACAACTGTAGTTACGATTTCGTATTTCTGGCAGGGAAGAATATCAATTAAAAATTAATTGCACTTTTAATCTATTATAATTGTATAAAATTTATCAATGATCATATTTTAATGCTTATAGAAATTAGATAAACGAAGCATTCAATACGATTCAGTTCATAAAATTAGCTGCCTTGTTTCGCCAACACGTAAACATGCTTTTTAATACGAAGGACTATATGAAACACTTAGAATACCATCATTTTTTAAATCGAAGTTATCCTTTTATTATTATTGGCAGGAAATTTAGTGTTTAAAGCCTAATCCCCAATAGTGTTTCGTAGGTGTAAACTATAAATACGGAGCTATACTAATTACGAATAAAACTTAAAGATTCGCATCTCTGCGGGAATGAGAATCACATCAAAGTGACTTTTTTCATCAGAGAGAAATTCTCAACTCAGCTAAGCAATCAAACGATTTAAGCATTTGTTGCTTGAATTCACAAAGAAAATTTCTAACAGTAGCAGTCCAACTTGAGCAAACATTATTGGGTTTCTCGGTGAGAAGGAAAACGATTTTCCATCAACAGCCAAAAACTTGATCCTGTTTCTCTGTATGGGGTAAAGGAAAAAAAATAAATAAAGAGGAAGCCATTCCTCGAAACTGGACTCCTTTTCAACCAGTGCATTTTAATCTTAGCTTTGATACATCTCATTCTCATGAATGAATAGGATCTATACCCATGGGAGGAAAGGGGGATCTGGGGGCTAGTCAGCGAATTTAGAAATTTCATTTCCGCACATCGCTGCCGTGAAAACATTTCACTAATGCGCGGCACGTGATGCTATCATTTATTACTCCAACGTCACTGACTTCCTGTCGCAGGTTGCCATTTTGTGTTTATAGCGGGAAAGGGTATCAATAAAAAATTCTATCCCTTTTCATCTCTAATGATCCATAAATGGTGACGTCGAACCATGATATCTGAGAAGATATTTAGCTTGATATTGTAGATATGAAATTTATTTATGGAGACATCGGAGCCTTCTTTATAAAATATGGTTTCCTGTTTGCTTGTGGATTGCGTTCAATTTATTTGTTTAGTATAGTAAAAATACCAAATCGAAATTTACAATTTTATAAAACATTAAACATCACCGGAAAATATTTTAATTATTAGCCCAGAACCGACGATAGTCTCGAAGGGGATATTATTCTCGAAACTGCATGTGTTGAATCACTCACTACAAACAGCATATTATTTTTCAAAATTATTGCCATCAAACATTATCTCCCTGTATGATATTTAAATAAATTAAATAATGAACAATTCGTACGAATGTATGCATGCTTTTCGCTTTGTGAAAAAACAACGGTATTTAGAGCCATCAATTTTTAAATAACGTAGTCCTCCACGCAAACATGGGCACCTGGAAGGCCCATATTTACTAATTATTAGTGAAACAATATATATATAATATTAGTACACAAATGATGTAGTAATATTATATATATTGTTTCACTGATATTTAATGAATTTATATTCAGAACGTACGAATTGTTTCATTTGAAGAGTCTTTTACCTTTAAATATTATTTGTCTCAATTAGTATTTTGCAAATTTTTTATTTCTTAAATTAAAATCTGAAATCATTTTTCTGCCATTGTTGGGTCGATATAAAATGAAACACGATGTAGGCTACAACATTTCAGTAACTTGTTTTCTTAAATAATTTGAAAGCATTTTAAATCAGCAGATGTCCATATACTTAAATCTTAATGCAGAAAGTGAATGCCTGAAACCCCAAAGTAAGGGGATAATTTTGAGTAATGATAAATAAGCCATTTTCCTTTTAGCAGAAAGTTTGAGAGTAATCCCGAATGACAAGTTCTAACTCCGAATTAGGAAGATAAGTCCAATTTTCATTCTCAGATGAGAAAGTCTGAAGACTTTCCTTAATTTGTCATTAGTTAATTTCTTGAATAAGCTTGCGACGAAGATGTCAGCAGTCTCATTTGAAAACTTGAAACAACTTTTAAATTCTATAATGAATCCATAAACATCGGCGTTAAGTCCATTAATTCCGGAGGGGATCACTGATTCATGAACCTTAAAGACTCATCAGCAATGGGTTTGACTTGAAACGACACTATTTGGGAAGACAGATATCCGAAACCTTCCCATGTCGGTATCACTTGATGGAGACATTCAGAAATGCTAATCGTATAAGAGCAAATCAAGCTCTATCTCCAGTAGCTGCTATGTGTTAGATATTTATCTAACATATTGCGGATTATTTGAAAAAAATATTAACTTCTGAAAGTTTCATGAAAAGCTTTTAAAAAGGTGTAAAAACCTCACTTTATTAAAAAAAATATTTATAGGAATTTTAAGAATAAGTCGCCTATTTTTAGCCCAAAGGGCGTTAGCCCAGAAGAGTTATTAATTTCGGTTTGGCATTTTGGCGTTGATTCACTATAAATGTCGGTTCACTTTTCAAATTGATGCCACCAAATATTAGAGCTCTGTATTATATTTAAAGAAATTAAATAATGAAGAATTTGCATAAATGCATGTATGATTCTCGCATTGTGATAAAACAACAATACATAGAGCCGTCAAATTCTAAATAACAATACGTTTCCACCCGAATATGGGCATCTGGAAGCCCAAATTTGGAATTTGTTTTATTATATATTTCATATTTTTTTTAAATGTTAACGAATTTTTTATTAACAAACTCAACGATTAATAAGGGAGCAAGCCCACCAGCGGCCGAGCGGTAAAGTCGCTGAACACTGGTAGTTCGGTCCGAGTTTCGAATCCCGCGAACGGGCTGGCTACATGGGTGTTTTCGTGGTTTTTCCCATGTGTAACGTGTATACGAGCCAGTTTCCCTTAGAAAGTTCTCCACGAAGGCATCCCCCTTAGGCAGATAGCCCTAGTATGCTTTGCCATAATTAAATACACACACACACACATTATAAGGGAGCAATGGCAACACTGTACGGAAATAGAAACATTTTTGTCCCCACCTGTGTATCGGAAACTCTAAAGTTATGTTAATTTTAAACTCATTTTGCGATATTGCTGTTGAACTGAATTTTATGGTTTAACTGCGAAAAACATGATATTTAATAAATTCAGGTAACACACAAAACGTTAAAAACTCCCCTTTAGGCGTAATGGAAAATCTGAAAATCTTTCAGGTTTTTTTTTTTTTCTCCTGTTTGCACTCGAAAAATTTTTAAGAAGGTACATTATTTATTTTTAGAAACATTTAAATATCATGCGTAATATCTGAAAGGTAAACAACGTATTAAACAAGATAAAAGTGTTTATAATCCTTCACTTTCTGTAATTTTTAGAGTTAAAAATTTATTTAACAGTGGAAAAAGAGAAAAGTCCTAAATTTGAAATTTGCTTACTAGTTTATTTAATTATGACAAGGCTCGCGATGAATATCTGCCTAAAATTAGATAAATAAAGGAGACATTTAAATAATTATGAGAATGCTAATTAACATTTAAACTACAGAAGAAAAACTGTAGGGAAATACTTAGTACCAGTGGGGCAAGCGGAAAGTCGGTTTAGGAACATAAATCTTTTGTGACAGCAGCAGATAAGCGTACTCTACATGCGCATTCTAAAGAAAAAATAATTATGGCACTCATATACTCATTTCAGTTCTGCAATTAAGTGAAAAATGAATATGTGATTTGTTTCTTATTTATAAAATTTAAAATTGCGAAATTTCAAGCAGTATAATCAAATTAAATGTGACATATTTATTCACTTGTGTTCAAGGTTCTGGAGTTTAAGAAGTTAATTAATTTAATAAAGTCTGAAACTAATTTCACACTCCAAAAACTAATCGAGCTGGATATAATTGATGAGTCATGCAGGTTTTTTAAGTATGCTACAATAAGTTCAGGAAATGTCGAGGGAAGTTTCTCACGATATAAAAACTTATATTCTGCCAACATATGTTCTTTCGTCTTCGAAAACATAACATTTCAATACAGTTGTATTGTAATAAAGTTTAAAATTTGGAAGAAAAATAAAATTCAAATGACAGGTAAATGTAACTGTTTGGTCTTCAATTCCTTTGTTAATGTTCGTCAGCTGGTCTTCTTTTATATTATAACTTTGTATTATGGGCAGAAGTTTTAAAAAGTTTTTAAAAAATAGGGTTTTAAAAAGTATTTATAAAATTTAAAGGCATTTTTTCGACCATTTTTAGGTGCATTTTCAGTGAATATTTCGTTATCGAAATCAGGATCCTGGATATGACTAATTATTATGATCTCAGAGTAAAATAAAAAAAGGTATGCACTCGTTTTAAAAGCAATTTAAGTGCTTAATATTATTTGAGTACATGTCTAAATTTGGCAAATATCATTCAGTTCTTTGTATGTAAAAATTCATATTCCTTATAGATTGAATGAAAATTATAAGAACTCGGCAAAAAGACAATGAAGCTGGTTCACAAGCTGACATTCACTATTCTACTAACAGTTTCAAATGTAAACAAATGGCGGCATTCGTTAGGCGCAGTACCAATTAAACAATCTTTAGATTGTTGATAACGCTACAACTATTCCATGTCGATCAACTAAAGGCATAAAAACCTTAACCGGAATATAAGAATAACATAATTCATATATTTTACAAACTTTTGGTATGGCCCATTGCAATCAAAAATGGAGGTGCACAACTACATGTTATAGCAGATCCATATACAAAATTTGAACTTTTATCTATTTTTGAGTTACGTGGGATACGTATTGAGTTATACGTACGTACAGACGTTAAGAAAAAAATCGCTTTTGGATCCATTTTACCATCCTCTTTGATAAAAAAGAGTCCTTTATTTTGCACGTACGCACAAATGTTACGCAAAAACATCTTTCAAATGGATACAAGAAATGATTATTTTCATTCAAATATGATAGGCGAAATTCTTTGCGATTACAATATTTATATCGCGCAAGGAATTAAATAAGAATGAAGTGGATGTCTTAGATTATTCTAATCGCCCAAATATGAACCTTTGCGGATGGCTGCATCTTACCGAAAATTCATTTCACTGAATACTTAGAATGCTTAGAAATATTCCAATACAAAAATTATGATAAGTGTAAAATGTAAATTCCTATAAATGAAATTTTAATTTTTTTTTAGACAAACGAAAATTAAAAAGAAAATATTTATCCCAAATGAATCTGCGTAACTCAATAACAACGAATTCTTTATTATTTACATATGTTACGGTGAAACACCGAAATCTGGAGAAAGTCGACTTTCACCGCTGAATGTCAACATTCACATAGTCTCTTGGTGTATGTTCTAAATATTTTCCAAATACGCTTATTTCTGACTTACACCGGTCAATGTCGACATTCACCATGTACTAATGGTGAATGTTGAACATATAACAATAGTATTATATTTTCTTCTCCGTAATTCAGTCGCGAATAAACGCACTTGAGACTTGAAATAAGAACTCAAGAACATGAGAACCTAAAACACACAATACATTCAAAATGAGAAAGGAAAATAATAGAAGTTAAAAACTTACTTAATTATACAGCACGTTCTAAATGAAAAAATAAAATAACAGTAATATAAAACTTACTAAATTATGTGATTCAAATTTTATTTATTGCAACAACTTAAACTATTATCGCACTTTATGACCTCTCTTTTCGACTTTCACCAAAGCATATCTGTGATTGTCGACATACACCGGTGAGGGTCCGAATATACAAGAATGTAGTGAAATATTCGGTCTTTCACCGACGTATTTGGTGAATGTTGATATTCTCCGGTGAAAGTCGACATTCTCCAATTTCGGTCTTTCACAGTAACATATACATATATTGCTGAACAAAGATGGCTTTCTTTTATTCAGAGGTATTTCCAGATGCAAAATGCTACACTGACGAAGCATTCGGGTTATGATATAACCTAAAAGTTTTAAGTAAGAAAATTGTAAAATGAAACACAGCTGCACTAATACTTTAGTTTTTCGAATCATAAATGAAATGGATTGCGAATTAGTACTCTTATATTAGTACTTTCGTATATATTGATTCTTAGTTATTCTTGTTCCATAGATGATCGTTTTCCTCGATAGACCTAAACGAGGAGCATTAAACAGGGTAATAGATTAGCTAAATCTAGATTTACTATGCCGTTAATTTCGGACTAAATCTCGATTTTCTTCAATGGTGCTTCCATAAAAGTAAAACTCCATCCTTCAGGATGCAATATTATGTCTACAATATGATCCATCAAATGAATACGTGTAAATAAATAAGCTGCAGAACGCAAAATCATAGCATTGAGGCAAATACGAAATAAAGAGTAAAATATTTGCGCTGTTATTGGAATTTAGAAACATTAATAAAGTTTTGATAAGTTTAGAAAAGATCAATGAAATCCATTTACTGAACTAAAATATTTTTGCAGAAGTGTATCATAAATGAATATTAAACATCGGCAATAAATACTAATGAAGATGTCATAATTTTCCTGATGTTTAATGATAATTTTAAGGGTGTTCTATCTCTGACCAGCACAGATTAAAAACACTGCCAAAGGCTGTTACAAATTCTCGGAGAATTAAAATCTGGTGTAGGGTGTTTAAGGACAAATTTATGAAACCTGCTAACAAGAAAATACCTCGAATTTATGGACGAAGAAACTATGGATGTTTCGTACATATTTATAAAGAAGATTATTACAGTTACCTGAAATATTAGAAAGTTGACCATAAAGATATGAAAACCATGCTTTTATTTGTACTCCTCTTGATAGTAATTGCTTTCAATTAATAGATTAGGGGCGAAAGTGATATTTTTAATATAACATTTGCTTTTTTTTTTCTCTATGATTAATTTTCATTATACGATGCTTATATAAACAGTAAAAGTTTTTGAAATTGATGTAAGATATTTTTTATTAGAGTAATAATTGTAAAGAGTCCATCTTTTCGTTGATAACAACAGCTGTCAAAACGTGTACGCTGGTGTAAAAATTATGTTACTTTCGTTAAAATTGCACCCATTCTGAGGGTAACTTTTATTTCATTTTCTTCTATATCTCAGCTACTATACTTTTCGTTTTCCAAATCTATTTAGAGATTTTCAGCAATTTCCACAAATAACACTTTTTCTCTTTCTCTAGATGTTTTTCTTTATAGCTGGATAGAGATAATGAATATAAAGAATTAATTATGGTATTAATGACCTCAATAGACTGAAATGGATACCTGAAACACGTTACTGAGATTTAATCCGTGTGTTTCGTCTTTGTAAATCGATTGATGCATCTCAGAATTTCACTCTTTTATTTATTAAAATTTCCACTACAGTAAGATCGAGGGGTAAATGCACTGAACACTGGTAGCTCGGCCCGTGGTTCTAATCCTGGCGAAAGGTCTTAACTGCATGGACGTTTTCGTAGTTTTCCCCATGTGTAACTTATATATGATTTAGATTTATTCGAAAGTCCTCCACGAAGGAGTCCATCTCCTTATGTTGCAACTTATGATCTTTTTTCTTATTCTTATTATTTAAATTTAACAACATCGATAAGTGAAATTTTGCTTACCTTTCTTAATGAATATCCACAGGAACGCTTGGAATTCCTTTCAATTTTTCAGAATTTGTTATTTTATCATCTTCCTTAAAATTTCTCGAAGATCTGGGCCAAACGATGTTATCTTTGACAAGCCAAGGTGGGCCATACCACCACAGTTCATTTTTTGAAAGGGTTTCTACCTTCTGTCCTCTCGTCAATAAGTCCGCAGGATTCTCATGGCTGGGACAATAATTCCACCAATCTGGATAGGTTTTCTCTTGGATTTCTAGACACCTATTTCGTACAAATTGCTTCCATTTTGTCGGATCAGCCTTGACCCAATGTAATACAATTTCTGAATCTGTCCACATATAAATCTTCATTTCTATGTTTTTCAACGAATGTCGGATGTATGTGATGAGTCGAGCTCCTATGACTGCTCCTAAAAGCTCCAGTCGAGGTAACGTAACCCTTTTTATGGGGCAACTCTTGCTTTGGACATAACAAATGATGTTTTTGTTAACTCATTTTCATTGTATCTCAAATATACAACGGCACCATTACTCTTTTGGCTACTATCTGTAAAACAGTGCAATTGAATATTCCACAGATTTCCTTTTGACAGATTGTTGAAATAATGTCTTGGAATTTCAACATTTTTTAATTTAGGAATTTCATTATACCAGGTTTTAAATCGATTCTGCAATTCTTGATCAAGTGATGCATCCCATTAGTAACCTCTTTGCCAACATTCTTGCATCAGCATTTTAGCTGCAACAACAAAGGGAGATATGAAACCGATAGGATCGTATAGTTCGCCCGCAACTTGAAGAATCTCCCGTTTTGTTATTTCCTCAGTCGGATCCTTGAGTAATTCATCTTTGATTCGGGTTTTTCAAATTATTGATAAATCTGAAAACATAAGATGTTATTCTATGTACCTTTTTTATGTCACTAAAGTTCTCGATAGGAATGATATTTTCAACAATACAGTTTGCTGTTAAAATTTCTTGCTTCTTTCCTTTTCGTCATGTTGCAACTTATGATCTTTTTTTCGTATTCTTATTATTTACATTTAACAACATCGATAAGTGAAATTTTGCTTACCTTTCTTAATGAATATCCACAGGAACGCTTGGAATTCCTTTTCATTTTTATCACACAGAAGCTTTATTTACAGCTGTGTACAAGAATTGTATGCTTACATTAGAACATTCATCATGTTTTTCTTTTGGTTGCCACTACATCTATCTCAAAAATCCACAATGCGGTAAGAAAAATATAACAAGTGTTAGCATTTAATTAGTTCCTTTATTAAAAACACATTCCGTCAAACATTAATTGTTAAATACTTGCTTTATTCAGAAACATTACCGTCAACATTACTGCTCAAAAACTTACAGTTCAAAAATATTATCGTTCTGAAAAAAACTGTTGTTGCCAATCGGGGAAATACATTTTAAAATAAAATGTAAAATGCATAAAAATGTACAATTTTTACTTGCAGACGCTTAAACTTATACAAAGTAGTATTTAAAATTAAAAGCGCACAAATAAGATTACGCCTGAAAATTACGTCTATCCACTAGTTATCTATACTTAATACTAGCGTTTACCTGATGTACTTAATCACTCAACTTTGTTGATCCAGTCGTGGAATGACTGGATTAACAAAGAATTAGCTTTCCATATATATGCTTTCTAAATAATAGTTTCATTTTCTATTTAAACTTAATCTTATTCCATTCTGATGGAGGTGTAATGACAATTAGAAAGGACAGAAAAGATATAACGTAAAATTCACAGCTTAATTAAACTGCAAAATATGAAGCAAAACATCCAAATTCTGAAAGTCATATTAATTTTTTATCAACGAAGCATATTTCTTTGGTTGCATTTTACATATTAACAGAAAAACGCTAATTACATTCCTCAAGCATATTCACTTGGGATGATGAAGAAACGTAAATAATTAAAATACACATCTTTTCAAATGTGGAATCAATTTTATTCCGTTACATATTCTGTTCCAAACATCTTTAACAACACAATGATACCATTGAAACTACAATCGAAAAAGTTCCATTTCGGATCTGTTTCCTTCGAAATGCATCGAAATTATTTCCAATTCCCTTAGGTCTCTGGTTGATCCAAGGATGGTTAAAACAGCAAAATCCTTTTAGAAATGCTCCAAACATGGCCCCCTTGGCCTTTGTTGAGGAAGAGATATACCTCACTAGTACTGATCGATACTCCTGAAGGTCTTTAAGGAGATTTACTCAAGTTGTAAAAGTCAAGGGAAATATATACATAGCTCTTGGCTCCAAGACACAGAATATCTTTTTAATGTGTGTGAGTAATGCTGATCTCTCGAAATCTCATTCAATATTCATGAGTGTCCTAAAGAGTGAACTTTATTTCATTTCTATTTTGTATAACAGATTGCTTCTGAAGCTTCCGTAACTAAATTTCCGGAAGTAATTGCAAAGGAATGATAAAATAAGTGTAGCACGTGACTTATATTTCTGAATTTTCCTCTTCCCTTTAAAATACTGTTTGCAAAACCAAGATAGCCTATTAAAATATTCATAGAAATTTTATAAGGAAAGTAGCGAATTAACAGATTGAATAAAACTAAAAGTTTATTCTAATAGTGTCATCACTGTGCTTGAAATAGAAATATGAATAATTTAATATATTTTGCATTCCTTTTTGCAGATTCTAGTAGAAAGCAGCATATTTGTAATAATTATTCTTTAGTTATACTAGCAGTCAAAACTGACTAAAAGCCTGCGCATCCTTCTTGGCCCATGTTACAAAATTCATTCAGGCCTCACTGTCACGCAAAAGTAGTTTCATGCTGTTACAGTTTATGTAGCTGGCCACGAGAGGGCGCAGCGTTTTTTACTTTTAGCTTGTTATATTTTTCTTACCGCATTGCGGATTTTTGAGATAGATGTAGAGGCAACCAGAAAAAACATGATGAATGTTCTAATGAAGCATACATTTCTTGTACATAGCTGTAAATAAAGCTTTTGTGTATTAAAAAAGAAAAGGAATTCCAAACGTTCCTGTGGATATTCATTAAGAAAGGTAAGCAAAATTTCACTTATCGATGTTATTAAATGTAAATAATAAGAATAACAAAAAAGATCATAAGTTGCAACATGGTGCCGAAACCCGGGATAACAGTGATCTTTAGATATATTGTGATTTAAGTATTTATTATGTTCGATTAGTGATTGAATATTGATTATTAAGATGGATAAGTTAAAAGCACTAAAAAAGAAGCGAGGAATTTTAAGAGCATCAGTAACAAGACTGATAGCTATAATGGAAAAGGAAACAGAATCGGATAATATTAAATTTGATTTATTAGAAGATGATTTATCCATCTTAAATGAAAATGAAAACGATATACTAATATTGAACTCTGAAATCGAATCAATCCTAACAGATGAAAAAGAGTACGAAACTGAAATACAGGATAGCTTGGAATATAAAAATAAAATTACGTTGTGTAAATCGAAGATCAGTAGAATATTTAGAAATAGAAAATGTGTTAAATTAAATGAGTTGCCACCTAATTCTGCTACTATAGATACGATAGAGAACACAAATACAAATGGCGCTAAACTTCCGAAACTAACCATGAATAAATTTAAAGGCGAAATATGTGAATTTCAAAGTTTTTGGGCTCAATACGAATCTGCTATACATATTAACTCTGCTTTAAAGGATGTAGACAAATATAATTACCTCACATCTTTACTAACGGACGCAGCTTTAATGTCAATAAAGGGATTACCGTTAGTTGCCGAAAATTATGCTAAGGCAATAAATATTCTGAAAGAAAGGTTTGGTAGAAAGGACATTTTAATAAATGCACATATGAATCGTCTGCTGAATTTAAAGCATTACGTAACTTATATGATATTAAAACATTACGTAACTTATATGATAGCTTGAATTAGAAATTGAAATTAGAAGCCTTGATTCCCTTAACGATACTTCGAATTCTTACAGCTATTTGTTGTGCCCACTGTTAATGAGGATACTTCCTAGCGAATTGGTTTTAGAGTTTAATTGATCTTTAACCCCTGACACAGAAGCCACAGTGACTAACATTTTGGAATTTCTGAAGAAGGAAGTTGAAGGCAGAGAGCGTACGTTTTTCAGAACATCGCCAAACTATTCCGAGTTTAACATTAGAACCGAACAACATAAACATCAATCGCGAGACCTTATTAAAAGTGAGAAATATCATACTGCCTTCAAAAACAAACATTTTGTTCCAGCAGTTGCGTCGTTGAATACGAATACATCAACAGCCGATTGTATATTTTGTGGGAAGATAGAAAATGAATCTTTGAAACATTCTACTTCAAATAGCGCAATTCCAATTGAGGAAAAAAGAAAAAATCTAAAATTGGCTAACAGATGCTATTTATGCTTTCGTGAGTCTCATAAATCTGCCCGTTGCAGCTCGAATATACGCTGTGATTTATGTTCATTAAGGCATAATACTATTTTACATGATAATAAATTTGAAAATAAACAGGAAAGTAAAGGTGAGCTTAAAACAGACACAGTGGTGGCGTCAATTTCGGAAAGAGATAACAAAAATAGGGTTTATTTACAAACTGCAAATGCAATAGCTTTAGGTCAGAATAGAAGAAAAAATGTAAGACTCATTTTCGGTTCTGCCTCTCATAAATCTTTCATCCTGACAGAAGTATCAAAACAATTAAAATTAAGTGTTGTGGGGGAAGAAGAACTTCAGATTTACACCTTCGGCTCTACTGAGCCTAGAGTTAAAAGGCTAAAAAAGGTTAAGGTTATTCTTAAAGATGTATGTGGATCTGGGAAAATAATAATTGAAGCTCTTGAAACTCCAGAAATTAATCAAGCTCTTATTGGTATACCAGGAAAGGAAATGCTTAATTATTGTAAGGAAAATTCGATAAGACTTGCTGATGCTACAGATATAGGTGTCCATAACTCTCAAATATCAGTATTAATTGGTAATGATTATTACTGGAAAATAGTCACTGGGAATTTTAAAAGATTATCAAAGGGTCTTGTTGCCTCTGAAACCTTATTTGGTTATACTATAAGCGGAACTGAAGCATTAAGTAATGTTTCTACACTTCATTACGGAATTACGGTAATGAATGTTGTTGAGAATACTTCACATTTACATGATTTGGAAATTAGTGCAGCTCTAAAAAGGCTATGGGATTTAGATACAATTGGAATACATGACTATTCAGCAAATGAAAATGACACTGAAGTTATGCTTAGATTTGAAGAAACTATTGAATATAAAACCAATCGTTATGAAGTTTCATTACCTTGGAAGGACAATATGAACAAAATGGGTAGTAATTATAACATCGCCTTAAACAGATGGAACAGTTTACTTAGAAGGTTTAAGAAAAATCCTGAAATTTATGACAAGTATTCAAGGGTAATTGAAGATTATCTAAATAAAGGAATAGCTGAAAAGGCTCCGAAGAATTCTGAAGAAAACATCTATTATTTGCCACACCATTGTGTAATCAGAGAAGATCACGATTCTACGAAATTAAGGGTCGTATTTGATGCTTCCTCGGATACTCATGACAGTCTATCTTTAAATGATTGCTTACATTCAGGACCAAATTTAAACCCTGAATTATTAGATTTGCTAATTAAATTTCGTCAACACAAAATAGCATTTGCTGCAGATATCGAAGCTGCTTTTCTACAAATTCTGTTGAAGCCTGAGGACAGAAATGCAGTAAATTTTTTTTGGACATCAAAGGAAAAGGAGCAACCGAGGATTTTAAGAATGACGCGTGTAATATTCGGAGCAACATGTAGCCCCTTTTTACTAGCAGCAACTATAAAGCATCACGCAAGAAAGTTGAAAGCACAATATTCGAAGATCTCTCAGCTTCTTGAAGAAAATTTTTACGTAGATGATTTGATTCATGGTACAGATGATGAAGAAGAAGCTGCAGAAATTTATGAAGATGTGAAAAGAATTATGATGCTTGCTAGTTTCAATATGAGAAAGTGGAGGAGCAATAACGCCCAATTACATGCGATTTGGAATGCAGCTGAAAATACGAAGTTTAATGGAGACGGAATGAATACCACTTTGTTAGGATATATTTGGAATCATGAAGCAGATAAACTGAAATTTCGAATCAAAGATGAATTACTCAAGGATCCGGCTGAGGAAATAACAAAACGGAAGATTCTTCAAGTTGCGGGCGAACTATACGATCCTATCGGTTTCATATCTCCCTTTGTTGTTGTAGCTAAAATTATGATGCAAGAATGTTGGCAAAGAGGTTACCAATGAGATGCACCACTTGATCAAGAATTGCAGAATCGATTTAAAACCTGGTATAATGAATTTCCTAAATTAAAAAATGTTGAAATTCCAAGACATTATTTCAACAATCTGTCAAAAGGAAATCTGTCGAATATTCAATTGCACTGTTTTACAGATAGTAGCCAAAAGGGATATGGTGCCGTTGTATATTTGAGATACAATGAAAATGAGTTAACAGAAACATCATTTGTTATGTCCAAAGCAAGAGTTGCTCCCATAAAAAGGGTTACGTTACCTCGACTGGAGCTTTTAGGAGCAGTCATAGGAGCTCGACTCATCACATACATCCGACATTCGTTGAAAAACATAGAAATGAAGATTTATATGTGGACAGATTCAGAAATTGTATTACATTGGGTCAAGGCTGATCCGACAAAATGGAAACAATTTATACGAAATAGGTGTCTAGAAATCCAAGAGAAAACTGATCCAGATTGGTGGAATTATTGTCCCAGCCATGAGAATCCTTCGGATTTATTGACGAGAGGACAGAAGGTAGAAACCCTTTCAAAAAATGAGCTGTGATGGTATGGCCCACCTTGGCTTGTCAAAGATAACAACGTTTGCCCCAGATCTTCGAGAAATTTTAAGGAAGATGATAAATTAACAAATTTTGAGAAACGAAAAGGAAAGAAACAAGAAATTTTAACAGCAAACTGTATTGTTGAAAATATCATTCCTATCGAGAACTTTAGTGACATAAAAAAAGGTATATAGAATAACATCTTATGTTTTCAGATTTATCAATAATTTAAATAACCCAAAACTAAGAAGAATTGGACCTGTTAAGGCTGAAGAGATGAATGAAGCAGAGAATTTCTGGATCAAGAAAACTCAGGAAGAAAATTTTAAAGAAATAAGGAAATTAAAGATGAAACAAAGCATACATAGTTCGAAAATATTTACATTAAATCCATTTGTAGACTCAAATGGAATACTCAGAGTAGGAGAAAGGCTTCAAAATGCTGGGTTAAGCTATAATCAAACATACCCAGCAATACTATCTGAGAAGTCGCATTTCACAGATCATATCATTAAAGATTGTCACGAAATGCAAGCACACGCTGGTGTAGCTGAAACTTTAACCCTTTCACAACCAGTTTTTTCTTTAAAAAAAAAAAAAAGATAAATTAGGGGTTTATTAGGTAAAATAAAGTAGAAATAGCAATATTCTGCCCAATTATAAGCAAAAATTTACTGTAAGGGCCATTTTGGAGGTGACACATATGTGTCCCACTGGTCTTTTTAGTTGGGACACATGTGTCCCATTGGGGTTGAAGTGACAATATAAAACATAGTGAAAAGTTCAGTTTTCTAGTTCTAAATGAATTTCACAATACTTTTGAAACAGTTTTATCAGAAAACATCTACCTACACAACATTATTTATGAAATTTCTATGTATGGTACATTGCAAAACAGTTTTTACATAGTGCAATTTTACACATGGCGCAAACAGTTTTTGTTCGGGTTTCTTTATTTTGTTTGGCACAGCGGGCACATCTTCTTCTTGTTGGCCCTTCTAATGGCAAATGATCTCCAACATTCAACATCAGTTTTGTTGCATTTGACGGTCGACCTGATTTCTTCCTCTTGACAATTGCATTTTCTTTGCCATGAGCAATCATTAATTCGGCTAGGGGGACAATGTATTGCAAGAGAGGTATTTTCCTATGTTTGGTTTCTTGAAACAATATGTGTGCATTCACAACAGCTGTCATCAAAAGTTTATAAAATACTTTTTTCCACCATTTTGTAGATCTTCTGTCAAAATCATATAGGCATATCTTTTGATCAGACAAATCTCTTCCTCCCATAAATCTGTTATAGTCGGCAATAGCGGTAGGACAATTTGTCATTACTTTTTCTCCATCTTTCTGCTTGCGTTTTACTTGTATGACATCAGGTCCGTGGCAATTACTCAGAATCAGAACTTCCTTTGAATCTTGCCATCTTGCTGCAAGAGTTCCTCTTCTATTCTGGAGAAATTCTGAATCACCTTTTTGAAGTTTTTCGTCAGAGAATTTTGGCATGTCTTTTCTACGAGAAATACAAGTACCAACAGAAGGATAGGATATGTTATCCATTAAGTTTACACTTGTAAAAAATCTATCAAATGTAAGTGTAACATCTGGGTTACGTATTGTTGAGGAAAGTTTTAGAACAACTCTTTCTCCAAGTATTGTACCCTCATGATCTGTATTATCCATGTCTTTGCCAGAATATATATTGAAGTCATAGGTGTAGCCCGTAGCAGCATCACATCTCTCCCACACTTTGATTCCCCGTTTTATTGGCTTTAGGGGTAAATACTGCTTTAGGCTAGAACGACCTTTGAATTTAGCCATGGATTCATCGATGCTTTGAAAGGGACTATCTTCGCGAGCTTGCATAAATGTCCTTTTGAAACATGCCACCACTTCATCCATATAATATGTCTTTGGAGCATTCGCATCTTTTTCTGGATCATTGAAGTACATTTTTGCAAAGAGCAATAGGCATCTGTTACGGGAAATCGCATTTTTGATAGCTTCGTTTCCCAATGAAGAATTGCTGGACCAATAATCTGAAAAGTTCGGTACTTGATTATACGACATGACAAGCATAACTCCCAACACAAGCAGAATTTCTGAAGGGTCTGTGTCAGGAATATCTACTTTTTTTTCATGGCTCAGTATTTCAAGGCGCTGGTTGGTACATTGAGAAATAAAAATAAGAAGACTTCGTGGAAATACACATGAGAAACATTCTAATTCATTAGAGGATCTGTTGATTTTGGCCAGTATTGCAGTTGGACGGTCTTTAGATACATGGAGCCGTGGCTCAAAATTTGGACCAACATTTGACCAAATGAGAGGATCAGTAGGTTTTGAAATAGTTTTTTTTTATGTTTATTTTTTGCCTTGCACTTATATTTTGATACCTGCTCCGCTTCATCGGGTGAGAAATCATCAGAGTCCGAGTCAACGGAGGGTTCTGATGAATGCTCAAGACATGACAGCTTTCGTTTCGGTGCCCTTGATGTTTCTGAATTTTCTCTCAATTCTTCACAGCTATCACTGTCTGAGGAACTAGGGACATATTCCTTGTCTATATCTGAATCGTCCAATTCATCACTTGAATCCGGTTCATTCAATAATTTAATTATTTCTTCCTTTGTCAATCCCTTCCTGCGATTCATGATATTGCTATGCCTAAAAATACAGAAATGACCACTTTGAGAATGAGGCATAGATATATTTCAATAACCACTGGGACAATAATGTCCCAATAAAACAGACCATTGGGACATATATGTCCCATAATATTATTTTTTTTCAAAATCTACAATGAAAATTCACTTACTTCAAATAAACTGCTTGATATGGCAAAAACAGACGAAAATCACATACAACGAAAACAGCACGTGTGTCCACTCATGTATCTTCGCCTAAAATGGCTGCCAGAATGTCCAAACTTTCCCGCTTGTCAAAACTGTTACGATAAAACAAAGAGCTCACAGGGCACTAGTGTCATCTATCGAGAAAAAATTACACTAAAAGGTAGATGTAATCACAGGAAACCAGTGGGACACTCGCGGCAATAACTTTTACGCTTGTTTTTCCCATTGGGTGATTTGGAAACATTTGCGGGATATATATGTCCCGGTGGGGCCGAAAGGGTTAACTCAAATTAGGGAAAAATTTTGGATACTTAAGGGTCGACAGCTTGTAAAGAGTAATATTAACAAGTGTGTGATTTGCTACAGATTTAAAGCTAAGCCACTAAGTCAGGATATCGCTCCTTTATCAATCGAAAGAATAACAGAGGCAAATCCCTTCGAAGTTGTAGGACTTGATTTTGCTGATCCTATGAGTACAAAGGATGAAACTGGGAAAGCTTATATTGCTCTGCATACATGCGCTGTAACCAGAGCAGTGCATCTGGAACTTGTGTCTAGCCAAACAGCAAACAATTTTCTTCTATCCTTTGGAAGATTTATTTCAAGAAGAGGACCTTCAAAAAACCTTCAAAAGAGCAGACAAGGATTTACAAAAACTATGGATTACCATCAAGGACACAGAAGTTCAAAATTATTTTGGTAATAAAGGTATTGAGTGGAAATTCAATGTCGAGAAGGCGGCTTGGTGGGGCGGT
This sequence comes from Stegodyphus dumicola, assembly GCF_044657685.1. NCBI lineage: Eukaryota > Metazoa > Arthropoda > Arachnida > Araneae > Eresidae > Stegodyphus > Stegodyphus dumicola. The sequence continues at coordinate 78,453,544 of NC_140772.1, read as the reverse complement.
TTCTGGGAAAGGCTTATTAGATCTATCAAGTCATGTTTGAAGAAAATACTCATGAAGGATTCACTTAAATTTGAAGAGCTGGAAACAGTTTTAATTGAAATTGAGGCGATATTGAATTCGCGTCCACTGACGTATGTTTATAGTGAAGTTGGAGAACCAGAACCGCTGACGCCAGCTCATTTTCTAGTTGGACGAAGACTGACATCCTTACCATCTGGCAAAATTCTTGAACCTGATTCAACTAAAGAAAATTTAACAAGGCGATATAAATACCGGCTAAGGTTATTAGAAGAGTTTTGGAAAAGATGGAAAAGAGAATACTTACTTGAAGTTAGAAACGTGAAACAAATTCAGAGAGGTAATGCCGTAACAGATCTTTTGAAAGGCTCTGTAGTTCTAGTACATGAAGAAAAATTACCAAGATTATTATGGAAGATGGGAGTTGTACATGAGTGTCATCCAGGACGAGATGGGAAAATAAGGGCTTGCACTGTCCGTTTAGCTAATGAACTCCTCTTCGTCGTCCTGTGCAGTTATTGTACCCATTAGAAATGACTTGAACTCTTTGAACTAAATACAATGAACTTAAATTGCGAACACTGCATCTATGAACATTTAAACTTGTAGAACATTAAAAACATTTAGTGTTTAGGATAACTTCAGAATCCAATCCTTTGATGAACCAAGAGTTCATCGAGGGGGAGGATGTTATAGTTTATGTAGCTGACCACGAGAGGGCGCAGCGTTTTTTACTTTTAGCTTGTTATATTTTTCTTACCGCATTGCGGATTTTTGAGATAGATGTAGTGGCAACCAGAAAAAACATGATGAATGTTCTAATGTAAGCATACATTTCTTGTACATAGCTGTAAATAAAGCTTTTGTGTGATAAAAAAGAAAAGGAATTCCAAGCGTTCCTGTGGATATTCATTAAGAAAGGTAAGCAAAATTTCACTTATCGATGTTCTTAAATGTAAATAATAAGAATAAGAAAAAAGATCATAAATTGCAACACATGCACCATATATCAAAAACAAGAAGTTAATGTTAAAGCTAGAGAAGCTTTCATGAAGAAAGCATACATTAACGCTGTGTCTTGTACATAATTAACTCCAGCTGTTTTTATTAGCTGTTAAAGTTAATTAATCGTCGTGTCATCAGTGTGTGTTTTACGAAATTAGAGATAGTGTAGCCATCCGAAGTTAGAACTTTATTGTAAATGTTACCGGCAAAGTTTGAAATCCGGCATTGTATAGAATGCCTAGGCATTATGTATAATGCCTAAAACTAGTCGGCAATGTGTGAAGCGATTCATATTCTACATATATCCTAGTCATTCTATAGAGTGCCAAATGACAAATCGGCAAAGTATGAAATACAATTCCGGTTCATTTCGAAGAACCAGAACTACATATAAGAAGCTTATAAATGATGTAAAAAGGCCAAAATGACTAAAACTGCTGTAAAATAAAAGAAGGAACCACGGGACTACTAGCCGCTTAAACGCTAGGATGTGATGTTTGTGGAAAACAGAAGTACCCTGTTAAAGAAAGAGTCGGTACTATACAGTATTACGTCACGGATCCTGAGTTATTTTCCGTATTTCATGAAAACTCATTTGATTACTGGACAAGGACGTGACAGAATGTTGAAAGAATGTTCAACAAATTACAAAACCTTTACACGTAACCATATTGAGCTGTACAACCGCCTTTGTGAGCCCTGCCAGGAAAACAAACTGGTATTAAAGAGGCCATTGATGTGAAACGCATGATTGTTTCTGAATGTAATTTCAGTTGTCAAGTAGATCTTACGGATTCCTAATCTCAGCCAGACAGCAAACTTACTATGTTGTATCAAGATTATTTCACTATTTTTTTGCGTATTTCGAATAAAAACTTTTTAATGGCACTCTTTCATTAATTTTTCAAAATAACATTTGTATTTCTGAGGAATGGACGTCTTTTAAATAATAACCTTATCATAAACATTTTTCATACTTTGCCTAAAAAGCATTTGTCAATCTATAAAATGCCTAGGTATTATATACAATGCCCAGGGAAAGTATGTAATAATTCTCATATTTCATACGTTGCCTAAATTCGTTCGGCATTGTATACAATGACTAGGCATTCTATGGAATGCCGGCATTCCATACTTTGCCAGTAACATAAATATTTCGAATCTTTGTGATTACAACAAGTATCTTCATTTTGTAATAATGTGTGTACGATAGGTCTATTCCTTAAGTGTAATAGTAATTCACTAGGAATGGGTAAATTAATCTTTATTTGATTTTAATTTGGTTTGTGATTGCTTTGAAAGTTAAATAATATTTAAGGGCTGTAAATTGCTAAGATAATGCTTTCTGTGTATCCATTACGCTGAAAAATCAGTTACGATATTTCATACCACAGAAGTTATAACGTAAGAGCAAGAGTGTTGTATTTGCTTCGTATTTAAAATTGTCGAAAATGCACGTCTTCTGCAAAAAGCAGAAATTAACCGACAAATAAAAATTGCATATTTATATACGCCAAGCATATTTATGTATGTATGTATAACACAGCACCAGTATGTATGTGTATATGTGTCCTAGGTTTTAAAATGTGCATATTCTTTTAAAATGTTTTTGTTTTCTAAATTCAGATACACACACACATACACACTCATATATATATATATATATATATATATACATACACATATTGTATGTATATATATATATATATATATATATACACTAGGTCTTACGTCTCATTACTTGTTAGCTTTACTATTTCTATTTCAATTCTATATACATACACATATATACACATACATACTGGTGCTGTGTTATACATACATACATACATATATAAGTATATAAATATATGTACATGTAATAATTGCACAAATTTTGGAAGCACTGATGTAAGAACATTGAGACGTAGATGCGTAGAAATAATGATGGAGATACTTGATACTTAGAGCGTCCACCATTTTAAAGAAGAAACAGTCGAGCCGGATTATATTCCATATTTATTTAAATTCCCATTGGTGGCCACAATTCACATGGCACTCAAATCGTGCATACTTCCAGAACATTTACAATTTTGATGCTATACCGGTAGAAGCTATGATAGAAGCACAAAGATACCATCATATCATAGAAGTGCCCCAGATTTATACCACAGAAGATACCACAGATCTTCATACTCAGTACTTCATACTTCTTAAATAATATCATTCTATACTTCATATATACTTTCAGAAGATACCACAAATCTCCATATATTACTTTCAGAAGTAATTGAGTTTTATTTTTATAAGTTTAAAACTTATAAAAATCTCAGAAAAACAATCAAGGTAATTTCTGTCCAAAGTAAGCAATGCAGAAAAATGCAAAAAATAAGAGAAAATTTGATCCAAAAAGCATAAAAATTAAAAATTAAAAAATAAAATGATGAGTTACTTTTAAAATTTGTAGCATTAGACCAACGAAAGGTTTGATATGAAAAGTTTATTAGAGTTTGTATATACCAATATGTATATATTTATATATAATGATATAGAGAATAATGATGACTTAGGTGTTCATTCATAATTAACAGCAAACCTGGCAGCCGATTTTTTTTCAAACTCTTACATTTTTGACAGATTTGCGATAAGCGGAAAAGCAGCAAGCAGTATTCAACCTTGGATGAGGCTTAGAAAGAAAGTGCATTGTCTTCAGGACAATAAATGTATATCATGAGTAATCTACAAATTTTAAAATCATGCGTCTTCCAGAGTTTTTATTACAAATTACCATTAAAAACGTATGCACTGGAAATTTAGACACTGAATATATACCTGGCTTTCTTTCCGCATGCTTTGCCAGAGTACAGTATCCTGAAAAAAACAGTGAAATGGCGAGATTTGCTACTTCTATTATCATCACTATAGATAAAGAAAAAAAAAAAAAAAAAAAAAAACAGAAAGTATTACTGTTTAAAATTTTTTTTTTTTTTTTTTTTTTTGTCATTACGAAGCCTCGTTTAAACTATTTTGTGTTGAAAGTTTTATAGCAAAATGTATGCTGAATGTAAACGAAATGCTCGAAATACGTTATGCACTTTAATATTATGTGATATTCCTATCTAACTGGGATGTAACGCAAGATTAAAGATTTTAATATCTGTCACTAGAAGTTCTTTTTTTCGTAACAGTATGTAATTATGCAAAACATATTTGTAAAAAGAGAATCCCGCATTCAAATAATAATAATAATGGTCATATGTGCATTCAAAAGGTTATGAGTATTACTTTCTCATAGACATTACATCCAAAGCTGCATTGTTGAAAAGAAGTAATGTTATAGCTCTTAAAGAAATATTCTCTACGCTATTCTTTAACTTCCGCTTAATTATGATCACTGGTTTCTCTTTTGCAGTAGAATTAGAGCTTTTGAAAATCATTTGTTATACTTGCCGTAATTATAATAATAAAGTAAATAAATAAATGAATAAAATATTTGATATAAATGTAAAGTTACGCAGATGACTTCATGCAACAATATTTCTCTTTTGTTTACCGAGGGTGTGTCGATTTATTGTCCTTTAGAAATATATAACTGTTAGTTTAAAACTATTTTTATTGAAACTAAAGCCTCCCAAACAGTGTAGTGGTTAGAGATTCCTAATGCGGTACCGAGTTGAATTGAGATGAGTTGAGTTGAGAGCAGAATCTGGACACCCGTGCGGCTTACTAAGACTATTCGGGTCTAGTCCAGGTTCCGCAACTATCCGGGGCAACACCTCACACGGGGCCTATAAGGGCATACATTGGTCCTGTATACATGCTTACATAGTTCATAACATATGCTTATAGTTACATAGTTCATAATGTATGCTTACATAGTTACATAGTTCATAGTACATGCTTATATACAAGTAGTTTCATAATATTTGCTTACATAGTTCATACATATACATGCTTACATAGTTCATAGTTGCTTACATAGTTCATTCTTGCTTACATAGAATGCGGTGCCGAAGAGTCCGGGTTCAAATCCCGGAGAAGGCATGGATGTTTGTAAACGTATAGTGTTTTTGTGGCATGGAAGTACTCAAAATATATGGCTAGCCGAAAGTACTCTCGTGTGCTTTGGTGTAAGGGATATCGCTTTGATGAAGAGCACCTCAGAACCCCGCCGGGATGCTCTCTCTCAAAACTGGGGTGGAATTAGAAGTCAAGCCTCTTTGAAGCTCTGACAACCGTTCTTATACATGGACAAGACAACAACAGTTCACATTACTACATTTCGAGCGTAATAGGCTTATTCCTTTACCTCATAGAGTATGAAATTTATAATTCGGATTAGGAAATAATTAGGATGTGGAAAATCCTTGGCCACAATAATTTAAAAAGTCACTTGTATTGCACTTTGCTTTGAAAAGCAAATAACGTTGGGGAAAATGGTAAATTAACCTGGCTCCCGAACTAAAAAAGGTGGTGGATGACAATCCTCCACAACCAGGATTTGGCGATTGGGTATCCTAATCCGCAGTCGCTCTAAAAAGGGGGGGGGGAGTATATTAGGTATTTATCCTGCCTTCTTAGCATTCCTTCGTAGTGTAGTGGATAGCACGCTCGACATGTATTCGAGGGGTCCGAGTCTCAGCGTAGGCATTCTTCTTTTTTCATCTCTCCTACTTCGAAATAACCTAACCTTCTACACTGGCGCCAGAACTAAAAAGGGTGGTGGATGATGATTCTCCAAGACCAGGATATGGCGACTGGGTTCCCTAATATCGAGTCGCCCTTTAAAGGGGGGTATATAAGGTATTTCTCCCGCCTTCTTATCCTGTCTTTGTGGTGGTGTGGTCAGCAAGCTCGTCCCGACGAGGCATTGCTCATTTTTCATCTCTCCTGCTTTCAAAATAACCTAATGCCTCTTCAACTTCAAAGCAAACTTTAGTATATACATATATATATATAAGAACAAGTTTATGACACATTTCAAAAAGCGGGTAATGTAGCATAACAGTATGTGAAAAAGAATTACATCTTTGCAATTAAATTTTTAAATCTTTATAAATTTCTTCGATCAACAGCTAATAATATTTAATATTATGATTTAGATTTTCCTATTTTATATATCTATACATAATTCATCTTTATTGATTTAGCGTAAAATAAGTACGTCGGTTTTAAATCATATGAAACACAGAAAGCGACGTGATTTAATTATTTGTTATTTAGTACAAAGAAGTTCTTTCAATGGACTCACATTTTAGAATAGAGTAGAGTCACAGAATGGAGTGTTCAAGAATGTGGAAAGAGTGAAAGAAAGATACATTGTTCAAAATGCGAAAATTCTTTTTCAAAGACGCAACATGCTGTTCATTGTCAAAAGTAAGTGGGAAGGTTTGCAGCTGATAAATACAGAAGAAGAAAAGAAAATCCCTAGGGTGAACACAACCCTATCAGTAAAAGAATGCCCAATGCCATGAAGTGAAGAACTCTGTGGAAAGAAGTCGTGAGATAAAACGAGAAAAAAGGAGAAGTAAAATAAAATATATATATGTAAAAAGAGAGCAAACAGAGGGGACAGATACGAAAGAAGAAAATAGACCAAGAAAAATAAAACACAAATTTAGAGACTTAGCTAAAGTTTCGCAGATTCGGAGCAATCACGAAATGTAAACCGTTTACAAGAAAATTTTCATTCTCTGTAGATCGGTAAAAGAAGAGGTACTTAACTGCCATACGGTAAATTTGAGGTTTCGTAAATACTTTAAAAGGTATCTGAATTTGGTACTTTCGCGTGATACAGTTAAATGTTGTAGAAAGGGAGAATTAGAATTGATTTTTCAATATTTTAATTTGTAAGCTGCTTACAGAACTTAAATTTTTAAAACTTTCATGGTATGCACCTGAATACACAGACACACACACAGATATATGTACAGTATATATACAGGGCGGTCATGAAAAATGTCCTCGATATATGAATCCCCAGAGGCCTTATACGCTCAACCAGCCTAAGTGCTATTTCTGATGTTATTTGAAGGTGTGCGCTTAAGATTGTGGATCATTTAAAACGATTTAGATTACAAAGAAAACATTTCGAAAAATTACCCCCACCGTTTTTCTACACAAACTGATCAGTGCATTGAAAAACCAGAATTGGCTAGAAAAGTTTCTTTTTTCTTCTTCCTTGTATGGCAGGCACTAGCCATTTTAGGAATTGTGGATCTGAACAGTATATTCATTTTGTCCTTATACCCCTAAATGATACGTAACAAAAGACATGATTTTGACTGCCTTTACAGAATGAGCTTTATTCTGTCATACTAAGGGTATTTTTTATCCATATTTAAGTTTCTCACTTCCACTTAATGCCTGTTCTTCTTAAAGCCGTAATATTTATTACATTTTAAATGACTTAAATCTCCTTTTACAAATTTTGTAAAGTTATTAGTTAATCTTTGGTTTATTTGCACGTTTGCTTATTTATTGATAAGTTTTCATCGAAAGTTTTCATTTTGATATTTAAACAAAGTTTTTTTGCTCAATGTTAGAATTAAGTTTTAAGAAAGAATTTTAATGCATTTTAAATGTGATGAATAAAATTGAGAAGCAAATAATGTATTAATAGTATACGGGAAAATGATGATAAAACTAACAATGTAAACCTTATTTATGTTTTAATGTAGCAGTTTAAATGAGTATATTATGATAAGTATAAAGATGTGCAATAAATGCAGAAAACCCCTTCATGAAGTGTTTTGTGTAAATATGATCCGAATTTTTTATATAAGCAGTTCATCTGCAAAGCTTTACGAATGAATCTGAAAAAAATCTAAAATTCAATTAATCAGCATCCGTACTTCTTAATTCAATGCTATTCTTACTTCTTAGTTCTTCATTATTTTCATTTTAATATTCAGTTTTTGTAATCCGTACAAGGCTTGGGAAGTCCTGCTTGATTTCCTAGTTAAGCTCTTCGACTTTTCGAATTCTGTTCAAGTTTCAGGTTATGATTCTTTGAATCATTGCTATTAGAGTAATGACCTTGAAGATGAAACTCGAGGTGACTTTATTTCATCGAAGAGAAAAGTAGTACTTATTTGCCAAATCACATGAATAAAGGTAGTGTTTGAGAATTTTTATACTTATTTTGGTTAGAAATTGCTTGTTGAGAATCGAATTTTGTAACGAAGCATTATCATGAGCAGAAACCAGTTATTGCGGACTTTAAGCCTCACTTTCTTCTTTATTCATCATAAAAAAATTATATACTAAAAGAATCTTATTAACAGAAGCAATTTTAAAACATTGTCTCTTTTCAATGAAAAACAGTCGCCCAACATGGTATTTACGCGATATTTCTGATGCTGAAGTTTTGCGGCCGCGGTGAAATGTCTTCAGCTTTAGAAGATGAGTGACGTTTTATCTCGGAATCATGAACGAAGCTTCAACTTTCATCTGCTGGCGCCATTTGTTTGAAATGTTCCAGATTAATATATCTACTATTTGTATTTGATTATGACACATATATTCGACTTTCTGTTTGTTCTGCAGTAAGTGTATAAGGGATGAAAGAAGACCACTTTTTTTTTTCTTTTTTCATCGACTACATTTTTAGCAGTGTCTTTATTGATATTAAGTATACGAACGATCATATTAAAAGAAAAACGACGATTATTTACCAAAAATTATCAAATTTTTTCATGTTTTTCATTCAAGACTGTGAAGGGCTACCAAGCATAGATTATCCAATCACATCATCGCGTCCATCAGGAAATCATTGTACCAGTAAAAAAAATGGCTAATATTAATGCTTCTCTTGTTACATGTACGCTTGACATAACATCTCAAATGACTTTGTTGTTCGTCCATTCTTATCATTTGCTTAGCTTTTTAATTTATGGTAGCAAATGTTCATTAGATTAAAGAAAGCGATTGATTGTACAGAAAATTCTTTTCATAAGCAGGTAATGTATTAAAAACAGCAAGTAGAGATGTAAGGGAAATTAATGTTGTCTGTTTATTGTTTAGCAGGCCTTGCTGGAATTTTTATGTAATTAATCCTATGACTTTCAAGATATATTAGAAAAATGTATTCATGAAATTTTGCATATGTAATTATTCGCATTAATTTTATTTAACGATATGTTAGAAAATTAGAGAATTTGATGCAATTTCGAAAGGTCAGGATTTATGAGACTTTAAGATTAAACCTTTCCCTTTTTAACGCATTACCATAATTCCTATGTCTGCAAACGTTGATTTGATGAGTATTCATATCAGGGGTAGGTACCATAATGGAAAATATCAGTAATGGAATAGGATTAATGCTTAGCAGTGTAATTTTAAGCGGCTGTGACAAATAGTATATTTTGTATTTCTTCTTCACCTACGAATGCTTTTTTATTTCTAAGTATATGTTCTCATTTTTTATATATAATAGGAAAATATAATTTAATATATTAATATATAATATATGACATTAAATATAATTTAATATCATTTGAGACTTTAATGAGCTTTTAATTTATATTAACTGAAATAATGACTTTGCATCCCTCAAAGTGTAAAGCGCATATGACGTTATAGCTGACATGACGTTAAACACACAAATAGCTTTAACCAAACCTTGTGCTTCCTTTGGTGCAGTTAATATTACCAATAAAAGCAGAGTCTGCATCTGTTTTCGCGTTGGAAAGATAAAAACTAAATTCGCTTAAGATACATAAGAAATTGGTTTGGGATAAATAAACGTCTCCTTTTCTGTAACCCATGCTTTTTGAAAAATTATTAGTTTCTATACAAAATTTGATGTTTATTATTCTGATTTTATGTTTAACTCTCTTATTAATTTTATTATTTGAAAGATCATCAGGCATATGGTTTCAATCACAGAAATAAAATTGCTATTATTAAAGAAAAGTTATCTTACGTAATTTACAAGGCTATGCACTGCTAGACGGGTAAGCAAGATAAGAAATACATTTATTTAAATTGAACAAACTAACGGTCTTCGTAAAGAACAGAAAAAAAATAAAATCATTTTAAGAAAACTAGATTTATGTTAAAATGCTTGTGCAGAACATTCGAATTGAATAAGATGGAAATGGCCTCATATCTTCTTAGATTTCTTACATTTGTGCAGAATATTAACAAAGACTTTCATTATAGTATAAGAGATGGATCGAACTCCGCTTATAGAAGCCATGTTTTATTCATATAATACAAAGACATCAGTGAGGGAAATAATATTTATATAAGAATTTGCTTTCTTTATTAATAAGGAATTTCTTTATTAATAAGTTCTCTATAAATATAAAGCCATTTAAAATCATAAAAACAACCTTGTATTTAGCGTAAGTATATTTAAACACTCAATCGATTTCGAGGGCAGCTAAAGGTCTCTCCTCATCAGGAAAAAGAAATATATAGAAAGAAGAAAAATAAAGGGGAAGGAGTCTCAGAAACACGTGGTCCTTATTAGCACTGCACATGGTTATAACCGAATTTTTAATCAGAGTTACACTGGCCGCCTACTTTTACTGAGCCAGTCTATCTGATTAAACAAGTAAAACAAAGGACAAGAAAAATTAGCGAAGTTAAAAATAGGGAGCGAGGGGCAACTGCACCTGCAAGCTCAAAATCTGAACTTCGAACTCTGATTAAAAAATCCGGTTATAACCATGTGCTGTGCTAATAAGGACCACGTGTTTCTGAGACTCCTTCCCCTTTATTTTTCTTCTTTCTATGTATTTCTTTCTCCTGATGAGGATGGACCTTTAGCTGCCCTCGAAATCGAATGAGTGTTTCAATATACTTACGCTAAATACAAGGTTGTTTTTATGATTTTGATTGTCACATTGGCGTGTTTCTCTTCTAATCTATAAAGCCATTTCTTTTCACTTTCTGTGTGCAGTCAAACTGGAATATATGTATACTGCTGGCCAATAATATTGTTATACGAGAAAAAAAAGAAATAGCGGCTTTTTATTTATTGTACATATATAGTATGATGAGAGTAATAAATGCTGAAATCTGTTTTTGGTTGTTTGAGTTACACAGCATGCCGAATTCAGTGCACAGATTTGCCATCTCTTGCTGCAACAACGGCTAGAATCCGGCTGAGTATCCAGTCATTTACGTTTTATTTTGCATTTGTTTTACAGTTATAAATGCATGGCGTAAAAAATGTTGCTAGCATTTTAGTAGAAAATCTAATAGTGCTTTAATTTATAAGTTCATTTAATAGTCAACATTGCATTTTCACGGAACTTATCACGCACTGATATTCGGATTAATGTTCGTAGTATCTCTTTTTATATTGCGAAAATGACTCAAACTACAATTAGCCTCGAGTATTAGGAATTTACAAGCACCTGTGGACTAAGAGAATTCAAATGTATATTTTTTTTTATTGAGCTGAGAATAACTGGATGTGTTACAATGAATCTAGTATTTTCTTATCTCTATGGTTACATTTCTTTGATTTTGAAAGTGTAAGATTCAAAATATATATTGTGATTGATCTGATTATACATATTGCTAACATTAAAAATCCTATATGAATAAATTAAAGTTAGTAGTTGTGAATAAGATAAATTCATTTTGTTTGAAGAGGATTTCTTGTGCAGGCAATACCTTCAAGAATGAATAGTTATTAATGTGAAATTTAACTTTCTAAATGTGTAAGAATGCAAATTAGGAAAATTCACTGTGCCTTGTTTCATAAAGGACAGTGCATTGGTTATTAATATAGAATATATTTGTATAGATTATATTTATAGATAATATTTAAAGATTGCAATAAAAATGCTAAGACTATTTACATCTATTATTTACATATGTAATTATGCTTATATTTGACTTGAATTATGACCTTGAACTATGTATTTTGCCTTATTTTATGTATTGTTTCCACTGTTTTGCCTTTTTTTTATTTTATGCATTGTTTTACTTTCTAGTATTTTACTTCTTATTACTTTTAGTATTTGTAACCACCTATCCATTACTCTGTAAATATGTAACTGGAATTGTTCTTCACGCCCGCAATGCACCCTTCTTCCATCATGCACTATCGTCTTCGTCCAGCATTTGTTTGCACTGCCCCCAGCAGTCGTCTTGAGCACAATATGTATTTATAAGTGTGTCTTTTGTTCAAGTTATTTCCGTCAGCGGGGCTACCTGGCCGATATGCTAACTACCCAGTGGACCGGCTGCCTCGCTGTCGGTGGAAAGAAAGAAAGGAAAGTATCGTTGTTTATAGACATGTTCGAACTATTAAAAACCCTTTCTTCTTATGTCCGGAGTCTCCAGGTAGGATTTTAGATGATTATTAAACATAAATTTGTAAAGAATAAATTATTCTAATAAATCAAAATATATTCGTAGCGTTAGAATAATATTAATCTCGACAATGAAAAGAACGTGTTTGTTAACTTGCGAAATAGAAAGTAAGAGTTCTTTTTTAAAGTCCCGCACAGACGAGATTCTTAGCACTCATGGACTAGAAGGAGAAATTAGGACATGATATCAACATCGATGTTGAAGAAATATTCAATAAAGTTAAAAAACCGCACACTTTGAACGGCGTCATTTCAAAATTAACCTACATTACATAATTTTTACATAGCCAATGACGCAAGCTCCTACAAAAATGCTTCAGCTAATAATAATTTTAGACATTAATTACCAAACAAAACAAAAAAAAATTAAAAATCAATAAAATTCTGAGTTCCATCCCGAAGACCCCATGAATTCCTGGGGTATTTATAGGATTCCTTGCCAGTGTGGTTTAATTTACATTGAACAAACTAAGAGAGCATTAAAATTTCTCGTCAAGGAACATGAGACATATGTTAGAAAAAAGGAAACACAGAAGTCTCCTGTTGCCCAATATTATTGGTCCGAAAATCACACTTTCAATTTTTCTGCTACAAAAATCATTTAAAGAACATCTTCCATTGGAGAACTGGATTTTCTGGAGGCATTTCACATTCAAAAAAATCTTTCTGTTCTAGTTAACGGTCCCAATTCCAATCCATCTTTACCTTCGCCCTTTAAAGATATTATGTTTTAGTTCTGGTTTCATCAACAGATGGCGCCACTGGCTTACCTCCTGTCCAGGCGTTTTTTATCTAATCATTATATCCTATCTTGTTCATTTGCGTTTTTGCAGCTGATGATGATGGTTCGGTAAAACCATCGAAACTAGCCCTGTGAAAATTTGAAAATATAACGCTGATTTTTGTTGTTTGACTTCTGAATTAGCTATGATTTAATGTCCATGCATCATGAACTATGAAATATAAAATTTGTATATACGAGATTTTTAGCTTTGGCAATGAACACTGACATATGTTAGTGTCATTTTAGAGGTTATAACTGAAAACAGTATCGTCTTTCTCTTATATCCTATCTTGTTCATTTGCATTTTTGCAGTTGAGGATGATGGTTCGGTAAAACCATCGAAACTAGTCCTGTGAATATTTGAAAATATAACGCTGATTTTTGTTGTCTAACTTCTGAATTAGCTATGATTTAATGTCCATACATCATGAACTATGAAATATAAAATTTGTATATTCGAGATTTTTAGCTTTGGCAATGAACACTGACATACGTTAGTGTCATTTTAGAGGTTATAACTGAAAGCAGTATCGTCTCTCTCTTATTTATAAAACTGAGATTAAAACTATAACTGAGATTAATCTTGTATATCTTAAAATCGTCAATGGGTAAATTTCAAATATTTTAAGAAACGTTTTCAAGAATGTTTACTGCAATATATTTGAAAGTATTTATTTCAAAATAGAAAAGCTATACAAATGTGAGCTTAGATATTGTTCACAAAATTTTCGTATTTCTTGTCCTATATTTCAAGAGCACAAAGGACGTTGTGTTACGTTTGAGGTAATGAAATACGTATGTTCTTTCATGTAAATGAATATTGTTAAAAAATAATAATTCTACAATGTTGAAACACAGCAAAAATATTTTTATTTCCTTGGTAAATTGAAAGATATTTTGTACTGTTTTAATACACAGTGAACATTAAAATACATTTCATCAGACTTTTGCAGATTTTACATTATTTTTATGTTCTCTTTGATTTGTTTTTACAAAGTTTGCATTATTTATCTTTTTTATAATCTTCTATGTTTATTTCAACTTTACTTTGATTTCGATTTCATAATGACAATTTCCAATGTTTAATTTCTACAAATAATATAGTACTCAAATACATAAAGATGATAGTGTCGGGGACGATTACTCGAGTTTTACAGGATTTCTCTACAGTAATTGATTTTTACTCCGAATTGAATTGACTAAAATGCTTCATGAGAATAAGTTCTTTGAGTAAAAACTATTCGCGGAAATATTTGGCCTGACTAGAATTGCCGGTTTGGCTTTAACTTATAACTCGAGTAAAGACGAAACACTTTCATATTTACGTATTTTTATCAATTATTGATCATTGAACGGGAGTTGGTTTGTTCCCCTTGAAAAGTCAACTAATTTCCGATCAATGACAATAATTACATGTTTTAATTTTTACTTTTACAATTGTAATATTATTCTTCATGATGATTTAACTCCAGTCCCCGTTAAAACATTATTAACATTTTGCTTTCAAATTACTTCAAAACATCTTTCAAAATATAACTTACCAGTATGGATGCACACTTTTAAAATAATTCTACTTTAATTAAACTTAGGAGATAATATAATCAATTAATCAATACTGTTTAGGAAATAAATTATTATTAACTAACTTTGCAACAATTGCGCAAGTAATAATAACTTGTATTCGCACTAAATGGATTTAAGTTCATACAATATTTCGAAATATATATATATATATATATATATACGAAAAAATGACATATATATATATATGTCGTTTTTTGGGTTTGGGTCTAAATAGCGGAGAAGGAATGGATGTTTTTAAATGTATGATGTCTGTGCGGCATGGAGGCACTCAACACAGTGAACCGGAAAGCCTCTCGTGGGATTTGATGGTAGAGGACGAGATCTGAAATACCTGCGGTATAGTCTCATGGGTTTGCTCCCCTTCAAATTTTGCACGCAGATTGGCAAAGTCGTACTCTCACCTGTATTATGCTCGAGGCCCAGGCCAATAACGACAGATGCCGTTTTGCTCTCCTTGCCAGAAATTCTGGGGTTGGTCTGATGACAAACTTCTGGTTAACTCAGACAAGTGAGATAAGCGACGACAAAATTGATTTAGTCAAATTACTATATGCAACGAATTATTTTTCATGTGGAACATCTACGTTGAAATTTTTTATAAACGGATTTGGGAGCATACGAATTTGAGGAATAGATATGAAAATGTTAACAATTTGATTTTAAAGTATTGAAACTGTTTTGCTGATATTAAATATGTTTTTATGTTAACTGAAAACTTTGTTTCTTGGTTCATATTAAAATTGATGACACTCTTCTAATTCTAGGAAAACTAGGGACCAAAGTATTTCACTGTAAGTCGTAAACACTGCGACCATGCTTTTGATTTTGTTGAAAACAGTATTCTAATATTGATTAGAAAGCAGCGCTTCTTCTAATCACTTATTAACAGAAAGTCCTTGTTTAATACGGAAGCTGTTAATTACAAACTAATTAAGATATGGGGAGGAAAATAAGAAAATGCTTGATTTTTGCTGTGCTTGCAGAATATCAAATTGCGTTTCTCCGATGAGTGCATAATTGTGACGGAGCATAATAAAAATTTTTAGTTGTTAACAATTATTTCCTTAAATGAAGACTGTCCCACCTAAGTTGAGCGAAGGCTTTTAATCTTTACAGTGACTTAAGTAGAAATATTGATTACTTTTTCTGTATTGTCGTCTTTTCTTACCTCTTTTAATTATTTAAGATCCTTCAGCTATTCCTCATGAATGCAGTGTTTCCTTCTTCTCCTTCAAAAATTTTGAAATTAAATTCACAAATAAAACTTGAGTACACAGTTTAATATAGAGAAAACTGTAAGATTTATAAAAAATTACGTAAGTTCACTATTTTTAATATTTGTTTAAACACCGTGTGTTTTATATAAGCTGCTTTTAAGCTACAGTTTTAAATTTTAAACAAAATAAATTTCTTAAAATACAAGAGATTATTTAACGACTTATGATATTCTGCAATTAATTTTCTATCAAGGTGGAACTATGCATAGCTTTTTTTCCTACTTTCCTTTCTTTTCTTACCAAACCACTTGAAGATATGTTAGAGAAAAATGTTGGATGTTAGAGAAAATGTCGGTTAGTATTAAAACTTTAAAGAAACAGCGGTTTCATCAGCGTTGTTATTGTAGAAATTCATCGAATATTTGAAGAGCTCAGTGGGAATGAATTTATTTTGAATATTTGTACAGAATGTAAATCCTGGTTTTAAGATTAACATGCATGTTTATGAAACTTGTCAAAATTTTTAAAAATCGGGGTATCAGTTTTACTTGAATTTTAAGAAATAATAGATGTCATGAATAATTGAAAGTATTTACGATGTCATTTTTTATACATTGCTAATCTTCCTCACACACATTTAACTGAGAATATTTTTATAATATTACTACATTAAATTTTCTGTATAGGTATTTTTTTCAATTAATTAATTTTATTGTCATTTAGAGAGTATTAATGCCGATAAACGTACACAGAATGCACGTATGTTATTAGATGCGTGGATATACTATAACAGAAACTATATTGCAAGCATGAGAGAAACGTCGACGAAACTTAGTTAACTTAGAAAGTAGTTATAAAATATTGTTAATTAATTCTATATTAATTCAAGAAGATCGCAGTTATAAACCAAAGAAATAAATGTATGAAAGAAATGAAGTAACCTGTTTAAAAGCAAACAATCAGAATTGAAAAATGTCCTACAAGAAAAATCTCGTAGGACATTTTTAAATAAATATTTTTTTTTTTTATAATTCTTAACGATTACCCTCAAAACTGTCTAATTTCTTAAAAGAGTATTTTAAGAGATTGTTTTCATATTCTTCAGGATTAGAACTGTTACTTCAGTACCTCACTTGAGACAAAAGACGAGCAAACAGCATTAAAAAATATCACGTAGCGGTCACAATTTCGAAACGATCTACGTGAAGGACACGCAAACTTGATGTGATGCATGGCTTCCTTCACTTTGCAAACACGGCTGCAAAAAGTTCAGAATAAAGTAGAATGATGGCATGAGGCTCCAGTGATGGATAGTCCAGTCATGGTTATGTGACCAGATTTTTTAGCCACAACAGGGGAGAATAAATTACTTCAGAAAGTTAGCACTCCGAGTGGTACTTTTTCGGGTATATTATTTTCAAGAGATCCTGAATAAAATATCTGTTCCCAGAAAGAGAAAAATTTTAACCCACGCAGAATATCACTTCTAGAGTTATCTAGATATTTTTTCGGAAAAAATATCCTTATATTTTTTTAGCTTCATTAAACATTATTTTCTTAATTCTTAACTTCAAGGAGATTCAGTTACACAAAAAGTTTTAGAACACTGCATACCTCTGTGGTGTAACTGGAAGCCCATTCGTACTGTATGTCTATTCAAGAAGTCCAGGGCTCCAGTCTCGTTGCACATTTTTCACTTTACAACATCCCTATATACTAATGACTCTACAGTGGCACTCAAACTAAAAGGTGAAAGACGATAATTCGTCACCACCAGTATTTAGCGACAAGGTCCCCCAATCCCAGTCGACCTTTCAAAGTGATGCATGGCTTCCTTCACTATGTTTAAGGTGTTTTCTTCCTCCTTTCCACATACATTCGTAGTGTAATTGGAAGCATACTCGACGCGTATTCGAGAGGTAAAGGATTCGAGTCCCGGTGATCACATTTCACATTTTTCACGATTCCTACTCCAAAGCAAACCTAATGACTCTACAAACAATTAACAAAGAGTATGACCAAAACGCGCAATTGGGTTTCTAAGTACGACCAATGTTCTATGTATACTATGTCACGCCAAAAAATTAATTTTAAAGTATGATACTGAATAATACATCAGTTTTCAATATAGAAACTCTAGTATTAAAATAAATGTAAGACTCTGGATGATTAGTTTCAATTATTGAATTAAATTTATGTGAAAAACGTTTCTAGAATTGACAAATATGTGAATATGCATTAATTTAGCTCATCTAAAAGAAGGGCATGTATTTTGCCGCTCGTACAATCATATTTACATATATAATTATAATTACAAATATGTTTTTATGTTAGATTTTGAAAAACTGTTTGCTATAGCTACAGCTTGACTTTTATCCAGAAACCATATTGATATTTAGGTAAAAACTTTTTTTTCCATTAAGTAGCCGTACGTAATTCGCTACTTAGTCATATATATCATCCATAGAGAAATGTGATTTTCATATATAGCTCTTTATATTTGTTACAGCTATAGAATATCTCTTCATTTGATGCAATATATTGGCGTACAGAAATAAGCATTGATACGTACCTGCAGTTTACACCAGTATTTCGCCTTGATTTTACTGAGAATTCAAAAATCGAATTAAGCATATAATACAAAGTAAAGAACTGAATTAGTCGTAGCTTGTACTTTGATCAGTAACTTCATATCTTTTAGTACGATTTAATCATTATCGATTCGTACTAAATTCGTACTTATCATTCTACGATTTTATTAATAGAAAAATAATTTATGCATACGTTAAACAATGTTAAAGTATTTTATATTAAATAAAATCATACATTTGAATATACTGAAAAGTAAATATTAAAGGTAAGCGTAAAAATATTCTTAAAATGTATTTTTCGCATAATGAAATTTTCGCGTTTGTTACATCTTCAAAACATTCCTTGCGCTTTAATTTACGTTCAAAATGATTGTAATTTAGATTCCCATTTTATACATGTAATAAAACTTAGTATGCATTTTTGAATACAAATTAATTAAGGAGATAAATGTCCAATTAAAGTGTATTAAAGTGGGAAATTTTGTCCGAAATTTAGGTATATTTGAAAGAAATTTTAATTAAAAACTAAAATTTTATGCTATTCACTAATTGATACTAAGTTATTTTTTTTTTCGTGCTCCGCCCTTAGGTACTACACGGAAAGGGAGAGCTGCTCCGTGGAAGTCTTTTTAAGGGAAACTGTCTTGTATCCACGTAGGCGAAAACTACGGAAACGCCCATGCAGCCAGCCCGTTCGCCGGGACTCGAACACCGGATCGAACTACCAGTGTCCAGCGGCTTTAACAGCTTGTCCGATGGTGGGCCACTAAGTTCTGTTTGTAATGCATTTTCAGTAAAAATAAAGCAAAATAACGAGAAGCAGAAAAAAATTAAGTCACATGGAGCATTTTCAAAAAAAATTATAAAATTTAAATGTAATTTAAAAAATTAAATTGCAACGATCCAAATTTTTTTTCAAAGTTTCCTGATATAAGTATAGTAAAATATACACGCATGCAAAGTTTCATATCTCTATGACAATAATTAAAAAAAGTATTCGAACATATACTGTCCACTTAAGATTCTTTTTAGAAACCTATGCAATTGCATATTTATGAGGACTGCATTCATTTAGATGCTCTAGTTTTAGGTTCCCATTTGTAGAAATATCAAATGTGGAAATTTAGTATTTAGAAAATTCCAGTTTTGTACTTTCCTAAAAATGACACATTTTTCATAATATTAAAATTTTTCAAGTCACGAAATTTTGTTAATTTTTAAATCCCGTTTTACGAGTTTTTCTTGAGTACTTTTTTCCAAAAGCTTAAATATAATACTTAAAGGAATCACAGAAGCAGAACTGTCATAGTAACCAATGCTGTCATCACGCTTACTTTGATTAATGTCCTGGACTAGAATTATTACACTAAGACCAACCGTTCGGAGATATTTTCGTGCGATTATTGAAAGACTATACATCTGTTTACTCTTGATTAGTTCTATTTGTCAGTCTGTATTATCTCTTTACCACTACAAATACCTTTAGTCCATAGTTTCACAAGTTTTCAGTTCCATACAACTACAATCTTAAACTCTATAGCTGGGAATAGCTAGCATGTCTAAAACAGTTTCACAACTTCAGATAGTTACCTTAAAGCCAAAGACTAACTGCAAAATATATGCTTAAAATTTATACGAGCGTGTAATAAATAATGTGTTCAATTTATGACTTTAAAATATCTAAAATTACCCAAGGCATAATTAATTGACTATAAATTATTTAATAAAAATGTATGTATCTGCGAATTATAAACAAACGGAGAAGCTAATATTATTTTACGCAGCTCCGCTTGGATGGATAGGCTAAAATTAGATCATAGTTTAATCACACATAAGATATTTTTTGGAGCCAGGGCGGAAAATGGAGATGTAGATATCTTAGCATACAGAAAAAAGATAATTTTATTGAATACTACTTTTTAAAATTTTCTAGTTTTGATTTACATATATTTGTAGTAGAAAGGCATGGATTTAGAATATTTATAATGTAACATTTAAAAAATGTTACCGCTATTTAATGCACAGTTTTCTTCACGATGACAGGGAGAAAACATGCATGCTACATCCACCATTTGCAGCTGTTGTGCCTGGATCCTTTCCAAGTCTGCACATCTAATGGAATGCCCTGATATTTCAAAGGTGTTTGAGGAAAAGAAACTTATTAATTGCCGGAGCACGTGTGCTCGGATCTGGTTATCGCCTCTCTATCCACATCTCAGCATGACTATGACCGTAATAATAACTTCTCGCTTGGAAGAAAACGAAGGTCATAATTGCTAGTACCGTCTCCTTTTAACATTACACGGTTGCCTTATAACCTCAGTCGGAAGGAATCTCCCAATTTACCTTCGCAGTTAATTGCCCAGAAGATTATGCCCTACCCCCTACGCCTTTCCATTGACGCCCCTCCCCACTTTCCGGCATTCAGCTCCTGAAATTTCACAGTTCATTAACAGTAATTGTGCAACGATTTCAGGCCTGCGTCTTCTTGATACTCCTGGATGTAGACTCGCTCACACGACACTTAATGAAATTCGGCGTGCACTTTCGATTCCCAGAACAGAATCATACGATGCTTCGTCTGCGAGTAATCTCGGTTCGCTGCGCGTGAGGGAATCCTCAAGTAGAACGGTATAGCTGATTATGGAAGTTCTTGTTTGTTGTGAATTCATGATGAGTAGTCTCCAGAGGAGTTTGGCAAAAGCGACAGGGAAGGTATTTGGCTTAGCAATGTCGAGACGATTGTGGAATAAATAATATTAACACCTGCAATTTTACTCCTTTTGCAAACGTAATTCGCTTCAAAACAGTCTTCGTTGTGGAAAAATAATATTTGTTTTACTTTTGTTTCTTATCTCTCCAGAAATGCTGGTTATCATGTAGTGTGTATAAACAATATGGAAGCAGAGCATCATTAATATATTTCAGTATGATCATTATCAAATTGTTAAAAACCTGAGAATTAAATAAGTATCATTCAATTCTTTGAAAGATACTCATATTGTTTTGAGAGTCAATAAAATCTATACATTCTTCAGATATTTGCACTTTTCGCCTTAAGATTTACATGTTATGAATATTAGCTTTATTACGTTTTTAATTTTTACTTGAAATACTTATATTTTAAACCACAAATATACATTCTAACTACTTTGTCGCAATTATGACTTAAATTTAAGGGGCAAGCAATGGAAACTATTTAGATTATATTCGTAATCAACGATCTCTACAAATCAACTGTACTTTTAAACAATTCATAAAAATCATCAACAAAAGAAACTAAAGCAAGAAAATCTGAAATTATATTACATAGTTAAAATACTTAAAATAACAATTTTTAAAATGAGAAGTAGATATATTTATAAATAATAAAATTAAACATCTAATGAATAGAATTTAATGCAATGCATTAAAGTGTGAACGGATTATCATCTAGTATGCACTTCAGAAGATATCCTTATTACAGTATAAGAGTAAATAATTATAATTCTCGGAGACATCATTTGAAATAATTTCAAAATTTCAAATTAACATCATTTTGGATTAATTTTCCTCTATTATATCCATCTTAATTAAAATAAAGTATCTACACAACAAATTAAAAGAAATCCCAATTTTTTTTATGAAAAAACCGTAATAGTATTAATTATCTTTCTGTCACTAAAATGAATTAAGGAATTGGATCTTCCTTGCAGAATAAGGAAACATAAATGCCACTAACTTTAAGAGAATGAGAGGCGTAGAATCCATTCATTTCATTCATCCACATTATATCTTAAAAACGTAGCATCATATTTGATGAAACTTTAAAAACTCAACTGAATAATTATTATGTTTCTATGCTCGTGAAATGGAAATCTAATGTAAATTTATATAAAAAGTACTTCAAATCGTTCTTAATTTTGTTCTAGGACCCAACAATTACTTTCGTGATATATACATCGTGTATTTGAACTAAATTAAATTATAACTGAATAATAGTTGAAGGAATTCAACAACATTTAAATTTACACAGAGCACTTCTATCTTTCTACAGAAAAACAGCTTTTTTAAATACGAAGTTCCAAGTTTCGTATAATATTTGGGCTATGGGAAAACACCCTGATTGAATAAATTAAGATTTAAAAATGTTTTGCAATAAACAGATCATAATTTTGATTACTTTAAAGAAACAATTTGAAATAATATGCTATTTGCATTATTCAGTTATATGAATATGGCCGTGTTTCGCTCGTATTGTTATGTGTTTTATGATAACTTAAAATACTTCTTATTTCTTTCAGAATATAAAGGCGTTAGGGTAAACATGGTAAATATGGGCACCAGAACACTTAATTGAACATATACTATACTAAACTAAAACACTTTCTATTTCTCTTAAATTAATACATTTCAAACTTTAGTGTATGGTCTGTCTAATGATATACGATCAAAGCTCTAACTATTATTGCTATGTGCATAAAGAAGTTCCGCAGCAAATACTGCAATTGTCCATATTTGATCAATACTTTAGGTAAAATGGGCACAAGGCCGGAAATATGAGTAGGTTGCATTATTATAAGAATAAGAAAAGTCTTTTCTACATAAAACTTTTCCAAACAGAAATGCATTTTTATACAAATTGTAAGTCTGGCAAATGGTAAGAAGTAAAATTTAATTTTTGTCATTGAAGATACTGTATCACAAAAATGTCCAAGTTTTTAATCTATAAATTAGAAATAATTGGATAGTGAAAATCAGATAAAATAACTACCCTAGACATGTACCCTACGTCCGATTTCTGGCCGACAGGCCCTCCATCTTTACAATTATTTTTCAGCTTAATTTGAAAAAAAATATATATATTTCATTAATTTTGCAGCAGTATAGCACAATAATTCAGAAGCATAAATAACCAAATGGTTATTGTTAGAGCATCAAATAATCAATCTCACTTTAATTGCCACATGAAATAAAATATCATAACATTTTGGTACTGCTCATATTACCCTTAATGTTACTGCCCATGTTTGCTCTAGTGACATTTACTAAAATCACTGCAATACTGCTGTCGAAGGGAGAAAGAACGACAACGCTCGCTACTGCCAACGGATATTACACTCACTTAAGATTGCAGCCATTTATAGGTTTCATGTAAAATTAGTAATTAATTTTGCGTGTTAAAGCTTACGTTTTGCAACTAAAATATAACAGCAACCCTAATTTGAGATACCAGGTAGTTGTACTTACATTAGAAATGGTTCGTTTGCACTTCTATTTAAACCGCACATCAACACAAACTAATCAAACATTCGCCATGACACTTGAACATTCCCAACGCCGGAGTGCAAATGCTCCAACTCAAAACCATTACTTGTAATATGAGCATTTGCTTAAATGTTCCCATATTTCCTTAGTGCCAAGTTTACCCTATAATTTTTTAGAATTACAATTCTCATTTTATAAATTTACACTAAATCTTATGTTAATTTATGCATATGTGTCAGTTTGAATGCCTAGCAGACATCAGACCACATAAAACAATCATTTGCATATGTGTATAAATTAATATAAAACAGATATAATTAATATACAATATGATGTATATTAGTTTATAATCTTAGATTTTATTAATCTGAAATTTATCGAGACTTTGAAAATTCTTAATACGTGATTCAATGAACTATTTTGAATACAAATTTTTCTGCCAGTTGAATCTCTGCATGTTTGAATCTTATATTATTACATAGAAGATGGTTCGTTTATTTGTAATTTATATAAACCTATAGTTTTGTTTCGAATATGATAAAATTTGTCTATTTGACCATCCAAACAAAAGAAAGGTAACTTTCTATATACGATTTCGAAATCCATCACAATAAGCCACATACTTTGCATAGATTTTGCACAAAATGAACTTTTGATTAAAAATTTCTCGATTTAAAAGCTTTGTGTTGTCACTTTGCAAAATATACGATAATGAATTTTCAGATTTAATCAGAATATTCAGCGATATAAAAGAAGTGTGCTTCTATTCAGCGGAACGCAATATATTTCCCTTTTAAATTTAATAACAAAACTCACAGATTTAAAATAAACGTGTTCCCACTCCCCGATTTATCTTTTGCATCTGTGCTCTGTGCGTTGTCGTGCAATAAAACGTAAGATATTTAACTTTCGATAAAATTTATCCCGTTATTAATTAACGAACTAAGCGATTCAAATACTATAATGAAATTTTACGGATTTGACATTCAGAATAAGAGGAAGGTTACTGCTTACATAAGATTTGGTAAAACTACACCATGGATTTCCACCGTTTTCACTAAATCACAAAATTTTTAACTGCAGCATATCTTTAGAATTTGGAATATAGTGTTATGTGTTGCCATATATTTTTTATATTCGACATATTATTTATAATAGCTATATTGTTTTTAAAAATAATAACTACCAATAACATTTCGTGGCAGTATTCTTTTATTTGAAACAAATGACTCAATGCAAAAGTAAAACGAACACGGAAATGAGGACTGGCAATAATAACTGAGATAATAAAAACATGGAATAGGCTAATTAGATGCCAGTTCATAACCATCGAAAAACCACCGAAAGGAAGAAAGTGTATTGGTCAAAAGAAAACCCTGCGGTCGAACGATGATAAGCTACCCGGGAGTCGGAAATATCTAAACAACGGAATGCTTCGGCTATAGCAGGAGCGTATGAGAGTTTTTATATATAGGAAATAAGAAACTTTGGCGGAAAAAGAGCTTCCTCTACAGCAGAAGCTGGTGAGAGCTTCTACATTTACGGTAAAGGAAACTCCGGAGCAAAGAAAACTTCAGAAGAGCTGAACGTTCAAGATTGAGTAGAAAGTAAGAACTGAGAATGATGCATTGGAACTCAGACATTAAATTAAGAACATTTAATTACAGTACCGATTGCGATTACAGTGATCAACCTAAAATTTTTAAAAGGACGTATCAATGCCATATGTAACCATTGTCAGGCACAGAAATATAGATGTTAAATAAAGAGAATGAATGGCTCTAACGAAAGGGTGATGCTGTGGCCACTTCTACTCCTTCTAGATGAAAATACAAAGTTTCTACAGTTTTACTTTCTAGACGATGAAAATTTAGAGGCTGATCAACAATATGCTAATATATTTTTTTGTGTGAGAAGGCGTCTTTTAAAATCTGCTATGACTATTTCATTCGCAAAACCACATTATAAGAATGCTCAAAACAGTATTAGAAAGGATGAATACAAATGAAGGTAGTCATAATGGCAGACGAGAAACCATCCGCTGAACATGAACGACGTTTTAACATCTTCACTGTTAATGATGTAGACTCAGTAATTTTTTGTCTGCAGCAATACGGTCACTATGACACAGGTATTCAAAGAAGCGAAACATTTCTGAGGATTCAAGAAGCACACAGTTAATATGACACTATGAAATATCCTTTGGTCTTCTAGGAGGTTGAGGCCGGTTACCAGTTTAACATCAAGAAAAGTGATCTTTGCACAAGTACCGTTAGGCAAAAAAAGTATCTTCTGTGTATTCTATACGCACCCATGATGCTAAAAGAGGGATCATCAAACCACACCGTGCGATTTCGCTAGCTGTTCCATCCATACATTGTAGATATATAAACCAACACTGCCTGTTTTTTAGTGCATTTACTTGTGGTGTGCTGTGGCCAATCAATAGAATATAGCCAATACAGGAAATAGGACCATATTTACCATCTAAGTTCACTGCCAGTCAAGACACATGCACGAATATGCTCAAGATGTTCTGCCTGAAATTATTGCAATTCGGATTTAATTTGATTTTTTATTAAGTTCAGATTTTGTAATCTATATATGAAACAGTAAATTATGATTGCAATTGAGCTCATAGAAGAGCAAGCGCTGCTTGATTGCCAAAATTTAACATTTACACTAAATCTTAACAGCAAGAATGTTTACACAAAAACTCATAAAATGTATTGATGTTATTACGAAAATCCACAGATTTGTAGAGACCCTTATTGGATGTATTTGGTTGAATGGCAAAGCGAAGTCTTTCCCGTGCACATTTTATTATGATT
Organism: Stegodyphus dumicola; assembly: GCF_044657685.1. Lineage (NCBI taxonomy): Eukaryota > Metazoa > Arthropoda > Arachnida > Araneae > Eresidae > Stegodyphus > Stegodyphus dumicola. The sequence goes on along the minus strand of NC_140772.1, from coordinate 78,426,952 downwards.
AAAGAAAGTGACATGGTTGTATTAGGATTGTTCGATGAAAATGTAGCAGATGAAGTAACTCAGTACCTAGGGGAGAGATATATTAGCATTAATGTGGCTATTTAGGATCACTTAAATTTTCCTGTCCTCCAAAGATACCCAAACATTGTTCACTTAATCGTTCAGTTGGAAAACAGACAGAGGATATACTTTGCAAAAGGCACTGCTCAATAAAGAGCCAAACTTCCTCACATAACACCGTTTTTCCTGCTGTGCTAGCAAGATCCATTTGTGAAGACCTCACTCTATACTGAAGGTTGAAATAAAAGACCTGGAATGGATTACAAAACAATCTGTTGCAAGGGGAAGCAGAGAGCCCAATTCCAGATCAAACTATCGTACGCGTAATTGACGCTAATGGTCATTCCTACATTGTTCATCCACCAAAGCTGAGGGCAATATCTGAGGCTTAACTTCGTGAGCAGGCCAACATCATTTATGATCTACAACGGTTGAACGGTAATTAAATGAAACTTATGAAACATTGCTTGAAAATATTCAACATTAGAACACAACATTGGCAGATGCATCTGGGCACGTGCTTCAAAAAAATTCAGGAGTCTTTTAGCCCTTATAATCACTTTTTAATCAGAGTTACACTGGCCGCCTACTTTTACCGAGCCAAGCTATCTGATCAAACATGTAACACAAAGGACAAGAAAATTAGCGAAGTTAAAAATAGGGAGCGAGGGGCAACTGCACCTTCACGCTCAAAATCTGAACTTCGAATGATGGAAAGCAACCACTGAACAGATTTTTATACTCTCTGGTAGTACCAAACGCGAGGAGGTAACACCATCTATCGGCAAAAATAGTAACTGAATTAAGATAGTAGAATTTTAAAGGCATTAGGAAGGACTGGATTGGACTTAAAATCATTAACGAAACCTGCTAAATCTTTGTGAATGTGAAAAGCCTCAATAAAATCCAATTCACCTATGGAAGAAGCCTTTTGGATAATTTTTGCAGACCCAAAGTCAAAATTATGGTTAAATGTCCAACTATGATACGCTATTGAAGACTTGTTAATTTCGCCTTTTCTGACATAAGATTCATGTTCCTTGATACGAAACTTCAACGCTCTTTTTGTTTGGCCAATATATCTTAAACCACACTGACGCGATATACTATAAATTCCCCAAGAATGCAAGAGAGAAACGCAATCTTTTAGAATCGAAGGGTGAATTTTATTAATAGGGGAGAAACCGACTTGAAAACTGAATTTCTGGAGAATCCGTGCAATTTTATAGCTAACAGAAGGATAAAATGGAAGCACGACAAGGTCATTAATATTATTTCTAACAGTGGAATGTCTTCTTTGATGGGAATCTGAAAATTTTTTGACGGCTTTATCAATAATCACGGGAGAAAATCTACGGTCAATAGCAACTGCTCTCAAATAATTAAGCTCATTTATCTTACGCTAAATACAAGGTTGTTTTTACGATTTTGATTGTCACATTAGCGCGTTTGTCTTCTAGTCTAGTGGTTAATTATACTTTGAAAGTCATACGTGAAAACGGGCTGTTTATGGATGGTGGTGGTGTCCTATTGGTAGCAGATTTTCGAGAAACCCTATATGTAATTCCACGCTTTATGCCAGCAGATGAACTTTATGCCTACTGAAAACATTGGCCTCAAGGAGACCGGTTCGCAAAATGGATCTTAAGGACAGAATGGGTATGCATTTACAAGAAGAAAAAAATGCACAGGCATTTGCACAATAGTTGCCGTAATTTTGCAATACGTAATTTCCTGTAGACCTCACTAATTGTCGTTTTCCACAAATTTCTACAATATGATTAAGTCACTAGTCGACCTAATAGCAGAAGTATTTCTGAAAATTTACAACTCGTGTCGATGGCAGGTGTGAGAGAGCAATTAAACTGCCCAAAACGACAGTATTTAATATCTGAGGAAGCTTATCCAGAAAATAATTCACGGCAGCTGTGTCACCTATTCGTCCATTGACCCAGTAACTGACACATAGCAAGCTGAGCATTACCCTACAGAACTTTGAAATGTTCTTGAGCGCCGATGAATAAAGCCACACCTGCTCTCTTTAAAAAAACTAATACCCTGTTGTATTATTATGCAAGATCGACCCTCGAAAGCCCTCGCCAGAAATCGAACTACAGACCTGTTGAATATGCACCGAGAGCGCAGATCACTACACCACGAAGGCACGCTAAGAAGGTGGGAGAAATACCTTATAATCTTTCCAATGTAATTTGACTACTATTTATTAAAAAAACCCTAAAAGATTTAAAAACAAAAAATAAAATAATTCTTAATATTTGTCGTAGTCAATCTGATTGATTTTATTAATCATTTATTAATTTGCATTTTCTAGCCCGAAACGAGAAATAATATATAAACTAACTGCTGAAGAATGACCACAACGTCTCCTTTCATCAAACTCTTCAATAACAAGATAGACAAATTAAAATGCATTAACCTATATCTAAGACAAGCTTACTATATACTGAAAAACTAGAATAGTGTATGTACCAGAAGTAATATAACTATCATTTAACAGGTCTGAAGGAAAGAACTAAGCTGGTCCATATCTCATAGATCGTATTTAATTGCCAAACAACAAGATGAACTGAAATTTAAAGTGATTTAAAACATTTTGCGTCTTCCATGCCTTTTTGGAGCGTTATTAAGCGTAATTGTCACATTAAGAAAATTATGCAATTGAGCAGCAGCATTCATTACAGCTCTCTGTTTAATTTATATTGCCCCTAATGTCTAGAACCGTTGGATGCGATCGGATTAAATAAATTAGTATAATTAAAAAATGGTGCATTTTGTCAATTATTAAAATCATTCATTATTTTTATGGACATATACTAGCTGTACCTAATAAACGTTCACTAACTAGATTCATTTAAAACCATTAAAAAAATTAAACTACTGTAATAATTTTTATGTACAACCAGCATAAACGTTTTTGATTATTTTATGCTAGAGTTAACAGATGTTTAGTAGCATTAATATATACATTTTAGTAGCGATAACATACATATTTATTCATATTGAATCAACGAAACAAATAATTTTTCTTTCCGAGCTACTTGGGAATGCAATCCCTATATAGTCTTCATATACTCAAAGAAGCCTCCGAAAGTTTCAAAATTCAGGATTTACTCGTTTGATATGCTTTTTAAGAAAGTATATTTGTAAAATTTTTATGTACACATTTGTTTCTGTTCCTACTGAAAAATGAAAGAACTGCAAAAACATTGCTGATATAGAGCGAAATTGAAAAGCCTTTTGCGAAAAGAATCTACTCCCGCAGATGGAATTTCAAACAAGGAATTTTATTTTCAAAATTTAGAACATTGTTTTGAAATGAGTGTTATTGTTAACTGTTCGACTAATTGAAGCCATGCATTAATATACATAGCTCTTTTTTAAAACAATATAATGAATTAAGTAGAAAGAGGTGGTCAAACACATAAAAGCAGTGAATTACTTTAGTATTTGAATGTATTATAGTATTTTCAATGAAACACAAGAAATAAATCAACAAGTTTGGGGATAGAATTTTTAAAGAATATTCGATCATATATTATGAATGTTATAAATAGGTCTGATGAATATCAAAGTTGCCAATGATCCGTCGGATCTAAGACTGAAGGGCAAGATAAATACTCCTGTAGCGGATCATTTCGGTCAAAAATGTTATCAATGAAAATTACTATATTATTCCGAGATAATTTATGCAACTAAATGGGTTTTGATTTGATTTATAGGTTTATGGAAAAGTACTCGAAGGCTGTCTGCCTAAGGGGAGAGGCGTCTTTGTGGGGAACTTTGAAAGGGAAGCTGGCTCGTATACACGTAACACATGGGGAAAACCACGAGATTGCCCATGCAGCCAGCCTGTTCGTTGGGATTCGAAACCTGGACCGAGCTACCAGTACTCAGCGACTTTTCCGTTCAGCTGCCCTGTTACAAGAAGCCGCAGTTCAACAGATATTTGCTAAAATATGTAACAATAATTCTCAAAGTACAAGAAATAGGACGAGAAAACATTTTAAGTCACAAGAAGGTACTAGAGGCTAGTAATTAAGAGGCTTTCATCCAGGCGTCCAACTCCATACATGGTTTCTGAAAAAATAAATTTTCTTGACATCGCAAAACGTTTCCAAGGACTTCAGCAACAAAGGTATATCGACAAGAATATAGGCAAGCAAACAAAAACATACAGGATTCATTAACGAAACCTTTTCTATATACAAAGATGTCACATGAAAACGCGTGCTTTCTTCAACAACAGATAATATATAATAATATTAATATTTAATGTTTGGCAATTCTACTTTTATTTCATATATTTCAAAACTTACAACACATTTTTTATTAACAAACTCTACGATCTGAAAGCGAGCAGTGGCAACACATTTTAATTAAATTAAAATTAAATTTAGCGTTTTCATAGTTTTTAATTAATAGCTCTGATTTTAGCAATTTTTTTTATGAAAAAAGTGGCCTTCGACCTTTCACAGGACCCAGAAAGAAATTGTATAAAGTTTGGTGACGACAGCTATAGTAGTGACTGAGTTAATCGCAAACAAACAAACATACAAAACACGAAGAGAATCTTCTTTATATATATAGGCCCACCAGCGGCCGAGCGAAGTCGCTGATCACTGGTAGTTCGGTTCGAAATTCGAATCCCACGAACTGGCTGCCTGCATGGGCGTTTTAATAGTTTCCCCCCATGTGTAACATGTATACGAGCCAGTTTCCCTGAGAACGTCCTGCACGAAGGCATCCCTCCCCTTAGGCAGATAGCCCTAGTGTGCTTTGCCATAATTAAATGGACCAGACCCTCTTTATATATATAGATAGCGCAACTATTACGTTTAAAGTTTTTGACTATCAGTTTAAATATACAAGTAAACGTTTGTACTTCCATAACACACTTCAAATCTACTGAAAGATGTTGGTATTTACTTGTATATTTCAGCAGCAATAACATGTTAAGATACTATGGATTCTCCATTTATATCTTGAGGCATTAAATAAATAACCTCAATTTTCAGTATAAAGAACGTTACCTTAAACTTTACCAATAAAGTTATGAAAACAGATATAATGCCATTTTTAATGAAGACAAAAATTACAAAATGAGCGACAAATTTTACTTTATAATTTCTAACCTTCTTTTTAAATTGAATACATTTATTTTTCGCGAAAATTGAGAATTTACTTGATTCTTTTTCCAGAATTTATCGGCAAAGCTTTTCAAAAAAGCTTAAGCACTTGAACACTGCACTTAAATTTGAAGAACCTTCATGTCTTGAAACTACTCACGTTGATGGTTCTGATTGATCTCGTTACGTAAAATAACAATTTGTTAGCTTTAAGGACCACTCGTGCACTGCAGTAATCAAATCGATTTCTACAACGCTTTGCTACCGTAGAACCTATCAACTGGCTCTATTTTTCAGTGGTCGATTACTGTAATGAGTGGTACTTTTGGTAATGAAGCATAAAGTTAAATCGCTTTTTCTTCTGCTGATTCATAAATTCACAAATAGATGATAAATGGTTTAATTCTTACCTCAATTAAAAAGTGACATTTTAACTTCAATTGTTACTATGCTAATAGCTTCCTATTTGTTAGAAATTTTTCTAAGAACATAAAGAGCATAAAAGTTCGAAGTATGAACGAGTTTAATTCAAGAATGAAAATAAGGTTTTTGGATGAAGTGTAGTATTGGAACTAAAATAACAAACGTGCTGTCTTATTAAAGCCAAGTTCTACTATCCGTAAGAAAGGGGTCATTTGGAAAAGTTTTCTCAAAAACTGGACAAACCTCATTTGATTACGCTAAACCACATTATTTGCATGCGTAAAAGAATGCATGCGTAAAAGAATGCCTCTATGGAAGAACGACCCGTATTTAAATAGCAACCTGTTAGGAATTAGAACCAAAAGAGAACTACCAGTGTTTCGCGGCTTTAATGTCTTGTCCTTTTAAGTGAAGGGAATAGAAATTGCAAGACTAAATGAAACAAAGCAGAAATCAGTTTTTTTCCCTGGGGTTAAAAAAAGATAAAATATGTACATGAAACATTTAAATTTTAATACTCTTGTTTCACAAATGACACGTGATAACGTTTCTACTTATAACGTGATAACGCTTACTTTTTCATTGCATCCACAGCAAACATCATAACAGAGCATCATCATGTGTATTGAGACACTATACACAGTGTTTGCTTGTTTGTTAGCGCATGACTAACAGTCCCACTGCATTTAGCAGAATACGAGAGACTTCTTAGAGTACTGTAATACAGTAAGTACTGTAATACGAGAATGGATCCAAAAAAAGTTAGAAGGGTAATAAAAATTATTTACTAATAATAGGCAGAAAATACAAAAGGGAATTAAGAGGCATACTTGCCTATCATTTTCCCACCAAATCACCAACCCTATTTAGGCATTTATTTGAACACAGGCCAACTTGTTTAACTCGGCTGCGTAGAAAACACGTCCTTGCCCATTGAGCCAGTTCTCACTGGCTGTCTTCACATCACTGTTTGAAAAGAACCTCGTTCCATGCAAATGTTCTTTCAATTTCGGAAAAAAGAAAATAGTCACTGGGCTGTATGGAGGTGACCCCAGATTTAATTATGTAATTATTCTTCAAATTTTGCAGCAATTCTTGAATTTGACGAGCAGTATTATGGGATCTGGCATTGCATGCAAAAGAATGATACCGTTACGCAACATGCCAAGGCGCTTGCGTCGGATGGCTTCACGTAACCTTGTCTAAATGGCACAATAACGCTCGGCAGTAACGGTATGACCACTCTTCAGTTGATCCAGGACAACGAATCCTTTCTTGCATCTCCAACCACTTTTCTAAACATCCTGCCATTTCAATCTTTCCACTGCGTCTGCAAACTAACTCTACCTAACCACACATCCGCTGCTAGACAACTAGTGCCATATGTTTAGAGTCTGGGGATAAAGTGTTCCCTTCACAATAATTACATTTCAAATTCTCATGCCTGTAACATTTCTTTTTTTTGGATTCCCCTACGTAAAAAGAGTTAAAATAATATCTGCCTTAACTAAATAGGTACAATTACATCGCGTGTATTATATGTAAAATATAAATTGGGAGAGGACCATACTTACGTGTCATATATGCGGTTGCATATCGTATAGCTTGCTCAGCTTGCCTTTCGAGAGATAGCTCTTACAATAATGCTACTTATCGCAGTAAATTATGTAGCAGGTATGTACAGTAAATTAATGTAAACCTCATAAACAGGATTAAAATATTTTGTTACCAGTTCCTTGATCTTTTGGATTCATTTCCTTGATCTTTTTTCTTCTGAATTCCCGTAGACACTCTTATATTCCATAACCCTCAATGACTTCCTTCCTTTTCAACCAGATATTTTAATGATTATTTAAATAATTTATTTAAGCAATATATAGATTTAATATGAACGAGTATTTTATTTTAACCATCAAACCTCAAAATTCACAGATATCATAGAATATTTTTGTTTCCTTAGCTTCAAAGATGTATATGATAAATCTGATTTCATCTGTAGTGAAGGATGCACATGACAAAATGTAAACAGAAATGCTATTAAGAAAATAACGCATCTCGAATTTAACTACAAAGCACACTGATATACTTACCTATTTAGTACGTAATTTGGCTAATTCTTGGATGCAACTTCTGAATCAGTAATCTTCAATTAAGGATTTTGGTTTGGTTTAGGTTAGTTTATTACGGTAAAGCACACGACGGATCTGCCTAAGAGGTAGATGCCTTCGTGGAGGACTTTCTCATGGAAACTGGCTCGTATACACTATATGTGGGGAAAACCACGAAAATGCCCATGCAGCCAGCCTCTTCGCCTGGATTCGAACCCAGGTCGGAGCTACTAGTGTTCATTACTGCATGTCTTTTGATCAATTTGTTTTCAGTATTTACTTTCTTATTTAACCCGCGAGCACACGCGGCGGGTATGTCATACCCATGTGCACTTTTCTTTTTGTATATTTCTCGCCCATTCTTTCATAAAAGGATGAAACTTGGTGTAGCTGAGTTCAAGGTCACATACTTAAATGGGGCAAATTCCTGAGGTGGCAAGTGCAACGGTTTTTTAGGACCAGCATTGTTCGGGCATGTCATACCCGCGCGTGTACTGGCGTTTCTCAGTGAGTCACTTCGCACTTCTCGTTTTCAAGCTTTTAGTATAAGTTTTTCTTGAGTTGTAAGCATGGGACCGTATATTCCTTACGATGAAGAGATGAAAAGATTGAGAAATCTCCTTGAAACAGTTTTTTTCTGATGAGGATTCATTTAGTGAAGAAGAGGAAGATGTTGATGACGAAGAATATAATTAGTAATCATGATTCATCCATATAGAGTAGTGATTCAGATACAAAAACAGAAAATGAAACTCTGGAATGTAGCAATGAGTTTTATGTTGGAAAAAATGGAGTAAAATAGAAAAAATAAATTCTCGACTAATGTTAGAATTCGGGCCAAAAATATTATAACTAAACTCCCTGGAAATACAAAGTATTCTAAAGACGTCTCAACACCTCTAGAGTCCTTGTCATTGCTTATCGATGAAGATATGTTAAAACACGTAGTTGATAATACAAATATTTATATTGATTCAATACGAGAAAATTTAACTCGTGAAAGGGATGAGTACTTTTCTCAAAGCCTTAGGGATGCAGTTAATAGAAAATGTTCAAAATGAACGATGACGAGCATCTGTGATTCTTGATTCTGGACGAACACTGACCACCGATGAACATGTTAACAATGGACCGCCCTTCAAAAAACCTGAAATGACTTACAAGAGGTGTACAGAGTGCTCCAAGAAAAACGATAGAAAGACTAGATTCATTTGTGAAAATTGTAGAAAAAGTATATATATGGAACATATGACCCCATTTTGTAAAAAATGTTCAAAAAATTGTAAGTAAATAATTTTTCCTATCCTTATTGTTTCCTATTTTATCTAAAATGAAGTATTAACTTGGTTTTACATTTTAAATTTTTAAAAAAAAACGATTAATTTTTTTCGGCAAATTTTTATTTACAATTTTTTTATTCGGGTATGACAACCCGGCGCGTGTTCTCGTGTTCGTTGGATCGGTGCGTGTGCTCGCGGGTTAAAAATACTCGATGTCTTTTTATAAAATATACCACTATATATGTTCAATATCTAAACAAGAGTTTTAAGAATAAAAAACTTACACAGATGCCATAAGTGTAGGAACTGGGTCTCTTGATTCTGAATTACTTATATCAGCGGTCCAAATAAATAAAAAGCTGTTCTCAAATTTTATCCTTTAGTACTAAGAGCAAAATACTGTCAATCATTTCAAACGTGAAGCATCGTTACACATTTCTAGAGAAAAACAGCAGTTTCCTCTGATGACCACCAGATGGAGCAAACTGCGTTAAGAAAAACAGAACTTTTCTGTAAATATGGAATCTGTATCTCGTGACAGAATGACCCATCGTGTCTGCGGTTACGCTAAGCGGTCGAGCATGACTCTGTCTACAGAAGAATAAAGCAATCTAGCCTTTTTTCTCCACTCACAGAGCTATTTTAGAGTTTGAAAACCAGCCAGATGCCAACAAAAATCTATAAAAAAGTACAATGTTATTCCGCATAAAGAGTCACCAAAAAGGCTATTCTTTATTCTTTTAAACCAATGCGTCCGACTCGGGACAAAAAACGAACTCATGAAAAAACATAATCTACTCAAAATGAAAACAAAAACTTTCAAAGTTCTTATATCCTGCGTGGCAACAGCGGTCTGAAACGATTCTTTTCTTGCAGCCAAAATCTAATAAAAGGCGGTCTTTCGGCCCGAAAAAAATTTTTTTTCCCTGTTCAGATAAAAGCTCTGGAAAAGTATTTTCCTCTAGCCTTTACATTGCTGGAAAATCATATAACTACGGGAAGAGGGGTAGAGAGTCTTACGGTGATGCATCGTTGATTTTCTCCTTCAAAAGCTAAAAAGAAGTAGAATAAGGACATATCTAGATCAGCGCCCACTATTTGTATAAATCTGATAGTCCTAAACGCTTTGGTGTTTTATTTTAGCTTATGAAAAGCATCTGGCTCTCATTCGATGATCTGCAGTGACATGCCTAACAGCAAAGAAAACAACAAGGATTTTTGGAGAGAGATTACAGACTTTTCTGGTTAACCTTTAGGAACAAACCTTGTTTCTCGGACGACAGCACTCCGAAAATCCAAGTTTATTTAATCAGATATTATTTTCCTAATTTTCTTTAACTAAAGGTATTAAGTTAATAATATGTATATATTATTTTATGCTTTTGATGCAAATTATGACTAGAATTGTAGATAAAATTAGCTAAAATATTCTTTTCCAAAATACAGTTGATATATTCATTTCAAAAATTAATCTGCATATATTATATATTTCTTAGGCAGATTTAAGACATTTTATAAACATAAGAACACATATAGGCGAAAATAAAGGCCGTGCCCACAGCTAACATACATTGTATTCCAAAATTCAAGAATCTAGCGTAATGTAATTAAATTTCTTACGACTTAATAATAAGTAAAAGTGCAATTTGATTATTTTTAATAGCGCTCTCTGTTTTTCGTTTGTTTAAAACTTAAGGAATTGAATTTGAAAATCTCTAGTTCCTATGGTTATGATGATCATGTATGCCTTCAAATTAATATCCTTCAGCAATAGTACACTTTTACCATCTTCTTAGTGTTCATTAAGGGACTTCAGGAACTTCTACTTTTAGCGGTCGTTCATATCCACCACTGTTACGTTATCATTGCGTACACTTTAGAAATCCCAAGGATTTCAATTGACGTATGTCCCGAGAAAATTTTAAAAAAGTATCTGTAGGAAATGTCAGGCAAATACGATAATTGAAAAGAGTTCTACAACAAACTAGATAATTAGGAATAATATTTTCGTGGAAGCTTTGTTGGATAAGAATACCGATGGGGTATTGCTCCAAAAGGGAAATTCGAGGGGAACAATCAATACCTTTACAGTCAGAAAATTTCTTTAACATGAACTTTCGTCTGTTCTATTATTTTGAAACATCTTCCGGGTGTGAAGCCACCTAATTCGCGAATTTCGATATCATCTCTGGAACTAGAAGCACGATGCCAGTCGGACTTTTGAGTCGGATGAAAGGTTTCGTTATCATATTGTTTTATCACTTCTTAGGTTTCTGTTGAGAATGTTTTCCTAAATTACTGACAGAGCACGAAATACAGTAAACATTATACTTATACAATGCCAACAACAGAACAGCTAGCCCAGTTTATCTGAGTTTACCTGATGAATCGTGTATGGCAATTACCTTCAAAGCAAGATGGATTAGATATTAACGGAATTCAACAATCTCAGCGGATTTATTCCAGTATGCATTTAGCTACAGACTTAATTGTGAATATCTGTATCCGAAAAATATGTTATAACTTAAATTCACAGGATCAAAATAGAATCACGATTTGTTGAAATAAGTTTCACAACGATTTATAAAAAAATGCTTTATCGTTTAAAGGAATACTGACAAATGGGTATGGTGAATGTTGCGGATTCGTTTCGAAAATGAAACAGTGTGCTGACCGTTCCCTCCCCATAAAGTTAAGATTTTTGCAGCAAACCATTTTGTCGGTGTATGCATAACACGTGTACTACACGTTCATCTTCAAATGTTTCCTAACAATGATAATCTTTGCAGTTAACTGGAAATTCTCAAGATAGTCAGTGCTGAATCATAAATGATATGCAATATTGTACAAGTTTGCAATATTATCGCAATAATATAACACACGATGCAACATTAGACACATTTTAAATCGCTTTGCAATATAGCAAATACTGTTGTAAGCAGTTAATAAAGAAAACTGCAGGGCAAGTTCTTACATGCGAGCTTCCTAACAGGAACATCTCGAGCTGAAAGTTTAGGAGCTTTGAACATCCCGAACAAAGAGATATTAACATCTGAACACACATTTGTCAGCATCGTTTGAAAACAGCAAACAACTCTTGGCTGACAAACTGTGCCGAAGCTTGATGCAAGAGCATTAGTTATTCGGATAAAGTTTCAAACTTTCTTACTCGCGAATAACTTCAGAGGAAGTTTCATCACCAAAATCTTATTCTGAAGTTGAAATTTCAACAGTTGTCTTGAACGCTATTGTTTGGCGAATGCTATTCTCATGTTATCAAACAAGAGGTTTTAAGAACAAGCATTTAACAAATTTGAAGTACCTTTAAATACCGTTAAAATATGAATCTGTGGTATATGTGGGTTTTGAATGCTTCCTTAAATATTACAGAAGTAAGTTTTTAATTTTTTTTTCTTTCACCTCAGTTTAAGCGCTACAAAATATTTAATTTAGATTCTTTGCTTTAAGTTCCCAATGCTAAAAATCAGACATACTGTTAAAATTTTGCACTGCTGCATTTTAGCCATGCAATGTGTTTTCTATGTTCTTGTGAAATTCATGTGAGAAATGTAAACAACTATAAAAAAATTACAAACTACTGTATAATTTTTACTGAAAAGTAAATCTTTAATGATTATGTTACAAGAACACACAACATTTTTTTGGTCTTTACAGTTTTCTTTACAAAACAGTTTATTGGAGCAGAAACACAAGTTAGATCTTAAAAAAAAAATCCGCTTTATTAATATCTTTTTTATAATAAAAGGAATAGGTTCGTCGTTGCTTGGCAACGCTGATAAACCTTTAAAACCACATACTGTACAAGTTCATTCATTATTTCATTTGAATTTACTTATAGTACATCAGCATATACAGTTTTTATTTCAGTAATAAAGGCATCTCCATGATTTCAATTATTTCTGCTGCTATCTTTACGTAAAAGATTTCGGAAAATTTTAGAATAAAAAACTGCATTATTTGAAATCTTTCGTCCGCATTCTGTCTTTGATTCTTCTTTAGTCTTAATTATGATAACCTGCATTTGTTGCGGAATTAGCGTAACATTATTCTCGATAACTACATTTAGCACCAGCAGAATCAGTTACAGTTTCATTTTTTTAAATTATAAAAAAAGAGTGAACTTTGTTAACTTTATGCAATAGTAATAATGTACTCAGATATATGCAGAAATTATATGATTACAAATGATTAAAATATGGCAAGATGTTTACACACGAAATATAACAGAAGACACTGTTAAAGAAAGGTTTTGGAAAAAAGTAGCATAAAAAAATTATGGTTCAATAGAAATAGTGTCGACATGTATTAATTTGCTTATTCGTGGTAACTTTCGTGATCAGAATCCTCTTAACCTTTATTTAAATTAAAATATTATATATGTTCTAATACGCTCAGATTGTCAAATGTAATTCACTGCTAATACTGACGATGATAATAGGTTTGCTACTATTTAAAAACGCACACATGCAGCTTTATTTGTTTCCCATAAAGTGGAATTTGAAAAGGAACTAAAATGATAACTCAGAATTTTGTATTATCAGTGGAGAATAGTGATTGTCAGTAAGCAAATTTACTTTTATAGTTTTTGTAGACAAGGTATTTGAGTTATTTGATTGAAAAATGAAGTAAAGTTAGATCCTTAAATTTGTAAAAACAAAACAGAAATAAGCATTATTTATTTAATATGAACTCAGAAAATTCCCATAAAATATTTCCTTTCATTTTCCTATTTAATGTTTTAAAATTTGAATGCAAAATTGCAATTCATTTTATAAGCTTGTTGAGCTTCTTGAAGGTAATTTGTATTGCACAAGTTTACGCATAATTACGAAGTAATATGGTTTTCAGTATGTTTCATAGATCATACGTTATACTCGCAAGGCTTGTACCTGAAAATAATTTTAACTGGAGCCATAACGTTTCAATAGTGTTTTAAACTAATGATTTTAAAATTTTATACGTGAGCATTAATGAGCAATTTGAAAATTACTACATCTTTAATAAAACGTAATTTTGCTCGTATGATAGATCATTCGAGTAGTATTGACAGACATTTTTTAAGCAAAGCACCATAATGTTTAAATAAAATAAATTGTTTAACGTTCAATATGATAAATATTTATATTATATACATTCTTTTCCTTGAGGTAAAAAAGATACATTCACTGGGTAGTTTTGGGAATTACGTTTCACGCTTTTTCTATCCTTAGAATCTAAGATTAGTAGAAGTTCGTTGAAATAAGCAATGGAATCATCAACATTTTGCATCGGCTCTAAAATTTTGAAATTTTTACCAATATACTCCTGCTCAATGTATCAATTAAGTTACAAGAAATGTAACCTTTCTATACAGAGCAATAATATCATATTAAAGTTAAACGTGACGCTTGCTCTTACCCCCAAATTTAAGACATTAGAGAACTTATAATATAACTGTAATCATTTCTGTGATAAACTATTTAACATATGTTATAATTATAAAAATTGAATATTATCGCAATAAATAAATGTTTATTAGGGTTAAATTGTCAAAGTGAGTTTCTTAAAAATTATTAAAAATTTTGTAATCCGATTATTTGATTTTTTTCTTCGTTTACTTGCAAAAGAGAATATATGCAATTAAAATTTAATATAATAAAATATTTTATATTTTAAACTACAATACTTATTTTTCGTAATTTCGTAAAAAATGAAAAACTAAATATATAAATGTTTTGTTTCACAAAATATGTAAAAAAGCAATGAATGGAAACTGGTTATTGTTTAAAAGGTTGTATTTAAAAGGAAAATAAAGCTTAGAAATTCAAATGTATATTTCCAGGAATAAGAATTTCAATTCTGCAAAAAATTCTTTTTCCCATTTCAGATACATTAAGATACATACGTTTTGACGAAAATTAACATTTTATGTAATTAATTTAATTACCATAATAATAATGATTCCTGAAAATATACGGTGGCCATCATAAAATTTAATAATATCAGATTTGTAATCTACATGCTTCGGTCTTTTTTTAAATTCATATTAAACTTTTATATCTTTTGTATTTTTTTCTTTGAGCCATTTATGATATCTGATTTCCCAAAGAATACAGAATCCACTAAGTCAACGGACTTCTACTACTTGAGAAAATGTATACTTCTCCAGCGCATATGTCTAAATCAAGAAATGGTTTTGAAAAAATATAAAAACAGAGTAATTACTTTAAGCAAAATTTTCTGTTCCTTAAAAAATTTCTCCACTTGGATCACTCGAAGCTAAAATTCCTAACGCTTGAAACGTCTTTTTCGTCTCATTCATTTCCAATGTGTCAGCATACCCATTTTCAAGTTTAACAAAACGTCTGTTCGCTATGTAAGCCGATTATATTTATTTTTCAGGTCTTGCTGACGATACATCTTGGAAAAACACTGGTGGAGCAAGTTCTCCTTAGAAAAGATGTGCAGTTTTCTTGTTAAGAAATATATGCAGAAAGAGTGCTCGGGCGTGAAAATAAAATTTGAAACATCCACGAACCAACCGAGTTGAAGGATAAGGAAATTAATAAAATAAATGACAAAGGAAATGTCAGAAGGGCGTGAATAATTCTCAGATTAGCACCACACACAAAATGCACTTGTCTCAACGGGGGATCGAAAGCACCTGCACCACACCGTCCAGGGTTCGGTGTCGGGGGTTGCTCGATTCTGGCTCCAGAAACGTGCTCTCGCCCCTCCATTTTCTCCTTATTTTGAAGAATGTGACTTGAAGGGAATGTCGAAGAAGTTTCGTTTATTCTACACCTACAAAAGAAAACAATAAAGTAATATTTACACATCAAGACTCAAGCATAATACAAATAAATAGTTATTTGAAAGCTTTTTTTTTTTTTTTTTTTGTTATTGATAGAGGTTATCTCGTGGTTGTTAAATCATTAAAAAGGTAATTTCTAAGCATTATATGGAACTTTTTCTGTAAAACCCAATTAAAATATTCTTGAAGAAAGTACTTGATATCAATCATATTTTTTCCTTCTATTAGTTCCAAAACTGCTGGCACTCTCCGCAGTTTTAACTTCCAAGTATTTTCTCGACTGGCAATAAATTCTGCTAATTAAGACATATTAATTTAAATTCTGCTAAAGACATATTTCAGACTTGAATTCTTGGGACAGCTACGAAACACATTAGAAATATAGTTTAACGGCCCCCCACGATTTTTCTAGTAGTTAAAATCCCCAAATAGTGGTAGTTTAAACCGGATTCGAAAAGGCTGTTTGCGTGTTTGGTATTGATGGTTTTCTCCATACGTAAAGTGAATACCAGCCTTAGAAAATCCTCCACAAAGACATACATTGCCTTAAGTAGATAGCCCTCATGTGCTCTGCATATTCAAATAAATAACTTAACCACACTTCTTCATTCATTGGCCAAATTGAAGAAACAATAAAACTTAGCTTTACATAAGAAAATGAAGTGCATATCAATATTGCTTACATATAAAACCTTAATCAGATTTCTTATTTGATTACCACTAAATTTATACAAAGGAATTATTCATTTGCTGAGGTAGTTTGTGTTTGTTTTCCTAGTTTAACGAACAACATCTATTAATTCTAATTAATTGACATCATTTCCAATTTAATTCTCCCAGAAACTTTTAAAAGTCTTATATTATTAATAATAATATCTGGTAAGCTTTAATCTTCTGTTTAACTGTATAGGGATTTGATCTTCTATTGCGTTTTTTACTTGTATAAATAAGTACTTAAGTAACTTATATTGGAATAGCATAGCATATTTGTTTCTCGGAAGAACTAAGCCCTCATCTTCCCAGACGTATAATACGTATAATTTTTCAGCATTACCAACATCAATATAATAAATATACACGAAATGGGCGTGCAACTGTAATTGTAACTGCCTTATGTAATCACAATGATACAGCTACTCGCTGAAAGCGACTCTGAATAAGAATGACGACGGCGAATGCAGCCGCGGGCATAATGTGACGTTTCTGATTCTCATTCTTTTTTAACAATTATTTCATATGTGTAAATAAATTTGTTTTCATTGCTTAAGTGATCACTTCATGTCAATGATGCATTGAGGTTTCTAGAAGTAAAGAAAATCTTCCATAAATAATGGTGTCAGAACAGAAAGATCCTGATCCACCTACTGATATTCAGGTTTCTACACAACATGCTAAAATGCCAACAAGAGTGTTATTAACATTTTCATGTTATTATGCTGTGATCCGATGGAATACGTTTCGGATTAAGAAGACTTCGAATGATTTATAGCTATGAATTGGTGTATGCAAATTTTAGGAAAACGGAAATAAACGGAATTCTTTGTGAAACACGTATCTGCAAACGAAATTAAAACTTCATGGGAATAGAGATTAAAAGTTATACGGGATTTTCACGAAGTTTGAAGGTAAGTTTGAAGTTTATATTATAACTCTTAAATTTGATTTGTTCTGTTTTTGAATTCACTATAGTTGCAACATTCTTTAAAATAATATACCTTTGAGGAAATTTTAACAGAAGAAAATGTAACATGTATGACTTAGAGAAACACTGACATGTTTTAGACGAAAAAATGAGTAACTCAAAGAATCTTATATTCAAATCGAAGATCTAATCGACGTAAATTTAATCGAAGAGAAAATAAGCATTGGAAGTGATTACCAAGAAATATATATCAGGTATGCTAACAAACTTACATGTTTATTGAAATGGAAAGAAAACTTTGATAACTTTGGTAAGTTCAGAAAGAGATTCAGTGATGCACTCTTGGAGAGCTGTTTTCGAATAGCAGCAACTAAAGACTATCTCAACACTAAAAACCTGTGTTGATAAGAAAAAAGAGTTCCATCTTTCTCATTAATGTTAATAAGTCTGGTAAAAAAAATCTGTCATTACATTTGTTATTTATTACTAACTACACTTTAGTTTCTTTCTTATGTGCAATTCAATTTCAGTTTCTTATTGATTTATACAGGTTAATTAAAATTGATTTCATATTTACTAGACATGTAAGTTTATAGGCAATAAACAATTGTCAGTTTATAGGCAATAATGAATCAATTTATAAGCTATGATGAATAATAATTTTAAAAATTGGTAGTTGTTTTGGTTGGTAGCTCACAGTAGGATTTAAAGACGATATAGTAGCTCAGAAGTTTCATAAGTTTGGTGACCACTGATCTAAACGATTCACTTTCGAAAATTAAGAAGTTTTGAAAACATATTTGGCATGAGGAGTGTTAAAAGTAACTTCCACTTTTTTATTAACAGACAAAAATCATGACAACTGAGTAAAGTTACTTGAAAATCTTTTCGGTCTGAAGGTGTCATCGTTGATGGTGTGATTAATCTCACTTTCCTGGACTAATCAGAACACGTCCATGCAATTATCGTAACAAGAAATACACGATTGTGTCTATTAGTTCCGGCTCGCCATATATTTAGAAAGTCACCTTTCGCAAGAGCACCGTGCATTTACAATATCAATGCCTTTTCTGGGTTTCGAACCAGAGCCCTTTGGTACGACAGTCACAGACACAAACCACTATTCCGCTAGGCGGCATCGTTGATATTTTCAATTTACAATGCGTTAGAAATTCTTCAAATTTTCTAACTCTAAGGAAATTATGTGATGAGCTAAGTAATTTTTTATGAAAGTTAGGTTTAGTGCAAGGGGATTCGGAATCCTATCGTTTAATTTTGATTTCGATTGTTAACAACCAGGAAATCTTGTTTTAGATTTTAGGCGAAACAAAAATTCAGAAAGCATAGAATTTTCTGACCTTCTGTCCATTTCAAAGTATGAGACTGGATATCGAGAAGTAACATATTTAGATTTACATGACAGAAAAGGTTTGTCAACATATTCAAATAATTTAGACTTCCAAATGTTATAACTGTAATGGATCATGTCATTTATCTAAATTTTGTCGCAACAAATAACGTGGATAAAAATGCTAATCCTGTGGGAAATAGTCATAAATTTCTCACGTGTGCTAAAAAAACTGGGAAACAAAACGCTAAAAAATTAACACTAACATTTCTTAGGGGAAAAAAAGAAAAGAACATTGGCGCATCAATCACACTTAATGCACAGGACAATTCAAATTAATGATACATCACTTAAGATTGTCGCTGATAACAGAAATGTTGCTGTAATTATCAGTAAAGACGTTTCTGGATTTGGTAATGAAAATCAAACCAATGTCTATTTTACAGCTGACATTCTAATACATGCTGAGGCAGTTAAGTCTAATTTTTATGTTGTTGACAGTGGCTAATCAATTGATCCGATAATAATTATGAATATTCTTAAACAAAATTAAGTTTATACAAGTAAATATGGGATTTGTATTTCTAAACATGTTATTAAACAAAATGTTAAGTAAAATACGTACATGAATAAATAATATTGCCCCTAAAATTGGAATTCAAATTAGAGAAAAGGCTCTAAAACTAAAAACGTACAAGTTACGATTATTAAAAATTTCGTCTTCGAATACAAACCACTCAAAATTAAAAGTACGAATATTAATCTGACTATTAATTAGTGAAACTGAAAGGGCTTATTTACTGCATACCTAGATGAACACTTCTTGTCGAAAGAGATATTGTAATCAGGGGTTCCGAACCCTATGCCTGCGGGCACCATGCCGCCCGCCGATCGTTTAACGTGTGCCCGCCGCTGCGAGATTACAATAAGTATGTTTTACTTTTCAATAAAATTCTATGTTAAAGTTTTCTGATCATTAATGAAATAGAAATTGCGTCCAACAAAGATACCGGCACAAAGCGAAATGCGATGTGCTTGTATTAATAACTTGTAGAGTCCAGTAATGAACTTGTGTTTGTATACTGGAGCAGTAGAAAATTACACAGGGGAAGGGTTCGAGCACCCTTTATTAACTCTTTAAAATTTACAAGGCGTCAACTCGACGCTGACAATCTTAGCCTGTACTTGGGCGGTAATTGAAAGTCAGATAATTGAAACTAAATGTTGAAATTTTTAACAAGTGATAAAACTAGCCTACAGGGCTCAGTGAACTTACCCCCTTTCTACGCTAGTGGCATTAAAGCAATGCAGTTAAGCCACTTGAACCAGCAATAAGCAAACGTACCTACGGCAGAGACGGCAGCTAGAGCCTAACTCTCCCTTTTTCCTACCGGAAACTCGGCTTTTAACTACTTCCTTCAAAGTAGAAAATTTGCATTCGTTGATGCGCGCTACAACATTTAACTATTCTGGCTCTGACCTTTATTGGAATGAAGTCTTATAGGAAAGTTTCAAATAAAACTTTAAGTTATTAGTTAAAATAATATAAATCCCTACAATCTCTATCCAGCTATACATTCACCTTAAAAAAGTAAATGGCGTCCGCCATCCAAAAGGTATTCTAGAATATGATCTTAGGGACAAAACGGTTGGAGACCACTATTGTAAATAAGCAAATGCAAACTTAGCCAAAGGTATAATTAAACCTTCCGAATATTTTAATGAAGTTTTAAGAATAAAAAAGAATATCTATAGACTACGTCAAGTTAAACTAGAAGATAGGTAAAGATCGGTGTCCCTTCCGATTAATGATATGTTAGAGAGACTACAAGATGTTCGATCATCGATTTAAAAGTAGCTTTTTTTCATGTTAGTATAGACAAAAATAGCCTCCGTTACACCTCAGTTGCCATACATAATGGATAATAATACACACATGTCCATAAATTAAGGATAATTCGGAGTCACGCGGAAATCGAACTCTAAAATAAATATATCACCTGTAAAATCACTACACACATCTTCAAGAATCATGCGCAAATTTCAGGAAGTAACCAGATGACACCGATGGTACGTCGCAATGACGAGAGTGTAAGAGAGTGATATATAAGGCATACAGGCAGACGAGAGTGACGAGAGTGATTATAAGCATTTCAGTGCAATAACCGAATAGTTATGACACAAAGGATGCATTTGGATGATTTTTTACGTGGTAGAATTATCGGCCGCCTGGAATGTGGGCGTACCCAACTGGAAGTATCAGACGAACTTGGATTTGCCCAGAGTGTCATCTCCAGGCTTTGGCAACGATTCCAAGATGATGGTAATGGGAGTAGACGTTACAGCACAGGTCGCCCCAGAGTTACAACGCCGAATGAGGACCGGTATTTGAAAGTTACTGCCAAAAGAAACAGGCGGAGCACAGCCTCAGACCTGTCTTGTCAGCTCTCTTCAGCCAGGTACTTCAGTCAGGTACGACAATTTCAAGGCAGACTGTGTGCAGACGCTTAGGGCAGATTGGTCTATATGCTCGTAGACCTGTCAGATGCGTTCCTTTTACTGCAACTCACTGTCGCCTGCGGTTAGCCTGGAGTAAAGTGCATGCATTGTGGACACCGCAACAGTGGGCTTGTGTGATGTTTTCCGACGAGTCCAGGTTTAGCGACGAGTCCAGGTTTAGCTTGCAGTCTGATTCTCGCCGGACTTTCATATGGAGAGCTCCAGATACCCGTTACCACCAAGAAAACATCATTGAGCGACACTGTTACGGTGGTGCAGGAGTGCTCGTTTGGAGTGGAATTATTCTGGGTTCTAGAACTGACCTGCCTGTTCAAATTGGAACCATGAAAAGCCAAATCTATCGAGACGTCATTCTGGAACAACATGTACGTTTGTTTCGGGGCGCCATGGTCGCACAATTTGTGTTTATCGATGAAAACGCCCGTCCTCACCGGGCAAACATCGTAAGCGAATACCTTCAATCGGAGGATATCACCCGTATGGACTGGCCAGCATTCTCACCGGACTTGATTCCAGTCGAGCATGTGTAGGATATGCTTGGCCGACGAGTTGAAGCCCGTCAACCTCCTCCTACATGTCTACCGGAACTTCGGAGAGCATTGCTTTTTGAGTGGTGTAATATTCCCCAAGAACAGATCGATAATTTGATACTCAGCATGCCTAGGCGTTTTACGGACTGTATTGCATAGTCTGGGAGACATACAATGTATTAACAATCATACCAACCATGCAATATTGGTTTTATGTAAATAGGTTTTTTTTTTTTTTTTTGTAATTTGCTCCAGGGAGAAGAAATAGCTAATTTTTTTAATAATATCAAACATATAGCATCGTTTTTTGCTCTTTACCTTTTGTTTAATAAATAAGCATTACAAATAAGTCAAATTTGTTTTGCTTCTAACTCTTCCTTTGCCTGATTTTGCATTATCCTTAATTTATGGACAGGAGTATACATATTACTCCTTTGTTCCTCTATACCTTACATTATGTACTTCAAAGATTTGTAAATTGAATTTTTAAGGATATCATCTTACAAGTTCATGTTTTTCTCTTTTTAAGCAGTATCATAATTCCTACTAAAGATAAAGATGAGGGTTTTAAAAGTTTAAAATCTATCTTTCCAGTTTCTTCCGAATACGGACATGAAACTGACTTTGACTACCTTTTAAAAATGTCAATTTTCAAGTCATTTAATTGAATTCTTCGGTCATGTCACAGTAAATTATAAACTATTCTCATCTTCTTTTAAAACGCCTGCTGCCAACCGAAAATTCAGACTTACAAAAGTTTCTTTGCCTTACTGGATATTTTCGCAAAGTTACTCTAATTTCTTCAATAATTTCTCAAGTATTAGCTGATCTATTTAAGAAAGGAGATGATTTCAATTTTGGTGGCAATGAGAGGCTATCTTTCAATCTTTTGAAATAATGTTTATATGATCAATCTGTTCTAATAATCAGCATTTCGATTCTGAAATACACAGTAATGCCATTATCCATGGTTACTGTTGCATTCTGATACAAAAATCCATAATTAATTACTGCCTACAATGCAGGATTTACGTATAAGCTACACAGGCTGTAGCTTAGGGTTCCCACTTTCTTGCCCCCTCCCCAAAAAATTTTATATATAGTATAAATATAATATTAAAATATAGTACAACAGACTTATGAAGGGGCACATACCTCAAATAGCTTAGGGTCTTATCAAGTCTAAATCCGGCTCTGCTAGTGGAGGATTTATGTATAAGCTACACAAGCTATAGTTTAGAGCCCCGCTTTCTTGGGGCCCTCCCGAAAATTAAAACATAGTACAAATATAGTAATAAAATATAGTATAGCAGACTTATAAAGGGCTCCATATCTCAAATACCTCAGGTTCTTATCTAAGTCTAAATCTGGATATGACTGCCTAAATCATGTTTATTACATGAGCAGAAAGACATCTGATACCAAAAAAAAAATTACGAGTTATGAGCTTGAGAATTTACGAGTTATAAGCTTGAGATATTAACTGTAATTAGAGATTTGAAAAATTTTAGAATATCTTTTTCAGGTAAAAACTTCAAAATTGTTACTGACTGTAATGTCTTCACAATGACGGTGCACAAGAAAACCTTACACGGATAACTCTTTGAGCATTCGTGTTAAAAAGTTTGTACAACGAAACAGATGGTACCGGATTCATTTTTGTTTCAGAATTAATGCACATACTTGCATCGATACAATTAAGGATGCGCATCTTCGCGGGTATGAAAGAGTCATCAAACACAACATTTATATACGTAGCCTTAAAAAGAAAATTGATAATTATATAGCAAATCCTGTTTCTTGCATATTGTTCATAAATGCGGTAAACAAGAACGTATGTTGCATTCGAAACCCAAACAAAATGCTCCAATAGGTACATATCACATTGATCATTTAGGATCTTCCTCAAATGCTCATAAAATACTGATAGTGCTGGCGTAACATTTAAACTGGAAAATAAAAAAAAAATGTTTTGGGGAATCATTCTTGTATAAATTTTGAAGGCTTAGCATGTACTTTTAAAATTTTTCAAGATGATGTTTCAATAAAAAGTGTCCAGGGTATTCAACTTACAACTGGACCGGCTTGTGCCGGTGGATAAACTGAGAGATTAAATTCTATCATAAGTTCTGTTATCTTTAATTGAACGGTTTAGAACCCGAAAAAATGGTATAAGCATATTCGTGAAGTTCAGCAAAAGATTAGTTCAACATATCAAAGAATCATCAATGCATACCATTGAAACCCATGTTTGGAACTAAAATCAAATTTGATAACCATGACAAAATTACGGAGTTACTAAAAATGCCGAGATTCAGTTTCATTTCGTCAACGCTCATGATGATCTGATGAAAATAATTTAAAAACATATTTCGAAAATACAACACGAAAATCGCAAAACCTACAGTTTAAGATGCAAACATTCTGCAGATTCTAGCTAATGTATATCAATCAAGCGTACACAATATAAGAAATATATTTTATATTTCTCTTCCTCCTGGATTCTTCTTACCTGCTGACTTTGTGATATAATTGGATAGTGCGTCTGGTTAGCAGTCGGGTGGTCTTGTACTCGAATCCCGGCGCGTGCACTGCACATTTTCCCCTCATATCTAATCGATAAAAGATCGATATCACCGACATCTGTATAAGTGGCATTATTCATTAGAACATATTACTTGAGCTTTAATGTTTTGGGAACATTTTTCACGTAATTTTGGACTTTAAAGAAAACAAATTTTTCTTTGTTATGATTTCTGACTTTTTACCCTAGGTTTTGTTATAAGAAGAGGTTTCTTATTCAATACTAATTTTATTTTCCTGCAATAATTTTATTATTTTCATTAGTTGTTTAGTATTTACATTCACTGTGCTTCCAATATTTTAGATGTCACTCTCTGCTTTTGTCATCTGACGGCATATAACGAGGTATGATGACCGAAATGTGCGGGGAAAAGGCTATGAAACTGTAATTATAACTGATATGTGTAAACATAAGACTCCATCTAAAATGAGCGCAGTTGAATAAAAATGACGATGATGAATGCTGCAGCGGATATGAGTATTATCCTTTTTTTTATTTCTTTAATATATGAAAATAAATCTGTTTTTGATGCGTAAGTGACTTTTTCAGGTCTGTCATGTAACAATTTTCCTAGAAGTAGTAATTCAGACCACCATAAATACTCATTAAATTTTAAAAAGCACAACATTGCAATTATTAAAAAGGCAAGACGCAGGATGACTCTTATCAAAAACAAAATATTAATCAGCGTTCCATAAAATACGCTTAATAAATAAATAAAAACTTAACCTTCTGTAACAATCCCGTACTTCTTGATGAAATGGCCTATCATTGCACTTAATTAAAATACAATTGACCTGCACATGCATACTATATTTTGTCAGACCAGTGGTGACGTTTTACTTCCAAGGACAGAGTATGGAAGCACATTATTGCTGGACAAATAACTAAACTGGAAGCTCTCAAATAATTTACAGTATCATATTTTATTTTTTATATTCTGAGCGGTTGTGTATTTAATTGTTCTGGCTCATTCCATGAGAACACATTAGTTACTGAAAATTATAGGCAATTGCGAGGCATCGAATGGCATAGTGAGGATTAGATTATTTGATCATGGCCAATCATATCAAGAATATTTGTCTAAGCAGAGAGAGACCTTCGTGTGCAGCGTTCTGTAAGACAAATTGTCCCTTTTCTCACGTTATTCTTACAAAGAATTAAATTACTACATACACTGTTGGATGAGGCATTTGAAAATGCGTACAATTTTAAAATTTTGTAGCCATGACGTTGTGAGGATTTATTTATTTATTTTGACTAATAGTTAATTTCTAGTTAAAGTAAATTTAATTTTCACCTATGCTTTCCTCCCTTAATGTTAATCAGTTAGCACGCGTCTATTCAACTTACAGAGAAAGAAGTGCTATTTAAGCGAAGGTTTCGGAAGGTGTTTTTAGAACATGTTATGCCTACACGAAGACCATATTCTTACTTTGAATTAATAGTGATTTGATTCTGTGGCGTTGAGTGCTTCTAACCATTGGGCTTGTTCGCCGGCTTCTACGAGTCAGAGCCTTCCTGCACGATTGAATTATCCTGTGAGCCTTTAAGCTAGTTTAATTAAAATTAAGTTCAACATTACTGGTCTAACTTAAATCAGAAATGTTGGCTTATGTGAGCCTAAGTGTGGTCGTCTGTGAAACTCTATGTGATTGAATAGAAGGTCATTTACACCCTTATGACTTTGCTGCTATCAATACTTCAGGATGAATCATCCACAGTCTTTCTAGATCTCGTTAGTTTATGTTGCAAAGAATACATGACTCTATAACGTTAACACGTTCAGTATACTTAAAGTGGGCATAGAAATTCTAGAGCAGGGGTGGCCAAAGTACGGCTCGCGAGCCTGATACTGCTCTCGCAGGCAATTTGTGCGGCTCATGCATATAAAATATAAGTATGAAATATGATAAACTAAAGCTATTCAGTGTCAAAAAAATAATTAATTAGTTTAGACCCTTTTTACAAAGTTGTCAGGGATTTCTTTCTATTTAAAACCTTCTCCACTACTTCTATAATTATGTAAATATGAACTTGTGGCTTTATAAAATCTAGATGCGGCACTACATGATGTTACACAGGTATAAAATATTAAATTTTATTTAAAATATTATTAAATATTTTTACAGAAAAATATTAACATATACGATATCATCAATAATTATCGGCAAGGTTAAAAATTACATTTTGTTTTCTGTTTAGTGGCAGGCTAAATACTTTACTTCAAAAGCATGTTTTAAAAATCAAGTTATAAATATATTTATTATTCATGCTAGTTATTAATCATTATTATGTATGTAATACTCGTTTATAAGGATGAGATAATAGTCTTTATTTAGTACAGTTTTTGGAAAATTTTTGCGGAACGTTCAGTAGTGTTGCAAGTTTAAGATAGTGCATTATCATCTGATTATTCGTTAAAATCTATCATACAAGATTTCAAAGGCAAAACATTGTTACGCCTATAATAAAATGCTTCCGTACTCTCCTATCAGAAATTTAGTTTCTGATACAAGGCGTACTCGATAACAATTCTAATTCTTTCTTCGTTCAACATCAGTTAATGATTAACGATGTTAGTATAATTCATTTCATTTTCATTAGGAGATGAATGAAACTAATATTAATTACAGCTAAATAAAATCGCAACACATCACGTTAACACAGTCACTAGTTTTGTATACGAAGTGCTTGGTTTCCTCGCAAAATCATCACATTTATGGCTTATGACTGCCAGAAGATTCGTAGCTGGTTTCGTCAAGACGAAAGTACTAACAACGATACACACCGAACCCTAAAAAACTAAATTTTAGCAACTCAGAAACTCTGAAAAATGATACAAATAATGTGGCAATTTTTTAATTTCGTATTTTTAAGCGAAACCTATCACAATTAGTTGCCGGGTTCGTATGCTGAAAATGTAAAACAGCTTGTTCGTACGTGTTTCGAATATCTTTGAAGCCGCAGTATTTAGAATTACCAAGCTTTAAAATTTCTAAATAATTAGCAGTTACAGAAATCAGTAAATTGGCCAATGGTATTTTAGTACACCAACGAATTATAGCTTCAGATATTTTTGAATTTAATTTTAGTTTAATTTCCTCAGAATTCAACAAACACTTCCAGACAGCGTTTTAACTGGGGTTCATGTCGTATTTTTTAAATATGCACTGGACGTATTGAGACCGTCAATCTAGAATGAGTTATGAAAATTCGTTCATCAATTTTATGCATGTGTGATGTCCTTCTTTGTACTAAATGGGTTTCCTTAGACTTAAAGTTATCTGTCTACTTTCAGTAGAAAAAGGCTTCTTCCTGGATAGCTTCGATGCCTTAAGTTTAAAACGTTTCGTAATCGTCTCATATTTTTTTTTTTTATTTTTTTCCTGGGATGAAATATCTAAGCAATAATCTTCGTTTTTTTCGCGATTGTTTGTCTACTCGAAAGAATTACTTTGGGATTCGCGAAAGAAATTAGCAACCAAAATTTTGTAAGCGGAATTCTCACACTGTTAGAAAAAATAATTAAGGCTTCCTGTCTCCATTCTCCAGTTGATTAATGTTTGTTGAGCTTCTTTGTAATTCAGATTAGAAGGGTAATCTGATCCTCACTAGTTCAAGTTTTTCAGCTACATATAAAGCCGAAGAACAACGCGAGCAGTAGGAAATTTGCGCCCTCTACTAGATATAGTAATTATATGCAGAAGCTAGAGAAATTCCAGCAGTTAAAGATATGAAGATTATTATTTGGAAATTTGTTTGTTTGTTGTTTCGAATTTTCAAACTCGTTATGTCTTTAACTTTTAACACATCTCTCCGTTTATATAAATGAAAGTAAACCCATGTTTGTAACTGCAAATATGCGATGCGCAATTTAAAGCAGGAAATGCATTTCATTCATCCAACTGAAATTGCTTGTGAATTTTTAAATTGTTTTCACTTTATCAACGTCAACTTCGAGGTACAAGAATAAGATTCTGTAATTTTAAATTGATGTAAGTACATATGCATAATAATTCAAGAATATAAACAGAAGTATGAAATTAATTTTACAAGCATAAAAATACTTTAATTTCATGACACAGCCAAGTTTT
Organism: Stegodyphus dumicola; assembly: GCF_044657685.1. NCBI lineage: Eukaryota > Metazoa > Arthropoda > Arachnida > Araneae > Eresidae > Stegodyphus > Stegodyphus dumicola. Next base: position 78,398,399 of record NC_140772.1, on the reverse strand, counting down.
AATATTACTTTTCCATGGAAAAATAAAACACATACCTAACTGTTATCATGTAATCCAAGTTTATAATTCTGTTTCTGAAATTCTAATAATGGCATGTTGTCTCACAAAGGTAGATAAGCGCTTTGTACAAAATATGTTATAAAAATTTATGTTTATTAGCCACTTATCTTATTATTTTACCTTTAATGTGACTTCTATATTTATCGTAGTTAATATATTTGAGAGCAGTAGTCTTGATTTTAGAAGAAAGCTTTCAGTAGTAAGAGACCCTTAATAGTGATTGTCCGAGGGAGATGGGCTCCCCTCTGTCGTAGCAGAGGGAAGCGTTGTCAGATTTATGTGACTTAAGAATTTTTAGTACTGTGAAAGGAAGTGGTGACCCCGCTTGCAGGAATAAAATCGTTGAATTGAGTAGTTGAAGTTTGAGAACCGGCTCTGTGGATCTCTTCGTGATGGTCGCCCGTCGAGTCTCCTTCAAAGAATTAGGATTTTGGTCCCTTTGCACCGACCAGGGGGTGGCGCTTCCTCGGATCGTCTCTGGAGATTGAGTTCTTTAAACTTTGAATGGGAAACACTAAGTTTTCCAGGGCCCTTGCTCAAGCGCTTGCCAACCAAAGTCATACTATTCTCCATAAAAATATTAAATCTGACTCTCAAGTGGCAACAATTCCCTGAATGCTAGAAGATTGCGAAAATCACTCCCATCCTCAAGCTTCACAAGCCGTCAAAAGCTCTAGAATCTTATCGCCCAATCAGCCTGCTTCCATCCCTGAGCAAGATAGTTGAAACTGTCATTTTATCAAGAATAAACCAGCACATCGAAAGTTCTACTAATTTCTACACACATCTACTAATTTCATATCAGTTCGGTTTCAGGAGTCAACATTCGACTAGTCACCAGCTCTACAGAGTTGTGGAAATGATCAATGGATGACGACAGCACAAGAAGGTCACTGGTGGCTTATTCCTAGATATAGCAAAAGCTTTTGACCGTGTGTGGCTAGATGCCCTCATATACAAGTTACACATTCTGGGTTTCCCAGACTACATCACTAACCTAATTAAATCCTACCTAAACGGTAGACAATAGGTAGTTCACGTTACAGGCACAGTTTCTACTGGACGGGCCATCCAGCCAAGGTCCCCGAAAGATCTCTTTTAGGCCCCACACATTTATTTACGTGAATGACATTCCTATTACACCCAACACAACACTTGCAATGCTTGTTGTTGGCACCGCGATCCTTTCACAAAGTGCACTTGTTAGTCCAGTTACACAACGATTACAAGATTGCATATACACATGACACTTGGCTCAAAACGTGGGAAATCAAGGTGAAAGTAGGAAAACACAAGTTATCCTCTTCACTAAGAAGAACAAGTTCAAGAAGAATTTGCAACTTTACAGAATATCAATCCTCTGAGCCAAGCATTTCCTTTATCTTGGGGTGATCCCCAATAAATCTCTCTCATGGTGTTCACATTAGATCTATTATCAGAACGTTTCGAGTGAGTAAACATATACTATTCTCTTTAGTAGCTCGAAACAGCACTTTTTCCATAGACAAAAAGTTACTCATTTATAAGTCCATGCAACGTCCGCTATTATATTATGCTTTCCCGGTCTCGGCTTATTCATGTAAATCTCTTAGGGAAAATTTACAAGCTTCCCAAAACGTCATTTTGAGGCAGATCATGGAAGCTCCATGGAATGTGAGAAATCAGAAGTTACGTAAAGAACTACGTATCGAGCAGTTAAGAACTTTCTACTGTCGTATTACTCGGAAGTTCTATAATGATAAAAAATTAATTATAAATTCAGCCATTAGTTTATATGATTACAATGTCAATGATCTCTGTTTTAGTAAACGGCCTATGGCCATTCTCAGTAACCAAGCGGATTAGTTAATGTGAACTGCATTTATATATTTATATCTGTACTTTGTGTGTAACTGTTCTCTTATGATGAATTCTCATTTATTTAATTATACATATTGTGACGTGCTGTGTATATTTTTCATATTAGCATACCTTGGGTCTTGCACTTCTTTATTTATTTACATATATTTACTGTAATTTGACAGGTGTTATCAACAGATCGACGGATATATAGCTTCCCCAGTTGTCATTTCTCAGGTCGTTCACCGAATCTTTGAATCTTTGTTTAATCTATTCAAGTTCTCATAAATCAAGTGGTTAATAATCTAGATAATTACATAATTTATCCCAACTAATTCCAAAAATTATGTAAATATGTACATATGAAATTTATTTCTCCTGAAGTTATTTATGTGTAGCAATTCAAAACTCCTTATTTATTCGATTAGGATAGGGTCCAGACCCAGGCACCCTGGTGTAACACTTTTCAAGTACAAATTACTATTTTTAGAATAGTGGGAGGGGAATTCAGAGGCTATAGCTAGTTTAAAGTAAAATTTTGATTTACATAATTTTATCTTACATATATATATAGAGAGAGAATATTGAGCTTTTGTACTGATTTGAATTGTAATCCGTGAGTAACTAAGCACAAGGAAAAGTAAAACTGTCTGCAAGAGGTAAATATAAACATCATGTTTATTAATGTTAAAATTGATGGTTGGTATACGTAGAAAATCAAAGCACTATTACAGAATGAGTTTAAAGTTATACATTTTAGACTACATAAATGCAAGAAATAATTAAGCCAATAAAAAAAATATGGAAAATAGCTGTATATATCAGAAGAAAATGATAATCTTGGTATCAAACGCCTTCTAAAACGTTTACATCAGGACTGACATTCTGATTCTAAAATAAACTACATGTGGTTTGCACATTAGTGTAATGAGAATGTAAAGACACTATGTATTTTTTTGGAAGCAGCAAAAATTAAAATTTAAAAACGCCTTCGCCGGGAATCGAGCCGCCGGCCGTTACCGAACCGACCCAGTGTGCAGACCAGACTCGTTACCGAACCGACCGTTAAACGAACACCGACCCAGTGTGCAGACCACCACACGACGCAGGCACGCCAAGAACGTGGGAGAAATACCTTATAAGATCCTCGTAAACAAGTTCAACGTACTTAAGCACGAATTCATCTGTTCATTTCCTTCTGTGTAAAGCTGAATGTGATCTACTACAGCTTAGATTAAAAATACATCATTTTAACAACTATGTCTCCTGTTAATATCTGTAAACTATATTTATTACAATATTAAAACTTTTAGGCTAAGCAGTTTTAGGTAATGGAATTTTAAAGAAACACAGCTTCTTAATTCCTTTCTATCCTCAAACAAACGGAATTTTCTTAGATGATTTTGACATTTGTAGCATCTTTCATCTTCTTTGTAATATTCCAAGTTAATTATGAATATGTAACTGACTGTAGTGAACTCATTATACCCTAAACTTCTTATAGCCACGAAATCCACCAGTATGCAATTCTTCAACATTTATAAAATTCGCTTTACATTTCAAGACATTCTTGCTTCAATTGAATTCTATTCTAGTTTCATTATTCCTTGATTTGCTATAAGTGCGGTAAGAAGAAAAAATCGCTTACTGGGTTTTTCAAAATATTTTAACTTTGACCGTATTCCATTTCTGCATCAACGAGCATCATACATAATTTCTGGTAACCGGAAGAATAGTACTTATATCATTAAGAAGATAATGCACGCTCTTACCTTCCATAAAGTATATATTTTTCTCACTTTCATACATCCGTCTGTCTGTTTTTCAATTTATTTGCTGTTCTGGGCAGCGTCCATTCTGTTCGCACCGGGGCGCTTCCAATAGGAGAGAGGGCAGTGAGTTGCAATGGCCCTGGTGGATGCTGATTAGGTGAAGTGTACTCGCGAAGAGGTTGCAAGGGTCCTGCAGGCATCTGAGGAACAGAGGGCGAAGGCACCTGCTTCAGTAAGGATCTTTGACCCTATGTAAAAGAAAGAATTCAGATTTTATGTTTCTCTACACAATACAAGTCGATGTTTGTTCTAAACAATTACTTATTAAATCACTTTAGGCAAACGTTGTTTCTTGTCATGGTCTTAACCTCTAACAAAAAGATATCAATATTATGCATGCCATTCGCGGTTAAATTGGATATTTCCTTACTGTTCTATAGATTAAATCTGCGTAACCGGATTGTATTTTCTCATACTGTACTCAAGCATGGAATGTTATCAATGATAACCGATGGAGATCATCTTTGAATGGAATGGATGTATATCCATTTAGTTTCGTTTTTGTCTTATTTCAGATCTAAATATGATGAGACATTGACGAAACTGATGGGAAGTTTGCCTTTCGATACAGTGTTGACAGTGAAATTCTAAAAACAAAATGCCAAAACGTCCGAAACTTTTCCAACTGCAATGCTGATGGTCGAAAACTCTACGAAGAAGTTTTGGATTTGAAAATGTTGCTTGCGAGTCGTTCTAATAGCAAAATATCAAGATCTGAAGAAATTCTTTAGTCTGTTTTGCAATATGGAGATGACAGCGTCTTTCCTAGTCTTCGGACTGTGATTCAAATAATGTTGACTATCGCAGGTTTTATGATCAGCTGTGAAAAATCTTTTAGGAAATTGAAATTAATGCTGAAACACTTGATGGGTCAGGATCGATTATATCATTTTGCTTTACTAAGTAATGAAACAGAAGAAACCCAAAATGTAATTTTGAACTCCTGGTAAATTCGCATAATTGAAAGCGAGGGAGGTATAGTTTTAATAATCATATGAAAATGCTGTTACTGCTATTGTAAAAAACTTTTAACATGTACTGTATAAATATAAATATATACTAATATCTTATATTTTATCAGTACCATTTCTCTAACAATAATGTAGTTTTTAATATATACCTGTATATTATTTTTTTACAATCTTATACTTTGCAATTTTTCACAAAGTGATTTTGTCTAGTTTGTTTAATTTGATTGATTTTGTCTGTCTGGATATCAGCATTTTAAAACTGATACTTTTCTGTTAATTTTGATGTATGTATATATTAGTGAGTATTAAAAAAGTTATGTTCCTGAAACCAAATCAGAAAAAGATAAATGTAATTTTTAATATTTTAAAGGAGGGCGAAGTTTAAATTTATGCCACGGGAGCCATTTTATGGAGATGCGCCCCTATTTCAGGTTAATAATTCCAATTCTAATCCATCTCTACTTTTGGCTTATCATCTTATAACGGAAAAATGAGAGAAATGATTTCATAGTTAGCTGCTTTCACATTTTTTCAATACATGACGCCAGTAGCTTTGCTCATTTACTAGGCTAGAATTTTATGTTTATTGTTACCCTGTGAGCACAGAATTCTCATTCGACATTTTTATTCTTGCAGCTGAAGAAGTAGGTTCCATTTAAGCTTCAAAACTCCCTGCAGCTTAAGCTGTTTATTGTTGCTTTAATACTTTTCTTGCCGGCATAATATTTTAGTTAAAAATGTCTGGTTACTTTCAGAATCTTTATGATCATTTTTGAAAAGCTTAGAAAGTATAAATGCAATAGACGCAAGTTCTTAAGTATTGATAATAATAACTTTATAACTGGTTTAGCTAAAATGCATATAAATCATGAGATCTCTAATTCGAAATATTAAGTAATTTTATGAACTACCACTATGTGGTCTTATTAAAATAATTATGTACTTTTTTATGCTTTCTCTTTCAGGTGGCTAGCTTGCCTATCGCTTCCACCTTACTACGTGTAAAGGCGTCCTCATGCTTTATTGTAACCATACTGCACGTGCAATCTCACTTGCAGAAGAATGCCTGAAAATATGCCTTCCTTTCTCCTTTTTGAGATGTCTTACAAACGCTTGACTCATGGCTTTTGTGTACTCTGATGTACCCTATCATGTGAGGGCGCCGATATGTACTTATGGATTACGCACCTCACTCAGTTAGCTTTTCATTCGGCTGCTCTCAAATGCCCTTATCAATAATTTCATGGTTGTATGTTAAAAAACGAATTGGTTGCTTAAATTTTATATCTATATATATATAGTATATACTACTATATACTGTATCTATATATATATATATAGTATATGCTACTATATACAAGATTAAAAAATATGAAAGCAAACTTCTAATTTCTAATTGGCTATAACCTCTTTTATTTTTTATTTAATTTGGGAATTTCCTCTCTTTAACTTAAAAAATGCGCTATAAGTCTAAACGGTGTCATTCGAATTAATCCTGCGATCCAACGTAATGCTTAATGCAGACACTTCTTTCCCAATCACTAAATAATTGCAAAAAAAAAAAAATATCTCGAACAAAAATTTTTTATTTCCTTCCTTTCTCCTCTGAATTGCTGGGACAATTTCGCTTACGCTTTCCTCCTGGCAAGACGCTTTGCGGTTGCTTTCTTTGTTCACTGAGTATGTGCTGAGCTAACAAAAATGTAGGGCGCATAAGATGCCCGTCCATATGTGAACCAAATATTGCGTATCCAGAATTGCTTTCCTCAATAATAAAATTATCTTGAATCTGGCCATGTCTGTCTTGCTAAGTTTCTTCGCAAGGCATCTATTACGTCACCACCAAGTTCTAAGTCATTCATATCATGATATATATATATATACATATATATATATATATGCATCTTCTAGTATGCTAGTATATATACTATATATATATATATATATATATATATGACATAATAAAAGCAAGGAAAAGACGGAGCACTGTTGATGCATAAAACTCAGGTAAGATAGATAGTCGATGCATATTGAAGAGGAAGTATTCTGATTGCGTCGTAAGCTAATGTGTTGACTTCGTAAATAAAAGTTGGCACTCGAGGCGATTTTAATTCCATTTTTATTTCCAATTGATATTATGTGGCCACATATCACTTGGCACTTTAGTCGTGCCTGTTTAAACATTTACATTAAAACATTCACATTATTGATAGTATTGCAATAGGAAGTAGAGTAGCGAAATTGCGTCTAAGCACAGCACATACTGAAGCTGATGTGTGTAGTTATGAAAGATGGAAGCACGCGAAGAGAAAAGATTTGGTTTACAATAGTAGTTTCAGTTCCCAATTATTACGTCATCAGAACTGCGCAGGCCATAGAATGATCTAGAAATGACGCAATCCAGAGAAGTTATTACACTTTTTAGAATAGAGAGGGAGAATTAATGTTTTGCCGTTAGTTTAAATTATAAGTTTCATTCACATATTTTTTATCTTACATAGTAATATGTAAGAAACATAAAGAATATATAAAAGATTAAATTAGCAGCGTAAATTAATTTCCTTTCTCTATTCTAAAAATAGCAACATCTATTTGCACTGCATTATTTCGAGGAAAATCTATGTCGTATGACTCTCACGTAATTCTGGTGATGTAAATTGAACTAAAACTCAAGCATCCAATAATAATTTTACAGCAATATTAACTATCCAATCAAAAAGCTTTGAGAACCAAAACTAACTCAGTTTGACTTAAGATTTCATCCTGAACATTACGCACTTGCTTTCCACGCTTTGACATAGCTACACTGCTTGGCTGTCTGCTGCTGCTTTCTTGCTACAAAATTATCAAAAATGTTAGCCTTTTGGAACAGTCACATTTAATCTGCCGACTTGTGTGTAGCTGAAAATAAAACTGAAGATTTAATCTGCCTTCGCCTCCAAATTCCTAGACATTATGGATCAACACTTATACACCATCCGAATTCCTGCTCTTGAATATATTATATATATCAAACCACAAACAGCCGTCTTAAATTTCATATAAAAAGTAACTGTATGGGGTAATTACAAATAAATATTAAGAAGATGACTTTTCAGATTAATATTTTTTGCAGCTAATATTTGAAGTAAAACAAAAGTAGCCAGTATTCTGATACAAAATGCCATAAAGGAATGTTTATAAATTTGGAAAAAGAAATAAACTTTAAAACAATTTTTTTATTTATAATAGCATATATTATAATAAGGTAGTAATAGATAAATCACTACCCAGGTGATATAATTTAAAGCAATTTTTCTAACATTCTGTTGTATGAATCATTTGTTTAGAAATAGTTACTACAATTTATCTAATACAAAATCTGTAGGCTTTTGTTCTGTCGGAATGGATCTATTTGTCAAATTATACGCTTCGTAGATTCGAAAACGGATTGCCTTGGGTTAAAATGATACATCAACTAAAAGGTAATAACAATTAAGTTAATTGAAGACTAGATAAAATAACTACGTCTCCTAAAATTTACGAACCATTAAGTTAACCTATCGAAAGAAAAATATAAAAGTTTACTAGCTACAGCAAACTAACGAAAGCAAATCAAATAAGAAATGATTAATTTCAGCTTAACGAGATTCTGGCGTTTTCTAATTCTGATACCATGTGAGCTTATGCTATAGTCCTTATACTATAATCTTATACCATAAGTTGAGGTAGTTATTTACATTTTTGCGTGATTATTAAATCTGTCATTAGAAATAGCGAAAACTATTTTTACGGCAAAAAATAGTTAAGTAATAAAAAGGAGGGTCTTTAGAAAGATTTTATTTTGTACTGAGATTTGTGATATCTGAAATATTAAGAAGCTTAAATAGATAAAAATAGGAATGGTGAACAATACATTTTTTAATATTCCTATTTCCAATGCACACTGCAATACATGAAAATTCAAATATGTTTGTTCACATTTAGACTTACGAATGTATTATAATTTCAAGAATAGGATATAATTCGTGCTTTCATTTTTATTTATTCCTCTTAATATATAACACATTGTAAACGTTGCACTGAGAATATTCAGCCCAAAGAGGTATTGGATGTACATTAAGTTATCTTTAAGAAATAAAAGTACTATAAATCAGCAATTCAAGAAATCGCTTTTATTATTTATAAAAATATTAAGCACATTAAAAAAATGTAATTTAAAAATGACCTTAAAATGATAAATTTCTAAACTATAATTTAGAGTTTCCTACTAGGGTCGGTATTAAACCCCTACGGCTCGATCAAATTTTAAAGGGGCAGTGATAATGAAGAAATTGATTGGAGTTTGATAATGGAATATGCACAGCAATTAATCAGCGTTATCAAGATTCTGTTGATAGCAAAATAGTAAATAAATAAACAAATTCCGCTCAAAACAAACTACGTCTTCAATCTCATGGAAAATATAGGCCCACCAACGGCCGAGCGGTAAAGTCGCTGAACACTGGTAGTTCGGTCCGAAGTTCGAATCCCGCAAACGGGCTGGCTGCATGGGTGTTTTCGTGGTTTTCAACATGTGTAAGGTGTATACGAGCCAGTTTCCCTTAGAAAGTCATCAACGAAGGCATCCCTCCCCTTAGGCAGATAGTCCTAGTGTGCTTTGCCATAATTAAATACACCACACCACGACCATGTAAAGTATAACCTTCGTTTGTATTATTACCCTTCCCTTAGGCAGATAGCCCTAGTGTGCTTTGCCATAATTAAATACACCACACCACCACCATGTAAAGTATAACCTTCGTTTGTATTATTACCTTCGGTTTTGATTTCTTGCACTGTGGAAAGGTGAAGGCGACTAAAAACACCAAAATTTGATCACATATAGTTCCCCATAAGAACGAGTACAATTTTAAGCCTGAGTTTTGAATTTTCAAATTATTTCATTTATTTTATATTTGCTGAAAACTTGATGCAATTTTGATTAAAAATCTCAGCAGTTTAAAAGCTATTTGTTGCCACTCCATTAAGCGTAAATTACCTTGCGTTCTCTCCATATATACGTAGGTTGGGGCAAACGTCATGACAACTATTTTTTTTCTTGAAGATCCCAGTCCGGTTGGAAAATGTGACATATACAACGAAAGGACAAGGTCTTAACTACTGTGGGCAATGAATAGCACTGAAATATCGTAACACACGAATTTCTTACGGTAGTATAAGGGCAATATGGCCTTCACCGTGCAAAAGAATGATAACATAAACTTGACATGACAAATCTGGGCCTAAAGACCTTCAATGTAGTCTCTTGCTATTGTCACCGCACACTGTCAACGATGTGGGAGGCGCTGAATACCATCAGCATCAGCATTTGCCGCACCATGTGTGAATCCGGTCATCTGTTGGCGCACAGCATTAGCAATGTCCTCTCGTGTTGCAAACCGCCTACCACGTATTGGTTCCTTAATCTTGGGAATGGGAATCAAAGTCACAGGGCGAAAAGTCAGGAGAGTACGGTGGATGCTCCAATTCTTCCCATCCCCAACGTCAGAGTAGCTGCCGTACGTTCTCTGCTTTATGTGGTCTTGCATTGTCGTGCAGAATTATTGCACTGTCCACAAGATCCGAACGTTTAACTCGAACGCCACGTAGTACCTGTCGCACCAGGAAGTCTCTGTAGTACTGTGCGGTCACTGTTCTGCCATGAGGAACAAAGTGGCAAACAACGATACCCCTGACGTCATACGCGACGATCACCATCAATTTGACTGGGGAAGGATTCTGCCGCTAGCTCATTACGCAATATCCTGTGGACGGTGCGATTCTCGATTCTCGTCAATCTTCATCCATGAGTTGCTCGATGACGGCATGTGCCAAGTCGGTCCGCACACTTACTGGTCGTACCGAACGTTGCTCATCACTGGTTGACACACGTCCTTGCCAAAACTTTCTTACCCACCGTGCTACTGTACGATATGTTAGGGCATTATTCCCAAGGGCATCGCATTTCTCTCTCGGAGAACGGCTATTTTGTTGTAAGCGCGCTGCTTAATACGAGTTACTTCCATCTCGCACGGCATTCACCAACTGACTGATTTCAGAGCCCTTGCTACCACAGAGCCAGCTATCACAGAGCCATCTGTTGTTCTACATACACACTATGCCTGCAGAACTTCCACACGACACATATACGTATTGTGATCCGTTCACATATCTACAAGAAAAAAATTGTTGCCATGAAAAAAATAGTTGCCGCAACCCTCGTATATATATATATATATATATATATTATAATGCGATATTCAGCAAACTAAGCAAAAGAGTAAATCAGCAAACTCAGTGATTTAAAACAAATGTTTTACCCCCTGTCAAAGCATCAGACAGTTTTCTTTCAAATTTAACAATCACAAGGATATAAAAGATATGCGTTGCCGCTGCAATAGTAACGCATTACAATCATTATATATTTTCTTTTTTTATGATACATATTTTAGGCAGCCGGCCGCACAAGAGTAGTCTTTAGATATGAAGAGACTAGGTATAACCATGGAATTAACTTTTATCTGTGCTTTATTACAGTTTTTTTTTTTATTTTTTATTTAATTTTTTATTTAGTCTCATTTCAGCTTTTTTCTTAGATTGATTTGTCGTTTATTTTTCCACACTCCTTATCACCAAGTAAAAGCAAGGTATTTTAAGCGCGGCTAATCCACATTCTAGTGGACTGTATTTAGAATTTCATACTCATCAATTTGGCAAAATCTATTGCTGAGAAGTATGTGTAACTATTTATAGCTCAATTTCTATGCTGAATATTTACTACTATATATTTACTACACCATGGTGTAGATTTCAGTTTGCGTAGATATGTCCACAGTATGGGGTAGATGAATTCAGTTAAAACAATGAAAATGTCTAACTATTGACTGAAAAGAAACATTTATCTGATGACAGGTTGTGTCTAATAAGATTATTAATATAGGAAATTAATTAAAGAATTTGCAGTGGCAGAAAAGGAATCACGAGTTAAATCTAGCACGTCTCCAAAAAGCAAGCATTGGAAAATGTATTCCACAGATCAATATAAATAAGAGTTAATTCTGTTATTATTTATGCTTTGTAAACTCTAAAACTCGAGAAAAACTAGTGCAGTTACTTAAAGAGATCGTCTTTAGCTTTCTGAATTTAACAGCATAAACAATCAGTTGTGACATTAAAGAAAGCTTCCTCAAGGAACCGAAAACGCAATGTGCGGCAAAGAATGAAAAAGGGATAAAGAAGGCAGAAATCCCTCTCCGAGGCAACAATGATCCCTATGCCGCCGAGCTTTCCAGTGAATTACTAAAAGATGTTGATTTAGATTCTGAAATCTTACAGAAGACGATTCATGGCTTACATAACTCACGCGAATGGTCGTTTTGGTGTCTTTCATAGCATTTCTAGAAAGCGACTGTGCTCAAGGGTACACCCTAAGGAACAAATAAATAAGTAAAAATAATAACAAAAACGTTAAAAAAAGTAAAATAAAGCAAATTTATGGGTAGAATACTGCACTTATCACAAGCAGACTTTTTAAACCAGGGATTTTTGTTCATTCAACTTCAACTTGCAATTTTGTTTTGTTTGTTTGTTTCGAGAAACCAACGGAGTTTGATAATGTTTATTGCCGTTACAACTAATAAAAAATACAGAAAGAAAACGAAAACATTTATTTACGTTTTCCGGTACGAATGGGAAAACTACGGCTCATTCTTCATGTTTATGTACTTTTTTCTGTCGTTCATTATAATGCAATATGTTTTCAATTTTCTTTGAGATCGTAAAACTTTTAAAAGATACGAAAATGTTGAAATATGAGCTTGAAATCATTTAGCTAGCTTGTTTCGCCTTATCCTTTTCAACGTGATTTTTGCATTTTTCTTTTTTAAATTCTTCTTCTCTTTTTTGGTATGTTTGTTGTTTGTTTCCAATTTTTTTTTTTTGTCCCTACTTCCGATTGCGCGGAAACAATATTAAAAAAAGTGCAGTCAACTCCGCGAAAAAATCGCATACATTTCATTTTTTAACGAATGAAACTGGAAATAAATAAGAAAGAATATTTGTTGATATCGCGTGTGAATATTAACACCGTTTATTTGGAAGACCGGAAAAATTATTTAATGTTCGTCGGCAGAGATTCTGCGCAAAAATAGATTGCTTGGAAATTACATGTTTTATTTATTTCCTCCAATAAAATAATATTGAAATTTTTGCCATACAGCGAAATTAAAACAGCGAAATATTAATGCGAAAGACAGATTGTATAAGGAATGGAATTGTACACCTTACTACTGCGCGATGAGTTGTAAAATGAATAATTAAATTTTGACGAAACAAATAATTTGTTATTAACTTCTCGCAAATGCGATAATCATGTCACAAATAAGCGGAAGATGTAACTAATAAATGTAAAATATAATTATACTTTAAAGTAATGAAAGAAGGTTGTTTTTAAATGCGTATTAAATTAAGTAATAAAATTGCAATTCATTTTCTGTAGCAAAAGTAATTACGGAGCATAAAATCATAAAAATTAATGTAAAATTTTTCATGTGTCACAACGTGTTTTATATAATGCTTGAAAGAAGATTATAATTTAACAAAACGAATTGGTAATGCTTCAAAGAACATTATAAATTAAGAAGTCGAATTTCTAATTAAGTAATTAAACGGAAGTGAATTTCGAAATGATCAAACGATTAATTTAATCACGAAAAAATATTTGCATATTTACACCATCCACTCTTCATTACACATATTACTCATGATATATGAAGGATAGAGATTAGCACTCAGTCTAAACGAAATTCAAAATTTAAATTAATACATTTAATTAATTAACGAAATTTTGAAGAACGACATCATACTTATAAGTTTCCTTCCTTATATTTAAAATCTGAAAATAGTGCGATGTACATTTGAATGAAAGAGTATGATAGCTTCCGCAACAAATAACATACGTGAAAATTTTTTAATGAACGTGCCAACGAAAGAACGTGACATTTTTTAATGCACAGCGACATTGTAAAATCGTACCTGAAATACATTTTCTCTATCTTCCGCAGACGTTTGCTCCTTTATGCGAAAATAAAAGTGTTTATAGAGGAGAAAATGAGCTGGATCTGATATGCTCTACTTTTAATTAACTTACGTAGTTTGCACAAACAGTAGAGTTATCGTAAAAATCACTTCTTTCAGTATTAAAAACTAAAACAAAGACGAAGATATAAAATAAATAAACAAAAATTTTAGTACAGACGAACAAATCAGGTTGTTTACAATAAAGTAGTAAATAAATTTTATATTTTACTGCAATTAATAAAGTATAAAAGTTCTCGAAATTCAAAGCAAGTGAAGTTTGTTTAAAATCAGTTTGCTTCAGGATTATGTCCATTACAATATAGTGAAGAAATATCTCGTTACATTATATATATGTATAAATGCAAACTAAAATTTACAAGAAAATGTGGAAATTGTATCTTTTTACACTCATAAAGATGTGAACGAACGCTTAAATTTCCCTCTAACATTTTAATCATTTCTGCTGTGTATCATTGTGGTGTAGTGGTTAACATACACCACAATACAATCTGAACATCGCATTCAATTCCCAACGTTGTCCACAGAAAACATCGCGGCACAAACGTCGCACACGAAAATTTCGCTAAGGAAACATCGCAAAGCAAAAACGTCGTGTTACAGAATATTGCGGGAGAGGAAAATCATCGCATTGCTAAACATCGTGATAGCAAATAATGCGGGGCCAAAAATGTCGAAGTTTTGAAAATATTATAATACAAAATATCGCGGTAAAAATAATGCAGCATCGTATAAGAATAACTTCGCAGAACATGTGTTCTGACTATAAAAATATAATAATAGTAATTGAATTTGCAAGTAATGATTAATAGCACAAAATGAAGTAAGAACTTAACGTATTTCTGATTTCTGTATTATGTAAAAAAATTTTACTCAAAAGGCAAGAAGGAAACGTAAGCATTCAAAATGTGAAAATTAGTAAAACGTAATGCTAAGAAGAGCAGTTAATAGATTTTTAAACTCACATTGAAGTCACTATTAAAAGTCATTATTTAATTATAAATCTTATTACTAAATTATAGCATTTCTATAAAGATGTATTAGTAGATTTTCATGAAAAAAACGTACCATACAATGTGCAGCAATTTGTATGTGCTTTATTTTCTACCCTGATATTTGGTACGATAACGTTTTAAAAGTGCGAAGTTTTTACATTGCTTTATTTTCTATCATTATGTCTTATATGCCGATATTTAAAAACTGCAATGTTTTCTCTTTGCTTTCTCCTTCCCTGCGATGTTCCAAGAACGTTTTGCCCTTGCGTAGTTTCGTCTACGAGTCTGCGATGTTTTTCACCTGTTAATATTTACAACGTCGTAAACTGGCTTTTTGAAGCTTCAAGTTAAACTACCTCGATTTCTATCGTCTTAATAGCAAAATCAGGGATTCAAAACCGGTGAATGATAATATTACTATCTAGGTGTTCGTGGATTTGAAGTAACTGATGATAACACTTGTTGAAAAATCAAAACCCAATTTATTCACTGGTATTGCAGAGGAGAGTTCCAAAGGCACATTTATAGTTCACGGAAAACCACGATAAACAAGCTGAAACAATCAGGAACTCAGCCTTCAGGCTATAACGGTGAAAACAGCTTCACGGCGAAGCACTAAGCTTCCGACTCCGTCCATCGCTCTCAAACTAATCTGTGAACTCAAGTTACTACTACACTACTCAATTCATAATACTCCTTTCTCCACGTACAGGCAGGGTATATATAGCTTTATCCTACCTTCGAGAACATTCCCGAGGAAAGTCGTCAAGAATGCGTTCTGGAATGTTCTCTGCGAAGTCGCCAATGGGCGATTTCTTGCCAACTAGGTTTAGCAGGATGTAATTAAAAACAAAAGAAAAGATATAGATTCCCTGGAATCTTGAGCAGAATGAGTACTAATATGAGGGTAGAAAAGTTGAAAAAAGACAAATTCAGTTACTGGTTACAAGTGAATTCTTCATTACACCCAGCTTTAAAACACCTAAGTTTCTCTTCAAAATAATTTCTGAATAATAAAATAATCACCTTTTAGATGTTGTAGCCATTTTTGGTATGTTAAAATGAACGAATGTAAAACATATTTAAAGGATATGCGAAAGTAACTTAAATGCACTGATAAAGGCTTAAAAATAGCTAAACCAGCTCTATGTAGTCGAAAGCAGTCATCCAAATGGCATTAGGGCAGATAAAAACTGCTTCGGGAGCCCTGGTGCTGCCAGCTGACAATTAAACTAAAATTCTGCGAAAAATCGCTTTGTCCCAATTAATTTGCATATTATAGTACATATGTTTACCTTCTATCAGATAATTTAAAGCAATTCACGCTATCATCGAATGCAGTTAATATAATAACTCTATGTGTTATTAGAATGTGTTTATGTGTTACTAGAATCTCATGTTTTAAAATGAAATGAACCTTATTAATTGATAAACAGTGAAATCACTAAATGCAGTTACATGAAAGGTATAGAATAGCAACAATTTCTTTAATTAGCATAAATGAAATAAAAGATACTAACCCAATTATTCGGAGCATAATCCATGCTGCTGAATGCAGTATTCGTTTCGTTCACTAATTTCATCTCCCATGGCACATTATCTGCATGTATGTCTGGCTTCCGAGCATCACCAGTTTTTAGCGATTCTCCTATAAAAGAAATTAATTTTTTAATATATATGTACAAAAAATCACATACGGAGAAGGTTCAGACACAAATAAAATTATTTCATTAACATGGCACACATTTTTTTTTATGTATTTTTGAACCATTTTTATTGTAAATATGATAAACGTGTGACAAACTTATTAATACTTATTTTTCTTCTTATATTAAGAGCATACTATTTTTCAGCATTAAATTATTTAGCTGTAATGCTTCAATGATAATTGAACTACGCAAAGTGATACAATAAACTGGATTTGTGTAGAATTTTAATGTTAGTAGGAATACAGAAATCAACTCATTTTAACTTCAAAGAATAATCTAGAAATTATCTTCTTTAAACACAGACACAGTGAACTACCAATGTCTGATATTAGTTCTGTAGTTTGCTGCCCAACCGGCATAGTGTGTAACGTTGTTATCTGACGTGCCAAAGAGGCCCGGTTCGAATCCAGGAGAAGGCTTGGAGTTTTGTAAATGCATACTGTCTGTGCGGTAGAGGACACTCTAAATATGCGGCGAGTCGAAAGCCCTCTCGAGAGTTTGGTGGTAAGGAAAGAGGGGTGGACCCGTCGCCCCGGGGTGCTGTCCATCAAAATTGGGGGTAGAACTGAGATAAATCATAGTGTTACTCGTAAGGTGCTCAAGGCTGTTGCCAACGACAGGCGTATTTCATAGGCTTGGGTTGACTCTAGGTCAGACAAGCGAGCATTAGTCAACAAGAAGTTATCTAGATTTGATTTTAAAAATAAATCAGATTGGTCAAGAAGTTTAGCTAACGGTTCTCAGACTTCTCTTTGTGAATAAAATAAATGCCATTGGCATGAAGAATGAAGTTAATAATGAAATGCAAGATGTCTTCCAATTCTAGATTCTAATTGTTAATTATTTTTCATTTTATCCTTCGTTTTTGAGTAAATGTCAATGACAGAAAACTAATTGCTAAATTATCAATGGTAGATACCAAGCTAGTACTTTTTATTTCACAAATCATTTAAGATTTCGAGGCAATGGTATCATATTTATTTCTCAGTATCTCGTACATTATAAATTGAAGAATGTTTATACTTATTCGCATTACATACTGTTACAATCCGTAAGATATGCCGTCGCCGAATGTGGTCTGGCATTGTCATCCAACAGCAGAACGCTAGATGTGAGAAGGCCAGGCCGCTTTTTCTGAATCGCCTCTTACAATTTCGACAGGGTGTCACAGTAGCGCGTAGCATTGATGGTTCCAACCTCCAAAAAATCCAGCAACAAAACTCCTTGGGCGTCCCAGAAAACTGTGAGGAGCACTTTACCTGCAGAGGGAGTTGTCTTGAGCTTCTTTCGGACAGGTGATGACGGATGTTTCCACTCCATAGATGCGGCCTTCGATTCTGGCGTGAAATGGTGGACCCACGTTTCATCCCCCGTCACAATCCGAAACAGAAAGTCATTGCCATCTTCATGGTAAGGCACGAGGTGTTCCAGGCTGACCCCTATGTCCGCTACTTCATCGATGGTGATACGCCGGTTCGCTCTAATCATGCCATCCACCTTCCTGACATTTGCATCTGTAGTGGCCGTGCGCGTCCGTCCAGCTCTCGGTATGTCCTCCACTTGCTGAAGTCCATCACTGAATGTGCGACACCATCTCCGCAACATTTGCTTCGACATCACACCTGGCCCATAGACTTCCACGAGGCGGTTATGAATATCTGTTCCTGATACTCCACGTGCCCATTCATAGCGGATAACCGCTCTCACTTCCTCCTTTGACCACGAATTCAAAACGCACCTTCTCTCCATACCTACCGGGGCTCAAATGAGAGGCTGGTCTCCGCTTTGCGCAGGCACTGCAACAGCGCCATCTGCTTGATTTGCAGCGACCTCTACCCAATGGTGTATCGGTGACTTGCGCGTTTTCCTGCTGTGTCGCCTTTCGCCCATAGCCGTTCAACGCTTCTTCCATATGCAAAGCGTGAATTTTTCTTGGAGGACTTTTTGAATCTTATCAAGCGATATGACAAATGTCTCAACGTACTCATACGAGAATAAGAAAATAAAGGTATGTCATATCTTTAATGTTGCATTCTATTTTTTGACTTTCATACACAACTCTGACCACAATCGACAGGAGAAACTTGTTTTTCAACTTACCTACGTAGATAAAGATTAGGCAATACAGACAAAGAAAAAAAAAAAAAAAAACGAAAACGTTTCGACGCGTTCTTTTTATAATATAAACGTTTATTTTCCTTGCTTTTCACGTGACGCTGCCATTTCGTCTGTTACTTATTTAAAATTTTCACGTTGTTTTATGTCTTAAAATTAGAAATTAAAGTTAATGACCTAAAACTGCAATAGTATACTTACAGTACAAGCGAAAAAATTGACAGTTTCACTCACGTGGGTGTTGGATTTGCGCAATACGTATGATGTCTGACAAAAATTTTGTAAATATTATGGGCCCTAGGGGGTTGCGAAAAAAATCTCAGTGATAGAAAGGGATCGCGACTGAAAAACATTTAAGAAACCATGCTATCACCAATAAATGGGAGAAAAAGGAAATCCTTTAAACAGTAATAGTTTATCCGTGGTTTGCATGACTTCGTGGCTGTATATGATGTTTCGCGAGTTTTCCGGATGCTCTCCATGCATAGCCTAAATAAGAGATTGTTTCCGATATAAATAAGCTCAGAAAACGTTCTTCCTTTCATTTTGCATAACATGAAAATGGATCAGTTTCCTTTGCAAGGTACTCCAGGAAGACATCGTTCCTAAAAAGTCCTTCTAAGCTTTGCAAAGGCAATCGTCCATATAACCGACCATAACTTTACGCAGTGCGTGTGCACAGAATTTGCTGGCTCTAGGTTTTTTTTTTTTTTTTTTTTTTTTTTTTTTTTACGGTGCGAAAAACATGCATACATTCATGCAAATTCTTCATTTCTAAATTTACTTAAATAAAATATAGGACGATAATATTTGGTGGCAGCAATTTGAAAAGTGATTCAAACGTTTCTATCGATTCAACGCAAAATCCCGTTTTGAGACTAGTAGCCCTTCTTAGCTGACGCTCCTTCGGACTAGTGATTATTTTTAGTATTAAAATATGGTCATTTCACAAGTATTGAGAAAGTAAGATCAGATGGTCTTAAGAAAAAATGTCAAACTCGCAAAACTGTTGTAATGATTATAAGTAAGAACCTGTTTGTGAACAGTCTACAAAATACTTAGGCAATGTTTGAAGCCTTATAAATTAAAAAGAATGGTTTACTGACACATATTAGGAGGAACAGATCCTCAAATTCAGTTATAGAATTCAAACAAATTTACGACGATTTCTACTGCTTGATACAAAGGCAAATTTAAAATAAAATTTGTATACTAAATTTGACACTCCACATTATTAAAATAATGTTTAAATTCCGACTTATTCGTAAAAGAAATTCCACCATTTTATGCATGCAGGCATTAAACAGAAATATTCTATCAAAATAAATTTATCAAGTTTTCATTCAAACTTGCAGGTACAATACTTGGAAAGAATAATAAATATATGCTCTAATTTCTTGCTTATATTCATTTAATATCCGTTGATGTTTCGAACATGCACCATTTGGCATCTCTGTCTTTAAAATCAGTTTATAAATGCATACCTAAAGTAACTGGATGAATAATGCACAAGAGAGAAAGTGTGGAAAAAAATGCTATTGTTATTTGAAAACGAATTTTCTAATGAAGGGAATCAAATAAATAATTAAGTGTCAGTTCTTTATAATACAAAATACAAA
This sequence comes from Stegodyphus dumicola, assembly GCF_044657685.1. NCBI lineage: Eukaryota > Metazoa > Arthropoda > Arachnida > Araneae > Eresidae > Stegodyphus > Stegodyphus dumicola. The sequence goes on along the minus strand of NC_140772.1, from coordinate 78,378,142 downwards.
CTCCAAAAATACTCGAAAAGTCTATGTATTAATACTTATAGTATGACCGAAGCTTAATCTCTTTTTAAGTCTGCTTTTTGCAGTAATTGTGTTAGCTGAAGTCTAAGGTTAAATAAATCTGTCTACAAAAATTCAGTCTCATTTGGGTATGTAAATAAGGATTCATCTTCTTTTCAAAGACACTAACTCTCCTATCTCAAACTAAGAAATCTTAAATTCAATACCATCGGAATCAATTAAGAAAATCAGCAGTAACGGCGAATCAGAATTTACAATTTAAAGAGCTTTAAATTTCTAGATTAAATTGCATTCGATGAAAATCCTGAGAGTTTTGCGAGAAGTCTTAATTAGGAATTACTTCAAAAGAGCACTTAACTTCGCATTTTGAAAATAGAAGATGATTTAATTTGATTAAAATTATAACAGAAGTTTCATCTTTATATTTATATTCCATTTGAAGAACTCGCATGAATTTGAATTCTTGCTCAACAAATGTTCATTTCTTTCTGTATTTATATTGTTTTGAAAGAATTGGTATAAATTTGAAATCGTGCTGCTTATTGTAGAAGCAAATGAAGTTTATAATTAATTCCGGTAACTTTAAAAATAATTATATGCTATTCTATAAATTCTCGATTCTGTACAAATTTTAAAAAAAATCATACATTAATGTATGAATATTTTTCATATAAATCAGCAATTTTGAATTCAGAATTATTGCACAAGCGAAACGGAAACGAGCACTAGGAAATAATTTAATTTATCGGGTGATTGCTGCTAGAGGTTTATAAGGTATTTCTCCCACCTTCTTGGCGTGTCTTCGTGGTGTAGTGGTTCTGCACACTGGGCCGGTATTCCAGACGTCCGCGGTTAGATTCCCGGCGAAGTCGTTGCTAAGTTTTCAGCTTACCTGCTTAAAAAAAATCCTAATGTCTCTACAGTGGCGCCCGAGCTACTAGGGTGTTGGATGAGGATTCTCCACACCCAGGATTTAGCTATTGGGTCCCCTAAAAACCCCAGTCGCCCTTCAAAAAAGGGGAGTATATAAGGTATTTCTCCCGCTTTCATAGCGTGCCTTCGTGGTGTAGTTGTTCTGCGCGCTAGGCCGGTACTCCAGAGGTCCGTGGTTGGATTCCCGCCGAAGGCGATTGCTCATTTTTCATCTTGCCTGCTCCCTCTCCAAAAAAAAAACCCTAATATCTCTACAGTGGCGCCCGAACTAAAAAGATGATGGATGATGATTTCTCCCCACCTATGATTTGGTTATTGGGTCCCCTAAAAACCCCAGTCGCGCTTTAAAAAGGGGAATGTATAAGATATTTCTCCGTTTTCTTAGCGAGCCTTCGTGGTGTAGTGTCATTAACTATAGATATGAATTCCCCTTTAATTTACATTAAATGCATATATAGCAAACTCTTTAAATAAAAGGCGTCCAATTAACGCAATTATTGCAATAAACGACACTGAACCGGTATTTCAGAGGTCCGTGGTTCGATTCCTAGCGAAGGCATTTGTTAATTTTTCATCTTTCCTGCTTCCAGAAAAGTCCTGATATCTCTGCAGGTTTAATGATGTTATAAAATAAATGAACACTTTATAAACTTTTATATCCCACGACAAGCAAATGCAAACTTTTCTATTTTTGCACGTCTCTTTTTCATAATTTCAACTCATTCTGTAGTTTGCTTCTATTTTAATTGATGACAGATGGAAGTACAAAGCAGTTAATATCTATAAAGTTAACAGCGATAAGAACAATTAAATCTCTAAAACAAATATAGAAGGAAAGAAGAATTCGGTTTACCAATGCACCTAATTTCATAATTCGCAATAGTCTGAAAAGTAACCTTCAAACAATAATTAGAAAACCATCAATTTAAAATTTTTAAAACAGTTCTATGTAGCTTATTTTGGGGTAACTTAGAAAATATTTTAAAGTGAATCTTAATATTATTTAAGAAAATCTGCACGTAATAGTACATTTCTGAGTTAAAGAACGACATTTTTCTATGCTGAAATTAACCAAGGTGATATACTTTGATTACATTTTTCCCAAGTTTCTTTGTAAAATGCTCAAAATTTGCACTATTTTAATCATTGAGGCAATCGTTTTAAAAGTCGAAATCTTTCGCTTTGATGGATTTATAGGTGATGAGAGAGATAATAATGTCTTTAAGTGACAATTTTAACTATAGATATGAATTCCCCTTTAATTTACATTAAATGCATATATAGCAAACTCTTTAAATAAAAGGCGTCCAATTAACGCAATTATTGCAATAAACGACACTGAACCGGTATTTCAGAGGTCCGTGGTTCGATTCCTAGCGAAGGCATTTGTTAATTTTTCATCTTTCCTGCTTCCAGAAAAGTCCTGATATCTCTGCAGGTTTAATGATGTTATAAAATAAATGAACACTTTATAAACTTTTATATCCCACGACAAGCAAATGCAAACTTTTCTATTTTTGCACGTCTCTTTTTCATAATTTCAACTCATTCTGTAGTTTGCTTCTATTTTAATTGATGACAGATGGAAGTACAAAGCAGTTAATATCTATAAAGTTAACAGCGATAAGAACAATTAAATCTCTAAAACAAATATAGAAGGAAAGAAGAATTCGGTTTACCAATGCACCTAATTTCATAATTCGCAATAGTCTGAAAAGTAACCTTCAAACAATAATTAGAAAACCATCAATTTAAAATTTTTAAAACAGTTCTATGTAGCTTATTTTGGGGTAACTTAGAAAATATTTTAAAGTGAATCTTAATATTATTTAAGAAAATCTGCACGTAATAGTACATTTCTGAGTTAAAGAACGACATTTTTCTATGCTGAAATTAACCAAGGTGATATACTTTGATTACATTTTTCCCAAGTTTCTTTGTAAAATGCTCAAAATTTGCACTATTTTAATCATTGAGGCAATCGTTTTAAAAGTCGAAATCTTTCGCTTTGATGGATTTATAGGTGATGAGAGAGATAATAATGTCTTTAAGTGACAATTTTAACTATAGATATGAATTCCCCTTTAATTTACATTAAATGCATATATAGCAAACTCTTTAAATAAAAGGCGTCCAATTAACGCAATTATTGCAATAAACGACACTGAACCGGTATTTCAGAGGTCCGTGGTTCGATTCCTAGCGAAGGCATTTGTTAATTTTTCATCTTTCCTGCTTCCAGAAAAGTCCTGATATCTCTGCAGGTTTAATGATGTTATAAAATAAATGAACACTTTATAAACTTTTATATCCCACGACAAGCAAATGCAAACTTTTCTATTTTTGCACGTCTCTTTTTCATAATTTCAACTCATTCTGTAGTTTGCTTCTATTTTAATTGATGACAGATGGAAGTACAAAGCAGTTAATATCTATAAAGTTAACAGCGATAAGAACAATTAAATCTCTAAAACAAATATAGAAGGAAAGAAGAATTCGGTTTACCAATGCACCTAATTTCATAATTCGCAATAGTCTGAAAAGTAACCTTCAAACAATAATTAGAAAACCATCAATTTAAAATTTTTAAAACAGTTCTATGTAGCTTATTTTGGGGTAACTTAGAAAATATTTTAAAGTGAATCTTAATATTATTTAAGAAAATCTGCACGTAATAGTACATTTCTGAGTTAAAGAACGACATTTTTCTATGCTGAAATTAACCAAGGTGATATACTTTGATTACATTTTTCCCAAGTTTCTTTGTAAAATGCTCAAAATTTGCACTATTTTAATCATTGAGGCAATCGTTTTAAAAGTCGAAATCTTTCGCTTTGATGGATTTATAGGTGATGAAAGAGATAATAATGTCTTTAAGTGACAATTTTAACTATAGATATGAATTCCGCTTTAATTTACATTAAATGCATATATAGCAAACTCTTTAAATAAAAGGCGTCCAATTAACGCAATTATTGCAATAAACGCCTCAGGTTTCGTGGGGTTAACTTTAATAAGTCGATGTAAACAATGCAGATATATCATGTAACGCGCGTTTTAAGGTCGATAAGATTATTTTAACGAATTGATATAAAGAACTCAGCTACAAAGGTTCAGTTGAAGTAAAGAAGAGAACAAAATTAGCTGTGGATATGGGTAGAATTGATTCTTGTTGCCATAAAGCCATCATCATTATTGGGAATTTCAGAAAGCTATGTATCTGATTAACGCCAATTAATGATGAGCACATGAGGTAATTACAAGAATGCATGAGAAAGCATTGTATATGGGTACTGTTTTCATTTGAACAAAATTTGACATTTTGTAAATTTGTAAATTAAAAATCTTATTTAAAAATCTTATATGAGTTATAAACAAATCGAATATATCAACACAGAAAGCTTCATTAGCTCTATGTCACTATCTTAAACTTTTCTTGCACGACTTATTTGCATTTACATCATAAATTTTTTGTAGATTTCGGGAAAACAGAGCGTTAAAGTATTTATAATGGCAATACTATGTTCACTCTTTGACGCTGTTTCGAATTCCGTAGGCTATAATAAAGAAAACTGATGATAGTGCACATTGCCAAAACTTAAGTGAACGATTTGATTTAAGAATAATTTTTTGCGTGTGTATTTATTTCTATATGCGCAATATAATTTTAGATTTATAGTATTTTTCCAGTCAGAATTGGTTTCTTGAGATATGTATTATTTAGTCTAATTTGGTACATGAAGTATCTCTTTATCAAATTTGTAATTTTTAGTTAGTTGTTCAACTGTCAATTTCTATTTTAAAACCTTCTGCACCGCAATATTCATTTGATACATTTTATAGTGTTGTCGTTATGACCCATCATTTACTATTATTTAGCATTTCCTTTACTATTATTTAAGAAATAATAGTAAAGAAAATTGATTTTATTTAATGTAAAAAATAATTAATATTTTTCTTAGCATTTTCAGTAATAATAAATGTCTTATTTATCTCTTAAAGATAAATGATGTTTGATAAATGCATTTATCACTGATTTTATCGCTTGGTTTTCATTTAAAATGCTTGTTCTAAATACCAGTGTAAAGTAATTTAATATTAAATTTATTATATATATATAATATTAATTTATTTTAATATTAAATTTATTATATTAAAAGTAAAGAAAAACAAACAATTAAAAATAAAAAAGAACCGTTAGCCAACTTGTAAAACATAACTGTTTATGACACTTATTACTTTCATTACAAGCTACAAATCTGGGAACTTAGTAAGCAATTTATGTGTCGCAAAACTTTAAGTGAATTAATTTTACTCCTGCTTAAAAGCACGTACAGCAATATACTGCGCTTTTACATTATTATAAGCAATGTAGTATTCGAAATGTGAAAACAAATTAACGAAAAGCCTAATTTAACTTCGCTGAGAAAAATTACGATTTATTAGGGGAATTTAAATTCTAGATATCTGAATAACTGGAAATGGGCAATAACTATTTCCAGCAAGACTAACCACGAAACCATCAAAGCTACTTTTGACATATAACCTAGTAAAATGCCAGTTATTACTTTAGAGCTTTATATAATTTATTCACTGCTTTCAGCACGTTTTCGAAACTACGCCGTTTACAAAAAAGGAATTTAAATTTCTCGAATTAGTGTAGTCACTTATTTTTAATGTATTTAGTTTTCTATTAGGAATAGTATCAGTAAATGAAATTTTAAAATTGAAAAACAACAATTTTCCAAATTTAAGTGCATTGCATTCAAAATAAATCGCTACTTTAATTATATATTTCTGTAGAACTTTTCTTTAAATAAAAATTACTTTTACGTTCAGAAGAAGCAGAAATGAAACTTCTTAAAGAAAATAAATCTTGAGTATTTTTTAACTAATGATGCAAAATTAACTGCGTTTGGCTAAAGCTAGTATACCGTTTTTATTTAATGGAATATTTTAATTTCATCCTACTCATGCAGGTAGCGTTATGTAGGTCTTGCATTCATTTGCATGGAAATAAGTAACCTTCGATCCTAAAGGCCTGCTATCATTTTTATTTGCATTACATAAAAAATCGTGCATTGGAATCAATAAACCCCCTCCCTCTTTAAGCTTGGATGAATATTTCAAGTCCTTTCATTGCACGTGAAACAGAGAATGAGATATCTAATACTCGGAATTATAATACTTATTAAAAATTTCACGACAGTTTGAACGCTCTGGTAAACCCTTCGCAGACCAAATTTAATTTCTATTCCTAAATACAGGATCAGTGGAATGCTACGTAGTTCATGATGTATGCAAATGTGCCTAGGAGAGAAATCGAAGCTATGAATTAAAATGCCGATAACGGAATTCTTTTCTTTGCATTATTATGGAATATAATGGATTTTATAATGCATTTAGTGATTCGTAAGAAATTTTCGACCTTTCACGAATAAAAAGTTATAAAAAGTGGATGGAATTTCTTTCAGTGATTAAAATTCTCACAAAAGACACTTCTTATAAGAATTAAGCTCCAGAATAGTAAGCAGTGGATTAAGAAAAACAAAATTACAGACATATAGCCAAATATTTGGCAAATGTAAATAAAATAAAATTAGTTAATTTTTATTAACCCACTTAAAGGCCGATTCCAAATTCAGCTGAAACTTTAGAAATTTAAATGAAAAAATCTTCCTCTTTGTCGAGCCAAAACTGCATTGAATTTTTCTTTACATGTATATACCATGGTTCACCGGAAACCAATTCAAATGTAACCCTTTCTTTTACTTATTACATTCTAAACTTTCTATTATTTTACTGAAATCATCTATCTTGAGTAGCTACTGCTATGAGGTAATGACCATTACTTTTGCGCTAAGGTATACGGCCGGGAACATTTGACCTTGGTGGTTTTAGTTTACTGAACGCATCTATCTTGCGGACGATTATTTGATTATTTGCCTAACGTTTCTGGCTGCAGTTTGCAAAACAGCAGTTGTGACTTACCGACAAAACTTCAGGTGAATGAGCTATATATTTTTTTCCTTGAGTTGCTGCATGTAAAAGCCACCACAGCCATATCTAATGCATCTTAAAATAAATTCAAACATTATTTTATTGCATAGTTGGGAACCGTAGCTGCTCCACATTCTGCTATAGTAGAATTATATTGGTTTTCCGTTTCTTTTATCCTTTGTTCGAAATTCACTTTGCAACTAAATCTTCAGAGGTGTTTTTGCTTATAGACAATCCGTTAATAATGCTAACGAGCCCACAAGCACAAAGAGGACACCCGGAAGGCACAAAGGGACTAAGAATATAATCGTTCGCTTCCTCTTCTTCAGAGATGCGATCAGTTTTATCAGTAGGCAATTGCAAAATTTCAAGTTCTTCATCGTACAGAATGAAATAAATTTCCTTTCGTCAAAATTAGGGATTTCCCTTTCTACAAAAGAAGAGGATTCCCGTTCCTGAAATGTAAGGGGAATTTCCTTTTCCGATAAAATTTAAGAATAAAGTTTCTATTTATTTCCAGTGGAAACGAACAGTAAGGGAAATTTCGTCTTTCACAGAATAGTGACTACTACTGCATGTGCCCAAGTTGAGATTATGGAAGTTTAATGAACTATTGCAAATGTACTTTTTACTAATATCACTTAATTTTCTTTTAATAAAGTGAGCTTTTCGAATTATGTCACATAAAGTTTAGAAATATTAGATACTTTTTTATTCTACATAATTTTTAAGTTGTGCTCCATGACAAATGCCAAAAAGGCCATGTAACTGAATTTATGAACACTGTTTGTTTTACACCTGAAGCTTGACTTCTTTATTAAACATTTAAGCCATTCATTTTCAGACGCTAATTGTTTTCTCAACATGAATGAAATTTTATTTTTAATTTAATTTTTAATTTGATGTTCCCAGGTGGGAACATTGGCCTATAAAATGTTAACTCAAGGACAGTTCTAAAATTTTTATAAAATTTTACATGTGCCCATTTTTATAATTTGCTTTTTTTCAGCTGTTAGGCATATTTGACTGTACATTTCGTATTGTACTATCCTTTCTTATCTTTGCTTAGTTCTTTAAAATTAATTTATGACTTAATACGCTTTTAATATTTGATCATATTTGCACATATTTATATTAGAAAATAAGGGACAATGCTGCAATAAATATTCCACAGAAATGTTTGGATTTGTGGTTTTTTTCGATGAGAATTCATCAGATGGTGTGGTCGCAGTTAATATCTGAAAAATTCTTTTCACTTTCTTGAAGAACATAAACTAAATACAGCTATGGGAATTGCTAATTTTATGCTCCGTTTCTGTTTTAGGATATTAGTTATGCAGTAATGACTCAATAGTAAATCAATTGGCGTTTAACCTTAACTGTGTTATTTGGTGGACTAAAAAGGAAAACACGATTCTTATGACTTGGCTAAAAGTAATATTGACCTAAATACGCCTGAGTGTCAGGAGGAGAAGACAAATTACTAATCTTGATCTTCCCGCAACTCCCAGTTGCTCATACCTGTACTTTTGCTGCGATGAGAATTAATCGGTCAGAACTATTGGATATTTTATTTGGGGCACTATCCAGTTTTATATTGCTACCTTATCGTTATTTAGGCTATAGAGATGACTTATCACTGGAATTATTCTTCAATAAATTGATACGAATGAACTATGTCGAAATTACGTTATTAATATATTAAGTTTTATTTTATAAAAAATGTTGCTAAATTAAGATCAAATGACTCAGTTGCCAAAGTAATTAAATAAATTATTTACAATATAAAAAGTTTAGTAAATTTTGTTTTTTTAATTCTTTTAGATAGCAATACACTTATAAAATTTTAATAAACTGATAAGTACAAAGAGAAATAACTCAATATTAAAAAAAATTAACGAAAATATCATTATTGTGGTTTTCAGTCTCTTTACCTCTTCCTTTTGAGGGGCGGTATATAAAATAATTTATATTGTAGTAAAATTTTGCATGAACTACAACTTATGAACCCTAAGGACACAAAATTGAGACTTAAAAAAAAATCTACAGCGAAATCCTGAATTTTGAGAGCCGGTATATATTTTATACCGGCGCCCCTCTAAGACATTTTTTTCCAGGTAGCTGCCAACTGCTAATTTCTGTTTTTTAAATTAATTTTGCGCACTTTTGATGTGCTTCTGTAGTGATGAGTGCTTGAATATAGTTATGTAAGTCTGAAGACAAAAAAATTTCAAAATTTCGGTAGAAATTTAAAATTTTAAAAATAAAATTTATGTTTTTATGCACTTTGAGGATGCAATCCAGCTGAACATACTTACGTAAAATATGGGTAAAAAGCTTTTCAAAATGATTTAAATTCAATATTATTATTTTATAAAAAAATAAAATATATATATATATATAACACTGCAAGCGTAAATCGTATCATGCTGTAACTGAACTAGTATAATATTACAAGCAGATGGAACTCAGCCGAAAATTTAAAAAATTGAAAAATGAAACGCTATGACTCAGCTGATAAAGTATGCTGCATTTTTGAAGTTGTATTTTATGCTTTAGATAATATGTGGAAAAAAAAACATACTTCATACTATGATGAATCCCCCCCCTCGACGCGTATACACTTTAGATGATTGAGGACCGTAAGCGTCCCTTTTCTATTTTTTGTAAATATAGGTTGTAATATATCTTTTTGTTCAGAAAGAAACTCCGTTAAACAATTGTATTATTTGATACACCTCAAAGCTCTTATTCCGATTTTCAACCCCTTTGGCTACCTAGGTGCTCCTTTTCAAATTTTGGATAAACATGGCATCTAAAACGGGCCTTAGAAATATTTTCCCTCCTTTCGACAACTGTGAAAATTTATTTCGGAAACAACGTATTTGTATCAACCAGAGGGCAAATTTCTCTAGTCTTTCATCTGAAATTAACAAAGAATTAAAAAGAATTTCCCTAAAGAATAAAAGCATTCCTTCAAACCAGCAGTTTTTGTGATTACACTATGAGATGGAACTTAAGTACATTTCCATTTTATGCGAGCTTTCCCTTTGTGTGATCTTATCACACCTCACAAAGGGAAGAAGGCGTGACTCCCGAATGACAAATTGGTTGTCAATCACCTCTTTTCATTTTCCTTGCATTCTAGGATTTTGGAGAACATGAAGCAACGGGTGTCTTTTCGGGGCTAGCATGCCACATTTAACCCCAACAATTGTGTAAAGTTTTGACCCCAGACGGCAATTTTGAAATCGATGAGTCTTAAGTGCTGAAATAAAAATTTTAGCTAAACGCAGACTGATGAAACTTGAGCTGAGTACACAAAGAATAAATGAAGCTATTATACTTGTATTCAGTCCTAGCGCAGAGTCAGTAAACTCCTCATTCCTTTATGAACATAATATTTAATCCTAAACGGCTTATAAATTAAACATGAAAAATTATTACACCATAAACTGTTATAATAATAAAGAAATTATGTCATGTCATAGAGTAGAAAAGGAGAAGACTGGTGCTGCCATCTATTGGCGTGGTATCCTCAGTGTGGGCGCCGGTATATATTATATACCGGTTTTAAAATAATATAAATAATCTTTTGTTAATTATCACTTCTGACTGAAATGAAGTAAATATATAAGATACAGCATGTGTACGTCATATAATTGCAGATTTTGAATTTTTCTTTCCTTGTAATAGAAATTATCAATCTTCCAACATGATACCTTGGAACGAGGTATATTAATTTCATAACTGAAAAATACTGAGCATTCATAGGGTGATGTTGCCATTTAGAATCAAAAGCAAGTACTAGACACTTACGATTATAGCTTTTGGTGTAGAAAAATTAGCATTTTTTCGGAGATTAAAAAATTGACAAACAACCGGTATATATTATATACCGGTGCCCTTCAAAGGGTTAAGTAGTAAGTACTTGTGTTTTGTCAAGATGCTGATTTGTACAACGAATCTGGACTATTTCACGTGTAACACTGAACACAGTTTCTGTACCAAAGCTGCTGCATCATCAATTAATATTGAAGTTTGAAAAGACTTTAAATGCTAAAGCTGAGTAATGAATTTTATTATCAGTTTCTTATTCCTTTCCTGAAACGTAAAGCAATGAATCGAACCTAAGTTATCCCTGAAATAGCAGTCTTCTCTCTTTTATACATAGAATCTGAGCGATAAGAAAGTGCTAGATTAATCGACGTCTCGTACGCCTTTTATATAAATCTTACACAAGCATCTTTGCACCCTTATCAGTATACATGTGAATTTAAGCTTTTTTGACCATAAACAAAAAGCTGGTACCTAGAGAACAAATGTCAGTATTTCACGAGCTTGTTGTCTACCGCTTTTGGTCTGCTTCAAGTTTTACGCTGACTGCTAAATCTCAATAAAAAGGAGACAACTTTACGAACTTATACTGAAAAACAACGTAAATAGAGATCCATATTTTGACCCTAGAGAAATGACAGACGAATGCCTTCCCCAACAGTCTGACATCCGTCGGTCACTTTAAAAATGTAACAGTTTCTTACCCAAAACTTACATTTAATAGAGATGTATTATAACTTGCTCTCGACAGTGGGCATTCGTGAGCTGGAAGAAAGTTGCCTGAATTGATGACATCTTCTTCCTGCCTTCACCGCAGTAATGGACGGATTCGCATATAGCATTAAAATGTATTACGGTTGATGCCTGATCAACAAATGCCGTTTTCCTGTCTGAGGACTTTTTTCTCTGGTATAAACATAACCTACTTTGCATCATTCTTAAAACAATGAAAAATGAAAATTCCCGAGGTGGTTACGCAAACCTCTCTATTTACATGTGCCAGAGAACCTGCATTATCAGAAATGCATTACCATCTTACAACTGTTCCTTGCAAAAATGTAACAAATTGATCATTGCATTACCAAGCTACATGACTGTAACTAATCGAACATTTGTGACGTTATATTTAAAGTAGATACTAAGATAAATTAATATTAGAATACTCCATAGAATAACTAGACATAAAATAACATTAGCAGGATAAATTATTTTTACGACAATAATATCGAAAGCTGGAGACTAAAAACTATAGAATAAATAATTTTAAATATTTTATTCGTAGTATAATAAGCCAGTGTTTTCCTAATTTGTTATTCGTGTCCTACAAGCAATTTAAATTAGTAAATTTCCATTGTTATTATTCTTGTTTTTGCATGATAAATTTCTGATCGATATTCAATAATATATTTGCCATTTATGTATAATTTATAGCTGAAAAAACTGATTTTCTGTTATATTACATTAAACAGATTTTATGTAGTTATGTTGAAGGATAATATTTTCAAACTAATTTTGAATTGCTTGACTTAATTTAATAATTAATAACAAGTAAGAAACTTATATATAGCACATGCACTGAATTATTATAATTTCGTATCTATAATAACAAGAAAAAAATGTCAATTGTGTTTTCTAAAAAAAGGAAAATTCTCCTTTAGATGTTAAACGCCAAGCTTCTTTAATGTTATTTTTTATGCAAATCCTCCTTAAGTATGGTTAAGTAAGTTATCACAACTATTATTTCGTCTATGTTAAAACGAAGTAATTTTGTTATTTTAAATTTCAGTCTGTGTTTATATTCTATAAAGGAACAAGACCGTCTCTAAGCATTTTGTTTAGACATAAATGATTTCAAGAATGATTGACACAGCAAGTAACAAGTAAAGCCGTCATTAGGTTATTTTGAAACAGGAGAAATGAAAAATAAGCAGTGCCCTCTCCGGAACTCGAACCTGGACCTCTCGAATACGTGCCGAGTGTGCCCCCGTCATACTACGAAGGCATGTTGGAAAGAGGGGGAAAATAACTTATATACTCCCCATCTTAAAGGGTGACTGAGATTAGGGGATCCAATCGCCAAATCCTTGTGGTGTCGTATTAATTTTCCATCACCTTTTAGTTCGACCATAACTGTAGAGTCATTAAGTTGTTTTGAAGCAGGAGATATGAAAAATGAGCAATGCCCTCGCCGGGACTCGAACCTGGACCTTTCGAATACGCTCGAATGTGCTACGGTTACACCACGAAAAGAGGGAGAAAATATACTCGTAAAGCTTGCTCCTCGCAACAAAGATGCAGAATTATTGAAAGGTAATGCACTGTTCTTACATGTTTATTCAATAGGTTGTATTATATCTGAAGCATCAAATCTAATAGCGTCTTTTTTCGTGTTTCTTTATTGATATTATTTGGTAAGTATGTATTTTGAATTCAAATTACGGCAACTTTAAGTTATTGTGTTTCATAATTTAAGATATCGGAATACGTTCTAATTGTCAGTTTTGATGAAATTTTTCACAAACTTTCATTGCTGTACTTTAAAGCTTTCCAAAACTACTTTTATTTTGACTCTCTGATAATTAGAAACAGAATATGGCTATTCCGGTTCTACAGCGTGAACCGGAAGTTTCTGTTTAAGAACACGGAAGCTGATGTCTAGAGGTAAACATGCTACTCTAAATAAATTTAAAGGGATAATTTTCAATTTAAATACTGTTGGTTATGCTCAAAAGATGATTTTGAATCTTTCCATTTATCAATAAGCGCTCTCGAGCAAAATTAATAAAATTAGCAATTTAATTTTCATACTTTGCAAAATTCTCTTTTCTTTCTGTTTGTGTTTGCATTACATTGAATCTTTAAAAAAATAAATAAATAAATAAATAAATAAACAAAATCTGAAATGTTTCAGATTTTAAATTACGTCCAAAGGGGTGTTTTTTAACATTTTGTGTGTTACCTTTCTTTATTAAATATCATGTTCCTCGCACTTAAACCATAAGATCCAGTGCAACAGCAATATCGCAAAATAGTTTTAAAACGAGCATATCTTTAGAATTTCCGATACAGAGACTCACGCGCTGGAGATAAAAATGTTTTTTCTGCACAACGTTGCCATTGCTCGCTTTGAAATACTTGAGTTTGTTAATCAAAAATTCGTCAAAGTTTTAAAAAATAGGAAATCGATCATAAAACAAATTTCAAATTTCAAATTTGGTCTTCCACATGCTCATATTCGTTGGAGGATTACGTTATTCAAAATTCGATGACTCTATGTACCGTTGTTTTATCACAATACGAGAAATATACATACATTTATGCAGATTTTTCATTATTTAATTTCTTCAAATATAATGCAGGACTCTAACATTTTGTGGCAACAGTTTGAAAAGTGAACCAATATTTATGAGTCCGACGCAAAATGCCAAAACGAAACTAATAGTCCTTCGGGATTCAAATCCCTTTGGACTAAAAAAAAAAAAAAAAAAAGAAAAAAAAAAAAAAAAAAAAACTTCAATTTTTTTTTTTAACTTTTATGTTACGAAAAATCCTCTAACTTTGGTAATTTCATGAAACTTTCCACAAGTTTTCTATGAAATATTGTGAATTAAATGGACTAAAACGTTCAGATTTATGTACATAACGGGTGGCCATAATTAAACTGACAGTGCTCACAGTGTTCTGTAGCGCAATCTATTTGCGAGGATGACGCCACATTTTGTAGGAAGATTAAACAAGACGAGGGACGAAGAATTTTTTGAAAAATCAAATTAGTTCCAAAAGTCACCGCTAGGGGAATAATTGGCGCTGCGTAATAGAAGATAGAGTGTTAACAAATGCAAATTAATACGGAAATTACCTTTTATTTTGCATTCAAATGAAGTTCAATGTGGCTTCCGTTGTTCTGGACCACATATTGCATTCTGTGCACAGTATGCACAACAGCAGAAAGTAACATGTCTGCAGAAATCTTTTGTACAGTCCGTGATATGTTTTCCTTCAACGTAGCCAGGTCCTGGACCACTCCTTGATAGACCTTGGACTTAAGGTAACCCCATAGTCAGAAGTCGCATGGGGTAAGATCAAGCGACCTAGGTGGCCATGCATTTGGAAAGTAGCGGCTAATGACTCTTTCTGTTGTGAATTTCAGAGAACCTGTTTTCTCAAACGTCGCAGCCATTAACTGACACAGGACCATTACCTTTACGCATTTTTTTGTGCGTTCTAAAAGCACGAAGAGCGGCTGACGCGTTGCACTGGTTGAGATAAAAAAAAATTTGACCAGTAACGCACGCTCGACTAAAGAAGGAGACATTGCACATAAACTTTCAGTCCGATTGATTCGAAACTCAACACATTGCCTTTTAAAACCCAAGCAGCTGGCACTGTGCGAATGGATGTTACGTGGAATTTGAATAAAGAACTTCTTCTTCTGCTCAGCGTACGTGATATTGCAGATCACGAGACTTTAATGGTGTTTATGTAGATTTTACGCTTTTTTAAAAGTGTTGCCATATTGCACTTGAACTAAATCAGAAATTTGCATAATAAAAGGTAATTTTATTCTGTATTAATTTGCATTTGATAACACTCTATTTTCTATTACACAGAGCCAAATATTCCCCTATCTGTCACTTTTGGAACTAATTTGCTTTTTCGCGGAATCCTTCGTCCCCCGTCTTGTTTAATCTTCCTACAAAATGTGGCATTATTCTCACAAATAGATCGCGCTACAGAACACTTTGAGCACTGTCAGTTTAATTACGGCCACCTGGTATATAAAATATTTTCAGACAATTTTGTCAATGAAAAAAAAAGAAATTTCTCAAAAAATAGCTAGTGCATGTACTCAAACAGGTATATTTAATAGACATTTTACTTTATCACTTAGATTTTACTCCATTTCATTCCTTATACGTTATTAAATATGTGAAAAATATAAAAGTAAAATAATGATAAAAATTTTTGTAAAGACATATCTAATGATCTTGAAATTTAACACATTTTTAATCCAAATGTAAGAAAAAATAAAAATTATACTTTGATAATATGTTTATCACCTTTTTTATCATCCTAAGTAGTTTTATTTTAAATAACATCAATACTAGATTTATTTATACTATTTTTCAATATTTTGGATGTCGAACGTAAAGTCTTAAGAAAATATTAACTGTTTTAAGTCAAAGATAAAGGATGCAAGACATCACAACTGTATACAAGTATGTATAATACTTTTGTCTTCTCTTTTGCGCATTAATGCTTGAATGCAGCAATAAACAATTAAATATGTATAAATTTATATTTCACTCAAAATACGGCTCTTTTAGTGAACGTGTTTAAACTGTGATATGCGTTTAAAGTGTGCTTCGATGTATGCTAAACAGAGGAAAAACACAAAAATGTCCCATATGGAATGCAAAAAGACGCTTTTAGTAAATAGAAATATATTTTCTGCAAAAAATTAATTTCTTTAAATAGAGAAACTCAGATATATGGTTCTGAATTTTATTCAAAGACAATGTATGCATGTTGTAAAGAACTTTATGCAAATCATTTAATATCAAACAGTTTGCCTCTCTTGTTAAAAATTACTAGTTTTGGCCCGTATTAAAAATCAGAAATATTCCAAATTGCTTTTGAGAAAATATAAAAAATGCATTTGAAACCGGTTGAGTTCATTAAGAAATATCTTAACTTTTTGGCAGATACTCACAGTTTCTATTTTGTTCATTAAATTCAATTAACCTTTTTCTCGCGAGTTTCGTGTCCCGCCAGACGGGCTAGCTGCATGGGCGTTTTCGTGGTTTTTCCCCATGTGTAACGTGTATACGAACCAGTTTCCCTTAGACAGTCCCTCCACGTAGGCGTTCCTCTCCTTAGGCAGAAAACCCTCGCATGCTTTGCTATAATTAAACAAATCTAAACCTTTTTACACACTTAAAATTTTCCCAAGATCTGCTGCATAAATGCGTTTGAACATCTTATAAACATATGCTAAATAATGAGCCAATTATTTATTATTCGTAATATTAAATGCAGATTCGGAAAATACTAATATAAGAACTTGAACTGTCAGTTTCCGTGGCTCGTATAACGAGTTAATTAAACCAAAAAATAGTCAACAAAGATTGATCAAACACAGGCAATAAAATAATTATAATGTCATTTCACTCCGAAAAGTCAAAAGGAATTTATTTGCTTTTAATTATTTTAAATATACATTAAATTATTAATTATTAATTAATGATTTTTCTAAAGCGAAACATCATCATGAAATTTATTTCTGAAGCATTCAGTCTGAGGTAGACTACAGTCATCTTACATAGGTTTTTGCCCTCTTGAGCTAAAAGAAAATTTCAGTAGTTTAATTTAATTGTGGCAGAAGTACTGGAAAGAATAACACCCATTTGTTGGCTTCGTTACTTGCTGAGATAGTAGTTACTGGATACGTTGGAAAACTCTTTATCTTATTGGTCATTAGCGAAGATGATTAGTTTGTCATTGGTCGTTTACTGCATGGTTTCGGGAACGGAGAGAAAACTTTTATTACCTCTAGTGGAAGTGTAGCCTCGTAACCATTTGTTAATCAGATCGAAACATCGTCAGATATGGCTCATTATTTCCTAATTACAACGAGGTGTATTATGGTTTCAGCTACACGGATCATAATTAACGTCAGTCTTGGATTCAGTGGTATATATAACTGAGTTAGCGGAACAAATAGATGGATTTATTAACCGATATACACCCTAATATTCTGTTTCCGAAAATTAGGTTAGAAAGACATAGAATTTGGGAAATTAAATAATACAATATTCTTCCTTCAACAAATATATCCACCTCTGCTTTACAATGAAGATTTTATATTTCTAGACAGAATATATTACTGTGTATTTATGATTTTTGTTAATTAATCTATATAATATTGATTTATAAAGCAACTCATATCATTTAAATGATTTCATTTCTCTATCGAATACAAGATAAGGTCGTTTTCAAACAAATATCAGCATCGACACTATTATGCTATTACGGTGGCTTGCTTGAAAAGTACTGATATGGGTATCGAGAGGAATTCATATAAATCTCTTCAGTAACAATAGAATAACAGAAACAGTCAAATTAGCTGCTTTAAAAATTCATGTTCTGGTACTTTCGACAGCATAATAGCTTTGAATTTGAAATCTTTTTTACTTTTTCCAAAATTATCCAGATATATAGCATGTAAAATTTCAAAAAGGCATTAGTTTAGGTTTATTAACTTAAGTAACTTAAGAACAATATCTGTCAGTACGATATAGCGAAAACTCATAGAAATATAATTACCTAAAAAGATCTTTATAATTTAAGAAAGGATAACTTTTAAGTAATTATACCATTTTGCTTTATAATAACTAATTAAACTAAAGCATTTTCCTTTATAACAGCTAACTTAAAATGTTTTATTTCGAATACGAATGGAAGAACATTGCAAACAGAACTTTCTACTGTCAGGGCGAAGACTCGTGCATATATATTTGGCATTTATGGAATATAAATAAAATATAAGATAAGTAGTTTATGTATTATTTTACGTAATATCTGCACTTAAGAAGCACGTCACAAGATGGCTGTTAGTAAGATATTATAATTATTAAAATGTATGTAAAACTTCTAATAAAATTTGGGTTGTAATAAATCTGCATCAAAACTGAATGCAGATTTAACTCTGAGCATCTCAGCGTCAATCATTTCAAAAGATATTAAAAAGAAAATTAACTTTAAGTTACTCATATAATAAACCTCTAAAATTATTTCAGAGCTTTTGCTTTTTAAATTGTCAATAAGCTGAGGTTTTGCTCAGATATCTAGCCAGTTATCCATGGATTGAACGTAGAAGAATCTTTATAACCGTTAAGAAAAAGAATCAAGAGACGTACCTGATATAAACACATTTACTTTAGATGACAATTATGATTTTCGTCCGTCGCAAAAGAAGTGTTTCATTTTATTGTGGACAGTGAAATAAAAATCTGAGGTATCTTTTTCTCCAACGGCACGATCTTTTTATAACTAAGGCAAAACATTTTGCACCGAATCAAAACTACTTATTGCTTATCATTTATCATCTTGACTTTCTATTTTATGTCTTCTTAGGTGAGAGGTTTTGAAATATAACACTTATAATGTGAAATAACTTTGCCAGATTTATAAATATAGAAATTCTTCTAAAGAATTTTAGTATCCTCTCCAGTTGGGTTTTACAAATCTTAAAAGAGCTCTTTTTATATAGTATTTACAAAGCATACAACTTGCCTTCATGCTAGGATTCCAATATTCCTAAATGTCAAACTACAAACACCTGAAGTCGGAACGGATATAATGAGTACCAATTTTACCAAGAACAAGCAATACATCTCTATAACTGTTTCAAATTTGAAAACGTTTCAAAAAACTCGTTCAGGCAACGGTCACAATCAAGACAGCAGCAGCGCGTAAGCAAGCTCCCCTAGACTCACGGTTAAAATTAATATACTTTAAAATTATGCCACTTGTCCTTCAAATTATATAAGTCGTGGTCTGAAAGAGTATTGTGACGAGCTATAAAGAAATAAGTTACAATTGAATTAAAACTAACTGTTAGTAAAATTTAAAGGAAACAATATCCCAATGTACGTTTTATGTTTTATTATTTTTATTCTGGAGAATAATGTTTTTTATTCATGAGAAATATTAGTCATTCATTGAAAGCAGCTGTTTGTACACTTTTAACTGAATTAAAAAAAGTAATATTTTTTCAGAATTAAAATATCCGTAAGCAAAAGAAATACATATATACGAGTATATATATACGCATAATTAAATGGGATAGCATATTTCTTATACATTTCTATTTTCCTATTTCATTTATCTTTACATCAATTTCTTATTTCTTCTATTATATTTCTTATGTTCTTCTTTTGAAGGCATTTATCAAAAATTGGAAACTGGCTTCATAATAGTCTTCTTTTTTAACACAGCTTGTTTAACACAGCCGTGTGTTTGGAGCTTATTTTTAAAGTTTTAATAAAATCTTGAAAAAATTCATTATATTTTCAAACATATATTAATGTTTATTCCTTATGTATATGTGTATTTCCTTGCAACAATTAAAGTAACACTTAACGAATTCCTTATTGTGAAGCTAATTTATAATATAATTATATTAGTATGTTAATAATAATAGAAATGAGAAAATTAACATACAATATTATTATGTTAATAATTATGTTAATAATAATATTGTATGTTGATTTTTTCTCCTTAACAAATCATACTAAAGAGTTTTTATAATCTTTTAATAATACAATGAAAAGTTTATGAGACTGGTCAAAATAATCTCCGTCATGACTTTAGGTATAGACAAATTTTAGTGCTTCTAATGTTAAAACGAGAATATTGATCGTTAGAAGTAATTGAAATACATAATGAGCTAATGTGATCCTTCTGTGTATTGAATCATGTTTTGAATCTTGCCGAAAATTTATTTTACTATACTGTTAATTTTATAGAGTCTTTAGGTTTTTTATGCTGGAGACGTGAAAAAGGAACAATCCTCTCGCAAGGATTCGAACCGGCACCTCTCCAATACGCGCCGCGTGTACTACAGTTACACAAAGAAAGCATTCTGGCATGAGGAAGAATTTTTTTTCATACAAATTCAAATTTTGTCTCGTAACTCCTTTAAATATTAAAAGCATTTATTTCCCGAAATGGAAACTAATTTCTTATAGTAAACAGTGAAACCTTTACGGCGCATTTTCAAAACTATACAGAAATGTAGTGCGACGCCTCGAAACTGGAAAACTGTCTGAAGCAATTTCATTTGCGCTATATATAACTTTATGTAACAGCTGTGAGTTTATTGTCCATTGCGTTGGGCTCCTCGATTAAGATGTCTTTAATTGGTCATTTCAAACTTCTCTAAAGCCATTTCAATATATTTTCTAAATGAAATTAGAAAAGTCTTTCCTTAACTACTTTTTGATTAATGTCTCCCGCAAGGATGTTTTGCGAAATTTATGTACTAATGTACTAAGTAATCGCTAGCACATAGCAGACACTGTAGCTCTATGTGGATTGATTCTAATATTTTCAGTTACAAACTTTTCGTTTTCAAGTCAAGTAACATTTATCCATTTTATTTACGTGAAAAGAAACACAGTATTATGGTCAAATGATACAAGTTTGGTCAGCTTTCGAATTCTTATGCAAACATATAAATCATAGCTACTTTTTGAAAACTTACTATACTATAAACTTTGTTTAGTTACATTTGGTTTTGCAGTATCCATGATATTATTTTTTGAATGTATAACTATGCAAAAAAAATTTATTTAAAATTATATTTTGAATGTTATTAATATTCCCTTTTGTTTCGTTAAAATATAATAATATTGTGACTTTCGACATAGAATGGAAATATTTTGGCATAATTTAAAATCAAAGAAGATCTTGCGAAATTAAATGACGAATGATGTCAGAGATAGAAACCACTAACTCAAATATTGCATTATCAATTAAATTACCTTGACTTATTTATTTAAACTTTAAAGTCATACCCTTATGTCTTTGGTGAAAGTTTTGTGGGATAACTATAAATTACACTAAAGAATACTATTTTGGTTACAAAATGTGATTAGTGCTGTATGAGAAATTCTCATCTTATAACTAACGATAAATTATATTCCTGTAGGTTACAACAGAGTAAGAAAAATTAGCTATATACAGCAACTTAATTGCATAGTTGGTTCTTCCTCAGGAATAAGCATGCGTGTAAATGTCGAATTAAATATCAATCACTATATATAAAATATGAACTCATTAGTAAACCAGTACTGATACGCTGCCCCATAATTATTGACAACAATATTAGTCAAGCCTCTCAATTTTTTACATTCTTCTTGCCGTAAATCTTTCAGCAACTGTTTCTGCAGAGGTATTTTTAAAACCTTAGAGGTATTTATCATTGAATGCTGTCATTTGTGAAAAGCAGAAAAGGATTTGTTATTCCTGTCTTGCATAAATGTTTATTAATTTAGCGTTACTTTAGCGTCTGGTTTCGATGAGTGGGTTGACAATGCAAGAAAATAAAATTTTAGTAGATATAATTAGTCATATGTCAAAGCCCTTAACAATGCTACATTTAAAAACGATATTTTCTGGAAGTTTTTACTTCCAAACTACTCATAAAAGTTAATGTCACAAATTATTCATATTTATGGTCTATGGTATTCATATTTATGGTCTATGATATTCATATTTATGGTCTATGATATTCATATTTATGGTTTTGCACAGATTACGAGAATTTTTATCAACTTACAAATTTTCTGTCCGTTACTTTCTGAAAATAAAAGTACTATCAACTATTAATTCTTGCATCTTACAGTGTAAAAAGCCAATCGCTTAAATCTTCGAGCGGCAT
Source organism: Stegodyphus dumicola (assembly GCF_044657685.1). Classification (NCBI taxonomy): domain Eukaryota; kingdom Metazoa; phylum Arthropoda; class Arachnida; order Araneae; family Eresidae; genus Stegodyphus; species Stegodyphus dumicola. The sequence continues at coordinate 78,355,908 of NC_140772.1, read as the reverse complement.
TAGACTTAACACTGATTAAAGATTGAAATATAGGTTAAAAATTTGCATAAAATGTAAGGCATTTTCTCATATCCTTCAAAACTTGATGTTTACAAATTATAATTCACTGTCACAGTTACCTTTCAAGAAAACAAATATTTAGAATAAAGTATCAGCAATAAATTCTAAACGCTTACTGAAAAATAAAACACATCTTACACAATGATGAACTGATTAGAATACATTGGATTTAAAATAAATTTGAAATGTATTTTAATTCACTGTCGAACTGCCAATTTTAATTTAATGTTTCAGTCCTCGTTCTAAGCATTTAGAAGCCAAAATAACATAAACAAATCTACTCCATAAGGATAAGGCCTGCATTTCGAAAGAACAGGCAATTTTCGAGACTGAAGAAGATTAGTTTTGCATGCAATTAAAATGAACTTTGCTAATTTATCATCTGAAACAAATTACTCGGGCATGTAAGACGATTCAGACGTATCGAAACAAATTCCTTTATCATGTTCGCCATGTTAGTTACATAATTGTTAGTTCTGATGAAAGAGTTAAATCGTGCTTAGCAAATTTACATTCTGAATAATTAGTTTAAATTCTTTTTTGCTTCATCCATGCGTTTCAACACACTCTCTCCGTCTTGCTTAATTTAAATTCATTTCCTGTTTCGCCATTTTATTATTAAAAGCAAGCAGAAGTGAGCAATATATATGTGTATATAAAGAGAGAAAGAGTGACTAAGAGACAGATGTACAAACATATACGTACATGTAATAACAATAGCGAAATAATATAATATAATGAAAAACAACAGCGAAAAAACCGCTAATATTATTGCAACGAAATTTGCATTTATGTATATAATTAAAGAGGAATTATGTGCAAATTATAGTATGTTTGTAACATGAAATATATTAAGAGCGCGAAGCTCCGCTGAAAATATAAGGTTACAGGGGCAGCTCCATTTAACATTGAAGTGAATGGTTATCTCGCCGACTAGCTAAGCTGGCGATGGTTTTGAGAACTAATTTTTAACGCAGAATTTCGACAGAATTCGCCAAAAGTTGCCAAACTTAGTAACCATTTAGGGACATTTTGGTCCAAATCATATGTAACTTTAATTAGTTGGACTCTTTTGTAACTGTAATTGTATCCGGCTCTATTTAACTGCAACTTTGTATGACTTCCAGCAATTTCGAGAAACCACAGGTACTGACAATTTCTTGGCAATTATTAAGTTTCGTAAATAAAGTGGACTAAAGATAGGAACTTCGCATAATTTTTACCTTGAGCTGATAAAATCTGAAAATTCTACTTTAATAAATTATGTTCATATATTTGTTATCAAATACATAGCCATATCTATAATGTTAGATAATATAATTATATTTAGCCTTCTCCTCATTCCTATTAAATCCACACAGAAATGAAATAAATTGTTTTTGCTTAGAAATCTCGAGTTTTATGCTAGTTAACTAGAAAAATTCACATACTAAACTGTCTACTTTAATTAACTTGATGGTGCTGCAAATAGCACAAATAGTCATTGTTAATTCATCAAGTGATTTTTAAGGTCAATTAAAAAGTGAAATTCATATATAAGGAAACGTAAATCTGTGGATATAATTTTCTGCAGTTGTTTCAACATTCCTAACGTGATCCCATTATATGTAACAGTTTGAAAAATCAGATTAGAGGAGGAGAGGCATGAAGATTTAGAAAGCAGAAAAAGAGTTGAAACATTTTCCATACCCCATGGTTATTCAGAATATTGAACATATGGATATTCATTCAACCCAGTCATGTTGTGTGTTGCTTCTCTGATTGATGTTTTTTAGGAATTTCCAACAGAGAAAGCTTCATTTCGTTAAAGTGGATGCATCTGTTTACGAATTTTCCAAAATTGTTACATCGACCTCTAAAAATCTGCATTCGTTGAACGAATTTTCTCTGCATTTTAAGATGATAAATACTACTAAAGAATAATTATGCGGTATAAAACATAAGATATATTGATTCTTAATGTTAATCAGGAAACATACAAGGCAGAGTAATTTCTGGTTTTTCAAAAAGTCGATAGTTTAAATCCGTACGAGTAAAATTAATAAACGGGGCAAATATAATTTGTGCGCCAAATTTAATATTTATGTTTGGAAACTTTCATCTTTTCACCAGAACTGCATTAAGCACTTTTTCCATTTAAAATTTTGCAGAACGTCTGTAAATAATCAAACTTACACAGTTACTAAGTGTGAAATGAGCTGAACTCTACCTGTAGTTCTTAAATATCACATAAATTTATACCAATTCTTTCCTTAAATCGTTTAAGTTAAATACATATGAAATAAGAGTGATGTCTAAAAATATTAATTTTGTGAAGGATTCTAGGTAAAAAAAAAATTGTACAATTTTTGTTTTCCCCCCGCTATGCATTCCTCTCAAAGTCTATATCAATTTATCTGCACCGAAAAAGTTCTAACCGAACCTCCTTAATAAATAAAAATGAGAAGACGAAACAAAATTGATTTTTCACAATATCTGAAAGATAGGAGCAAAAGCTAAAGAATATTTCATTAAATTTAAAGATGGAAACGAATTACGTTCGTCACTTTCTTGCACGATTTTGATAGGAATTTAGATTGAACAAGCTTTCTTTTGATTTAGGCTTTTAATCGCCCAGAACTAAAAGGAGCTCAAATAATTTTCATCGAACTTTTGCTCGAACGCCAAATTTCTGTTCTACGCTGAGTAGTCATTCAAATCGCATTCCAAATTCTTTCTTACCTTTCGAGCAAACGATTTCAAAGTCATTTAACCCTCAGTTCAAATACCGTGAACTCATTTCTTTCCCCCTCCTCGCCAACACCACAGGAAGCCGAAGATTCTAAAGAATTTTAAAATATCGTAATCGAAAATCGATGCACCAGAGGGAACTCCTTGCCAACTTTCTTATTAAGGAGAAGCTTTCTGCAAAGAATATATAATTATTGGAAACTGCAAGAGATGTGTTAAGGATCTTCCATTGCTGTGGTTTGTTACCTGCTTGTACCTTCTTCTCTTCTCCATCAGTCAAGAAATAAACACACTGTTGCCACCGTAAAAGAGTTAACAATACGTTTTGAAAATGATATCGAAAAGCGTTATTCGTAGCAAGAGCAAAGAATACGGATAGATTATTCTCTTTGTAAATTTGTTGATTTTAGAAGAATTTCTAGTATTCGTTTAAATGCACCTCGAGATGTTTACCCAAGGGAAAGTAGGAAGACTACTCGCTCAATTCTTCGATTTTCGTTTCAGTTGAGAATAACAAAGATAAACTTTCCATTCAAAAGCAGAAATATTCAGCAAAAGAGAGTAATATTTATGGCCATGTGGACTCACATTTATGATATTTGCATTTATATGTTCAGACAAACAATTAAATTAGTAAACAATTTCTGAACGTTTGAACATCGATACAGAAAATCGAGTAAGGAAAATGAACACGTTTCTTTTCCTTTTTATCTAAGACAAAAAAAAGGATAATAATTTTTCTTCAAATTCCTCTTTGAGAATTAATGCGAAGCTCCTAGCTCTTCCATATTAAGTAAGTCTTTTAAATATATAAAATTTGCAGCCATTATAATATTAAATAAACTCGGAGGAGTCTTAGTAACGCTTAGAAGCTTATCAGGTTCTGTGTTCCGCCTTACTTGCTTTGGGAACATGCAAAGACCTGACTCGGAACAGGGAGCTTTCTAAAGCTATGTTCAATAAATGTGGAAGTAGACAATACACACAAGAAGGGTATACGAAACCCTTTATTTTTCACTCTTTACAATGACTTCCGGACTTCGGAATACAGAGACCAACCACTTGTGGTCTGAACGAAGAATATAAAAATATTAACTAAACTCTAACTTAACTTTGGAATAATAAACAAGGGCCTACGTGGAAGATTGGCCGTATATTAACAGGAAGCCGTATGTAGTACAGAGAACTGTTAACACTACAATACGTTTAAAATTATTAAGAGGATTAAACCTCTGGCCTGGAAGGCAACCAGCAACCGAGTGAAACTACTATGGCAAGCGGCCTGCTTCTACTAACTCCTTCCTCTCTCTTGCTTGGCAAAAAGCCACAACTTAAGTACTTGGCGTTCGCCAGACAAATTTGCATAAATAAGTTAAAGCTTTTAATTCTGGCCAGAAGTAGAAAATAAGAAGTGATAGTAAAGATTTAAAATAAAATAAACGTTAGCAAAACTTAAGATCCTTACAAGCTTAAATCTGAAAGTTAAAGCAAAATAGTAGACTTGGAACTTTTTAAATATTCGTATTTCTATATAACTATGAACCATTAAATGGGGAATCTTATTTGTGTTTAGTATCAAGATTCGAGGAATCTAATGCGTCTCTGCTTTTAGTACTTCTCATTCAGTTAGAGCGTTTTGAAACCTGTTGCATATTTGTGGGTGTGTACAGATTCTTCTCTTTTAAATTGCTACATATAATATTTAAAATGTGTTTTATGACCAGAAAGAAGAAATTATTTCCATTCTGAATAAATTCAAAAAAGTGCCAATTGCATTTTAAAATATTCAAGGAAAATAACTGATTACTATATGACATAATATTAAAAAAATTAAGTTGTTTAATATGATTTTGACTAAGAACTGAAATTTAAAGCAATTAATTTTAAGTACTCAATAGTTAAACGTAATAAATTTAGCACGATTAATTTTCACGCTAGAACATATTGTTGAAGAAATTAATAAGCACCCAGATGAGCTTTTTTTTACATTCTCATAGAGATTCTGTTTTCAAAACACTTATTGCAGAGAGATTAGAATTTAAAAAAAAATATGCAGAAATGTAGTTATTATTAGTAGAAAATATTATTAGCTGGCTTTACAGATATGATGGTCTTACATCTCCTAAGTTGTTTACAAAAGAAGAAAGAAACTTGTTCATTTGAAGACTTTTCACACACAGGTTTGACACACTGAAATTGCTAAATCCAAGAAAGCTAAGTAATTGACTAAAGTGTCCTACTTTGAGGTAAAACTAGTCAAATATGCCATTTATCTCAATTTTGAATGGACTTGCCCCTGTATCCTGTATTTAAGACCAGAATAAAATAATATGTGATAAGATTTCTTAATACATTTCATTAACGTTTAGTACATTAAGACACATGGTTTTTCTAGACGCTATTCTCAAGGGAAGACATCATATTGTATTCGAGCCAGTTTTATTTCTTCCGCCTTCTTAGCATGCCTTAGTGGTGTAGTGGTCAGTACACTCGGCGCGTATTCGAGAGGTCCGTGGTTCGAGTCTGGTGAGGGCACTGCTCATTTTTCATGACTCCTGCTGCGAAAAATTCTAATGACTACAAGTTCAGTTATATGTTATATTATTATTGCAGATTTCAACGTCATACTAAGTAGAGTTGTTAACGATAAAATGATCATGGGAACAGGCGACCGCTAATCACGCTGAATGTTCAAAATAAAATGATCATGTGGTCACACGGCGTGATTAACGGACGTCTGAATTCTTTTCTCCGCAGGTCTTGCGGCAAATGTTTATGAAGTTATTCATTCAGATTAAAAAATATAATATTAGTCCACATAAAAGATTAAGCAAAGTTCTTAGATTTACGTTGATTCCATAGAATCATTGTAGGTATTAAGATCGAATTTGTTATCGAATCCTTATTTTTAAAAGAGATAAATGATTCTGTTCATGAATTCTGTGAAATATTTACCTAAAATATTTTGCTCTTTCAAGATGAGGAATTGCATTTCTAGAAGACGAATGATGTCTGTTCTGGTAACTCGACAAATACAAATGCATTTTTAGTAGAACCGCTCCGTCGATCCGGGCGTGAGTCGTATAGGAATCGCTTATATAGTATAGGATCAGTTATATAGGCTTAATTTTTATTTTAGGATGCAACTATCTCACATATATTTAAACCTTTATTTTTACCTATTATTACAGGCCATTATTAATTAGAAAACAAAACGAGTTGTTCTTTCTCTATACTTGTTTGAAAATTTAACTACTAAATAGGTAAATATATGGATTTACGTGAGATAAAATATGAACCCACAATAAGCAATCGAATAATGCAATATTTCATTTTGCATTGGATTCACATAAACGTAGTAAATTTTAATGTCTCAGCTACTTTTGATTACCACAAAAAATTCATATTTTTTATCAAAATAGGAAATAGTTATTTTCTTATGTTATCTTAGAGAAAGTAAAAAAAAAACCCTTTGAATTATTAAAGGAAAATTAGTCACTCTCTACTAATACGGAAAGAAACATCAGTCAAGAAATGAGCAGCAAATAAAATATCAGAAGTCTGTTGAAATGGGAAGGTGCTTATTACTGCAAAATCCAACAGCCGCTGATCGTAGATTTGTCAATACAGCTAACAACCCCAAGGATCATGATCTAATGTCTAGACGATATTGTCTAGTTTGTAGATGAGAGTTCATCTCTGATCCTCAGTGACATTGATTTTACTTTATCTAACTGTATCCACCCATTTTCCTATTCACTAAAACAGGTAGTTTTCTTTTTCCTTTTCTGAAAGAAAAAATGGAAAGCCTTGTCGATTATGAACTTAGTTCAAATGTAATGTTTATATTTGTTTTCAATAAACGTTATTTTTGCAAGTTTTTTGATTAAGAAGTAACGTGAAAGCAGTTACTGTTACCCTAATATTAGTGTGTATATTAAGTGTATGATTTTTTAAACTTACCAGTTTTATTTCATTAAGTTTATTTTCTTTTTTATATAAATCAATAAGTATATTGCTTCGTGAAGGATCATATTTTTTGAAGTAATGATGGCAAATCAGTAAAATCGACGATGCATCGGTAAGCTGCTTGCCCTTTTGTTTGAATCCTTACGAATACGTTTCGCTTTCAATATATAAGAACATATTTAGGATTTCATTTTTCATTTAGGATATATGAGCAATGTAAAAATAGCGAAGTATATATGTATCCAAATGTAAACGGGTGTTAAACCGAAAGACAGCATTACAGGTAGCTTGACGTTTCCCATGAAAATACCTGAAACTGAAGTCTGGAAGTATAGTGTTAAACTATGAGCCTTGAAAATAGTCCATTAGCTTTACTATTTGTTTAATAGGCATGAGTAATGAATATATTCTATTACCGGTTTGACGCTTTCGAGTGACATTAAAGTCACTAAACATAAAAATTATCACATCTTAATGAAAGCGTCATATCACATCCTAAAGAAAACACACAGCGTCATATCACATCCGAATGAAAGAAAACAATATCGTCACATTCTAATGAAATGCATGTGCTACTCAAGCAACCATTCAATAGATTATACAACATAAATAGCACTCCATAGGGTTTGACAATGGTATATCATACCACTTCAAATATTATAGCTTTATACAAAAAAATTCATAGGAGAGTGCCCTCTTCATATCGTGAGGTTTTAGCAAACGCTGGACTACTCGGATGAATCATGTTTCCAGCTGGATTTTACAAACTAAGCACACTGAATGTCGATTAAATGTGCACATTGATGGTAATCGTGATAATGGACGCGGTATATTTAGTGGGTGTATGCAAACCTCGTGAGCGAAATGGGATTTTTTCTTGATGGAACACATAGATGCATATCATATTGAAGATCATTTGGACCCCTGTATGAGCATTATGTTTCTCTGATATTATGTTCATGCTAGGAGGATAACGCAATGTTTGTTACGCTCATGTATTGCAGATTTGGCTCTCTGAATCATCTACTGTCTTTGGGGTACTTCGCTGACTCATGATATTGCCGAAATTAAACCTTATTCAGCACTTTAAATCACTATGCAGCTATCATTAAATGCTTTACAGTGACATTAAATTAAACATTATTGTATTCTGTAGCAGACACAGAACATTCTTTGAACAGATTAAAAGATAGGAGCCGTCTGGTATAAAACATTCAATCTTGCAAATTGTTTTAAACGCAGTAGGAAAATTAAATGAAAGCATTTTAATTCACTGGCAGGAGTACTTTGTAATAAATGCTAGAATTACCATTATCTAGCATATGATTATTTATTTTAATTAATTAATTAATAATTTATTTAATCATTTGGAAGTTAATAGCAATTACTAATTTGTAATCAAAATTAATACAGGTTGCATGCCAAGACTGATTATAGTTAATACTGGTATTTTAAATAGACAATGCCATTTCTTTATTCCCACAAAATAAGCAAGAATTAACAGTACGCTTATAGCTATATGCTACCTTAAAATAGGCTTTTTGAGGTCGTAGTGATTCGTGCCGCATTTAAGATCTTAATGCTTGTCGCCATCATCGCTAAGAATCGCTATGGGGTTTTTAACAAATTAGAGTACTCTGTCTACAACAATAGTTACTATGATACTACAACAATAGTTATCAAAATAAATCTCAGATAATAGGAGATTTACCTTCTTCAAGAGTTAACTCAAAGTAAAGCTTTTTTCGTGTAGGAGTTGATTTTGCAGAACCATTTAACGTCAACGATCGTTCTGGTAGAGGAGTTAAAATCTTTAAATATTAAGTACGTCTATTTATTTGCTTTAATACTAGAGCAAAACATTTATAATTAGTTGGGGATCTTTCAACAAAATAATTCTTTGCGATACTTAAAAGGTTTATAGCCCGTAGAGACAAACCGTCTGAAATTCACAGGGATTGTGCAACGAACTCTATAGGAACCAATAAAGAATTAAAGAAAGCTTTTTTGTACTGTTCAACACGATTAACAGTTTCGAGGCTCTACTTCTTTAGAGAATATTAAGTGGTTATTTAATCCACCCTCTTCACCTCATTTTTTAGGACTTTTAGAAGTTGTGATCAAGTCCATGAAACGTCACCTAAAAAGATATTTAGGAACACTTATTTTAGCATACGAGGAATGTTTGACATTAATAACCCAAACTGAATCCTGTCTTAATTCTAGGCCTTTGGTACCAGGTTCAAGTGATTGCAATGATCTGGAGGCTATAACGCCAGAACACTTCGGCTAAGCGCTCTTCCAGAATCTAACCAAATTCAAGAAACCCGAGTTTCAGTGATCGGTGAAAATATCTTACAAAGGCTGTTTCAACACTTCTGGAAGCGATGGAGTAGTGAGTATTTATCTAAGTTGCAGCAGAGACCTAAGTGGTGAAAAGTTATAGCAAGATCTGAAAGTTGGCGTCCTCGTTAAGAACGAGAATCTACCTCCGCTACGTTGGAAATTACTAGAATTGTTAAAATATATCCTGGTCTGGATGACAGAGTCCGAGTGGTGAGTTAACGCACGTCCAATTGACCTATAGCAAAGCTATGTCCTATAGCAAAGCTATAGAGACCTATAGCAAAGTTATGTCCTTTGTCATTTATTTCTTGATATTAGAGACTTTATTTTCTTATATTTTCAGATCGATTCAGTTTTGATAACTTATAGCTTATTGTTTAAATCGCCTTGAGACTTCAAGTCCAAGGCAGTTTGAACTCCCTTTGACTGTCCTTGGGGCTGCCGGTATGTTTATTGTTATGCAATTTGTATTTCTAGTCGTTGAGCTGAGGAGCGGCGCAGACGCAAATTTTTTAAGGTTTATAAGTGTGCGTTTGGAGCTCCAAGGAGGCTTAGAGTTGCTGGATTTCCAACGATACAAAGGTTCTTTCAGATGCAACTTAGAAGCAAGAGGGTTGCCGTATTCTTGAGTCGCCGTTCCTGAGCCAACATGGTGTTTGAAAAGCCAATAAAGACATTCGGTCAAGATTATCAATCTGAAGTTCTTTGAGTTCTGCTGAAGGTAATCACGAGTCAATATACAGTCCAGTATTCATTAACAATGGAACATGCAAAATGCCTATGATCAAAATCATATTTTAATTTTTATTTAAATTCCTTCCATATGTTTCACAGCACTCAAGGTAATCCATGAGTTTTGGACTGAAGTCTCTACTACACAGTTTCCAAAATATGAGTCTAAAACGTTAACGTGTGGAAGATGTCAAAATGGCTATTTTAAAAATGTCATAATACACTCCTACTCAGAAGTCATGCCGTAAACTATTTCTAGGCTATATTTGAATGCAGATCAGATAATAACTGATGGAATACTTTCATACTTTTATATTTTTTGATAATAATTTAAGCCCTCACTTTGGATTTGCTAATTAGATAATTAAATTTTTTTAAAATTTTAAATAAACTAAATATTATTACACTTTAAAATTACGCAATTGTAAATATAAAATCTGAGAACAAAATGATTTAATGGGTATTAAGTTTACTATTCCTTAATTTTCAGTCCTTATTTTAACTCATAATTTAAAACTGAATTTCTTGAAAATTCGAAGGTGCATTTATAGTTTTTTATTTTACTTAAAACAAAAATAAATATTCAACCTTGTAAGTATTAAATAAGAGAAAACTTCACGTTCTGCTGCCTTAATTGCTGTAAACAGAGATTTACTGACGTTATTTTACATTCATAAAAATGTTTAGAAATCGTTTAGTAAGGAATTTGTTTATTTGAATATGAATTACTTAAGGGATTAAATTATTGATAAATTCTAATTATCCACAAGAAGAGATTAAATTAGAAGTTTAAAATAAATTTTGGTTTTAAAAATCCCATAACGCTCATATTCTTCAATTTCTAGATTCCATATACATATACAACCACACACACACTTAACCTCAAGCTCAAAAGTTATAAAAAATTGAAGTTGAGGATTGAAATATCAGCTGTCATAAAAATTCAAATTTGATTTTTGGAAGGAAAAGCGTGATTCTTAGAAATTTCTCTCCGACGTTTTTCCGTTTTATTGCCTGCGTTTAAATGGTGCGTAACTGCAACTCTAACGGAAGGGTCCCATTTTCAGATAAAGCTTGGCTTTCTGAATTATATTTTATACGCAACGTGGATTTTGGATGGTCGGATGGAGACGGAATATGGAAGCTGTTTAGTATGTAGTGAGGCGATTTCTATAAGGCGTTTTCAATGTTATAATACTTATGCAGGTCCAAGAATACGAGTTACGCGTCTAGAAAAGACTTTTTAAAGACAGAAAAGACTTCAATAAATGCCATTGGATAGGCTTATAATTCATTAATAATGGACATTTTTAATATGATGCAGCAATTCTTATTATAGACTTACTTGTATATCATATTTTGCTGTATTATGCGATTGTATCATATTCAAGAGAAAATCTGAAATTAAATTAAAGAGAAAAATTAGCAGAACTTGAATTAAAGTGAATGTCTAAATTCCTTACCTTTATTATGCACATGAGAGATGGACATCGGATTGATAAAATTGGGTACGTCATAAATTATATTGGGGAACCATAAGACTTATTTCATTGAGCGCAGTATATTTGTTCAATATCGATTTAGAAAATATAGTAAAACTTTAATTATCGACGTATATCACTTTCATGGCATTATATAATGCCAATTAAATTCAAGTAAATACAGTTGAAACTGTGAGCAGGGTGTCTGCAGACAGCATAAATTTATAAAATATTTATGAAGTTTGCACGTATTTTATAAGATTTTATTTAGAAGGAATATAATTAATTATTTACGATATAATATCATATTTTAAGGAAATGTACCTAAAGTTTGATCTGAGCAAATTTCTTTTAGTCTTCAACTGAGATTCTTTGATCGCAAAAGTGTTTAATAATATATGATTTTATAATTGGCATATGCTTGCCTAATCGCCTTTGTATCCAAAAGTATTATTGCGTTCTACGGGCTCCGAGATTTGGAGTAACTGATGACAATAATTGAAGAATCAAAGCACAATTCATTGGCCAGTATTATACAGGACAGTTTCAGAGATACGTTTACAGTCGTCAAGAAACTACGATAAACACACTGAAACAGCCAGCAACACAGCCTTCAGGCTAAAACGAGGAAGACACCTTCACGGCAAAGCACTAATGTACAGCTCCTGACTCGATTCTGTCGTTCTCGAGCTAATCTCTGAACTCAACGACTCTTCGACTCTGCTCAATACTCTTCACAATAAACTGCTAATTCGCGTACAGACAGGGGTTTATATAGCTTTCGATCTGCCTTGGAGAACATTCTGGGGAGAATCGGTAAGAATTCGTTCTAGAATGTTCTCGCTCCGTCTACGGCATATCGCTAATTTTTCGCCAAACGGGTAATTTCGCTTCAAATATGGCAACCCAGCCTTTCCTTGTTACTTTCTGGCAACCCTAAACCCGCTTTGCGAGAAAGCGATCTTACCGCAGCTGGGCATTTCGTAACAGTATCTTTACATGCAAATTACACGAACATATGTATGAAATAATTAAATGAAGCTTTATCCAATCCAGTTTGATCAACCTATTTGTGAAGTGCAAGTAGCACCCAACAAAAAAGTGTCTTATAAAAAATTTGTAACACGTAAATAACGACATTATCAAAACATACATTTGCACAAAGTGAGTTTCACGCCTAATTTCCAGAATTAAATTTAGTGTTTATTTAGTGAAACTTATTGCCTCGAATTCAGCATTTGGAAGAATCATTTACATGGGGAGTTGTAGGAAGGACATTCAGAAGCAGGACAGATAATAATGGAAATCAACATTTGATTGAATGTTTACGTTACATACAGACTCTGCATTGTGCAACAATTTACAGGCTCTGAAACTGTTGCCAGAAAATGGAAATAATATAACAGGAAATGGAAATAATATCATTCCTTAAGCATATCCTAGTGTTATACTCAAAAACAACAACGCACGAACACATGTTGCCCGAAATGTCTTCATAGCACTATAGATAAAATTTCATGCCTAACATACCCATTCAAAGAACAAGCCGTCGACTGAGCATATACAGAATATGGTTTCTCAGAAAACGGTTCACTTACCTCTTCCAACAGTTCCACTAAATTGTAGACTTGGATCGAAGCAGCCTAGCAAACAATACTGCAAAAATCTATACAGCGTCTTTCTGGCAAGACATGAGGAAACTCTGTTATTGCCTTTTGTGAAGGCTTCAAAAATTATGATTTTGAACCAGGAATGCAGCTGTGTATTAGTATAGCTTCATCCTTTATTGGTATTAGCAGTAATAATAAGTGACATAAATTTTCTTTTAATCTGATATTTTTTTTTTCAAAATACTTTCACAGTCATAAATATATTTTATGAACAAAATATATAAATGCATACGAAAATATTTGGGGAATATATTGGGGGGCGCGTTTCAAAATGTGTTGGTATAGGTAAACAAATTTAACATCATAAATACCTTTAGAAATAATAGTGAATAAAATGCATAATTAATTTTCCATAATTGTATTTTATTACATAAATGTAAATTTCCTCTAGACGTATAAAGACATGTAATGTTTTTCAATTGCCCTGCTACAACTACATAAATTAATGCTACAAATACATAAACTTAATTTTTGATGTACAATATTTCATATGATTCATTTGGATAGATTATCTAGAACGAACAAAAATATTATTACTTTTCAGGATCTTCATTAATTAGTAAGATCGATATAAAGAAAATAGTTAATTCCCATCGTGTTTACTCTGACACAATAAAATTTCGAAATCGAAAATTTCTTACTTTGTCAAAGAATCCCGTCAGTGTTTTATTAATGAATTATATATTTACTGAGTATCCTGAATGCGAATGATTTTAAATTCGAGCTTTTTATTTTCTTTAGCACAGAACACTGAAACCAGCATGAGGTTGACACAAAAACTTGGAATCTTGGAAATACATATATTTCTACATGATTTGAGTTTTCAAGTCGCTTTTGAATTTTGCACTTTTACTTCAGTTAGATATAGGCAATCATAACTTTGTTCTAATAATTATTCTACTTAAATGCAATAAATTCCACGTTTCTGCTGAGGTTAACAATTTAGCTTTAAAATGCAAATTTAAAGTTTTAATTAAAATAAATTTAATTACTAACGAAAAGAAGAATCGTTTATCTAAGAAGTTAAATCATTAAAATGTTTAAATGTAAAGGTAACAGTTGAAGCAGTAAGGAATTATATTTGACTTAAAAGGAAAAAAGCAACCTGAGAACGTCCGACTGCAAAGTTTAGCATTAAAAATAGAAATAAATTAATGAAGTATCTAAAACAATTGAAAATAACGATTCATTTTATCTCAAAATGTCCTCCACTAAAGCATTCGTTGTCTCACAGTGATAACTGATGTGTTTGTCATGAACCAGTCTCTGAATAACATTGTCAAAATAAATTTCAGTTTTAAAAAGCTCCGGTATTTGTTTCAACATTTCATTTTCGATCGTATAGATCTTCTCGATGCTTCGCGAAATTGAACGTTATGTCATATTTCCTTTTTTAAAAGACATTTGTAATGTCGGCTCTATAAAATGATGATAAGAAGTTCAGATAAAGTGACTTTTTAATTTATCTACTTAGCACTTTTAACATACTGATTTACAGCTCAAAACTGCACTTTTATAATAACTCTCGTTAAATGAAATATTTTAACATGATATTAAAATCTCTTTTTCTTATAATTATTAGGGAAAAGATAAATCGATCTTTTAACGGAATAATTGGAAATGTTCTTTTACTAAAATAATATCGTACGTGAAAAAAAACCGTACTTCTGCGGCCTGCCGAGTCTTATTACAAACAACAGTCGAAATCTTATAGTTGTAGTTTTATGTGGATACAAGTTTTGTACATACTTTTAAACTTATTCTACTCGTAAATGTTTAAGCAAATACTATGCATATACTCAGAAAATTTTATTTGATATTCAGAAAAATTGCATCTGATATATCATTCATAAAAAGTTTTCACCTCAATATGGCCCATAACTATTTCAAGATAATATTACAAAATCATGGCAACTGGAAGGAAAGCATTGCAGTGAAACTAATGCACGTGGCTTTCTTGAATAAAATTTCAAAGCCGAATCAAATTTCAGAGCACCTCCCTGAAACGTAAATTTCTGTCATGAAGCTTAAGAATAAAATATGCATCGCATTCAAAGCAACGTGTTTCATTGCTCGGTCTTTCAGCCATTTTCTCTTTCACTCAGAAATATATTTGGGTTCCGGTATCGAATGGGATAGGTAAAGTTAGATAACGAAATTCAAAAGCAAGCATACAGTTTTAAAAATAAATTCATGTATACAAAATCCACATTTCTGTATCAAAATCAACATCTCATCGCAGGTACTCTCGCGAGAAAAAGTCTTTCATTTTTGGAATGTATTCCATAAAAGAATGATGGCGCTGTTGTAAATGGCCCGTAACTGCAACTGAGACGCGAACCGCATAAGCAAGATGGATTTTCTCCGCAGAGCTGTTTCTGTCCTAATTTCTGTCCTGTAATGCTAATATTTAGAAAACCGCATAAATAACTAAAATATTTTTTTTTTACTATATATTGAAATCACACTTATATTTAGTTAGGTTATTTTTTAGATTGCTTTTACAAAACGATTTATAAAAAACTTTTCTTGCTTTTTTATATTTTTATAAATGACAAACTATCTCATGGCTCTGCAAGTGAAATACTTTTTATTTGCTTGAAGATCGGGCTGATGTGAAGTGTAGAAAAGTCATACAATTAAGCATGGAATTAAAATGTATTGTAATTATTTAAATTTAATTATTTAAACCAAAACCTACTGTGTTTAACTGAGCTTCAATATTTATATTTCATACAGACAAGAATATAAATGAAAAATTATCTTCGTAATCCGCGGGAATTTATAAAATTAATTAGAAACTATATTTGTAATTATATTACGTGGGTTGAACAAAATCCATAAACTTCACCTGCTTTCAAACATGAGTGAGAGTTTAACGTAAATCAAATATATGATAACTAATATAATAACATCAGCTGCAGCGGCATAGTAATGCATGAAAAGAGAAAATAGGAAGAGAACTTTGCTAACAAATAACGTGTTTTAAAAATATACAGTCATTAACTACACATTATGTAAAAATGCACTTCGAAATCATGGGGAAAATTTATATTATTGACGTATGCTCATTTCACACAATATAATGTGTTCATTTTGACCAAAGATAGACGTCTGTAGTGACTACTTCCGGTTACAATCCGCTTCGTTATTAATACGCGCACGTTTTATTTACAGTGGTTACAAGCATTATTATTAGGCACATGCCTTCATCATTATTAGGCTTAACACCTTCGTTCTTCCATCAAGCTAAAATAAGTTACAGAGTACCAACAGAGACAAGACGTTCGGAGCGCCACCTAACGGCGCAAACTATCAATTTATAACAACGTCAGAGCTGTATTACTTCTAAACTGAAAGTTTCATTTAATTGAATTTATGATCATTCACAAACTTAAATGCAACAAAACATTTTGCACATCTGATACAAATAAATAATTCTTATTTTGTAGCAACATCTTTTCTCGACACATGAATCTACAAGACCTTAATCATATGTAATATATTCCGAAGAGAGCATTTCAGTTAATATCTAATAATCCACAGCCTCTTAAATCTAAATTCAGTCAATAACTAATAGACTACAGTATCTTAAATTTAATTCAAACAATTACCGAACTGAATTCCCATATAAACGTCTAAAACCTAAAATCAATGTTTACTTCAGCTTATTAAAAAAATAAATTAATTCTAGCTTTTAAATAATTTACTTCAGCTCAATAAATAATAAATAGCAAATTTATTATTAAATTAACTTCAGCTAATAAAATACAGCAAGTTAGTATGATTTTAGCAATTAATTATTACTGCAATTATAGCTTTTAAATTAATGTAGTAGTTTTAAAAACGCAATTTCAAATTGTTCCATATAAATATGTATACTTAAATTATTTTATCTTTTATTGATGACTTATTATTATCTATTTTTATTAACAATAACAGAAATATTCGCGAAATTTAAGGTTGTTATGTGACACCATATTTAAAAATAATACTTGGCACAATTAAGATGATATATATTTGGAGATTAAAACTTAAAACAATTAAACTATTTTCAAGTTACCTATTTAATTCTGCACTTCGATATAAAGGTTTTTGGCAGTTACCATAGTATAATATTCTCACTCCTAATTTCATAAAACACAGTGATTGTTACGGAAAAATAACTTCAAAAAATAATTTTAATCAAGCTAGTTTACTAAGACGTTTACATGCCTTTTCTTAAAGTTAACTATGTTAAAACATGTTCAGATAAAAAGAAATAACAGTTCTGATGACTGATTCATCATCTAATCAATAGATGTAAGATTTCCGTATAGGTATGGTAGAAATAAATAGATATGAACAAAATTATTCAATTAAGTGGTATGGAGATAAAATAACAATCAAATACGAAATTGTAAAAGAAAATATTTAATTCATTATATAGGTATTTTACTATTTCTGATCTTTAAGCTGTTGTTTTTAATTGTATAGTTACATTATGGTAAGAAAGTCCACAGACAGATGCACTTTCGCTTAAACGCGACAGACTTAATAAAGTCTCCAAAGCATTTCATGGTCACAGTCTGATTTATGTAGTCAACATTTCCATCTTAATTGCTTAGACGGATTACGAACCTCATTTGGTTATGCACATAAATATTCGATATGGATAAAGAAGTGACAGAGGGGGATCTTTTAAATTCCTTCACGGCCAAGGATGCTCTCCGTTTATCTGGAGATGAGACTAATAAATCTCATTCAATACCAGACCACCTTTCATTTAATGGTTAGTTGATTTATGCAAACCGGAGGCGAAGATTTTCTCCATGATTCACTTTTCAGGATTTCGGCTTATTCATATTAAACCAACAGTTTCAGTTCTCTTGGAGCAGACGGGTTTCGTCCGGTTCGTTGAGAAGGAAATCCTCCGTGCAGGTGAGTTAAAATTGCGTTCATTGGGAGAATTCCGGCTCAAAATTGCTCGTTAGCGTTTGAGAAGGAGGGGTTATACAGAGGATTTCGTGTATGAATGGCGTTAAGAATATTACTGCACAAAGCTTAAAATGGGCATAACTCTTCATACACTGAAAAGGATTTGAACTTCTGAAATTACATTGTTTATGAAAAGGAAAGTTGTACTTTATTGATCATATAGCACGGTTTCCGGAATCCACACAGAAGAGTTTATATGTTAATCTCGAATTTCATGGCTTTGCTAAACTTTAAAATGGTGTATAACTCATGTAATCCCTTTTGATTTAGATCTCATTTAATGCTTCCGCAGCAAAGATCCAATGTGCATCGCATGCTTTATGCGAATAAACGATTACATTAATTAAACGTGAACAGAAGTAAGCTGCTTAAGAATGTTTGATAATGTGTATATAGTTGCACGTTTTATGAAAAGAGGCTGTTCTTATAAGTTTGAATTTTTATAAAATTTAGGAATACAGGAAACTTTAAGTATTCGGAAGACAGCATTAGTCATTGTTAGGACTATTGACCAGGTAAAATCATAAATTTGCAAAGACATATATGTACATGTATAATGAAATAAACTAAATAGAAATACTCCTATCCAAAGTGCAAAATTAGTCAAAACTAGGAATTTCAATCTGAAGTCAGCATCAATTCCAATCAACTACGTAATTTAAGTAAAGATTCCAAAAAGTACAAAAATTGAAAATAAATAAATTAAAATGAATTTTTATACATAATAATTTCACTAGTACGCCGTCGGTAGAAATTTGAAACTAAACAATTGTTACTTATGGCCTAGAAAAACTGCAAAATGTTGTGTAGTGTATGAAATTTTGGAAGAAGCACGAGCAGCTTGATAGTTAAACATAATTTATTTTTGTTTGATGAATTTCTTAACACCTATCTCCTTAATTGGTAGAACTAGAAGTGCTAAATTCTCCCCTCAATTTTAGATACTTAATTACATCTTAAGAAACGGAGAATAGCTCTTTGAGGCTAAGTGGCACAGTTGCCAGCAGGAAGACGAAGTGCCGAAAATGTGATGCTTAATAGCTGCAATAGTATTTATAAGCTCGTAAAATCTGTTTTAATCATGAGCAGCGGCTGGACAAAAGATTTCGCACTGCGGTTCTGATGTATGATGTAACATCGTGCAATATGAGGCTTTCAAGAGGGCATGTATGCAATTAAAATTAAGAATTTAATGGACTATTCCCATTAAGCTTAATTTGGTGATAAATTTATATATATATATATATATATGTGTGTGTGTGTGTGTGTGTGTGTATGTGTAAGTATCCATCATCCTACTGTCTGCAAGCTATTAATCAGAATTTTATTCTTGTAATATCAATACTGAATAATGTGAAGTGTGTTCCTCATTGTGCAGGGAAAATTTAGTTGCATCTATTACCCAATATTTCTTATTTAGCACTGACAAAACGTTTTATTGACTGTGAAACATGCATACAAAATAAATAAAAAAGACATTGGAGAAACTTGTAGTGACTTTCATATTCATGCTTATTAATTAATGCTTAAAAAGAAATAAAAAGCTATTAATGCTTCTCTTTGAATTTTATAATCACATATTTCTTATAATATGCAGTCTTTCTATAAAAACTGAAGCTTTTTCGAAAGGAATTATTTTCCTTAATCTAGGATTGCTTTTCCATGTATAAAATAGCATTTATTTTTTTCTTTTCTTCTTAAAGCATGCTTAAGTTATCTATGCCTTTATCTCTTACCTGGTATTATATCTGGGCATTTATCTTCAGATTCTATAACTGTGGCCATGATTTCTCGTCGGTCGTCTGTGTCTTGCCTAAGGGGTGTCGTAGACCTAGAAAGAAATACATAAATAAATCAAGACATGTATTTTGTGTAAATAACATTCATATAAATTAATGTAAATTTTCCTTTTGGTATTGCCTTTTAAATTTTATGCTTAATTTATTCTTCAGAAGCAATTAATAAAATTATATTTTAAAGCCCTTTACCTTCCCTTTTCCATCATAGATACGCTTTCATAACAGCTATAAAAATATAAAAATGCTTACGTTTCTGTTACATACTATATGATCAAACCTCATGATATATTTTTCAATATGCGACTACAATAGATATTATAACGGATTCCACAATATCAAGCATCATAATTTGATACCTTTCATTTGATTTAGCTCATAAACATTTTACATTAAGATTTTGTATACACTTTAGTCTTAAAACAATTTAGAATTCCGAATTTCACATATTCTATAGAATAAGCATTAACTTAAAGCAATTGTCAGTTGCACGTTTAAAAGACGTTTCTGAGCCTTTCACCTTTAAAAAAATGCGCCTCATGGTATAAATATTTTGAAAATATAATGCACCGCTTTAATTGTTGTTGAAATGCAGAACATAAAGTGTTACGCTTCAATCTGTAGCTAAATAACAAGAAGTATTTTCAAACTTTTACCCATATCAAACCAAAAATGTAATTAATGCAGTAATAAAGGATGGACATACTTTTCCTCCAAGAAATATTTGTTATATTTGCTTTGAAGGCAGTTATATGTGTTTAATGCGCAGGTCTCTGTCTAAATTCTTGCACGTAGCTTCGTTTTAAAATTATGGCATGACTCAAATAATCATGCACTGTCATACTGATATTATGAACAACACTAAGCAATTACGTCAAGTATGAAATCAAAGAAAATTTCCAAGCGTAGTTAAAATATTACATCCTTCTTTCAAATTCTGTAATTGAGTCACTTATTTTGGCTTGATTTATCGTTCTTACTAAAATTTTAAGATTGTTGTCTATCTGATCTACGAATAGCTAAGATATCTTGTCCAATTTAAGATACATAATGATATTATTTAAAATATTTTGCTGTCTTGTTTTTAATAGTTCAACTATTATCCTGATGCATTGAAGGTTATGAAAAATAAAAGGTAGAGAAAACATTATTCCAGATTTACTTAATAGATGCGATTTAAATACAGATATTCATGAAATGGTCCAAAATGTTTTGAGGCTGAGAGAATTGCTTCGACTGATTTATCATAATAAGCAACTAAATTAATATTGCGAATAAACCAAATTCTTCAGACACTTCAGGCTATAAAAGATGTTTCATATACATATTTGAAAAAGTCTGTAAATGATGTTTATACGAAAACCGGCAATTAAGTATAATATTTAGTAGGGATACTACAGAGTAAAACTTCAGAAATATGGGGAACAACGGACTCTAGAAGTATGCAGGATTATGTTGTTAAGCAATGAGCAGAATATATCTCAAAAAGCGGTGAAGTTCTTTTATTTTTATTATTTTTATTAGGGGATACATGATTGTGTTCTACAATATGTTGTATGGCATTCAAGGTGTGCCAATAACGCTAGAATAAGCTGATTTAAATGAGCATGGAAATATTGTGAGCTTAGATGTGTATTCTTTTTTTCCTGTCAGAGACGCTTGTGGATGAATCGGAGGTCTTAGTGAATACAAATTAAACCAACCTCACTTCATTATGGAGCCGTCACCACTGCCTGTACTCTTTGATATTTGAAGTTTTTTTCAACACCCACAATACTTTTTTCTACTCGAAACAGTTAGTTGAATGCACGAATGGTCAGACCAAATTACTCATTTCTAATCATTCAATTTTCCTTGACCGCAGTGCTGAGCCCAGTGAAGCTACATAACTCTATATCATGTATTCATGAGTGGTACTGTATCAAACTATATTCCTCTAAAGACTGTGTCATGAACAGAACGTTGCACAGTGTTACTACTCATGTATGTTAAAGCCTCATCGCTTAATTCTGATATTACTTGATTCATTGCTGGATCTCTGTCATATGAAAATAGTTCTTGCAAGCTTATGCAAGACATGTTTTTTTCATTGCGTTTTTGAGATACTAATATTGACATAAATTCACGTTTTGCCAGAATTTGTAACGCGTTTCTTTCTAATACAGCATTGAAAAATTTTTGTTGATATAAAACTTACTATTCATGAAAGCACAAAAATAGAGGAGCACGGGAAAGACACAAAAAAACTAACGCATGTTTGACACAAAAATATTCACAATTAACATGTTAAAACACCAATTCGAAATATTGTTTTTTAGAGCTTTTTATCACAAATGCTTTTTGGAATTTTATGATGTTTTAATTTATTGATGTAAAGGAGCATTTCTTGCTTTCCTTTACAACAATAAATAATTTAAGCTTTCAAATAAAAAATAGCAAATATTCTAAGCTTTCTAATATCCTTGAATACAGACGAAATTAATTTTATTATTAATCAAAATTGTCGTTTCTAGTATACATTCATATTTAAAAAGCTTTCATTTTAATAATTTTGACATTTTTTCTAGCTTTTTCTATTTTACTTCTTTCCACGTCGCTAAAGAAAGAAACGGATTTAAAGCATTCTGTCTTCCTAAAAGACGTACTTCCAAGAGTCACTAAACTGCTAATTTAAATAAAATGTATTTTTTATTTTTAGCGAAAATATAATAAGCTTTTTTTATAAGGTCAAGAGATTGCCTAAATCATCGTTAATAACAACAAATGACTATACGGGCCCCACGTCAAAGAGGAATTTTTCCAGCTAAGCGGATAATTAGATTTTGCTTAAGTCTTAGAAATATATACAAATTTTAATAATTTTCGATCAAATGTAAATATTTTAATTCTTAATAATCTAAAATAAAGTTTGGTATTTTATTATCTTCTAATTCTAATTTCGTTTGATAAGATTTAAAATCTTTAATTTTTAAATCCTAAAAGCAAACTGAAACTTCGTTCGTGAAAAGAGAAACTTAATTTGAAATCTTTCCCAATTCATGGGAATTCTAAAATATTTCATTTGGAAATTAATGTTCGAAAAGGGTTCTCAAACTATGCCAAGCCAACCAAAATTCTGTTTTTTTTTCTTTTATGCTACACAGCTCCTTTCTTTACAAACTATATGAATATTTTCCGGGAAATGCAGATTAGATTTACATTTAAAAGAAAATCTACTTCACATAATTATGCATTTTTATCCGTGTTACCGTGACGAAACTAATCTAAACCTTTCTCGAACCTCAAAACTTACATAATCGAAAAGTCCGGAAACATTCCCAGAGTAAACACGAAACACTTGATTACTTTAATTAAAGCAGTGAACTCGTTTTAACAATGCAACAGTATTCCTAGTTTGCTGCTTTTTCAAGAAAAGTTTCTCAAAAGCAATAGCATGCTGAGATCAGATTAGAATGGGAAGTTTAGATTCTCGAATGGGTAAAGTATATTCATAGCGTGATTTTAAAATTTAAAAGATTTTAAATACTAAGTGCCGTGTATTTGAGACGAAGTAAATTATACCATGAAAATTTGTAAAATGATTAAAATTGCATTAATATGTGCTTTAATTCGATGCGAGAAGGCTATAGATAAGTATTCTTGCTCTTAGCAGAATGGGAAAACCTGCTTATGCAAATCTCATATACAGACAAAAATTGCCTATTTCATAGACATAATATATTTTTAGAAAAAGGAATTACTTTGTTATTTTTTTATTTATTTCTTCTTTTATTTCAGCTATTTTATTTATTTTTTAAATCAAAATCTGGAAAATATTACCAGTAGCAACAATGAATTTAAAAACGCTAAAATTAAGTTCTATTACATTCTTTTTCTTGAAATAATTTACAGTTTAAAATTATGTATTATAACCCTTATTCCTGGATATCATGCCTAGGTATCATGCAAATCGCGTCTATATAGTTTTGAAGACATTCCCGAAATCTGTGCGTCAAGAGTTCTAAAACTTAGGAATGATTAATATATTTGGTACTTCCAGTGACATGATTTCCAGAAATTATTATACTTGTCTTCGTAATTTAGAATTATAAAGAAAACCAAATGAAGGCGAAACCCTAATTTTTAACAATACATACATAAAAATAAAATCGTAAAAAATATTAATAATGTCATAAAACAATATTTATAACACTCGTGCCATACAAATGGAGCACTGATTTCACAGAAATTAGTGAAGAGCAACGTTACGCAAAGCTAAAAATTCATCCCTTAAATAAAGGGAAGAATATGCGTCATATTAGGGATAAAAGCTCGATTTGTTACGAAAAATACTGCATGTATGAAATGCCGTATTGAAATTCTGAAGACTTTACTTAAAATTAGAGCACATTTATATATAACTCATGTGGTATTCTAGGAGCATTGCTATTTCATGTTTTAATGCATTTTATTTTAATTGCGGCTATAATCATTTGTATTCGAAATTAATTACACAAATAATAAAGAAAAAATGCATGATACATTCCTTTACATATATCCTCATTAGTAAGAATTCTAGCGTTATTAGGCTAACGCAAAATCCATACATCTAAGGAATCACATAGCCGTCCTTTCGGAGGATGCTCCCTAGGCGAATGATACTCTTCATGGGAACATTAATTCATTCAATCATTTAATCTTCTGATATGGTAACGCTTAAGTATTTATTCTGTGGTCAGCTCGATTGTACGCAAAACATGTCCTCTTACTATTGGTTAATTAAAAACCTAAATGAGGATTTACGCAGTGAATTCTGATACTGGAACGTGCTATTATAATCTTGCTATCTCAAATGCGATAGCTCTTCAAAAAATTTGAGGTTTTTGTAACATGTTTAATAAACCCAGACTTTCTGTAATAGATGTTATAAGTAAAGACATTTTGACTCTAATCATTAATTCCTTTTCAAAACCCATCAATTGTTTATGCGAAACATGTGTAACGCAAAAACAAGTAGATTTATTTCCAATGCCCTGCTATTATGTTTCCAAAAATTTTCTTAAATCAAGAAATTTAAAAAAAAAAAAAAAAAAAAAAAAAAAAAAAAAAATTGCTAAACAGAGTCATTTTGCTGGAAGAATTGATTTTTAAAAGGGTTAAAACTAAACCTTCACATTAAAAATTAAATGTACTCCGTTTTAAACTAGCATCATATTTGTGGTATTTTAGTATACATATTTCTTCTAACTAATAAGCTAAATTAACTGAAAAATAAATGAATAAAAATTTCTTTGTTGTTACAGTTATTTAATGAAATTAAGACTTCTAACAGATACTAGATGATTAAAAATTAGTTGATTCCATCGAGTAATATTTCTACAACCATCATTCATTTACCCAAGACGAAAACACTCGGTCTTTTCATAATATTGTTAAATTATTTTAAATATGCTTAAATACATGAATTACATAACGATAAATTTAAATTTATGTTCCTGTGTCTGTTACCATTTTTTGTCTCATTGAATTATAAACAGTATTAGCAACATTAAATTAATTTTAAATCTCTTTAAAAAGGCGCTTTGTTTTTGAGAAATGAACACTGATGTTAAGCCCTGCATACCCTAAGAAACCGTATTATTAGGAACAATATTTTTCAAATTAAATTAAAGTAAATTATAATCTTAAGCAAAGTCAATGACATAAATTAGTCACTATATATCCTGTGTATGTTAAAGTGATATTCTGTCTCAGCTTTAATTTAATTTGTAAGAACCACTAATTAAATTCAAAGAAGAATATAAATTTAAGTATTATGCCATCGCTTAGAAGAATTAGTATAATTAAAGCCAATATTTCGAAACAGATAAGATAACAAAACCATTTCATTAACTGTTTTTCAACTACAAGATCCAAAAATAATTTTTCATGCTATAAGTTTTAGTTATGTATTTAATATTCCAGATTTGAAATTACAATCAGTAATTTCAAATCAAAGTAATCAGCAGATTTTTATATTTAAGCTTCTCTGATCTTATTATACAAAAAGGTAAAACTCGTTAATATATTATGATATAATGATGATATTATGACAAAGGTGAATGTTCCTAAGAAGGTTCCTAAAACGCAATCTGAATAGGCCGTTTCTTGGGTACGCACCTGTGAACATTCCGGTAACCTTCTCCTGCTAATTCGAATTTGATTAACTCGTTAATACATTTTTAATAAATAAAATTTTTGCTATAAGCTTTAAGTAAATAGTATTCTCACAAAATATTTCTATTTAGATTTTAACTAAGTTTCTTTGGCTTCTTTCATGCCATTTGTGAGTTGCGAATACCATGTTACAAGCCTTCTGGAATTTTCTGTATAAGTACTGATAAATTTGTTTCACATTTTCCTCGATTGTACGGTATTTGTCAAGGGCATCACAATTTCCAGTACTTTGATCACAGATGTCTTGCATTTCAGGCAACTACTGTTAATGATTTTGTTTTACAGGTAAGTTAGACAGCCCTCATACATGCGCTAAGAGTTGTTTAATCTGCACTGGAGCAGTGTCTTATGTTGGGTCTTTCTGCATCACCCCCATTAATAATAGTTGTGCCCACAGCGTGAAAATTGCAAGTCACTTCATTAATCGTACAACACAAATATTACTCCCCACTTGTTAGTAGTCAAAGATGTTTGTGTTCTGTATCACATTACTCAAACAAGGGTTCGTCTTATACCAAATGTCAACACAGATATATTTTGTTTGCCAACCTGTAGCTGATGAGATGCGTCTTGTACATCATACGCTGTGTTCTGTGAGTTGATGGTTCTAGTGAAATGACAAACATCAATTTTTTTTTATTTTACTCGAATGCTCATCCATCTCTGATCCATAGCGATTACTGTTAAATGAAGCCCTATGAAGGTTCCTAAAACGCAATCTGAATAGGCCGTTTCTTGGGTACGCACCTGTGAACATTCCGGTAACCTTGTCCTGCTAATTCGAGCGTTAATATAATTACTACGGGTTTCAAACATATATAATTAAACAAGTGTTTTTCATACAGTGATGATATAGAATACCGTACGAAAGGTTGAACAAAACTGAAAATATTTGCAAATGAATTCGCGGTCATTTGGATTGTCTACTTGGTGCAGTGGATTTTAATGAAACAGTTACTCATCTACAAGAATGTGACATATTTTCTTTTAATATTTATACTACTCTATAGTAAGTTCTCCATGCGTAAATGCGTTTCAAAATGTAGCGGCAAATGAACACAAGGTGGGATAGATAAATCTAGCGTATCATCCACAGCTGTCTATAAAGCAAGAAAGCGAAATTTAGAAAACAAGGTATATTAAAATTAGCTTCATGATGAAAGAAATGCATGAACATCATTCACGTCTTAGATTGAGAAATTGCTACAATATGTATTTTTACCCTGCATTTTGTTTATTTTTCCTATTTAATAGAATTCTGAATAAATTGTCAGTCCGCGTTTCTATATTAAAAATGTCTAAATCATTATTAGTAAGTTCATGTAATCACTTGCATTTCAAATCCCTTCTTCCTCCTAGAAAAAGGTTATTCAATGGTAGAAAAGGTAACAGAAATAGGGTGACTACATCACATATCTATATAATCTTTAACAGTCCTTTCTTGCTCTGAACCAATTTGATATAATCAATGCAAATTTCTTAGGTAGTTGAAAAAGGTACCGTATATTTTTAAACTAACAACTACGTAAACGAAAATTATCCACTATTGATGATATTTCTTAACAATAATGAAATATATGTAAAATACAAAATTTCGTATCCTATTAAGCCGATGTGATCATTTACAAGCTTCCCTAATACATTCCAAAATCACCAAACAAAATTTCCTAATTTTACAAGTTAATTATTTATTTCCATATTAAAAACTTAAAATATTTACTTATATATTTATCTGTAATTTTGTACATGTATTAGAGTTTTTAATGCAAGTTTAAAAATAGTACTTTGTGCTATTTATCAATACTTAGTAGTTATTCAGCATATTATTGATCAGTAAATTTGAAGCTATTTTAATCCATTATAAGTACCTGTAGACTGATTACTTCTTTCCAAAAATGACACTTTTTTAAAATGCTTAGGTTGTTTTAAATGTTAATTTTAAGAATATGAAACAAAACAGTGAAAAAAAAAACAAAATAAGAAGCAAAAAGTTATGTTTACCCTACTTTTTTCATATAGAGATATCTGGGTTTACCCAGGGGAGGGTGCGCGTGTCATCAATCATGTACCTCGTAATGTAAAAAGTTATGAAACGCTGCTTTAACTATTTTCATAAACTCTTATTTGAAAAATACGTTGTTAGATCCAGTATATGGCAACAGCTGCTGTTTTACTTTCTTCGTAACCAAAGATATTAGGAAAATAAATAGCTTAACATGCTTACTAATCGATATAAATAAAATATGCATTACAAACCAATATACTGAATAATACAAATATGCTAAGCTATACATTTTTATATGTACTAAATATTAAAAACAAATGTCTTCTAGTTGTCGCAATAATCTTAATAATGAAATTATTGTCACAAAATGCTCTTGGTCATAAGGGTTAATTCATGGGGCTATTAACAATGACAGATGGTTTTAAAAAATAAAATTGTCAGAGACACGTTTAAATAAACAGAATGTAATCTCGCTTACATAATTTATTACTATATGCTCCCATTTGTATTACTACTTAAAATATAGTAATGTCCCAAAATAATTCTTTAGCAATTGCCTAAGGCTTCATTTTTAATTACATATGAGAAAGATTTCCGGAAAAATCCTTTTTAGCTCATTTTCCTGGAAATAAAAAAATAAAATATTTTATTATTATTTAAAATATTTTTATTACTTTTATATTTTATAGTCCAATATTATGTCAAAGAAAGAAAACTGTAGAAGGGTAGACAAAAAGTAATCAAAAGCAAAAACCCTTGTATATTGGCAAAATACTCTTTTTTATGTGTGCTAAATAATATTGCAAATACGAATGCTAGAGGCATTCCATGTGATCTCCCAAAGGCTCAACCTTTAACGCGTTCTCTGCAGCTGTGTGATATCCTAACATGGCTTAAGTATATTTGAAAAATATAACAAAAACAAAATTGTAGAAAATCCTGTAATTAACATGTTTTCATCATTCTTGCTTCAAAAATGTACAACGGATCTATGTTGCAGTTTATAAAAATTTGAAAATTTTACAAACGTAGACGTTAAATATATAATTAAAAGGACAGTTATCGCACTTGAAAACTAATTAAGCTAACGTATTAATTATACGAAGTGCTACAAAAGCAAGCAAATAAATAAATAAAATAAAATAAACAAAAATAAAGACCGAATTTTGAAACCTTAAAGCAAGCATATCAAGGATTCATAAAAGGCAAAGTAGAGTTACAAATGAAAACTTTTTCAGGTTAAAATTAACATAATCTGTTTAGATAAGAAGTAGAGAAATTACATTTTTCTCAAAAGCCGTACGAATTTCCCTTTATATTGCAGTTATCCATTTTCTGAATTCATATGAGCCAAATGGCTCACATAGTTATGAACCGAATAGATAAACAAAACATATTCAAAAGTATATGCAAAACTGAAATTTCCAAGGAAATCATTAAAAGGCAAATGACTAAAGTTAAGTAATAGATATATTTAAATAAATAGAAAATAAACAACTGTAGAAAGAAATTAAAGATTAAAATACAGCACTAATGTTATCTTTTGTGACTTGATATATCATTTTAACTCTTGAAAACTTCTTAGTACTAACTTCCAATACTTAACTTTGCAGGAAACATTAAAGCTTCAACAAACGTATGATTCATTACTGAAACCAACTTGCTTTGAAATTACGTAATGTATCATATTAAGTTTAACAACGGCTTAGGTAGAGTCGGACATTTTTTAGCATTCTTCAGTATACACCGCTTTAAACGTGTTCCGGTTGGTCACTGAGGATTAGGAGTCACTAGCATGGAAAGCCTCAAAATCCACTTGATCTCTCCTAGATAAGCCCAGGCTCTTGCAGGATTCACTCGGCTACCATAAGCTTGACTTCAGCTATTTGGCCTCAACCTCTCACTGCACTTCTTTCTCCTATTAATGATCAATTGCTGTAACGATGGGATCAAATACTTGTCATTTCAAGTCTTCACGAAAATATAGTCCTATATTTTAAATGATTTTCTTAAAACAGGATTTCAGAATCAAAACCAGGCACGTCAGGCAAGAAACTGTGCTTTTAAATGTTGTCGAGAGTTTCCAAGTAAGTATTTTGCAGAATTATAGTAGGCAATGAACTTGACCAGACCTCTTCTGTAGAATCCGCTCGACCACTTGACATCTTCTAGTGAGAACTTGAAGATGTCAAGTGGTCGAGCGGATACTGGCAGCCTTTGGCGATACTGGCAGCCCACCTCCACTGCTTGGAGCAGCTCTGCTTGAATAAATTTTATAGCAATATTTGACACTAAAGCAACACAGCAAATTATAAAAAATAACAATTTTACTGTCAGATAATTTAAACATATATCCATGGGACGAAATATAACTAAAATTCACAAAGATGCTTACACAAAGTACAAACCTTTGCACCAACAAGCAATTATTTTTGAACGATAATACACTGATTTAAGTCCAAAGATCAGTTTTAAAATTAAAGCGTTTTCCTATTTCAAAGCTCTGTTAATCAGAAACAATGAGTGTGAATGCTGTAACCATAACAAAGCCATTAAATGATATCTCTCATTATTTCCAAGTACATTCATACCACAGGATGCAAAGAGAAATCTATTTGTATCTTTTCAGCCTAGCTAATTTAGACTGATTTACCACCTTTACAACTTGAATGTGCATTTTTATGAAAATGCAAGTGAAACATTATGGTTGTTAAAAATTGCCATTTCTTAAATAATATGATATCAATTTCCCCCCTTGATTTCAATTTCTTAAAACTCTTAGAAATATCAAGTAAATTTTTAATTCTGTCATAAATTATATGAAAGCATTAGAAAAACTTTATCCTATATACAAGAAAGGTATGCAATCTTCAATTTATAAAAATGCTAATTAAAAAGAAATCAAAAGAATCCCTGCTTTCCTTATGTTTAAATTAAAATCAAAATTGAAAAAAAAAATAACGTTTACTCAAATATGTATAAGAAATTTCTTTTCAAAGCGTAAAGTATTAAAGTGACAACATTCCTTTTCGGACTATTGCATATGAATTATGGAACACAAACTAAAAGCAACATGCAAAAAAGTACTCACTTTTAAATATTCCATCTAATCAGCTTAAGATTTTCTGAAAGAAGTTTTGGAACTCTTCTGCTTACTTGAATTCATGAATGAAATAAATGAAAAGTCACATAGCGTATAATATTCAGCATACCCTAAGCTGTCTATTTTTTGCTCCTTTTTTTTTAAGAAACGCACTTCTTCTATTAACGATCAATTACTATAATGATAGGATCAAATACTCGTCATTTCAAGGCTTCATGAAATTATACTGTTCCTATATTTCTCATGATATCCTTAAAACAGTAATTTAGAGTCAAAACCAAGCACGTCAAGAGAAAACTATGCGTTTAAAACTTGTCGAGAATTTCTAAGTAAGCATTTTTCCACTAGCATGTTCCAAGAAGAGAAGGAAAAAAGAAAGTTCTTTCTACGCAGCTTTTAGCTTTGGCTAAAAATGGTTCTAAATTATGAAGATTAAGTATGCGTGACTTCGCACTGACAAACGGCAGACATTTTTGAATATGAAGACATTTTTTTCTCGCCTTGAAAATCTTTTTATTTGACTGTCTATAACATGAATACGTTGAAAGGATATTTTGCAGCGTAAAAGTTAAACTACTAACGGCTTAAATCATCGATCTATCGTACGAGTAAAATAAAACTTAGAGATCGCAGAGGATAAAAATAAAATTAGTTTTATTTAGAATTAGTTTTTTTACCTTAAATATTTAGTATACTTAGTTGATTACTTTATATAACTTAAAAATGTATGCTATTTTGTACCGAAATTGTCTTAATACCATGATGAAACAATAATTATGCAATACGAGTAGATACTAAAGACTAGTTTAGATATTTGATTAAAACAGTTCCATTACCTTAAAAATTTCTAATTATCACTAAAATGTTTATCTACATGTTCTTTAAATAGGGAAGCATACGGATGAAACTTAATATTTATTGACTAAAAATTACAACTGCTGAAAATAAATGTCAGATAAATATTGAGCGCATCATTTTGACGAATGAAAGAATTTGTTCATTAAATCCCAAAATTTCAAATATAATTTTAATATAAATCTCTGTCCTACAGAACGTTCCTTTGAATGTATGTTTTAGAACTGAGTTTCTTCAGTTTGTGGTGTTTTACTTGGTCTGGAACTGTACTTTAATTGATCTGTTAATTAGTCTAATAATCCTGACAGGCGTGGAGCGAAGTATCACTGTTTGAAGTACTACAAGTCTGGAACAAATTTGGAATATAGAAGCAGTCTCGCTAACAATATCTTCCACAGTTCCTGGTGATGAGCTGTGGAAGATATTGTTAGTACCAGATAGTGCAGTTAAAGGAGCAGTGAAATTCAAGTGAAACCTGGAATAGTAGCCAAAGATAGCTGGAATAGCAACCAGCTCACCTCACCAGAGCTTGCTTCGTGTAATATTCCAGAGCTTCAAAATCTAAATGATCATCAAAATCAAACTGTCAGCAGCAAGATAACGCAAAGATAAATAATTGCAACTATTAGAACTGGCAGGAGCTTAAATTAGTGTGCACGCGCAGCCAGAAATACGACCTATTTTAAAACTCCCCAAAATGCAGGTTAAATACTGACTAATTAATTTGCTTCTGGTGACGAAAACGGAAAGGAGAAGTTATAGGAAAGGTTAAAATTACAAAAATAAACGTGCTGATTTATATAATAGCGTTATATATTAACTTTTCAAACTAATACACATTTTTCGTTAAGGAACATATTTTTTTAAACCAAGATAATATAACAATTAAAAGCTGTATAGCGTCAAATTTAAAAAGCAAATTAGTTTACAACAGTATAGTTGATTTCCTACAAAGTTAACATAGCCATAAAATAAATATAATCTATTAAAAATACCCATAAATAAATTTCTTGAAAGAAATTTGAGTGCCGAATTTAATTCTTGTATCAGAGGGTTTACCTATCAACTACTTTTGCATCGTTCGACGATAATTGCTGGGTAACTAATTAAACAGAAATTTTATAACATGATTTGCGTGAGTTCCACGCAGAACAAAAAGGAATAATTCATTCATAAGGGGAATTATTTTCCTCTGTTATGTGGGAGTTACAAGATAACTGCTCGGGTTTTTTTTTAATTATGGAATTTTGGGGAGAACTGTTCTCTTTTCATAGTATGAAAATTTGCTTTCGATTTCGAACCACTTTTCTTGCAATTCCATTACTGTTTATCCGCAAGATACACCGCGCTTTGTGACTCAATGTTACAGAATTGCCTAGAATTTCAATAATAGCTGAACTTTTAAATTCATTTAAACAATCTCATGTATAGACATGCTTCGCGCATGCTTTTCAGTGTAGATAATGCTAATAGTTTTTGTAATCAGAGCAACATTGATAGAAATGGCTACACAAAAATGCGCATTTTGACCCATATTCAAGACAGAGTGGCTTCTAAGCTGTAGGGTTTATATTTATTTTAACTAACATTTATTTTAAGTTTAAACTATCTTTCCTGTCAATCCTTACTTTCCCCTGGAACTGCCAATGCCAGAATATGTAAATTTGAGTAGAACGCGCAAGCATTCAAATTATCAGCGGAAGTAGTATGATTTAAATAGAAGGAAACAAGTTCGGTGAGAGAGAGTTATTCTTACTTAGCGAGCGCGGAGGTAGTTATAGAGATTTGAAAAACCCCGCGTTGCGGCCTATGTGCTTGGCGGGAAGTAGTTGCAATTGTTCCAGTGAGCTTCAAGTCTGCTGAATTAGCAGCCGTATTGTAAAACGCGGTGAGTTAGTTATTTGAGAGAGCCTCGTAGTTAGAATATTGTCTTTAATTTCTTTTCAGGTTTTCATTTTTATTTTGACTGCCGAGTTGGCACCGTTTGTAAGCGTCAAGAGAACGCAATTGTAAATTAGTACGTTGAATAAAAAGGGACTTAAACCCTTTATAAGACTCTGTGGTTTATACAAGCTTTCACAGTCACCTCTTGGTTGCGTGCTAGTTAGAGGCGCGCAACGTTATATTGGCGCCCGAACACTTATCGAACTGAAATGGCCGAAAACTGGATGGAAGCCGCTGGACAACACCAAGAAATGACAACGCAGTTAGAAGGATTTGGATACCTGGTCCAGACTTTGAGAGCATCAATCAAGCCAAACGTCTATTTCGACGGAAAAAATTCGGTGTCCGTATTTTTAGAAGGTATAGAAAACCACTTTCAGCTCTATCCTGTGCCCGAAAGACAAAACGTTGCTATCGCCACATCAGCACTAAGAGGACAGGCCGCGCTATGGTGGAAAAATATAGGCAAATTTCTTCTAGGTGAATTTGGAAGCCCGACGTATACTTTTGAAAATTTCAAAAAATCGTTAGTAAAGGCCTTCCCCATAGTGAAAGATCGCGCACGGCTGGAAGCCGAGCTATATAGTTTCTATCAACGGGATACAGCACAATTGACGGACTTTATTTTACGAAAAATCAAGCTAACGGATATGTTGTATGGGAAAAAACCCGATGCGGAGATTATTGAAATAATATTACCAAGCTTGTTACCCGCTGTCCAAGACTACTTTGAAATTAGAAACCCAACCACATTGCAGGAACTTTTCGAATTGGCGGTGAAGTTTCAAAATCGCAGAATCGCGGAAAGAGCGAGAGGGGAAACATATTCTCAAAGTACCAGAAGGAAGGAGGAAACAAGAAATGGAAATCGCTCATATGGGGGAAAGAACTATCAAGCTAACGCATCGAAACTTGAAGGGCAAGGCCCAAAAAGAAAATTTGAAAATAAGCATCCGCGTACCCAGAAGACACAGATTGAAAGGAAAGCTTTAAACGACTAGAGGGGCCTGTGAAAGGGAGGGTCCAGACCCCGGAAGTTTTAGAAAAACCCTCAAATAGACATCTAAATACAGTCATCGTAAAAAACTCACAGCTACCAATTATACAAGTCCTGGTTGGCGATGTACCAGTAGAAGCCCTCATCGATACAGGGGCAGAAGGCAATTTCATGAGTGAAAAGTTCTTCAAAAAGAATTTTTATAGGATACGACTCTTTAAAACCAGAAATACGGAAATTATAGCGGCGCAAGGAAAAACATGTCACTGCATCGGGAAAGTAGCATTAAACGTACAGGTAAAAGAGGAAAATCTCAAAGTATTAATTTTTGTGGTGAAACACCTCCAACACTCTCTTATTTTAGGTATGGACTTTTTAAAGGCCGCGAGGGCCAAATTAAATTTTCAAGATAGTTCCGTGGTGCTGGAGATGGACCAGAGGGTGGTGGAACCGGTGGAGACACCTGAATTGGACCTTAGCCATTTGAATGACCAGGAAAGTAAAGCAATACAGCAAGTGGTGAGTAATTTTTCTCATTTGTTTTCAGAAAAGCCGGGAAACTGTCAGATTGTAACTCACAAGATTCAATTAAATGCCGAAAAACCTTGTAGGACTAAACCTTACCGCTATGACAAACAAAAAGACGTAATCATCGAAGAACATATTCAGGAGATGTTAAAGAATAAAATAATAACGCCCATAAATAGTGAATACGCGAGTCCAGTCGTACTATGTAGGAAAAAGAACGAGTTTCCTCCTTCGGATAAAAGGGCTTGGAGGTTTGCTATCGATTATAGAAAACTAAATAGCATAACTAAATTCCCAGTTTACCCTTTGCCGGTTATAGACGAGATCATTAGACAGATCAAATCGACGAGATATATGTCTACTTTGGACTTAACGTCTGGCTACTATCAAATAGCTATGAGACCCGAAGATATACATAAAACCGCGTTTATAACAAAATCGGGCACTTATGCATTTTTACGCATGCCTTTTGGGTTGTGTGGGGCCCCGTCAACATTCCAGAGAGCTATGGACATTGTTCTAAAGCCTGTCCTAGGAAAATCAACTTTAATTTATCTAGATGATATAATTATAACGAGTAGTACGTTGGAACAACATATTAATGATTTAGAACAAGTTTTTAAATTATTAAAAGAGGCCGGTCTTACAATTAACGCCTCAAAATGCAAGTTCGCAACTAAAGAACTTAAATATCTCGGTTATAAAATTTCGCAAAAGGGTATAGAAACGCAAGATTCAAAAATAAAAGCTATTAAGAATTTCCCACCGCCCAACACCGCCAAGAAACTTTCTTCGTTCCTTGGGTTATGTTCTTACTATCTATCTTTCATAAAAGATTTCGCTAATATTGTTGAACCACTCTTAGTAATCAAAAGAAAGAAGGGTAAATTTACGTGGACAGCGGAAGCTAACACAGCTTTTGAAAAATTAAAAGAAGCGCTTATTAATGGCCCTGTTTTAAAATTCCCAGAGGGGGACGAAAACCTGGAAATTGCAGCAGATGCGTCAGACTATGCGGTGGGGCGGTTCTTATGCAAAATAACCATCCGCTGGCATTTTTTAGTAAAACGTTGAATCAGACACAAAGGAATTATACAGCTACAGAAAGAGAAACATTAGCCGTATTAATGGCTGTACACAAATTTCGAGTTTATTTCGGCAAAGCGCCAGTAACAGTCTTTTCGGATCATGCGGCTGTTGGTAGACTTTACTCGGGGAAAAACCTAAAGCCCAGGTTAATAAGATGGGCTTTAAAACTCCAAGAATATAATATCACAATAAAATATAAACCGGGTAAGGAAAACAATGTAGTTGACGCACTTTCTCGTATAAAACTGGACGATGAAGGAAATGAACTTAAATGCGCTGTGTTGACTTGTGATAAGAAAATTTTAGATTCTAGAGATACGGTTATTACTGAACTGAAAGCTGATCCTGAATTTGGAAATATCTATGCTTATTTGAAAGACCCCGAAAGCTTTGAGCATACAGATATCGATGCGATAAGAAATAGAGCAAAAAACTATGAAATAATAGATAATTTATTATTTTATACGAAAACAACAAACGAAAATCTTGAGTATAAGCCAGTCATCCCAGCCTCGCTTCGATTAAGCATTTTGAAGGAGTTGCACGAAGCAAAAACAGCGGGCCACCTAGGGGTCTGAAAGACTTTAAAAAGGGTACGCGAGGCGGTATATTTCCCGCAATTATACAAAATAGTAACGGCGTATGTCAGGTCCTGCAATCAATGTCAGTTAATAAATGATATTAATTACCGCCCGGCCGGGTACTTAAATAGCATTCGGGCTACATTTCCGAATGAAATTTTAGGCATAGATCTTCTTGGTCCCTTCCCCCAGAGCGAGTTAAATAAAAATCGTTTTCTTTTAGTAATAGTAGATCATTTTTCAAAATGGACAGAAATTGTTCCACTTAAACGCGCGTCAGCCAAAACAGTCGCAGATGCATTCTTACACAGATACATTTTAAAATACGGTGCACCAATAAAAGTCATTAGCGATAACGGAAAACAATTCATTAGTCAAATATTTGAAAACATATGCAATGGACTTGGCATACGCCATATCAAAATGGTTCCGTATAGACCACAGGCTAACATAGCAGAAAGAGTTAATAAAAACATAGTAAAAATAATTCGCAGTTACGTGAGCACACATCACAAGCGCTGGGATGGCTACATAAATGAATTAGCTTATGCTTTAAGAACGGCACATCATGACACTACGGGAAAAACTCCAGCAGAATTATTCTTAGGCCGAAAATTAATTACGCCTTTAGATAAATTATTCTTTGTGCAACAAAGAGAGCAGGAGTTTAAACAAAAAGATGTGCAAAAGCTAATTGATCAGGCGCTTAAAAGCTCGGATACGGCAAGAAATAGACAGAAAATATATTATGATAGAAAACGCCGTCAAGCAGATTTTAAAGTTGGGGATAAAGTATTGAAGCGGAAATTTTCTTTATCAAGTGCCCCAGACAATTTTATGGCAAAGCTAGCTCCAAAGTTTGAAGGCCCCTATGTAATTCAGGATATCAAAGGAGTAGTTTTATATCTTAAAAACGAGAGAGGGGAAATCTGTAAAGCAAGTCCCGACCAGGTGAAAAAATACTATAATCCCAATGATTTTGAAATCCTTAAAAGTTTCTTGCAGGACTCAAGTCTAAACGAAATAGAAGGGCCAGAGACTGCAACAACTATTCCACCACCCAAGAAACGGAGAACTGAAGAGAGACCTAGCACTTCTACAACCCGGACGTCGGTATCAAAAAGAAAAAATGATTATCAAACTCCGGCGTTTAAGAAAAACAAAAGTACAGATGAACCGGGTAAAGAAACCGTGGTAAAAAGAAAAACACCACCTACAAAGGATGGCAGGAGGAATTACACATCAAGAAGAACGCGCACACGGCCACAGAGTCAGGTGCCAGCAAGGCCGCCGTTCCGGAAACTGAAACGCCAACAGGAAGCACAGAAGTACGAGGAACAGAAGAAATTCAAGGACTCCAGACCGGAGGACGTCTAGACCAGCCGTCCCAGGCAGAAACGCAAAAGCCAACAACCAGACGATTACTCCGTCAAGAGGCCAGCATGTAGAGGACGCAAAAGAAAGATCAACGGGGACGACAATTGGAGATCAACAAGGAGAAGATTGACATCCATGACACCTCTAACTTGGGATCAATTTTGTCAAAAACGGATGACGGAGTTTCAAGCATCGAAAACTCAAAGATAAGTTAAAACCTTCTATAAATATTTTTCTCTTTTGTTCCGAAATGTTATGCATAAGTACGAAGTTCTATGTTTTCACGAAAGTCAATATGTCTCGGTTGAGACTTAGTTTTGTTTTACTTTATTTAGCTAAGGCAAAAGTATTATTTTCTTTAAGTGTAAAAGCTAAAAACAAGCATTTTCTGTTGGTCGAAAGACTAATTCTGTTATGTTAAAGCCAAAATTTGGCCGGAGATAAAAATAACTTCGTATTCTTGTATGTACTAATAAGAATTTTAGTTTCAGTGCCGCCAGCTTGGCGAAGGATGAGTAAAGTAAAAATTTATTTTCTCTTATTCATTTTATGGTAAATTGTAAAAAGCATATGTATTAAACTTTTGTAAATGTATGTAAATACTTGCATGTTATGTAAAAGTAGAATTTAGTCTAGAAGCATAAAATTGTAGATGCTAAAAGTGAATGCTTAAAAGCAATGAAGTCAAAATTTAAGTATTAAACTGTAA
Organism: Stegodyphus dumicola; assembly: GCF_044657685.1. Taxonomy (NCBI): domain Eukaryota; kingdom Metazoa; phylum Arthropoda; class Arachnida; order Araneae; family Eresidae; genus Stegodyphus; species Stegodyphus dumicola. The sequence goes on along the minus strand of NC_140772.1, from coordinate 78,316,764 downwards.
AGTCATGCTTTAGAGCGAAAGCCTGCATGTTTAAAAGATGAATGAGGGGGAAGTTAGAATGAATGTGTTTTATAGGGTTCTCCACCTACATTTGAAATTTTAAGAATATTAAAGTAGCTCATTGAGTTGTAGAATGTCGAGTAAGGTGTGTCTATTTGGTTGTTGAATTCTAACAAATCATGGTGGTTAGGGGAAGTGTTGTAAGACTAAAACACGAATATTCCCGTTTGACACCACACACGGTGGAGAGCCAGGGTAAAGTTAAATTAATGCTTGAAAAATTGAATGAATGTGAAGTAAGCAATAACTAAGAAAAACGAAACGTTAAAAACAAAAATTTATTGTGTCAAGAAAGTGTAAATTATAATGTATGTAGAAAGATACTGATACTTATTCCTTCCAGATGCTGGAAGGAAAGACCAAGATTGATTGATGAAGTCCAGGAAAAGTTGCTGTAAGAAGAAACCTTTGTAAAGAGTAACAGAATTTTAATTGTTACATAAGATTATTTTTGTGTAAACGAGGCTTTCGCCAGTTAGTTCAGAATTAGATAAACTTACAACAGGTCGTTTGTAGGACCTGCTTCCAAGTTTTCCAAATTCTGGCAGCGGCAAATGTAGGGTTTATATTTATTTTAACTAACATTTATTTTAAGTTTAAACTATCTTTCCTGTCAATCCTTACTTTCCCCTGGAACTGCCAATGCCAGAATATGTAAATTTGAGTAGAACGCGCAAGCATTCAAATTATCAGCGGAAGTAGTATGATTTAAATAGAAGGAAACAAGTTCGGTGAGAGAGAGTTATTCTTACTTAGCGAGCGCGGAGGTAGTTATAGAGATTTGAAAAACCCCGCGTTGCGGCCTATGTGCTTGGCGGGAAGTAGTTGCAATTGTTCCAGTGAGCTTCAAGTCTGCTGAATTAGCAGCCGTATTGTAAAACGCGGTGAGTTAGTTATTTGAGAGAGCCTCGTAGTTAGAATATTGTCTTTAATTTCTTTTCAGGTTTTTATTTTTATTTTGACTGCCGAGTTGGCACCGTTTGTAAGCGTCAAGAGAACGCAATTGTAAATTAGTACGTTGAATAAAAAGGGACTTAAACCCTTTATAAGACTCTGTGGTTTATACAAGCTTTCACAGTCACCTCTTGGTTGCGTGCTAGTTAGAGGCGCGCAACGTTATAAAGCAAATGATGATAGTTTTCATCAGAAATTCTCATAGTTATTCATAAAAAGAAAAGATCAAATACATAATTCGTGGCAGTCTCATTGGAAGATTCCTTACAAAAGTATCAATGAGAGGAAGCGGAATATAATTACATATCTACGAAGCATAATTTCAGGGTCAGGAAATAATAATAGCGTATAAAAGTTTAGAAATGTTTCTGATGATTTTCGTTTACGGAGATTGTTCCCTGTTTTAATCAATACACAGAAAATTAAAGACCAAAATATGTATTCCTAATGCACGCTTATTCAATTCACGTAACTAAAATTACAGCTACCCTAATTCAGTTGATGAATCTGAAATTAAATCTGTCAAAATTTAATTGATGATCCTAAATCAAGGGCGTTATATGTCTCTTGTATTTATTTAGCATTTAGTGTGTTATTGGCTTAACCGTAAATGAATTGAGGGATCTAAATAATCATTATATGGGGAAAAATTATATCTATCATCTAGTGGTGAATCATATACGAATTTCCATTTTTTTTGAGAAGATATCTAAGGCTTCACGATAAAAGTTCGAAGAAACAAAAGCGGAGGATCATTTCTATTAGCTATTACTAAAGAAGTTCTAGAACACTCTGTTGAGTGTTGAAAATCCATAATCTTTAAGCCTAAGATTGGAAAAGATTTAACGCATTTCGTTTTAGATACAGTTTAAACCATTATATACTGTCTAAACTACACTTAATCTTAAGGAAAATGTTGAATTAGTTTTACATCATGGTGAATTCAAACTGATTGCATAGTTCAAATATAGAGATATATGTTGAGAAAAGGCAGGAGATTTTTTAAACTTCTTAAGCAATAAGCCTTCAAATTATACGAGATTATTTAATTGGTTGGTATTAAAGAACATAAAACACAAATTGGTAAAACAAATTTGTGATTACTAATTAATAATACATTAAAACATATTGGTAAACATATCAATAACAAACTGGAAAATCTATTAATGGTAAATTAGTAATAAATTTGAAACTTAATAAATTTCAATAAGAAAAAATAGCTTTTGATGTTTAATTAGCTGCGAGTTTTCACGATAAAAGAAATTCACGCAAAATAAAATTGAAATTCAACAATAATTCAAAGATACTTGTTAGGGATATCAAAAGAGAGTCCGTTAGGAATTAGATTTAAACGAAAACTCTTTTGTCTTTTTATTCCCGAAAACCTAAGGGAAAGCAGTCATATACAAAGGATGAAATTGTTAGTACATTTACAGAAGAAAACATGAAAACTGGTAAAAATAACTACATATAACAAAACAAAAGTGTGTATTGATAATAGTTGACGAACTACAATAGATTTACAATATTACAAGTTCAAAAGAAAGCGGCCAATGATTACCTTATTTGTTATGTTCGACATTGCAGGAATTAATTCCCAAATAATTTTTATAACAAGGAATTTTATAGTAATGAGAAGATAATATGAAGAAAATTGAAAGCAGGTATTCCATGAGCTTATGAAGTATAAAAGTATACAAAATATTTATCTTAAGTGTTGTAAATATATTTTTAGAATATGCTTTTCCAGTGCACCTATGGAGCATGTATTTAAAATGCTATGAATCAGTATAATGTAGTTTCTAATTAGCCTTAGCCTTATATAACTGTGTAATTTAGTAAGAAAGTTAAATTTGTTTGTCGTAACTGTGTAATTTAGTAAGAAAATTAAATTTGTTTTCTGAAATTAGAAATTGACTTTTAATTACAAATTCTGAATTTAATACTTTTGACTTTCTGAAGGGAATTTTTTAAAATGATACAGTTTAACGATTAAATAACATATATGTCATACGACAAAAACATCTCGTGAACATTTTCTGTTTATACTTTAATATTACATTGAAAATTTTCGATGTTTTAGTAACCGAGAAACGGAACGGTAGTTTTGAAATATATCGGCTCGAACTTTATCAGCGTTTGACCTAGATTAATAAAAGGTTCTGAAAACGATAAAGGTAAAAGTGATTGTTGAAATAAAGTTTCTAGAAATAATTTACTTACTTATTATAATTATAAAAATATGTGTTTGAGTTTGTTTACCTGATCACTTATAAAAGTGTTCTCGTTTTAAAGTACGTATTATCAATAAATATTTTAAATTATGTGATTTTTCTTTCTTCCTTTTTTATTGAAGTAACTAATGTAAAATGTTTTATTTCTTATGTTTAGAAAATGTTGCCTCAGTCGCAGTGAGCTGATGACTAATGTAAGCTTTCTTTCTGGAAGCATCAAATTAGCGCATATATATTTCTAGAGGAAACTGTTTGAGGCGTTTTGTCATATCCAGTAAAATATTAAGTAAATAAATATATAAGGTTGTATTATGAAAACTTCAAGTTATAGTCTAGACACTAAAAGTGTTATCATCAAAATTTCAACAAGTTGAAAAAATAGTCTACAAAGAAATTGCTATCTGATTTTGATATAAATATTACCAAAATCAGTTTGCAGATATTATCAAAATCAGATTTTTGAAGTGGAGTAGTTATGATAGACCTCATATTTTAAGTATTAGCAAAAAGAATTTAAATACATAGAGTATAACATTTAAGATTTTATATCTAAAACGAGCTGTTCAAGATATAAAAGGAGATGTTAAAAAATAAAAAGGTGTGATATTATTTCATCGCTAACTAAAACAAAGTGGGAATGTTGACGTATTCAAAAAAGAAAAGAGCTAATTTTTGAAGATGTAAGCAGTGAATTTCTTTCCCTATACCGCCTGCGTTCGAAGAGTGCTTCCTCGAAAAACGTCCCTCGAATAGAAGTAAAAAATATTTTGTCATAGCAACAAATTTGCGAACTGAAAACAATAAATGCCTCCAAGTCTTTTATTCAAAATCTTTAATAAATAAATAAATATTTTATTAATTTAAAGCGAATTGAGACAATTACTTATTTTCCAATCTAAAAATAATTAGCATTCAAATGGATATGTATTAATATTTAATTTAAAATAAAAGTTACTATTATTCAAAATATTCATCTTTAACGAAACAAATAAGTACTATACAAAACAGCATAATATTCGTACAAATAGTTTTATTAACATGATTTTAAAACTGATGGGAATTGCCTGATTTTGTCCTAAAATGTTTTCGTAACCCAGATGTCCATTGGTTATTATTATATACATAATCTAGTCCACGAGTTTTATTTTTCAAACTCATCAGAGCATGCTGTTAAACGAAATTAATATCAAACATGCTTCATTCGAATATTTACAAATTGAATCTCTTATTTTCGAGAACAATAGAATTGCAGTGCCTTATGGCCAAAGCTAGCTGAATTCAATCGAAACAAGAGACTGATCAGAATGACGTTTCAGCTTGTAACTCTATGTGAATTATCTCTATGGGATTTATGCAACACTTACAAATCAAATCCCGTTAATTTGGTCACATAAAGCAGCACGATTAAATGGATTAGAGCAGATGCCATCTTGTGCCATACACAATGGAGCCAGTATTAGTCATTGATAAATTGTAGTCCATAGGATATAGTGAACATTGCTGCATAAACGTAAGCAAATAGTAATCAGATTACTCTCGATTCAAAACGCAGAAACGAGGCTCATGCGGAGTCAATAAGATTAACATTTGAGCACAGATCTCAACAGGTGATGACATGAAGATCCTACTTGGCAAATAAAACTATAAATATACATATATATCGATATAATAATTTTATCAACGTCTTTAGAGATGAAGGGAGATGATATACCATCACTCCTTGTAGCCTTCAATCACTATAAACAGGCAAATAGCTGATGCATATTTTGCTATTAAATCAAATGCTAAAGTTTACAGGATTGCATGAAAAGAGAATTTTGATCTTTCCTTTCAGGTCTTTGAATGAACTTCAACCGTACAGGAGATTATGGTTGCGTTTGGAAAGCGAAACTTTCAAATCCTCATTGATAACATAGACAGAGAATGAGACATTTAATAAAAGGAGAATACATTCATATAAATATTGCTTTTCGTAGTGTCAGATAATTAATTAAATTGCATTATTTGTCTTTAATTTTGGAAAAAGCTAATTGCTTTGTATGTCAGTACCTATTATCTTTATTCGCCCTCGTTTTGTCGCCATGTTTCTTTCTAGGAAGAAAGCAACACGAGGTACTATAGTTTGATACTATTTCTATTTAAAAAGGTAATTCAAGGTTATTTCCATCCCCCTAAGTTGCTTCGTAAACATAAGAATGGCTGATGCATAAGGCATGATTAGTCGCCTATTTTTCCCCTGCTGTTCATCTTCGTTTATCATGTTTCGTTTCATGAAAAGCGCATGAATGAAGATAAATGAAGTAGAAAAAACAAAAGCTGTGCGATGAAGACGCCGCACTTTGCATTCTCAGATGGGGAAGGCCTGAAATTAAGTTCCTATTTTTAAAGAAAAAGATCATAACAGCTACAGGAAAACAATAAAAATGTTTCTGCTGTTAAATACTGCTTTACAGTTCGTTTCCTTATCACCATATGAGCATGATTGTAATTTTCTTTGCACTTGTCACAGTGTGTCTTTGAATTAGAGATTTTATCATCTTCATATATACCTCAGAATAGCTTCTAGTCCATTTTTATTAATTGTTTCTAATACAAATTTCTGCGCTTGCACATCTGAATCTCTGTCCACTTTTGTACAATAACTGTAACTGCAAAAATGCAAAAAAGTGTAGAAAGACTATTTTTTACTTTCCTTACAGTTCTACTTGGTTGCAGAATGCCACTTTCTAAATAACAGATAATATTTTTCAAGCAGTCTGTTTCGAATGTACAAAACTTGTTTACGCTGTTAAGTTTGGATTTTACTTCAAATTAAATAAATTCTCAGGGCCACTTTTTCCAGTTTTGGATGATTTGTTGCAAAAGGTAAAACTTGTGATTTTCTTGCTATTTGTGGCAAGCGGTCCTCTTCCGAAGATCCTCTTCCGATCTTTATATCTTTGGTGAAATAACATTAATTTCGCTAATTTTAAAATACTTTAATTTTTGAACGGATCCAGACACACCTATATCATCAACACTGTGCTAAAAATGAAGCAGTGCTAACGATTATAAGTTCCAATGGAAAATCGTTTTCCTCCGCTATAAAATGCACTTTCAACAGAATATATTTTACAGTTTTCAAGAAAGGGGAAAACGTACGAGTTAATTCCAGGAATCAGTATATCGTTGCTAGAAAACTGAAAAGGCTCTAGATGCTTTACATTAAGAACGCTGTTTACAAATGTATTACGCTGAGTTGCTAGTGAAAAGAACAAAAAGAGATATTACAAGCGAAGAGAAAATATGGATTTCACCCTGGAACAATTGACGAAAGCGTAGGCAAGGCCATCATCATGATAATATGTTGGCGGGGGAATATGGCATTTGCATTATTCAGAAGGCTATCTACCGTGGTAACAAACTTATTCGTAATATGCGCAACATTTCAACAGAATTATTCACTCTGGAACGTAGCATGTAGTTTTAGAACTACATTATATTCTGAGAATATGATGTTTTCGAATAAACATACAAGCTAAAAGTTGTTACATTTTATAATTTAAAAAAAAAAAAAAAAACATGCGAATAGGTTTTTAGTATGTTACTTTCGTTTCTTTATTTCGCGTTTTCGTATCATATTTTTTCATGGCAAAACTTATTTCGGTCTGGCAACTGACAGTCACAAATTTCGCAGTGATGCATGACTACAATGAGACTTCAAAGTAATTGATCTATTGTATAATGATTGAAAAACGTCTTAGCGATTACTGTAATAGGATGGTAATCTAAAGTTTACAGTTTTAATTTTTAGCACCTGTCCATGCCATATTTTTGTAGATGCATGATAGTTTTTATTAAATCTGCATGTCCAATGAATAATGGCTAAGACTGATTTAGGAAACTATAAAAATTATTGGATGAAATATTTAATTGTGTATGGTGTTTTACTTTACAATGTGTATATTAATACAGTAAATTATTGCTAAAATTTAACTATCTTGTAAGCTTAGTAAAACAATAATTTAAGTGAACCACCAATAAGGTAAAATTGTTTCTTAAACTAATGTTACCAATGGTCATGCAATACTCTTAACTGTATTGTATTCCAAACATTATCTAGCAGGGAATGATGCTTTTGTGCATTGCATTTGGACTAAATCCAGCTCAGTACCAAACGCCTACTGAAAGAGTTTGTCACGTTTACTGAAACAGAAGCCGAGAAACAATTTACTGAGTAATTTATCAATGACGACCAACGGCGAGACCTAATAATTTCTGTAAAAGTTGTTGCTTAGTTGCATTGCTTTATTTAATAAGCACGATGCAATTAAATGAAGAATTACAGATATTATATACTTTAAACATTCAGGAAAACTTTAAAATTATAGAACGAAAAAAATAGTAAGACTGAAGTGTCTTTAATAAACGTAAAATTTCTAAATATCTTTACACATTAATATGCCACCTTTTTTCCGTACATAAAAAATTTTAAAATATAATTGTAGATAAAAGATAAAAATAAAACTAAAGAGTCTTTTATCTAATAAGAATTTAAAATTAACATCGAATATTTATACGCATTCCTTTATTCAATCCGAAATCAGAATTTAAATCAAATTGTACTGAATTCCATGAGTCATGCAACTGTTATTGATTTATGTCATATAACAAGGTAGCGTAAACTTCAAATAAAAGGCAAATTTTACAATTTTATTGCATTATTAATATTTTAATAACGTATTTGATGATCGTAATCAAAACATCGAACTCACATCAGATTTTATAGACACTCATGGAAATTTTATAACGAAATCTTAAGCATTTTCACACAATTTAATACACATACTTACTTGTCATTTCCATGTTTTTGTCGGTCTAGCATGAAAAGAAATCAATAAACGTATAAATAAGAGTAAATAATTAATATTACATTTAATACAAATAGAGACACACACTTAAAATATCACAGCAATATGAAATCATAAAATAAACATTACTATTTACGAAACAAAATGCCTTAAAATCTTCAGATTAATTAGGACTGCATGGAAGCGAATTATCATATTTACGAATGTAGTATTCTTTAAGTATGGATGCAATTCGATATAGGAAGAGAGATAAAAATGCCAACGATTCCTAGTACGTTATGCAAATCAGTTAATAAAACAACATATTTTGGAATACTTTATGCACATCAAGCACTTTGGTAAATTTAAGGCAACAGATTTCTTATTCTTTAACTGATTGAGAAAATGCTGTGATCACCAGCTGCTTTGCAGATGAACACAATCAAATAAAGTGTTTGCTATGCTAATAAACATTCCTAAAGAACAATAATACACCAAGCGTTTTTGATTAAATTTACTAACCATGAATTTTCCAAGGCGCTAATGAGACACCAATATAGATTTTTTTTATCTCTATATCTGCCCGCTTTTGAATATGAGGACAAATTATTTCAGAACGTATTATAATGGTCTGAACTGAGAGACTGTAGAAAGCGGTTTTATAATATGAATATATGTGTACTTCCTCGGGCGAAGTAAAGGAAATATTGTAATCACGAAAAATTTCGGGTATAAGATTTTAACGAGAATATCCATAATAATTTGTTTCCTAAATAATATTGATTAATTGATTATATTATCTCCTAAGTTTAATTAAAGTAGAATTGTTTTAAAACTTAAAAATGAAAATTAAAATAATCTCACTTGAAACTCACTAAAAAAACTTGGATTCACTCTTTTAAAATAATTCTACTTTAATTAAACTTAGGAGATAATTAAATCAATTAATCAATATTGCTTAGGAAATATATATATATATATATATATGTATTCCGCCTCGGTGAAGTATGTTTTTTTCCCTATGTACTGGTAAAATGTATTTTTCTTTGTTGTTTTAAAAGTGGTTGAATTATGTTGTTTCACAGTTCTGATTAAGGTTTTTATGAATTTAGTTAATTTTCATACAATATTTGTAGAATTATCAACAATTTAATAGTTGCGCTAGGCCTAACGGGTTGCTATGTGTTTACATTTAAAGCTGTTAGTAGTATAATGAAATAAGTCAGTTGGTGCACCAACTTCTATGTTCTTTTGCCTAATGGGCTGAATAGTTAACTTTAAATTTTTGTGCACCAAAATTTTGCCCGTAGGCAGAATTACTTGTGTTTGAGTAGAAACTTTTAATTTCAAAAATTGTTTTTTAAGTGTTTCTAACTGTATTTGTTGTATATTTCTTGTATTTTATAATTTTTTTTTGAAGTTGTTATGAGTTTTTATGTATTTTTGCCTAGCTGCGAAGTGAAAACTGATATAACTCATTGAGGAATATATCCCACACCTCCCATAAGAAAAATATAATTTCTTTTTGCACGGTTTAATTTTCCTCCTCTTAGTGTGTAAGGCATAACGAGAACACATATTTGATATTACTTCTAGAGTGAATGAAAGCTAAAGAAAAGGGTTTACCAATTTTCTTATTTGATGTATTTCAGTTCAGGCTTTCAACAATAGACATTAAGCAAACTTTTAATGTAAAATTAGAGAACAGGGTACGGCAGTTCATTTTATAAATACACCGAATAAAATTTAATGGTATTTTTAAGCAGTGTCGACAGTAAAATAAAAATAATTTCCTGAAACCTGGAAATATTTTGACTTGTATACTACTTTTCGATCAGAAAGTTGTGGCGATTTCCAAACAGATCTTTCATCACAGTATTCGCCAAAAATAAATGCAGTAGTATAAAGCCTTGTGAAACCAAGTCGTTTGACAAATTTCCTCTTAATTAAAAATTTTCAATTTTCGAAAATTTAGGCTATGTTAAGAAAAAAGTAATGCGTGCATCACCAACAGGATTCTTCTAAGGCTGGCTGTATTATAGTGTATGTTTCCGAAACAGTAACATGTAATGGTAATAAGCATTTTCCAAGGCCAGGTATGGTTACGAATGATGCATATGGCATTTCCCCCGCCTTCTTAGCATGCCTTCGTGGCGCAGTGGTCAACACGCTCGGCGCATATTCCAGTGGTCCGTGGTTCGATTCCCGAGGAAGGTATTGCTCATTTTTCATCCCTCCTGCTTTAAAAAAATACCTAAAGTCTCTACAGATGTGAATGGTCATGGAAATGTCTAGTAGTAGTTTTAATACTATATCATTCTTCACACTTCTCTTTCTAACTAAATAATGTCAATATTCTAAACTTTTAAATTATGAATCATTATTTTACAGTATACTACATTATTAACGATGTTATACATTTTGTGGCATTTATAGGAATTAAAATATTGCAGACGTAATTCTTTCTTTCCCAAAATGTCCTTTCAATATTTTTAGAGTTATGAGTATTCCAGCAAATTAAGGACAACGTATCCTTTTTGATATATTAATACATGCTGATTTGTTACCCCAGCTCTTTGTCTCTTAATAGAGCTGGAAGATACAGTTAATAGTTAACATAATATTTAGGAAAACAATCGGAGAAATATCGTATCTTTAGTCTGCGAATTTAATCAGCATTACTAAGTACACATGTAATAATACTACATATTAAAATACGCTTCATTAATTGTACATTTCCCTGTATATTCAGTCATGAAGCGCATTATAAAATGTATTAAATTTATTTACATTATTTCTGCATTATGGTTTTAGAACTTTGAACTTAATAGTACTTTGAGTAGTGGGAGGAACAATTACTAAATTAAAATAACTTTGATCCGTAAAATCATCTAAATTTCAAACATAGAACTATTGGCACTGATCCAAACATGCTAAAAATAAAACAAAACGGTATTTACTATGTACTAAATTGCCTTCTTTGGTGTAAAATATTATATATCTTTCATTAAATAAATGACTGTGCATAAACTTTATTTATATAGTTCAGCTCTAAATAACTTATGAAGAAAGCAAAGAACATATTTTTCTCGCCTATTAGTAGAAAATACAGAGACTCTGAAAGCAATTAGCATATTGTCAGAAATATTTCTTTTGATTCTGGTAAAACAAATCTTAAAAGGGAAGGACGATTAACGAATCAAGCCGATCACCCTTATTTCTGTAGTGCAAAAAGGAATTCCCAACCACGTTTCAGGCGGGATGTAGCGCATGCAATTCCACGGACATTAAAAACTTACAGTTAGCAGGTCTTTACTCCAAGTTAATCTACAACTAACGCATTTGTTTGGTTATAACTGCTAATTAGGAATGAAGCTTTCTTGATTTTTCTCATGCGGAGGCAAGCTAGGTCGTCAGACAGCAAAGTCATATATTGAAGCGGAAAAAAGTCGATATCTCTGTTTGGGCTTCTAGAATTTATTACACAGAAAACCCAACCAGAGGCACTATAGAAGTGTTCATAACATCAACTGGAAATACGCCATCAGAAGTAGTAAGGTAAAATGATAAGGCACACCTCTGCTTACGAAGCGAATGTGATCATTTGCAAAGCGAGAATATTAAAAATACATCAGAAATGAGTGATATGGTGACAGTTTATCCCTGGCAGTATTCATTAAAGAGTATGATTCTTAGGACGGCACAGTAGAGGAAATAGCAAACAGCCACATTCTTAAGAGTCAAAGGATGGCAATAAGAGCCAAGATGTACAAAAACTTTTAACCAGTAACCAGGCAGTTTTTTTAGCAGGTAAGCAACGTTTAGCTTATTTAATATCTTTGACACGTATAAAAATATGTTCAATTGAATGAACCTTCAAACATGCAACTGAAAGTATTACAGATCACTCTGTACCAAGTGAGAGGAATCTCACTAACACCGCAACAAGCCTCTTCCTGAAGAAGCTGAAAAAACTCAATTTCAACTTTTAAAAGTTACGTATGAGCTTTAGAAAATAATTTAAACGCTTTTAAAGGCAACTAGCACAGATTAATCTGGAAACTTTAACCGTTTCCTTAATTAGGAAAACAGACAAATTCCAAGAGTAAATGAAACTTAATGTCTCTTGTTATAATTAAGAACAGTTTAGAAGCACTTTCTTTAAAATTACTACTTTTAAATCTCATTTATAACGCAGAAATTTAAATTATAAATTATCTCATTCTTGTCTTGAAAACACTGAAGATAAAGTGAGTGTTATTAAGTTACACCAGTTAAACAAATTTTAACTTCACGAAAGAAGTGTCACATTACTTAAACAAATTAACACTTATGTGCATTAATTAATTTAAAGCGGATGAAACCTTTCTACCGCGTATATTTACAGATTAAAGTTGATTTAGCGTGTATAATTCAAATTCTTGAAATTTCAGTTTAGTGAATAGTTAAAATAATTATGCTTAAATTGATTTAAGCTAATCATACAAGTTTTAAATCATTAGAATAGAATTATATTTTCTTAGATAAGTATTATACTTTTAGAAATTTTATCTCGCTGTCATTTCTAAGGATCTTACAATGCTACCAATGACATCACGAAAATAAGCTGCGGGTAGGCAAAAATGCTATTTATCTTTTCTTATTGTAGTCTGAAAACCAAAATTATTTGAGCTTCATTTAATTACTGAAAATAATTAAATAAAAAATAATAATAATAAATGGTTACCTTAAATAAGAGAAAAGATTAATTGTGAAATAAAAGAATAACGATTAATCTACTTTTAAATATTTATATTTTTCCAAAGTCGTTATTTAAGTGTCACGTTCATAATTTAAAAATCTAACAAACTATGTAGAACAAACGCGAAATTAAGCAGACCAAAAATGAAAAAAGTATACTCGACACTTTTGTATAAACACATTATTTACTGAAACAAAATTCATGATCGATATCGAAAGTAACTATTCTTTCATAGAAACTCACAGATTAATTTATCGAAATAACAACAGTTTTCATTCAGTACTTCCTATTAAATGTTAGAAACACCTGCGTATGCAAACATATTGAGCTCACACTAGAGCCGATTCCGGCTTTCGGGAGCTGGGGCCAAAACCCGAAGCACCAGTGATGTGAATTGATTTTGATTAGCCAACTTACTACTGTAGCCTTTCCCAATAGTAGTTTACCGATGCATGTGAGCAGCTTATGTTTAATGTATTTGCATCAACATAATTTCCATCAGCAGCAAAGAGAATTGCAAAACTGGTCGGGAAACAAAATGTTTTATTAATGAATCTAGCAATTAACTTTTATTTGTTCTTAGAAGGTTCGTGTAATGCAACTTCTGACATTATATATCATAGTGTCTGTGTAACATTATGTACGTGTTTACTCTCATATCCATGAGTAGGATTATTCTTCAGGACTAAATAAGTTGAAGTGCGAATTGATTTCGTTGGTTTTAGTTGTTTATTGAAGTTCATGTTATTGAGTTCCAGGTGGAATTTGAATTATCACAATGAAGAAATATTAATTTTTCGCCTTATTTTGGTGATTCAGTTCATGCAATTAAGTGATAGAATTCATTATAAAAACCATAATTTGCATGAAAGGAGCCAATGGATTATTGAATACAATATTCAGTTATTTGATATTTAATACTGCATAACAATATGGTTGTGCTTGTCTTACTGCATCATATTTATACAGGAAGATTGAAGAGATCATAACACAAAATTCTAAGCCACAAGTATTTTTAAATTGTAGATTAGAAAACCGTACGAATGTTTTTGCAAAATGCTACAAATACAATATATTTTTATACAATATATTCAATATATTCATTTTATTCAGACGATATTTAAAACTAATATAAGTTAGCAGTTACGGACTAAAGATGATTTTAATCTTAAATTGAAATTTTAAATGCTTTTCTGGGAAACAGAAGAAACATAATTACATTGGCATACATCCAATACAGTTTTATGGATTTAAAATTAATTTTAAGTTCAATTCTAAATGCACCTTCATCACAAAATCTGAAATTAATAAATATGTTCCTTAAAAATGGGTTAAATTAAAGCAGTGTAAATGAAGAATATATTTTGGCCATAGCAGTATTTAATAATTCAGAAATTTACAATAAACAACCTTCTGACAGGTAACTCAGGTACGATAACCAACTTTCTGATAAGCTACAGTAGCTTTAATAATGCAAACGAGACATCGAACAGCTTTCGACAATAAAGAAATTTCAGCTTAATTTCTACAAATGGTAAGGTCGAAGAATCACTCGCTATCCCTTATCAACTAGATATTCATTTAGTCAAATTCTTGAATGAGTAATAAAAACGTTGAATTACCGAAAATTTTATTGCAATAATTTCACTCTTTCATGATCATTAATTTCTTTAATTGCAAAATTTATCTCCAGTTGCATTTAAATGCAGCCATTGTCAATACTCAAAATTTTACTTTTAAAAGTTTGCAATTAGGTTGAAAAGTTAGCAGTTACTTTTTGCTTTTGTTATTATTACATAACATTTCTCAAAAATGTAACAAAATTTATTACATAACTTTTTTTAACAAATTCTGGTTTGTTAATTATCTACATGTACGGTTTGAATTCGCTTCCACATAAATTCTTAAAAAAATGCGCAATTTTTTTCAGAAATTCTGAGTTATTCTTCTTGCAAAGAAAACTTTGGATAATCTTTATTTTTACATTCTGTAAATCCTGGATATCTCATTTTCTAATCGCAGTTACAATTTTGTTTTTATTCAAGACTGTAAACTGCGTAAGATTACATTGGTGTACGCTAGAGTCAGAAATACAGTAACTAACAGTTCGCAGATTCGGCTATGTACTTATAGATATGTACTTATATAAAAAATTATCTTATAGAAGTGTGATGCAAAATTCCGAACGCAATCTTACTGCAACCTTTGATGTCATATTTAAAGAAATGTCATCTTATTAGTAAAAACGTACATAAAAATATATTTCCAAACTCTCATAAAAAAAATAAAAAAAAATAAAAATAAAAAAAAAAAAAAAAAAACTCCTCAGAAGAAGAAGTTAAATAAGGTTGCGATTCTTCATGCTGTCCTTGGGATTCTGGTGAGTGGCTGGTGAATCTTGCAGAAAACAACTGATCTGTAAACTTGACCAAATTACAGTTGTTCTGTAAATTCAAATTATGATTCTGAAGACAACAAAGGCCTCTTGATCCAAACGGAGAAATTTAATAAAGTATATAGACAGCTGATACGATGTCATGATTGTTGGCTTTTCTAAAAACTGCACGAGTGATTCCAGTAAAGCATTTTTCCTACGTCAAATAAGAAATCAATGTAGGAAGATTAAGTGTATGCTTCTCAACAAGTTCTTCGTAAAGCACTAACAATTTTAGTATTGGCAAGAACATGCTTGCATTTTCTTCAAGGAGGTGCTTATTTTTTCTATGCTTAACAATATTTCTAAGAGGTTTTTTTTTTTTTTTTTTTTTTTTTTTAATTATAATACTGCAAAAAGACCTTACAGATCATATTGTTACGAAATGTACAGGCGTGTTAAGATGGCTTCCCCGCAAAGCAGTTTTAGGAATGGCAAGGGAAGTCAGGGTTGTGACATTTGGCGAGAAATCGCCCATTTGGCGACAAAATTGGCGATATGCCATGGACAGATGGAGAACCTTCTGAAAAGAATTTTTACCGGTTTAGCCCAGAATGTCCTCGAACACAAGCCGAAAGCTATATAAGCCCTGCTGGTCCGCAATCAGTTAGTGTCTCAGAGTGTGCCTCGTCGAGAGGGCGAGTGAGAGTGCCTCGTCTAGAGTGCGAGATATTCAGTGTCGAGTTGGTGTATAGCGAGTTGGTGTATAGCTGGCGATCTAGCGAGCCAATCCCTGCGGAGTCGATCGAGTTGACAGCCGGGCAGCGAGCACCGAGTGTGTCGTCGAGTTCAACGAAGGAGTCTCTTAGTGTATCGCGGTTAGTGCATCGTCGAGAGAGCGTGTTGAGCTCCGGGAACGACTGAACCGAAGATTCGAGAACCGTGCATCGTCAAGTGAATCGCAAGTTGTAGCGTGGAAAGTCTCGAGAGTACGTGGAGTTCCGAGAACGACCGAGCAGAATCGGGAGCTGTACTCTGGTACTTTCCGGTGAAGCTGTCTCCACCGATATTACCTGACAGTGTGAAGGCTGTGTCGCTGATTGTTCCAGTGTGTTTATTGTAGATCTTCGACGACTGTAAAAATGTGTTAGAGCTGTTCTGATTAATATTGGCTGAATAAAGTGTGTTTCGATACTTCATCAAGTGTCCTCGTTATTCACTCCAAATCCATACGAACCGCGTACGAAGGTGAAGGAAGAGAAAAACGCAACAACTGGTGTCAGAAAAAAACGCAAGAATATGTTTTTCATCTGGTCAAATAATTACTAAAATCAGTTGCTCGATAAAAATATATGACGCTCTACATTTAACTTCGAAGTTAAAATACATTTCCAGAATAAGAAATAAATATATAATATTCGCCTAAGTATAAATAAATATAATAATAAATATTATAGAAAAGCTTTGAAAAGTGCTAATTTTTCCACTCCGTTTGTTGAAATATATATTGAAATTTCTGAATATAGTTTTTTCTTGAAACTCGTTGAGTAATCTTACGTTTTATAGATGTAAATGAATGAAGTTTTTAATCATGGTAATTTTAATACTTTGAAATTGTTACGACATATTGAGCGACAATTGTACATAACATTAGCAATAAATACTTCAGTTTAAAAATATTGCTGCAGGTTTTCCTTGTATAATCTATACAATGTGATTTAAAAAGAAAATCTATAACGTATTCAATATTTGTTCATCTTCTCAAAATAATCTCTTCAGACTAGCTCCTGAAGAAAATGAAAAAAAAAAATGTAACATTTAGAAAAATTCTCTATTTTTCATATAGTGAATTTTTTGCTAAGGTTTGGAAACGATGAAAGCTTAACTTCATGTGCCAAAAACGTGTCTCTGATATGGTAAAAGAAGAAAGCTGCGCTGAAAAAGATATAACAACATGAGAGTTTGCGATAAATGTTTTTGCTGGTAAAGATTTTAAAATCTAAGTGATGAAGATATGAAAGAGATATTGTGAGAGATGCAGGCTACAAACGTTTATTCAGCGTAGAAGTTCTGGATACACAGACTCAAGAACAGCTAGTAAAATAGCACGAAGAGAAGAATAAAGATGAAAATGGGATAGCAATGGTTGCCAAATTGAAGGAATAAAATATTAAAATATTTGGACAAAAAACCTGATTGTAATTTAAACAGCCAAGAGAATAAGCTCCAGTTTAATGACATTAAAACTTTGAGCACTCTTTTCCATGTCATTCGAAAAATGTCACCATGACTCCTCAGATTTAAAACAAAATGATAAGTGTGCTAACAGTCACTATTATTATGGTAATAACTCGTAATCTACGAAATCAGAATAAGTAAAAGAAAGCATGAATTTTAAGTAATTGAAATACGATCTCTCATTCTGAGTTAATGATTCCTAAAAAAGTTCAGAAGTTCATAAAACTCCTTGTAACTGCGGAGAGGAATTCAAAAGTCAAATGATGACGGAAAAGATTTTATATATAAGAAATGTGGTTCAGGTATCCAATATATCACTGAGCTGGTAAACGATTTTGTCACGCATCTGAAAATATAATGTTATTTCCGGAAAATATTTGGATAAAGAACAAACTGAGCTACTCAAAATGTTAGTTTTCTAAAATATATAACTCTGGATATTTGTGACACATAACCGCAAAAATAACTTATCTTGACGATGAAAGATGACGCTCTTAAATTGTTTAATATGTGCAAAAACTTAGATTGGTTTATATATGTTTTAAGACACAGGATCTGTTGGAATATTTAAATGCTTTTCTAACTCACTTTTTATCACAATTAACGTCATTCATTAAGATGCTTATTGAATTATTAGCAACGATTAAACAGAAAAAATAAATAGAAATTAGAAAACGAAATGAAAAATATCTCTTCCTTGTGAAAGGTCTGCGTACCTTCCATTTCAATGTAGCACAATAGATAGTTCTTACTGTTTGATAAAGCACGTTTTTTTAAAATTGGAAAATACACAATGCCAGGTTTTTCTTTTCTAATTATATTAAGCAAATGCGGAACATTATGACGTTCTGAATTCATAATAATTATAAATTAGATTTCTTGTGGACTAAACTTGTTTTTGACCAGAATGTTGAAATGTCCCAGGCAAATACTAATCACTTCTACTTCATTTCATTTATTTTCTGCTGAATTTTCCATGCAATCTTATGCCTTATATGCATTCATTTCATATTTATAGTTCAAAAAGAGCGTTTTTTTATTGTTTAAATTCAAAAGATAGTTTTTCTCAAATTAATTATTCAATATCTATGAATAACTAAAATTCCGGAAATTTCGCATTTATTACAAATAAATTTGCATACTTTTTCCGTGTTCCTACGTAAAAATATTTACATATAACAATGTAATATTTTATTTTCAAATTTCAGTTATCGACATACTAGTAGATGAAATAATTACGCATGATACTAATGACGCCGAGTAGATGACTTTATAATTAATGTCTTTCACTCTTTTCAGGGAAAAATGAAGCATGATATTATTAGATAATTTTGAACCTTTAAAATAAAGTGTTTAATTATGGGAGAGACATTCTAAGATTTTTTTTTTATTTTTTAAAATTTTTGCACCATTTATTATGGATACTGCAAAAATTCTAATTATCAAATTTTTAGAAAACACGTTCGACAGACTTATATTTATGTAACATTCCCTGGAATTAATTTAAAATTTACTGATAGATGTTGTGCATCTATTTTTTACTTTTTGGTTTAGGAGCAGAGCAATTTGCATTAAAATATAAAGATTGCAATGAATTACTTGAAAGTTTAAAACATAAAAATAACGGAAAATATCCAATGTAATCTGATATTTAGGACTGTTTGAAAAAAAATATTTATCTGTATGTTATTTCTCGTATACCTTCAAAGAGACCAATTCAGTATTTTAAATAAAATAGCATGCAATACTGATTATTTTATTTGGCAATTTCAATTCATTAATTATCATTCATAATTTGAATTAAATGCAGCACGGTGGAAATTAATTAACGAAAAGGTAATTAATGTTCTTTGCAAACATGAGAAATGAATTATTCTTTTGAAAATTTATTCTACTTTCTCAATGCTTCCAAGAAATATGTTTACCAACTAAAAGTAAAGGAAATGAAATCTTATATTTTAGAAAACATTTATATGATATCTTTATTATTTATTCTTTAGTTTAATAAAAATATATTTCGCTTTCTTTAGTAATTTCTATTCATATTTTACAAAGTTATATAATTAGTAAAAATATATTTGTTTTCTATACTATGGTATTGCTTAGTGTAGTTTAGATAAGAGTATTTAAGGTAGCTATTATCCTTGCCAATTACTGAAATATTTGTTGAAATGTTAAGTGAAAGTAATGAAAAGAAATAATGGCTTAATTTTGAAATTCAATACAATTCCTGTCATAAAAATACACATCCAAAACAAGGTTTGGTGTATAGCACTACAAGTTCCTATTTCCACAAAGTCTCTAAGATTAAGATTAATCATAATAAAATGAAGGATTCTTCTCAATGTTAATATCAGTTCCTGAATTTTAGCTTTGAATTAATGAGGCATTTGCACTTATTGAATGGAATATTAAAGAAAGAATAATTACAGATAGTAACAAACAATCAAGACATTTAATGATTACGACCCCAGGGTTACGTGCATATTTGCACTTGGTATATCTCAAAACACACTGACGCGATATGTTCTTAGAGGTATGTATCTATTAAAAAGGACTGTTAAAGGAAGAATGAATAAAGGTATACAATAATATTTACCTTTCTCGTTTTCTGTTCTGTTTCGAGATTTGACAACAATAACGATTGTGATGGTAACCAGCACAAGAACAACTACTACACATATAAGGACTATCAATACAGGACTGAATGTTGCTTGCCAAGGATCATCTGCAAAGAGAAAAGCAAGAACTACTATATATTATGTAAGTATTATTAAAAATTTAGATAAATTATTTTTTTGAATTTATATCTCCAAAAGAGAAAATATCAGTTTTAAAGACTAAATCTATGTGATTTGAAACGTTTATGACCGGAAGTTTTAAAGAATGTATTTATGTAATATGAAAAGTTTATTTTCGAATATTATCAACTTTTTTAAATGCAAATCGTGATAAACAAAATCAAGACGTTTGCCACAATGGTCAATTGTAAAATCATGAAATTCATGGTAGCTATAAAAATGATACATGCTATCAAGGAGGAAAAGCTTTGAAAAGAAAGTATATTTAAACTTTCAATTATAAATAAACATTTCCCGCACTTTTTATAAAATACATTACAAGTTTACAAGGAAATAATTTTTTAAAAATGATTATCTATATATAGAAGGACGTATGTTTGTGTGTTTGTTTGTGCGCGATTAACTCAGTCACTATTATAGCTATCGTCACCAAACTTTCTACAATTCTTTTCTGGGTCTTGGGAAAGGTCGATGTTCAATTTCTTTAAAAAAAAACTGCTAAAATTAGAGATATTAATTAAAAACTATGAAAACGCTAATTTCGCCCTTTTTTTCCTCGAGTGGCAACAGTCTCGCACGCTGGTAAGAATCTGCGTTTATTTCGAGAAGTGTTGCTTTCAAATTGTAGAGTTTGTTAATCAGAAATTTGTAAGTTTTACAGAACCTATTGTCTGTTTGTGTATTTTTTTTTGTTTGTTTGTTCGCGTAAACGATTTCTGTTCAATTAGCATACGTTTTTTGCCATAATTAATCGACTAAAATTGAATATAGGTGAAATATTGGATGGAACGTGAGCTTTTACGACCATTTGATTAGAAAGACTAAAATCATTAAAACCTGCGTACCCTTGTTGTTAATGATAAAGAATAAGTTCACTTTTCTATCAAAGTTTTTAATGGAGGTCCCATATCGCAACATACTGAAAAATATATGACTACGAATAATATTTTTTGCATTGTTATTAGAGAAATATTACAAAGGTATCGTTTTATCGTTTTCTCTCTTGTTAGATGCATTACACTCAATCTAACATAACTGCCATCGGGTACTTCCTCTACTGTATTATAAATGAGGAACAAATTGTAACTAAAAATAAGGGAATAGTAATAAACTAAAATTTTTCAAGTCTCCTAATTTTAGGTTTTCTTTTAGATTTTAAAATGATATAACCAAGGCTTACATTCAGAAATTAGGAAGACTTTAAAATACACTGCTGGCCACCGTAAATGCAATACCCTGAAGGAAGCATTCAAATAACATGGAATTTAGAACATGCATTAGCGGAGGTGAGATATGCAAACGAATAGAATTTCAGCGCAGACGCACATCACACGCGCCTGTGGCGCCACTTCAAAACGCTATTTAAGACTTGGAGTTTTCGACGATTTCGGCAATTGTGTTTTTCTTGTGTTTTTTTTTTCAAAAAAAACGATGAATTATGCCTCGTAGTAAACAGCGATCATCGTACCATCAAGTAACCGAGTTCGACAGATGAAGGATAGTGGACTACCGAGAGTGTGGATTATTTTTCACGGAAATCGCTAGTCGTGTTGGACAAACCAAACAACTGTAATGCGGATATGTGACCGTTGGATGCAGGAAGGTACAACGGACGACGTGTTCGATCGCATCCACCTCAGTGCACCACTTCACGTGATGACAGGAACATTGTGCGGATGGCAGTGACGGATCGCTCAGTCACATCACGAACCATACCACAGCACATTCAGTCTGTAACCCATCATCCAGTGTCTACGCGTACCATTCGACGCCGTTTACAGCAGAGTAGTCTGTCCGCAAGACGTCCATTGCTTCGTTTACCCTTGACGCAGAACCACAGACGTCTCCGCCGCCAATGGTGCGATGAAAGAAGGATGTGGACGGTAGAATAGAATGAAATTATCTTTACTGACGAGTCACGCTTCTGTCTGCAACACCACGATGGTCGGATCCGAGTCTGGAGACACTGTGGAAAGAGGATTCTGAACAGCTGAATTTAGGTAGACCCTAACGGCTTAATAGTTTAACTATCGCGCGAACTGGCTCCGATATGATGTCGGTGTAAACAAGCCTAATAGCAAGAATACCTCAACTGCGCATAATTCTAATTGCTAGAGAAGCAAAGTTAGTAATGTGGCTTTCAAGCAGGAAGAACACATTCTGATCTACCTTCCAAACCCTTCCTTTAAATATTTCCTTCTTCTTACCTAATTTGAATATCACGCGTGCTGGAAATTTGGATTCTGGGAAGGATATAAAATGAGGTTTGATAGAAAAGATACTTTAACTTAAAATATCTAATAACTGTGCAAAGCGTTTGATGACGACAGTGTTAAGTATTTGCATACTAGATTCAAAGTACAGAGGTTTAAATTATAACACTATAAAAACAATCTACACTTACCCCACTTTATCTTAGATTTGTTACAATGGATTTTAATAAAAATCCCTCAGTTCCAGAATTAAAATTTTTTAATTCAAATTTAGTCTTAGGTAAGAGATTTGCGACGGATGCTTATGACGAATATCGTTAAGAAATGATTCATCATTCTAGCAAAATCTTAATCAAATCAAAATCTTAGTTTTAGCAACTATTCATTAATCTAGCAAAATTCGAAATATTCCATAAACAAATTTTAAATATCTTATATTAAGATGTATTCCTCTTTCCCGGCAACATTCTTGATTAATTTTGCTTAGCTTATGCTTCAAACTCTTGAGGTACATTTTTTTAGAATAAGATTTCGCTTCAAATTTCACTCATCTTCTTATCTTCGTAATTTTGCATAACTTAAGTAAAGATTTTCAGTTGATTAATGACCTTCTGACGCAAAATCTCCACAAGCAAGCAACTGGTGCTTTCTGGGTTCGAAATTACATAAGCATTTAGAATCTCAAAAGGCAAGCTGTATTTAAATAGATTTGAAATAGAATATTTAATCAGGTTGCTGCGTAAATGGTTTAAAGTAAATTTTTCAAGTTACGTAGGAGAAAATATATTATTTGTGTGACTTCCAAGAAATATTGGTTAGTTATAACGGTAACGTTTTCCTTAATTGAACAATCTTGTGCAAAATAAATTACTTTTATTTCATTTAAGTTTTTGTGTGTATGCCTAATTTTGAAAGATGGAAAGCACAGTTTTCCCAATATGTAAACTGCTCATCGATCGTGTTGTGGGAGATGAAATGGTCGGTTTCATCCAAAGTTTGAAATTTATAGAGACGGTTCGCGGCCACCAAGAAAAATTATAAGGAATTTTCTTTTTCTTTTCCGCTGCTTTCGTGTGTTATTGGAAGCATACTCAGCGCGTATTCGTAAGGTCCAAAGCTCGAATTCCTGCAAAGGCAATGCACACGTTTTTACGTTTCTTGCTCCAAAATAATCTCATGACTCTACAAGCGGCTCTCGAACGAATAGACTGTGGATGATAATTCGTCACCATCAGGACTTCGCGATGGAGATCTCTAATCTCCAGGCCCCCTTTAAAAGGGGGAGTATGTGAAGTGTTTTCTCCCTCCTTTTCCCATGCCTTCGTGGTGTAACTGGAAGGGCGTACGAGCGTATTCGGGAAGGCCGAATTTCGAATCCCGGGGAGGGCAGTGAAAATTTTTTTTAAGTTCCATCATCGGTATAATATAATAACTCCACAAAATACATAATACAAATGTAAAAATTCATTTTACAAAATCTTCAAATTTTGTACTCTTCAGATATTACACGGTTTTTGTAGGTAATTATCTATTGTGACTTAATTTGAAATTAAGAAAATTCAGTGCGTTATGTATACTGTAGAGGGAAAACTGTGAATGTTATATTGAATATGGAACTTAATTTTTCGTTTCCAATGATAATGAGAATCCCGAAGTTTTTGTCCTTAATCAAGACAGTGCGGCACATGTACCAGCAAGTTCTAGTTGCAACGAAGAGTTTGTATTTGCAATATTTGTATTTAGTAATTATTCTGGATAATAATAAGGTTAAAAATTTATCATTGCCCAGAAAGATCGCGAAACTAGAGAAACAAGATTCTAATGCAGCATTTTAACTAACGATTTGAAGGAAGTGACAGTAAAATGACCGCTTACAGTGCCGCTTTAAGAAAAGAAAAATCTGTTTAAATGATTCGCAATACTGAATCAGCAAAGTAGGAAAGGATTTCGAGCTCTTGAAGCTGTAAGACGTTTCATTCAATAAGGAGAATCTATTTGCTACTGTTCTTCCATTTGAAGGTGTAATTTTTCCAGTGGCTCTATCTCTTTTACATTAGTAGAACTACTATCATTAGACGATGTAATCAAATGTGTAGCGATACTTCTAACTGACCTGGGTACCTTGAATCCACATTACTGTAACATCAACATGGCTAACAGAAATTATATATCTCTATATTAAAATTACTATTTTTTAAATTTCATTCTTGAGATAATCGTTTAAACTGAATTATTCTGCATTGGAAATAATTTGGATGGCTGTATTTGTAGAGAAGATCTAAAATAGGTGAGATTTTGTTTTTGATATTTATTTTTAAATAAATAATATTAAGCAATTACCCTAAACAATCTTGCATTATTATTAAACATTCATTATTAGTCTAATAAACGTCATCTTACCTTCTAGAAACGCTTATGTGTGAGCATAACCTAAATATCCATGAACATGTATGCATACCGTATTCAATTGAGTCATAAAAGCTACAAATTGCAAAAACACTGTACGTTTTCTCTCTTTCAACACCCATGTTTAGCTGTTCATTTTAGATACTACTGAAACACCATTTTATTGTAGTAAAATAAATAAGCGTTCAATTTAACATTTACTTACTCTAATTAGGTTTACTTGTTCAAGCTGTCTATGTCTAGAGTTCATTTTAGACACTATTGGAGCAATATTTTGGTGTAGCAACGTAACTAAAAGGTCGATCAAACATTTGCTTACTCTGATTAGTTTTCCGTTTTAACTCATACGAATTTTAGGTATTTGAGTTCTCTTTTTTTATTTTCTTTTAGGTAGCACCGTATTTCGAAATAAAAATTGCTTCTGGAATATAACGTTTCATATGAACTTACAAATCTGCTCAGAGTTAGCAGCTTCGTATTTTCTTTTACTCAGACATTCTTCCTGTTGTTTATCTAAAAACTTCTCCATTTTATATGAATTCAGAAAATTCTTCCTTTAAATATTTAAAATTTTTCTTTCTTTATAATATTTTATTATGCGTTAAACTTATCTATATTTTGCATTTCTAAATCCAACTGTAGCCTGGACTTTGTTTGGGATAGAAGAGAAGAAAATGCATATATGTGCTACTTATTTCTAAATTTATGAGCGTATATATTCCTTTAACATTTCGTACCTGCATCAAAGATTTCTTAAGTAAAAGACAAATATTTGGATTGAAAACCCAACCTAAAGACAAAACGAAAATAATTAAATTAGTGACAAGTTTTTGAAGACATTAAAGCTGTGTTTTATATGACAAGTGCTGACAGCTTGATGAAGATATAAAAACTATTTGCCTAATTTTATGATCGTATAGACAGTTTTCCGAAAACAAACAAAAAAGTTACTTCATTACATATGTGTCTCAGAAACGCGTATATCATTTTCTTAGATATATAGACACGCGTTTCCTTTTCACCGTTTTATTTTAATGTAAAACATACAACTGTATTAGTTTTCATTCAGTGCAAGAAATCTTGAGAGAATGTTCTGTTTATGAAACGCGAAAGAAAGACAAACTAATGTTCAGGAATCTTCTGTGAGTGCCTTTTTGCATTGAGGCTGATAGACTTTATTGGTGAAAATGCACTCTGTGTAGCTTTAAGAATGCTTTGACTGCCTACAAAGAATTGCAGAATAGCAGATATGATATGTGTTAAACTAAACAAGTAATGGGATATTTTTCCGTAATTTGCATTCTTCACATCACACAACAAAACTCGGCTTTTTAATTGTGGGTAACAGGCATAGAAATTGTAAATTGTACACGGGATGATATGAAAGAAGCAAATAAGGGACATATTTTTAACACATTAAGTTTGCCTTTTTTTACTAAACTTTAATTCCTGCACGTCTTTCTACCAAATCATTTTGTACACCATATCAATGTCAGCATTGCTAAGCCTTCCAATATATGTTAAAATGGAAGCAACATCCCTCAAATCTTGACCACTAATACACATTTGCACTGTCTACTGAAATTCGTTGATACGTTTTAGAAATGCTTTTTGGGAATCTCTAAATGCCTATAAAAATATTTTTCCTATCAAGAGACTGTAAGTATTTATATCAAAATGCAGAATTTGTTCTTTCTTTCTTAGTACACTAAATGCCAGAACAGTCAGTGTACTAAGAACTGATATCTTCCAAATTCCCGTGTGCAGATCATTCAAAGGGGTAGAATATACTATGTTTAATCGAAATGTAATTAATACTTATATACAGGGTGTATCAACACAGCGATGAAAAACTTTCAGGAGAGGTAGAGTACACCTAGACGACGGGAAATCAGATAGGAATGCATAGTCGGAAACGCTTTCCTGGAGAGTTAGTTACGACACAAAAGTCAAGAAAGAAAGGACGCGAATTGGAAGGTAGAAAACATGCTAATTATTCGGAGTAAAACAAAAACAAAGAAAAAACAACATAAAGCGACATCGATCATCATAAAAGAATGTGTTCGAAATTACGACCGGGACTGTGATGCATCTTCCATTTCGTGATGCAGATCTTCCATGCGGAGATGTGAAGCCTGCAACCCAGTCCGGTGTCACAATTTCGAACACCTTCTTTAATGACGATCGTTGTTTGTTTTTGTTCTTGTTTGTAGGTTTCTGCTGTACTAAACATTATAAAACATATTTTCTCTCACTGTTTGTGTCCTTCCTTTTTTGCTTTTTGTGTTCTCATTACCAAGCCAGAAAAGCGTTTCCCACCATGCATTCCTATGTGATTTCCCATCTTCTAGGTGTATCCTATCTCTCCTGAAATTTTGTCAAAGCTGTACTGATACACCCTGTAGGTAAATACCATTAAACTCGCGACTGCGACACTGTATCATTAACTGAAACTTCAAACCCAAACCGATGTCTTAATTTAGAGATGTTAGGGTATTTAAATATAACAAAGCCACAAGGACTGTCTGCGTAAGAGGAAGGAAACCTTCGCGGAGGATGTTTTGACGGAAAGTGGCTCTTAATCACTTTACATGGTGAAACCTCTGAAAGCAACCTGAACGAACCAGCGACCAGCCTGAAACGAACCCAGGTCGAACTACCAGTGTTCACTGGCCTTAACCATTCGGATCTTGTTGGGATCTTAATTTAGAGAAGACATATAATGTTTATAATACTTTCTATACAAAAATCAACCTTTTAGATTCTAAGACACATGGTTTCAGTGTAAATTTGTTAAAGATTTTATTAAAACTTCTATAAACATTTTTAAGTTTACAGTACGTTGTTGCCAGGGAACATTTATTAGTTGTTTTTTTGGGGGCAGGACAACAAAAAACACTTATTCCTGTAACTAACTTCAAGACGCAGATAGTAAAGTTCATTCCTGTTTAAATGACTAAATCTTATTATTCAGCGAAATAGCGTTTGAAACAATAAGATTATCAGAATCTACTTCCTTCTTCTGCTGAGGTTGGGTTGATTTAAATAATTTATGTCCAGCATTTTTTAGACTCGAATTTTTGCTTATGTCTCTTTCTTATGCTACTCGTTGCTTTGAAATCTGTGAATCCAAGGTCAATCTCCGCTCTTGTAACGTATATTTTAACCTAACTACATATATAATATTACTAAACATTTTAAACTCAGCTTTTCAGAAAAAAAAAGTTCTAAACTTATTATCACGGAGTGCAAAAGGATATTTTACAGTCAAGGTACTTAATATATGGGAATAGATATTATTTTATTATTCATAATGATTGTGCAGGCGTTTATAAAAATTATTATTTCACATAAGGTATATAAAGCAAAACATAAATAAAATACATAAAACCTAATGTTATAAACTACATCATTTTACCACAAATTATATCAACTGGATTAAAATCTAATGTTTAAATTACGAAAATGTACTCATATTACATTAAATTTCCCAGATTGTTAAAATTTTACGGGTTTAATTTGAAAAATAAATTAAAGAATTTATGCTGTATGGAATGAAACACCTCCTAGATCCCATTGTAACAGCTTTAAATAATATTAAAATCTTGTAGTTTAAATAATTTAAATAGATGAACATTAAGGTATTTGTGAATGGCAATATTTGAAACCAGACTCGTGCGACTCTCGCACGAAGAATGTAATTTATTTTTAAATGTTAAAATATGTTTTCTTTTTTTGTTTGTATGTCGCCATTTTTTTTAGTGTTAAATAAAAGTTACTGCTGTGTTCCATCATTGGAGTTGCTTCATTTCGCCAAAGAAGCATCACACCATCATTTTCCAGACTAAGTAAATGATTATTGCTGTAATAAGAGAAAGTAATTTAGTGTAACATAACACCAAACCTGAAAGTCTGTAAAAGTTTCAAAATTCAAAATGTTGTATTCTGCATGTCGTTCCTTAAAAAGACATTCAAACTCCGAAACGAAAGCTCTGAAATATGTAACTGATGTATCATAATTTTAATAAGTTTAATATTTTAACTCGATATGTCAGAAGAAATTATTCATAAAATAGTAATTAGTAAAGACACAGAAACTGACATATTTTTGTAAACAAGTTTAAATCAGGATAGTGAAATATTACTTTTTATACATTTCTTAAAATAAAATAGAAAAATGTATTTCAAGATTTAAAACTCGAAAATATTCAGGTTTCTAAAAAATGTTGAAAAGGAATAAAAATGAACTCTTATGATAAAAGATATTTGAATATTGAAATATATCACATTATCTTATTAACTTTAATTAATGAGTTAAAAAAACTGACTTGGCTATTTCAGTTCATGTATTCTCTTATCTATTCGTAATAAGTTTTTTCTTACTTTTTAAGTCTCACTGATGAAAGCAAAGGTTTTAATAAAAAAAAAGAAAAAGGTATTTTCCTTTTATTTCGTTAATTACTTTTGACGATACTTGATTTTATGAATAAAAGCGTCTGTTAAATTAAGCGAACATGTTTTCTTTTAGAGCCTTTTTTAATGAGATAAAAATATGATTTTGCTCTGTCTTCGAAAGACGGAATGAATTCAGTTTTCAATTTGCATTCAATAAGAACACAGCAGTTAATTAAAACCAGATCGCCCAATGTTTAATATGTTTGCTAATCTAATGAGATGCTAATTTTCTCACATTTTTCCTGTTTTATTTGCAATACTTATATTTCGTACGGGAATATTTAGATGCATTTTTCTGCATTATACGTGCTTGGTAACCCTTCTAAAATGTTTTTAAATATTCCTTTTGTAATTCTTTGCTGAATGTTTGCGTAACTTACTAAAGTCGCAAAACTATAAAAAAAATATTCTGAAGGGTTTCAACGTTTAATGGTCTCCGAAAAAGGATTTCTTAAGTTTTTTACATTGTCACTGAGCTCACAGTCTATCAGTCTGCTCTTTGAACTCGCTCCAACTAACGCTTTTTTTAAACTTTTCTATTCAGCATCGTTTAAGTTATGGTTTAAGTTATCGTTTTCATCGCACTTACGCAGCATACAAGTCAACAGCAAATCACCAAAGATTTAAACAATAGCATTGCAGCATATGTTTAGAATTCCGACGCAGTATTAAGTAGTGGCATATATTTTAATAATTTTCTGAGTCCTCAGTTCATAATATCAATACTCAGCTTCTTAGTGATAAGGCTAAAACATTTTTTTTACTCTTTTACGTAACTACGCTATATAAAATTCCATTCCACAGCAAAATCACAAAATATGTAAAAGCATCACAATATTAGAGTCCCCGTTAGAGTGTTACAGGCTGTCAAACACATTTTTTCATTTGCTATATTATTTATCTAAAAACTAGCCTCTCATTGTAAATATTATGTATTAGTAAAAGTATATAATGATTTCAATGAATCCAGCTTGTGTAATTTCATATTTCTAATTAGACACCTCATGATTTAAATTAGTCGCATAATTAGTCACATAAGTAATAGTAATAATAATAATCTTAAGAACTGGGTTTATTGCTTTCAAATCACTTAGTTCAAATCACTTTCAAATCACTTATGCCCAAATTATCTAATGATTTTCGAGGGCACAAAGGATTTTACTTTATAAATACTCAAAGTCAAGTTTAAAAATTGCGAGCTATAAATATGTTTCATGTAATTTTCAGTTAGCAATTGATAATACTCGTGTCATATAGTAGTCAGTACAAATTAAATTGGATATTAAAGAGATGTTCACTTATGTTCAATAAAAATACGCAAAAGACTTGTCTTCAATGCGGAATGCGAAGTCTTGTGCTAATGAGGCAAGAAGGAAATGTGAACCAAAAAAGAGAAATTTGGTTATTTGATAAAGAAGGTAAAAGATACTCATACTCAAATTCATCATTAGTTATAACGTTTGCTTTTAACTAGTGATATGCATACTCAGAAATCAAAATTATGTAAAATATATCATAAAGTGTCCTCCAAAAAATAACACCGCGTATCAGGATAAAGTTTTTGTAGTAGTTTTTCAAATGAAATTTATCGCAATCGTCTTTGGCACAAATCAGAGCTTTTTATGATTGCATATCTTAACTTCGTTCAACTACGCGCTGTTAATTTGTTTTTGTAAAAAACTTGCAAAAGATGCAAAATATAAATTGTGCTTTGAAGCCTTACTTACAAAAGCATACTGTTGTTATAATAAAAATAAGCGCATATGTGTTTTAACATAGATCTACACATAGAAAAAAAAGAAAATACCACATAGAAAAAAGGTCTACTAACTTACCATTCACTTTCCTAAGCTTTTCTAAAACAGAGAACCAAATCAGTAATGACGCTGTGTTCACTAAACAGAGAGTTGCCATTTTATGAATAAAGAGAAGAGGCTATAAAGTCGCAATCGGAACATCAAGCTGTATATCACGGCCCCAGAAAACTGTAAACTTTCATTCGTCACTTACATTCAGTTACAAACTAGAAGAAACTTTAAGGTTCTCAAACTGAATCATACATCAATAGTATTCAGGAATGACGCAAAATCTGAGAACCAAATGGGTAAGCTTTCCACGAAAGGCTCTTGGAGAGATCTGTGCAATCAGTGAAACATCATTTTACAAGCTGAAGGAACAGTCATAAAGTTTGAAAAAGCCCATACAATTTAAATAAAAATTAACACAATTGAATGAGAATTGACTGCAAGAATGAAGTACAATGTAAGCAGATTTTAGCTTCAAAGATAAAGTTGCAATAATCGCTTACTGTTCCCAATCTGAGCAATAATCGCTTACTGTTCAAGTCTTTATAGTAAGTGAAAATGGTAACCTAGCTACAGGGTTTTTCTGGAAATGTGCTGGTTCTGAGAAATGTCCCTTTGAATATACAGTCTCGCGTAACGGAAACATAAGGTGATTGGGACATTATGTACAGACATGGAAACGATTCGAATGACTAAGCAGATCGCCTTTCCAAACAGACTGTTTAGACAACGTGTATCCACATAAATGGCCATTAATTCAATTCATATATTTTTAAAACTTTGCATCATAAACTGGCAACAAAAATGAAAAAGAGAATTCATTAATTTTTAAAACTTTGCATCATAAACTGGCAACAAAAATGAAAAGAAATCATGACCGAAAAGCGTAAGCGATGTGCTTCTCGGTTAACATAAACGAATCGTATCTTGCCTGCTACCCAAGCTATACATAAAAACATACTGCTCCTTTTCCGTCAACATTTCTTTTTCGCACCATGTGTGGTAGCAAACGATCAATATGTATATGGTAAAAGGTGTAGATATTCGTTTGCTGTCTGCAAATAAATATGTAAGGGGAAAAACAACTGTATAATATCATATCAAACAATGCATAAATAAAAAAATAACAATGAGTAAGTAAACAATTTATATGCAACCACATCGTAAAATTCTCAAAAAAAAAAACCCATAATATATTGATTATGAAGAGCTATGAATAGCATACTGAATAGCATAGTATATAGCAAAACATATGAAATAAAGAATACTTAAAGGTCTTATTAAAAGTAAAGATAAATGGTCGTATGAAAATGTTACAGAAAATAAAAAATACGTAAAAGTCTTATAACAATATACATTTTACCTGATATACAGTGCAAGTTTCCACTTACGAACTTATTGAAAATGTGAAAGTTATCTTAACTAGCTTCTTGTGCGATCAGCTGTGTGTCTGATATGTATTGGACGCACAATCGGCTAGTCAGTTAAAAAAATCTTGATGGATAATAGTTTATTTGTCTACAGCGCATCTCACAATGAACGTACTACGACTATGCATGAGCAACCCTGCAAATGTAGTGATCAGCAATGCTGACTGCGGTAACGATTGCCTGGGTTCGTTTTTCGAAGAAAGCATACACATTTGTAAGCAAATCGGATCTGGATATCAAAGAGGCATTCACAAAATACACGGTCATTCGAAAGTTTTCTGTAGTCGGCTGGGGGAGGAAAAGTCGCGTGAAAGCCCTTCGCACCCCCTTGTGGCCCTTCTCCCTAAAAATTGGGCTGAAGCTACACAGCTAGTGCAGCCGAAATATGCCTATACGACCAATGATGAAATTCTAATGCACCGCCTACCCATGAATGTTTATGTGTGAGGCACAAACTTTGTAGAATTATTTCTCGTGATCAAATCTTCAACTCAAAATGCCTATGTTTTCCATGACTTGATCTTTTATTTTACTAGACTGCATCTAACGCTCTGTTGATAGTATTAAAATTTTATGTTTGCTCTTTTGGCGTTCTGTTTCTGTATCACCCGCCATATACATTGACTGCCAATAAGTATTTGGACACCTATGCAAATGACGATATCTGCGGTCCTAAGGTACGTCACGGACTCCGCGGTATATACCGTGTAGGAAACAGCATCGGCTTTAATCGCATGCAAGAAGCCTCGCAGTTCGGAGCTCTCTGATTTCGAGAAAGGTGTAATTATCGGGTATCACAAATATGGCCGATCCTTAAGAGACATATCTAGAGATCTGAAGTACCCAAAATCGACATTGGCCTATGTGATTAAGAAGTGGAAGGTGAGCGGTGATTGTCGGAATGTGCCCCGAGTCGGCAGACCAACGAAACTGGGAGATAGAGACCGACGAGTGCTGTCCAGAGAAATTCGGAAGAACCGCACCCAACCGATGGCCCTCATCCGCGAGGAGTTTCAACGGGCATCCGGGAGTATTGTTTCAATGAATACCATCCGTAAGGAAGCACATCTACTTGGTTTTCATGGTCGTGCTGCTGCCCATAAGCCTTTGATCACAAAGTCCAACCGCGCTGCTCGGTTAATGTGGTGCAAAGCACATCGAAATTGGACTGTAGATCAGTGGAAACGGGTTCTTTGGAGTGACGAATCAAGGTTCACCCTTTACCGTTCAGATGTCAGGGTCTGGGTCTGGCGTCTACCTGGAGACGTCTTCTGCCAGAATCTGGAAGAAATCTGGAATTCTGGAAGAAAATACCACTAGCTATCATACACAGACTTGTGGAAAGAATGTCCCGGAGGATCCACGCTGTAATTACCTCTCGTGGAGGCTCTACCAGCTATTGATTTTGAATAAAGTTAGTTTTTCTTTTCTGTCACAGGTGTCCAAATACTTATCGTTAGTCAGTGTATTTTCATCAATTTTTACATTCATTATGCCACTCAAACAGAATCGATTTTTCAATAGCATCTTCGTCATAGACCATTTTTAACAGCTTTTAATTTTCAATAGGACCTTTTCCGATTTGAATTTAAAGTATGAAATTATTATAGTTACTATCTAAATTTCGCTTGCTCCTTTTTACACAGTAGCTCAAAGGCAGATAGATATCTGTTCCCTGCTCAATAACTAAGTAACACCTACCTTTATCGGCTCGAAATGTATTTAAGTATTAGCTCAGACATATTCAAACACAAATATTAACATATTGCAAGAGACATTATGCTGCTATCCCATGAACTAATTGTCATTGTATGTGCTAATGAAATGTATATATATTCCAAAATGTATGCTTATATACCTTGAAATGTTTCCTCGACAGTTAGCTATACAATTTATATACGCATATGTTTATTTCCTCGTTTCTAATTCAATAGTAGGGGGAAATGTCATTGTTTGTTTATGTTAAAATATATGTGCCATACTCTGATACTCAGGTATGTCTGACCTTTTCATGGGATTTATTGACTTTAACACTTGGTATGTGCCCGTGAATGTTTATAATAACTTTAAACGTAAATCAATAATTGGCAATTTTTAAATGATTTCAAAGAGTGGACATAACCTCGATGCAACTGCGTAACACATGTAAGAACAGTAACAATGAATAAGCATATAAGAATTTTTTCTTGCTTAATGCTTGTGAAAGCTGCTGACTTCTTCCACAGCTCTCAAGTAGGTATATGCTCTGCATATATGAAACTGATGTATATGGTTTGGTTTGTTTCAGTTGATTATGGCAAAGCACATTAGCATTACTGCCTAAGTAGGAGAAATTCCTTAGTGGAGGGACGTTCTATGGGAAATGGGCACATACACGTTACACATACGAAAAATCCCGAAAACGCCCATGTAGCCAGCCCGAAAGTGTTACTCAGGTACGAGGAAAAATTCCTGTTAAATCCAAATCTTTCCTTCCAACGTGTTTAAATTATGACATTTTTTTATTAAGATCTAAATAAGCGTTCACTGGATATCAATCGATTAATCAAATAGACCAAACAAAACCAAACCATATCTAGCCTTTTACTTATCACCTTAAGTAAGTAAAAAAATTCTATTTTGTGTTATTTATTAACTATTTTTAATGAAATATAGCGTAAGCATTAAATTTACTTAGAATCAAAGAAAGATAAAAAAAAAACTTAGTTACGAATCGAAAGTATAAGTAAATACAAGATACATTACTTCACCTTACATGAACTATTATTGTTAACAAAAATTATGATAAGGTAAACTTTCATAGATTAATCAAAAATATATGTAGTTAATAGAAACACATTTTGAGCAGCTTGTAAAGTCATTAGGTTTTTCTGAATTCGGGCCTCAAACCCTGGATCTCTCGAATAGGCGTCGAGTATGCTACCAATTACACCATAAAGGCATGCGGAAAGGAGAGAGAGCCTTTTAAAGGACGATTGGGAATTAGGGAACCCAATCGGCATGTTGTGGTGATGACGAATTATCGTCCACCACTTTTTAGTTCGGGCGCCACTCGCAGATTCATTAGGCTTATTTGAATCAGATGACTGGCAAAATCTAGCATTGCCCTCGCCGGGATTCGAACCCAGGACCTCTCGAATGCACGTCAAATATGCTTCCATTGACACCAAAAAGGAAAGAAAGGAGGGAGAAAATAACTTACAAGCTAATTCATGGCAGTTTCTGTATGGCAATCTTCTGCACATTTCCAGTCATTGAAGATATTCCATAGAAGTGTCTAATTTGTTGCTACCGTTTGAAAAATTATTTCGTTTCTACCTGAGGAATTTTATCAAAA
This sequence comes from Stegodyphus dumicola, assembly GCF_044657685.1. Taxonomy (NCBI): domain Eukaryota; kingdom Metazoa; phylum Arthropoda; class Arachnida; order Araneae; family Eresidae; genus Stegodyphus; species Stegodyphus dumicola. The sequence continues at coordinate 78,280,887 of NC_140772.1, read as the reverse complement.
CTCTGTAAATGTTTTGATTTAGAAAAGAATCAGTATCCTTTTTTGCAGTGAATTTAATAATAAGGACATTTTTAGAATCACAGAAAGATGAGGAAAAACGGTTTCACTCTAAGTTTTATAAAAATATTCTATTGGTATTTTTCTAAGCGAAGATATTTTTCAAAACTCCTTAACACATTAAACGCGTCATGACGAACGCGCTATACTAAAACTCAATTTCTTACTTAGATTCAGAATATAGAGCTGAAAAACGGCTATGTAAAGAAAGATTAAAGCTTTCTAAAACAAAGAACTGCATGGTACGTTGAAATACAATGAGCGGTTTGCCATGCTTCAAGAACAAGAAGAATCATGGCAAAATCCCTACCATGACAATGAAATCGCCTCTATAACAGATAGGTGAGATTCCTGTGCTCTCCGCAAGATCCTTTCGAAAACGCTATTTTTATTATTTTCTTTTCCTGCAACCGACAACTCGAGGAGGCATATATATAATCTACGAATATATTACGCATCTCTTGCTTTCTTCAAACAAAACCTACATAGCTTTCGCTTCGAACATCCCTGTATTTGGCCATCTGTGGGATGCGCTTGAGCATTATTTCTATTCTAGTGAATTCCGATTCGTGGAAATTGGGCTAGGACCTTTCCAGTGAAAGCGAGCTAAGTCAGAAAATCGTTTTCTGATAGCTTTTGTCCACAAAGATGAAAAGACATCATAACGACATCTGCAGCCATCATAACGACATCTCATTTTCTTTACATAGTCGTTAATATTAACCACATTTTAGTGTTATAACATAGATTTGCATATACTTTTTATTATTAAATTTTCTTTTTAAAATAAACTTACTCTTTCAGTTATTTACCTATAGTAAGGGAAAATGAAAATCAAATATCTTGATTTACAAAGTGTATGAAAATCACGCTGGGCAACGTAATATATATTGACAGAAAACAACGGATCTACATGCATTAAAATTATTTGACTTTAGAAATTAAAATTTCTAAATGTTCATACGCGCTCTTTTCTTTTTTCTTACGAGGGTTAACGCCTCTCGAAAGGTTGATCAGTAGCGAAAAATAACCAGCAAATTAAAGTTTTAATGGCTGAATTCTTGAAAATGATAAGATTCTGCATGACGATGATTTTAATTGTTGATGTAGAGTTGAAAGCACTTGTTAATTAAATTTATTAATTACATATTTATTTTTAAAACTTCATATTTTACTATCGATTTCAAAACATTTGGGGTTTTTACTTAATAATAATATTAATAATATTGTTTAACTTATTAAATGTATAGAACCAAGTAGAACACAATTGAGAGAAAGCAAAGTTTTTTGGTTTTTCTCTGAAATGGTTATAACTTTCAACCCATCAGCTTTTAAAAGGTTGATATTTCTGTTCTTCTTTAAATATGTAGACCAGCAATATATCCTTATATCTCGCTGAAATGGCTAATCTATTGATCTTATAACATAACAAAAGATGCTATCCCTCTCTTTTATTTTAATAAAAACTACGTTATGTACCCACAGCTGTTAAATATTCTGCAAGCAATTATACTACTAACTTTCTGAATACCATTACTTGTTTCTGATTTCATTTTTATAAATAATTTAAAAAAAGACATTATTAAAACGAACAATGTATAATTTCTAAATATGAAACTATAGCACTACATATCATTTTTCATAGTTTCAGATGATCTTCTTCATTTATGAAATCGCCATCTGCCTGCTCGTACCACTGGTTGCATTTTTATTCATTTGCTGCTATACAGAAAGTATTTCTCTTCAAATATTTAAACACCGAAATATTCCTTCTTTGACTCATTTTCGTATGCAATGTAAGTACGTTAATGCTTTGTTCTTAGAAATATCCTTTTTTTTATTCTAGAGAAAGTACAGATTACCAGAACATATAGGTCGACCTGTAGAAAATAAATACGTAGGTAACTCTGAAGTGTTTGACAGTGGGTCATGGTATAGGGTATTTCTTCCGCCTTCCTAGTGTGCCTTCGTGGTGTAGTGGTTCTGCAGGCTGGGCCGGTATTCCAGAGGTCCATGGTTCGATTCCCGGCGAAGCCGGTTTGCTAATTTTTCAATTCTCCTGCTTCCAAAAATACTTAATGTCTCTACAATGGCGCCGAGAACTAAAAAAGGTTGTTGGATAATGATTCTCCTCACCCAGGATTTGGCGACTCCCGCCTTCCTAGAGTGCCTTCGTGGTGTAATGGTTCTGCACCCTGGGCCAGTATTCCAGAGATCCGTGTTTCTATTCCCGGCGAAGGCGATTGCTCATTTTTCATCTCTCCGGCTTTTCCAATTAACCTAATGTCTGTACAACGGAATATGAGCTAAAAGAAAATTACTTCCTATATGTGTAAATCTGAGCTCTTTTATGTCCACAGATGATAATTTGTAACAACAATTGCAATTTATTTATCATAAAGTAGATTTTGAAAGAAAGGACCGTGGAGCTGACTCGACAGCTTTATTGGGATATTATTTTATATGATTTTTAAAGGTGGTGCTAAATCAGGACAAATGTTTCAGTATCAAGACACAACATATACAGCTGAATTCCATCTCTTAACACTGTATTCAGATGAATTAAAGAATTTCGTACAGGTTGAAAGTCTCTCCTGGATGAAAAGCACAAATACCTTTGTCAGCTCTAATGACAGAAAATGTGTCAATGTTAATTAGTGATAATCGCTATGCCTATAAAATGATATAGAAGGAACTAACATTGGATATCCAGCTATATATAAGCAGAATATAAGTATAGATATATATATGATGAACTGCATACAAAAAAATATTTTATGTTTGGTTTTTACATAAATTAACAGAACACCAAAACGCAGAACGTGTTAGAATCAGGAAAGAACCCTAATCGTACTTAATGATGGTGGACACCGCATTATTCCTAGACTTATAATTATTTTCTGACGTTCTAACATGTCGAGAAAGTAAAGTATGGACCACTGAAGACGGCCCGAAACGAACAATGGCGAAAAGAGAATGAGCAATGAGAGAAGTAATGTAAACCGTTTTGTTCAGACATACAGACCTAATCAAAGCCATCAGGTTAGACGGACGGTCACAGCTAATCGGCTCCAACTAAGTGACTTCCAGATACTTTTTAAGACGTGAAAATTAGGTGATTCATGCTTTACCATGATAATACATGATTTTCTTATTCAGCAAGATTTACAATGAAATTTCTTGAACAAAAAAGACATTAAATTCATAAAACATCCCCCCTATTCTCATGACCTTGCTATGTGTGAATGTTAGCTATTTTTTAATCTAAAACAAAATTTACGTGGCCGTTGTTTTTACTCCCAAGATGAGAATGAGGAGGCTGTAAAGCATATTTTTCATCCATACCAAAAAATTGGATGGTTTGAAGCATTTATCTTTAGAAAATTAGCCTAATCCGCCTAACATCTGGTACGTTATACCATTCGCTGAGTTTAAAAAAATTCGGAATGATGTTTTCATAAGTAATGATTCCGGTTTGAATTGTTAGAGTATTTCATTCAAATCAATTAAAATTAATAAATGGGTTAAATTTTCTCAATCTTTGCTCAAATGTCAGGGAGTTCAATGAATTCAATTTGACTCAAATAATTTTCGAACTCATTGACTTATGATTGTATAGCTCTCTCTATTTTTATTTTGTATCATATCAATTAACATTTACTTACAAAGCACTAAGTAGCAAAACTAAGCACTTAAGTAACATAAGTACTAAGAGAAGCTATATTTTCTCTAATAATACATCCATCTTTCAACATTTCTGCTTTAAATTTAAATACCTGATATCATTAAAATATCTTTCCTTAGAATTCCTGGGCATTATATATATATTTTTTTTTACACTGATACAGACAGAGAGGTAAAACATAGGGGATATATAAACTTCATCAGTGGTAGTCAAGCAGAGCCATGACAGCTATTTTTTTGCCTAAAGCAAAGAGGTAAAGATATATCTATCTATATACAATCAAATTAATTGTAACTGTATACATCTATGTTCAGCAAAAGTAACTATATGAAATCATACCATAGCTCTTGTAAAATTTTCAGTTAATATTTTATGTATTCACAAATTTAATACATGTAATAACTGAAGCATTTAAATAAAAACGTTAAAAATACCTTTTCGATAAATTGCAAGTAACACTGAAATAATGTAAATAATATTAAAATTAATATAAAAAGTATTACATTAATATTTATGCTTTTTTACTACCTTATATGAATTAAAGGATGTAGTGTAATCGCGAAAAATGTCGCGTATATTTCAACTGAAGTATACATTTTGAGCATTTCGAATCCATTTTGACAATTTGTTTTGTGACATTTGCAAGTACCTACAGATTAAGACTCTCGTTTTCCCAAAAGAGATTATGAAATGGATTCAAAACTAAGTTTTCGTGATGCCTGTTCGTACGTACGTATGCGTGTATGTATCTCGCATAACTCAAAAATGATTAGCCGTAGAAAGTTGAAATTTTGCATATGGGATTGCTATAATATCCAGTTCTGCACCTTCCCTTTTTATTGCATTCGGTAATACCGAACGTACATGTGTATATATATATATATATATATATATATATATATACATCCTCTTATCCGGCTTAAAAGTCTTTAGTTCCGTAATCGACCTTTAGTTCCGTAATGGTTGGTCACCTCCAGTAACAGAAGTGTTTTAAATGACAAAAATAGTCATGTTTTCGCAACTTGAAATCTAAAAAAAAAATATTTCGAAATGTAACGAAAGCTAACTTTTAATGTTGATTTCCAGGTTCCTATAGTTATATTTAGGAAAGTTAAACTCGGTATGAAAAAATGAAATTATATTAAGTCGACTTCTTTACGACATAAATTGTACGGGATATTTGATTTGAAAATTTGCAATTTTTGATGTCATTTTTAGTTAGCCTTAATATTCGGCTAATTAATTTGGAATAATTCGAAGAAATAAGTTTTTAATTGAAGAGCGGCAAATTATTTAATTGAAGAGCGGCAAATTATTTAATTGAAGAGCGGTAAAGTATTACATTACGTGATGTGTTTTAAACAGATTTCCCTGGCTTTTAATGAAATAAAATAGAAATTTTTTTTAGACGGACGGAATTCGATATTAGGTTATCTGTTAATCTCGCAGTCAAAAGTAAAATGGAAATGTTTTTCTAGTTTTAATTCTTATATCTCTGGAATTCTTAAAATCATTTAAAATAAACACCGCGCAGTAATGATGTAAAGAATCAAAACGCAATACATCCTGAACACAGTTAACTACTTAATTTTATATATGTTTTGTAAAAACATGTATGAAAAAGACAATTTTCATGGAAGCAGTAATAAAAATGATATATTATTTATATAATTCGAAATGAACAGAATTGCAGTTTATTAGCATCGATTGGTAAATCGTACGATAGCAAATATGCACTGAGAAAATTATGCTTTCATTTTAAAAATAAAATTTTACGAAAGAAGTATTTGAAACACAAATTTGGGCTTATACAAAGTTGCACAAAGTTGCACGTCCATACCTTCTAAAATCATCACTAACTCTTGTTCTTCCATGCGTTATGCTATTAGAAATTTATGCGCATCTGAGGAAAAAACCGGTTTATTCCATCCATAACTCTGCACTGTAACTTTTCTAATCGCAAGAGCAGGGAATAATTTACCATAATCCTTTGTTTATGAAGGGGAACCAAAAGATAAAAAAAAAAAAGTAAAATAAAATAAAGAAGTAAAATCTGCGGGGAAAAAAAGGAGAAAAAATGCCCCACTTTCTTTAGAGCAAGGGATTTGGTAAAGAACGGGTGTTTGGGGAACTATCTTTTGAAAAGTATTTTCCGTTATTTACCGGTTTTTGCTTTCCTCTTACGGATAATGGTTGCTATTTTATGCGTCATTCGGTCTCGGGTGGCAACAAGAGTTCAAAGATCCAGGCGGATATGGCTGCCAAAGCTTTTGGTGTTAGATATATAAAGATTACTTAGGGAAAACGTTTATTATTGTACACACTGGGTTTGATAAGTTACTGGGAGGAGATGAGTGATGTCGAAAGTGGTTGTGTTCCAGGATGACTCAGATAGTTGATCCAAGAGGAAAATAACAAGATACTCGAATTGTATGATGCTCTTACGCCAACATGAAAAAGCACTTTACTCGGAATTCATTGCGTAATCTATGCCAAGAAATAGTTTGTTCTACTCAGTTACTCTGTTTCTTTTTCCATGAAAAACAGTTATCAGATATATCCCAAAGCATAGAATTAAAAGCATAACAGTGCATTTCAGACTTATATCGCTTTTATGATATTCAAAAAAATTTAAACTTCATTACTGCTCGTGCGAAAAATAATATGTCTAACGGAGCCCGAAATAAATAAGAAAAGTCTCCAGCCAACTTATATACACAAATAAGTGAGTATGTGTAATATTTTTGGTCTAAAAATTCGATAGTGAGTTTTCAGTGAATAAACACGAATTCGGTTCCCTATAACCTGATTTTACTATTTTTGCATTGATATCTGTATGTCTGCGTGTGACGATATTTTCGCCTACGATAACTTTTATATGAAACTTCCAAAAAATTATTTTCTGTCTTCAAGTTTTGTTCATATAAAGAGTTGATTATAATTGGGGTAAATTTAGAAAACCGGAAGTATTACTTTATTTGAAACCCTTGACAGATTTTAGTGAACATATAATCAAAAATATTTCAATTTATTTTTTAATTTTTTACAAAGTATTTAAAACCTTTTAACCACTGGAAGCAACACATTATATTTTGTCTAAAATTGATAAAGTGGGAATGATATTTTATTAGAGACTCTCAAGCAATTTCCGAGAATATATATATTATGATTTAATCAGAAACTTCTCAAATTTGGCATTTTCAGTAATGCACTACAGTAAATTTTGTATATGCATACATTTCAAATTATTGCATTTAAAATTTGGTATATACATATGTGATTCATATAGAATCAACATTGAGACTATATTAGATTTTGAATATATATTACAAATCAGAAGCAGTACTTTACTTCGAAGCCTTACTAGAGTTTCGTTGAAAATTTATAGACCGAGTATAATACGAGTTTAATCTAAAATAATGCAGCATATATCAAGGCGATTTTAATTATATTTAGACATGATATTTATTCAAATGAAGCCCTAGGAAAGAATGATTATCTAACAGCATTTCATTTGCAGAGATTCAAAATTCTTGTGATGCAGGCATGCTAGCAAAGAATACTATTTCCTTGCACTGTTGCTGAAAACTAGGCGAAAAAGCAAATATCAAACTCGAAAGTATCTATACTTTACGTTTTACTGCTACCGTAACGGATGGGGTTCCCGATTCATGTGTAATTCGAAAAACCTAACCAACACTGTTTACTGATAAAAAAAATACCGCGGTGATACATGTGCAGAGCAAAATGAATTAAAATTTTTATAACACATAATAAACAGAACACACACACCACAGAAGAAAATTAAATTATGCTGTTTGTTTCAAAGAATTAGCTTTAAATGTATTATAAACACTTAAATTTCCTTATTTAAAACCCAATTAATCATATTTCATTCAACTTCCCAATAAAATACAATTTCGAATAAAACGAAAAAGGACATACATGTTGCTTCTGTTGATATATATCTAGAAACACTAATTTTTTCACATGGGAATTTAACAAATGAAATATAATCCACAATTTTCTGTTACAGACCTTTAGGTTTATTGAAACAACAAATTAGATTTTGTTTTCAAATGATTAACCACAAGTGATACGTTTTTGAAACCTCGTTGCAATTTAAAATATGGAATTGATCAGAGGTGGCCACGTCTAATTTTTTATTTATAAGAATATGATATTCAATAAAATAGGAATTTAACGTCCTCTTATACTTAACAGTTAGTTATTAGAGATTAGGCATGTTTCAGGTGTATCGATTTACCTAACTTAAGTTAATATAGTGTTGTGTGCAACGGTTCATAGCAGATTGAATTCACACAAGTCCGCTGATAGGTTAATAAAATTTATTTTATCAAAGGAAACGTTTCAGACTTTCCACAAAAAATAATGGTGCAGCTCTTCATTGTATCACAAAGCGCAATCAGTAGTTACACTTCAAAGCCACCCAGATGGTATAATAGTTAAGGAAGCCTCACTGCGATACGGAAGGGACCGGGTTCGAATCCCGGAGAAGCATGGATGTAAAAAGTATCTGTCCCTTCATAGGAAGCAAAAGTGGCCCACCTATTAGGTGCCTCCATATTAAAAAGACCACCACATCTGTCCATACGAGTGGCCGATGCCACATAGGCAAGTGCCCGCCATTGGGAAAAAAAAAAAGTTACACTTCAAACTACTAGGAACGTTAAACAAACAGAATGCAAAGCGCATCTAAACGGCGAAGCTCTCCGAAATCACACTGTGCTAACAACTAGCAACTACAATTACAACTGAAAGCAGATGCTCTCTCGGGCGTTATATAGTTTTTACCCGGCTTTCGAGAAATGCCTAGTACTCGAAATTACTGGTAAACATATGAGGCCAGGTAAGATTACAGTTGCATTTGAAACCAATTACAGTACCTATTACTGTGATACGGGGACCGGATCAAAATATCGCCAAATTTCGCTACATTTGGCGACTTCTTGCCTAATATGGCGACAAAAATTAGTTGTCAAATAATGTGATTGTGATATATATGAAATGTGATTGTGACTATGATAATAAGATTGTGATTGTGACTATATGTGATAATGTGATTGTAAATATATATGCGAATTTGTTGCATTCTTTGGTAGTAAAAATGCAATTTTGTTGACAGTTAACTAAATGATTAGTTGACAGTTAAATAAATAAAATACTGGTGTATTTAAGATTGAACTTTATTTCATCATAAGTTTATCCATTATTTTTTTTCTGCAGAATGTATCATTTAATATCCAGCAGTAGCCAATTCTTAAGATAACTTTGGTAGAATAACTTAGAAATAATTAAAGGTTTCATATGTTCTTGTTTATAAACATATTCCATATACTCTCTGTTTCCTTAGACTGATGAAATTTTAACGAATGACTAAAATCTCGACTTAGTTTGTTATCGATTATCATTTCTTCTTAAATATTAGAGAAAGTTAATATTACTATTATTTTATTATTTTTTTTCAAAAACAACGACGTACCAGACGGTCTTTATGATTTGTGATGATGCTCGACTTGAAAAAAGATGGACTACCGTTTTTGGTGATTTCCAAATTTGTGTAATAGATTTACCCAATTCAAGCGTTTAGGACATCTGTTAATGGAGAATATTAAAGTGAAATATAATGACCTCTTAAAAAAGTGACAAATTCCGAATTAATTTCAAGGATGAGTAGTAAATAAGGTAAAGAACGGACTCAAGAAAATGTTTCGTCACTTTTAATGAAATCTTTTGTGAATGAACAGTATTTTAAAAAAAAGGAAAATTATTTGATGCAATTGCACACATAATATGTAATATATTACAAATTATGATAAAGCATTCTTAATGGTTTCCTGACTGATAAAAAGATGTGTGATACATGTAAAAATTGCTCATAAATTACAAAGATTTATTTTCTAAAATCTTAAGTAGCAGCGATCGCTAAATCTTTCTAAAATCTTAATACAGCGATCGCTTTAGCATGCACTAACTGGATTCAATATCACTATCTTTCTGTTCTTTCTTTTTCCGTTGAATATAGTTGCATTACATTCTCTTGTAATTATTATTTAATAAGACTGCATCATTTGTTACAAAATTATGTACCATATAAAACAGTAGTTTCACCTAAAAGGTGAAAGTCGGAATTTTCAACTGAAAATTCTGAATTTACATTTAGAAATTTTTATTGTGGTTTGCAGAAAAAAATAATATAACGATTTTTTGCGTTATCGTTGAGCCCACATTCTACCGATCTCCTGTTACATGCATTTATACTAACCCATTTTAAAGGGTGTTAGCCCATAAAGCCCATTAGTCACAAAACGCCATTTTGCGTCTGCTCGGTATAAATGTACGTTTAGTTTTTCAAATCATTGCCACCAAATATTATTGACCTGTTTTACATTTAAAGAAACTGAATATTAAAGAACCTGCATGTATGTTTCTTGCACTGTGAAAACAAATTGGTAACTAGAGCTATCAAAATTTGAATGGTGTAGCCCTCCATCCGAAAATGGACTTCTGGTAACCCCAATTCGAAATTGTTTTATTATCCATTTCATATTTTGTAAAACATTAACGAATTTTTGATTAAAAAATTCAACAACTTCAAAGCGAGCAGTGGCAACACTGTAGGAAATAAAACATTTTAATCTCCAGTGCGCAAGACTGTCTATCGGCAATTCTAAAAATATGCTATTTTTAAATTTTTTTAGCTGAAAGTGGCGTTATCCCAAATGCTGTCGAAACTTGTATGTGCTTGTAAACGAATAAACGCACGTGTGAGTGTATTATAATATCTGATTTTTTTTTATCGCTGTAGTTTTATTATTAAGCACTATTTTCTTCGCACTTACAATTCGCACATAAACAATTCAACAACAAACTTAAAAAAAAAAAAATAAAGCAGCCTAGAATTATACATTTAGAATTCCCGATGCATGGTTTAAGTGTTGCCATACATTTTTTCTGTTTTTTTCAGTCTTTTCTCATTTACTCATATCATGTTAATTTTTCTGACTAAAACTGCTTTAGAAAACTCTTTTCTTAGTTTTTTATTATTAACGTTTTGTTTGTTTATGTATTAAATATTAAGTTCTTGGCGCGCTTCTTAAGTTCAGCAGCAAAATAACATTAAGTTCTTGGCGCGCTTCTTAAGTTCAGCAGCAAAATCACGAAATATTTAAAAACAGCTTATCTTTAGAATTTCCGATAGATAGTCTGGCACGCTGGACATATTTTTTTTCTACAGTTACTCAATTTCTTTAAATATAATGTAGATCGGTAAAATTTAGTGCCAACAATTTGAAACATGATACAGCCGTTTATAGTGATTCGACGCAAAATGCCATTTCAAGAATAATAGCCTACTCAGGAGCCAATAGGGGGCTTGCATACTTAAACTAGAGTCATATATAATTCAGATGTGATGAAAATGTTCATTAACACGAATAATTAAAGTCGTATGTGGAAAAGTTAATTAAATGTGTTCTGTTTTCTGTTTAAATTCCGTGGGAGTTACGTTGCGCATAGAAAGACATTTTCGGAAAAAAAAATTCTCTTTTAATAAAGCCATAGTTATTTGTGTTATTTTACTATATTTAATTTTTTATGTAAATAATATTTTTACGTATTTTGTCAATGTCGTTCTTAGATTATGACATTCGTTATTATAAGAATAGTAAATTTTAACGCGAAATACAAGGGGCTGTTTTAAAAGCACATTTTGATTGTTCAAATCACTCCCAATTGATTTTTGTAATTATTGATACATAGACAGTAATAAAATATATCAGGAACCCTTTTTGTAGATGATGTTATGTTGAAACAATTGTTTTAATGTTAATGTGTTACTATCTCATTTTGATGGTTAAATAATTAGAAAAAATGCATCTTCAGTAGCTGTATTTAAAAGAACAAATCCTGAGAAATATCTGACACATTATGATAATAAAAGTTAATAAGTGGAGCAAATGAAAAAATGTTTTCTTCGGCTTTAATAAAAATTCAAACCTTTAGTAATAATTTTCAGCTTTAGGAAAGAGGACTACTTATCATTATTATTATCTTTTTTTATATTTACCAGAATTGACCTGTCGTTCAGAGAAAATTCCACTTGTGATTAATGCAGAAAGCCACATTTATAGAGAGAAAAGTAAGGAAACTCCAGTTAGTCATTTTTATTAGCGAAAGATTTTTAATTTCAATTACTGCCTTCAGGCAACTGCGGCTGCATATCAACTCTGTTTTACATTGAATAGAAATGAGTTTGAAAGAAATTAGTTCTCTGAAAGAAAACAACTAAGTGTACATTTAGATCCATTATTTGTCTTAGAGTAGGGATAAGTATTTAAGAATCCATTATTTTGTCTTAGTGTGAAAGAAAAATAAACTCTTTCGACAAGAGAAAAAAATTATTGAATGAAAAGATAAATTCGCTTTATAAACAATAATAACAAGTTTAAATTATTCACAAATAGTTTAAGGGAAAAGCACTTAATTTTCGTATTTCGGCTGAAAAGACAACCATTAATAAGTTGAAATTCAACAGTTTAGAACTTTTCCCCAAGAATTTTTCACGATAACGAAAACGAAACTACCGCATATATAGATATAAGAATAACGGCAAAATCTGTTTACGTAGACATATTGAAATATATGGGCATATTTAAGATACAATTGGGAAATTTATCTGAATGATTTATCATTCCGTACAATATGCTCGTCCATCTTAAAAAATTAGGAGTATCAAGAGGTACGTACTTTCTGTTTGGAGTAACAGGAACAATGAAACGCAGAGTAGGATTAACATATTTTTAATACGTTTATACATTTTCCAGTAAGTACATTCGCTTTTCTGCGGTTTGTTAGAAGTATTTCGAAATGAATATTGGACACAACTTTCTTAACTTTCTTATGAGTTTTTAATTTTAAGTACGCGCCGAGTCGAAAGTTTTGAAATTTATATGAATAAAGAGGAGTGTCCGTGAGTTTGTCTTTAAACACAAATCTACACTTTTATTCCAATCTTTCTGGCATTTTCAATTTTTATAATTCTTTAGGATAACAACCTAGAAAATTTCTGATACTAAATACAATGGATTCCATTTTATTGTTTGTCCATCATCACTCAACTAGTAATTTTTTCAAATCTACATTTTCACTCAACATGCAGTTTTGACTACTGTTCCGCGTTTAATTTAAATCTGACTGTTCTGATTATTTGCATCACCACTAGCTGTGGCTGATACTGTAGCACAGAAGAGTACGTTTTTGTTCTACACTCTGTTTAAAAGTTCAAGTGTGAAACTTGTCACATGTCATACTTGATCTTAAAGGAAGAGAAAGATAACTGTCTACATTAGATTTCTCAAAAATCCGCCACTGGGTACGAACTCTTTTTAAACATATATGGTCTACTAAGATAAGGAATTTTTGATTAAAAATTCAGTGATTTAAAAGCGTTATGTTGTTTCTCTGCAAATTGTATAGATATTTAATCGTATTTAATCCGAAACTTCATCGATATTAAAGAGCTGTGTTGCCACTCGGGAAAAAAATATATTTATGTGTACTTAGCATTTAATAAAGAAATTCAGGAAATTAAGAGAAATGTATTGCCACTAGGGAAAACGCAATACATTTATTTATCTATATAACAAGAATTAAACTTAGGAATTTAAGAAAAATATGTTGCCACTGTCTAAATTAAAATATTTTCAAAGTGTGCTACCGTTCAACAAATCGTAAGATATTTAAATTTTCTTTCAAATTTCTTCTGTTATTAATTAACAGATTAAGCGATTTAAAAACAATAAACGTATTTTTCATTAATTTTAGTAATTATTAATTACTGGCTAGAACCGTGAAATTACATTACCTGAATTCATTAAAGTCATCTGTATATGTGTAATGAAGAGTGCTCGTTTATTTGTTTGTGTGTGTGCCATCCATACAAATCTGCAGTTTTATTCCATTCTGAATGAAATTTTGCACACTAAGCCTTTCATACAAAAGGGAGGTCACTGCCTACATAAGATTTCGATCCCACGGACTTTCTTAGGGCATTTATATTAAAATAGTGCTATCAAGACACCCTTCTCGCCTACATCAACCTAGAAAATTTTCTTATACGAAACGCAATAGATTCCATTTTGTTGTTTGTCCACCATTTTCACTCAACTCGACACATAACCCTTCGAATGAGTTCTAAAAATTATATCTTTATTCAAAAATAATACATTTTAAGACTTTCAACTACCATGTGCAAGGTTATTATTTTAATTAATTACTTTTTATGATTTCGATTTTTACTATAACTTTTTATTTCCTTATTCCTTACCAGAATGCAAATGAGTTAACCGGTATTTAAACTGGATTTTTGGATTTTAAGACAGAGCGTGTTTTTGGCATCGCGTGCACGCTACATGTTAGTTCCCTGCCAGCTCTGACAGTTATAATTATTCTGCTTTGCGTTCTTTCGCAACCGACACTTTGATTTTGATGCTCTGAAAGAATAATTGAGCCAGTTTCTAATAACGATTAAATAGTGTAGGCTTTGACTACTGTACCGCGTTTAATTTAAATCTGACTGTTCTATTTATTTTCATCACCACTAGCTATGGCTGATACTGTAGCATAGAAGAGTGTGGTTTTGATCTACACTCTAAGGGGACTCATACACCTTAAAACCCATAAGATCTTCGAATATCTGACTGTTGCAAGAATTGGGATAACTTATTTATTTTAAATGCAATTACTTCCAACGTTTTACAGCTGACTACATAATATAGCTGATTTCTGAAATGGTAATCAGAAAGTTTGTGCTGCTACAAATATTTTTATAATTTAATCCGCTTTATGACACAATTTTTCGTCATATTTTCACCTTGCGCGCCCAGTTTAAAACATTTTTTACATAATTTAATTCCATGTTTAATATATAGCTTTTATAGCATTTGGAAACTACTGTGAACCGAAAATTCTAAGAATTCCATGTTAAATTTTTATTTTATTTGGAGTTGAGTTTATAAAATGTATTTTATTAAAAAATTCTGTAATGTTTTTGTGCATAAAAGTTTTTAATATTAAAATATTCATCAGATTTTTGGTTCAGGTAGAAAATAGTGTCCGTATAAAAAATTCCATCAAATTTCAAGTATGTACCGTCAGCCATTTTTAAAATATCATGCGCGCAATGTGGAAACATGATGAAAAATTTTGTCAAAAAGCGGATTAAATTATAAAAATATTTGTGGTAACACAAACTTTGTAGTTACTAGTTTCGAAAGCAGTTATATTATGTAGTCAGCTGTAAAAAGTTGGAAGTAATTGCTTTTAAAATAAATAAAATATCTCAGTTCTTGCAACAATCACATATTCTAAGATCATAAGGGGTTTAAGGTGTACGTGCCCCCTTAAATAAAAAAAAAAGTTATTCAAATTTCCTAACGAGTTTTTAGTTATATTAGATGTAGTGATAATTCTCTTTACGTCCGTTAAGCTTCATGTCTGTTATTGGACTATTTAATAGTACTCGATCAGTTAAAACCGTACACATGTCCTTCAGAAGACAGATAATACAGAAGAAAAGCTATGAAGACTGTAGAAGAATTGAATTCTACTTAAAGTATGAATAAATTACCTTGAGCAGAATTTAAAATGACTAAGAGCGTCAAAATGTTGAATATTTCATTAAATTTCTCTGTCAGTTTCTTCGATTCCTTCTTGCAATTACTTTCGTAGCTGATTTTACTTATTTTTCTTTGGCAAAATTTCTGAAAAACCGTTATATACCCTTGAATTCAAAGTAATGAGGCAAAACATATTTAAATAACGGTCTGTTTAAGTATTCATACAGAAGAATATATTGTAAGCTTTGAAGAAACTTTTATTTCTCGTGAGTTGAATAGTTTCTCGCAAAACGTATTAGTAATTAATCCAATTTTTTACCTACATTTAGCAAAAATTACTAAACATCATGGCCGGTGAATAATCTCTGTCATATTAATTTAAAGAGGCTGATGTTAATATAATTGAAAACTTTAATTTTCGGCGAAGTATTTATATGAGATAAATATAATTTTAAGACTGCGCAGAAAGAGACTTTTGTAGATGACTAATTTTACATAATTCCCTTAATTAACTTATTTCAGTCCTTCGTAAGAATTAGTCAGCTAAATTCTGCCTGATGCTGCAAAGTGAAAAGAGCGATCTATTTGATTACAACACATCGCTGCTACGTTTCTAACCCCTGCCAATGATTCACCACCGGAAATTTCTAAATCGAGTCATCTAGGAAGCTGATCAAAACTTTCCTTACCAGAAGCTATAGCATTGATTTATACAAATGATCTCTATTGCGCCACCTAGTCGTTGAATGCATATCCTTCATAAAATTGAGAAATACTAATTGAAACAAATGGCTTTGTGGATTTTAAAAGGCAAATGAGTGATCAAATACGAAATGCATTATTAAGAAGTGGCCACATTTCTCGACTGGCAGCATAACTCTAGCACGGGATATGAGATCTTTCCGAGTGGCTATTCCGAATTTTGTAATATTGAGAGAAGAGGAATATTAGGTAATGGATGAGAAACGATTAAAATTTGGAAACTGAGCAAAGTTAAACAGATTTAATAGGATTGATGGAACTTGTTCGTGAAATCTTAGGTGTGACTGGAATCTGAATTAATGCTAAATGGCTTTTGTAAACAATTAAACTGGCTTTATAGAATTCTTGGCGGCACAATATATTTGTCGATTTCCGTACATGATGTGTACAATTGTTCTTAAAATATACAAGGTAGTCCAAAATTCAGTAAGTAAAGTAATTTCATAATGATAAATTAGTGATGCATAAGATTTAGAATAGATGTGCATAAAATTAAATGTATCAATGCAATTACAACTAACAGACGTTTCGCATGAAAACAACTCACAGTGTTCGTTAGTACACGTCAATAGACAGCATATTTAAACTTCGGTAATAAATTTGGATAGTTTGTGAACCACATTGAGGTATTAATTTAGAAGTTAAACAACAAAAAGCAGCGTTATATTTTCAAATTTTTATCTGTGAAAATTTGAAAATATAACGCTGATTTTTGTTGTTTAACTTCTAAATTAATACTTGTTCGGCGTGTTATTGTATTTTAATCACATTTAGGTCGTTCGAATTACCAGAAAACATCAAATTTACATATAAATGTTTGTTAGAATGAAACGACTTATCACTTGAGTGACTTCACATTCCAAAAGATTCAAAAGTACAGCAATTTTTTACAGAAAAAGCAATATGTAAAACGCTCTACGCAACATGAATGACACAAAAATTAATATAACCTGTCTTTCTTCTAGATTAGAAGAAATGCTTACTTGAAAAAAAAATTTAATTATGCAAAATAAGCAAACCTGAGAGTGTTATAAAACTGGCTTAGAGTTTTATTTGAAATTTATGGCAATCTAAGGATTATTATTTTTTGGAGGGGAGTCTAATTTATGAGTAATTTTGTTTTACAGCGCATCAACATACGTCATAAGATTAGTTCAGAAGCATATTGGAATACAAGGATTAAATGTTGCTAGCGCAGTAACTGAAATTGCGAATGTTTATCGGTTTTGGGATCAATATTATTAACTAAAAGAATGAAATGCGTAAAAACTTATCAACCATAAGGAAAGAAAAATTGCTTTAAATTAAAAGAACATTTTCAAACTGTAAAATGTTTTAGCTTTATGATACAGAAATATTAACTCTCACACACGCACATATAGTATATATATGCAAGGAAACAGTAATAAATTCTTCATTGCTTATACTCAAGATGAAATAAAATATCCTTTAAAATTCCTGTTAACATGCCAATTATTTAAACTTGTTATCCGATATGTCGCAGAAACTTAATTTATTTTAGAATTTATCGCAATTAAAATTATTTACATTATTTTAAAATATTATTGGTAATGTCATCCTCTTTCATAATGCTCACAAGAGCGTTACAACTCTCAAATAAGTACAATTGAGCATTAACAGCTAATCATTGCCCTAATACACTGTTGGCCGTTGAAATAGCTACAATAAGTAGGAAAGCAGATAACATAATCTTTGTTATGTTACAAACGCTGTATAACAGGAGCAAAACAGTATTTGATTTGTAGGGGTTTGGAGTTCGCAGCTTGCAGAATTCAGTATTGTTGTATCGAAAAATATAAATTTCTCAAAATAATAATGAACTTATTTGGTAAATCCAGTTTTTTAATCTTACTTCTAAATGAAAATTTTAAAAGCAAAGAACAGGAACAACACTTAACCCAAATTTGATTAGATAAAACAATTTAAAATTCTTTAACCGTACCGTCATAGATAGACAAACACCAATCACGTAGCTTACAATAAACATGCAGATACTGACTTTATCGTAACCTTGGAACTAAAGAACTTATAATTATTTACATATGAATTACTTAGTCAAATATAATCATCACTACAATTCAACAAGGATGTGAAGAATACTTACATAAGCAGACTCCGGAATTCAGGAGAAATTAAAAATAATTACGCGTCGTCGAGCAATAACTCTTTAGAAGCCAGATTACAATACAAATGATTTCATGTAACCGGTCCCTAACACGGACACTTACAGTCTTTAATACTTATTCGTAGAATGGATGTGATTTGGCCATCACACTAATTATAATTTCGGAACAGACTCTTTTATTACTCTTCTCAGACGGGAACACTTGCTTGGATCATTGCACATCGTGACTATTAGAAGCCGATATTCTATGTCACTGCATAAATATCAACCCAGAACAGTTGCTTTATAACACTTCGTAGACAGTAACACGATGCGCGGATCGTCGCTTACCATACACACGCAAGCCGATGCTCGAAGTTGCTAATTCTGGAATTTTACATGCTCATTTTTTGTCCTTCGTTCCTTAGTGAACAGTCTCGAACAGAGTTCCTGTCGATCTTTCTCCAGTGAGTCAGAAATTCGGGATTCGTTCGCGTTACCCACATCGCAATAAGGATCGACAGGAACTCTGTTCGAGACTGTTCACTAATTAGTGAACAGTCTCGAACAGAGTTCCTGTCGATCTTTCTCCAGTGAGTCAGAAATTCGGGATTCGTTCGCGTTACCCACATCGCAATAAGAATATAGCCAATATTGTCCAATTTCTGTCACAGGGGA
This sequence comes from Stegodyphus dumicola, assembly GCF_044657685.1. Classification (NCBI taxonomy): domain Eukaryota; kingdom Metazoa; phylum Arthropoda; class Arachnida; order Araneae; family Eresidae; genus Stegodyphus; species Stegodyphus dumicola. The sequence continues at coordinate 78,261,941 of NC_140772.1, read as the reverse complement.
TTTATACATTAAAGTGTATCACTTTCATCACACTCTTAATCATTCAATTCAGCTGGGCATTCTTCAGGAGGTCGATACGTCTTCCGTAAATTTTTCTTTACGGAGCTGTTGCAGAGTTATAATAGTTAAAGCATTACTCTCGTCTCCGTCTTCCTTTCCACACATCTTTCTGACAGGTTTTTCACCCTTATTTCTTCCTTTTCCTGTTTTCTTTTTACTTTTCTTCTTCATATTGCTAAAATTTGTGGAAATCCGCTTTTCGTCTCACCATCTCACCACCCCTTATCATCTTTAGTCACTCCTTAACCAAATCAAAATAAAAAGGAATAATTCCCACAGTATCATTTTTTATTTAACTCCTAACCTAATTATTGATTTAAATACATCTTTTGATGCGACCTCTCATTTCTTGAACTTAATTAGTCAATGCCAATTATCCCGTAACTTTCTTCAAACCTATCAGAGACACGCAGCATTAAACTTATGAACCACACATTTTTCTACTTCGCTTTAAAAAGCGCGTCTGTCGTACATTTGCTCATCATCACGCCGTGGGAAGCCCCCGTCACATCTTTATGCTCCGACAAAAGGTCTATCAAAAAATAGACAGGCTAGAAGACAAGGCTGTGCACTTATTGTTTCCTTTAGAGGCCTAGGGCCCTTTAAACAGTAGTATTTCGTCAATCTCCAATTTTTTTCAAACCTACCCCTATCGCTGACTCGTACAATGAGTTTGTTTGCTATATTTTTACGGTTTGTAGTTCTATTCTTTGCAATTTTATACTTTTTGGCTAAATTTTAATTTTATTAGACTATTTTGACATTTTATTTATAATTTATTAGACTATTTTGACAAGCAAGCGCAAAGAAACATTTTCTTCCAAAATAATATCCTTCTTCAAGCAGCTCCTGTTATTCGCTTTGTTCACTAATGCAGCAGAGGACATCTTCTGTCTGCTACAGACACAGAAGGCAAGAGAAGCCTTTATTCACGATCTGTTTATTATCATCTTTGAAAACCACCCTGTCACATCATGAATAAAACAGTTAGCATTTTCCCCGCTACATAGTAGAACAGAGAGTTATCATCTCTACAGCAACAACGGCTTTAATCAGGTTGAATATCAAAATGAACTGAACTTTGATGAGAGATTTGAGTACTTCATTCCATTCGGCTAAAACTCTATGCCAAAATTCGTCCGTTGTAATGGATGGCAAGTGGTGGCCATCCATTTTCTCGACACTCTATGGCTAGATGATCTCACTGCGTGACACATCTGGAGAACATGCTGACGAAGGCAATAGTCGAACACTCTCTGTATAGAGGAATGTCAGTATAGTATGGTACAGGAAACATGCGGTCGTGCATTATTCTTGAAAGATGCAGTAACGTAGGCCTCCAAGGTAGGCCTTAGTCACGGGCATAACAAATCAGAAATGGAAAGGAAGCTGTCTACATTATAGGAAAAGGTGCGAAAATAAAGGTGACCGGAATGGGTACTTTTACGGCACCCCATACCAATACGCCAGATTCTGTAGTACTTGTATGATGCAAAACTAAAGCCGGCAAAGTTCGTTTTCCTCGATTTCTCCACACAGGATACGTCCATTATGATGTTGTAACAGAACAGGAATTCCCCTATAAAACGACGTGGTGTCACTGATGTGTCCATTGCCTGTCTCTGCTGCAGTGTCGCGGAAAGACGAACAAATGATCGCCTCGTTGACAGTCCATAATGCTGCAGAATTTGCCACATTAGCCACACGGACACTCGCCGTCCTGCACAAGAGTTAACTGTTTCATTGAGAGTACCTGGCGTGATTGCAGGATCCCTGAAGGTCGAGAAAACCAAATATATGTCCTCTCGGCCGTATGTGGTCCAGGGCCTTTGCATAAGCAACATGCATAAACAGTTTGCATAAACAGTGGTAAGTTGAAATTAAGAAGCGATAGGAAAGGAAGTTTAACTCAAAGTTTAACTGCTAATAAAATTAACATAATCTTTACAGGCTTATCCAAAATAGATTAATATTTAAGCATCTTAAAGTGGATTTTTAACGTAATGTTTCATTTGTAGCAAATATAATCAGCTACCAACGATGTTAAGGAATCATCTCTGAGATTAATTATCATTTTGGCAAATTTGTAATTAAAAATTTATAAAATGTTAATAGAATATTAAAGAAACATTATATGTCAGTTTAAATAATATCTAAAATTTATTATCCAAACTATTTGCAACTTCTCTTCTTCTATAATTCGCCCACAGCTAAGGAGCGATAAAAATAGTAAGAATTCAGATGAAGCTTATATTTCGGAATAATCTCTAGGTAGAGTGTTAGGAAGAATATTTGAAGAAATTTAAAACCATTTTACATCTAATTACAGTAATGCTACATCTATTAAAGAAATGTTGTAAATTAACAAGATTACTAGGAGTTAGGAATTTAACAAAAACCATGATATTTGAATATATCACAGTTTGACTACCAAATAATTTGCTATAACTTGTCTGATTCAGCACTTATTTCAACCTCAAGTATTATTAACCAACATTTTTATCAGACAACTACTACTTTTATCAGATAACTATAAGGAAAATCAATCGTGATTACGTAAGTAACATGCATCTAGACCTTCTTTCCCTATGTCTGTAAATTTAGCAAAATGAAGCTCTAAAGATTGATTTTATTATTTTATATTATATTGCCAGCTTATTTATTTGTGCTAGAGGTAAAATATAAAGCGTAGCTCAATAAAGTCCCTCGTTTTTATTGATAATAGAGGAATACAGCGAAAAAAATGGAAAACTGTACTAAAATATTTAAGAGTTTACAATACTGATTTAAAAACTAATACCAAACTGTACTAAGAGCTTTAAAAGTTTATAATACTGATTTAAAAACTATACTAAGATATTTAAGAGGTTGCGATACTGATCTAATAATTTAATCAAAGAGTAATGTTTTTATGCACATGGAAAAATAATCTTTGCATTGCATAATAACGACAATTACCAAACCATCTACTTTACTAAGACAGCAATAAGCTGTTTTAAATTTTCCACTGGTTGAAAAGTTAGCGAGCTAAAAATCATTATTTCCCTCAAATATCAAGAGTTTTAAATTTTCGATTTGTTGAATAGTTAGCGAGCTTATAACTATTATGATCAAAGGTCAAAATAGCCTTTAAAATCTAATAAAGTCCTTTAAAGCATTATAATAATAAAGCTGAAGTAATAATCCTTTAAATTAGCTACACATTTTCCAGTTTTAAGTGATATTCTAAAACTTGGAGTTAGGAAAATGTAGTTAGCATGTGTTCGGATTTATGAATACTAAGAATTAAAATCGAGTTAGGCTTAAGTTTACTTACTTCAGAGTAGAACAACGAAAAAAAAATATTGGACTGTTATCATTTAACGATTTAGAATGCTGCACGAAAAGAATATATGCTGGTTAAGACATCAGAGACAGATTAAGAACCGAACTAAAAGCTGAGTAAGAAAATAAATTTTTCATTTATATATTTTTTTATGTTTTTTCGCTTGGAAAATGAGAGAAAACCACTTCATCAAATATGATAGGCTTAACTTAATTGAATACACTATCTAATTAATCATTTTCAAAAATATGTGAACACTTCTTTCAAATATTAAAAGAATTATATTTGTAGAGCAGAAGAGCCTCGTTTTTTGTGATAAATTGTCTATACTAACAAGGGGAATATGTATAACTCTATTAATGATGTAAGAGATGCATTTTTCGTACTTTTTATAGTAATGAAAGAAATTTTAATAGATGCATTCTTCTTTCTTCCTATCTGGCATTAAGAAAAAAGTTACGCACGCAACAGTTTAGTTATTAATTGTGGTTAATCAATTTATTTAATTAACAACAATGTAAGAATGCTCTTATTGTTTTATTTCCCTATCCGAATAAAGATAAAATATATATGACTATTGAAAGGTGCATTAAAGGAAGAAATTTTAGTGCTCACAATAAAGCAGAATACGATATATGCATAACTCCAGTTCCCCCTCCAATGTAGATAGATTATGAAAACAAATATACTTTTATTAAATAATTTACTGACAAATTTGTGATTTTATATGTGATCCTTACGTTTCTATAAAAGAAAGAAACGAATGGAAAAAATTCTGTCTCCGTTTTATTAGAAATACCCATATTTTATCAGAAAATTAGTTTACATTCACAGTCTACATTATCAGGTTTAAAAAAATTTAGTCTACGCTGAAGTAAAAGATTACTTGAAATATCAGATTTTAATATATGTCTAAAATGCTGTCATTTTCTGTACATGCGGGTTAACTATTCATATTCGAAACCTTTTTCTAAGATACACAGCATAACAATTTCCATAGATTCTGAAGAATAATTTGATGTATTCTCGAGATAATTACTGAGGATATTGAACTTAAATATTCATGATAATCAAACTGCAATAAATTTGAATTTTAAAAAATAGAACTTTTGTCAGTTCCATTAAATTGTATTAAGTGTTTAATAAAGAAAATGTTTGTTCCACCTCTTTAAATCTATGAATATTTTGTCACACAGTTTAAAATTACTTTATTACAGGTATTACTAAAAATTCAAATATTACGTTTTATTCATAATGCAGTCATTAGTCATATTGCGTTTTTATGAAAATGGTCTTATACATTGAACATATCCATCTCAATTTTGATATGCAGATAAAATCAAATTCATGCATTCAAACTTATGTGAGTATTTTATTATTCCTCTAACTTAAAACCTCATAATTAAGACACAATAACACGCTGAATAAATACTAATTCAGAAGTCAAACAACAAAAATCAGCGTTTTGTAGGTATAACGCTGATTTTTGTTGTTTGACTTCTGAATTAAAACCTCATATTTCAATTATGTTACTTTTATGAATTCCGAGCTATCTTTCAATAACTAAATAGTCGTTCTGCATTTAGCATTTATTATATTTCAATATAACTTGAATTTATTCACCTAAAAGAAGATTTCATCGTTAATTTTATATATATCATATGAATTACAGTAAAGTTATATTTATTCTCTTTAACGGTTCTTGCATTTTTATTTTAAAATGGGAAATGCTATATTAAACGTGCACTTTTTGCTCATTCTTCAATATTTTATTGAGAAAAATGCAGCTAGATTCTTAACTGTATCTAAAGAGAAATTCTATATATTTGAGGAGTATATTGCTAAGTCTCAAAAGTAAGAATGCACGAAAAATCAAGCATTATTGATGTATGATTTGCTACTTTTATATTTCATATTTTCCTTTACAGTATATTGAGTTGAAAAAAAGAAGAAAAAGTTATGATACAAAATTTTTAAAACGTCTTTCCAAGACTTGGTAATTTACACAAAAATATCTCTTTCAGTATAAATATATTTCAGTTTATTCTTCAGAACTATTATTTAAATACCAGAAATCGAAACGTTTTAACTCATTCATACTTTACAGAAGCTGCGAGCAATGCAATGTGAATATATATATTTTATACCTTTAATATTATTTTAATACTGTTTTTTTTAAAAGCAGGTATGATTCTTCAAACTGATGTTTAAGTTCTAAAATAATTTTCAAACTAAATTGGTCATTATAATCAAAGAATTGAATTATTTCAAATATAATGAACAAATCATTATCTAATTGAAATACAGAACTGCCGAACTTAATTTTTATTTAATATTAGATGCCCTCAGGGTAGAAAAGTGATAATAAATTTTCCTATATTTTATCAGACCGAATTAACTCACTTAATAAAAAGAAATATTTGAGAAATATTAATCAAAGCTAGCAGTCATATTTGAAATAATATTTCATTAATCGCTGTTTGTCATTAAATTTTAAATGGCGTCGTGCACGTTAGCAATAATGACTACATTTCTGTTAATACATAATAAAAATTTTCATTTGCTTTAATTGAAACTGACAGTTACCAAAATGAATTATTTTGTCAAAAAATAATTTAAGGCATGTTCAAGCTGGAATCACTATTTTATAATGCAGATAAATTTAGCTGTGAGATCATAACTCATGATAAAATATGGAAACATATTTTACAAGTGAAGAATTTGTGTATGAAGTAAGAAGAAAAATTATTCTCCCAGTCTGTGTGCCCGCTTAGCTAATTTCGGAAAAACACATAAAGTCTATCTGCCTAAGCGAAAGGATACTTCTATTAAAGCTTTCGAAAGAAAAATAGTTCGATCATAGTATTCATCAGGGAAATCTTGAATACACCCATATAAAATGCCCGTTCTTCGGATTTAGAAACCTGGATCAAATGACAGTTGCTCATCAGTCTTATCCATTCGGCCACTAGTGGAAGTATATTTACCCATGTTTCCTCGGAAAATAAATTTAGAAAGCCTATTGTTTCACAGTAATGTCTGCGAAAATTTATTTTCTAGGAATGCGAATATATTAACATCAGTACTTGTTTAAGGCAAGGATAGTCAGCCTGGTCCCTAGCGCTCACTAGAGGGCGATTTAAGGTTTCACGGGGGGTGGTCATCGAGATTTTTGTCCAATAATGATCAAGGGAGATTGAAACATGCATGGATATGTTGATATATACACACACCTTAAAGTTCAGTTTTCTACTTGACCATTCTCTTATTGCAGTGCTCTCCTGTTTCCGTATATTTATTCGGCTTTGATGTTTGTTAATGAATTTTTTGTCTATTAAAAGTTTAATATTGTAAACTGTAGTATAAATAAATGCATAAATATAACTATATATTTCTTACTAAAATTCCACTGAAAAATTTCTTTGCAGTTACTCTATACTAAGTCAGTGTGAACGGATGGGCGGTATAGAAATTTCACCGTAAAAGTGGATTGTAGGTATAAAAAGGCTGACTACCTCGGCTTTAGGAAAGGCCCACGCATCAGTGTCATTACTCAGAAAAAAAATCTGCAAGTTTCTAAAAACTACTCAAGCAGATGAGTAAGCGAAAATTATTAAAAAAAAATTTCCCCTTTTGAATAATTTTCATTCATATTTAGGTCATGGACATTGTAGAAGCATGCTATCATGTTATATTTTTTACTTGAAATTGGCAGACATGATTAAGATCATTGATTAGACTTAAAGTAAATGCTAGAGGATTTTTTTTTAATATAAAGTAAAATATAAGGAACGAGTTATAAAATAAAGGATTGATTTATGTTATAAAGGTAAGGTATATAAAGGTATGGCCACGCAGTCGAGGGCTATTTGCCTAGGGGCGCCTTTATGGAGGACTTTCTAAGAGAAAATACTCGTATACACAAGGGTAAAACCACGAAAGTGCTCATGCAGTCAGCCCGCTCGCCGGGACTCGAATCGGTGACTGAATTACCAGTGTTCAGCGATTTTACCGCGCGGATTTACCGAATTTACCTTGTTGTAAACATAAAGAACTGTTTTTATTTGTGGTGTGAGAGTCAGAGATGCGTCTCATGAGTTATTTTTATGCTAGAATGTAGAGACTAATTCATGAAATGTCTAAATATGCATTACAATATGCAGCTTACACTTTTATTTCGAGAAAGAGAACTTTGTAATTTAAAAAAATTCAATTAAATTAAAATAAACTTTACATTCCCATTTAACATGCTAGAGGAGTAAATGCATAAATATAGGAGCTTGATTTGTGGAGTTAATTCCTAGGCTCTCTTCAAGGGCAAAAATTATATTAATTGTGTCTTATGCAAGAATTCTTGATAAAGACAAATCACTTTAACTGCTTCCCACTGGAAAATCTTCTCGTGATGCCAGAGACTTCGTGCTGAAAGCTGTAAGGCAATGTTTCAATAAAGAACAGTTTTATATCTCAGTTATTTCAAAATTCAATTATATTTGTTTTATCGGTTATATGCAACGCAATATTCAATAATTTTGTATATTGTATTGTATCTCCTGTAATCAGCGCCTTATTTTTAATTATTTACTATCCTGATAAATTTGATTTTCTGCTCCTTTTTACTTCCTTGCATGAAGTAGAAATATCATTTATTTATATATTTATTTATTGTTACTGTTCGAATGGCAGGCTCTAGTCGTTGTATGTTAAAGCGTTGGCCACTACTGAGACCGGAAACTGTGATTCTCTTTATCATGGAGGCAACTAACAGGAGAGCCACCGTTTCTTTCTGCTGAAAATTCTGAGGAATTCCCGGATAAGATAATGGTGAAAAGCTTATCCGGGAATTGAACCTGGGCCCTTTAGGACGGCAGTCAGTGTTATTAACCACTTTCCCATCTGGGCAACATAAAGAATATTGAAATCACTAAAAATTTCGGGTGTTATATTTCAACGGAAATATCCATATTGAACGTTCCCGAATACATTTAGACGATATTTTGGTCGCTTAGAGTACTACGAGCGAAAAATTTCGGGTGTTATATTTCAACGGAAATATCCATATTGAACGTTCCCGAATACATTTGGACGATATTTTGGTCGCTTAGAGTACTACGAGCGAATGGAGAGTGGAAAATTCCGTGTGCACTTTTAAATAATCCTTCTCCTAAATATTCCGCCTATATGCACGTGAATGCTTATGTATTTTCTCTAAGGATTTACACATTTTTTTTAGGAGCAGCACGGTCTGTACCTCTTGTTTCGTATTTGTCAAGAAAATTGCTAAAATATGGAATTCTTAATTTTGAACACCAACGCAGATAAAACTGCAGTCGCAAAAATAATTATTGATTTCGAAACAAACTTCAACGCATACCTTTTAACGGGAGTTTCATGCTTTTATGACTGATTCTGAAACATGGCAATATCTAATTAATTAGATTAGTTTATGCTATTAGGTTACTTATGCTAAAATGTCTATGTTATATAGGCTGTTCATCCAGTTCTAAAAGGAAAACCAGAAACGTTTAGCACATTTTGGGTCTTAATTACAATCATATGTTTTCAGTTCAACGCAGTCAGTTTGTGAGGGAAACTTAAGACTGTTTTTTTTCTAAACATTGATTATTCCATATGCATGCAAACACATTTATGTTTACTGCAGCAAAATCTTTGTTATCTTAGGAAACCAGCGGTGCTTGGAATAGTTATTTTAAAAGACGAATGTTGAACAAATAAAGACGCAATCCTCGACATCGGACGAATATGAGTTTAATTTTTCTGTTTTGGTTTTTGATTCAGTTTTATAAAATCATATATTAGCAAATGTTTGTAGCACACAACGTCATACTCTTCTTGAATCTCTAATTACAATCCAATTAAATGCTAGTACAATATACATTATTTTGTAGTTCGTAGTCTTTCGGGTAAAACCTGACAATAAAAACTGGTTTCTTTACAAATTGTCAAGTCTAAAGAAAAGTGCTGCAGAAAAATAAACTAGAAGTGACTTTTTATTTTTGCAGCTTTAAAAATGGCGACATTTGTATTGGTATAAGTCTAATACTAATAAAAAAAGTAAGGAAAACATGTTAAAAAATAAATACGGATTCAAAAGGGAAAAAAAGCATTTTCCAGGGACAAATTGATTTTTGCTACCCATAACTTCATGTGTTAAGGAAACCTCATTTTTAATCTTCGCATAAAAGAAAGCCGTTAATATTTTTACTTGAATGCATATTTTCTATTTTTAAGAAGCAACTCTGTTACGATTGTTCTTCATTAAAACATTCAGAATAATTAATTACCGGTTCCGAAGCATTAATTATCGAATTACATGAAAATTAGTCACATGATAGTTTTAAATTCAGTCGATAAATGTAAGCAGAGACGTAAAAGATAAAATGAGAGCGCTATGCTCTCAAATAAAATTGGGAAAGCTGGAAGCTACCAGGAAGAACATAAAATGTAACAACTTAAGTATTACTCTACGCAACGCCACTTAATAATTTCTTAATTGTATTGTTTTTAAGTGCTTTTTGCAGTCATTAGACTTTCAGAATGTTTCCGTTTACTTCCGCTTTTTAATTGTCTCTCTCGCAGACTTCTTATTTACGCATTAAATGAAATAAAAACAAATATCTCTAAGCTGTAGTAAACTATTGCGTCATTAGGGATAGAATTTTTTTGTATTCTGCTGGATACTTTTCTTTTTGTTCTGAAGCTAGTTCGAAATTTTTTACTCTTGTTTCCTTGGAAAACGGCAATTAAAAGGGCGTTTTTTATACGATGGAAAACAGAAAAGAAGAGCATACCGGGGAACTCTAAATTACATGTTTAAAGAAAGAATTACATCATTTGGTCTTTTCTGACGTGGTTTTACGAGATACAGTACCAATATTTATTTTAATATCACTTTAATTCAAGCAAATTGGTAAAAATATGATTGGTGTAAAGAATACCAATGTAGTTTCTAGTGTATGTCGAAATACGAGACTAGAATTTGTTGTCAATAAAAATTGCTAGGGGATTTTGTGTAAATTAAACATCTCTTTTATTCTAAAAATGACATTAAAGGTTTCTATTTTCCAGCGTTAAGGAATTAACTATTTAAACTATGATTAAACAGATTAACTGAATTAAACAATGACATTAAGTACAGTAAAACTCCCTTAAGATAAAGTGACCACACGTCCCGATTTTGGATTTTTGGTCCCGTCGATTTTAAAAAATGTTCCGTTTTTTTGAAACAATCTGCATTTCCTATTTTAAATGTACTGTAAAAATACATTACCTATTATTTATTAATTATTATAGTGAATATAAAGAAATTAAAAAACAACATAAAATGCATGCAAAGTAAACTATTAGGCCATGTAAAGAGTTAGATTTACCCGGTGGTGTTCGATCATTGTCGTTACGTCTCGTCAAGGAATATGTATTGTTAACGGAGGAACAGCTAGCATTAGCTGAAGGTATATTTATTTCCACACCATAAACTACAATCAAAGTTTCAGATCAATTGATTGTACGTTGCAAATGATCAAGATATTGTACGAGAAAAAAATTGCAAGTGCAAGGACATAAATCGAAGCAATTATTTGTAATGTTTTTGAACCATATTCGTTTTCACAATTGCAGAAAGAATATGATTTAGATGCACATTTATGTCCACATATTATGATGCTTCCAACCACAAAGATTTAAAATTATTTCCCACAATTGTTAGAATTTTTGATCCAGAAACAGGAATTAAAATTAGAACATTAGATTTTGTTTCATTGCCGGGCGAAACTTTTTTTTCCCAATGGCAGATTGTGAACAGTTACAGTTTTGTAACAGAGTCCATTAATCTATACTAAGGCCAGACGTGGTGGTCTCTTTATTATGGAGGCGTCTAATATGTGGGCCACTATTGCCTCCTATGAAAGGATGGACAGTTACAACCGTGCCTTATCTGAGATTCGAACCCTGGCCCTTCGGTATCGCAGTCAGGCTCTCCTAACCACTATACCGTCTGGGCGGCTACCGGGTGAAACTTCATAAATAATTTTTGATTCAATAAGTACTATATTAAAAAATACTTTTTTAATTAAAAAAGAATAATTTGAACAGTAAAATTATTGCCTATTCTGAGGCAATAATTTTATTGTTGACACTGACGCAAATTTTGGTGAAGTTAGAAGAGGCATCAATAACGCTTTTACGAAACTTAACGAACATTTGAACCATTCAAAAACATGCACCTTTTTTCCGAACATTTGAACCAAAAAATTATTCGAGTAGGTTGTGCAGCGCGCATTCCACACAATACTATTCAGCTAGCATCTGACTTACTTCCAGTGGATGTTGAAAATATTATTTCAAAACTTTACTCGTATTTTATATATATATATATATATAATGTGCGTGTTGAAAGTTTGAAGGATTTTTGTGAAAGCGCAGAAATCGAATATAAAAGAATTATTGGTTACAACAAAACACAATGGCGGGCTCTTTTACCAGCTATAGAAAATATTTTAAAAGTATACGAACCATTAAAATCATACTTTTTATCACAAGATAAATGTCGAAGAATATTGCAGCTGTTTTTTGAAAATGACACATCAAAGGTTTGTCTTCAGTTATCCACAACGAAGCTACATTATTTCACAGTGCTGTGAAAATTATTGAAGGGAACAAAATTTCAATTACGGAGGTGTCAAATGAAATCAATAATTTAGAAACAAAATTGCGAGAAAGAATTGCTAACGATTACGTTCCTTTAGTTACTCAAAAGGACATCACTAGGTTGGAAGAACAAGGTGCCATATTAAACGACCTGATTTTCTGAAAGAAGTCAGAAATTCTTTTAATACCTGCTTGGAATATCTTGAAGAACGGACAGTTCAGTTCGAGGATATTAAAAACTTTCATTGGGTGACATTTAAAATGGAGATTTTATGGGAATATGTGGAAAAATCTTTTTAATATATTAGTAACTATTTTCCGAAAAATAATATTTGCGAAAATGATCTTTTTGATGAGGTGTCGATGGTAAAAAGATACGTTACTAATGAAAAAATTAAATGTTGGTTGTCTGCAAATGTGGAAACAGATGAAAAATGGACGGAGTTTTTCCTTCATTTTAAACAGAATAATATTCCTTATGAAAATATTTTGAAAATTGTAGAACACATTCTCTCTCTTCCAGGAACAAAAGTAGCAACAGAAGGTGTTTTCTCTAGTATCAATAAAATATGGACAATTGAAAAACACGCAGTTGAACATTAAAACTTTAAAATCTGTATTAAGCCTAAAATATAATTTGAACAATTCTCGTGAGAAATTTCACGACATTTTATTAAATGATCCAAATCTATTGCAAAGTATTCACTCCGATTAAAAGTATAACCGTGAAAGAAAAACATAATTTTTTAAACAAAATATTAAATTAATTAAAAAACATAATATTCAAATTATTGTTCTTTACAAATATTTTTATAGTTACTAATAGCTTGCAATAAATATATTTTTGTATATTTACAGACCAAAGTATATGAATGTATACAATAAAATATATTTTTTTGAATTATTGGTCTGCTTTCATAACTAAATTACAATTTTTAAATTAATAAAACAAGAATTTCAAAATTTCAAAATTGATAGAATTGACTAAGCGGAAAATTGATGATTCACAGGTGAGGAATACAGGACAATATACTATCGCTAAGAATATTGAAAGAAAATTAAAATTGTTTATAGAAAATATAATGAAAGTTATTTATCATTAGGGTTTACATGGAATGGAGATAAAATGGAGCTCAACCTCAATGTGTTGTTTGCGATGAATTACTATCCAATCAATTTATGAAACCATCGTTTCTTAAAAGACATCTTATTATTTTAAAAGATAAATCTGAAGACTATTTTAAGAGGAAATTACGGAGTTCCAAAATAGTGAACGAGTAGTGAAAGGTTTTGTCACTTCAAGTGAAAAATGCTTGGGGAGCTAGTTATCTAATAATTAATAATAAACATAGAATTGTCAAGAATTTTCAAGATTGGGTAGGCTCACATTATTGAAGAAAACCTTACATTACCAACAGCTGAAGATAACGTTTTAACATTATTCAAGGAAAAAGTACTGATAAACTTAATAAATAAATGTATAGGGACGAGAATTTTGGTTTTTTTTTTTTTTTTTTTTTTTTTTTTTTTTTTTTTTGTGGATACCAAATTTCTATCATTATTAAAGTGATAGGAATTTAACTTTCAGAAAATTGTGTCGTTACATAAACAAGTTTCGTCTTGCAGTGAAATCATTTACGTTGTGTGCCTCACATCCATAAAAGCATAATCTCAAATGTAAAAATAAATCTGTGACGAACAAAGTGATAGTTATTTAAGTGTCAATTCTGAGATGAATATATTGCGAAAACAAATCTGTTAATTTTTCTTCATCGACGAAAGCAAAGATTCATCTTATACTGAAGCCCCGGAATCGTTGACATTGAGCCTGATGAGGCAGTGAAGTATCTGTCGTTGTGCATTATCTTACTGTCCTGGCAGTGATAGAATAAGCCCATGAAATGCATCGTGACAAAGACAGCAAGATTGTGTCTGTCGTTCTCAAGCATCTTGCATCAGGCATGAATCTCAAGCATCTTGCATCATGTTCTTGAGCATCATGCAAGGAACAATACGACTACGTTCATTTTCGCACCCAGTTTTTGAAGGAGAACGCCCCGGGAGATGGTTCCGAGAGTCTGTCTTTCCCTAGCACAAACCTCTAGGGAGGACTTCCAGCTCGATGCATATTTAGAGTGCCCCCGCGGTGCCCCGCGGTGCATAGACACTATACATTCACAAGCATCCATGCCTTCCCGGCAGTCAAACCTAGGTCTTTCGGTATCGCATTAGGCTTCCCGAATCACTATACAGTTTGGGCGACGTAAGTATCAGTTGTGGTTAAAATTCATGGATCCTTGCTTGCAAATAAAATAGGACAATCCGTATCAAAACTGCAAAATTACGTGAAGATGTATTTATCATATTTAATCTAGGTGATGAAATCTTAGTTCTAGAGATATTCATTTAATAAATCCTTTGTGTACCTTGTGTTTTCAGACCGATATTAAGGTATACTTATCACTAACAAAATAACACTTCTTATGCTAACAAAATAAACCACAGCTCATGATGATGCAACTGAAGTAACAGTGAAATTTAAATTAACCGTAGAATACTAATGAAGGACTGCACAATTTCAATGTACTGTAAGAAGGCTCAGTAACTCTACCGACGTATGAAATTCAAGTGTCCGCAGCGATAACGTAAGTCCGAGTAATACAAATTATCACAGATGGAAGGAACTAAACGTAGCGTGCCCGCGCAAGCCAGGAACACGCTCTGTTTTACAATCGAAAAAAAAAAAAAAAAAACCTCAGTTTAAATACGCATAATATCTAACCTGAGTTACTTTCTGACGCGGAAAAGGAAAAAAGTTATTATAAAGGCTTAATTTAAATAATAACTTTATAGGGTATCACAATTATTTTAAAGGTGTTTATTTTTTTTTAAAGATGAATACTACCTTCTGTTACAAATAACCAAAATTACCTATAACATCATAATACGATTTCATATTTTGGTAAACATTAGGCAACAAGTGTGTAAATACTTTAAAAATTGCTGCCCTACCTTTTTGAAACGGTCTTTTGAATACAATAATCATTCATTTCTATTCAGAAATTATGCATCAGGTTTAGCCATGTATATTGAGCGAAAGATGAAAATATACATTAAAGAAGAAATAATTCACTTTCTGAATAATAATATAAATAGTAAAAGTATTCGTCTTTAGCCATTTTATAATAAAGGTAGTTGTTAATAAATGCTAATATCCCTTGATAATGCATATGAAACCGCACTATATTAGCTAATAAATATTGATAATACATTAGTGATTACCTCCGGCAAGATGTCTGAAATCCGTAATTTATGAAACCCCGAGATAGATGAAGGGTGGCATTTTAACTAGAATAATAATGTGTGCATTTTGATGAAAAATAATGCGTAATACGGGAGCATTAATTCAACAGAAATAAATGAGTATTCCGTTAATGAATATTAAATTACAATAAAAACATGTTATGCATAAATATTGCCCACTTATGAATAAAAATTGATTTAGAAGCAATTGTGAGTGAAAACTGAATACCCAATAATTTATAAGTATGTACATTATTTCAGGTTGACATAAAAGATATTTGAGCATTTTATCTATTATTGAAAAAGGACAAGTTACTAATTTAACGGTAGTTATTTACTCGCTTAAAGAAGCAATTACAATGTTAAATAACTAAGTAAAATTTAGCTCTAGAAAGCTTTCTAAAATTAGCTTTAGAAATTTTCATTAAAATTATTAAATAAAAGAATCTGCAAGTTTCAGATTTTATATTTAACGTTCTCTGTATTACCTTAATTTATTAAATATCATGTTCTTCGCAATTAAACCATAAACTCCAAGTCAACAGCCATATCACAAAATAATTTGAAAAGAGCATATCTTTAGAATATTTCCGATACACAGTCTCGCCCGCTGCATATAACAATGTTCTTTTTTTCCGCACACTGTTGCCATTGCTAGCTTTGAAATCGTTGAGATACTTAACAAAAAATTAGTTACAGTTTTACAAAATATGAAACAGATAATAAAACAAACTATAAACTGGGCTTCAAGATGCCCATATTCAAGTGGAGGAGAACGTTATTCAAAATTTGTTGTCTCTAGTTACCGTCGTTTTTTCACAGTGCAAGAAACATTCATACATTCATGCAGATTATTCATTATTTCATTTCTTTAAATATAATGATGTGCTCTAATATTTGGTCGCAACAATTTGAAAAACAAAACGCTGTTTATAGTGAACCAGCACAAAATGCCTACACGGAATTAATAGCCTTTCTGGGCAAATTGCCCTTTTAGGCGGAAAATTACAAAGTTCCAGCGTATCTTTTTCATCTTCTTAGTTTTAATCTATAATATCCCTTAGTAGTCATATCGTTCTTAGAAATTTCCTTGCATATGCCAAAATTTAACTGTATCTAAAAGCAATACAATTTATTTAACCCTCTGACCGGTCCGACTACCATGAGAAAGAATTATTTTCCTGATTTTAAAGTCAAAAGGCCTCTGGTATATTATACCTGGATTTATGCATTTTGTATATATCCCCTTAATTTCTTGGAAATATTTTCTTATGCACATATATATACGGTCTTATAGACATCACAAAAAGTAAGCTAGGCCGTGTACGGGCTTTCCGGTCAAAAGCTGTTTATAAACAAAAGTATGTTATGGGCTAGTAAATCTTCAAAGAATATTATTGAATGTCATTTAAGAGGAAAATCTAAACCCAAATTATTCTGATTTATTTATTAACCGAATTCATGAAAAATGGAAAATAACATCAAGCATCCCAAGACTTGAAGTAAAATATCTCGGCTAATTTCCGTTGTAAGGAATCAAACTTTTCTTTTTTCTTATTTATAATGAATATAGAATTAACCTAAATATAAAAATTTAAATTTCATAATTTTTAATAAAAGCCGTTAAAACTTTTCAGAACATGGTGTGTGTGCGTTAAAAAGAAATAGTTAGAAATTTTCTTAAAGTTTATCCTATCTGAGGAAACTTATTCTATCTGTGAAGACTTTTTTAAAATTATCCTCTCTGAGGAAGGTATTTTTAGGATTATGCTATTTGAGGAACATAAAGATTATTCTATTTGAGAAACACAAAGATTATTCTATCTAAGGAAGATTACTTTACTCCGTACTTGAGAATATTGAGTAAAAGTATCTCATGTTAATTGGAAGTGAAAAAATTAAAGCCAGATAAGGAAATTTCTTTTAAAGATCAGTTAGAGTTAGAAAAATGTATAAATTAGAGTAACAAATAAAAATAAAAACTATTAATCACTTATGTTTCATGTTTAAAACAGAACTTTCATTGGGTTGGTCTTTGAAACATTAGACCTGGACGATTAATGAGAACGATTATTATTCGGCATATATATATATGTTTGTGTGTGTGTGTGAGTGTAATTAAAAGTATTCATGCTGTAGAAAACTTGATTGCATAGATACGTAGAATGTTGAATCCCTAACGAACAGCAAGGTTTTTGATTGCGCAGACTATTGATCCATAATGAATAGGAAACTGGCAGCCAAGGCAGATTAAATATTCCTTTTTATTCCAGTAAACGCTGCAGCCATAAACAACTTGACACACTGCTCGTTCCTATTTCGAAAATGTTTACTTTCTTGATAGATTTGCAATAAGAAGAGAGCAGCAGGCAGCAATCCAGCTAGGCCGAAGTGTAGAACAATGGTGGCTTGTGTTCAGCATATAATCTTCAATTTAGAATGAGTTAGATTCAATTTTCAGTGCATTTGATTGGATAATTAAATCTGCTGTCATATTATTACTGGCTCTTTGAGTGTTAGTTCCATTTATTGTTGTGTAAGAATCATATGACATGAATTAGCCTTGAAATGACGCAAGGCAGAAAGATATTGCTATTTTTAGAATAGAGAAGGGAAATTGATTTAAGCATTAAGAGGCTATTGATATATATATATATACATGATAAAAACTACACAAATTGCGAATATAAATTATAATTTAAATTATCAATAGCCTCTTAATACTTAAATCAATTTCCCTTCTCTATTCTAAAAATAGCAATATATATATATATATACGCACTCATACGTATAGATAAATCGATAGCTAAAAAATTAAATCCAGAAAGAGTAAACATTTGGCTAAATTAGACTATACTTCTACACAGATATCATTTTTAAATCAAAATCTCTAAATACTACATTTCACATTACAAATATAATATATCTAAGACAAGGTAAAACATTGTAATAGGGATTTAAAACATTCAGGATCATTTCTTCATTCCCCATATTGAGTAGATACATTAAAGTATTCATAAGTTATCCTATACTTTTAAAGTTGTCACGTTATCTGTAATGGTGGTAGAGCACGGCTATTAAGTACACTTTTAACAGACTCCGTTACTCAGACATACTCTGACGTGAATGATCCCAAATTTTAGCCTCTTACCCATGATCCTAGCGTGTCAAAAGGTAGCACAGAATGGCTGGACATCGAGCCAGTTTGCAAGTAATTCTAGTATCTCCCTACAAAGAGGAAGCTCTTCAATAAGGCATATTCGCTCGTTTTCTAACTAGCTCCTTTAATGTCCTTGATTTATGGCCCTCAGATGGGGTTAGAGGGAGCGGAAAAAGCGTTTGGAGAAGCGGTAGAGAAGATTTCGATGGTAAAAGTGGCAACACCAGGAAGCTAATGTTTGTCGTTACATTTTTTTAGAGTGCCATTCCTGCCTTTCTTTCAGAGTGCATCTGAGTCTTGTGTGTTGACAAAATTTTCAAATGTGCTCTCATGGGTAACATTTTATGAAAATAGGCAGTTTTTTCTCCCAACAAAGTGTAAAAATGTATTTGATAAATTATAGGTTTTTCTTAGTTCAGCTATGTGCGGATGTTTCTTATCTAAGGGAAAATTACACGATAAATAATAATATGCAGCAAATTTTTTCCTTTAAATCCATTGCGCTTGATTTTCGGTGTTATTTCTATTTATAAAAACTAGCAGATACTGTGTGAAAGCTCGGTAGAAACGCTCAAAATCAAAATGAGATCAAAACTTACCGATTAAGAAAACTTTCATATTGTAAAAATTATTTCCTTTTTCAGAATAAATTGTAAATTTTAAGACGGGTAATTTATTATACAGGAAGAAATTTTTATATTTCTTTATTAAATTAATATTAAATTCTCATTTTCAAATTTCAAAGATTTTAATCGATACATTTTTGACACATCCTCTTGCATTTGTTAATTAACTGGATGTTTAACGCAAACCCGCAGCCAATTGGACATCGGCTGACCAATGGCTATCGACCCAGTTTACTATCTTTACGAACGGACTGGTTTCGTGTGTTTTCTTTTATAGTGTGATGATGTGCGACGTGAATATGTGCCAGTTTTAATTTAGACCGCGCTCCAGGACTGCATTTCTTCCCTTAGGCAGATAGCCGCAGTGCGTTATACCGTATTCGAGCAATTCAGCATTCTAAAATTAGTAAATGTTTTATACGGTTATATTATAATTGTAACACGTAATGATTATTATCTATACTAAGTAACACATTTCGGAACGCATCCGTTAGTCCCCACGTTTTTTCGATAGCTGCAAGCCTTTGCTCTACAGAAGAGAAAATCTGGGAGATATTGATCATTATCAAATAAATAGGATGGAAGGGAGATGTAGTATAATTCACGTTTGTCAGTGTTTAGAACATCGCCCCTCTTTCCTAATGCCTGCTATTAATTTGGAAAAAATAGCTATTCTTATTACTCAAAACTGAAATCGAAAAAAGCACCGTAAATTAAAACGATTAATCTAAATTTATCATGTTTTGTTCCTAAACTTAATGTAGTTACATTACACATACAGCTGTGCGTATAACTTTCTCCAAAATGGAGCTCGGCTTTCTTCAGTAAGATTTCATAGTTACACTGTAAGAAATTACGGTTCATAAAACTCCTAACAAAAATAGCTTTTCCTAAAGCATAACGCAAAAATTACTGCCCATTTTCAAAGTCTTTGAAAGGTTAATTTCATAAAGTTCAGACAGTCTAAAATATTCTCATCACCGAACTAAATACTATGACTTGTCATAAACTACAATACTGACATGAATATTATCGCAGTTTTTAAATTTCTTCCGAGAAATTCATTCGTTTGTATTATATGAAGGTTATAAATCTCTGTTAAAGCAATTAAACCTAATAATGTCTAAATTTCTCAATGTTCATGATGTTTTTACTTTCAATTTGAACAACATACAACTGTATAAATTACATTTCTGTAGTAATATACGTAGAATGCATCTATAAAGTTTTAAAACGATATCTTTAAAAATTCTCAGCGAAGATGCTTTTTGAGAACAATCTGCACTGACTGTCTACATAACGTGCTTTCTGTTAAATATCATCTGATAAAGAAAAGATTAAATGGAATTTTCAACTTGATTTTGGACAATCAGTATTTGCTGCTGTGAATTCAAAAACTTGATCCCAGACAAACAATTTGTCTTTCCTAAATGCAACTAATTTCAAGCAGTTTATTTCAAAGAAATGGAAACACAATAATAAAACTCTACAACGAAATAAGTAGTAGACAACATTTCGATCATGTATACACATGTTATTTACTACTTAATACTAGATACTTAAAAAAGTCAGTATACGGAATATAAATTACAGAATTTAATCAGTAAGTTAGTTCTGTATATACGGAACTAATTAAATTGTGTTTTTTTTTTTTTTCCCAAATACTTCTCTGCAAAACATGGACATACTTAAAGTTTTTTTCCCAGTCTTTTGCATTGAATGATAATGTTAGGGTTCTTTATAACTTTATTATCATTTCTAAAGTAGAAATTTAAATTTCAGATTATGTAAACTGTTTAAAGTAAACAACTTCAATCACTTTCTGGTAAAATATGCATTATTCATGAAAGAGATCTTAACCGTTTTGTCAGCAATCTTAGCATAGCGATTCATTCATGTGTTCTCAAACACAAACATTTTGCATGGAAAACATGGAACATTTAACAAACATCAACATTTTTAAGTTGTACGACTTAACAGAAAATCCCACTGGAGGGAAAATATAAAAATTTAACTCTCCCATTACACAAATTTTATAAATTGAGCTTACCTCTCTGTGTCAAACTTTCTGGTGTAGCTAAAGTACTTGCTCTTAAAATCTTTGGTTCACTTCTCCCTTTAGAATTAAAAGCATATATAGCTATCACAAAACTAGTGCCGGGCGTCAGATCATAAACATTGAAAATTGGTGTAGGATTGGTCATATTGTTTAACATTATCACATGTTCAGAGTCATAAGTTTCTAACATGAAACTTTGCTGGAGTCCGCCATCATAAGCCTCTTGACATCGGACCATAAGCGATTCTTCTGTATGATTACTGGCACTGCAATTCTGAACAGCATCTGGAGGACCTGCATTTAAAAATATAATACATTAGTCAGGTAAACATCACACCCATAGAAATAAAAAAAAAAACGATCTATCAAACAATTTTTGCAGTATTTTGTTGACACATGCCTCTTTAAATTTCTGCCGAGAATGTGAAAATTACATTAAAAATTTGAAATAATATCAAATATACAATTTTAAATCTCCTCGTATTCCTTTAAAATAATGTGCATGCTTGATATTATTTTTGATAAATACAGCTTTCGATTTAATGAAACCACAAAAACTGCAGGAAAAATTCAGAAAGAGAAATAATATCGAAAGACTATAAATTCTTCACAACCAACCGCTAAACCGTAAAAATATGCAGTTTCTAAATCAGAAGGTGGTAAAAATTCAAATACACTGAACAGCATGATCATTTTATGTTACATTACAATGGCATAACGCTAATATAATTCTACTTAAAAGTTTCAATGTACAGTAAGACCCCGCTTAACGCGGGGGATACGTTCCATCGAAGTAGAGCGTAATGCGAAACAGCGCTAAGCGAGGCTATCTTAACATGTAAATAATGGGGTTAGGGGATGACGGATAAAAAATGGTTAGGCATTAAATTTAATAATGTTTTTTTTAATAAAAATAAAATCAAACATTTATTTCTTACAAAAATAAAAACAATATAAACGCATATACTTTTAAAAAAAATTAAATAAGAAGGCATTATGATAGATTGGCTTAATGGCATATTGCGTTCAATTTCGTCGTCAATCCATATAGACAGTCGTTTTTCCATTTCCTCTATAATGTTATTTCTAGAACGGGTAATTCTAGTTGCAGAGCTTGACGTAGTTGCAGTTGCCGATGACAGTATTTTTTCTTTATTCTTAAGAATTGTCCTTATTGTTGAAGTTGCCAAAATCAATGCACCACTAATTTGAGATCGACGTTCACCAGAATCTAATCTTCTAATCACTTGCATTTGAGTTTCCAGTGAAATCCTTTTTCTGGTTGCTTTCTTTTCTTGTTTTTTATTATCACCCATGATAAAAACTAAAGATCATAATATTTGTCACTGTATTAATCATTATAGTATTATACAAATTTAAACTTACAATAATGTCAACAAATGTTTCAAATGATAAAAATGCGTCCACAAAGCAAGAAACACAACTACACTGTTTCGGATATGTTATTTGGAAACCTAGCGCTGCGCACAATTTCGGAGAATCCCCGGGTTGAAATAAAAGAGCGCTAAACCGAAACAACGGTAAACGAAACAGCGTTAAGCGGGGTCTTACTGTACTACGGAAATGTTTTCTTCGTTTGTCTAATGATTTAAGTTGATAAAGAACATTTTGCAGTATTTTACTTCGAACCTGTGTTTCAGCTATCGTGAAGAATCCGCTTTGTAATGTAAAGTAGTTAGTAGCAGAACACCCTTAAATTTAAGATCCTAAAACTATAATTTATACATATAACAATTCTCACTATGAAAACCTATGATAAATATTAAAATTCAAAGTTTATATTTACATTAAAAGATACTCATAGAAATATGTCTTTACGGAAATGAAACGTAATTTATTTAGGAATCAGAGTTTAATTTTTTTTTTGAATCTCTTTTAACAGCCTAATTCCAATTTTGTCTAAATAACGTGTTCCGTTTACTTCTATTACACTCTTGCATTGTTCAAAATCCTTCGATTTAGTCTACTTTTGTCAGGGATAGAAATATTTGCCTAGACGCGTTTAACAAGATAAGCAACATTGATTTACATTGTTTTTTACTTCCTTGTTTGAAGTAAAAGAACTATTGTAATAGGGAAAATTTCGGGTTTCTTATTTCAACGAAAATATCCATTTCGACCGCTATCGAAACCATTTGAAAGATTTTTTTGCGTGACATCTGTACCTACGGATAGAATGAATGACCGTTTTTCCCAAAACGTATTGTAAAATGGATTTTAAATGGATTCAGAAGAGATTTTTTTTCATACGTATGTAAGTACTATAAGGTTATTCTCCCGCTTTCCTAGCGGCGTTCGTCGTGTAGTGGTTCTGCATATTCCAGAGGTCCATGCTTCGATTCCCGGCGAAGGCGTTTGCTCATTTTTCATCTCTCTTGCTTCTAAAATAACCTAATGTCTCTACAGAAGCACCCGAACTAAAAGGGTTGTGGATGAGGATTTTCCACACACAGGATTTGACGATTGGGTCCCCTAAAATACCCAGTCGTCCTTTAAAAAGAGGAGTATTTAAGGTATTTGTCCCGCTTTCTTAGCGTGTCTTCGTGGTATAGGGTATAGTGGTTCTGTACGCTGGGCCGGTATTCCAGAGGTTCGTGCTTCGATTCCCGGCGAAGGCGGTTGCTAATTTTTCATCTTGATTGCTTCCAAGAATATATCTAATGTCTCTACAATACGTACTCCAGAATCTCGCATAACTCCAGAATGAATAGCCGTAGAGAGTGAAAGTTTTGTATATGGAACTGCTATAACATAATATAATTATGTACCTCCTTTCTTGTTTAAATCGGCTGCACCAATCGTATATCACCATATATATATATTCCCACTTTGTTACCTGGCTTGTTGAGCCTAGTATGTTATTATTATACGCTTGTAAATTGTGCATTTTCCCTTAAAATATGATTGCATTGTGGGGTTGTTAGGATCCGGTTAAGGCGTCTGGATGTTTGTTCTAGTGTTCATTCAAAATTTCCTTTTGTGTTATTTAGATTCAGACTATTTTGCGTTCTGGCATCGAGATCAGACCGAGGTCGGAAGTCACAGAAAATTATTAAGATAAGAATAACATATTAGCTGAAATAAACCAAATTTATAAAGGTGTTAAAGATGGGAAAGTAAAGTTTTTATGATTTTTTTAAAGTTTTATTTCTTTTTGTTAGCCCAAAAGGGCTATTAGTTTCGAAACACGATTTTGCGTTAATTCACTTTAAATCTCGTCTGCTGTAAATGCCTTGTTTCATTTTTCATTCGGGGTTTTTGCCATTCGAAAACGTTCAAGATTGATATCTTTAAATTTAATGTGTTTTTTATGGATTACTCTATTTAAAAGTAATATATGCTGTTTCTAAAAAAATATTATTATTACTATTATTATTTTTAATATGCTTGATTTAAATGCATTTAGTTCATGATATGTCTAATTAGAAACATTAAATAGTTTTATAAAATTATGTTATATATTTTTCCCGTATTAGCTTAAATATATATGTATTTATATAGTATTCTAGAATATGCTTTCTGTTCCACCCGAAACGTTTCTATTGATAGCCTCTACTGATAAATTTTAAAACTGCCTAGAGCTTTTCGATCGATCTTCAAAACAAGAACCCTTTTGCATTTATTTTTCACTTTTGGAGAAAATTAATCAGAAGATATACGGAAGAAATGTCACAATATTAAAAAAATAAATTCTAAAATGTTTAACGTTTTCAAAGCGAAGAAAATTATATTCCCGACATACGCTCTCGCAATAAACATGTGCTTGTTTTGTATTTAATAAAAATGAAACTTTGAATTTTTCGTTTAAGTTGACTTAAAAAATGGAAATTAGTAGAAAGTGAGCGACACTCGAGAAGACGGTGTTCCATAGCAAGTATCCAATTACGATGCCTCTTTCAAAGTGAATATGTAATTCCCATCAAATCAATGAAATAACTTTGTTCCGTATTGCTAACCGGAAGGTATCGCGACACTATCAACTCAAAACCGATTATGAACGTCACTCGCCTGTAAAAATTTTCATTGAGCATTGTTAACATGCATTTCCGCAAAAATTAAGACCTCACAAAAACCTGAGAAAGATTCAGTTTATAATGAATCAATTGCGATCTTCTTTAATTCCAATTGATTCAATTTACATGTTCCATTAATCCACCTAATTATGGTAAGATATAGTTGAAGTTTTATATCAATCTAAAATAAATTTATGTGCATTCTAAAATATGCATTATATATACATATTTGAAGAAAGGTTAAAACTATGTTTGCAAGCTAATTTAAAGTTTGTGTTTATATGTTTTTAAATTTAATTCATTCTAATTGTAATAATTTTTACTGTTACGAATAATTTGAATGTTCAGCGTAGTTTCTAAACTTTTAAGAAGAAAACTAAGATTTAAAATTTACATTTGCGTTAAAGAGACAGTTATTGCAAATAATTATTCACAATTATTTCCTTTTATTTAAAAAATGTAAGATTAAAATTTGAATCTGAACAGCAGCATTCCTTTAATTAGCAGAAATTCTTTAAAATGATATTTAAATTTAGATAAGCGTAAAAGGACATATATCCAGGAAAAAGGCTCGGCGTCGTATCATTAAATGAAACTTCATTAAAATAATATTGTTTATTACAAGTGGCCAGTCAACCTCTAAATAAGGGTATTTTCTCTTTTAAATTTTATTATTATTTCAAAGATGAAACAAAACTTTTTATTTAAACTCCCCGACCCTCCTAATCACCTCAAAATACTATCTTCATATCCAAATAAATGTAAATAAACTTAATACTGTAACATATTCGTTACAAGTCTCGTTTACCTCTGCCTCATTAAATGTCTTTTAAGGAGATTCTGGTGGGCTCATTATTTTTCGTGGTATTATACCTCAAGGAAAAGGAATATATTCATAGTAATCGGAGACTGGTTCATTTCTATTACAGCAAGATTAGAAAAAGCATGCATTACAAGCATCACCCACCTTTCTTGAATGGTTTCGAATATGAATACCTGTATTCGATGAGCAATTGTTTCTTAATTTCTTTCCGCATGGTTCGTGAATATAAAAATAAATGTCGTTCATCAGCTTGGTTGAGCATGCAAGTTTGGAGATTCCTGGTATTTAATGGCATATTGGTCTGCAGTCTGTCGAATAATTGGTGAATACCCATAGATTTGTCGAAAGCAATCGCGGGGGGAATTTCATAGAATATATACATGTCTTTGATTCCTATCTTTCTCAAGATATTATGTGGTTAATGAATGGTATCCGTTAAAGAATAAATGAAATGATTTATTCTTCGAAGCAATAAGGCAAATCTCTAATATTAGTTTACTAATTTTATGTATTTGGAATACGCATATGAATAAACCTGGTATCATATTCTTCCAATAAATGTTAATTATTCTAACACTATATAAAAAATCTGATGTGTACACCACATGACTTCCTTGTACGGAATATTAAATTATACGCATTTTTTCTTGCATTTTATTTAAACTTATTAGATTGAATTAAACCTATTTCGCTGACAGCGCATAAACCACAATAGAATAAATGCATTCTTTAAAATTCTCTGGAGTTAGGTTTACTTAACAGTATTATATTTCGTTCATATTAAAACTCTGAATGCACAAAATTTATATCATTTAAAGAATTATCTAATCGTTGCCACATGTTATATTCAAATACTATAATAAAGCTAGAACTATGTATAAAAGAAATTAAGCAAACAAAACAAAAAAGAAACAGTTTTTACAGACGATTGAGTATTTCTCATTCAATTAAATCAGTTCTCACTTCGCGACAAGGCAAAAATACATAAAAACTCAAAATATCTGTATTAAAAATTACGAAGTAAATCTTAAACGCTTATTTCCTCGAAAAAATTCAAGAAAGGATTAAGCATGATTTAATTGGCAATAATAAATGAATGCGGTATCTTTGTTGTTGCGAAGCTAAGTTTCGCTAGATTGGCAACAAATCCACTAGTCTCCTGTTTCAAATGTAAACATCAATGGCCGCCATCAAATTAGGCTTAGCGGCCCTTAGACAATTTTAAAATTGTTGATAATTCTAAAACTATTGCATACATATTTACTAAAGGCATAAAACCCTTAACCGGAAGATAAAAACAACATGATTCAATCATTTTTAAAGCAAAAAATGTACAATTTACAAACATATAAGAGTAAAGAAACTGAGATTACTGAGCCGGGTAACAGAGTGGATATATTTATAAATATTTTTATATACGTTTGTCGCGGCCGATTTAAACCAAAATACGAGGTGCACATCTACATGTTATAGTAGTCTTATATACAAAATTTCAACGTTCTGAGGCTACTCGTTTTTGCGTTATGCGAGATACGTACGTACGCACGTACGTACATACGTTCGTACAGACGCCACAAAAATTCTCTTCAGAATTCATTTTAAAGCAGTTTTTTAGTTTTTTTGGAGGAAAAGAGTCTTTTATTCTGTCCTTACGTACAGATATCACGCAAAAACATCGTTAAATTGCATTCGAAAGCGGTCAAAGTGGATATTTTCGATGAAATATGCTGCCTGAAGCTTTTTGCGATTACAATACTTCCTTTTTACTTCGTACAAGGAAGTAAAAATGCTTGCTAACTATTAAAACTTTAGGTAAAAACTTACTTAACAGCTTTAAAAAAGGAGAAATCTTTTAAAATTGTGCAATAAGTCTTAAAAGGAACATATTAAAATTATAGCAAATTAAACTAATATATGAGTGCTTTTGATAAATACTTTATACCTGTGAATTCTGAAGCAACTACTGTTCAAAGCGAATGATGTATAAGTAGAAAAAAAGGTAGGATTCGAGCGGAATGAGAATATTCACCTATGACATTTTCCCAAAGTTTTACATCAAAAAGAAATAAGATTGTTTCAGTTCGCAGTTAGCCAATAATCATGGAAAATACTTCTTGTACTTTCAAAAGTTATTAAAATGTTCAGCATATAAAGCCTGCCTTTGAAATAGAACTTCTTTACTATAATATATGACTGTTCTGTTGTGGAAGAAAAAATAATACTGTTCTTGGCTTTTTAAAAATATAAGTAAAAATATGATTTTTCAAACTGACTATATTGAAGAGATTAGAGAATTTATCAGTTTATAAGGTGTTTTCTCTCTGCACTTGGAGCGTATTCGAGAGTTTCAGGTTCGAGTCTTGGCGAGGTCATTTCACAATTTTTACGTCTTCAGCGTGAAAACAAAACCTATTGTCTCTACAAGTTTTATTGTAGGTTATGAATATGAGGTAGCACTAAACTTATAAGTATTATCTGGATGTACTACATTTAGTGTCCTTCACTTTCTGAAACTTAGTTACATTTCGTGCATTGTATCTCTATTTTATTACATAAACAGAGGGACTCGAAAATATGCTACAGAAAAATTGATATGACTAAAGCAAATAATTTTTTGATAGAATGTGTGATCCGATTGGCGAGTTGAACTATTACGGGACGCTGTTGAACCATAGGTTAAAAACATTCTGTTAGCGTAAAATGACTTTTTTTCAGTGGATTTCTCAGAGTATACATTTCTACATGGACGCGAAGTTTGCTCACTTGAATTTCATCTAGGGCAGGCATCGGAAACCTATATAAAGAATATGAATTGTTAAATCTCATAAGGATTTATTAATTCTCATAAGGATTCATTAATTTCCTATTAATGTTCTGTTTAGAGAAGCCAGTGATACCTGAGGTTCATGTATAATTCATCAACTGAGAAATTTCTTTTAAAGTCTGATACTCAAATGACTGACTAAAATATTTGTGTTACAGCTAGTAACCAAGGAGCGAAAACAATTCCAATATTATTTAATTTTTCGGAAGCTTTATAACTTGTTTTTTTATGCCGAATACGGAAAAATATTACTTACTAATTTTATCGATATACGGAAATAAATCACTTGTTTATTGCCAATCTTGTGCAAAATTCAAATTGCGACAGCCTTTGTTTAATTTTACGTTCATTCTTTGCCTATCAAAGATTCCATAAGAACATAATATTTCAGCATCCCTTTTATTATATGAATTATTTATAATTATATATTTTGATACTCATGTATTCGCTGTCTTAAAACATTAATCTGTGACTTACAGATTAGCTAGTAATACCGATTATATACGCTGTTTTTTTCTCAAATTGACACTTTGAAATAATTCTTACTAGAAAGCTTTTCCTTATTTTTTGAATTTCGAGAATTGTATATATTATTTTCGCGTTAAAATATAAAACTGCATTTCATTTTGCTTTTAATTCTGAATTAATGCATGTGTCACGACAAGAAGCGTAATTGATGGGACAAGAAAGAAACTTGGGAATAGAATTAAATAGGACAAATAAACGCATGGAAGCCTTGGTGATTACAATTTATTTGAAGAGAACCATCCACAATGTAGAGAAATGGTTTGCCGTCTTTCGTTGTTAAATGCATTTATGGCTTCGATGAATAATTCGAAACAAGTATTACAAGAAATATTTAAAGAGCGTTTAGCTGACAATCCAGACGAATACCTAAACTGTAAATCTAATTCAATATTTAAAAATACATTTAAGCAATGTTATGATATATCTACAATGAAATTTTAGAGTAGACATTTTAGAGTAGTAGTTAAAAATAAATTTACACTTAAATAAAATAATAAGAAGTTACATCCTTCCTCTTAAAAGACGTATAAAAGAGGGAATATATTCTGTATACATTTTAAGAGGAGAGTGTAACATTTACCTTATAAAATGTATATGAAAGTCATTGGTGACGAAATGTTTCTGTAAAATGTATCTTAAATCAAAATAACTGAAGTGAACAGTTTAAGAAGACCATTAACTCTTACCTTTGTTATAAGGTTTACTTGAACACTTAGTAAATTAGCTTCACACATACAGAAGTAAACTGACGATTTGGTGATTAGTTCACAATTATTCCTTTGATTATTTTGCGAAGACCTTATTTTATTCTAATCGATTATTTTTAATTTCAGAAACTTTCCTTTCTGATTTCTGCCAGAATGTAAATTTTAATGACGTAGAATGCAAACCGAATTTATGCCGAGTGCTTGAAGTAGCCTCGTACGTGACTAGTTGGTGCTTAGCCACTCAATTTAGATTATATTGATATTCTAGGTTCGGCTTTGCTGTATGCAGCCGATTGAGCGAGTTAGATAAATAAGGAGATAGTCATGTAGCCAATGTTACTTTATTGTGATTGCACATCTTATTTTTTTGTTAAATTGTTTAGTCATATGTGTTAGTACATTATGAGCACCGAGCTAGTGTATTTTGTGTTAATGAAAAAAAAAAGGTTATTTAAACCTTCTTTTGAAGTCATCTGTTCATCTAAGACCTAGCGATAATTCGCTTAAACGTTTTAGCTAGGGTCTACAATGTATGATTCCAAAACATACTAGGAGACTTTACAATTTCAGAGGAAATCTTTTAATGTTTTCCTATTTCATATTCTCTTCCACTTTAGCATATATTTCAACAAATTATAGTTATCCAAACGAAATCAAACGTATCCACGTTTTTAATACATTGTACTTGAAAATATAAAATCATTCTGCATGGTGGCAGTGTGAATATCAGCATATCCAAATTAAATGTAAAAGAATATTCTTTATAAATGCTATATTGTAATTAATAATAAGCAATGAATTAACGTGAAGGTTTCAATAAAATGAAAACAATAATACGCTAATTTTAATATCGTCATCAAAATCAATCTTTACTTCAAAAAAAAGAACATCAAGAAAATAATAATCAATAAATACATCATAAAACTAAAATTCGCAACAAACTGCAAAAACAGATGTAAAGATAAAGAAATATGGAAGACCTAGAGAATAGTTCGCATACGCTCGGTACTATTTATGGGTTAAATACTTCTATTAAATACGTTAAAAAAATTTTATTTTATTTTTTAAACGACACCAAAAGTGCACAAAATTCAGTGTACCTTTTAGAGCATAAATGTGCGAGAATCATGGACACCTATCATGGACTCCCAAAAATGTTTAAAATCCGATCCGGTGCTCGATAATTTTATTCAAAAAACGGAGGTGCCACGGGAATGTGTGTTGAAATCACACTTTTTAACCAAAACTTAGTATAGCCTTATATTGGATGCTACCCAGTAGAAAGTGGAGTTGATAATCTTCAGATAAGCTGCGCTTATGCTGCATTATGAGCTGCACAGAAAAGCAACTGCAGATCGGACTGGGCTTAATTGTCGAACATAATTTTTGTGGACATATTGCCGAAAGAAGAGATTTGCATCCAATCCAGCTCCAGCTGGAGATATGCTCGATCTCGGTGTTACTGCAGGTAAATTAATTTGACCTTATTTTTGTTAGGAAGTTAACTTTCGGACCACATTTCTGATATTTGACGAACAAGTGTACAAAACTTCTGAACCTGCTTAAAATTGGTTCCATCGCTTTTTGAGGCGCAGATCGTTCTTTAATGTTTTATCCAAAAAAGCACTAATTAGGTCTAAATTGTGCTATAGTTTTATCATTTATGGAGCAAAACGGTTTTCTTTGTAACAAGACGTGCCCCTATACACCCCGAAACTTTATGGATTTGCTCAGGTGAATTCCGATTTACCCCGGTGCTAAACGTGTATGCAGAATGTGTTGAACCATCTGTAAAAATAAGACTTAATCCCTTATTTGTTAAGTATGATTTTCAGGTCATGTGTCAGCCATATTATTTTGTTTACATCTTACTGCAGGCTGATTTGTATCTTCCTCTGTATCAAGCAAAGCTACTCTGTATTTCGACTTTTCTTCTGGAATTTTCTCATATCTTAAAAAATATGCAGTGTATGATTTGAAACATACAGCTGATAAGGAGCCCTTGGAGTATGCATCAGCCCTTGGAGTATGCATCAGCGTCTTCTAAAATGGAAAAAATGCTCCAAAGTGTTCAAATTGTCATCACTGTCTATCATTCATATTTTAATTGATTGCCCAAATTTTTAATTTCCTTGTTTGAAACATTTTGGTACTTTGAACACATTTTTATTTCAAATAATTGGAATTAATCCTTATTTTAATTTGTTCCATGTTTAAGCCTTTACTACAAATTGTAGAACTGAAACTATTACAGTACATATTTTTTAATCCAGAGTGATGGGCTGTTAACATCGTATAATTTTAAACTAGAATAAGCTGTGTTTCAGTACTATGTAAACATTACTAGGTTTTCTGAGTTTCGTTTCTGTTTCATTCTTTTAGACTTTTAAATTGTAACGTTTAGAATACCTCAATTCTAACTTAAATTTTTTATTAGCATTTACCATTTGATATAATAAATAATTAGCCTGTACTCTGTTTAGTTAAACATCACAAAACACCAAAACCACCATCTTTGAGTTTCGTTGACTGAATAATTTTATAACACTTGATAACCCTATTAAATAGACTTAAGCCGCAGCATGTTTTGATACTATCCTTAGCTGAATTCACATTTAAAGTATTTCTCGCATCTACATTGATTTTAAAGTTACCGAATGCAGTATAAACTGCGAAATGATGAATCTTTATTATCAAAACTTAATGTGAAGTTTCATCTACAGTAACTGTCATGTTTTCAGTCTTTTGAACTGAACGAAAATAGTCATTGCTGCTATTGGATTTCACCTATTATATGTCATCAAATTATAGTGGAAATGAAGAAAAAAATCCTTCATCGTTTTTTACCTCTTTTCTACTTCATGTTATCTTTTTCCATTTGACAGTTTCATTAAATTTTATCAAAATGGTTTCTCTATATTTAGTAACTTCGATTACAGAAAATATGCTCTGTTAGAAGAATATTTGCGACAGTTATCTGATCGAAATGGAAAAAAACTATATTTATACCGCGAATATTATTAACCTAAAGGACTAATATAATATCATATAAGATCTTAAAGACTCACTTTTATCATACTTTGAATCATATATATGTGTATATAATATATAAAGTATGAAATTTAAAATTCAATTTTTACAAAGACCAAAAATTGAAATTCATAAGTAATAAATTTCGAGTAATCCTATAAAGGCAATAAAGAATTTTAAAAATGCTAAAAGTAAAAACTTTTGAATTTATCACTAAATTTTATTATTTCACTTACGTTTACAACTCTTTAAAATGGAATTCTGTTTATTTAAGGTACAAGATTCTAATTAGAATTTACATTGTTTTTTCCTTCCTTTGGGGAGGGCCCAGAATTTTTGGGTGAGCTATTATTAAGTATTAAAATTTTAATCAAATTTTAAAAAATTAATTGAAATGGTTCATCGACTAATTCTGGATACAGAAAAGAAAGGATTTTTGGGGAAGAGAGATTTCAATTGATTTCAATGTTCCTTCTCCTGACGAAGTGGTATTCAAGTTGATTCAATACCTCTAATAAACTGTTATGTTTATTTTTTTTTTTAAATTACATTGATTTTTTCAATTCGGATATTGCTTGTTTAAAGAGTTTTGGTTTTAGTATTTTTTAATTCTTTATTGCATTTATAGGATTATTTGAAATTTATTATTTATGAATTTAAATTTTTGGTCTTTGTGAAAAATTAGATCTAAATTTCATACTTTATGTCTTTACTGATTTTTTAGCAGCTTAATGCTCGAAAGTACAAGGCAAGTTTATATTTTGTTCTTAAACAGTCGTTTTTTAATTATATATATACTAATTACAAAACAATTTTCTTAAAAACAAATAAATATATATATATAAACATGCCTAGTATTTTCGCCATTCTTTATTGCATTTATAGGCTTATTGGAAATTTATTAGCAATGAATTTCAATTTTTGGTTTTTGTAAAAAATTAGTTCCAATTTTCTTACTTTATATATACACTCTTTTACAGCAAAATCGAAGCACCTAGAAGGACTTTTGCGATCGTGACGAAATTTGATATGCAAAAACATCTTGATCGAACATGGAAATCATCAAAGTTTCAAGGCAAATGAACAAAAACTGCGATCATAGCGCAATTCACAAACTATAAAACCGACAACAGAGACGAGAAATTTTTATTTTCGTTGCTGCTGCTATTGTAATTCCGTAAAGAAGCAACTAAAGATGCCATTATATCGATATCGAAGAACTTACAGACAACTAAACGACTTCGAACGTGGTCGCATTGTAAGATTGCGGGAAGCTAGGTGGTCATACCGAGCAATAGGCCGCCATCTACAGGGTTCAGTCACAGCTGTGCAAAGATGTTGGCAGCAATGGTTGCTACAAGGAAATTGTCGATGAAATGCAGGCTCTGGAAGGCCAAGGAGCACAAATGCGAGGCAGGATACGATGATTGTTCGCCAGTCCCGAAACTTTCCAACGGTATTATTGTCGACTATTCAACGCACTAGAGCCACGTGTATACCTCCCGTGGTACCGTCCACCATCTCACGGCGCTTCTCTGAGATGGGGTTACGCTCACAAAGGCCTTTAACACGTTTGCCTTTGACCCCACAACATCGCCGAAGTCGTATGGAGTGGTGTCGCAGGCGATCATCATGGCTACCCTCAGATTGGCATGGTATAGTGTTAACAATGAATCCCGCTTCACTCTTGAAGCAGATGGCCACCGTGTTCTTATCTGGAGAGGACGGGGCCAGCGGTCACAATCACCCTCTGTTTTACAAAGGCATAAAGGCATAACCCCTGGTGTGATGGTGCGGGGCGCTACTTCTTATCATAGCAAGTCATCTTTAATCATCTTTAGCTTTCATAGCACGTCATTCTGGGGCCATTTTCCAACAAGATAATGCCAGGCCACATACCGCTCGCATATTTCTGGACTATCTATGTGCGGTTGATAATCTTCCTTGGCCAGCAAGGTTACATAACCTTTCTCCAATGGATCATGTTTTGGAGATGGTAGGCCGTCAGATTTGGGCACCACAAAATATCGCAGATCTGGAGCAACGATGATGAATGCCTAGCAGAATGTGTCGCAGGATGACATTAGGAACCTCTACCACTCCTTGCCTCGACGAATTCAAGCATTCATTGCCACCAGGAGCGGTTTGACCAAGTACTAATTTGAACACTCAATGGGTAATTGTGAGCCGTGAACAGCATCTCGACTTTTAATCTTGACTTATGATCTTGACTTTTTAATGATATTCTTATCTGTGTATGAGTTATGCTTTGAGACAAATAGGAAGTAAAATTTTCGAAAAACATTTAGTTTACCGAAGTGCACATTCGAATTTTCGGTAATATATATTTATTCTACTAATATACAACTCTGTTTAAAACGATCACATTAAAACAGGTCTTCAGGTCTTCAAAATGCAGGTTACAGTGTAAAACACTGAAGAGTTTATTATTAAAGTTTCAATAATTTATATTAAAATAAATATGAATAAAAACTAAAAAATATAAAAATCATTATATTACAAAGAATTTGCAATAAAGTCTCGCTGTTCAAATTTCAGTTTAACAACTTAAGCTATCTTAAACTGAATAGTTACTTTAAGAATTACTCCCCTAAAATTAGAGGTGTATAAAATAAAATATATTTAAAATAAATTATTTATAAAGCCAAATGTTATTTGCTGTATGGAATGTTTTCATTATAAAATAGTGCTAGAAAAGAATTCCGCGCTTTTTGAATAAAGAAAAGATTTCTATATATTTTTTTTTAAATAAAAAAACAGCAAATATTTTACCACTGAAATTTAGATGCCAGTTTATATATGATGTACAAATAATTGAAATATAAAAATTAGGTAACTTAAATATTTGGAAAATTCAATTTTGTTTATTTTATCTTAATATCCATTAACTATATTTTGTTACTATATACTATGTTTTCATTACTATATACTATATACTATATTTTCGTTACTATATAATATACACTATATTTTCGTTACCATATACTATATATCGTTAGTTTCGTCCATTAACTATATATCGTTATCCTGCATTATAGTTTACTACCACTTTTCTGCAGAACTTTCTCTCTCTGTAAATCAGCCTACTATCTTCGTTATCATACACCTCGTAGGTACCGTCATCATTAATACTATTCATAGAATTGCTCAACCAAAATGATAAATTTTAATTTATCTCTTCAGGCCTTATATATACTTGGTTTTCTGACGTTTCAATATTGTTCACGAAAAGTCTTGTATGTTGATTCTTTCTTACGATATTTTCTGCTAAAAATTGTGACATACATATATATCGTTCTTTCAAGTCTTTTATCTTGTGGACTCTGATATTTTCTTTATTTATCATATTCGTTATTTTAAATAATGCCCAAACTTTGAGTTCAACGTTAATAAATAGCGTCAAAACTATCACTTTTTTTTTTATTTAAAATTTTTGCAGGTAAAAAATGTCTGTTATATTTTAAATCATTTTAGCTGGGCGCTATTATTTTTTCGATTCTCAGTTTTATTAGCCCAAAGAAGCAGTATTAGCTTCGAAATGGCATTTTGCGTCGAATGAACTAAAAGCGTTGTATCATTTTCAAATTGTTGCCATCAAATATTATCGCCCTGTATTATATTTAAAGAAATTGCATAATAAAGAATTTGGTTGGATATATGTATGTTACTCGCATTGTGAAAAAACAATGATACTTGGAGCCATCTAATTTTGAATAACATAGTCCTCTAACCGAATATGGGACATGGAAGGCCGAATTTCGGATTTAGAATTTGTTTTATTGTATAATTCATATTTTGTAAAGCTTTAAGCAATTTGTTATTAACAAACTCAACGATTTCAAAGCGAGCAATGCCGACACTGTACGAGTAGGAAAAAAACTATATCCTCGCGTGCGATACGTTTTATTTGAGCATTTATTTTACTATAAAGTTACTCAAACATGGGCAAACACACGGGAGTTATGTGCTTAAGAGGATGGATGTCTTAGTGCAGAATTTTCTAACGAAATGCGACTGTTGTTCACATTACACTTGGGAAAAACGAACCATGCAGCTATCCTGTCCGCTTAATTTCGAAGTTAGCTCTTATTGCCAGTTTTCAGCAATGTTAACCGCTATTCCATTTGTGGAGTCATTTATTTTATTACTAATTGTTTGTAAAGTATGGTAAAGTAAATTTTGGAAGAAATGCATAACAGAAAATCACAGTAATAAAATATACCAAATTTTAAATTGTATTACAAAAATTATATTGATTAAAAAAAAAAAAAAAAAAAAAAACCTATAAGATCAATTTCATTTCAGTGTAAATGTGCAACACATATTCCAGTGCGTTGAGAATGCTTCCAAAGCTGAGTAAAAATAATGAATATAATACTACTAATAAAACTATAAAAAAAAAACTGAAATGTTTCAGATTTTAAATTACGTCCAAAGGGGCGTTTTTTAACATTTTGTGTGTTACCTTTCTTTATTAAATATCATGTTCCTCGCACTTAAACCATAAGATCCAGTGCAACAGCAATATCGCAAAATAGTTTTAAAACGAGCATATCTTTAGAATTTCCGATACAGAGACTCACGCGCTGGAGATAAAAAAGTTTTTTCTGCACAACGTTGCCATTGCTCGCTTTGAAATCCTTGAGTTTGTTAATCAAAAATTCGTCAAAGTTTTAAAAATTAGGAAATCGATCCTAAAACAAATTTCAAATTTCAAATTTGGTCTTCCACATGCTCATATTCGTTGGAGGATTACGTTATTCAAAATTCGATGACTCTATGTACCGTTGTTTTATCACAATACGAGAAATATACATACATTTATGCAGATTTTTCATTATTTAATTTCTTCAAATCTAATGCAGGACTCTAACATTTTGTGGGAACAGTTTGAAAAGTGAACCGACATTTATGAGTCCGACGCAAAATGCCAAAACGAAACTAATAGTCCTTCGGGATTCAAATCCCTTTGGACTAATAAATAACTTCCAAACGATGACAATATCGAGTACGTATTTAAACTCTGAACTGTCTTTGTTAATATGTGGGATGTACAATATTAAAGTTTTAGAAACATGCAATTAAATATTAACCAATTAAATGTGAAAATAAAAACGTAACGCATTTATGCTAAATACTTGTGTCATTCTTTCATATAGATTTTTAACGATTCTTTCTTTCGCCGTTTGTGTATCCTTTCTTTACTGGGAAATTCAGAGAATTATTCATTTTTAGAAAGTTATGCGGTAACGAAAATCATGAACGTTTCCCGTTTTTAAAGTTTTCTTGAATATATTTTAGTCCATATAGAATACAGCCTCTTGTTATAAATTCAAAGCGTGGTAAGAAACCATAAAGAATATAGCCAAATGAAAATAAACAGACTTGTTTTGCTCTTACGTGTAACAAAAAATACCAATTTTAAAGCGCAGCAAAGAATCAAACTTCAATCGTTTAAAATAAACTGAATAGTTTGGCTGAAGTTCAGCTAATATTAATATATTTATGCTGTGAAAAATAGTTGAACAGATAAAGATTGCTTTCACGCAATTTAAATTTTCGGAACTCACTAACTGCATTTTAGTTCTTTCAAAACGCCATATTGTTTCACTTGTAATTCATTTGTGAAAAATAAAACGTATGTGTTAAAAAGTAGTAAATAAAATGAACTACTATAGTTTTAACTAAGCTACATCAATTATCAACTTATGAATTCTTGTTAAAAAAATAAAACATGATGCATTAATCTTCCTGTTGCTGTCTATTCTGTGAATCTTTCTTGCATTAAGGAAGTGGTTTGTTAATCAAATACAAATAAATAAAAAAAAATGCCTTTTTGAAAGTAAAGTAACGACATATATCATACTCTCTGTCCAAAGCAGCAATATCATTTTTTTCACTTTTATTGCTGAAGAATGCTTGATGTGTTTGATTACTGCATAATATTTATGAATTACTATGGAAAAGCGATTTTTTGAAGCTGTAATACGGTGGAGAAAATAAAATTGCTTCTATATCAAAAACTCACAGGAGGAAAATTATGGACACAGAAATATATCTTAGGTTTTTAATAAAGACTCTGGAACAAAATAAAGCCAATTCCTGCTTCCAGCGTTTTGATCGAAAATTTTCCCCTATGCTCATTTAGAGACATAAGTAAGAAATTGAATCACATTTCTTCTGTTGTTATGGAAACGAACAATATATATTGATACAGGAATTCACGTGGACTCAAATATTTCCTGAGGTCTTCCTTTTTCAGTAAAAGCTCTTGACTTTTCCTCTGAGTAACTATTCACTGTTAATAAATTTTTATAGAAAATAAATGAAAAGTGTAACTTTACTTTGGAAAAGGATTTCGATATGCATTTGGAAATAATGCTAAATAAATATTCACAAAAATCTGTTATTTAGTCAGCGCATATTGTATTAGGCCACATAGTATTTTTGAAGTTTACATTTCCACACCAAGTTAGACATTTCCATACCTTTTTATATCGTACAAATTGACACTGTAAATTTTATTCAACCAAACTTTAAGATCAGAGCATTCAAACTCAAACTATTAACCTACCGTTACATATCACGTATTCTAAATATTCTCTTCCTTCCTAAATACATTTCGTATGCACATATTCAACATAATACTATGATTCTCAAAATAAGGCTTATAAAAAACTTGGATTTATACTCACTGATCAAGTTGAAAATTACATAATTTCCTGCAATTTATAAATTGGAAAGAAAAGGAAATCTTCAGATATCAGTTTAAATTTAACCTAGACATTTTCTTTTTTTTTTATACACGTTACGAATAAATGTGCTTCTGAGTTGGTAAAAATATTTTCAAAAGATAATTACACTTCATTAAGCGTGTCAAACTGCGTTTTACTTTCTTAAATGTGGACCAAAGAATCTTTAAATACACGGGATATTTGAGAATTTTTATTGCTTTGTACAGTTGTGTTCAAAAATTTAAAAGACCACACATGGAAAAATCAGATTTATTAGAATTCCGCAACAAAAGCATATGTTATAAATGAAAAAAAATAGACTTACAAGGTTGTTGAAGTATAGTCAGTATTTTGTCAGACCTAATTTATTTTTTATCACTGCTGCAATCTTTTTAGGCATGCTATAAACAAGAGACTGGCAGTAAGCTTGAGAAATCTCTGTACACCACACATGCTTTATTGCTTCAACATGTTCTGTAACATTGGGTGGTAGCTTCTCCGCGACTTTATTTTTCACAATACACCACAGATTCACTATTGGATTCAAATCTGGGCAGTTACCTGGACAATCAAATATTTGGATTTGAGTAGCCCTCAGATAGTCCTTAACATTCCTTGTCCTGTGAATACCCCATCATGCATGGAAATTGAAGATCTGCGAACATCCAAGTGAAGATCAAAATCGTAAAAAACAACCTTGTATTTAGCGTAAGTATATTGAAACACTCAATCGATTTCGAGGGCAGCAAAAGGTCCCTCCTCATCAGGAGAAAGAAATACCTAGAAAGAAGAAAAATAAAGGGGCGGGAGTCTCAGAAACACGTGGTCCTTATCAGCACTGCACGTGGTTATAACCGGATTTTTAATCAGAGATTCATTGGCCGCCTACTTTTACTGAGCCAGGCTATCTGATCAAACATGTAACACAAAGGACAAGAAAAATTTGCGAACTTAAAAGTAGGGAGCGAGGGGCAACTGCACCTTCACACTCAAAATCTGAACTTCGAACAATGGAACCACTGAACGGATGGCTGGATCAATTGAATTCATAATAGATAGAATCTCAGATAAATCCTCTTTATAACCGTCAAAAAGTGCGAAAGTGTCGTCAACATACCGAATCCAAAGACGAAAAGATAGTTTATCAAATAATTTCATCTCAAAATAGTGCATATATATGTCAGCAAGTACCGGACTGAGAGGATTACCCATAGCCAATCCTTCAACTTGACGAAAATTTGTATTTTGGAAAATAACTAAACTTTGGGTTTGACTCAGGGAGACTTTATTAAGCGAAACCAAGTAATTAATTTCAGTATGTGCGAAGTGAAATTCCCGAAGCCTAGTTTCAAGACAATTTAATGCTCCTTCGATCGGAACATTAGTAAACAGTGATTTGACATCAAAAGCTTTCACTTGCTATCAAAAGCTATCCAAGTGAAGCTCTCACTTACCACGTAAGAAAATAAGGTACCGACTGCCGTTGATCTTGGTTTTAGGTAGCAGGAAATATACAGCAACAGTACCAAACAAAGATATTGCACCCAATATCATCTGGTTTGGAGTGTGTTTCACTAACGGAATCGTATATCTCTCATCATATCTTTTTCAAATGGGCGGCGAATCATTTAGCACGTACAGAAAATTGCTGCACACTTGACTCATCGGAAAATAACACTGTACTCCACTTTTGTTCCGTCAATTCTGATATTTGTCTGGGTAAAGTCAGCCCTTCCTTTTTCATACTTTTGAGTAAGTCGAGGTTTCCTTGCAGGTTTAGAGGAAAATAAACCATTATCTTTAGTCAAACGTCTTGAAATAGTACTCGAACTGACGTTGGTACATTTTGCTGTCAGAGCAGCTCTAATTTTATTGAAGGAGGTTCTTGAACATCGAGTGATCATCCTTCTTATCACACAATTACCACGTACACAAGTTTTTCTTGGACGACCGCTTCTCTTAAGATCCGTGTAATTTCCCGAAATTTTGAATTTACTGATAGATTAATGCATGCCTGTCTTGCTGATATTTACATTCAAATTTATTTCACTTTCAAAAAAGCCAATTTCATGCAGGGTCGCTATTTTTGCACGTTTTTCAACAGTAGGTGAAGGTTTTTTTACTCCACTACAAGAATTATACAACAGCACTGTGCTCGCAAAATCCAATAACGAACTACTAATAAACAAGACCACATTATAATAATAGCAATAGAAAGCGTTTGATACAATCAACGCATGAAATAACGCAATTACGAGCGAAAATGGTGCAATTTGTTAAATACAGGAAAATGGCTAGTGGTCTTAAACTTTTGCTTGTGACTGTATTTTTAAACAGTTAACGAATAATAGCTGAAAAACATTACTCTGTATAGTTAAAGGTTCTCACAAAATGGTTCGTTTAAATCTAATGTTAATTTACATTTGGATGTTTTTATTTTCTGTATAACAGATTTTTTATGTATATGCTACCGCAAATTCTGTAAATAATAGATTTTTATGTATATGCTACCACAAATTCTGTAAATAACAGATTTTTATGTATATGCTACCGAAAATTCAATTTATTTATGAAATTCTATAGAATTCCATATATAGAATATTTTCTATAGATAATATATAGAACATTTTTTTATATTTTATATTTCAATAGAATTTCATTTCCGGCATTCTATTGAATGCGTACGTATTTTATATAATGCCGAAAATATATAAAGCATACCGCACATTTCCTAGCCATTCTATAAAATGCCAAATCACAAACCGGCAAAGAATGAAATACAAGTGCGATTATTTTCGAATAACCGAAACTACGTACCAGACGTTAATAAATGATGTATGGAAAAAAAGCCATAATATGACTACTAAGAAGGAACCATGAGACTATTGAATCGCTATGATATGAGGTTTGTGGAAAACGAAAGTAAACTTGTGTATCCTGTTAAAGAAGGTATCCGTACTACACAGTATTACGTCACGGACATTGAGTTATTTTACACATGAAACTTATTAGGCTATTGGACACGGAGGATGTCTCAAAATATTGAAAGAACTTTCAACCAAAATACAAAAACGTCACATATAATGATAGTGAACTGTTTCCATTTTGGTAACAATTGTCAGAGAAAAAAATGTATTAAAAGGGGCATTTATTGTGAAACCTATTATTTTTTTTCTGAATTCAATGT
Source organism: Stegodyphus dumicola (assembly GCF_044657685.1). Taxonomy (NCBI): domain Eukaryota; kingdom Metazoa; phylum Arthropoda; class Arachnida; order Araneae; family Eresidae; genus Stegodyphus; species Stegodyphus dumicola. The sequence goes on along the minus strand of NC_140772.1, from coordinate 78,218,853 downwards.
TCTTTGTCGGGTAGATCGTGTTCATTTCCAGTCTCAACCAAATAGACAATACAAGTTTATTAAGGTGTATCGAGATCATTTCATTCATTGTTTTCGAGTATTTTGAAGTTTTTAATGGCAGTCTTTCACTATATTTTTTCTAATTAGTTTTTGTATTCCTGAGAAATGAGCGTCTTTTAAATAATTAATACTTTGCCTAAAGAACATTTGTCATTTTGTAGAATTCCTATGCATTCTAGTATATAATGCCTATTTGAAGTATATAGTAATTTTCGAATTTCATACTTTGCCTAAAATCGCTAGGTATTCTATGAAATTAGTTTATTCTCACATGTTGTGAATTAAAATAATTTCGAGCCAAACAATAATTGATTTAAATTCCTTATGCTATAATCTATTTTTAAAATTTGCAAAAATAACTTTTCAGCTTGAAAATTATTTTCCTTTCGATCCATTTTTCTCAATTTTATTTTGTGGATTAAACATGCTGCAAACGTACTTTGAAGGTTGCCTGTTAAAAAGTGATTATTATTATTATAAACTGCAATATAAATTTCTGTAAAGACAGCACAAGAAAGCGATTTCTAACTATCATTATCCATTCCCTTTATTTTCTTCTTCACATCTTAATTTTTAAATTATATTTATTATATGCATAGGCATTTGTAGTATTCTCAATAGATCTATACACAACGTATATTTCTGCATTCTACTGAATATGTGCTGTATTGTATTCACTCAAAATTATACAAACAGTAATCACTTACTTCAGCACTTACACTTAACTTAACTTACACTTACACTTACTTACACTTACTTAATCACTTACACTTACTTAAGACTGTTTCTAGGAGGAGGCTGAAACAGTAATCGCAAAATATGACAATTACTTTGTATACGATAACCAAAGAAAAATCAGAAAGACATTTATATTTGATATGCGAAGAAGCAATTTGTCAAGCTTGGTATGCGATGAGAATGGTAAGGCAATGAATACGCCCTAGGATCTTATGTATCTTTCATACAGATAATCACATCAATCATTCGAATTTATCTCTTGATTTGGCCACAACAGAGCAGATATGTTCCTCACTTTCCAACGGCTGCACATTCACAACCCTGCATATTAACTTAGAGGCAAATTTTACATTGTTCAATTACATTAAGAACAAGCGGGAATTGAATATGTGTCGAGACAAAAGTACTGCAGATCAATCAAACTAAATGAGTAGATACAGTTTAGGAAAGGCATAAATCAATAGTGTTGCAGGTTTTGATTAAAACAGCTACAGTATTTTCACAAATTTGGGCGCTACAGGTTTGAAAGTACATATTTGTTAACTCATTTATGTTAAGGGTTATTGCTTGATTAGAGAACGAACTAGTTTCGATATTATTAAAGTAACGCGTTCAAACTGGAAAGTAATTTATTGAATATTTGGTCATTTTAGCTGGCATTTCGCAGAATAAAGAAAGGGTGATAAAATACTAAAAGGAAAGTTCATAAAATGACATGTGTATTTTAATATGTCTGATCAGCTAAAAAACTTTTTATACAAAAATTCCTAATGGGCTCAATATTTAAGGATCTTTATATTTTACTGTGTTTAAATGGAATGGAAATGTCTCGGAACAGTTAAGTAGTTGGAATTGTGGTTATTTTTTAAAATGTGTATGTTTCACATTTATTTTTTGCTAAGCATAATAAAAAATATCCTTGGAACTTCTATTTGCATGCCCATTATTTCAAATCATTTATGAAATATCAGAAGAGGAAACAAAATTGTGAGAAAGGATTAATCTGCGAATTCAAAATTCCTAATCTTAACGAAGTATACATTTGTAGACTTTAAAAACACCTTGATATTGACAGCAGTTGCAACAAAATTTATTTTTAAGTATTTTAAGTAAAATTAAATCATTTTATTCAATGTATTTCAAGGGACATTAAACAGTTTATTTTAACAGTATGACATACAGGTATTATAAACAATCAATAGCTACAAAACTAAATATTTACCAAATTTATTATATTTACAGTACCAAACATCAAACTTTCTCTATGCTTTTAGTCGCTTTCACTGTTATAATAACTTCTTTAATGGAATTCTTTAGCATTAGAACAAGTTCTCATGAATTTTGTCCCATTTTTAAAGTAAAGCGACAAAAATGAATAACCAAACTCTGTGAAGGTATCACTGGATCTTGACAGTATTTTGTTGGCAATATTTCAATATGCCAACTCAAAATTATTCTAATTTGGAAAAAAAAAGAACTTGAAATGATTTTCCAAAATCTAGATCCATTCTTTTTCTAAAAATGTTTGAGATGATTTTCAACTTCTAAATTTGTATTTCATGGCTACTATGATTATTACTTCTACAACAGAACATCAAGGAACTAGCTGGAGGAATTAGAAAAACTTAAAAAACAGAGAAGTAGATTATATGTATGAAAAAAATGGGAGGAGGTAGTTCTTAAAGTTATCGGAATCAAAGGAGACATCTTTTGTTAATTTGTTTCAATTTTAACTTCTTGCATGGAGAATTCCGTGACCTGGAAAGACAGAAAATGCTTTCATTTAAGCTAAATATTTATTGCAATCCTCCCGCTAAAGAAATCTCTTGAAACAACTGAACAACTAGGTTTGAATATTTCAATCAATTAAGTGATCAATTAAGTGTATATTGATCATTTAAGTGTATATGTCCCACCAAATGACGTTACCTGATGATGAAATACTACCACAGTAGTAGTAGCATTTGGTTCATCGTTTTTAAAAACTCATAAATCTGAATTTATATGTTTGACATGTTTAATTTTTGAAGAACTGAGTTTTAAAGTAGTAAGCATTTATGAAGTGCTTATTTTAAATTATTTCAGGTTTCTACCTTTCAAAATTAGCTTGCAAATTCTCTTTAATATTAAGATTTTGAGTTTTTAAAATATTTTTTTAACCTTTTGAAATTTTAACAGTAAACTGTTTTACAAGTACAAATTGTGTTATTTATTTGCCAGTTATTCATCTAGTAATTTTAATAATGAAAAATAATCAAATTATTTAATAATGAATTAATTTATAAATGAGAAAGCTAAAAATAATTTTAAATATTAAATATTTTAATGAGGTGTCGTTTTTTATCAATTTCCTATTGCGCATTTAATTTTCAAACACAAATAAATGAGGGAGAAAATTTCATTAGCATAAAAGTTTAGGATTTCCTTCTATAAGTAAACTTTTCCTTAAGTACATTTTATAGCTCTGAGTTATATATATCTCAGAGTAGTTATACTTTCATCAAAACCGTTCAGAAGCACTGAAAATTTAAAACTGATATTAAAAAGTTCTCAAATACTTAACTAAATTTCAAATGCTTTTTGCTATAAATTGCTAACAGTCTCTTAAAATGTGTGTATGAGTTTTCTATATATTCCCAATCATACCATTTTGCTGATTTAAATTTCACCGCTTCCCCATATTTATACAGCAGCAAGCAAATGAAAAGTGCAGAAAATAAATTACATATAATCTATTTAACAAATTGAATTATTTTTAAATTTTTAATAATAGATATTAGAAATAATCCATACTGTGAGCTCCTACTTTAATTGAAAATATTTTTCGCGAGTAAGATCCTCAATTGTATCCAAAAATTAAGAATTTTTATTGGAACATTTTCGCGCTTTTAACTTATCAAAGCTGAATTTTGTCAGAGTTCAAATTTTTATTTTACCATTTCCATGCATACGTTCATTTACCACGAGATCTACTCCCTTTCTGCGCCAGTTTTTCTCGTGCTATCAGTTGCTTATTGATTGATTCTAAGACATTCAAGTGAAATTGCTCAACATTTTAGTTAACAGCTTCCAATACTTTGTGTATACTTAACTCTTTCGCAGCGAAGTCGCTCGGAACGCTTGTGCATTCAGACTTCAGCAGGTCATCCGAACCGTGTACACCCATTTTCTACCTGGTGCTTTTCCCCATCACTTTAATGCATGACTCACCGTTTTCGCGAGATCTTAAATAACAAGTCATCCATCTCTATTATTTAATGTCAAAATTTAGCTTCTGGCGCTGGCATTTGAAATCCTATCGTAAGGTAATATCGCACACAACAGTTGATACCGCACAAAGATCCCAAGAGAGAAGCACTCACTTAAGTAGGCTATTGTTGACGCTGTAGCATTCTACTGGGACAGCACTGTAATGCAGCGAAAAAATCCATTCCAACATATATTCGTACACATTTCCATAAGAAAAGAAGTTCCTTTTAGAATACAAATTGCAAAAGTAAACCCCATTGTTACTCAAAGCATTGTGACCATTTAGATAGTAATATATGAATGCAGTCGGTTTAGCACATGTTAATAACTTTTTAACTGGGTCTTCGGAAGTCTTCGGTCTAAAATGCTTATTGGGAATATTATTGTTAATATATGCAAAAACTTCGGCATTATATTTGGTTAAAAAGTTTGAAAATAAATAAATTCCGAATTTTTTGTAAATGTATAATTACGAATAATAACCATTACTTTATTTTCTCTGTTAGAAAAGTTCACACCTATACGTTTTCTTTATAGCAATAAACATTCATGTTTTTAATTTATTTTTTACATACTTTATGACTAATTGTATGAAACATTTAAAAATATCCGAATTGTATTAAAAAAACTGTTCCTTCAAAATTACAAGAATTTATAAATTTTATGAAAGATCAATGACAGATTTGATCTATATATTCACCAGACTTTTGTTTCTGATTTCGTCAAACTTAATTGTGCTCCATAATTCTTTTTGGAATGACATTAATTGATCGACGTTTCTTTAACTTATCAGCAATAAGAGTATTACATTTTTTTAGTTCACCATCATTTTTATTCGATATTTATTTTCTGTCATCTAAAATCCTTAATATATAAGTATCTCTATAGTCATTTTAAAACAAAATTTAATTGCAAACAGTTGCTGCCTCCTTTCAAAGGGTAATCGATTGACAACATTTTGTGTTCAGATAAGCACAAAAGTATGTGTTATGTAATGTTCCACTTGGCTAAATAGCTTTAAAATAAATTAGAAGTTTAAAAGTGCTAAACAATTCGAGTTAACTGACGCTGCCAACAAAGGAAAAGTTACAGAACCGACCTTATTTAAAATATCACGTTTCATTTAGGGTTTATCACATTTGCTCTTTAAGTAAGTTCAAATTAAAATAGCGTAAATCTGCTCGAAGCACTTAGCAATGGTTAGTGCAACTTGTGTTCAAATATCTGTGAACGGGATGGCTGCATGGTTTCCTCCAAGTAAAGAACGTGAATGCGGCCAGTATTCTCCTAAAGCGTCCCCCACTATGGCATCAGACCTAGGCTGATATTATTCTATTGCTTTGGGGAAATATAAATAATTCAATGCATCTTTATTATGCTATGCGATATACAGTGAGGCTGGATGCAGCGTATAATTTCTTAAAGTTATATGTAAATTATGTAACCTTAAAATAATTCTTCTTGTAATAATCTGAATCAAATGATCATAAAAGAAAATTCTAAAGTCTAAGAAAGTAGTCAACATGGACGACATCTGTAAACAGGCGGAAAGAAATATATACTTTAATCTAATAAGCGTTGAAAACTATATATTAGAACTATTTTGCGGAAATGGCCTGAAGCTCAGAATATCGGTTTCAATAATGAAACCGATATTCTGAGCTTCAGGCCGATTTAAATGTTCGGTAATTTTTATTGTAAAATTTTACGATTTGAATGAGAGGATTAATTTCTCATTCCAGCAACAACGCAATAGAAGAAATCCGTTGCATATTTTAATAAGCACACACTATAAATCAAAACATTAGCAATAATAAAAAAGTTTAGTTACTGATAGGAAATAGTAGTTGACGTACTGAAATAATTATATCTATTTTAATATGTAATTAACGTATATAAAAGTCAGTTTTCAGATTCCTTAAACTAGTCTAGGAAAGACCATAAAGTGTTTTATTTAAAATCTTAGCGTTCGTATTTTTCTAGCTGAAACATTTAAAGATTTTATGCTTCATTATTTTGAGCAGCTGTTATACAGGCATCTGGTAACGTATCATAATATCAATGTCCAAATCATCGTTTATTTCAATTCCTGTAATGTTAAGTGTGTTCTGCCTGCAAATATTAGCTCTTATTATTTCTGCGTAGAACTTTTCAAAACAGAAAGTTTTACTTCTAAATACTGAGATCAATGATAGATAATTTTTTATGCCTGTTTCAGCACACCGTAAATATAAGTGAGATAATATTTACTTTCATTTCTCTTATAAAACCTTCTGAAAGCTGACTATAGGTATAAAGTATGATTAGAAGTCACCTCATCAAAAATTTTTAACAGTCACTACGCAATGAAGAAATATTATGACAAAACGTTGACTCTAAGGCCTTCATTTAATAATGAGTTTTATACTCTTTTAAAAGTCCACCTTTTTTTTAAATGCAAATATACATTTTATTTTGTGAACTTGGTAACCTTTCTTCCATTTAAGTCCACTTAAGGAATTTTGTCTTCTCTGTCTTCTCTATCTGAATTTTCTCAAAAGACGAGTATCTTTTTTTTTTTATTATTTTTATGGAGCTATTTTTATTTGGTAGAATATGCAATACATATTTTTAGCCATTTGTTTTTATGACTTTGTTGCATCATCATGCAATATACATATATCCCAAAAATATATTCTATAGGATCATATATATAATGACACTAACAAATGCATCTATATTATCATACACAAGAAGTACAAAAATGTATGTGTGTGTGCATTACAAGAAGTACAATTATCTATGTGCGCGTATGCATTTGTGTGTGTATAAAATATAAAAGAATATATTTATTATATACGAAAAAATCCATGATAAATATCTATATACGAAGTCACATCCGATGTAAGTAAACGGATATTTAATAATGCGCATAATCATATAAAAAACTAAATTTAAGAAAGAAGTGGAAAACACCCTTATTTGTTTCATGTTTAATAAAGAGCATTCTAGCGTTAATTAAAATATGTTATAAAGAGCATTCCAGCGTTAATTAAAATATGTTAATCCACATAAGAAAATTCAAGAAAAAATATTAACAGCATTAATGACACAGAATAATTATAATATATATAATGCTTTATTTCGTTCGAAAGTAGAAACTTTCGCAAAATAAGAACTCGCAACGATTTTTGATTAAACTGAAATCCAGAATTTTTTATCTTAATGTGTCATTTATATGACTGAAAGAAATTTAATAAAATTGCATAGAATTATACGTACATATACTACATATGAATTTCCTTCAGAGATCGCTATTAGTGCTTAGGGTAGAAAATACTACAGGTTGTGAGACAGTTTTATGGGTGGAAGAATGGTAATAACCTTTAATCATTATTTTATTCCCATATGTGGCATTTTATTTGTTTAAATTACTACGTTATGTTACCTAAACGCGTTCTTATTCTTTCTCCAGTAATTTCATGATATAATTATAACTTTGCTAGGATGCTCTTGATGGGCAACCAATTAGAGCAATCTGCTTCAGCGTTATCTGCCTTCAATGAGGTGTTTCGAAGATCATTTAATTGATTACGGAAAATCACGCAAGGGTTATCTGTCTTTGGAAGATTGGTTCGTGCAGGTTCTTGTACAACAGATGATTCGTATTGATTTACAAATGAAAAAAACAGCACAAAGACTACATAGTATTCCGCTTGTAAACAAGCGGAATATAATGATGAAATTTTCAATACTTTTATCATTTTTAATACTTTTATCTTTAGATACTGATGGTGTACTTTTAGGGAAAGTTAGTTCCTTGCACATAACTCTGAAATATTTTTGAAAATAATCTAACTTCCAATATTTGGCATTGCCATTTCCAATGGACCTTTCTAGTAGATAGCTTTATCCTTTGATAAAAAAAAATAAATTGCATTAAGAAACATTACAAAAAGCAAGAGCTTGAAAATTATTCAATGAAACGTGAAAAAGATTTTTGCCTAAGTTTGAGTTAAGATGTTTTTCAAGAACTACTGTGTTCTATTGAAATAAAACGCCTTTTTTTTTTACTTAATTTTATTAAACTCTGAGCAGCAAATTCTCTAGAATTAGCGTTAACGTGTATTTAATATATTACGTGACGAAAGGTTATTCATAAAAACACCAAACAGGTATTCTTTTAAATTTACAGTAAAATATCGCTTAAAAGAAGGAGTTATACAATTGGTTTCCTCGCTATAATACATGAATCTATTTACAACAAAAGAATTCAATCAAATGTGAAGACATATATGTAATGGAATTTCTATATAAGCAATAAAATCTCTATTTTGTAAGAAGTTTTCCATTGAATATTCGATGCAAATACTGGGAATAAAATTTTCTTTTGAAGCACTTCGATTGACAGCCAAGACACTTTTCTCTGACACTTAAAATAAATAAAAGATAAAAATGGCACTTTTACTTGAATTTTTTGACTACCTAGTTTATAGATATTTATGATTTTCTATTTATCTATCCACGTATACCAAGATAAAAGAATTTTTCTCTTTTGTTGTGAAATTTTCTAAAATGAGCTATGATGCATAAATGTTAAATGTCTCCTAAATATATACACATAAAATGAAAATAAATATTTAAGTAAATAATAACATGAAATATAAAGAATACTGTCGATACATCTAGCACATAACACATATCTACATCTGCGATATGTATATATATGTCTTCCTATCATTCCTATCGAACTTTTTGAGTACTCGAGGAAAAGGAGCGAGTTTCTAAACATATGTTTTAAAATATTTATTTGCTAACAAAATTAAAATATAATAATTTCTCACTTAATATGTTAACTAAAACTAAAAATTTCCATAAATTGGGATTTCCATTTTAATATTAAATGACTACATACATGTTTACAAATTCATTGCGTTTTAGACTTCAAGTAGAAAAATTTGTTATGGTAAAATTTAAAGAACTTTAATGTATAAATCTTAGTGCATTACAAAAAAGTTAATTAAATTATTTAATACGAACACGAATACCATATAAGACGTATGAAAAATTATGCAGGGAATAGAAAAGCCATCATATATGAAAAAATATATATTATTCAGCTATATACAGTTGTATAAAATTAATATAAATATTAGCTGCAGTAGCTGATATGTAGCTCGAAAATAGTTTTCGATAAAATAATTTCAAATTAAATTTTGAAAATCAAATTCGTAGTTTTCATAACAGCGTGAAACTGTTTATTTGAAATGAACATAAAACGCTTAATTTCACTAAAAATGTGTAATCTCATCTTTTACCGAATCTGAAGATTTGAAAATTCATTTAACTTTTATAATTTTTTATAGCCCATCTGCACAACTACTTAATTTCTTACTTTTCAAACGAAAGAAAAATATGTTTCTTATAGCAGCATAGAATTTTGCTTTTTCTGAAAGTCAAAACATAGTATTATTATGGCATTTGTTATAAATCTGAAAAAAGTATGTTTATATAAAATTAATTCTGATAATTTGTATCATATTGGAGGATCAAAGACAAGGACATAAGACTAATTTTGCTTAAGATCTAGAAGTTAAATTTCTAAGTCTGCCTCTTCAGGAAAAGAGAAATATATTAGTGCTTTTAATTACTGTCACATTAACAATTCTCACACATATATAGACATTTTTACCAATTGACGAAAAAAGAAATTTCAAATGATATTTGATATTATAAGCACTTCATTTTATTAGATTTAATGGATTCTAGCACATCCCACCACCTGAAGGGATGCATGCCTTCAAAGAGGACGTTCTAAAAGGCAATAACTCTATTCATGTTACAAACTGATAAAAGCATGAAAATCTTCACGCAACATCCAGTTGTTCGAAAAAATAGTCATTGATATAACACATATGTTTTTCTTATTAATACAGCTTGTTTCTTAGAACTTTAAAGCCGTTTTTTAAATCCCAAGAACGTATTGATGTTAAATTTCTTGATTTTTTTCGTTTCATTTTAAAATTATATTTACTTTTATAGCAATATATATGTGCATCTATGTATCATATTTTCAATATATACCATGTTAAATTCCTTGTCTTAATTCGGTTCTTTGTTTAAATCATTCGGAACAAATGTTCTTTGTTAAAAGAAATTAATAACATCTTTGAAAGAATGTTAATAAAATTTATCCGTGTTAAACTTCATTGCTGGAACGAAAATGCATTCTTCTTAGAAGTAAGTTTAAACTTCATTTAACACGCTACCCATTTTTTAAGAGTAATGCTCAGACCTATATAGAAAATTATTAATGTTATACTGAATTTAAGCGAAGAAAATTATGTCATTTTCTTTAATATTATTATACCCATCTGCCACACGGCGCCAAGAGCACGCAAGAACAAGGATGTTTACTATAAATGCAAGACCATGCTAATTGTCGTATCTAAGTCAAAAAGATTTCGAAATACTTGTGAAAAAAATTATAACTGTAATTTGTAGGGATTTTATGCAAATTATATTACTGTAAAGAGTTTAGCGGCTTACGATTTATTTACATATGCCAAGAACTTTTCCCTTTTAATCTTGCTTCTAAGTGTTACAGTCTCGTATTTTCTCCTTAATGCTAATTAATATGGGTGCGACTCAATGTAGTAATGAGTAAGAAAACTTTTAAAAGAACAGAGGGATTAGAACTTAAATTTCCGATATGGACATTTTTCCACTTCCGATAATTTGAAAGCACAGATTCGAATAAGTTCAAAGTAAACTCTAGCAGCTCAGAAAAGTAAAATTATACATTTTCCAAAAATTCGTGTCTGTATATGCATAATTCGTGTCTGTAATGCCTATAAAAAGCAAAAAGAGAATTTCTGTTGCAGTGCAAAACAGTAAAACTGAACTGCAGAAGGAATATATCGAGTGGTTTATTTCTTTAAATGAAGTACGTAAAGAAGTTAATTTATAATAATATACTACAACAAAGTAACATTGTACAATTACTGTAAAGAAAGTAAGAAATTAAATGTAAACACTAGCACAAACCAATAAAATTATCTCTGACTGCCGTTTCATTATAAAGCAGATTAACGTTATCAAAAAGGTGCAGTAAAGGCGAAACCAATGGAAATTTTCCGTAACAGCACCAGTCAAAATTGGACTCGGTTCAAGACAATGATAATTTCTTATTTAGTTATGACAATGTTCTAACAAACTTCTATCCCTTGTTTACCTTTACTATACATTTATTTTGATATCTGGTAATAAGTGAATAATAATCTTTCAAATACTCCTTCCCACTATTCATTAGAATAATTAATTACACATTTAATTTCTTATAAGATTTTAACCTTTATAAACATTATGGTTCCACAAGAAGAATCCCTAAGTATGAGTATAATGTTTAAATTTTAATATTAAGGATTAAAACCTAAGATCTAACATAAATTAAGCATATTATAATTGTCATTATAGCTGATAACTATTTGCTTCTAAAGCTGCAAATATAAATATGTTTATGCTAAGGATGTTTTATATTAATTTTCTCTATATTTAAATAATCCGACTATAATTAATTAGCGCATTTCTTCAGTCTTAAAAACAGTACGTTAAAGTGTATCGCAAATAAATTAGTGCAAGTTATTTTATGCATAAAAGCATATAAATCAAAATTTACTTAAAATGGGATTTCCCATATAGCTTTAGTGATATAAATCAGAAAGTCTCATACTTTAATCCCAAACTCAAATACGTTCTTCCAAAATTAACTCATTCAATTTTCATGAAAGATATTCAATAACAATAATTTGGAAAATAATATAATTATGTTTAGATATATTAGCAATTTTAGAATCAGTGAATGTGTAGAATAATGTTTGATCACTTTATTCCATCTTGTATTGTTTAACTAATTACGCACGCTCATACTTTTAATTTAACTTTAAAATATTTTTCGATACATTCACTGTAAATGAAGTTAAATAATATAAACACATATTTAATTTTAACTTCCATTTAGAGTGATGAATGTAAATGTTATAAAATTATACATCTCGAATGTAGATAGCAATTATTAATACTCTCATGGGAATATGAAAAGTAAACCTTAATCTCAGTAGCGTTGTCAGCTTCACGGTCAACAGTTCGAGGCTGTTCAACAGAGGCTTTCATTGCATCTCTAGTTGAAGACGAGAGCCTGTAGAAATCATTCCACTAATGAAATGGGAGAGTACAACCGAATTTGACAGTCAAATTATGAGCCGGCAAACCACCCCCGTCTTTCATTAATTCCAAGCTGCACCAAACCCTGGGGACCAAAGCCACTTGGTGAGGGCTGTTGTTCATGTGAAAGGTCATGCAATGACGTTGAATGTCTAGGAAATTATCTATTGAGTTGATGAATTACCCTTGTGTGTGACTCATTGTTATGCACAATAAGCTTCTTAGCATGGAATAAAATTTTAGATATTTGACAGACAAATCTGACTCATTTATCTATATGACGAGCATTAATATTAAAGCTTGTGACATACAAAAGAACGTGTGAAAGATTACAGAGAAAATTTCTCAAAAATTTTAATTAAATCAGGTTTTTCTATTTAGAAATACGTGAAAGATTTCAAAAATAAACTCTTTCGAAATAAATGCATAGTTTGATGTATCACTTAAAAGCGGAAGAATAAATTAATATTTAATACAATTTAGGCAGAAATTTGAAATGTATTTTATGATTGATTTTGACTTATTCTGAAATATATGCAGCTTGAATAACTGTCACCTAGATCTGAAAAGGCGATATAAAAATTAAGACAAACGCAGGTTACACTGTAGTCTCTGTTAGATGTCTTGGAATGGCAAACGTGAAAAATATATTGTATTTGTGAAAGGAATCGAACTATACATCTCTGAAATAGCAGTTGAATGTATTGTCCATAGCATCACAGCAGAACACATGAGTTTAGTAATCTAATTCTTTACTATCTTTCACTATTAAAAGATGACTTATGAGAGAGGATGAGACCGAATAGAACCAAGTCCAGGTGGAAACGAGTTATTGCCCTCCACATTTCAATTCTGGTTACATTGAAGAAATTATTAGATATCGTTACTATGCTGTGACCGAAAATCGAATTACGAATCTTTCTAGGATCCCTAAATGCAATACCAAGTCCATTCAGGAAAGAACTGACTTAAATCCTTATCCTAAAAATTACTCACAAACCACTGACAGAAAATATTAAATCTGATATGAAATGCTTAATATGTCGTTTTCATAGACATGCTTTTGAAATAATTTGCAGTTTAAATTATCAAAAATCAGCATCATTTGAATTTAATAACACCAAAAATATACTGTGAAAAGGTAAAATGCTTTTCTACTTGCTTTTTTCTATTAATGTATCTGTATATTGCAAATGTAGAAGTCAGCTTTAATTGTTTACTGAAACAATTAACATTTTGTTTTCTATTTTACTTGGCTAGAGCTTTTTTTTCTATTTTACTTGGCTATAAGTGGTATAGATCCAGAAAAATAATTGTTATCTAAAACTTTCGTAAGCTCTAGTGTAGTTTTATAGCAGTGTTTTGTAAAACTGAATGAGTTATAAAGTGGATTTTAAGCAGAAGTCTTAGTGAATGAAATTTTATTACATTAAATAAATTGATATTTTTGTTGGAATGGAAATAGCCATTGCTTGAACAGTGCAGCTGAAATCTTGGTGGTAACGTATTGAAATTTATTTACCATTTTCTCCGCTTTCATCAATATTTTATCCATATTTCTCTTCAATCTTATTTCTGCAGCTATTTTCGGTCAAGAAATGAATAGCTATTCTTAAACGAGAAACGTCTACTATATATATCACACATGTAGTACAGTACACGCGAATAACATTTTATGTAAAAACATTTGAGGATTTTCGATGCATTTATAATGAATAAAATTTTCAACTATATTTAAAGTATATTGCTGTATGAAAACTGTGAATCTCGGATTTGCAGAAAAAGACAGGTTTCGTTTAATTAATTAGACACACGTGTGATTGTCTTGCAAATCACATTCCTTCCAAAAGCCAAAGAAATTCTCAATGTAGACATTAGGGTACTTTGTAAGTTTTACATTATTCTGGACCGTAAAAAATATCCAAAAGTCAATCCAGTGAAATTTTTATACATCACTTTAAATCCTAAGAATATATTTTAACGATTAATAATGTTTGAGAATTTTAGGTTAGTTCTAATTTTAGAATGTTCTATTTTTAGGGATTTCACATAATTTCGTTCTTAAATATAGCATTATGATAGATGTAAAGACAATTGTATTGAAATCTTCGTCGGCTACCCAGTTAATGATTTTTTTTTCCTTTTAGCCTCTTTATTCTTATAAGAGAGTCAGACTTCATCTATATTTAATTGCCACAAATTTCGATTGAAATTAGCATAAAAATGTATTTATTTATTATATGAAAGCCCTTCGACCCCCCCCAAAAAAAGAACACAAAATTGAAGATTGATGTTAATACAAGTAATTGCTTTATAGCCAGAGTTTGTCATCGTAACAAGCTTATTTCCGCTGCATTTAGGATGATTCCAAGAATACATTTAATACTTAAAATTTAACATGTTGTTTTCAATCACATGTCTATTTGAAAAACCAAATCTGAGAAGTTTGGGATTATATCGTAAAAACCTCCTGCCCCGAAAATAAGCAATAAATGCAAAACACGCAATAAAACAAAACTATTTAATGGATATGGGTAAAATTGATCTTTCAGGTTGGTAAAGCATTATTAGACCACACAGCAATTAAATTAAAGACATGCAAAAACACATATATTACGACCATCACAACGTGAAATCCCAAATGAATCGGAAGAATGTGCAATGGAAGCATCACGCTAGCAACATGTATGATACCCTCTACCTTAAATGCATGTCGTTGATTAATTGTTGTGGCAGTAGCGCCCATACCTGTAACAATGTATGCCGGAGTTCGAGGAGGGTGCCCGGGGGCACACTGCGACACTCAATCCGTCATCCCAACATGTCCCATACATGCTCTGTGGGATTCCGGTGATCTAGCAGACCGCAGCTTTTCTTAAATGCCATGGATTTGGGAACGTAATAAGGAATGAGTAAATTATGTTAAGTATTTACAACTTTTAAAGCATGAAAAACGTATGACTGTAATTTTGTCGTCATGCCATGATTTGTAGTTGCTTTATATTTACAACGATATTTTCAACGACGATGTTTGGTACCACGATACTTTAGAACTGTTATGTTTTCTCACTGCTATTTTGTTTCTTTCCACGATGTTTTCGTCTTGTATCGTCTCCTGTGCGACGTCTGCGATGCTTTTAACGGACACGAATCAATCAGATACAGGATACTGAAATGAAAATGTAAACGATATATAAACCCAAACAGGCATTTTACTAATCGGATGTTATTGAAGGATTTACAAATATGAAATAAAAATGAATACAATAGCATCACTGGGCGTTGAAGAATAAAATGCAATTTTTAGTCTTAATTTATTGGAAAATATTTTGTTTATAAAGTCATCATTGCATTGTGCAGTAATGCTGGAATTAATGTTACTTATGGCAGCCGGTTTTAAATAATATGATCTTTCATTTTATGATATTCGACGTTTCTTTTATACAGTCTCACACTCTTTGGAAACTAACGGGCACTCTGTAAGACGTAAGCGATTTATCGCTAGGTCCTGGAACTTATAAAAGAGACATGGAAAATGGTGTAAGAGACGGTGTAATTAAAATCAGCAGATTAACAGAAGGCACTGCTAGTGCGTACAGAAGCAACCAGCATTTATGGCGCAACTCAAAGTAGAGAATTTAATTTAACTAAGTAAATTCTAAGTTAGCCGAATGAAAGAAATGTGCGCAGGTTAAAGAATGTGCGCAGGTTGGCTTAGATCTAATATCTGCATGACATGCTTAATGGCCAGAATAATGCAACGCTACAGATATACTGCTATCAAGAAATGCAATTAGTAACGTGGCCAAACAGAACTATATGGTCGTGGCTGAAGAAATAGTAACGTGGACAAACAGAACAGAAACTAGAGTCCGAACGTGTTCAAGCAGGCGGAACACGTTCGAATTCTATAGTTAAAAACTCTCCTTTTAATTCTATCTTTGTCTACCACATTTGAATATGCGCGAACTAGAAATTAGCATTCTGGCAGGAAAACGGAAAGCAAGAATGGCAGTGAAGTTAGTTAGCATAAACTAATTAATTAGTAAAACTAAATAAATCCTTATACATTTTAAAATGACAGTTTTAGTGTTGCAATATATAAAAAGTTTAATTAAAAGTAAGCTTACGATGTAATTAAAATTAACTTCCATAAGCAAATTAAAATAGCATAAGCCTCGGAGTGCATCCTCTTATTTAATATAATTTATATCTCTTCTGTTAAAGTAGTCTTGATTCTTGACCCAAAACTTTAAAATGTATAGCAAAACATTAGAAAGGGAATGAAAAATCTGAATTACAGTTTGATTAAAGAAAAAAAGAATGTTATGGAGGAAATGCTTAAATTATGAAATTAGAATTAATTAATTAATATTAATTATTTGAATAGATGTACCGAATAGCTACTGTGTTAATTAATAACAGCAAAAGGATGCTTTTAAAATCTTTTCTTTTATAATAAAATAGTCAAGAATTAAATGAATGCTTTTAAACTTTTAAAGGATGCTTTTAAAATTTGACGTGCCAAAAAACTGAAATTCACAATGTCTGGCCTATCTAGAAAAGCACACTATATAGTTCGAAATTTTTATTTTAATCAAACTACGGCTTCGTTCTTCATAATTTATAACGAAATACATATTCAGAAATAGCATTTGTCTTAACGGACAAGTTTGTCTTAATACCTTAAAGGAAATTTATTTTCCTAACACTAGTTGCGAATTGTAGCGTCGTTGCCATTAAGATTTGCTTAATGCTTAATTTAAATTTTTTTGTCCTTTTTTCCTTCTCCATCTTAGAGAAATTTACTAAAAATTTCCAGTTGGATCTCTTCTCAATTCATTCTCTTTGATGCAAAGTCCAATTATTTTTAAGCTTATTCTCACACTGTCTTTCACAAAACAGAGAATGTTTTTTCAGCCATTAATTTTTTACGAGATTCCATCTACTGTCAACATTTGCGGCGCTGAGAAGGTATTTCTTTTCAGTGACATAATCTTCTTTGCTTCTCTTTTGTATGATGTGCAAAACAAAAACAGTACTCCAAAATCTTTAGACGCATCTGCTGTCTGCAAGTTCCTTCTGGGACAAAGATAGATGGATTCCCCAAGAGAATTTTATTTCTTACGCGTTTCCTGCTGGGTTGAAAGAATTTTGGATATTTGAATGCATAAAATGGAAAATAGTAGTTTTATTTGAGGTATAAACAATTATAAATTCCTTCTCGTTTGCGTATAGCTTGCAAAATAAAGGTTTTCAATTATTTTGGAAACATTTAATTTTTAGAATATAAATTTCCTCCTCTATTCCCTCAAGTAATGCTTTTTATTGGCATTATATAATGCTTCGTGGCTAAAAAAATGTATGATTTTTATAGAAATGTCCCTTGACGAAAGAGGATGTGGATAAATCTGATACAAAAACACTTATTTTCCGTCATTTTTAAAAGGTTATATTTTTGACTAATTTTTCTTCTATGAAATTCATTAAAGAATCTTAGTTTCTTATTTTATTGAGTTAATCGAGTTACGTTTTAATTTCAGAACTTGTGATAATACCGTAGAAAACGTTAGACAACTTCAAAATTAGGTTAAAATGACTCAGTTTTTTTGAATCAAATTATGATTACGATTTCTGATAACGATTTTATAAAGATTACTTATAAAAGAAAAAAAAACGAGTATAATTACGTTCAAACAACAACAGCTATTTTTTCAGTGTTAAAAACTCTCTTTTTACTTCCTTGTACGAAGTAAAAAGGAAGTATTGTAATCGCAAAAAGTTTCAGGCAGCATATTTCAACGTAAATATCCATTTTGACCGCTATCGAATGCAATTTAACGATGTTTTTGCGTGACATCTGTACGTAAGGACAGAATAAAATAGTCTTTTCCTTAAAAAAAATTATAAAACTGCTTTAAAATTAATTCTGAAGAGAACTTTTCGTGGCGTCTGTACGAACGTATGTACGTACGTGCGTGCGTACGTACGTATCTCGCATAACTCAAAAAACGAGTAGCCTCAGAACATTGAAATTTTGTATATAGGACTGCTATAAAATGTAGATGTGCACCTCGTATTTTGGTTGCAATCGGCCGCTCCAAACGTATATAAATATATTTATATATATATCCACTCTGTTACCCGGCTCAGTGATCTCAGTTTCTTTACTCTTATATGTTGGTAAATTGTACATTTTTTGCTTTAAAAATGATTGAATTATGTTGTTTTTATCTTCGGTTAAGGATTTTATGCCTTTAGTAAATCTGTGTGCAATATTTTTAGAATTATCAGCAATTTTAAAGTTGTTTAATTGCCGCTAAGCCTTTTTTAATGGCGGCCATTGCATCATGATGCTTACTTTTGAAACAGGAGACTAGTGGATTTGTTGCCAATCTAGAGAAACTTAGCTTCGCGACAACAAAGATAACGCCTTCATTTATTATTTAAATCATGCTTAATCCTTTCTGAATTTTTTCGATGAAATAAGCGTTTAAGATTTACTAAAGCTCTAATCATCGATCTAGCGTGTAATGAACGATAGGGAATTGAGGAATTGTATTCATTTATTACTTATTATCAGAAGGGATCTCACATAATTCTTCCCCTCTTGGGCATATGGATGAAGGAAGCAAGGAAAGTAAAAAATGAAATTTCTTCCTGCAAATATCTTGGTCAATTTAAAATCAATGAACTCGCACCTTGTAATTTATAAATGAGCAAACAATAAGAAAAAATTTAAAATATGCCTTTGGTTTTATTTCGTCTGCAGGCAGTGTTGAATGATGCCACATAATTGTGGAGATTTTTGTATTCAATTATACATGAAACGAGTCTGGTGAACAGAATTGTAACTAAAACTTTCATGCTATTAAATTTTGAAACATCGTAAGTTTATGCATTTTCATTCAAATACGGTATTCTGTATTTAAAACTTCCTAAAATATGTAGTCTCTAAACATTTACTGACTTCATGTCATCGAGTACATAAAAACGTCTAGAGCTCGCCGAAACTACCTAAATCAGAAAAACCCAAGTTAAAACTTTAAAAAATGCGAGATACTTTAAGAGTTAATATTTTATATATATGTAGGTCACTTCTTTTTATACTCATCACTCAATCAGTAGCGTCAATCCTTTTTAAAAGAAAAGTTTAAAAGCTTACTTTTTCTAATACGGCAAAAACAGAAGCATATTATTAATCTATAACATTAATGCTGGGTTAGGCTCATAACAATGTTTACAGCTAATAGTGAGTAAGCTGGAGAGACCAGTTTGCTATCTACTTTCAAGGTACTTCGCTTGGGATTGAATTAAAATCTAATATGGCAGGTTTAGTTATTTATTACCGTTGCAGTCACGTTAGCGAAAATGTTTTCACGAATCTATTCTTTAGAATTTTACATTGACGTCTAGTTCTCTCGGATGGCTATCAGACCATCCACAATTTTCATGAGCACCTCAGTGAAAGGAATTTTTTAAGCATCTTTGTTTTCAAAAAATTTGCGTAGATCTCATAATCTTTTCTTCTTTCTTTCTGAATGAGAAAACACAGGAGAAACATAATGCCGAACGAAACTTTTCTGCTATCATCGTAACGTTTTGCAACTAGAAACCTGCACTTCAAACTAGTTCTTGAAGGAATGCATTTCTACAAAAAGCTGCCTAATTATTGGTTTTCGTGTACTATGTGTGATACTAAATTAAGTTGTTTGCTATTCGTGAAATGTACCATTCAGATCAAAAACGAATAGTGTAAAAGTATTTCCCGCATATGTTGCTGGAAAATGTAGACAAAGTACGGGCCTTTTGTTTTCGTATTTTGCTCCAATTTCGAAATACAGGCAGTAGAGTTTCTCAATAAAACATAATAAATAACAGCATTTTAATATTTATCCCAAAACAGGGAAGGAGAAAATTTTGTGCAGGTTTCTTTTACAAAATGAAATACAATATTAAAACAAAATTATTTGTGCAGACTTTTGACGTTAAAATATGAGCAAATAGAGATATTCCTCAAAAGTAAGCGTATATAAATTTTTATCATCTGTTTATCGATCGCTTTTCTCCACTCTGACGAATTTTAAACTGCTCCTAAATGCTGAAGCTTTTCTGCTAAATTATCTTTTGAAATATGTTTCTTATCTGCTTGCGCACGTCGCTGTTACAACAGATTACAGTGGATGGACAAAAATATGGAAACACCTTGTGAAATGCATGTTTGAAAAGAAAGATTGATTTTAATGAAATATGTAGGTGGCGCTGGCGTTTTTGACTACTGACGCCACCTATACAACTTCGTAAATGTGCTAAACAGTTCAGTTGTTGTCGGAGTACTGTTATGTGAGGTTGTATTTGCATTATGTCAGAGTTAACAGACTTCGAACGTGGGCAAATTGTTGGAGCACGTATGGTAGGTGCTTCCGTAAGCAAGGTAGCCGAGGTGTTTAGTGTTTCAAGTGTTTCAAGAGGTACTGTATTGAAGATTTATTCCGTATATTTGGAAAGCGGAAAAACATCATCTGCTAAATCACAGCGCGGACGAAAGTGTGTCCTGAGTGATCGTGACAAACGATCATTAAGGGCAATTGTGACGAAAAATAAGAAAACCACAGCTGCAAAAGTTACTTCTGAAATGAATGTTGTGTTACCGAACCCTGTGAGTACCAAAACAATTAGAAGGGAGCTTCATAAACAGGGAATTACTGGCCGTGCTGCAATTGAGAAGCCACTCATCAGTGATGCTAATCCCCGTAACAGGAAAAGGTGGTCTTTAAGTCATAAAGCCTGGACTATATAGCAGTGGAAGCGAGTAATATGGTCTGACGAGTCTTCTTTCACATTGTTTCCCACTTCTGGCCGAGTTTACGTCTGGAGAACGCCCTCTCAAGCCTATAATACAGACTGCTTGTTGCCAAGAGTGAAACATGGCGGGGGTTCTCTTATGGTTTGGTCAGCTATATCGTGGTTCTCTGCTAGCCCCATGATAACTGTGACAGGGCACATGACTGCCAACACTTATGTGAACATTTTGGCCGATCAAGTTCATCCCATGGTACAAACTTTGTTCCCCGATGGTGATGGTGTCTTCCAAGACGACAAAGCCCCTGTTCACACAGCTCACATTGTCCAGGACTGGTTTTCTGAGCACGAGGATGACTTGTCCCATCTCCCCTGGCCACCACAGTCACCAGACCTGAATATTATCGAACCTTTGTGGTCTACATTGGAACGGAAAGTGCGTTCTCGTTATCCACCGCCAACATCGTTATCTGAACTTGCCACCGTTTTGCAGGAAGAATGGTATAATATTCCCTTGGCAAACATACAGAAACTGTATTTATCCATTCCGAGAAGACTGCAAGCTGTTTTGGATGCCAACAGGTTTCCTACACCATATTAAGCAAAGAAACATGTTTTTTTAAAGGTGTTTCCATATTTTTGTCCAACCCCTGTAGTTTTTCCCCGAGTATACAATCTCTGAATGGAGACGTGGAAAGATAAAAAAGGAAGCTCGGGAAAACGTCTCTCGTTTGCCGCTTATTTTAAAGTGCAGTCTTTTGACGTGCAGTTACTCCTAAAAGTGCAGGTACTCCTAAAAGCTATACATTTGATAAAGGTATAGCATTTAGGAGTACCTTAAATTTTGAGCCTATGTGCACCCTTCTCTAATTTGTAATTGCATTGCGAAAATGCTTTCTATTTTTAATTTTCCTAAACAGTAGGACTATCCTAAACAGTGGGACTTCAGCTATCCGGTAAGACTGCTACTTAATTGTATCCAAATAAGGTGATCAATTTACTACTATTTTTACTTTTCTCCACTATAATTAATATGAAGTAATAATTTAGCACAATGTATATTTTAAGAAACGAGTAAATTTATTTAGTTGAATGTACATGAATGTAGAGTTTCCAGCTAGCATGTGCTGAAGCATTGATAAATAAAAAAATTTCAAATATCAATGGAAGAAAACAGCTATATATTGCTTAAAGGCTTAATATTTGTTAGCCTTTGCAAATAAAAATTAACCTCGTTGTTTTAGTTGTGTACAAATGCAAATGAATTGCATGTTAATGTGTTTTATCTTAAGGAAATAAAAACAGTTTTTTTTTTTTTTTTTTTTAATATGAGAAACATTCGATAGTTAAAAACTGTATAAACTGCACAACTAGAGAAAATAGAATTCAAGGTTAACTCAGCGGTTTTCCAAATTTATGACAAAAATTTACCTTGTTTCAAATAGATATATCTATGTATAAAAATACACGAGATTCATGTTCAAATGAATGTTTAAGATTTATACGTACTGTTTTTATGTATTGCTATACGTATTCTCCTGTATTGTACGTATAAATTTATTGGTATGTTAAATTTTATACACATCGAAATTATTGTTTATATGTAATAGTTTGGACTAATAATTTGGATATATGGAAGTAATTCTGGATTTACGAGGAGAGCACAATGAACTTTAATATATACTCTGAAATCTTCCTTCGGACTAAAATTTCCTAAATATCCATTTATTTAATAATTTCAGGATATGCTACATTGTTTGATTACATCTATTTTTAAATTTAAATAAATTTTGCAGATAACTTTACAGTATATTAGAATAAGTATCTATAGCACTGCCTCAACAGAATATTTTACAAATTTTTACTTAAGAAAGGTGGCAATTTTTAATCTATATTAATATTGCAAGCGTCTCATTTTTATAAGCGTAATAATATCTATATCATACATCACACCCATCTCTGTCGAAATGTCAAATGTGTGATATTTTTTGGAAATATTATTTTTCGAATCATGTCAAAAATCACTGAAATTTTCTCTCTAGAGTCACAATCACATTTCTTCAGATTTAAAAAAAAACAAATGAAATATAGTACTATAAATAATAAAACAATAATAATTAATAGAATGGCTTCTCTAAGACTCTGCTATTAACATTATTCAACGTATTCTCGCGATTACACAATTATTTCGCATCTAACTAATTCAGCAGAGCAATTGCATGCTCTGATTTTCCCAAACTACTGCTCTAGAAATGTATTTTCTACTGGTGTTCATAGTGCTTCAAATACCTGTGACAGAATTTCAGTTACATAATGTTATGAAATGTTGGGTGTAATCAGAAACATTCTAAATTCTCTGTGATGACTCAGGACATATTGAAGAACGAAATGAGATGCGACGTATGGGAGAATGCTTAAATTACAAATAGCGAACACCTAAACTGCAAGCTTAAATTGTGAATGCTGAATTATAAATGTGCCAATTACAATTTACGAGGCCAAAATGGCCAAACGCTACAGTTTATTTACATTTATTAGAATCTGGATTAATAAATTCACTCCAGCCTTTTATGTTTCTGTTTTGCGGTTATACAGCAGATTATCTTACTGAATTACCTTTGAATTTCAGCAACGCACAATAATTAAAATTCAAAGAATAATGTTGTAATTATGCATTCGAAATGCCAGTTTAGATGGTAGATGTTGCATTACGGGTTTCAAATAATATTCTAATATGTATTGTCATTTTATAAACTGTAATTCTTTATTACAATGTATGAAAACGTTAAACGTTATGAGATCTGTGTAAATGATGAGTATCTATGTATGTAAACACAGACTAATACACTTTTTGTGTATCTTATTGTGTAAATATGGAATTTTTACTCTCCTAATGCCCCTTGATATGAAAAGGTTAGTTCGTAAATAGAATTTTCTTCGTTTGAAACGCATATTTTACTCTGCAAAGTAACTGAAGACAGACTATTTTCAACTCTTACTGCTGTATATATAATTCTGACAGATTAAATAACCATAGTTTCGAGTTTTATAAAATACGTTGCACTTTTCTAATTTATCTCTGGTAAAGAAATGCATGTATCAAAATTTATGCGCTTATCAAAACTTCTGTGTTTCCTTCAATGCATCACAACGGGTGAATACTTCCATTTCCAAGCTACTGAATAAGAAATAATGATCAAAATAATAACTTATTAAACATATTACATTTCTATTATCATTCTGATCACATGAGTAGACTGAAATTCCCAATTTTATATTTAAACGAATATTCTGTGTACCTCTTACCCTCCCCGTTGATAAATAATGATAAAAATTATTGTGAGTTTTTATTTTGATCAGCCTTTGAATTTTTGTTTTTCTTTATTGTATTTGGGACATTTTTGTACTTTTTATACCTATCTAATTAACTCTTGATTATTACAAATAAATTTCCAATTACTTTTAAGCAAAACTATAAATATTTTATTCATTGTTAAGGAAATGCAAAATGCGTGACTCATTTTCAAATCAATTAATATAATTTTGCAAATGTTGTCCTATTATTAAGAAGTACACAATTAGTACCCATAAATGTGTTTTATTTTCTTTATGAGTAAATGCAGGAGAATGCTTTTAATACTAATGTCGCTTGTAACAAAATTATGCTAATTTTATGAGGACTGAGAGAAAGGAATTTAGGTCTTATCTTCAATGCTAGTTATAAAGTATGATATATTACAACAGACAAATAACTGAAATTTTCTGTAATCCTTCGATAACTGTGAAAATAAAATTATTTAAAATTCAAGGTATTTTAATAAGGCTGTAAAGTGTATGTCTCTTTGGAAACTTAAACAACATACTTTAGAACTAATATTGAATAATTATCTTCTAGCCTTGTGAAAAAACACAGAAATTAGAAGAAGTGTGTATAAGTCCCTTTTATTCGAACACTACTTAACAAATGACCCTACTTGGGTTTACATAAGTCAATCACTACTGGCTTAAAAGAAATGTGTAACAATTAATAATTTCAACGTACGGTAGATTTATCCTAACGGCTCACAGAGTACTTTAACTCGCAGGAAAGGCTCTGGTTTATAGTAAACCGGCGAGACAAAACTAAATGGCTAGAAACACTCAACGCCGCTAACTCAAGTCAGTAATAATCACAGCACAACCTGGACTGGAATAGGCAGACACGCTCTAAAAAACTCTTGCTTAAATAGCACCTCTTTTTAACCTATCTTTTAATCTGAATAAATTTTCGCTATCTCATTTACATTCTGGCATTTAAAGCGTGGGTGAAATGGTAGTAATAGAAAAGTAATCAAACTTAAAATGAACTATTAGTTAAAAATAAATAGATAAACCTCACAAGGCAAATACTGTTTTAATTCAGTGTGACACTGATTGTGATTCAGTGTGACAAAGGGGCAATTTGCCCAGAGAATAGCTATTAAATTCCTTTTGGCATTTTGCTTCCTTCACTATAAAACATCGTTTCGTTTTCAAATTGTTGCCACCAAATATTAGAGCCCTGCATTATATTTATAGAAATTAAAGTATGAATTTATGTATGTTTCTCGCATTGTGAAAAAACAACGGAACCTAGAGACATCAAATTTTGAATAACGTAGTCCTCCACTCGAATAGGGGCATCTGGAAGCCCAAATTTGGAATTTGTTTTATAATCTATTACATATTTTGTAAACCTTTAACGAGTTTTAAGTTCACAAACTCAACGTTTTCTAAGCGTTCAATGGCAACAGTGCACGTGTAGGAAAAAAAAAAAAAACAAAGCCTGCAGCGTGCGAGACTATGCGTCGGAAGTTCTACAGATATTATATTTTTAAATATTTTGTGATATTTCTGTTGAATTGAATTTTATGGTTTAAGTCCGAAGAACGTGATATTTAATAAAAAAAGGTAACACACAAAACGTTCAACAAAAATGTCTCCTTGGTCGTAATATAAAATCTGAAACTTTTTTCCCCCCAAACATTGCTACAGATTTTAATTAGCAGAGAAAGCTAAGAGGCACTGAAAACCATTGTTCTTAATTAAATTGTTTTTTGTAAAAATGAGTATTTGATTAACTTTCATAAAATCTTCGACTTGTTTCTAACTGTAAAAAGACACATATGCTTAAAATTTGCGTTTCTGATTCATGTAAATTTCTTCTGTCTGGATCACATTTGCAGATATTGTAAGACAAAGAATGCTTAACTTTTCTGTCCTTTAAATCTCAAACTTCAGCTGCTTAAAGCAAAACCTCTCTTCTATACAACAAGAGTGTTCTTAGATATTACTAAAGAAATGAGTGAAAATGTCAAGAAGTCCTTCATTAATGTTGCGGAAAACTCTGACTATATATTCTACAGTGTCCATAAAACCCCTTCAGATATAATTATGATTATATCCAGTATATTGTTCTTTTTTTGTCTACCTTTATGATGTTTCAGGTGGCTCTTATTCACAAAAGCGATATTAATGATAACAATATGATATTTAATATTGTTGGTACCTAACGCTTTATCACTTGAAAACAAATACGATGATGAAGAGTTCTAAAATCAATAACTTACTGACTCTGAAATCATTGTTCCTTTCTCGTGCTTCATTAGGATGCAAGGGCATGGGAATACGAACCTGTGTGCTGAGTGAAGATAACTTCATGTTAATTAGCTTGCGAGGGGACGGACATCTGTGTAATTAGTTGTGCAGACTGAATACATATTAATTTCAGTATGTTTCACCTACCTTGAGACTTGTATCAAGCGTTACCATGATTAAATTGTGCTGCATGATTTAATTACAGTTTCTTCTTACATTACAAATTAAATTGAAGCACCGGCATGCACGGAAACGGTTTCCGCTAATCATCATTATCGCGATTGTTAGATTTCTGTCGTACTTTAAACACATTGTATGTTTCGTAGTTTTTAACTAAATATTTGTGATAAATTTTGTTACTTCTTTCTCCAAACAAAAATTTGAATGCATCATTCTTGCATATTAAACTTACAACGATTAAACAACAAATAATTGTTTTCTCCTGGTTTCCCGCAATTGTGCGATAATATGTGAATGCAAATCAGTTAACAACGTGGCATTCATAATTTAAGAAGATTAAAGCTATCTGCTTCATAAAAAGAATAAATAAGTGCGTGCATTTATGGCACACGTAACATATTTGTACTTTTTATAATTCGCAAAATGAAGGTGTAGTACATTGCTGAAAATAATTCATAAGATCATACTTCAGTTTCTTTTCATTGTTATTTATATAAAGATTTCCAATTAAATAAAATTAATTATTTGATAAACAGTATTAATTATTACACATGCAAAGATTTAGTTAATAAGGAGAATAATTAATGAAACCAATTAAAGTGTAATTAATTAAACCTTAATTAGGATTTGGCTAAAGATACGTGCCGAATACATGTCATTTCCCGTCCCAGAATGCTTTTCTTTTGCATTCTTTCAGATTCAGACGCATTTCCTTAATTTCTTCGTTATTAATTATTTCGAGAGAGACAAACTTGTATGCTTAAAAATGCACTTCTATGTAAAAAGTAGTTGTTTATAACAAAAGCTTGAACAAGCCACATTTTTATGATTTATTTAGAGCCAAGAAATGTAAGAAATCAAAGGCGATTTATCTAGGATTACAACCATGGATGTTCCTGTTTCTAGCTGAACATTCTCCCACTTACACTATAACAGCACGTAAGGGAAAATCGGCTAATACCTTATAAAGTAGGCTTACGTAAAAGCTTTCTGCCTGGCTAATGAAATGAACTTTAATTAAGTATTACATTTTAATCTCAATATGTGCGTGCATATATGTCACTGACATCAGGCAAATGTCGCGAATGTAGGAAACGTTGTGTCGAGGAATAAAGTCGTTTCTTTAGAAATGATATACTCGAAATATTTCAGGTGACTATGTTTATGATTTTAAATGGCAGTGCCTTTATATGAAATTTTTATTTCTGGAGAGGTGTAAATATCAAGAAACAAAATGGAATATTTTTTAAGATGAAGGCAGGAAAGTATTACACATTGGCATAATTTCAAAGATGTGATTGTAGGTTTTATGTTCTTCTTGTGTGGAAGCAAATGTTTCCAGAGAACTAGCATACCTGAGACGAATCTGAATATGAATAAATATAGAAGCAGCTACTACCAAATTTAACATAAGTTCTAATAAAAGTTTGGTTTGTTTAATTATTGCAAGTCACGCTAGGGCTGTCTGCCTAGGGTAAGGATACCTTGGTGGGGAACTTTCTAGCTGGTGCTGAAGAAATATGTAATTATGCATGAAACAACGCTGTAAGGTTAGGGTTAATTGCTAATTAAACTATGTCTCAGATGAAATCTCAACTTGTTATTGAAAACAAATTACTCCAAGAATGCATACAAAAAAGAGAAATTAACATACTATTATTAAAAGTTAATATTAAATACAATATTTATTTACAACTGCTTCGTGTAGTATAGCAAAAATTTAACAAAACCTGATCGGCGCTTCTTGCGGATTCGTAGAAATATAAGTATTTAATATGTATAGCACAGCAAATAACTTTCATCACCTCACTAATTCGCCCCCAGCCACCAGGGCTTCTCCTAGGAGTTACAGAAAACGCTGACTAAAATCCAGACGAGCGCACAAATGATAGACTTAAGAATTGCTGGTGAATTGACACAGCTCTGTTTATAAACTACGGTATCGTTCTTTATTTAAAGTGAACCTAGTTTTCATGAGATGATGTCTATTAAGGAGTAAAGCACCATCTGGAGATGGAGTAAAGCACCATCTATCTACGTAAAAAAAATCTCGTGTGAATGCTGACCATAGTCTGTTGTGTTGCGGTTCTGTGGAGTACAGACACACTGAGTAGTATTTTAAATCAAATTATGATATAGTTTTAAATGAGTTAGCTTAATTTTACATCAAACTATTTCTTTCGAGTAAGGTAACATGAGCTATTGACCATAAGTGGTCCTTATTTAGACGGAGTGGGAACTAAATTAATGCAGAGCTGTTTGAAATGCAAAAACGAAAACAGAAGTGAGGTTCCTGAAATATCAAAGTACTGTGAAGTTAAATGGAATTCTGTCCTTCGTATGAGATTTTAATGTGATTAGGATGAAGCAGTTTTCAAATTTTAAAATGTTTAAAATTGTAGAAAAGAAAACCTTAGACAGATTGCCAGCGATTTAGATTAAGAGATAAGTGAAATGATTATTGTTCATTTAACTAAGCTTATCAAATGTATTAAAAATTTTACATCATTCATTTTGTCACAGATTTGGTTTATTTAACTGTGGAATATTGCAAAATCGATGAAAGAAAACAAATTGAACTAGATTAACATAAGTTAGAAAGGTCTGAAGTAGAACTAAGAAGTTGCAATTGCTGAGTCTTTATAACCGAGCCATTGAGCATGCGCTATATGTTGGGGGTTTCCTAGTTTTAAGAGTAGTTTTTAATGCTTTGGAATTAGCACTGAACGACAAATTCTTCAAATCCCTTCAGTAAAACGGAGGTGTGCATTAAAAGAAGCTATCTGCAATAATGAGAATGCTTCAGTAATCATTTATTTGCTTTTTTACTGACATCATAGCATGATTTGGATTTATCGCGAACAACGAGATGTTTTAGAAACTGTCTGAAAGACCTCTGACAGTGATTCAATCGAAACTTATAGATTGTGTATTGTAACGTACGGCACAACTAGTGCATCGTATCCGGAAACAAGAAGGCTACAACAATTGGCATATAATGAAGGAACGAAGTTCCAGATGAAGTGCACCTGGGCCTTTATCGGAAATGTATGTAGTGTGAATGAACGAGTGAGTGAACGAGTGACGGAGATCGCGGGAACCATCCCGGGTACTAACTCTTTTAAAATTTCTTTTCACTTGAGCATTTTTTAACTGGCAGATTATTTCCTGCAATTAATTATTGAGACTGATATTACCAATATAAATGATGATAAAGTTTTCACAAAATCACCCAAAGTTTTCAATCTGTATGAAATAAAAGAAGGAGTAGTAATTTAAGTAATTTACAAAAAGGATATAAATGGATGTTTTTGTGAAGGCAATGTGAAAATATGAGATGTTATTATAATTAAGACAACTTTTCACATCTCAAACAGTCACTCGATAAAATTAAAAAGAGTATATCCGAGTAGAGATAAAAAAATTAGAGTAGTAGAAATTGAAACAGCTTCAAGTCATTATAAAATACCATTTTGAAACTTAGGTTTATCACCTATAAATAATTAATTTTTACATACTGATGCTTTAATTCTAGTGTTATAATGTGCATTTGTTACCTCATTATTACAATCGACAATAGAGTTATTGTTTCAATATTTTATTGTTAATTTGTTATTACATGATTGTATGTAATACACTGCAAGTCCTGGTGCCATGTTAAGAGGCAAAGCGCCACCTATATAAAAAGACGTGTGTTCACGCCGGCCACAGTCTGTTGCATTTGGATTTCTGCAGATTAAATATCCATTGAGTGCAATGTTAAATAAAGCCTGAAACAGTCCTAAATCAGCGAACTTATTTTTACATCAAACTATTTCTTTTGAGTAAGATAATATGAGCCAATGACCAATAGCTGAAGGAAAAAACAAATGCTATAAAGAAACATTAGCATGAAATTAGTCTTAAGCGTAATGGTGTACTTTAGAAACATCTAAACGGATACTCTGCGGATTCCGAGAGATCAAAATCCTCAAACTCTTATAGTCTTATGTGCCTTATAGTCTCGTTGTGACGTGCAAGTAACAAAGACTGCATTACAGTTTGTATTTGGGCTTGAGAAGAATGAATTTGTAGAGATTTATATCTGTTTTGAATAACCAGTTAAGTGTGTGCTTTCTTTCCTATATGCCTTCATTCCCCTAATTGTCAATGCCGGAATATTTAAATTTGAAGGAGGGACCATTAAGAGAAAGAATTTAAATACTGAGTTCTAAAAGAGAAAATTGGAAAGAGTGGGCAAGCATTGTATCTTTGTAGCATAAGCTTCTGATTCTGCACATATTCCTGGTTAAAGAGGCGTAATTACTATTTCTTTGTTGCCACTAGACTTCGACGCGGTTTTAGGTAACAGGATTATCTGAGCCCTGGGGAAAATTCTACTGTTTTGTTTAGTTCTTGTTAATTGATTTACTGCCCATTTGAGGCATAATTTATTAGCGACAAGTCGACGCATTGTGAATTTCAAAGAATCAAACAAAGGGGTTCTTTTAACCCTTCTTCTATCTGCTTCCTGCGATTACATCAGCTGTCACACTGAAAGCTTAACAGCTAGATATTACAAGTTATTAACGATATTACAAGTTATTATTATTATTTATAATTAAAGTCGTTATTAGCGACTTTAATTATAAATACCTTAAGTTATTATGGATATGGAGAAAGTTCACATCTCTATTATATCATCAAATATGAGTAGGATATTTTTCGCAGACTTACTACTTTAAGGAATATGTGAACTCAGTTATTTCTGGCATTATAAAACGTTTTTTAAACTTATACGTCCAACTAAATAAGACACAGTATAAATATTATGAACTTTAAAAAAATTAACATTTAACTGTAAAATTAAAAAAAGGCAATACTACTAAAAAGACTGATAATTACCTAATAGGCAATATAGAGAATTTATATTTGTTTCAAAAATTAAATAAGTGTATTTCTTAGAGGAAATTAAGATTTGTTTAATTTGCTTTACCATTTGAGGTCCACCAGCGGCTGAGCGGTAAAGTCGCTGAACACTGGTAGTTCGGTCCGAGGTTCGAATCCCGCGAACGGGCTGGCTGCATGGGCGTTTTCGTGGCTTTCCCCATGTGTAACGTGTATACGAGCCAGTTTCCCTTAGAAAGCCCTCCACGAAGGCATCCCTCCCCTTAGGCAGATAGTCCTCGAGGCTTTGCCATAACCACACACACACACTTTACCATTTGATTATTTGAGACACTTATTATTTAGTAACTTATATTTAATATCAGATTTCCACTGTTAAATTACCAGTTTAATGGATGTCTGAGTAATAATTTGTAAATTGTGCTATAAAATTATTTTAAAGTACTTAAGAATTTAGTAAAAATTATTTATCCGATTTTCGAATGGTCTAGCAGCTTTTGCAAAAATATTGATCGGTTGCTTTGAAAGATTCATTAATCATAATGCAGAGAGTTCTGCGTTTAAACATATAATTAGTAAATAGCGTGATGTTCAAGATTAAGTGCATTTAATTTAAGAAAGCATGTACTTTAAAATGAGTCCATGTTCCAATGCTCTCTCTTGAGGGCTTCGGAATATCTGTTGATAAGATGATAAACCAGTTATCAACTGAATTGTTACCGAATTAGAATGTTTTCAACTGAAATCAATATACTATTGTTTGCATATTTTATAAAAAAGCAATATTCTTTCTTTTTTAGCGTTAACATTTTTAACATTACTAATTTATCAGTTTATAAGAATATTAATTTTGTAGTTAACGTTATGTTTGTACTAAAGTTACCTTTCTTTTTAATTTTTTCTTTTTATACCTTTTAAATATTTAACACCTCTATAAAAAACCTTTTGTTCATTAGATACCCCGAGGTAATTTAACTTTCAGAACACATTACGTGCATTCGAAAGATTATTAGACATTGTAAAAAGAGAAACGTAACTTAAAAATGCTTTTTTACAGAATCGAATCTGACGAGCTGAGCTCTACATCACAAGGACACACCTGAGAATATCTGTTTATTGGTTGCTACAACGAGAGGCATGTTTCATGACTTAATAAATTTTCCAGTACAAATTTTGAAGAAACCTAAGAGTTCTTTTAAACGCGAACGAATACTGCATTAATTGTTATGCTAGTGCTTGATGATTGCAGATGCAACAATACGGTTAACAAAATTACCATTAAATCATTAATCACTTTTACTATTTTTCTACTTTATTTACACGAAAATTTATAAATTTGTTTCGGTTTTCACTTATTCCGTGTAGTATCCTACGCATTTTTGTTTTCCACGCTTCATTCCTTTATTTCCTTTGGTATTATTATTTTCCTTTTACTACTTTCCAGGTTCAATTCCTTTCTATGTACTTTATATTATATTTTATATTTTAGGAGAAACAAAAAATTAGGAAATCAAATCTCTCTTTATATTTCTCTTCCCCATATTTAGAATACCGAGTCATACAAATTTGCTGAACTCGTATGAATTTATTAAGAGTAAAGAATTTTAATACCGATTCGAGTAGTTATTCATGACATTTCGCGTGTAAGTAACTTGAGCATAATTTACAAGCCAAAGCAATATTATGCCAAGATAGTTTAATTTCCTTTCGTAAGGTAAGAAGAATTTTGGAAAGAGACGTTTCAGAATTTTTACCAATTTAGAAAGGTTATCACGTTTTCCGCCTCCAGACATCTAATCTTCAAAAAACCTACGAAGTTGAAAATAGCATAACACAATTCTTCTCCAAAATATTTTTCAATGTAAATAACATTCCTTAAAAGTAGATAAGAACAGAACGTGTTTTTCGAATGCATGCAGTTCCTTTCGAATCTAGAGCCAATCGTGTTATCCAATGTAATCTGAATATCTGAAATTTAATGCAGAACAGAAGCAGTCATGCCATTTGTCATCCATTTTCTGTGATTACGTATTGACCAGACAGCAAACCCGTTGCAAAAATTTATTACATAAACTGTTTCAGTCGTGTTCTCCATTTTCCTTTATGGTACGGTGAATCTCATTTTCTATATTTTACTGATTGTACTGTAATGTCACTCGATGAGGTGAACACTCTTTTTCTGATCCGGATTAATGTTAATTAATAAGAAATGGGTTTCACACAAATATACTGCTAATGGCGTAGAATAGCTATGTCTAGTAAAAGCTATTTGCCCGAAAATTTAGACGCAGTTTCATGCAATTGCTATAAACTTTCACACAAAATTTTGAATTATTTTTAACTGCATAGTTTATTTTCCAAAATCTAACTGCATAGTCATGGTTCAAATATTCAAAATGAACACAGGTAAAAATTCGCATATTTTTTTTAGCTAAAAATCAAAACATAGATTTTTTTTCCGTTATAGGACATTATGTGTCACACTCTGCAGAAAGTTGCATACGGCAGTATATTGCTTGTTGAATAGTGTTAAAGTAATTATCTTGTTCTTATCTCTTATAACAGTTACTTTTTCAAAGTTAATATAAAGAATAAAAGATTTTTAAGCCTTTTTTTAGTTTTTCATTATTCTTTGAAACAACTAACTGAACTTATACATTGCATATTTAATATCAGATTTATTTAGTAGCATATGTTTAGTCAAACTTTTACAGAGCGCAGATGGACTACTGGTAAAAATATGAAGTGTCTAGTTATTTTGCTCCAGAAAAAACTGTTTCGTGCCTGCTTTTCTGTAATGGAGATGGTCCAATATTCTTTTCTTCTTTTTTATGAACATGATATTAAGTAAAAAAAAAAAAAAATGTTTGACATTTTATAGAGCAATATTCTTAGAACAAAATTTGATAAATATTTTGTTGTTAAAATGTAATAAATTTTCCTTTTGCTTTATAACCTTAGCTAAATGTAACTAATTTATGCAGAATTTTCATGTGGACCACATGCGAAATGCATCTAAATTTAGTCTATACAAAATATTTTCTGTAACAGAAACCTATGCATTTCAAAAAGTCATCTCACTAAAATATCATCGCATATTTCTTTACTACCATTTACTTGGTATTTTATTTAATCCGATTTAGACCTGAAAGCATTTTCATTTCGAGATACAATGAGATGTTTGCGATCTAAACATTATTGACCACATGTTGAATTTTATTTCTTAGTCAATTCCTGGTTCAGAATAAAGCGCTAATGCGGGCACGTAATTACGAAACACTCCCATTACTTGCATAATGAAACATCCCTCGCAATTACCATCGTAAGATCATTGCCGCAATTACGAAACGCATTTGAAATTACCTGCAGGTATGACTGTGAAGACACAGGGTTCCTTCTGCATGCCCACCGAGTTCTTGCCCCAGCAGAGCAACGTGCCGTAATCATACTCTGTCCTCGGTATGTAAGTCGCAATGCTTCGGCTCTCCTCACTAGCAAATGACACCACTTCGATGCTCTCCACGGAATTATTAAATTTCCAGGTGAAATTCGCTTTGGATGGGTCCGCTTCCACTTCGCAAGACACTTTCACAGGTTCGTGTCTTGCCACGCCGTACAGTAGTTTCTGATCTGATTTGCAAACTGGCGCATCTGTGGGAGAACAAACACATATAGTGATTAAGTTTCATAATAAAAATATATTTTCATACGTATTCTTATTGTATATAACGATGGAAGCAAAATTAAATGAATACACGTAAAATGTGCTAAAATGTCCCATGTATAAATGAAATTTTAAAATACGTGCTTTTAAGACATCAGATGTTGTAGACGCAAAGAATAGCATAATACCTTTTTAATTTTTATGCATCAGATCAAGAATTTCATAATTGCTTAATTATGTACGCGTATAGATAGCCAGATAGATGATAATTTTCAGCTTCAATTATCATTCAAAAATCTAAACTGTATTTCTAATTATTTTGGAATGCAAAATATCCTTTTTATTTGCACTCTCTTGCAAATATTCTACTATCTGATTTATAAATTTCTATAAATGGAATATTTTATTTCCGTTACATTTCACTATCACAATCGAGTTCTTGACAATAAGATGTTTACTTTTGAAATAAAATTTCACGAAAAAAAGTACAACCTTGCATTGCTTCTTTTAATACTAATTTATTAATGGCAACAATGGCTACAAAATTTGATTTCTGATTTCCATGTTCAAAGATCAAGTTACGTTTTATGTAGCAAAACACAATCTTTATCTTATTCTCAATAATATTTACATTCATGAAAAAGAGGAATCTTAAAATTAACGCTCGTGTCCAACTTTACATGCAACTTGTTTGTTCAAAACAGTAAAAATATTATCTCTTTTAACTTAATTTTATTTTTAGAGAAAACTTTTAAAGAAAATAATGTCTTAACCCTGCAACAAAGAAATATTTCAGGTAAGTAAACTTAACAACACATGAAATTTCTTAAAAATCTTATTTATTCAGCGAAACATTTCGATGGAAACATCCAAATTATTCTTAGCATAAGCATTGAAAACTTTGCATTCATATATTAATTCATTTCAGTATAAAATAACATAAGAATGTAAAATTATTTATATTTGAAAGAAAAAAAATATCAAATACAAACAAAAGGAAATGAAATAGTAATACAAGTTTATTTCTTCTCACCGATGCACTGAATTTGGCTGATCAAATTTATTCTCATAGATTATTTTATAATTGCTTTTCTATGTGGATGTTATTCACTATTAAAAATACGAATTATATAGATATTAAATCCAGACAGATGCCTTCACGATTCCTTCCATGTAAAATAGCTTTTCCTAGTTATTAGTGTAATTTTGTATCCATTACTAACTGTTTTATGCCCTATCACATAATATTTTCTATTCATTGTATAACTTATCGCATTGTGGATGCAAAAGTTTCGCTGCATTTTCATGGATGCGATAAAGCTTATTAAATGTAGCTTTATTTTACCATTTAAATTTTATGAAGATAAGGTATTCAAAGTAGAAACGAAGTCTGCAAAATAATCGTCAATATTTTACTAATTTAAATGAAGAATGTAAAATTAATTAAGCCAGATAATTTTACGAACTATTAAATCTCATCTACATATATATTAATGCAAGAAATCATTGCACTCACACTGTACTCTAAGATACAGAGCTGCACTCTCTCCTCTGCCTTCAGAATTATCTGCCGTGCAAGTATACTTTCCACGATTACTCCTCTTAACGCTCTGTAACACCAGGGATTGATTACTAACGATGATGCCTGCAGACTTATTGGTATGTAACTCCCTATCTTCAAACCGCCATCCAATTTCCGAAACGGAAGGATTGGCTATGATGGCACATTCCAGATAAACGTCCTTGCCCTCCTGGATGTGAGAGTGCCGAAGCTTGCTGCCCAGTTTCAGAGTTAACTGCGGTACGTCTGAAAGAGAAAAAAGGAGAAAATATTTGTTAGGGAAATTGGCAGAGTTCTTCATAATAACATCTATGCCTATACGTATTTATTTAATAAGACATATTTGTAACACTTGAATTCTGAACTTTATATGCATGGAATTAATAATTAATTATTTCCTACTTCCTGGAACTACAAAAATGAAATTAATTACGTGATAGAATCAATTTATTAAGTTGAAAATCGCATACGTAATTCAAAAAATCACTAGACGGAAAAATTAAAAATGGTAGATAAAATACACTGTTTTACAAAAGAATCGAAGCGCCATGAAGGAAGTGGTTGTTTTGGATGAAATTGAATATGTGTATAGCTCATACACAGATAATAAAATAATTTAAAAATCAAGATCATAGTACCTGCTCGCGGCTCCACTGACCCACTGAGTGTTCAAATTGGTTGTTGTGTTGGTCAAACTGCCCCTCGCGGCAATGCATGCTTTAATTCGTCGAGGCAAGGAGTGGTAGAGGTTCCTAATGTCATCCTGCGACACATTCTGCTGGGCATTCATCAGTTGTCGTTCCACATATTTTGTGGTGCCTGAAACTGGCTGCCTACCATATCGCAGACATGCTCGATTCGTGAAAGGTCTGGTGACCTTACTGCCCAAGGAAAAGTATCAAGCGCACGAACACAGTCCAGACATATGGGAGCAGTATGTGGCCTGACATTATCTTGTTGGAAAATGGCCCCAGGATGACGTGCCATGAAGGGTAATGCAACCGCCCGCAGGATGGTATCCACATATTGTTGAGCTGTTAAATAACGGAGGATGACTAAAGATGACCTGCTGTCATAAGATGGTGCGCCCCACACCATCTAACCAGGGGTTATGTCTGTATGCCTTTGTAAAACAAAAGCTGATTGAGACCGCTGGGCCTATCCTCTACAGACGCGAACACGGTGGTCATCTGCTTCAAGAGTGAAGCAGGATTCATCGCTGAACACAATACGATGCCAGTCTGATGTCAGCCATGATGATAGGCTGCGACGCTACTCCTGACGTCTCCGCCGATGTTGTAGGGTCAAAGAAAAACGTCTTAAAGGCTTCTGTGAGCGTAATCCCGCCTCAGACAAGCGCCGTAAGATGATGGACGGTACCACAGGAGGTGTAGACCTGGCTGCAATGCGTTGATTAGTCGACAATTATACCGTTGGGGCTGTTCGACCCTGGCGAGCAATTATCCTATCTAGCCTCGCATTTGTGCTCCTTGGCCTTCCAGAACCTTCATTTCGTCGAAAATTTATTTTTAGCAACCATTAGCTCCAGGGAAGTTAGTTTGTTATAATAAAAATAATATGAAATTGGACTCCAAATCATTACTATCTTAAACGTTTTCTTCAGGTTTTTATCATAATATTGCTAATTAAATTAGAGGAAATGCATTTGCGGGTCGAATAAAATTGCTTCGGGGTCTCCATTCAGTTTGCGGACTGCCTACTTGTGATCATATACTTGAAAAATAGAGGCGAAAACTCTGACTGTGATGTGTCATCCTGACAACCTCATTTAATTTCTTGCAAGCCATAACGATTAAGATATGTGAAAAGATTCGATTTCCTATGTATAGTTCGAACTAGTGAAATGCAACTTTAGCTGGCATTGTGCCTAAGCACCTGATGTCCTCCAGAAAGGCTGTTAATTACGTGCCGCAGAGTGAAGAAGTTATACGAGAGTTTGCTCTTATCCGGAAAGAAGAAATTTCTGTTTTGGGTCATGTATTATTAAATTTGGATCTCGCTTTTTATTTTCTTATAATTATTGCTCAATAAATTTGCGAATACAATTTATATCTAAAGAGAAAATATAGGATTATAACACATAATGTTACATTCTGTTTTATTTATGCTATGTGTGGATACATTTGAAATAAATCTTAAAATGTCGACTTTCTTAAAATGACGAAAGGTTCTTTCCCTCATCTCATTTCATTTCATCTGAGTAAAAATCACTTTTACCTTTTTATCTCTGATTCTTGTTATACGTATTACTTCGAAAATATTAATCAATGACTTTATCAGCTTTCTGCACTTAAGATGTTAGCATCAAAGATGAAATATAACGCGGTATGATTTCTAATTTTTAATTAATTATTGTAAACTTTTTCTCACCAAGTTGGAAATTTAAATAATAAGAAATCTTGATAATCAAAAATGTTTACTTAATTAATCGTTTCAACCTATCTAAGTAATAATGATTTTAGAAAAAAACGCTTTTGCTGAAAAAAAGCAATTTGAAACGTTTAATGAAGTGATTATGGAAAAGGCGCTGAGGTTTTCTGAATAAGTTTTTTTCTTAGCCTATTGTTATTTATTATTTTATTGTAAGTAATTATCCTTTGCATCTTTTTCTGTCAAAGACAAATAGTTTAATGTTACAAGTATAATTAATTTCTGAAGATAAACTGTGTAGAGATGGCGTTTTAGTGCAGCTTTGAGTTTAAATTACAATTTATGGAAATAGCTTTGGAGATAGTTTTGCATTTATTAAAGCAGCCGATTTGTTTAATGATGGAGAAATTTCTAAACACGTGGAATAACCGGATATAATTTAATAAAATAAGGCGGATGTTTTCAGCATTAAATTTAAAAGAAATGCTTCATTACCGCTCTTTTTCATTGCAAGTTAAAATTTATCGTTTTGCATAGGAGAAAAATAATTATGTAGTAATGAAATGTATCAGCACTTTGCTGAATAATTCCATTAAAATTATTTCTAGTGGCGTTACAGAAATGTCAAAATTAATGAAAAATTAGAATTTTTTTTTAGCTTATGCATCAAACCAGAAGTATGTTTGAATTTCGATAACAGATTGCAGTGGATTCATTTACATACTCTTTCCTTGTGATCATTTTCGATTTAATGAAGTTTTTACTAGCATTTCGGGATAATTTTGCCTGCCCATTGCGAAATAGAATATGTAAGTGTGAACGAAAGATTAAATTTCATCCACAAAAGCTATATGTCTCAGTCAAGAAACGAGACTTTTTCAAAGTTTTTAGGGTTATATCTTAGAAATAGTTTGGTTACATGTGTATCAGAGATTTTC
Source organism: Stegodyphus dumicola (assembly GCF_044657685.1). NCBI lineage: Eukaryota > Metazoa > Arthropoda > Arachnida > Araneae > Eresidae > Stegodyphus > Stegodyphus dumicola. The sequence continues at coordinate 78,178,565 of NC_140772.1, read as the reverse complement.
GTATTTAAACCTATCTTCTGAAAGCTAAATCAATGGAAACACTTAGCAATATATAACATTCTGCACTTTTTTGATAATCTAGTGTACTTTATCGTTTATATTTTTGAAACATTGACTAACGCATTTGTCATGAGTTAAATATACATTTCAGTAAAGGTTTATACGGTAATTAAAAAAAAAAAAAAAAAAAAAACACAGAAACAGTTGAGCATTTGGAAATTACCTTTCATAAAACTGTAAATGATGCTAAATTTTACATCAGGTTAAAGAATATTAAAAACTGGATGCATGAAAATTAATAGAAATGAATTTCTTCCGCTGTTTTGTTTATTTTGGATGGTTTATTTCAAACTCAAACCATCCAAATAATACTTAATATTGGCTATGAGGGAATTTTATTAATTTCTTCATCTCTGTTCAGTTTCCCATTTCTTCAGAGAATATGATATGAAAATTTCGCATAGCTTGCCTTTAATTTTCAAACACTGTCTTCATTGCATTTTAAAATACATGTACAGGGTGATCAAAAAGTCAGTATAAATTTAAAAATCTTAATAAATCACGGTTAATTGTATTATATTGTAGATAGAGAGGTAAAAATTGACACACATACTTAGAATGACATGGGGTTTTATTAGAAAAGCAATAATCTGATCAGAAAAGCAATAATTAGCATAACAAATTAAGACAAAGCAAACATGATGTTCTTTACAGGAAATACTCAATATGTTTACCATCTTTCCTCAACAATAGCTGTAGTCGAGGAATAATGTTGTGAACAGCACTGTAAAGCATGTCCGGAGTTATGGTGAGGCATTGGCGTCAGATGTTGTCTTTCAGAATCCCTAGAGATGTCGGTCGATCACAATACACGTGCGACTTCAGGTAACCCCAAAGCCAATAATCGCACGGACTGAGGTCTGGGGACCTGGGAGGCCAAGCATGGCGAAAGTGACGGCTGAGCACACGATCATCACCAAACGACGCGCGCAAGAGATCTTTCACGCGTCTAGCAATATGGGGTGGAGCGCCATCCTGCATAAAATCATACATTTTTTAAACTTTTTTTGGGGTTCTGATAAAACCCCATGTCATTCTAAGTATGTGTGTCAAATTTTACCTCTCTATCTACATTATTCCGTGATTTATTAAGTTTTCAAATTTATACTGACTTTTTGATCACCCGGTATATTTAATAATTATACACATTTCCATGATACTTACAATGGACGTCTACCTTCCATTCATCTGCAATTGAACTGCCAGGTATAAGCATGTTTTCTGCTCTGCAAGTTATATTTTTACCTCTGTCTTCTATCGTAGGTATGAAAGTTAATCTTCCTGTTGTAATATTTCCTTCTGAAGATATCTTTTCTTTGGTTCCTTTAAGAGGCAATCGACCAATTGTCCATGTGATATTGGCTGGCGGTCTGGAACCACCTGCCCTGCACACGAGCTCTACAGGTTTTTGTGCAGACAGAGCCCGGTTTTTATCTTCAATATGAACTTCTACTGGTGGCACTGAAAAAAAGAATGATAAAATATATAATTTGTAATTAATTTAGCTCAGTTTGTTTACAGAATGTTTGAAAAATAAAGGAAAATAGTAGTTGCAAATATTTGATGAAAGCTAACATATGACAAAATAGAATGGCGTATTTCTTTATAAGAACACAATGCGAAACAACAAAAGACGTCTAGTTATCTCGTCGTGAAGTTATTTTCGATAATCTAGAATTTAATTTTTTGCTTTTGTTGTGAATGTGCATATCATGTTGCTTAGATCGGAATGGAACTACGGAAGTAAAGAAAATTGTTACATAAATTAAAAAAAAAAAAAAAAAAAAAAAAAAAAAAAAAAAAAAAAAAAAAACATTATAATTATTGGTGAGCTATGAAACTTTTAACAAAGGACTTGCACATTTGTAATATTAGACAAAATCAAAATATCAAATTTAAGTTAAATGCTCTATTTATTTACAAAAGCAGATAATACAAATAGCTGTTCATAGGAAATGCTTTAAATATATATATATACTCATAAAATATCACAGAAATTACATAAAGTATTGAGTAAATTTAATTATCTGGCACAATTTATGCCAAAAGCTACCATGCATTATTTTTTTCTTTATTTAAAGCCGAGATATGATTTTTTAGGATAGTTTGAAGTTTAGGATTAAAATATCTTAAAAGATTTCTACTTAAAGAGATTATCGTTCAGTCTAAAATGCTTTAAAATTAAAGAGAAAATCTTGCATCTTCCATTTTTAACGAAAAATAACGAGATTTCAGCCCACCGACTTGAAGTTAAACTGTTTGATATCCAAAACTACATTTATTATAAACCGACGGCATTTTGGAGCCCATATTTAAATTGTGGGCTCTCTCTTATATATATGAACTAAAATTAACTTGGACGAAAGCCTAATTCAAAAAAAGATAACCAAACAGAAAAACAACATACTTCAATATTAGATATAATTTAACGTACTTCATAGCTCAACAAAAGTTATCGACATTTCTTGATTCGTTTCAGTTCGGCCCACTAGCGGCCGAGCGGTAAAGTCGCTGAACACTGATAGTTCAGTCCGAGGTTCGAATTCCGCGAACGGGCTAGCTGCATGGGCGCTTTCGTGGTTTTCCCCATGTGTAACGTGTATTCGAGCCAGTTTTCCGTAGAACGTCCTCCACGAAGGCATCCCTCCCCTTAGGCAGATAGCCCTATTATGCTTTGCCGTAATGAAACCAACCAACCAACGTTTCAGTTCAGTCATAGGAAAACATTTCTTAATGTCTGATTTCATATGAGTGAATATAATAACATTATTTCTAGTGAATGTAACAAGCAGTAGAAAATACATACTATATTAAAATACATATTTTCATCAATAGTTTAAAAACTGGTAAGTAATATATTAAATATTTTTATTATTAATTCGTAGAAACAATTTTAACAATGTATTCTTTTAAAAGGCAAGGTAATTATGTGAAGAAAGACATGTGGTTGTTATAAACAGATAATGAAAAGGGTACATATTCAAATCAAATTTGTTTTTAATTATGTATCAAAAGTTAAAAAAGAAGAAAGAAAGACCAAATAAAAAAAATAAAATAGAGGATTAAATAAAATCTGAAAGGTTTCAGATTTTAAATTAAGTCCAAAGGGGCGTTTTTTTAACCTTTTATGTGTTACCTTTATTTATTGAATGTCATGTTCTACGTACTCAAACCATAAAATTCAGTTCAAGAGCAATATCGCGAAATAATTTCAAATTGAGCCTATCTTTAGAATTTCCGGTACGCAGTCTCACGCTCTGGAGATAACAATGCTTTTTGTCTTCTACGTTCCCTTTGCTCAATTTGAAAACGTTGATTTTGTTAACCAAAAATTCGTTGAAGTGTTACAAAATATGAAGTCGATAATAAAACAAATTTCATATTCAAATTAGGGCTTCCACATGCCCATACTCTATGGAAGATTACGTTACTGAAATTTTTGATCGCTCTTGGTAGTGTTTTTTTTTTTTTTATCATAATGCGAAAAACTTGCATACATTCATGCAAATTCTTCATTATTTAATTTCTTTAAATATAATACAGGAAGATAATATTTGGTGGCAACAATTTAAAACTTGAAATAACGCTTATCGTGAATCGACGCAAAATGCCAAAACGAAATTAATAGTCCTTCTGGGAAAACTGGATTCCTAAAATAATAGAAATTGCATTTCATGTTATATATAGCAACGATGAACGATAAAACTCGAATGCTTTATTATGTCGGACAAGAAAGAAGAAGTTTCAGAGTAACATTTACATAATAGTCTAGATAAGATAAACATCTATAAAAATATTTTGAATTACTTTAAGAAAATCCTTTTAACTGTTTGTTTGCAAGTAATGTTTGTAGGAATTATTCGTATATTTACTTGTACTGCATAGTCATTGCACTGCAACTGAAGTATGCTATCATATATATGGATTTAATTGGGAATTAAAACAGTACTGTTTAAATTTAACAGTTCTATTATAATTCCCACTTAAAATGTCAAAGATCTAATTTATGGAAATATTTTATAAATAGAAGACAAATAATAATGATTTATTCTCATAAATTGCAAGGTGTTTTTATGACAAAAATAATGAACACTTATCTCAACAATGATAAAATACAAAGAAGAGACTGAAAGAGGTATTTATTTAAAATCTAAAAAGTATATTTATTTCTAAATTTCAAAGTATAAGATGTTTAACTAGTAGAGAAAGCTTTCATCTTGCAGTATTTTTACTTTTATCAATAGTTAACTTACATATTAATTACGCTGAGGGAAAAATTAAAAATTGTATCTACTCTAGTCCCTCTTTCGTGAGTTAAACTTATGAAACAGATTTAGTATACTATAAGTCATATTTAATTAATGATTTATGAAATGATTCCCTTTATGTAATTTTTACTTCGTGAGAAATTAAATCTCGCATAACTTAGGTAAATAATTCTATTAAAGAGTGGTGCCGATACAAGCATTAGCTCTTCGCGAAGTACCATTGCCTACCTGAAAGAATTCGAAAGCCTTTTCACAGACACATCGATTTTGCAGTGGGAAAATCCAGGTGCCTTATTCAAAGACGCTTAAAAGATGAAGACTATTTGAAGAGAAAGGAATGAAAAGTTTCCAAATAAGTTCTTTCCAAAAGATTCTGTTTGGCATCGTCAGCTTTTCCACTATTTGCGATATGTATTTATGACTTAAGCCATTTGTATGCTGGGATAGATATAAGCAGTCTGCAGTTCTGTCTATAATTTGTCACTTCTGTAAACGCGCATTTTTATAGATTATTCAATACATGATATTTTAAGTTTTATAATACATTTTATTTTTAAAAAATAATGTTACGTTTTGTAATATACTTGTATGTTTATTTTTTGTTAATGATATAATCACCTTCAGTATGAATGACGTTTTACCATCGAGTAGGCAAATTTTTAATTTCGAAGCAGCAAATCAAAGATAATTCTTGATAATAAAGTTTGAAAAATCCATTTTTGATCTCTTACACATTTTGAATTTTTATTCACTCAAGAACTGTTGAAAAGAGGTGATTGAATGGCAGTTGGAGGGTGCGATATCAGACAAATAATTTGAGTAATGTAACACTTCCCTTCTCTCTTCTTTTATCTGCAGTCTTTCTTTCATAACGTGGTCTTGAACTGTCATATAGTTGGATGACAGCTGTTCCGTTAAAAACTGTTGGATATCTTTCAATCAAAACTAGTTTTATTCGATCTATCTTTGACTATATAGTATATCTAGAGTTATGGCTTGATTCAGTGATATTGTGATGCACTGGTGATGCCAGGCCATATTTAAATCTGGGCTACAGACCCAGCCATGGGAGCAGTTGGTATGTGAAAGGACTGTCCATTTTATAACTATAATCAACTGTTCAGTATCGTACGACTGTTCCCGGAACAGAAAAGCGTGAACGAAAACGAAAGCCTAGGCTTAGGGCTCGGGCAGCAGATTTACTGGTTTATGTAAACGCAGAAAAAATGAAGGACTACCTGAAAGTTACAAAGTTTTGAGAAAATTTCAGCCAACTTCAGAAGCTTGTTTATAGAATTACATTTAGGCAGCAATGGAAAATTTTAAAATTATATACAGTTCGCAAGTAGATTGAGAGCAAACTGAAATTTTTATTGTGAATATTAAAAAGGTGAGAGATTTTAACATGCTGAATGAATTAATAGTTAGTGACAAGTTACCGAATGCGTTAGATTTGGAAACGCGGAGTATGCAAGAATCACAAAGATCTGGTTCAAACGAAAACAAGTTGTTGAACTTCGTGATAATTTGCTTACTTTAAAGGGTAAAATTTCCTCAGAAGTATATAAAAGATTTACGCGGAACCTTAATCAGGAAGAAACAGGAGTTATGAATCATGGTAATAGGAAATAGGTGTCACATACTATGAGAAATAATTTTAACACTAGAAATCAGTATGAGCTTTGTAAGTAAACTGTACATTTACGTTCCTGTTTGAAAAAAGAGAGGGATAAAATGCCAGCTTAGCAAAATCAAATAAAGAGTCCCCTTGATAGAACAAAAAATACCCGCAAGAACACAAATTAATCGCGAGAGTTAAAATAGGATATCTTGATAATGATGTAATTGATACACGTACAATCTTTACAGTATATGCAGATTTGGTTGGAAAGGCGAGAAATCAGAACACATTTAGACAGTCCAGCAAATACGCCAGTTATTAATTTAAACCATATACCACTATCCTATAAAAAATAAAGATTATTCTAAAATGCAGTTGATATCAGAGTTTGGAGATAAAATGAAGCCGGATTAAAAAAAAAAAAAAAAAAACTTGCGTATTTCTTTAAAACGAGACACCAATTGTTCATGCAATAGAGTAACTGTATTATTTTCCATTACAGATAAGTTAATTGTGTCTTATATTTTAACTCCAAATATTTATAAGTTGTTGTTAGCGGCGAATACGAAGGCGAAGGGGGAAGGGAGGAATATTCAAATCAAAACCATATACTGCAGTTGGAGCCAATAGCAAATAACAATTACCAGACCAGAAGAGATGATACTGTTATGTATTAATTGTTATTATTTTCAAACTTTAAGTTTTGCTTACTTAATTCAGTTTTGTTCAGTAATTGAAGTTATTAATTTTTGCTTTATTTGTTTAAATTTGGTTGAAAGTTTAAACTGCAACTTTTGTGAACTTTAAATTTAGAGCTGTTTGCTTTAAAAGTTTTCTTATGTTGAAGTTGTTTAATTTTAATTTGAGGTTAGGGACTAAAGTTTAGTTGGTACGCCAAACACAGCAACCCAAACAGAGAAATCTTCACGGGAAGGGGTTTCCCGATTACCAGAAGACGCCAACTATCGCGGTTCAACCATTCGGCCTTCAAGGCCACTCCGCTGGGTCAATCTCCTCTCTGCTGATGGAAAAGTGGGGAAAACTAGCCTCGTCGTGAGGCGCAGCTCTAACATTGAGAGCTTCTTATCCAACGACTTTTCACTCTCATAAATAAACTCTCCGTAGAAAATTTCCCCGCTAGACATGTCACAGCAAACGGGGTCCTGTTTAAGTAAAACTCCAGATGGTGCAGTCATCAGAACATGTGTTCAAACGCTTGCGCGAAAGAATTTCGGGGCGCAGTAATCCCCAGATAAGTTCTCAGCCAACAACTTTGGATGTGAAAATTACAATACCAGTGAATAGTTTTTCAACACAATAAACGAATTTAGGACATTAAAAATTAAACTATTACTTAACAATTAAATTTATTAAAATGTCAGCACAATAACAAATTGTTTCCTCAGCAGAAATTAAGTGTACACACTCATTATCCAGACTGAATTTCAATTACTATTGATTTACCTTACCACAACTCAGAAAATATAAATTATATAAACTTAAAAAAAAAAAAAAAAAAAAGAGGGGTAAAAATTAAATTAAAAAAATTAACACACCAAAAGTGCAGCAAACAAAACTTTATAATATTTAAAGTTAAAAGTTAAACAACCTTAAGGGTCAAAACAAAAGTACAAAACCAAGTAAACTTAAGTCTCTAAACTCAAATTAAAATTAAACAACTTCAACATAAGAAACCTTTTAAAGCAACCAGCCCTAAATTTAAAGTTTACAAAGGTTACAGTTTAAATTTACAACCAAATTTAAACAACTAAAGCAAAAATTAATAACTTCAATTACTGAAAACAAACTGAATTAAGCAAAACTTAAAGCTTGAAAATAATAATAATTAATGCATAACAATACAACAGTTGAAACAAGTAAAAAATGTATGCCAGAAGAAGGGAAAACGAATAAAAAATTGTGCTGAGGTTCAGAGCGGATGAGAGAATTAAATAAATGTGGGGCAATGACCGGACGCTAATATTTATTCAGAATAGAAAAGAAATTGTGAGACATTACGTGGTATTCTTGAAGACACTGACAGAAATAAAAATCGGTATTTTCTAATAGACGATTTAATTTACCATGCAGACATGATTTCTGGAGAAGTTAATCAATTAGTAATGCCAAAAGTTAGAAGGAAGCAGATTTAAAATTCGCATATGCATTTTTGCAAACCACTTAGCGGTGAGAAAAACAAATGAAAGGTTTCGTTATTCATTTTATTGGCTAAAAATATCGCGAGATATAGAAACATGTTGCAGAAGTTGTAAGAAAAAGTGTAAAGAAGTAGGGAGAAGCCCAGCGGTCAGAATGCCATTCCAATCCAAAGGCTTGTGCTTTTTGCTTGACATAGCAAATGCTGATATAATCGATTCAACTAAACATACCGTATTTAGTTGATACACATTTCAGGGGGCCAGAGGCGGTCCCGCTGAGAACAATTACCGCAAAATCACATGCAATGCATTACTGAAGATTTTTAAGGAACAGAAATACCTCGGGGAATAATCTGTGAATAAGATACCAAATCATTGCAGAATAAAACACAATATTTTAATGTGAAGTTAGGCACGAGTCGTCCTAGATTTGAAATGTTGGAGCATCCACAAAGGATAAGTTGAAAGGTACAATCAAATTCTAAAACGTATGCTGCATCCTATCATTTAAAGTAACTCTAAAAATTGGGCCAGGCATATACCATACCTATTATTTGTATCCCAAATTGCAGAGAAATCCCAAATTGCACTATCGGAGTATTACATTTTAAAATAATGTATGGAAGGGAGGAGAGAGGACCATTGGCAGATTTAAAATCGCCGTGGTCAGAAGAAATTCTACTTCATATAAAATTAAGTAAAAGGTGCAGTTGAATATTTACAGAGGTAAAAAATGAGTTTAAAAAAGAGCCGAGTAGCACCTTTGATAGCTGAATTGAAGCAAGGCGATCACGTAAAATATGCTTATCGAAAGGCGGCGTATAAAGAATTCAGACCGAGTGACCAAGTGTATCTATTAATTCCGGATTCCAGTAATAAATTGTATGCTAGGTGGAAAGAGCCCTCAAAGATAATCTCGTTGAATTCAGATTCTTTTACAGTGAAATTGATTAATGATGCTATAAAGAAGGTTCAAATAAATAAAATCAGAAAATGTAATCCAGAAGTACTAGCAGTCGGTGTAGTATTTGAGAATGAAGAGAATTTAGGAGAAATCCATCTCACACCTAGTTTGAATCATACACTGGTGTGCAAAAATTAAGGACGAGACGGTTTTCTCAATATAACTTTGTACAAAAGCTTTCCAAATCAACACATTTAATACCGTAAGATCCCAAATACGTAAGGACATGAGTAATGTAAGCAACACTTACTAAAAGAGAAATCAGAGGGATAAAAAGAAGCTTTATTGAAAATGTAGCATGGAGCGCAATGCAACTGAAGGCCGAAACATCCCTGTAATGGGTATCCAGCAAGAAACATCCGGTCTTTAATAGGGAATATGATCTCCCCTGACTGCTAGGCAGGTTTCACAGCGTCTGCCCATGCTGAGAATGAGGGTGTCAATGAGTTGTTGAGGCATTGCTGCCCATTCGTCTTGCAGCGTCAATTGAAGCTCCGGAATCGTTACTGGTGATAAGGTACGAGCTGCCAAGCGTCTGCCTAGAAAATCCCATACATGCTCGATGGGATTGAGATCCGGAGATTGTGCCGGCCAATCCATACGTTCAATATCCTCACTCTCTAAGCTACTGTGCTTCTGTGCAGCTACACTGTGCTACTGTGCTACACAGCACTACTGTGCTTCACAAAGCACTACTGTGCTTCGGCACAGCACACTGTGTGTACTACACAGCACTACTGTGCTTCGGCAGCTACTGTGCGATGACATTGTGCATTGTCGTCCATGAAAAGGAACTGCGGACCCATAGCGCCTCTAAAAAGACGCACATATGGAAGAAGAATCTCGTTACAATAACGGGTCCCGTTGACTGAACCTGCGTCGAAGAGGTGAAGGTCTGTACGACTACCAAGCATGGTGCCTCCCCAAACGAGAACATCGCCACCTCCATATCTGTCCCTTTCAATGATGTTCGAGGGATGATTGCGGCTTCCCCGCTCTCTCCAGATGAGTATGCGATGAGAATCGCTAGTCAGACTGAATCTGCTCTCCTCTGTAAAGTGTACTCGTCCCCATTCATTTTCTCTCCAATTCCGGTGTTCCCGGCACCACAGAGAACGCCTTCTCCGATGGGCAGGCGTTAGAGGTACACACCGTACAGGGCGTCTTGCAAACAGACCACCACCGTGCAGTCTGCTGGCCACGGTAAAACGCGATATCGGTCGTCCAGTCGCCTGTGTCGTGTGTCTAGCGATTTCTCCCGCTGTCTGCCGCCTGTTTCTTCTGGCAAGGCAATATACCGGTCATCTGCGGGTGTGGTTCCTCGTGAACGACCACTACTAAACACCCGGATAGCTGTTCCTGTAGTTTGAAATTGTCTCCAAAGTCGTGAAACGATGCTGTGAGCAATTCCGAACTCTGCAGCTACACTTGTCACACTGCTGCCTTCCTCCAACCTCCCAATGATTCGACCTCGGGTAAAAGCATCCAGATGTCGTCTAACAGATTGATTATTCGCCATTTCTCGCTGAGGCAGCAACTCGGTGTGATTTTAACTGCTATACGGCGTACAATCTCTTTGCCAGAAATACTGATCTTACACCGACAACATGCTTTATATTCAAAACATGATATTCAAAATCCATAGATTTCAAAATAAATTCTAACATAAAAATTATTTTTCTAATATCGATTTTTGAACTGATTTGTAGCAAATATTAACATTTGTTTCTAACAATTAAACATAGAATTTTTAAAGTTTATTTTTTCTTTTAACAAATAATACTACTAATATCAACATTAGCTTTAAAGTAAAATATAACACGTTTCATGCAATATTTTTTTTCTTATCTTAGTATTAGGATATGTTTTATTTTCTTATGGTAAATGTAACGTAGTTACTATATCTACCAGCAAATCAGAAGTTATCTTGCATTTCACTTTTGTTGACTTAGACTGTCTCTAATCCAGCATCCACCATTTCAATATCTTCATGTTTAGTATTTATACTAGAGTCACTAATTGTGCAGTGGGACTACAAATGCAACATAGTAAGTACGCATTCTCCACTTAAATACACAATCCTACACATATCTTATGACTCATTTTCCATATCAAAATACATAAACATGATATAGTTATAGATATACCTGAAAATGTCGACAATAGATGGCGTATAAATTTGCCGGGTCGTTAAGTCTGACCACTCTAATATAGGGAAGTCATCTGATTTGGGCATGCCTTCTTGAAAATGTGTCAAATGTATTATGAAACTTAGCGTGACCAGGAAATTGATAACCTCGGGAACATATTCGGGCTCGTCAAATGTTGCATGAGAGACCACAATGAGGAGCCAAGACTGGTTTCTACATGGTCGATGGTAAATTATATTAATCACCATTGTCACTTTCCGCGCTTATTGAAAATATTCAATGGATCTTATTTAAATACACTTAGCGTCTTGTTAAGGGCATAGTGACGTAAAATATAGTACAACGTTGAATATTTGCATGCGTTTGTTAGATATTCAATATTTAACTCAAAAATTTATCAAATATGTATTCAACACAAAAATGGTTTAAATATATTATTATGTTCATAATTGCGTGAAAAGAGTTTAAATTCACGGTAGTCATTGTAAAGCAACAATATTACACTAAGAAAATTGATTATATATATGTAAGCTCATTTTATACTAATGTATAATTTGTTTATTTGATAAATTTATATAAGTCCAATCTTTTATAACCGCCATATATATTTAAGGTATACTTAATAGAAATGGTTCTGCAAAATTTTTAAATTAATGTAACATAATTAAACTAAAGTACCACATATTTTTTAATAAGGGAATATAATGAGATTTTTAGATTAAGCTTCTTGGTTAAACTACATTTATGACACTGAAAATACAGTAGGTATTTTAAGATTGCTTGTTAATCAAATTTTAAGTTTTTCCGAGTTATATATTGAACATGGTCAGCCAATTATGTATAAAAGATAGGTGATAAAATGTCTTTTTATTTAGCATAAAGTCATCGTGTATAAAGATTAAGATTATGATTGAATCTTTTCTTGCATTATTCAGAAAATATTGAGCTCATAAGTAATTGAGGTCACAAGTTCTAATTAGTTTAGTGATCATCAGCAACATCAACGATTCTTCTAACTAACTCGAACATAAATGACTCGGCATTCGAACTAAGTAACTGGACAGTTTGGAGTCAAATAAAAATTATGTAACTAAAATTCTTAAAATAACACATTGTGAATAAACCACATGGTTATTAATATCTAGCTCAACTGCATATTATTGAATTATACTAATTTAATACGAAGGTGCGAAAAATTAAAATATTAAAACTTATCGCGAAGTTTATTAGTAACTGCTCTTTCTGCTTTTTTCGTTTACATTTTTTACCTGTTTCGCAGCTCAAGACAGGCTACCCCAAATTTAGTACAGTCGCTTAGGCTACCATATAAAGACGCATTTCGTTTGTCTAATTTTCCTAAACTCGTAAACAATAAATATTGTAAGATATAGATGTTAAAACAGGCTTACAGCTGAGAAGATCGTAAGGTTTGATACTAGAATAGAAAACACAGTGATTTATTCAATGTGAGTAAAATGATATTAAGAACCGTAATGATCATTTCTAACATCGATCAACTCATTATGAAATTTCTCACAGCATTCTCCATAGTACGACCAGGATAATTGTATGAAACAAAATGATCTATTATGGTGCTGAAAATTTTGATTTTACAAATGAATTAGGCATTGTTTACATTGTGAGGGGAACCGTAATCCTTTATTTCTATTCAGGAATATGATTATTCATAATTAACCTACGAGCATTTCGACATATTGTAAGGATCTTAAGTTTTACTAACGTTTATTTTATTTTAAATCTTTACTATCACTTCTTATTTTCTACTTCCGGCCAGAATTATAAGCGTTAACGTATTTATGCAAAGTTTGTCTGGCGAACGCCAAGTACTTAAGTTGTGGCTTTTTGCCAAGCGAAAGAGAGGAAGCAGTTATTCGAAGCAGGCCGCTTACCTTAGAAGTTTTACTCAGTTGCTGGTTGCCTTCCAGGCCAGAGGTTTAATCCTCTTGATAATTTTTAAACGTATTGTAGTGTTCACAGTTCTCTGTACTACATACGGCTTCCTGTTAATATAAGGCCAATCTTCCACGTTTATTATTTTAAAGTTAAATTAGAGTTTAGTTTTATTTTTATATTTTTACGTTTAGACCACAAGTAGTGGGTCTTTGTATTCCGAAGTACGGAAGTTATTGTAAATAGAGGAAAATAAAGGGTTTTGTATACCCTTCTTGTGTATACTGTCTACTTCCCACAGTTATTGAACATAGCTTTAATAAGCTCTCTGTTCCGAGTCAGGTCCTTGCATGTTCGCGAAGAAAGTAAGACGGAACATTGAACCTGATAGTGGCGCCCAACGAAGAAGAATAACCATGGCCGAGTTTCAAGAAGAACATGTGCTGCCTGCAAAAGCGGCTCAGAATCCAGAAATGCCAGCTGCCACCCTGGAAGGATTTGGTTACATCGTCCAGACCATGAGCGCTTCGATGAAACCAGAAGCAACATTTAATGGAAAGTCACCTATAACCAGTTTTTTGGAAAAATTGGATGACCACTTCATGCTCTACCCCGTGCACGAATTTCAAAAAGTTACCTTAGCTACCAGCGCTTTGAGGGGCCAAGCGCTTAATTGGTTCAAAGGTATAGGCAGAAGTCTCTTGGGTCAAGCAGGAAGTCCCACCTATACTTACGAAAATTTCAAGACTGCCCTACTAAAAGCCTTCCCTGTTGTAAGGGATCGTGCGAAATTAGAAACGGAACTTTTTAGTATATATCAGCAAAGAATTGAAAATCTCTCAAGCTTTATTTTAAGAAAAATCACGTCTTCAAACTCTTGTATGGAAACCGTCCGGATCCTGAGATAATTCAAGTGATTTTGCCGAGGTTACTGCCCCAAAAGCAAGACTTTATTGAATTAAGAAATCCGACTACACTGGAAAAGTTATTTGAGCTAGCAATCCAGTTTGAAAGTAGAAGAACGGCGGACATTGAAAGAAGACGCCAATATCAACAGCAAAACCAATTTGGTGCGCCAAGACTACAGCAAACTCAAGCACACGGCTACGGAAGCAAAGCGAATCAGTGGGCAAGGAAACCCGAGCATTCAAAAACAGACGGCGAACGTCGACAGTTCAATAGCAATCCAGGAAAAAAGTCTCAAGGCCAGTGGAAAAAGAAGGAAAGCACGGAAATGAAAAATAATTAAACTAAAACGGATTTCTGCTGACGGGAGGGTGCGGAAATCCGAAGGCCACGAAAACCCCTCTTCCTTCAAGTTAAATACAGTAATGGTGAAAAATTTGACTCTTCCGAAGATTGAAGTGTTGGTGAATAATATCCCAGCCACCGCGCACTCCTGGATACTGGCGCGCAATGTTCCTGTGTGGCAGAAGATTTTTTAGGAAGTATTTTCTGAAATATCGTATATATAATTCGGATAATATGACAGTGTGAGCGGCGCAAGGAGAAAAATGTAAGTGTATAGGTAAATTACCGCTGTATGTCCGTATCAAGGACGAACAAGTAAAGGTGATGTTTTTCATAGTAAAGAATCTGCAAGCACATATTATTTTAGGAATAGATTTACTTTCAGAGGCACAAGCAACGCTGGATTTTAATGAAGCTTCGCTTAAGCTGACGATGAAACCAGTTCGTGGAGAAAAGGCTGAACCGCCGAAGTTAAATCTTGACCACCTGCCTAATGAAGAACAGCGAAGAATCCGACAAGTGGTAAGTGAATTTGCTTCGTTATTTAGTGATATTCCAGGATTTACTCAGGTTACTAACCATAGTATTGACACCGGAGATTCAATGCCAGTTCGCCACAAAGCATACCGGTATGATAAGAATAAGGAAAAAATTATAGAATGGCTTATCACCGATATGCTACGTAAAAAGATCATAACGCCCATCTCAAGTAGTTATGCTAGCCCGGTGGTTTTATGTAAGAAAAATAATGACTATCCTTTGACACATCCAAAAAGGTGGAGATTCGCAATTGACTACCGTAAATTAAACTCCATAACTAAATATCCGGTATATCCGTTACCTATTATTGAAGAAATTCTAAGGAACATAACATCCACCAAATATTTTTGCAGCTATTGCTGAACCATTGTTAAAATTAAAAAGGAAAAAGGCAAGATTCTCGTGGACGGCCGAAGCCAATAGTGCTTTCGAAAAATTAAAACAAGCATTAACGCAAGCCCCTGTGTTGAAATTTCCTGAAAAGGATAAGAATTTAGAAATTTCAGCGGATGCTTCGGATTATGCGGCAAGAGCGGTACTTTCGCAAAATCAGCAGCCCGTGGCATTTTTTAGCCGAAATTTAAATCAAACACAAAGAAACTATTCCGCTACCGAGAGAGAGGCACTTGCAGTTCTGTTAGCAGTGCAAAAGTTCCGAGTCTATTTTGGAAAGGTGCCAATAACAGTGTACTCTGATCATGCGGTGGTAACTAGATTGTACTCAGGAAAAAACTTATCCCCAAGGTTAATAAGATGGGCACTCAAGCTACAAGAATATAATCTGGTAATCAAGCATACCTCCGGAAAGGAAAATATCGTAGCAGATGCCCTATCCAGAATTAAAATAGATGAAGAAGGTAATACCGTAAAGGTGGCAATGCTCACAGCATGTACAATAAATTCCCGAGAAACTCTAATAACCGAACTGGGTAAGGATCCTGAGTTTGGAAGCATTTATGAGTATTTAAAGGATCCTGAAAATTTTAGCCACCAAGATATCGTGGCGATAAGAAATAGGGCGGTCCATTACGAACTAATAGATGGTCTATTATTCTATACAAAAACTACGAATTCCAACAACGACTTTCGACCTGTTATCCCAGCTAGTCTTAGATTAAATATCCTGCAGGAGCTCCATGACAGCCCTTTAGCTTCTCATGCTGGTATTCGAAAAACTATCGAACGCGTACGCGAGGCAGTCTATTTTCCTGAACTGCAAAAGTTAACAAGGGCGTATGTCCAGTCCTGCTCAACATGTCAAGCAGTTAATTATATTAATTTCCGCCCGGCCGGGTTTCTAAATAGTATTAAAACCGAATTTCCAAATGAAATAATTGACATCGATTTATTGGGCCCTTTCCCCAAAAGTCAGTTAAATAAAAGTCGCTATCTCCTTGTTATGGTTGATCATTTTAGTAAGTGTACCGAAATTGTTCCCTTAAAACGAGCCTCCGCGAAATTAGTAACTGATTCTATTTTAAATAAATATATTTTAAAATACGGGGCGCCCCTAAAAGTTATATCGGATAATGGTCCTCAATTTGTAAGTAATGAATTTGAAGACATGTGCCAAAAACTGGGCATACGTCATTTAAAAATGGTCCCGTATCGGCCGCAATCAAATAAAGCGGAACGGGTCAATAGAAATATAGTGAAAATTATCCGTAGTTATGTTAAAAATTTTCATAAAAGCTGGGATAACTATGTCAATGAATTTGCTTTCGCCCTTAGGACCGCAAAACATGATACAACGGGCAAAACACCTGCTGAGTTATTTTTAGGCAGAAAGATTATAACGCCGTTAGATAAATTATTTTATGTGCAACAAGGAGCCCCAGAATTTAAAATGGGTGATATAGAAAAACTAATTAAAGAAGCAAAAAAGAATACGGAAGTAGCACAGAGAAAACAAAAGCTGTATTACGACTTGAAACGACGGGGAGTAACTTATAAAGTAGGGGATGAAGTATTAAAAATTAAGCATTCACTTTCTTCAGCACCAGAAGATAAAAACTGCCAATTTTTTTCACGATTTGAAGGACCATTGGTCATAGAAAAAATTAACTTAGTGTTAAAAGCCAAGAATGGTGAAACCTGCTCCGCAAACATTGATCAAATCAAACCCTACTATGATCGTAATAAAATGCAAATTTTCAAAGATCGTTTGCAGGATCCGGCACGGCAAACAACGCAGGCACAAGCTCCAGAGGTGGAACAACGACAAGTACAAGGACAAGCCATTAAGAGCAGGAGCATGTGAAAAGAAAGTTTCCCCGCGGGAAAATTGAAGGTAACAAGAAAAAGAAGCCGTTCCACCGTCCAGAAAAGAGAGCTAACGAACACCCCCAGAATGAAGAAGGGAGAAGGACGACGTATGCAAAGAGAGCCAGGAGAAATGACGGCAACTATAACCCGGCTCTAAAACGGAAGATCTACTCATCCGACAGGACTCTCCGCAGCAAATGTCGCCGAACTGCGGAAGGGCCATCAGCGGCGGAGGAAAAGTTACAAGGAAAATTTGAACGGCCAGCAACGAGGTCCAAGCAGGAACACGAAAGAAGTTTCCCGGTTCCGCCAAGACCAGCTGCCATCAAACGGCCAAGACCACAGGCAGAGGCGAAAAAGAAGGTATTCAAGGGTGACCGAACTGGAAAAAAAAGAAAGCTTCTAGAGGAAGGCACTGAAGGGCGAGTTCGCACACGAAGGAGGATAAATCAAACAACAATCTACGCTACTTTCCAGGACTGGGCTCAGAAAAGAATGTCCGAATATCACAAAGATAAGTAAAATTTTATGTTACTTTGCAAACTTAAGTTAATCTTTCATTCTTACTGCAAGTGGCAGATTTCAAGAAGTTTTACCTCATGCGAGGTCTACCTTTATCGCCAAAAGGGCGAGAAATGAGTTGTTACCGATTTTGGTATTATGTTTTTCAATTACTCGCGTGTAAAACTAAAGTTGATGTATAATAGCGATGTGTGAAGATTTAAATATTGTATAAGTTATTGTATAAATTTTATTTAAAACATTCTGGCAAGAAAGAAGTTTTAGTCTGAAAGACTTTTTGAAATGTAGTATTTCAATGTAGAAAAATTGGCACTTGCTTTGAAAAGAATAGAAGTTAACAATGTACTACTAATGTATGTTGTCAAATGCGTAAAATTAACGGCATGTTAATATGTTCTTATACACAATGTGAACTGTTATTTCAAATGTTAAGAAATACCGTGATATGGTAAAAGTGAAAGTAATGATAATTTTTTTTTTTATTCGTGTGACTGTAAAAAGACTAAATCATGGTGAATATGTGTTAAAGGTTGAATGAATGTAGTTAGGCTCTCTGACGCTACACTTCAGAGTTAGCCACTTTCAGAATAGTACCTCAGGGTTTAGAGTTGAAGTTAGGGTGTGTTACTAGGTCTTGGTATGTTGAATTTTTAACACGTTAGTGCTTTGATTGTAGGAGGAAGTGTTGAACACATAGACATAAACACATTCGTGTTTGGTGTTCTTTTACAACACATGTCAGAGAGCACGGGGAGAGATAATTAAAATAGTCATGAATGAAATAAGAATGTTAAGAGAAATATAATTATACATGTTACTTGCCATTTCATTGTGTAACATTTCATTAAACTAGTTTTCCTTCCAGATCTCTGGAAGGAACCAGATTTGAATAAAAGCTCCTGTTTAGATGCAGTACAGATGAAAAAAAATTGCGTGTCCTGGGAGCTGCTATTGTAAAAACAAATTTCTTTCTTTTAAATTTCTAGTTTCTAGCGAAAAATGTTTGTAAAAGATTGTCCTCGCGTTAGATTCTCGAGCTAAAAGTTTTCAACAAGGTCGTTTTAGACCTCAGTTTCAAACTAATTAACTCTGGCGGGAAGTATGTAAGGATCTTAAGTTTTACTAACGTTTATTTTATTTCTATCACTTCTTATTTTCTACTTCCGGCCAGAATTATAAGCGTTAACGTATTTATGCAAAGTTTGTCTGGCGAACGCCAAGTACTTAAGTTCTGGCTTTTTGCCAAGCGAGAGAGAGGAAGCAGTTATTCGAAGCAGGCCGCTTACCTTAGAAGTTTTACTCAGTTGCTGGTTGCCTTCCAGGCCAGAGGTTTAATCCTCTTGATAATTTTTAAACGTATTGTAGTGTTCACAGTTCTCTGTACTACATACGGCTTCCTGTTAATATAAGGCCAATCTTCCACGTTTATTATTTTAAAGTTAAATTAGAGTTTATTTTTTTTTTATATTTTTACGTTTAGACCACAAGTAGTGGTGGGTCTTTGTATTCCGAAGTACGGAAGTTATTGTAAATAGAGGAAATAAAGAGTTTTGTATACCCTTCTTGTGTATCCTGTCTACTTCCCACAGTTATTGAACATAGCTTTAGTAAGCTCTCTGTTCCGAGTCAAGTCCTTGCATGTTCCCGAAGAAAGTAAGACGGAACATTGAACCTGATAATATGTACTACATTCGGCATTGATAACGTGTTAATATATGCTGTTATGATTTGTTAAGCCGATACATGACTTGCCAATAGATGGCACCAGTGAATGTCAAGCATTTTTTGGGCTATTCTGCACTGATTCGTGTCAGCCTTGAGTCTTGCATCATTTACATTGTAGCAAGATGCTCAAACCGATCACTCTAAAAGAGTTATCTTCGCGGAAACGCATTTGCAGTACTATCCAGAAACTTTCACATCCCCCTGTGCATGGTTTTGTAGAGTAAGCAGTTAACACACAAATCTAGCAACTGGAAGATCCATGGTTCGAATACTGGCAGAACACAGATGATTTTTCAGTCTCTTAGCATTATAAGTCTCTAGAATATAATATTGATTCATCGAAACACAAGTTTGCAACTCCAGTAAACTAGCTATTAATATGAACTAGTGAAGTAGCATATTATCATTATTTTTAATTTTGAAAAATAATTTTCTCTTCTAACGTTTGTGCTATTTGGCTGAGATAGCTAATATTCCGAAGCAACTCAAGTTTTCAGCGCTGATAGAAGATCGTTGTGATTGGAAAATGAACGTTACAGGGGCAATTCCATTTAACATTGAGTCGATTTAACTATCGCGCCACACTGGCCAGATAGCACCAAACCGGCGATGGTTTTGGTACAAACGTTTTGACAAATTGCCAAATATCGCAAAGTTAGGCGATTTCGAAATTTTAGTCCGATCTCTGTATGCCTGCAACTGGTCCTCTCTCTACGTAACTGCATATGCCTTCCAATAATTTCGAGAAATCGAAGGAAATTTTTCGTTGGAAGGGGGAAAACTATATAAGCCCGGAGAGAGCATCAAATCTCAGTTGAGTTCAGAGGTTATCTCAGACTATCAGGAGATTAACATGCGACTTTACGCTTTTGAAGTTCTTAGCATTACCTTCTGTTCAGTGTTCTTAGTGGTTTGAAGTGGTAAATATTCATTGTGCTCTGTCGTACTGAGAGGAGTTGTACGAGTGCTTTTGTGTGAAATTTTCCGGAACTGTATAGTGTTTCTCTTTGAAGAAATAAATTTCATTAAGCTTTCATGGGTTCTGTGTCTTAAGTCCATTACGAATCCTTACGTTCGTAACAATATTATTTGCTCCTAGATCACATTTACGGTCTGAGCGACTATTTCGGTGTCATGAGCTTCCAGAATGAGAATACGTGTGACTACTTCTGTGCATTGTGATTTAATTAAAATGTAATTCAAGTAAATAATATTCTTTTCCTCTAGATATTCTCAGCATAATTGCATTTCTAACAGTTTTCGAAACATTTATTTCCAAATCTAATAAATAAAAAATAACCTACGACAAAAACTTATTTTATGGATTTCAGTGTGACATATCCTTATTACTATATCTTTGTTCTACTTTCAGAGCGACATTCTTATTCTAACTTATATTGTTTGACAAATCATTAAATTGATAAGCGGTTCAAAAAACGCCAAAAATTGCATAAATAGTCATAAAGAAACGTTAAAGACATTTTCAATATGTCTTATATGATCAAAATGTCTCATCCAAATCGCAGTATAACTTACATCATCGAATAAAATCTTCGCATAAAAGAGAAATGATGTATTATTTTACGAAATTTATATGGAATTCATATTACAGAAATAGAAGGATTTTTGATAAGGATTCCTGACAACGCGTTGTATGAAAGATGATATATAGCATGATACGAGTAGCTGAATTGATGCACAGACAATAAGGCATAAATGTATCCTAATGGCCAAAGCAGCACCATTACTAGTGATGGTGAAAAAGAAGAAACTTAATACTCGCTTCCATTTCCTTTAAGAAGGAATTTCGAAAATAAATCATTTAAAGAGAATGATGATAACGATTTAACATCAAAAACATTTTATGTTTCACAGATACACCATGTGAAGAAGCATTCTAAACATTTTACGTTAAGTATGTATCATTAGTAAATGTAAAAAAGGCCTAGTTAAGCCTAGATTTAAACCACAGCAAATGAAAATAACGCGTTTTAAATATATTTAATCCCTATTTACCCCTAGGGAATAAAACACAAGAATGATATAAAGGTAGCTTGTGACACTTTTGAATTAAGTTTCACTAACATTTAAACTTTATGTTAAATTTCTGCCTATACATTCGTCATCTCGGTACTCGCTTTGACCAGAGATTTAGACAAATTTTGCACAAGCGAATCTGAACCATGAACGTGCTCCAGAATACTATTGTGTTGCTGCAGAAGCCCGTTTGCAGAGAGGGATTAGAGCTACCTTAGCTTTCAAGGAGATCGGACAGACTTAAGAAATTACCCAATTTACGTTCCAACCCAGCTTGCTGTTGCCCTTATAGTCGCGTTTAGCATATCGAGTTACAGTTATTGTTGTGAAATGAGGAGAAGTCACACAAAGTTTTACTTATTTCCATTTTAGTTGTATTAAGTACTTGCAGTGGCAAATAATGTTTTGCGTTAAGATTTTACACTAAGGCTATTTTGTTGTGCATAGATTTTACGTTGAAGCTGTTTTGATGGGCACAGATTTTAAGTTCAGACTTTTTGTTAGTCATTTTATGATCAACCACTTAACGTAAATTTTCTGAAGTTTGAAACAACGTTGCAATTTAAACAAACTTTACTATATGTGGTTTGTAGGAAAGAATACCAATCATCATACTCACAAAACAATAATAAAGCTCATTATAATAAATTTATTGTACAAAAGTTCGGAATCCTTTCAGAAACTAACAACAAATAAACATGAAACTTCCTAAGAATGCATTTTCTAGAAGTTAATACAAATAATTTTTTCTTTCATTATATTCAAAAATATGGCTTAATACAGAGCTCTTGAGCAATTATGTATTTTTACAATAATATAAATTACTCAGTGCTGCACTTCAACTGAATGTCTTAAATAATTTTTACTTCCTGGTAGGAAGCAAAGAAAGTATTTCAATCACAAAAAATGTCGGGTACAATATTTCAACCGAAATATCCATTTTAACCGTTCTCGAATGTATTTTGACTACTTGTTTCCTTAACGTCTTCATGTACAGACAGAATAAAGGGTTATTTTGTTTGCAAAACGAATTGTAAAATAGATTTAAAATGGATAAGAAATTCATTTTTTCGTGACATTTGTACTTACGTATCGACGTATATATCTCATAACTCAAAAATGATTAACCGTAGAGCATTGAAAATTTCAATATGAAACTGCTATAACACTTAGTTGTGTACCTATCTTTCTTACTAGAGTCCGCAGTACCAGAAGTATGTATATATATAACCAAATCCTCGCTCCACCTTTATTTTCGCAATCGTTGTTCGTAGTCATATACTTCCAATTACAGAAGTGTTAGAAGTGACGAAAATATTCACGTTTTGCCAAAGTTAAGTTGAAACAAAATTTGTAAAAATAACAAAATTTAACTCATATTGCAGTTTGCTGGTTCCTATACTTATATAGTGGAAAGGTGTCTAGTGTATGAAAGGAAGAATAAAAATAAAATAAAATAAAAAGAAATTTAACTCCCGTAGTACAGAAATTGACCGGGATATTTAATTTCCAATTTTTCAACTTGCCTTAACGGTTCGGTTAATTAAGTTATAATTCGAGGAAATAAGTTTCAATGAAATGTGGCAAAAATGTGTATAATTTAATAGGGCGTGCAAGGGAGTCGTATTGTGTCCACCTCAGATTTTTACTCATGATGAAAGCATTAATGTATTAGGGAGAGAAACTAAATTGGTCTAGAAACAAATTATTATGTTCTTTACAGACTAGCCAGTACTTCAGCTAATCAGAAATTCCTGTGAACAGAGTAGATTAGACTTAATATAGTCTTATATGTCTTTGGCTTTCGTGTCACGTTCGTTTGCGGAAAGCCAAATTGTACACCAGGCAGCAGTTAACTCTTCGGAACTAATCTAGCGCCAGAACGTTAACGTTACTTGCGGATCAAATCTGGATTAAGGCAGGAAGCAAGTATGCCGCAGCATGACTTAGCCGTCCTTCCAAAACCCTGCTGGATAGTGCTTTAGGCGAAGAGAATAGCTTCGCATTGCCCGAGCATTGCGCTTATGATTGCTATTCGTGCTTCGGTGATCGCTGAGAAAATGTGAGACATATTTTAGTATTTACCACAAAAGCGAAGATTTGGAGAAAACTACGAAATACTTCATGATATTATTTCAGCAACAAACACCCTATTTGCAGTAACTGATTCAAGGGCTTAATCTCGTGATTTGAAAGGAGAAATTATCTTTTCTCTTATACCATCAACAAGGATCTGTGCATATGAAATTCTGAATAAGTTAATTTTAAACGACGCATTATGAGAATTCACAGATTTTATAAAATTTAACGAATGTTCTTCAGCTTTAATGTTGTTTTGTTAAATGCAAGCTAACGTGTACATCGTGAAAATGAGCAACTCGTGCATCATAAGGTCTTAACCAAGCTAAGCACCATTAACAGCACTTATGAAGAATTACGTAATCTTTCCCAGACGATCTGCTCATTAGTTACATTTCACTTGGGAATAATTAATCCAAAATTCATTTGTTACAAACAACCATCTGTTTGTTAAAGTAACTGTTTTAATAAAGAATGTTAATGTACTGTCATACTTAAAAAGGTTTTGGTATCAGTATAATTCAATCGTGTTTCATCATAACCAAAGTTTGTCACTCTGAGTCATCATTCTCTTAGCAGTAACATTCTGTTATATTTTAAGTTGAAGAAAATAATTGATTGATACAAAATTTGCGTATTTACTTTTGACACATGTGTTGTTTGTAATAACGGCAATTTTAATTCTAGTATAATATGATAAGAAATTTGAAATTCTAGAACGCGTCATTAACAGTTTATTATCACTTCACTTCATTTTAGGCATAATATTTCCAATAAATTTGATAAATTAATTCATTTTCGTCACATTCATAAAGGTTAATTATACTCAAAAGGTTTTTCTTTTCACGTATACAATGAAAGATATATGTGATTTGCATGTTCATTAAGTTCTAGTTTTGAAAGGTTGTTGAGTTTAAATAATCTTTAGTTTAAGCAAACTTAAATAACTCGAATTTTCAGAATCATAGGACATGTAAGGAATGAAGTGTAAATGCAGTTAACATGATTAGTATGTATAACTAAAATCAGTAAAGCAAGAAACTTGAATTTCTCAAACTCAATGTTTTTGAGTTACTAATTTTACGTTTTACTTGGTGCGTTTCTCTTCTGTTTTCATGTTTAGTATATCCTATCTATAAACTTTTAAGACACTGAAAACTTACTTATACAGTTTTACTATACATATAGCATAAACATACATTTATAAAAACATCAATTGAGCAGTTATGAAAATGAAACATAGAACAAGCACTATATTATAAGAGAGATTCACTCATCTTCTAGAACAAAAAAATACAGTTCCTTCAAAACGAAAACGGGAAATTTCATTCAAAGCCGCATGTGCGATCGATATCATCATATCGAGCATGCAAGAGAGTAACTTTGAGCTACCAACAGATGTTGATAGTACGCCTATGAACTACATACAAAATACTTCAGTAATATTTGTTGCCCTTGCAGCGCGGCATCAAGTACAGCCAGTGAAGTGTTTAAACTTTTTGTTAAAGGAAGGGATGTGTGAAATATATATAGGTTCATTGCCGAACGAAATTTGGGTATGATAACATGATACTAAGTAATACAAAAGTGTATGAAGATACCGATTGGATGAAACCGGAGCATTACCAATGTGGAAATTTCTCCTCATTCGAGTATAGCAGTGTCGGAAAATGCTATTACAACAGTGGAGAATGCAAAATGGGAAGATCAGCCTATGTCAATGAAGAAAGGTTTATTATTTGTGCACGTTAATGATGTATTAATTCATCTCATTACTCAAAACGAAGGGAAACTCTGTAAACTTATTTACATTTCACTAACGTAATAAAACTTAACTAGCAAAGCAATGGTAATTCAGCGTCAATGTAATAGATTTACGTATGAAATAAAACTCATGTCGTTGCTAGTTTAGAGCTTTTCTATCGATATTACGCTGACAATGAATCATTTCTGCAGATTCTGCAGAGGTGAAAGCTGGATAATTCGTGTGTGAAACAAAAATGGTTCGAAATGACGATAAGGTATATTTGGGTTACATGTGTACACAAAGAAATATTTGCATGCAAATCTTTCATATAAATTTAAGTGTATAAAACTAGCTGGAAAGTGTGTTTAATAAAAATATTATAACTATTTTAGTCCTTGAAATACTCTACAAACAAAATGTACTGGTCTTCCACTGAACGTAGTAGTAATAAAAGAATTTATATTCCTTTGGATAAACAAATATTGATACTTAGTACTTTCTGGCAACTATTTTCGGCAAACAAAACCTATCACCAAATAATGTGATTTAACTCCATTAATGGATAAGCACGTCATTTCACCATACGCATAAGATCTTTTCCTTAGTTTTATGTAATTGCGATTAGTTTTTTATGTGCTATACCTAGAACCTTTATCTCTTTATTACCAAAATAAATAAAAAGCGAGTTCGTTCCAGACGTTCAGCGGAATTGAGCTCTTTGTATAATGTACTACATACATAACTTTTATCTGTTGAGCCTAACTAGACACCGAGCGATCTCTTCTTTTAAGCTTCTATCGGATTGCCTGGTCCAAATTTGACGGGATCTTTGCTAAATTTATTGTCGATAACAAAATACATAATTATTTAAATTTTAACAGAGAATGCACATAATACTTCTCCTAACACGAATATTTCTATTGCTTATGGTTATTTAGAATAGCGCTTGTGATACCTAAGAGAAATAAGAGAAATTTCCGAAGAATTTGATTTCTGTTTTGATTAATTGCTCATTTCACGTCACTCTCTGTAACCTATTATCATCTGATATACTTAAAATGAAGGTGGGCGAAAGAAATCTCACATTATCACAAAATGGTCTTAAATGTATATCTAAACAAAAATGAAATATTAATCGCAGTAAATAAACATTTTGATGTGGACAGCACATGACATCCTTGTGTGCCCCACTAAATTATACACGTTTTTTTCTGTACTTCACTTGAACTTATTTCTTCAAATTATCCTAACTAAATTATCCGATCTTTAAAGATAAGTTGGAAATGAAATCAAAAATTGCAAAATTTGAAATTAAATATTCCGGTCTATTTTTGCCGTACGGTGGAGTCAAACTTCTCCTAATTTTATTTTTTCATGACGAATGTAAATCGTTCTCAAATATAAACCTGCAGACCACATCAAAAGTTAAATTTCATTATTTGTCGACATTTCCAAAGCAAGAATATTTTTGTTACTTAAAATACTTCTGTAACTGAAAGTATATGACAATAACGAACAATTGCAAAAATAAATCCCGGTAAGGGAGTGATTATATATATATACTATATATATATATATGTTTGGGTCTGCCGATTGCAGCCGAAACGAGAGATGCAGAACTAGATGTTATAGCAGTCCCATATACAAAATTTCAATGTTCTGCGACTAATTGCTTTTGAGATATGCGAGATACATATTGTACGTGCTTACAGACGTCACAAGAAAAATCATTTTAAATACATTTTACAATCAATTTTGGAAAAAAAATAGTCCTTTATTCTGTCCATACTTACAGACTTTGCTCAAAATATCGTCCATATAATTTCGAGAATGGTCAAAAGAGATATTTCTATTGAAATAGGATATCCAAAATATTTCGCTACTATTGTGCTTCCTTTACTTCGTACAAGGAAGTAAACAAGCGTTATAAAACAGTCTTCAGATACTCTCGTAAAGTTTTCAGTTTAATTTTTGCTTATATAAAAGGCCCATATGTAGGGCTTAAAGTAAATAAGCTAATGCACAACATATCAAAATCTGCTGAGGAAATGTCCAGTCTGCTTGTTCCTTATAAAGATATCAGAAATGTATAAGTGGAGAATTCTGAGTAAATGATAATTAGTCTAGGATGAATAATTTCTTATTAAATTGAAACTTATCGAACTTAATATAGTAGAAAGTCAACAGAAACCGGAAAGAGAAAGTCACTTATCCTAGAATTACTCATTATAGTATTACATACAGTTACCTTTTAAAAGCCGAGAGTAAACTGTTTGTTCAGACTGTAATACTATTCTGTCATTTTTGACTGAATATCCTGAAATTTTACCTGAATAGTTTCATGAATATTAACTGTAAAGGAATACGTTAGCAAGTTTCATTTGAAGTATTTTAGCGTCTTTTACCTGCCTATTGACAATCGGGAAAGATGTTATTTGTAATTTATTTTGATACTTAAAGGTAGACGGGTTTTATTATTTAATTTCATTTGATTTCAAGTAGTTCCTTGATATTTTAAATTATGCTATTTTTTATATGTCGTGTTTTGTAATTTTTAATGTGTTTTTCATCAAAAATCGTGGTCTTATTTCATCTCAGCATGTCATCATTATACTATTGCATTTTTTTTTTGTAAATATGTTTCTGCTCTGTGTCTTTTGAATGTATCTTGTGGGGAACGCATCATAACCTGTCAAATTATGCACAAACAAAATTCGCTACCGTCACCATAAAAGAAACATAATTCAAGTTATAAAATAATGCATTTGATAAAGTGAAACATGGAATAAAAATGCGTAATAAACACTGTGAAATAAAACTTAAATCGAAATCTGAATCCTTATACTTATGTAGTTTCTCGGAAATCACTTTATAACGCATCGGTCGTAAGTCAAAAACTGACCATACGAGTGCGCTGAAATTTCGCTTTCTTGCCAAATATTTATCACAGCGTAAAATCAGTTCATCTGCCGACTCAAGCACAAAGACACAGCTAAACAACCGACTCTTTGACACAATTGAAAAAAATCATAAAAATCCTCTCAATCCATTTTGAAAATTCTGGCGATGAAATGCCATTTCTTGGAAAAGTATGTCACGCAGTTTTGTTTACCGATCGATAACTGATGTCTTGGCGAAGTTTAAGTTTTACTTCCCTCCTTCCTCCATATCTTCCCCCCCCCATCATCTTTCTCTCCATTTGGCATTTAACTTTGAATCGTGTAAGAATTCCCAAATGAAAGGCTTGGCGATGATGTGGACGGCCTATTGAATATTTCGAGAGTATTGCTTTCTTAAGATATGATGGCGAACTCTTCACGATAGAAACGTGACGAGACGTGAAAATTACCTCCGTCAATGGAATGGAAGTATCTTCCAGCATTGTAATAAGCGAAGAACTCTGATACGAAGGTTATAAGAATCAGCTGCTAAATCAAAAAAAAAACATTATAATATTTTAAATGGGGTTTTGTTTCGCTCGGTAATCTGGATTTTATCGTTTCCTTATTTATTTGGCAGCTTGTGTTTATAGCTTCTTAGATAAGTTAAGTATTGGATGAAAGAATAAAACGTATATGTATTAAGAGCTAATGTTTTGAATTTTTTAAAGTTATTTCCTTACATAAGCTAGAATTTATGCAACAAATGAAATGATATTTATGTAAGGTAAAGCGATGAGGAAGAGGAATTTATTTTCTAGGATATTAAATGGTTTGAAGGCGATATAGGTTGTGCGTGATCGAATCAGTTTGCTTTGTAATAAATATCCCAAAACGTGGTAATTGGTAAACGCAGAAATAAAACAATAAGAACATTTACAATCATAAAATATTCATTTTTTCTGAAGACAAAAGTAATTTTTGATGATAAAAAAATCAACCATTGCGTTAATATTTAAAATTAAATGGAAGAGAATCACGCCGGCATAAAATTTTAAATTGGACAAAGAAACAAATTTAGATTAGCGTAGATTCTGAATAAAATTCTATCGATTTCGACGGGATCATATCTCTTTTTTACAGTATACACCCTGCATCAAGAAAAAGCAGTGGAATATCAGAGACCACATGTTTGCCTAGGAGAATTTGTTGTATTTACTGACGGTTCGAATTATGACAATGGAATTGGTGCAGCATATGCGGTTTACTTGCTTTGTACAGAAATCGACTATGGTAAAATTAGACTTGAACCTTACGATTAAGTATTTAAGCCGAATTAGCTTCTATCATATCTGCTCTGATGAAACTGATGAACTGATGAAAACCTGACTGTAAAAATGGTTTGGAAGAACTAGCAGATGTTGATAACATTAATATTTTGGTCTTACATATAAAAAGTGCAGAAAATTCATGAAGTGAAAATGAACTGGGTGAAATCCTATATTGGTGTTATAGGCAATAAATGAGAGGGCCGTCATGCTGGCCAAAGAGGCTGCTATGGGTAATGCCGTGGATGCGTTCGATATTCAGGTATTAAAAATAATTGTGTTTGGTAAAATCAAGGATTTCGATTATGAATGCTGGGAAGAAGAAAAAAGGAAATATTATTAGTTGACCTTTGTAGTTTTTAAACAACAATGTGAATGATATGTGATTTTGATTACTATCAAATAAATACTGGACACGGGCGTTTCAAGGCGTACTTGAAAATATTTAATTTGCAAAATAATAAATAGTCTTTGTAGTTTTTGTAGTGCCAAACGCAATGCGCAACATTTCGTCGAAGACTGTATTATTGCGACATTTTAGGAAAGAACTTGGTAACATAAAGGAATTCTATTGCCGCAGGAGAGAGTTTAGATTGTCAAAGGATTCGATGAACTTTATATATGGCAACAGAACAATACTGGGGATTTTCGTTTGATAAAATCCCCAGTATTGTTCTGTTGCCATACTTTGGTTTAATCTGTGTTGAGTGTGCTGCGTTAACCATGAGACCCCCAGGAGGGTTTCAGCGCACACATATATTAGATTACATTACATCCTTCCTTTTAAAAGAAAAAAAAAGGACACAAATTGTCCCTCTTTTTATGAAAAAATTTTCTTGCAAATTTTGCTTCTTCCTGAGGAAGAAAAACCAAAGTTTTATCGCCTACAACACTGATAGTGTTTTACTTCAAAATATACACCAATCTAAGATTCATTTTTAGTCTAATTTAAAATTGGTTGACTTTTAGTCTAATTTAAGAATACTAAAATAATATAATTTTGTCTTAGTTAAAATACAAGTACATAAGTTCTGAGACTCCGCATTAAGACATAAAGATAAGAGATTCTTTTTGTTTAGGAACACGAAATCTCACAATGCTGTGAATTATTTTTTTCCTCAAGATCCAATCTGATAACGCCAGTTTCAAAGAAAACTTACATAGTACGTTATTATGTTATTTGCTATTTCCATAGAAATATACTGCAGAAGGAATTTCTTTAATAAGTGTTCATTTTAACAAAGGTCCGCCCATTTTAAAAGGGGGGGGAATTATTGACACCGTTTCTCACTACAAAATTTTAACATCCCAAATATTAATAAAATACGAACTAACAGTCGTATCAGAATCGTAGTAACATTTCAGCTGCAATTCAACATATGTTGTTAAGACAGCAATGTGTATTATTTTGTTTTCTCCAAGGAAACTGAGCCAGTTTTACTTCACCTCCCCCGAACGCCTTTATTTCCTATTCTTGTGCCATCAACAGGCTGCAAACATTAAACAGCATGAAGATAACAAGGAAAATCGTATTTTCTCAAACATACAAATATACAAATTCCAAACATACGGAAATCAGTATTTTGAGAAATACGATCAATCTGTAAAGAACATTAAGGCCAAACACTATGATTTATAACATTTAATAATAATTTTTTTCTTAAATAGTATGGATGCCCTACTGAGAGAAATTTCAGTTCAAACGATAACTGTTTAAATACCTCGGTTAGACCTCACTCAGACCTTATGCAGTTCGTATTATGCAAGCAAAGGTTTAGGCTATACTTCCGGATTCAAATAAAATGATTTCCGATTTACGAGTGAATTCAACAACTACTGCGTTAAGAACTGCTCCTAGAAGATGCTTATACTGTTCGAACGCAAATGTGATTGGCACTCTGCCAAAAGTCGTAACTTCTTACAGAGGTTTCTGACTAAAAAACTAGTGGGGAAATGATTTCCGATTTACGAGTGAATTCAACAACTACTGCGTTAAGAACTGCTCCTAGAAGATGCTTATACTGTTCGAACGCAAATGTGATTGGCACTCTGCCAAAAGTCGTAACTTCTTACAGAGGTTTCTGACTAAAAAACTAGTGGGGAAATGATTTCCGATTTACGAGTGAATTCAACAACTACTGCGTTAAGAACTGCTCCTAGAAGATGCTTATACTGTTCGAACGCAAATGTGATTGGCACTCTGCCAAAAGTCGTAACTTCTTACAGAGGTTTCTGACTAAAAAACTAGTGGGGAATTATTCGAATCTATATTATTTAATAAATAGATTGATTTGAACGCCACATGCATATTTTCGGTCATGGTCGCACCACGTCGAATTGCAAGTCATATTTCTCATGCAGCAGAACTTGGCTTCATAATCTTCACACGCAAAAATAACTTTCTCGAAGAAACAACAAACTTATGTCTTTATTGTCATTTATGTTACGATATAATTAATATTTCGAAAACCCATGCAAAACTTATGTAAGAATTTTTTAATATTATGAACTGTTTACACAGCTAGTCTACTGGTTATGAATATAAAATGCTCATAAAAATTATGTAAAAATTATATTGCGTTTTAATGTAATGCTTTGAAATAACTTCAGACTCCGTCCACAGATGGCTTCCATCTCTTTTATCAGAATTCTATGTCGCTGATTTCCAAGTATTTCAAAAATAACTCTTGATCTACCTCCACGGAAAGCTTCAGTCGTTTTAGTAGAATGTTTTTGTCATTGATTACGTTTTCAACTTACACATATAATGCTGTTCCCCCCAAATAATGTAAAATAAATAAAAAATAAAATTTTCTAGATGAATATAAACTATTCTAATATGATTGCTTGGAAACGCTATACACCTTTATTGCATAACAATTGTGTATAGCGTGATTTTTGTTTAGTAAAATAAGGAATTAAACTAAATAATTAAAGAATGTAATAAAAATATTCTGTGCTCATAGCGTTATGTTTTCCAACATAACGTGTACTAACATATAATTACATTGAATTAACTGGTGTTTAATCTCTACATAGCACAAACTACAAGGAAAATTTTTGTTTTGTTTTCTATCTTGGTGATTTTCCAAGAAATTCTATAATATAATTTCTTTAAACCCTTTAATCCTCTAAGGGTCTAAGGTAATAATGGTTGGTAACAAAAAAAGTGTAATCTGCCTTAGAAGTATAATTTGTACGAAAATATTTGAATTGTTTTCAGTTCCCGGTGTGCAGTACACTGAGTTTTATGATTTATTTATTTATACTTTTTAATGTATCGTTTTGTACATACTATTGCAATATAAAAGTATTATTAGCCCAGAAGGGTGCTTAGTCTCGAAATGGCATTTTGCGTTTAATCACAAAATTTACGTTGAATCACTTACTTTCCAAATGCATGTTTAGAGCTACTTCTAAATATTACACAAATATTTATCCCGTCCAACAATTTTAATAAAACATTTTAAAAGTACTGCACATTGAAATTTAGTCTTCAAGCTTTATATTTTATTTAAAAAAGTAATTAGATCTGTCATCGATACTGCCTTTCTTAATGATATTAAAGTGTGTTAAAAGACGTATTTCCAAACAACGTAACTTAACAATAGGAAAATTCCCATATATCTACTATAATGAGACACCGTGCGACAATATATCTTAATGGTAGCAGAACTGCTGTGTTCCCCTATTCAACTGCGGAGTTTCAGCGCCCATGTGGGAGAATACATAAAAACTTATGAGGAAAACCGTGGAGATATTTTCCATTGCGTATGTATATCAACCATCCATCCTTATATATATGGAGATCAAGCTCTCAAAATGAGTTGCTCGCAAACATCAAAGCGTGAAGAGGAAGTGGATAAAAGGAATTATTTTTTTTCCTGTGCTTCGTCTGCTTAAACCCATAACATTTTTCAGAATTTATGCATCCTTTGAGAGCGCCTCGGGACGCGAATCTGTATTCCAATCTTAACGTTCTAAGCTAACAAACGCCCCCACACCGGTCGTCTAGATTTGAGCTATAGACTTGTTTTTATCGTTTTGTGTGTTGTGCTGCTTCTTATTCTCAGGAAGTTGCCTATTTAAAGTAGAAGCAGAAAATGGTGCACCAACTGAGAATCCTAAGCTGATCTTCATTTTTCAACAATAAGTATTTTAGTTTATTTGCATACTTCGGGTAAAATGATAGATAAACTTCACATAATATTCCATTATGAGAGGAATTACAAAGTCAGTTTAACATTCATACAAAGCTTCAATGGTTTAATGTTTAAATTAAAATTGCTAGTTACTGAATATACATCCAGGTATAAGAACATTGTTTTTTTTTTTAATTTGGCATGTATACATGTATTAGAGTTTCATTTAGAAAAATCATTGAAGGATATTCAGACGCTAGGGAAATTGTTTTAGATGTTTCCACTTTCATCATGACGTATTCCTTGAATATAATCCGCATTTTATTTTAACCAGAATGACAACACTAGAAGCAAGTAATCTGTATTTACAGATCGTGCCATTAGACCTGTTCTATATTCGGATACCTCGCACCTATCGCTCAAGTGGCATCAATGCGTGTTTCTCTGCACTGAATTGTGTGTCTTTTTGCTTGCAGATTCTTGCCATTTTCACGAATGTGTGATCACAAAGAATATATGCATAAAGTTTTCTTTTTGTTGAGAAACAGTGCAGCCGAGATTATTTTTATGCTTTTCAGACTATTTAAGATGATGCTTTGATATTTTACAAGTAGACGAATCATTTCAGAATGAAAAATAGCTAATGAATCAGAATAAATCAGAATGATAAATAGAGATATGTCACATGAAGATTGTCACACCTTGATTATTCATTGACGAAAACATTAAGAAATCCAATGAGCTCTTAAAGAAAATAGTCGAAACACCATTAGCCAGATTTCGGAAGAAACCATCTCAGTTCGAGAATGCGTTGGGAAGAACAAGAACAACGTTATGGCATTTGCTTCTTACTCGCAACACCAGTGGCTGAATGGTTAAGACCTCTGAATACTGGTAGTTCGACCTGGTATAAGTTCGATCACAGGCAAACAGGCTAACTGCATGATTGGGGTTACGGGTTTTCCCAATTGTAACGTAAATACGAGCCAGGTTCTCTTATAAGGTCCTCCACTATCTCTCTCCTCTTAGGGAAATAGCCCTCGTGGCTGTGCCGCATTCAAATAACTGAACTGTGTCTCACTCATGCTAAAGTTAGATATTCGATGTACGTTTTGCTACACACAAACATAAGCAGTTATCGAAGTTCACCTTTCGGGCCACGTTATTCTAAAACCTATTATTATATCTCAGTATGTAAAGTCACAAAAGGGGCCTTTTGTATATATGTTATCAGATTTCTTCAAATAGTATGGAGCTGCGATATTTTTGGGAACATATTTTAAGGAAATCTGGCATTGAAAGAAAAACTTTGAATAAAGCATCTAGAATAACCGGAGAAAAAGAAACTTACTACATAGAGGGGGGAAAATACTGGTTATTCTTAAAGGCTGTGAAATCTGAGGAAGAAAATAGAACAAATTTCTTTTTATACCAAACAAGAATTCATGAGTCCTGTAGTCAATTTTGCACAGACTTCAATAGTGTCAAGTTGCATATTTCTTTGAGATTCGCTTAAGACGCAAGTTGAATAGGCAGAAGGAGAAAATAAACCAAAGAAAAGTGTAAACAGCAAATTCTATTACGCCAAAAATGCAATTTCTCGGCAGAATTCACCATTTTATTGCAAATATTCAAAGTAGATTTAGATTCAAGCTCTGTATTAAGATGAAAAAATTGTGAATGTACGAATCATATCGAGTTATAAAACATGCATGCTGTAAATATACAAAGATATTACACTTTCAAAGGTCCATCAGTGAATCATCAGTGAAGAATCATGAGTGACGTTACAAATGGAAAGTTTGGAGGAATGACAAAATTTGGTGAAGTTCTGAATTTAGGCTATAAAAATATAAATATAAACAAGCTTACTGCATATGAAACTTTGTGCGGTACTTAAAAGTTTAAAATTTATTAAAATTTAACAACTTATGAAATAACGTCTGATATTGAAACTCCAATAAAAATGTAAATAAATCAATTGTATTTAAAATTTAAATATAATAAATTACTAGGTTTTTCATTCTGGAAAAATAAATGGAATTTGGAATTAATTTTTTATAGGGAGAGGGAGGGGTGTAATAAATTTTTCTAATATTTCTGCATTCTGCTAGTCTGCGTTTACAGTTTTTTTGCGTAATACCTTTCTCACATTGAAATATGTTCCATCGTTCTTTCGAACATTACAATATTAAATTTTATTGTCATTTAGAAAGAATGACGCAGATAATGAAATAAACTACGACATTAGCAATACATGGAAAATCGCTCCATGTTAAAAGTATTGGACTGCAGGTGTGTTGGTGTATTTGATTATAGCAACGCACTCGAGGGCTATTTTCTTAAGAGGAATGATAACTTCTTGGAGGACTTTGTAAGGAAAATGGCTATCATACACA
Source organism: Stegodyphus dumicola (assembly GCF_044657685.1). Lineage (NCBI taxonomy): Eukaryota > Metazoa > Arthropoda > Arachnida > Araneae > Eresidae > Stegodyphus > Stegodyphus dumicola. The sequence continues at coordinate 78,142,518 of NC_140772.1, read as the reverse complement.
TTACACATGGGAAAAGCAATCAAATTGCCCACGCAGTCAGCCCGTTCGTCGAATTAGAAACTCGAACCGAACTACCAGTGCTTAGTGATTTTACCGTTCCTCCTCTGGTAAGCATTGGACTGCAGGAAACTGTCTCAGGAAATAATCTTTTAATACTAAGAACACACAAACTTCAGTCATTAACTGAAATTATTATCATCAGAATATTTCGTAGCATAAAATTTTATACTTATATGCAAAAAAAATAAAAAATAAAATAAAAATAAAAATAAAATAAAATAAAATAAAATAAAATAAAATAAAATAAATAAAAGATTCTGAAAGTTTTCAGATTTTATATTACGCCCAAAGGGGCTTTTTTTTAATTTACATACACATACACGAGCATTCGAGAGCATTTCGGCCAATGTTCCTTTGGGCTAAAAACAAAGAAAACATCATATCTTTGGAATTTCCGATAGACAGTCTCGCACACTGGAAATAAGAATATTTTTTTTTTTCGTAGAATTTTGCCGTTGCTGGCTTTGAAATAGTTCAGTTTGTTAATAAAAAATTCGCTTCGTTAATCAAAAGGTTTTACAGAATATGAAACAGACATTAAAACGAATTCCAAATTCGGGCTTTTAAGTGTCCATATTCTGGTGAAGAATTACGTTATTCAAAATTTGATGGCTCTTGGTACCGTCGTTTTTTCACAATACGAGAAACATACATGCATTCATGCAGACTCTTCATTATTTAGTTTCTTTAAACATAATATAGGGCGATAATGTTTGGTGGTATCAATTGGAAAAGTGAAACGGACATTTACAGTGAACCGACGCAAAATGTCATTTCGAGATTAATATCCCTTTTGGACTAACGCTCCTTTGGGCTAGTAAGAAAAGGAGCTTTAATTTACTTCGAGTATTTCACAACATGTTGAAAGAAGCACTTACGAAAATCCGTTTCATTGAAATGAAAATTCAATCATCATGGGTTCTGAAAAGTATTCAGTGACATTCTCTTATTGAAAGCTTAATGAAGCCTTTTATAAATAAATTAATAATTTGCAATATAAATATGTACATTAATAAAAAATTCTTTTCTTGCAAATATCAATGAAATTTTTATGATTATTTAGTTCCTGTCTCGGAAAATACTTTGTAAAATATATATCAAATATTTATTTAACTGAGTATGCTCCGAAGTCTGATAAAATGGATTTCATGGAAAATTATAATTAATTTTAGGTAAATTTGCAATGCGAGTGTTATTTACGTCGTAGATAAACTGGAAATTGTGTCTATATTTGCTACGCTATTATAAATGCTATTATTTTGAATATCATGTCATTTTAAAATTTTATTTCTGTATAATCTCGAACAATATAATATTAAGACTGTTATGCTGTTTACATATTGCATTCTTATGTAGTACAATATGTTTTAGTTCTTGAAACTTCAGCTTCTTGCACTTCAACTTAAGTCAGCTTGCTTCTTCCGCTGCAGAATAATACTTGTATAAAAAGGCAATTAATACTATTATAAAAATTTAATTTTTTTATTAATTTATAGTGTATTTGAGTAACTTATTGAAAATTACTCAGAGTGCTTTTGTATATTTTAGAACACGTATAAACCATGTTTTTTAGAATTTTTGATGCAGAAGAAGTGAAGAACACGTAGTGCCCTCGCTGGCACTCGAACCTGGACCTATCGAACGCGCTGAGAATGCTACGTGCGCTAAGGCATGCTAGAAAGAAGGAAAAATTACCTTATAAATTATAAGATAGAGAATAAATTAATCTGGCAACCATATATTTGGCAAAGGTAAATGATGTAGTATTGTAAATGGTAATATTATGACTGCATATAAATGAAATGTTAAGAAGAGGAGAATTGTTTTCGGTTTTTGTATCTAACTACGTTAAGTAAAGAAGTAGTGTAAAATACTTGAATGATGAACTGAAATTCTCTAATTATTTTTTCTAAGAATTTTTTGAACAAATTTAGGTATTGAGTTAAATAGTTAGACTAAAAATATAACTAAATTTTAATTGATTATAATATTATTTAATTATATGCATTGTACTTCATAGTTGAACATCTAGCTAATAATGAAACTCATTTCCATGCGAAAGTAAGTAAGGAGTAAACTAAAGTCACAGTACAAAAGTAATAGAGATAAAACATTTCCGGTATTTATGTTATTTGTATCGGTATAATTTTACGTTAAAAAGTTAGCTTCAACTTTTTTAAAGTAACAATTAAATAATTCGTCGATTTTAATTACCTTTATAGACGCGAAGATTGAGATGCTGAACTCTTAAGATTATCAATTTACTTAGATATTTCTTTCTAATATAAATGAAAGATTATATTCCATTTAACTTATTCTGTTTCGAACCAGTTATTATCTACGTGTTAATAAGTTATCATATGAGCATTCCCTGAATTCTTGTTTGGATATGAAAGCGAAATAACTGTTATTGCAAACATGAGGCTGAGCACTATAAATTCACTATCCTGCGCACTTGCCAATTTCATAAATATATCAGTAGGTATATTCTGGCTAAATACGAGTCCTGGGAATTATATCCATTAACAAAATACCCCATTTCCTCCATAGCTGTTCTCCAGAGTCTGAAAGTCGCTCGAAACGAGACCATTTATTATTCTAAAATGCTTCCAATATGAATTTCCAGATAATATTGTAGTTGTAAGCGGTTGTTATCAATAGCTCAATAATTTATAGTCGAGATGTTTTGCCAATACTACACGTATGCGAATAAATTATTGCTTGATTATGTACTTCATTTAGTGAAAACGGAAGACGAATTTCATTATCAGAAGTAATGCTAGTTGTCTATACTTAGTATTGCATCATTCTAGGAAACAAGAAGAAAGTAATTTATTTTCGGATTTAACGCAGTAAAGAGCTACTGAATTTCTTTCCCTTTTGTGTGAAATTTAGAATCATCAAGCCTCATCCGTAAAATTTAGAATAATGAAAAGGGTAATGCTAGAATTTAAACAGCATTATATATCAATTAATTTACTCAGACGAAATATTTAACTGGTAATTCATAAGTATTAAGCTAAAATTTAGATTAAAGAACTTTACTGCGGGTTCATTTTAGACACCAGTGGTGACAAAAAAGAAAAAGGAATTACGTCCTAGCGAGAATAGTAATATGCTCAACTGCTGAATAAACATATTATGATATCTGAACAAAATCCAGCAACTAATGAGTTTTACAGTAATATCTTAATGAAGAAATAGGAAAAACGACATTTCATGAATAACACAAAGCACACAGAGATTTACAAAAACGTGTTTGGGTAGTTATGATATCGAATATTTTATGAAGAAGTTTGATTAATTTTTTGACCAAAGACTATTAACTTTGTTTGACATTTTTATGACAGCAATTTATAATATTTCGGAAAATATTCAGTTGGTATGGTATACCAGTACATTTTTAGATATTCCCACCAAAGAAACCGCAGGGTTTCGGGCTGTGAAAGAAAGTCAAATTGCTCTAGAGATCAATAATTTGATGTTAGCAATTAGGTACGAAATGCATCTGTTTAAATGCTTGAAGATGTGATATATCTATGAGAATTTGCTGTACCTTGAGACTCTATGTAAAACAAAGCATTTTTCATCATGGTGGGATTTTGAATTAATAATTTTCATGGAGGAAAATTCTTTAGTATTCTATTATTAAGATTAGTGTATTTAAGTATTGATCGTTTAAAATTCAAATCAGATTCTGCTTGAATTTTAAACTTCGCAAGAATGTTTTCCTGATGAGAAATCTGCCAAGATGAAAATTGGCTTTTTCCTAAGTATGCTTACGTGTTTGTAAGACTATATATTCTTCCCGGTGACCGGAAAAATGCCCACAGGAAAAAAGCCAACAGGAAAAACGCTCACAGAATAATGCTCACAGGTATAAATGCTCACAGGGAAAAAGCCCACCCAGAAATATGCCCACATAGAAAAAAGCTCACATGGAAAAATGTTCACTTAGAAATATACTCACAAGGAAAAAAGCTCACATAGATATATGCTCACACGGAAAGAAGCCCACTGATATATGAAATAGGTAGAAATATCCTTGGATTTATTCAATCAATAATTTATCGATTTGAATATCGTACATCTACGTGTGTTCATAGGAAAGGATTTAAATTACCAAAACATCTATGGTATATATATATATATATATATATCAAAAACTGTATAACTTATGTGTAGATTCAGTTGCTATATAAGATTAACAAATGGGTAATTTTGAATTGGGAAAAGGAGAGAAAGAAGGAAAAAAATGAAATAGAATATGCAGTGAAAAATTATTAAAATTTTAATTGTTAAAAAAATAAAATAATAGTAAATATAAGTTACACATTTTATAATATAAACATTTAGAAGAATAAGCAAACATAAATAATTATTTTATTTAAATTACGTAAACTGCCTTAGGCCCACCAGCGGCCGAGCGGTAAAATCGCTGAACACTGGTAGTTCAGTCTGAGGTTCGAATCCCGCGAACGGGCTGGTTGCATGGGCGTTTTCGTGGTTTTCCCCATGTGTAACGTGTATACTAGCCAGTTTCCCTTAGAAAGTCCTCCACGAAGGCATCCCTCCTCTTAGGCAGATAGCCCTCGAGGCTTTGCCATAATCACACACACACACACACACACACGTAAACTGCCTTATTATCTATAAATCACAAATATATTTTAAAAAGAAGTTATGAATACATAAGCGTGCTGAATATTAGCTAATATATGTAAATATTTAATTTTATCATCGATTTCATCTTAGTGTTTTACTTGATTCGCGATTAGCAAATGTAAGTTTTCATATTTTCTTTTTTTTTCTTCAGTACGTCATGTATTTACAATAGCTAATAATAAACGTTGACAGGCTAAATCTTTTATGAGCGCGTCAAATATAAACCACATACTGAGATGGATACAATTAAATAATCTGCTTACTTAGGGTAAATATTAGGTGCGCCCCCTCACTTCTACATAACATAACAAACATAACATACAACTAAATAATGAATTTAGTACCTTATGAAAGCTTTCGTAACAATTTTTGGTTTTAGGAGATTTTTCGAAGGCTGCATCATAATGATTCCACACTTCGATTGGAAATTGTGGTCTTCTAGAACTTTTTCGGCTCCAAACTTAAATAACTACATTCAAACACCAATTTCTATAGATACATATCAAAAGTATGCAAAAATAGAGTAAAAAAAAAACAAAAATTAACTGTTGCAAGTTAAAGGAATAAAAATGTCGTGCAGGGGCAGTAGTATGAAATATTATAGTACATGCAAAATTTTACTATAGTTTTCATTCTCTTATATACAGCCCCTGAAAAGGTTTGTGTGAGCATTTGTCCAATAATTTTTTCAAATGATCAAATAATTTTTCTTTAAACAATTCAAGTATATGTACGATGTTCAAGATTGATTAATGTAAAGATCCTGTGGGCTTTTTTCCTGTTAATTTTTTTTCCTAGAATCTTTCTTCCAGAATGGTTTAGCAGCTAGGTAAGTCTAAAGACTTCTTAGAGATGTTTATGATTCTTTATATTATGTCGTCTCTTATTTAGCCACTTTAGCCTCATTCCATGTTAAAGGCAGTCATGCATTTGTAAACTCTTCAAGTCTTTGGATGGTGTCATGGAAGCTGTTTATACAGGTAAACTATTTTTTAAAAAATCCATTTCTTTGTTTTTCCTGCGTAAGCTACACTTTTACGAAAAGTAAAAAAAAAAAAAAAAAAAAAAAAGCAAAAATAATTTATTCATGCCTATGCACTTCATTCTTTTAAAATGCCTTATATTTCTTTAATTTATTTCAACTATTTAAAGCACTTTAAAATTTTTCATAAGACCATGTTTTAGCTGCTGTTTTTTTTTTTTTTTTTTTTTTTTTTTTTTTTTTTTTTTTTAAACTTCTTTGCAAGTTTTCTTTTAATTAGAGAACTTTTAAACGGCTGAATCTGAAACATAAAGTGCAGCTATAGATATAAATCTAGGATATGTCAAAAATATTTCAAGTATATTTATGAAATGCAAAACATACTTTTGTTATAAATTCGATGCAATAATTTCAAAGATTTGCAATTAACTACGAAGATTCGAGTTCATGAAGGATCAACAGTCAGTCCGGAGTAAAAAGAAAAAAAAAATATGAGAAACTGCCAGTTTTAGTTTCTAAGAGATACGTCCATACACACACCGTAACTCTTGATTTCAAATCTCATTCGAAGATTAACCTTGGCGGCGGAGCATACGGAAAGAAGAATCACAAAGAGAAGCTAACCTTAGACTTCCACGCATAAGTTACAACTCGACGAAAATTAAAGCGTATTAAAAAAGCACCTTGTTGGAATCAAGTTCAAATTCAGATTCAAGAAGGATTTAGTTTAGTTTATATATCCAAGCAGATAATGAATACACCTGGGTACCAGCATCAAGCTGCTGCGTTGCTGAGCATCCGGGCTGGGGCATAACGAGTTCGAATCATAAGCGAAGCTAATTTGTGCAGCATGGCTGATGATTTGTATAAATTCTCTAATATTCTTACAGACAGAGATTAGTAAAATTATTTTACATTTTTATAATGACTTAAATAGTATAATAGGCACTTAAATTTTGTGTACTTCATTATTGCTACAATATTTATAAAATAAGTTTAATTGCTAATGTGTAAAAACCTGCTCATTCTGTGGATAGTATGTTAACATGGAAATTCAATAAATTTAAATGAACTTCACAACTTGGAAAGGTTCAGTGATATTGATGATTTCTGAGAACAAGAAAGCTATTTGTGATATATTCTTGATTTTGCATAAACGATAAAAAGGCCTAAAATATGAAACTCTGAAGAAACAGGTAATAAATATTAAAAAGAAAAGTCAAAAAGAAATATTAAAAGAAAAAAGAATTCTGAAAGTTGCTTGACAAACATGTTCTTCATGAAAATTTGAAATACACTTTTTAAGAAACTTAGCTACACTTTTTTTTTGCAATGTTTATTCATGTTGGTTACCTTTGCTAAATTTATATAATTTCTGTGAGCATAACATCAGAAATCTTTAACTGATTACTGGACTATGTATGAAGTGACGTGATGAGACTGTGATTTTTATCTATAGATATCAGGAATTTCGGAATCATGCAAGAAAGGCTTTGCTCTCTGACTACAGATACATTTTTCATCCTTATTACTGAACATATTCATACATACTTAGTGCATTATTCATTTATTCACAATGAATGCATTTTCTCGATCGATGACACATTATTCAGTTTCTGTCATTTCCCCCAAAACGGTTAATCTGTTGCTCTAGCAGAGAACTCAGCACAAATAGGTTGGGTATTAAAATATGACTTCATTTCTTAATACCTATGAAAATGAAATACTATTCATGAATTCAAGTAAAACAGATATGGTGTTCTGTTGCTAATTCAATAGAGCATCTCAATAGAATAAATCATACGTATTTGGAGAAATTTCTCAAACTTGATTTTATCTCTTTTTCTCATAAATTCTGTAATAATAGGTTAAAGAACAAAGTTTTCAATAATCGTTCATAATAAACGCGCATAAAAGTACGAATGATGATGAGCTAGGAAGATACAGTATTATTGTGCTAATCTTCCTGTCTGTCTCCCCATATATTCACTAATTTCTTAAATATTGATGATTAAAATCTAAAATTATTCATATTTGATGATAAATTAGGTGATAATCATCGCTGCTTGTAGGTATAGATGCACTTAATCACTGGTGATTGTACCTAATTAATGTGTTTCTAATTCGTGCAATGTTTAGTTACTGATTTCATAACAGGCAACGTAAATAATTAAAAAACGGATTATTAGAACTTTAAAAAATTCCTCTTTATGTAATAAAGAATAATATCCTCTACCATACGTTGTGTTTCAAAACGGATGCAGGACTAAACAATTGATTAATGTTGGTCATAGGCGCGTGCTTCCAACATAAGGAAATAGTCAACTTCTCTATAAGTTTGATTTAATTTTCAATATTTGTTGCCATTTTGTGAGATTAGGTCTGTTATTTTGCAATAGGTTTTGTGTTTCATGTCGTTTTTGTAACTTCGTTCAAAAAAGTCAAATTTGATGTCCAAATTGCCTAAAATACCAAACCTTTTTTAAAATGAAATTAAATTTTTAACCCTTAAAATCGATGCTTTATATTTCGTTGTCATGGAGTGGAAGCTGTTCTAATAACGAAAAGTAAATAGGATATTAATTTTATCTCTGCATAAAATTGCACAGTTACTTTTAATTTTACTGAAATTTCTGAAATTTTTCTTAAAGTATTAAATTTATGGCGAACATCCAAAACAGTCTGAAAATTTCGCATTAGAATGCATTAGCTGTAGGAAAGACGCATTTGTAAAGATTTTCTCTCTGTAAAATACGTTATATTGTTCCTGAAATGTTTAACATGAAAGTTACTTGTTACGTGTTTTAATAAATTCCTGCAAACGACAAGTCAATAGCGTGATTAATGTCGGAACCATCCGAAAGATTCCAGCATTAATCAAGCTACATTTTACATTAATTTTCTAAATCAAAAAGTGCATTATTAAACAACAGACCATGGAATTTGGAGAAAAAATGAAATGTGTACGAAATACCTCACTAAAAATGCCAATAAACTAAATACATTGATCTGTATGAGGAGCTGAGAGGTGCAGCAGAATTTCCATAGTTTGTTAAAAATATTTAATAAATATGTTAACATATTCATTACTTATGCGCACAATAAAATATATTTGCAAAACTTCTTTGCACCTGGTAGGCACTCCCTCTACAAATGTTAATTCATGGTCTCGATAGCGTTGGTTCAAATTATTAAGGTGACACTTCAGGGTCAAGCTCAAGGCTTCTCAAATTGCGTGTTTTTTTTATAGATTTAGTTTTTGTTTTGGCAATAATAAACAACTCATTAATTAAACAGCAACTGTCAAGGAATTTTCGTACATTTTTCAATAACATGCTGCGTGACACAATTGGTCAAAGTTTATAAAATGCCTTAATTAAATCTAATTTTAACCTGAAATCAATCAATAAGCAATTTAGTGTCGTGAGATCAGGACATACAGGGTGTCCCAAAACGACCGCATAAACTCTGCACAGCTAGATTCCTCGTTGGGAGTACATAAAAACTGTCCAAAAGAAGCGTTCCTGTACGATCCATAGTTTACGAGAAAAATACGAAAAACAAAGTATGACGTCAATGCGGGTGCAAGAAAAAAACTCTTTATTGGACATATCAACAACAGTATTGGCATATCTTTTCTAGACGATAATGTTTAAAACGTTCGCCGCGCTTATCGCGTCATGCATGCGCCGTGTATTCAGACGTCATGACAACACCAATGGACTCAGTTGCTCGTCTGCATGCTGTTTGTATTTCGGTGGACCCCACGATGCTGCAACGTGTGATGACAGCCATTCCACGGCGTGCTCACGCCTGCCTCGACATGCACGGCGGACACTTTGAACATCTTCTTTAAATTGTGCATATACTGCTCTTGATATGTTCAATAAAGTGTTTTTTCTTTCACCCGCAGTGACGTCATACTTTGTTATTCGTATTTTTCTCGTAAACTCTAGATCGTACAGGAACGCTTCTTTGGGCAGTTTTTATGTACTCTCAACGAGGAATCTAGCTGTTCAGAATTTATGCGGTCGTTTTGGGGCACCCTGCATTTAATTACATAATTCCGTTTGAAATAACTTTCATTACTTATGTGTATTGTAATAAATATTTTATTAGTTACATATATATATATATATATATATTACATATATTATAATAACATAGTGTTTTTAAAAGCACATATATTATAGGACAGGACAGGAACAAGTGTGTGGGGCACCATCACATCGCCGTAGGTAAATCTGGTATAGCCTTAGCACACTAAAGATCTAAAGCAACTCCTTCTGGCGTCAGAAATTTAATGAAATTTGAAGAAAAAAAAAAGAAAGAAAAAGGAATAAAAAAGGAGGAGTTAACAGTGCTTTATACATACTTCTTGAAACATATTTCAGTTTTTAGCATCGCATTAAACTTTAACAACAGTACATGTGGAGTTTTAAAAGAAATTTTTGCAGAGGTCCGAAGTTCCGTTTTTCCGTGGCATAGGTGATGTTGATGATAGAAGTGTCACAGAACGGGATTTCAAGAATGGCACAACTCAAGACCGAGGCTTTGATGCGCTTCCATGATGATTTTAATGCGCTGATGGATTTTCCGACGCTTGATTAAGAATCTCTTAAATTCTGTGTCTGGGTCTGTAGAATACCTAATGTGATTATTCTATATCAAAGAGCGGTAGAACATGTAATGATTCGAATCTGCTGTTTTTTCACATACACACATAGTTATTATGTGCCATGTTTTTTAATAAAAGTAGGTGGGAAAGGAGCCATGTCCGGAAATGTATCGGAAGAGGTACTGAGACGTGATGCTTATATCCAAACGTGATGTATTTTCATCAGTTTTTGATAAGAACTGAAGGTTCGACATCCTAGATATTTATGCTTCAACTAATATTGCAATTTGTCATTTGCAAGTTTTTTAAGCTTTAGATTTAGGGCAGATGTAGGATTTCAATCGGATTTGTCGTCGCGTTCCTTTAAGGCGACTTTTTTGGCTATGGAGTCGGCTGGTTCAATTACAGTTACTGTGGCCTCTGGTTCAGGTAGCAATGAATGTCTTGTTGTAAGTTTGGATGATGTTTTGGATTTGTTTTAATAATGGCGAGTAGAGGCTTTGGTTCTTGATTGCATAAACTGAGGACTGACTGTCCGTGATCATGTGAATGATGTCCATCTGGAGGTTTAGAAAAGATGCCATGCTGGAATGGATTGCTTTTAGCTTGACCTAGTATATATTGTTATTTTGGTACAGAAGTCATCGTTATTTTAAGTTATGATTTATTATCATAACTTAACATAACGAGTCATTATTGAGTACTATAAGTTTTAATTTCGTAATTTATCGCAACATATTTTAGGCTTTAATACTATACACGAGTATTTAAATATATTTCAGTTCAAACGTTTGGTGTTCTTATGCTACAGATTTAAAAAACTTACTCCTCTACTTGTTATTTTTACTCGTTATTTAAGTTGATGTTATGATGACATCGCATGCAAACTTTTCCTCAATTTTTGTAACATCGGTATAAGCTGTGCATTTGGTTTCTAGTGGTGCTTGCGTCATGATGCATTGGAGGTTGTTAAGCTTTCTTGCCGGGAGCTTGGCAAATGTTCTGTGTCTTTATCACAATCTTTTTGATTTGAAAGATGAAGTTTTCCTTAATTGAAGAACTGTAGATAATATGGCTTCAATTTCATCCTGAATATAAAGAAGAAGGACTCCAGCGAATGTTTGTACAGCATTTGTAGGTGTGGTGGTGAAGACTCCTATTATATCGATTAGGAAAGGACGCTGCATTCACCTTCTGAATTTATTCACTAATCATTCCTCCCATGAGGTGCAGTGATAAATTCGATGTGGTGCAATATCTCACAATAATACATATACGCCCTAGAGGTATGATCAGTGGTGCCAAGAAGTCGGTACATTTAAATGAACATAGAGTTCTTAATTGCTGTATACTAACGCATGACCACATATAGCAGTTTGAACTACACAGAAAATTAGGAATTTGGAGTACGAAATTACTCCTCTTTCTCCATACTCTCCTGATATTTCCTCAACACATTATTGTCGTTTCAAACACTTGAATCGTTTATTATTCACTAAAGGCTTTGCTAATGACGTATCACTTAATTGGTCAGCGATGGTCCTTTTCACTTCGTGGAACACTGAATTTCGAAACGTGGCACATTATGTTGGCAGTAATGCATCAAAGCTTTTGGAAATAACTTTGATTGAACCGAAAATATTCTTTTTATTTTCTTCTTTTTCAATAGTTCTTAATATCGGCGTTTGCAACAATCCAATAGTATATTTAAGGGAAAAAGATGAAGTAACCAATACGTACATATAAATATATATATTATAATAAACGCAAGAAAAAGACGGAGTAGTGTTCGATGCGTACGTAGATCCATATTGAAGAGGAAAAATTCTGATTGCTTAGTATGCTAACATGTTGATCGTAATATCTAAAGAACTTGGCAATCGAGGCGGTTTTAATTGCATTTTTATTTTCCAGTTGACATTTGTGGCCACAATCACTTGGCACTATTCAAGAAATTAATTTTTCTTTTTTAATTTGTATTTTTTTAAAGCTAAATTTTTGCTCTGCTCACTTCGGTCTGTATGGGTTGGACTGAAAAAGACACAGGTTAATTTATTTGTTTTTCTAAGGTTCTTGTTTTTTTTTACGATTATTCCTTCATTTTAATTTTCATTCGTGTCCTTGTCAGTTCAGAAACAAGCTACTTTATTTATTTACTTCTTTCGCAGCGCCAACCATCTGATGATAATGCAGCGAAATATATTTATATTTTTCTTCCTATATGGATTTGGCAGGTTTTTCCCCCTATTTTTTTAGGTTTGCCATTGTGCTTCTGTTTTCTTGGTTTTTGCATGTGCTTTATTCTGAACTGAATATTTGATTACACCTACTTATTTGTTATTTTATTTTTCATTAATACCACCTCTTGACGTTGCGATGAGAATACAATTGCATTGGGGTTTGAACTGTTTTTTACTTTGTATATCTTTCTTTACACATGTATTGAAATTCTTACTAAGCCTGAAAATAAGGTGGGTAGAATATATTGGATTGGATTGAGTTTAACTGTATTTGGATTATAGCAAAACATGCGTTATGCAGATTTAACGCAGTGTAACTTTCCTCTGGATTTGTTGAATAATGTTCCGGATTTTCCTAACTATGCATTTGAGAAAAATCCATGTTAATTATATAATATGTATATAATAGCAATCAAACAACCTTCATCAAATGTATCAGCATACAGTTTGATTTAAGCAGCATCAAACAATATTCCTAAAATTCATTTCTAAATTATCAGAATTGAAAAGCAGGTTTTAAGTTCGAAAAATTTACGTTTTAGAGCATAATTTCTAGTTTTAATTAGCAATATGTCCTTCCGTCACTGAATAATTGAAAGCAATAATCGTAATATCTCGTGCCCGTATCTTTTGTTTAAATAATTACGAATCTCAAAAAATCTAACTTGCTGATATGTTTTACCCATTGCTGAATATCTCCAATGAATATATTAAATGTGTAGCAAAATTTCAAGTACAAATAATTAAACGAAATCCGAAAGAATATTTTTAAAAGTGCACAATATAGAAACAAAAATGAAACGCCAGTAACATTAAAATATAATAGCATTCTTTCTTTAAGAATAAATAAGGGCTGATTCGAAAGTTTCTGCCTTCTAACATTTGCAAGTCGAATTAGAGGTAATTGAAAGGATTTGTAATATGCTTCTTTCTTTCTTTCTTTTTTTTTGTAGGCATTGACAAATTATATCCCCCAAGACATAATTAAGGTCGCTTTGAGCCCGCATTCAATTCAGGTGATTAGTCATGCCATACAACATTTTTATCGATTTAAAGTAACCTTAATAGTTATTTCGTTGCAGAAGAGCTGGATGAAAGGGAAAATCATTTGTAAGGAAATATATTTAAAAACGATCTGCAGCCTAAAAGTCCAGACAAGCTAAGCATTAAATAATAAAAATCCTTTTTACCAACGCTTGAGTAGAATTAAAAATTCATCAATTATTATTATAAAATGCACTATTTTTCACAATTGTGTTAAATAGTTCCTAAGATATAGACGTTTATGAGAATTAGAAGAAAAATAACCGCGATTATTATTTATCAAAATGATGTTTTTAGCTTTATCTGTGAAGGTAAGTATGTTTATATATTAAAAATTTCGTTTACATTTAAAAAGTGTTATTACATTTCATCTCATTTACTAAACCGATATATTATTGAACCATAAAATCATCAAAACATATACCTTGTTAATGGCATAGATTTAGTTAAGAACTCGATCGATTTCGAGGGCAAACATGTACAGGTCCTTCTTCATCAGGAACAATGAAACTCTGCAAGACTTTCTTGCAGATTTCTTTCTGATGACTTTCTTTGCTCTGGATTAAATCTATGCCAAGCACAAGCTGTTGCAAGCTGTTGCACTGCTAATTTTATGTTTTTCTTTGGCGTGTTTCTCTTTTTTCTATATTACTGAAGTTCTATGATATAGCAATAATGCAATAAAAGAAACTCCTATGAGACCAATATTCATGATTCTAGACGATTTGAGAACTCTATAAAAGTTATCATCTTAGATAGGTAACGTTCAATACGGATGTTTAATTATATTAAAAAAAATAAAAATATAACATACGGATGTGTATTTACATTACAAGAAAGAAACGTATTAGGCACAGATGTTTATTACCTTCTATCAGTTATTTTTAGAAGTGATTGTCTTATCGAAGTGATCTCTGCGAGAGAGTTCGATGCATTTCTTTTAATTCTGATTCTTTAACTGACTTGGAAAAGTATGAGGCTTTAATAATTTTCTCAGAAGACAGTTTCTCAGTTTCTCTAATCATTTAACGAAGCATGATTTAATAGAAAAGGATAATCTAAATTATTTATTGATACGTATCACCATTTTGGAAAGAGATTAATATATTTAAATACGTTAAAAACAATGCTGAATAATTACGCTTTCAATATTTTCTTTCCTTTCTGTTTCAACACATACATACTACAACACTTGAAACATTTTAACCAAAACACTTACCTCAAGCAGGATCTATATTTTATAAAGCAATTACGAATTAAAATACATTTTTAGTTATCAAGAGGTACTTCATTTTGTTGCACTGGCATCATACATTGGAATCAGTTCGAACACACGAATTTAACTACTACGTAAGGTAATATCAATAGCATGCAATTAATTTTTAACAAGTTCAATACCTGTATGCTGCCTATTCGTGGAAAGGTCTGAAATTCTCTGTTAAATTATACAGACACGAAAATATTAATAATTCCTGACTACAAAAGATACGAAGAAGGAAATTTTTGAAGAATTCTCAAAGAAAGTAAACACGAAATTGGTGACTTTTAGCAGTCAAAATAAAAGGGTTCTTGTTTTCAATATCAGCAGCAACAATACTTAGATAAAGCTACTAAACCACTAGACAGCTTTGTATTTGACACTGAACATGTAACAGTACCTAATTAACATCTTTAAGATCTTATTATTTTATGGCAAAAAATTAAAACATCAAGAAATAATAAGAAATTAAGAGACTGAGGTTGCCTTTAAAATTTTATAAGAAACAAAATCAAGAAATAGTAAGAGAAAATTTAATGTACTTTAATAACAAGAATAAGTTTCTGAAATTTAAAATGTATCGCCACATTAACCTGATCACCGTGACCATGATGAAAGCAGTTAAAATCAAACAGCAAAAACAACAGCAAAATATAAGCTACCATATTCTTAGCAAATGCTTACAAGCAATGTAAACACAAACAAAGCTTAGAGCAAAAATGTCTTCAAAAATTATTTGTTCGGTCAAGTTTTTTAAAACCTATGCAAACATGTTACGCGATTAATATGAACTATTTTTAGATTACTCACGAAATTGTTACGCAGCTTCAGTTTCATATATACATGAGCAATCTAACATATTCTACAAAAGTAAATAGCACTATTTTAAAGAGCACATTCTGCAAACATGTTTATAGGGGCATAATAGGTGAATTTATAAAACACGTAAATTCTCATGAACATAATCCAAATTAGATAACTTTAAAAGAGATATTATGCTTCAAAATAAATTGTTTTCGTTTCAAAGAGATAATTTCAGCCACAAATGTATTAAAAACAAAGTAATTTTACTATATATTTAAAATATCTCAAAGAAAAAAAATGTGACAAGTCCTGTAAGACATATTTATGTATATTGTAGCGTATACAAACCAATAAATTTATATATAAAATCATTACTATTGTAAATTCATTACGAAAACAAAACGTAAGTTGTACTATAAATGCGAATCGTGTGAAAAATTAAACCTGAAAAACCATTTAAATAATAGTGCAATCCGAAAGTTGCCGAATTCTTTTTTGACGTAACCAAGAGGAGCTTCTCTAAATACTTATGATTTGCTAGTAAATAATATCACTACAAAACTTCTACTATAATTGGTTATATGGGTGCAGTAAACCAAACAAAGGTAATTTGCCTAAGGAGAGGGATGTCTTCTTAAAGAGCTCTCCGTTTCGTATTCATCATACATACCGGAAAATCCACGAAATCTCTCATGCAATCAACACTTTCGCAGGAATTTGATTCTAGGTCCAACTATCAGCGTTCAGCCGTTTTATGCACTCAGTTACGATGGACTTCTATTATGAAATTTTAGAGTAAACCCTAGGAAAGGAATATTTAATTCTAGCGAATACACTGAGCTCCGATTCTTGAATATACTAAATGGTGCATTATTTATTAAATATTTTTTTTTACTTAGGCAGAGTTAGTTAATCCTCATATGCTGCACCAAAATTATACATATATCCAGAATTTTGCCAAATATGTTATCAATTCTCAAAGTATTAAAGCCTCTAATTTAAAATTACCAGAAAATAATGTGTGAATTTTATGCTATAAAATCAAAAAAAAAAAGTATTTTGAAAGGTAATAAATATAAATAAAAAATCTATTTTTTTTTAATCTTAGTTATCGGATCTGTGTTTTTTTTTCATAACTTTAGTCTAAACGTTCAAAAGCTTTCCTATGACGACAAAGCTTTCAGTAACACGTTTGGTTTAGGTCTGAAGAAAATAAAAAATACACCCCTTCGTGGTATAATATAAAATATGAAAGCTTTCAGATAAATCTTTTTTACAAAATAATGTTTTTGATGAAGAAATTAACATATAATTAAGACACAATAACACGCCGAATAAATTCTAATTCAGAAGACAAACAACAAAAATCAGCGTTATATTTACAAAATTTCCACAGGAATAGTTTCGATGGTTTTACCGAACCACCATCCTCAGCTTCAAAACCGCTAATGAACAAGATAGGAAAAAATTATTAGATAAGATAAGAAAGCCTGGACAAGAATAAGCAAGTGGCGCCATCTGTTGGTGTAACCAGAACTAAAACATAATTTCTCTTAAAGGCCGAAGGCAAATTTGGATTGGAATTAAGATCGTTAACTAGAACAGAAAGATTTTTATGAATGTGAAATGCCTCTAGAAAATCCAGTTCTCCAATGGAAGATGTTTTTTGAATAATTTTGGCAGCAGAAAAATTGAAAGTGTGATTTTCGGACCAACAATGTTGCGCAACAGAAGACTTCTGTGTTTCCTTTTTTCTAACATATGCCTCATGTTCCTTGACGCGAAATTTTAAGGCTCTCTTAGTTTGGCCAATGTAAATTAAACCACACTGGCAAGGAATCCTATAAATACCCCAGGAATTCATATCCAGAATGGGGTCCATAAGTATGGAACTCGGAATTTTATTGATGGGAGAATAAACAACCGGAAAGTTAAATTTCTGCAAAATATGTGCAACTTTAAAGCTAATTGATGGAAAGAAGGGAATGACAACAGAATTTTTATAATCTCCTAAAACAAGAGTGTGCCTTTTAGTGTGTTGAGATGAGAATTTTTTAACTGCTTGATTAACAATGTTGGGTGAAAAGCCCCTTTCAATAGCTATTGCTTTTAAATAATTTAGTTCTTCATCAAGGGCTAGTTTGGAGGAGCAAACTTAAAGAGCACGGAAAACATAGGAATAAAATGAAGCTAACTTTTGTTTAGTCGGATGACATGATTTAAAGTGTGGTGGAGGCAAACCGATGAAGGTTTACGGTAAACTGTAGTACTGAAGTTGGATGTGTTACGTGTGACCAGAATGTCGAAAAACGAAAGAGAATTGCAAGTCTCAAGTTCAAAAGTGAACTGAATAGCAGGATCAATAGAATTCATTGTTGAAATAACTTTATATAAATCATCTTTATTACCTTCAAACAGGGTAAAAGTATCGTCTACGTAGCGGAACCATGCCGGGAAGTTTAAAGTTTCAAACAATTTTGATTCATAATAATGCATGCAGATATCAGCCAGGATGGGACTGAGGAGGCTTCCCATGGCTAATCCCTCAGTTTGCTTGTAATATTTATTTTGGAAAACAAAATGTGTTTGTTTCAAACAGAGTTGAGTGAGAGAAATTAGCTCATCCAGGTCAAGTAGTTCAAAAAATCTTCCCATTGTAAACATCAAGCCAATAGTTAATATTTCCAATGTTAGTCTTTCAGAAGAACAAGAGAGAATTATAAAATATAATTTTAATTTCTCAGAAACCTGTAAACCCTCGATTCCAAAGATTTTGGCTCCTATCGAAAAAGCTTTCAAGTTCAGTAAAGTTTCAGATTCACAGAAAGAAACGATTAGGCATCTTATCGCTCATAATGTGAAATTCAATAATAAACCTTTGAAACCAAATCTAACTGCGAGAGAAACAGCTACAATGCGCGAAATTCATTCTAACCCGGATATTATCATTTCAAAAGCCGACAAAGGTGGCCAGATAATCGTCATGGATAAGAACACTTACATCGATGGTGTCACTAAACTCTTAAACGAAGGACCATATAATCGGATCCCTAAAGATCCTTCACCTTCCGACTTGTCAAAAATAATAACTGCGATCAAATCTTCGCAAATCATTTCAAGCAACTTAAAACATTCGCTTATACCATCTGTTGCGAATTGTGCCAGATTATATGCTCTTCCCAAAATTTATAAAAGTGGTATTCCTTTCCGCCCTATTGTATCAAATTTAGGTACTGCCTCGTATCCATTAGCTAAATATTTGGTTTCTAGATTTTCCACTCTCTTAGACAATAACATTTACACCATAAAAAATTCAATAGAGTTTGTAAAAAAGGTTAAAACATTTCTCCTAGTAATTTACTCATGGTTTCTTTTGATGTAAAATCATTATTCACCAATGTCCCGGTGGAGGGTGCATTAAGATGTCTAGAAACCAGACTTCGCGAATTTCATTTCTCTTGCATCGAAATTGATGAGCTAATTTCTCTCACTCAACTCTGGACTGGATTTTCTAGAGGCATTTCACATTCATAAAAATCTTTCTGTTCTAGTTAACGATGCTAATTCCAATCCAAATTTGCCTTCGGCTTTTAAAGAAATTTTGTTTTAGTTCTGGTTTCACCAACAGATGGCGCCACTTGCTTATTCTTGTCCAGGCTTTCTTATCTTATCTAATCATTTTTTCCTATCTTGTTCATTTGCGGTTTTGCAGCTGAGGATGGTGGTTCGGTAAAACCTTCGAAACTAGTCCTGTGGAAATTTTGTAAATATAACGCTGATTTTTGTTGTTTGTCTTCTGAATTAGTAAATTAACATATATTCCTCAAAGACTTCTTTGCTTAAGACTGAGATATGCATGCAATTCAATGAGCATCTCTGAATGCTTACAAAATTCTTTATCTTAAATTTATAATCTGTTCCTAAGAGTTTTTGAGGGTAAAGATATGACATTTTAGACATAATTAATTTTTACTTTGCTATAAAGCATATAGTAAGCACATGAAATTGTCATTTTTTATATAATTATTTATAATTGTCAAATATAAATTGTAACCCTTTATATGACTGAAAATTATCACGTAACGAAATAGAGTGAGAGTTCTTATTAACGTAAATGATGCATTATGAGAAAATAATCGAAAGCACACCTTTAGGCATGTCTTTCTAAGAAGTAATGACCCGCAATTCCTTATGACACTAAGCCATTTTACCGCTTAGACTTGATGTTAACACATGCACTCTTTAGTTCTGTGGTCTCTGACACGGGTGGTACTAAAATTCTTATAAAAAATTGCAACTAAGCTTCAAACTATTAAAGATAAATTATATGAAATAATGTGATAACTAATCATAGAATTTCAAATCGGAATTGCACGTAACTATGATAACATACACAATTCCACACAAAGAAGGAAATGTTACATTTAAACTATTTCCTTGTCAAATAACATCCTAAAACACATCATACTGTTTTTATTTAAAATTAATTTTGGGTGAAATCAGGATTTAATATAAAGTTGATGACTCTTTTGAACAATAATACACGCAATGCTTAAAACGAAACGTTTTTATTCCTCACATCACCACTTATACTCGAACAAGAGTTAGAATGTCTGTAGAATTTGTTTTCCACTTATTCTTCTTGTCTTTTACTAACTGACATTCTTTGCCAAACTAGAGATAAAAGAGGAGTTTGAAGCACGTACTAAAGCTTTGCTATGGCGACAAAGCTTTCAGTAACACGTTTGGTTTAGATCTGAAGAAAATAAAACTAAATAGCTTGTTTACAAGTTATTTGTTGTGTTTTCCCAACTGCCACATCGAATAGTACGTACCGCAAATGTTATTTACTTTTATTGGTGCGCACAGAGAAATCTAAAAATGTCAAACCTTTACAAGCAGGCTGGTGATATTTTGCCCTTTGGCATGTTCAGGCTGAATCCTACAGTAACTATGACACTGATGAAAAAATATCTCGATGCTGTTTTGTGTCAAAGGAAATTCTACTGTCTTTATTGATTGCAAGCGCTTTTTGCTTTTCGTTTCGCAGCTGGTTTCCTTCCGTAAATATTTCCTATGTTTCAGTAAGCGATTTAAGATAAACTTAGTTACTTCACTTTTATATTCGTATTTTATAATATAATTCGTATTAAGCGCGCATTGAAAACGTAGCTGGTTTTAAATGGCATGAAATAAACATCATTAAAAAATCGTTATTATCTCACTAATTTTTTATTATCTTTTATTAAACAAATATTTTTGGAAGGAAAAGAAAACTGAATCTTAAACACCATTGCTTGGTATTTTTATTAGTGGTTATTTATAAAAAAAGGTGTTTCAAAACGTAATCGGTTTAGAATTTTCAAATAGATGTTTCTTTCGTTTAATTCTTGCAGAATATTCAGAAGTCATTTAAAATGAATCAAAAAATTATATTTCTAAGCAGATATTTCCACGAAAAATTGCATGTAAATTATTATGAAATAACTGGTCTAGCATTACAGTACATTATTATGTGCCAAAGAATGGTTCTATTCATTTTAAATACACAAGCCACTCTTTAGTCAACCGAAATGATAAACTATCCTAAGCCGTTTTACAAGTATAAATGACTTTTTATGCTATAACCAGAATAGATTTTATAGATTTTATTTATATGCTACATTTACTTGAAACACTCTCTCAATTTCTGAAATACCACCATTGGTATATTTTTATGTTTAGGAGAAAGACAGTAAGAATTTAGATGAAGCAAATTCGCAACGTACACAGCATGAATCTCAGAAGAAAATAAAAATGATACATTTGACATATAAAATTTATGAATGTACATAACATAAATTTTAATTTTATTTACTGAACTAATTCCATTTTTAACAAATGTAGATCACGACTTCCAATAAGTATTAAAAAATAATGTACATTATCATTTTAATTCATTTCAGAACAAAATTTATTAGATCAAAGAATAATCCTAAGAGTTTTTGAAGATAGAGATTTGACATTTTAGACATAATTAATTTTTACTTTGCTATAAAGCCTACAGTAAGTATGTGAAATTGTCATTTTTTATTCCGAAATAAAATTGATTATTTTTTCAATTTTATCCTACAACAACATTTTACAATATCCAACAAAAGCATTAGTCTTAACACTAAAATAAAAATTATTTTACTATTTAATTTATCGCACTTAAAAATTCATAAGGTAAATTATTTATATTGTAGAGACATTAGGCATTTTTGGAAGCAGGCGAGATGAAAAATATGCAATGCCTTCGCCGGAAATTGAACCGCGGGCCTCTGGAATACGCGCCCAACGTGCAGACCACCACACTGCGAAGGCATGCCAGGAAGGCGGGAGAAATACCTTATATACTCCCCCTTTTAAAGGGCAACTGGGGTTTTTAGGGGAAATAATCGCCAAATCGAGGGTGAGGAGAATCATCATCCAACACCCTTTTAGTTCGGGACCCACTGTAGAGACATTAGGTAATTTTTTTGGAAGCAGGCAAGATGAAAAATATGCAACGCCTTCACCGGGAATTGAACCGCAGACCTCTGGGGTACGCACCCAGCGTACAGACCACCACAGCACGAAGACATGCCAAGAAGGCGGGAGAAATACCTTATAATATATTTATTTATCTTGGTACAAAAGTAAAAAAAGTAAACTTTTATCTGAAATAAGATCTTTAATTCTTAAAGGGGTAAAAAGAGATGCTTAATGCAACTTAATATCAATTTCCTCAAATAATGAATAAATTAATTATACTTTCATTAAAAATTTATTAATTCTAAAAGCACAGCTTTAAAATATCATGAAAGTGTTAAGTTTTAGATTATCATGAAAGTGTTAACTACTTAAAACTCTTACGTACAGCATGGTATGTTAGTCTCCTAAATGTAATAGGAAGACTTACAGAAGTTCTACATATTTAATAGATTTAATATTTGAACTTTTGTGGCTAAAATTGACCTTCCTGATATTTGATAATTATCATTTGAGAAATTACATATTTTAAATATTGCGCCATATATTACGCTTTCCATAAGTAGGCCCAATTCCATATTATTTATGTTATGCTGTAATATTAGTGCATTTCATTATTTATGTTATGCTGTAATATTAGTGCATTTCATTATTTATGTTATGCTTAATATGAATGCATTTCATTATTTGTTATTTCAAAATGGTCTAGTGCTTTACTTCCTAAAATGCATGTGTAATTTCTTTGAAATTCTGGCAATGTTTTCAGAATATTTTTTTAATTTCTAAAAGACGTTTTAATTTATTTTTTTCTTTGCTTTTTTGTTTGTTTTTGTTTAAAAAGACGTTATCTTCATTATCATCATTAGAAGAGCGATCCTTAGATGTGACAGGATCAGTGCTACTGTGGTGATTATGTAATTGCATATATTCATCCCTTTAAATATTTATCGTTCTAAACAAAACATATATCTTTCTTTCTCTAATTAGTGCTTCCTTTGGGTAGCTGTATAAGCAGTTCTCATTTCAGTGTCATTGAAGGACATATTTTTTACGTGCATGGCTGAATTAAAAGTAATGTATAGTATAATGTTATAAGTAATAAAATAATTTAAAATTATAATTATGATGAGACACATATTGATTCCAGAAAGATAATCGAACACCTCGAGTGAAGTAAAAAGAGTACAACGCAGTAGAATGTTAAAATTTTAAGTCACTGTAAATGACTAGAGAGATCAGAGAACTAACTGCAATAAATACAGGAGCTGGGTTTGAGCACTGACTGTAGCAAAAACTGTAATAGTGACTTTTTCTGCGCTTTACAGTGGGGATCATAGAGGAAAAAATATATGATCGGTATGTATTCTACAACAGTGTGGATTACTGCGGATTAAATGTATTGTTTAAAATCTAAGAAACTCTTTTACCGTGAAAATCTACGAAACTCTTTTACCGTGAAAATCTACGAAACTCTTTCACAGAAGCATCAGTGCAGTTATATTTAGACATGAGTCAGTTTAAAAAAATTATCAATCGTAATAAGTGTAAGATTATAACAATATGATAATAATAATCACACTAATAATATATAACATAACTTGAAACTTCAATTGAGATAACGCAGAGTTTATTTGTCATCAGAGAAAATTCTAACTGAAATCCTGGTGAAACAGGAATAAAACAAACTACACTTCGAGAATATTGAAAATTTGCTTAGAACTAATGAGATGTTAAAGCGATACGAATTTTATTTTCTCCTGCTTCTGAAAACATTGTTCCGATTTCAGTAGCCCTATAAAAAGTGTAGAACGACTGGCACACACAAAAAAATATACGGCTTACCACATCAGCAGCAAAACTGTTGGTTGCATTTAAAGATTCACCCGAACAGGGCCTTATAATTACACTTTAAGAAACTTAATGCATAAATGAATAGGATTTATTCCGATTTCGGGATTTAATTTATCGAGTTGATATGCATAATCAATTATTTCCCGTATAGTTCATTAATAACGGAGTTGATGTACCTCGTTCAATTACCCTAGGATGAGCGTGTTAGATACTTACACCACGCACCAAGGGAGCCTCCAATTCCTTTAAAGGGAATATTCAGGATAAGATTTGGGATTATGTAAAGTTTCGTAAGCTTCGAGGCCAGTTTCCTTACACACTGCATAGCTTAAACAGTAAGTTACAAATTATCCCTTGGTGGCAAACTCTCAGTGAAAGGAAAATTAACATAATAGTTTAAAGCATGGAATGAGTAGAAAGACAAGCTTCATTTCCATAACTTGCAAAATTTGCAGCATATCTGAGGCAAGGAATAAATTAATAATATCTCGAAGTAACATACTACTAGCACTGCAAAACCATTAAAATCATTTAATCAATAAACCGCATTATACTTCAATGATTTTGTTAGCAAATTTTCAGCATTAACAAGCTGTTGACTTATTGCTTTTAAGGAGTAAATACACATTTCTGTGAACAATTAATTTAAAAGTTTTTGAAAGCTAAATATACAGCATGCATGATTTGTTTTACATTTTAGTTTAGTGAGATCTAATAGAAACTTTGCAGAGTTGTTTGGATATGTTACTAGATGATAAATAATTTACAAAAATTAAGCATAAAATTAATTTGTGCTAAAAGTAGCTTAATTATAATATGCTGCATTATTCGTAATTTAAAATGACGTGTACAGAAAATGACTATGCATTTAATAAATTTCGGCTTGCATATTAGAATGCCTTAATCAAAAATATGCTTTTCGTATGTAATTTTTATATCAAAAATATGATTAACTAGACAATATTGTATGAAATCAAATGAAGGTAGTTAGTTATCTTAATGCACGTTTTAAATTTGAACTAATAAAATGTATTTTTAACTGTGTGTATAAGACTTTACACTGTGTGTATAAGAGGAATATGGTTTATGGTTAAGGATTTCTAAAGAGTAATAACGGGGAAAGCTGTATTACACCGGGACTTAGATATGCACTACTACTTGTGAAATCGAGCGAAAAAAACAGACTTTTTGCGCAATTTTAGAACGATAATTTAACACTTCTAGACATAATTTAAATATCAGAAATATTTTTTCCTTAATGCATGCGATTTTCTACATTTGTCTTTAAGCTTTATTTCCCGATTATTTTTTTCAGTCGGTGCTGTCCAACAGCACAAATGACGCGTGGATCTGTTCCATATGCGCGAGCAGTTTTAAGATATCACACAACGAAATACACAAGAAAGATTATATCTAACAGAGTTGTTCCCTTTCAAAATTTTGAGAGGTTATTATTAAAACCTACTTATCGAAACCAAATTTTAAAACAAGAGTGTAAAATTGAAACGCGTTAATTCTCATACTTTCATTCATCAAATTTTACTAATCAGAAAAACAGTTGTACGAATTTATATTTGAGTATGCGTAGAAGCTATACAGCGAATTTTGCACTCAAAATTTTAATAATTAGTTTTTAAAGAATCTGATTTATTTACCCATATTTTTAGCATATAAATAATGGTTATACAAATCAAGAAGACAAATAAAAAATATATCCTAGCTGAAGCAGTATTTGGAAAGTTTGCTTTATGTTCAGAAATTTTATTATAGTTTTTATCACATTTTGGGATTTTTAATACAATATTTTATAATTTAGACAAAAATCTTTCCTTCCGTTCACTCAAAATCTAATTTGTTTAGTTGGCCTAAATGTTATAAAAGTTCTTCCTAAGAAATTTTGGTAAAAAAATATCTAGTAAATAGTAATGTAAATGAATTGAAATTGTAAGAATAGTAAATGATATTGTATAAAAGGACGAAAATCAGTAAACCTATCAAATAATAAATAACAATAATAATTATTATTATTATGTAGTCAGTGATAAAATCGTATTTTTTGTTTATCATATCTTTCAGCAAAGATTATACTGTTAAAAGTCATTCCTATTTTCGGAAAAAATTAAAACGTAAATTAAAAGTACAAAATGTACTTCTTTAGGTATGGACTATTCATATAAAATTTAGGCATATGAAATAATTTCATATGCCTAAATTCACTGTAATGATTAGAGAGTTCAGAAAACTTACTGACTGCAATAAATATGAGAACTGGGAATGAATACTGAATGTAGCGAATACAGTAACAGTGATGCTTTCTGTCCTTGACATCAGTGGGGAATAGAATAAAGGGGAAGTATTTTTGTTGTGTGCGTGTATGAATAAATCAGCAGGTAAAAGCTATGATATAATGTTTTCTTAGGACGGTTTTGAATAGTAAATAGCATTAACAAGTTTTAATTTATGATTATTTTAATCTATAAAGGTTAATTCCAACATTAATATAATTCATTTTTATTTTAGCTCATGCACAGTTTTCATTTAAAGTTTGTTTTGGATGCACAAAATTCACAGAACATCTGAAAAATTGCTATAGCAATTTGTAGTGTCTATCAAAATGACTCTTTTCAGAAATCATGTTCTTTTTGAGAATTCAAGTTATTAAAAAAAAGAGGGAAAGCCAAAAGCAAAATCGTGCAATCTGCAGGTTTGCAAATTTTCTTTGCCTATCAAGACGGTGGGAGGGAGACGTTGGCTATTGTTCCTTAACAAAATGATTGATAAGACATTGATAAGACCTCCGTTAACTAAATTTTGTGCATATGGTCGTTACCCGTTCCAGTACATATTTAGTTCATATACCTCTTCTTAAAAATTGTGTTCACATAGTATTGAATATTTGTAGAGTTTCTTATCACTCAAAAATATTTTATTGCGAGCATAGAAAATTTAGAGCACGGAAAATCGCTTATGTATTCATTACAAATGGTCAAATGAAAGTTCATATGTAGCCCTTTTATTCTGAAATGAAAACTGAACATACATTTGCAAGACCTAGTTCTGCAATATTGGACATATTTTCCTGAATAAAAGGGACTGAAACAATACCTAACTGAAAATTCATATAAATAGCGTCCTAATCCTTCCCTCACGATATGACATCAAAGTTTACTCTAAATATAATCCTAAAGCCACAAATGATTCTAGACGGCATGCTTAGAATTTTCCGTTCCTCTTCTAGCGAATAGGTGAAGAGATCAACTAGCGATTCTTTATCTGAATAGAGATTAGTAGCTTTGCATTAAACTCTCGATTTGAAGGCCTAATAGTATTCGACTGATCCGGAAGTTCTGTCTGGGGACATGTACTTACTTACTGCTGCAAACCTGAGCGCGGTGAGAATGAACGTAAAGCGTGGACTTATCATCTTTCTTTTTCAGCCACAGAGAGTATTCATAGCATACAATAGAAACAGCATGACATATGAAAAATTCAGTTTATAATATGTTTGTGCCAAAAGCACTGATTTCTGTCGTCGATTTCATTCAATCATAAATATTGCACTCACTCGCTGAGCCTGTGAGAAACTTCTGATGCATAGTTAAAGATTAATCTTTTATTTCATGCAGTAAATAACTCAGAGATAGACGTACATATAGCCTTCTTTAAATTTTAAAAAGCAAAGACATCAAAATAATAAACATTGAACATTACACGGATGGGAAAAAAATAACATTTCTGGCGTTTTAAGCGTATAAAAAATTTTAAGATGATTAAGAAAATCAAGATGTTTTACGTCTTTAGGCTTGCATAAAAATGTTAAAATAAAAGAATAAAAGTGCATTTCTGAGATAAATTGTAAAGAAAACAAAATTCTAGGAAATATTTATTTTTTTTTCTTTGGAATTATTCAACAAACGATGACATAAATACAAAACTTTCATTTTATTATTTTTGTTAACTCTGACATTTAATTTTTCGCAAAATTCATAATATTAGTGCCTCTGAATTCATAAGCTTAGCACGCTTGACACTTTATTTCGGAAGTGCCAAGAACACATGTATAATTCTAGCGACCATAACGATTTTTTGTCCAAATTATTTTTTCTTTTACATTTTTCTTACAGTCACGTACATCCTGAAAATGAATGAAGAGGATGAAAGAGCCTTTTTGAATATATTTACCAAATGTCGTACTTCTCCAAATGCTCTGCTCGAAAAATGTCGTGCAGCCCATTTCATCGCTGAGCAGTATCATTACAATTCAAGAACTCCAGACATAATGTAGCTATATGATGAACTCATTAAAAATGCCCGTTATTATCGATGCTGTTCTCGTATCATGCTGAAATTGAAAGAATATAGATTCGTAGCAAGTATCATAATCCCGTACGTACTTCAGGGTATATGAATATTTCTTTCATTAGTGAAGTCAGTAATACTAATTTTTGAAATTTTTAGTATGACGCATCGATATGTTTTATGCGAAATTAATTAAAACGGTGCGTATTTCAATAATGCTTTGCAGCAGCAGTAGTGGATTCAAACCATAAATATAACAAGACTTTTTTTTTCTTGAAAATGAAGTACGACATAAAACATTTTCCTCTTTCGCTGCTCTTTCCTTTGATCCCAGTTTCTTCTGAAGTTGAATTCTTCTCCTTTTTCTTTTAATAATTGTTTTCACTTTTGAATAAATTTAAAGTTCATTATAATCATCATGCATAACAGAAATTATTTCATCAGCAGGTAAAATATGTGGAGTTACGAGGCGACACGGACGTTTGGAAGATCTAACTCAGAAACGACTAACTTACGAAGAGCTAACTTAAGATGCGTAAGAGATGTATGTTCGTATCGCATTCTGTACTTTTATAAAGAGTTTTTTTTTTCAG
Source organism: Stegodyphus dumicola (assembly GCF_044657685.1). Taxonomy (NCBI): domain Eukaryota; kingdom Metazoa; phylum Arthropoda; class Arachnida; order Araneae; family Eresidae; genus Stegodyphus; species Stegodyphus dumicola. Next base: position 78,113,612 of record NC_140772.1, on the reverse strand, counting down.
TGCGTATGAATGTCTTGAAGTGTTAAATATTCCAAGACGATAGGTATTCTTATAAACATTTTTGCACGATGACCATTACTGAATTATTGTAAGAAATGAAACTTAATAAATTCAACTTATTCACAGAAACATAGATTATACTGGACCTTTTAGCTATATCATACGACATTGATTTGAAACTCGTAGTCAGCTGGCCAGTGGTCTCCGAAATCATGTGGCTTCCGAAGCAATTTTATGGGACATGTGAAGACATTTCAATTAGATTTTTAATACAAATACGGTGTTGCAAAGGTTTTAGGATTTTAGTTATTTGAAGTTCAAATTTATATTGTTTTCATTTCCATTAAAAACGAACATGAGTAACTCACCAAAAAAAATATATGAATTAATTAATTTACAGAGCGATATAAATTTTATTCAAAGATTTGTAGATACAGATATGGTTAATTTTATTCGTACTTGAAGACAACATTAACTCAATTACAAATTTTTGCATTAAGAATAACAGTTTGGTTTGGAAATACATTTATGTGAAAGGTTTTTTTTTTTACAGTTGAAAATTATGAAGGAAAGAACCTAGTTTATCGATGAGCATCTAAAATCCGTGATGAAGATAGCTTCTAGTAATTTTTATCCAAGGCTTTCAGAATCAAAACGCCATTAAGCATCAAGGTATAGAAAGTGATAAATAGTTTCATAATTATTTGCATATAAACATAAACTAAACTCATTGGTTGCAATAGCCCTTAGTGAGCAACGGCCTGCAGTGCTCTGATATATGCTTTCTTGACCATGGGTCTCGGGCAACATGAGCATATACAGTCAGCTTGCCACAAGAGTCCCTGAGTTTAGTCCCGAGACATCGTGCCCCGGTTCTGCGGTGCTGCTGCTCAACGCTCTAGCTACTTCGCCAGCGGTCCTCACATATAAACATATCTAATTTTATTTATGCTTCGAAGGAAAATTTAATAATTAAGGAGAATTCTAGGTTGTCATTATTTATTCTTAAATTCTACAGAAGAAATACCTTACTAAATAGAGCAAATGCGCAATACAATACTGTCGAATAAAACAATGTAAAATGAGGTAAAACATACTGAGGAATATATTCTTGATAATATTTTTTTTCACTGTGCTACCAATTATGAGCTTTATTTTATGAACAGATATAAACATACAAATATGGCAAATTTTGAGTAAAATTTGAGCTGTTATATAATATAAAATTAATAATGCAGATGACCCCTCCGCACTAGTTAGGATAACTAAAATGATACTATTGTTTAAGTGGCGGAATTTTTTGTCCACAAAAGTTCAAGCAGCAAACATTTTCCTCTGTTAAAAAGTTTTACTGTCTGAGCTTTTATTTTCATATATTTTTCAAAGATTTTTTTGATTTCTTTAAAGGATAACTTTTCAGGAATATCTGCCAAAAATTTTAACAGCTGGAATTTTATTTTATTTGGTGACATTCAATTTGCATATATGTCAAAACAGAAGTCTTTCTAAACAGGTCTTGAAAGGCTCCTTTCCCCGAGAGCTAACTTGACAACTGTTTTGGAATCATCTGAGAATTTAATACGCCCCCAAGAATATTTTTATACACGTAAAATTGATGTTACTGTAAAAGATGCATATTTAATGTTAAATTAATGTCATTTTTGAAACGCATTTAACAGAATCAGATGAAAACCGAATTTAGTATTTTTAAAAGCATATTAAAATTGAGAGCGTTGATATTAGTTTACTCTGAACACATTGCTTAACAAAATTTCGTTTAAGCGAAATTTCGTCGGACAAAAGAATGATGAGGCCATAAAAATTAAAAGATTCGACTGCTGAATTCAAGTTACATAGAAAAATAAATCCAAACCGTATTTCTTCTTCATAAAAGCATTTTTAAAATTTTTCTTTTTTCCCCCGTCCTTTCTTTTTCTTTTCTTTTCTTCATTTTTGTTTCCTTTCCTTCTCTCTCTCTTTCGTTTTTTACGATTATCTTTAAATCATTCCAGGCATACCAGTAACTGAGCGGTAAAGTCGCTGAACAATGTGCATACGAGCCAGTTTCCCTTAGAAAGTTCTCTATGGGAGCATCCCTCCCTTTAGTTTGATACCACTAGAGTGCTTTGCCGTGATCGCAATATACCAAACCATTCCAAGCGCTTTCAATAAAAAAAAATTAGAATCTGAATGCCAATTTAGAAGTTATTTCTCCCGCCTTCTTAGCATGCCTTCGTGGTGCACCCTGCAGCAGGCTCGAAGCATATTCGAGAGGTCCGTGGTTCAAGTTCCGACAAGGGCAGTGCTCATTTTCCATCTCTCCTGCTTCGAAATAACCTAATGTCTCTATAAATTGACTTAACGTTTTGCATTGTGAGGACCTGCACAACGTTTGATATCAGACAATGATGATGATGAACCTTTTTTAAAATAACATCCGATGAATAATTTTTCCTCAATGTCTACGAGATGGTTGAACTTTATGTGAATACAAAAAATTATCTATGGTACGTAGCGTTTCTCCTCTGCAATGTAAATAAAACCAAGTTCTACGTTTTGTAATCAAATGGACGATTCTGAAATAGGTATCGATTTAATGTTTTTTTTTTTTTTCCCTCCTTCAGATGAACATATTTGTTGCATTTTGCAGCGAAAAGTGTTAAAAATTTCATAAAATCTAGGAAGAGTATGTTTGAGAAATTTAAGAAAGAATTATGCATCATTGATGGAAAATTTCGTCTGCCTGTAACAGATGCTCGTTGCAGAAGTAAAGAATCGCAGTCGCACTATGATATCTTTATAACTTGATTATGATTCAAAGCATATTAAATTATCTAAACACTGAAAAATTTAGATTTTTTCTATTTCAAGCGAAAGTGTTAATTTTGAATAAAAGAACTGAACTTCTTTCAAAATAATAAAATGTTGATGTATTTTATATATTCATTTATATTAGGGAAATTTTAGACAACCTGTAACAGCCACCATATAACTAAAATTGCCGGATTTCAGATCTTCAAATAATATTTGAGCTCTCATGGTTGAATGGCAAAGCTTCATTACTTCTGTTTCGGTCAATTACCACTTAAAGAGCCTTACACGAAAATATTTCTTCTTGAGCAAGGTAACGCTTTAGTGTTTTAACCACTTTCTCATGCAATACAATTATAATCTCATGTGAAATTATTTTGTTTTTATTGCTTTTGTGAGTGTGTTTTTTTTCTCGTTTGCTGCCATATAAAGAACCAACAGTCCCCCCCTCTTTATGTCCCATCTGTTTACATTCTGCGCTATGGAAAACTTATGAGAGGCTGCTTGTCAATGGATTAAAACACCACATAAAAAAGCAAATTACGTAAGTCCATGCCAATTTGGATTCAGAGCAGGGAAATCCCCTACTCATGCACTAACAGAACTCCAAGCGGCAATTCAAAACAGCAGACAGTAGAAACAGCGCTTAGTTGTCATTTCCCTAGATCTAAAAGAGAGCCTTCGACTCCCTGTGGTGGTCTGCCATCAAGCAGGCACTAACCGACACCCATTGTCCAGCTAATCTATACAAGACCTTTTGCAATTATCTTGCAGGCAGAGAACTTCTCATCTCTACCAATAATGGCATACGGCAACCACAAGTCAGAGGCTACTCTCAAGGTTCATGTGCAGGCCCAGTACTCTGTAACCTCACATTCAACCAAGTGATCAGGCATTCTTGGCCGTGGTATGCAAAAGTAAAGACGTCGTATGCAGATGATGCCACCTTTCTCATAAGCGGGAGTATTCGAAATGAAATAGTGCAATGTGATACTTAAGTACGCAACATGCTCGCAAATCTGTGCCGGAGTATTAAATTAACAATCTCCAAGACCAAATGCTTAGCGCTGCTCATTTCTAAAAAGGGGGAGAATCCAGTGAAGAAGCCATGTATTCCTATCAATTTTAACATAAAAACAACATTTTAACATAAATAAAGGACTTACCTGGCTACCTCACATAGCATATCTTACAACAAAAACTCAAGCCAATGCAAACAAAATACGTCAACTGCAGGGCACCACTAGGGAAAGGAACTCTCACTTCCAAAAATTACTGTAAAAACAGTAATCAAAAAATGATTACTTAGCCGCTGCTATCTGGGCGTCACAAATGACAGGATGCAAAGTTAAAAAGCTACTCTCAGTGCAACGGCCATTTACCCTCACCCTAACCTTCCGAATACCTTCCAGAGATGCGCTCAACGTTTAAGCTGGCCTGCTTTCCCTTCACATCTACGTTGAGCTAAGCTACTCCATCTGCAACAGTACATTACCTACCATGTCTCCACATTTGAACCGACAGAGTTTGCTCTACAATGTACTGAATCTCACACCCATCCATCAGAAACATGAAAAAAGCAACAAAGTTATACTGACACAGCACAGCGACTCAGAGACGACCTCAGCCATCTTCACAGATGGCTCAAAATCTGTTACAGGTGTAGAAAGCGCCTTAGTCAACTCTGTACATACATATCACTGGAAGGGGCACCCCACGGTCTTAGCCTTGGAGCAAGCAGTCTACTATGCCATTACACAGAATCTCCGGATTATACAAATAATCACAGACAGCCAATCTGAGCTACAAGCGATCCACAATACTTCATATTCTTCACATCCAGTAAAGTGCATAAACAATTAATTCGCAACAACACACATCTGAACATCTCTCTCCACTAGACCAAGGCACATGAAGGATATGTGGAGAATGAGTTCGCTGATTCTCTAGCCAAAGAAGCAGTTTCTATTACAAGGGCAACCCAATGCCACCTCTCGGTACCAAGATCCTATCTTAAGCGCTGAATTCTGAACATTTCCTTTCAAAAAAGGCTAACGGAATGGGACAATAGCAGCAAAGGGCGTCATACACCCGATTTTCCCTCAATGGTCTGCATAAATAGAATCTACTGTGCCTCACAGCGTACTAGATATATGTACAAGTGGGAATGGGCCATTTCTTGAGTGTTTCTTCACCCGAGCCATCGAACAAGGACCTTTGCATTCGCAGAGCACAAGGAAGCTCTGACCTCTACGTCACGGAATTTCCACTACCCGAAATGTTCCTTATCAGAATCCTAACAACAACATTAATTCATTCAGACGGTTTATTGAGAACTCCAGCCCTACAACATCATTAACCTGCTAATGTCATCAGGACTGGATATTGTGGCCACGAACTAAGTAAAATCTCTGCCAATTTTCTTTCTAAAACGCTTCCGTAGTGTTTGTACGAGCAAATATATAATATTCTCTACTACCAGAGACAGTGCTAATGAGTGCCACTAGTACCAGAATTGAGGCAGTAATAAAATAAGTAATACAAGTAAACTTATATTTATATTGAAGGTATTATATTAATGTACTTCGTTTAAGTTCTTGCTGAGCTTCATTCATCTCCTGTCCAGTTTTATCATATTAGGACCGACCTCTCTAACTGTAACTCGCTAATCTCTGCTAAAGTTAGGGATTAGTAGCGTTAATAATAATATTGACTCCAAATACATTAAATAGTCTGAGTACCATATTTTGAATAAATATAAATGCTAACAAAATATATCATTTATACAAACAGGGAAGATTTAATTTAAAGCTAAGAAGTCAATAACATTTTTTGTAAAACGTATATTTGATGAGTGGTTTGTTATTTTATAGCGGTCAGCGGTAGCAGCTTTCCGTTTCAGTGCTATTTTCTCGTAGTTTCTAAATTTACTTGAATCGAGTTTAGCCTCTGACAGCCATGTTTGCTCGCATCTGTCGAAAGCATGAAGCAAAACTTATAGGTGAACATTGTTTTGAAAATTCTATATTCTGTTTTTTTTTTTTTTTTTTTGTTTGTTTGCTTAAGAGTAAGTGTTTTTTTTTTTTTTTTTTTTTTTTAAATTATTATTCTGCAGGTAATGGAGCCTTTTGTAATTACATGAACTCTATAAAAATATTTATTTTTAAAGCATCTTCTGTGATCGGTGTTTTTTCTCTCAAAGATAGGCGATAAATCGCCGGACTGTTTATACAGTACCAGACAGAACACATTAGCATATTAAGCAGTTAGGCTTCATGCAGGTTGATTGCTTATAAGAAGGCAATATGTTCACATTAACAAAACTTTCGTTGTGCTCGATATTATCCTTTCGACCGAAATGAGCATGATATTGCGAAATAGTACTCAGATTTCCATACTGCCCAAACATTTTAAACTTTTTATATAGAAAATTGGCAGGATAAACTTTTCTTTGTTCTTTTCAGTCTCTCAGTGATACTAAAGACTTTTTAATGTTATACGAATCATGACAAAGTGTTGTCATCTAATAATTTCGATGAGAAATGCAGCCCCCAAAAAGTGAATATTAGAGAATATTAGTGATTTAGTCAGCGGCTCGTAAAATCTACACGTGATACACGTGATACACTGGGGCGGTTACCTAGAAAGTTTAGCTACAAGGCTACCGTGCTCAAGAGAGCGTTAACCAACCATTCTCATTAATATTAAACACCACTCATGCATAGCAATGAGACCATTATTAAGTCCTTATGTGCTGCTGCTTTCACCTGATATTGGGATGAGGGGGAGGGAATAGAGTGTGCGCGTACAGTTGAAGGTTTATGATGGAATAATTCATTTTGCTTCCATCAGCTGGTCGCCTGGAAAAGTCACTGGTGGGTATAACTTCGTTAAATGAATTCATTGTTTGGAGACGAGACGGCGTTTGGCTTCTAAATAAAAGCTGATAAGAGAATGCGAAAGCAAGAATTATTTATGACCTAAGGTATTTTTCATAATGATTAGATGGGCATAGATCACAAATCAAAAACTTCTCATCGATTCGGTCGCAAAAATGTATCTGATTTTGTTAAAATAAGAATTCAGAGAACAAGTTGTGGTTTAAATAGCTGTGAACCTAATGAGAAATTGTATCAAGAGTAAACTGCGGTTTAAATAGTTTTGGTTAAACAGTCCACTGCTTAAAAGCATTGACAAAAATTCGGAATAAAAAAAAATTGCTTTATAACAATGAATGCACTAACTGCTTCTGTTGAGGATGAATTCTCCTATTTACGTAACTCGTCAAGCAAAATAATCACTTAGCTTAAATACATTTAAAATAACGTAGAATAGGGTATCATGAGGATTATAGCAATGCAAGAACAATGTAAAAGTATCAAGCTATAAAAAGCTAAACTTATATTAATAGCCCTAGAATAAAAAGAATCCGACTAAATACGGAAGGAAATATGGAAGAAGTTATTAATAGTTCTGAAATAAAAACAGTCAAACTTCTAGAGTTTCACTTTATTTGGTAGATGTTAATTAGGCCAAAATCCCTAACCGAATTATCGAGCCTGCAATAAACAGCAAATTCATACAGAATTTAAATCACAAACGCACGCTTTTGTGCCACGATGTAAACTTTAGTTGCATATTTGTGGTGATGCAACTAAAATAAACCGGTCAAATTTTATTCGAACGTTGAAAGTCAAGAACTACAAAATTAAATATTACTAGAAGCTGACTCAGTACTCTACCGAAGCGTGATAATCAAAGTGTCAGCAGTGATAGAACGGAAAGCCGAATATTTACAACTATCAGAGTTAGCAGGAAACTAACACTTAGAGTGCTCTGTTGTAAAATCCAAAAACATTAGTTCAAATACTTGCTAACTTATTCTGTATTCTGGTGAGGAATGTGGAAAGAAATATTTACCGTAAAAACAAAAACCATAATTGGTTAACAATAACCCTACAAGCTATTTAGGTAACTCTTATTGTTAAAGATTCATCTATAAAGCTCCATTTCTTGACATAATAAATAAAACGACAATTTAACTAACGACTAGTTAAACTTAAATTTAACTGTTTAAATATTGTATTTCATTACTGAAATTTTAACACTTGAAGAAAGTATAGTGAATTTCATTATCTCTTTCCAATATTTACTCTCTTCATTTGAAATCAACGTTAAAAATATTGAACTTTACCAGTAGTAATTAAACGGACAAAAGTAATTGGTGGAACATTTTCAACATTTCTTGTTCTATCTTGCAGACGCTAATGTTAATTCAATTGATAACGCAGCATATAAGAAATGTTCTCTGACTTCCTTATAATGGATATTACTCAAAATGTCCATGAACCTTTGTTGTACACCTTCAAACAAAAAGTGCATTGCTTGTCTTTAAACAAAACAGAACAGTTTCTTCAAAATGCGCTTTATTAGGTTTATCTTAACAACACATTAAATTAAAATAAAACTTCTCAAGAAAATGCTTATATTATTATACCACACATTGAATACAAATTAGTGCTTTATGCTTGGGAATTCTAATTGATTTTATTGTTATTAATAAAAACAGCTTTCAGTACAACTTTTGCCAGTACAACTTTCAGTACAAAAGTTGTACTGAAAGCTGTACATTCTTATCTATATGGCCGGTAATTCTTATTTATATTACCGATACAACTTTCAGATTCTGAAAGTTGTACCACTGAAAGTTGTACCGGCATATAAATAAGAATAATTTTAACTCGCAGTTTAATCACATAGCCCTGAGAAAAATATCTAACTGCATTTGTTGAACCCATTTGTTAAAATAAAAAATCGATACAGAATTTATGAAACATTGAATATTCGGATTTTCGAAATGCTGATTAGCAGCTTGGAGGATAAAACTGTTTAAATATATGTATCTAGATTTCAAATTCCGTTGATAGATGAGAAACAATTTGACTCATTAAGTGGCATGCTTTTTGACTTATGTTACACAAATATGAGTCAGATACACTAGAAAGTTCCGAAAAGTTTTATTCTGGCAAAGCATGCTAGAGCTATCTGCCTGAGGAGAGGGATGCCTTCGTGGAGTACTTTCTAAGGGAAACTGGTTCGTATACACGTTACACATAGGAAAAACAACGAAAAAGCTCATGCAGCCAGCCCGTTCGCTTGGAATCGAATCAATGTGGGCGACATCAGTATTCAGCGGTTTTACCTTTTGGACGCTAGTGGATCTGTAGGAGTAAATAAAATCAGCGATTCAGTTGCTGGTGCATTATTCCACATTTGTAATTGCATCTCTGAATTTTGTGTATCAGTAAGACAATTTGGTCTGTTGTCAATTGGTTTCGCAAGTAGTTTCGCATATTGCAGTTTTGTTTTGCGTATTAGTATTATGTTTAGTTTGAACACGAGTTTTAGAACTAAAGTTTTTAATTAATCGATATTTACTTGCATCGTGAATTCTTTTTTTGGGGACGGGTGGCAATAGGGATCATTAGGTCAAGTTCTGTAGGTCATTGACTGCTGATTACATCAATTTTGAGTTTAAACTTCATGTTCACTTACGAATAATTACATCTTCTTATGCAATGCTAGTGGACGTTTTTCGTTTTTTTAGTCCAAAGGGATTTGAATCCCAAAGGACTATTAGTTTCGTTTTGGCATTTTGCGTCGGACTCATAAATTTCGGTTCACTTTTCAAACTGTTGCCACAAAATGTTAGAGTCCTGCATTATATTTGAAGAAATTAAATAATGAAAAATCTGCATAAATGTATGTATATTTCTCGTATTGTGATAAAACAACGGTACATAGAGTCATCAAATTTTGAATAACGTAATCCTCCAACGAATATGAGCATGTGGAAGACCAAATTTGAAATTTGAAATTTGTTTTATGATCGATTTCCTATTTTTTAAAACTTTGACGAATTTTTGATTAACAAACTCAAGGATTTCAAAGCGAGCAATGGCAACGTTGTGCAGAAAAAACATTTTTATCTGCAGCGCGTGAGTTTCTGTATCGGAAATTCTAAAGATATGCTCGTTTTAAAACTATTTTGCGATATTGCTGTTGCACTGGATCTTATGGTTTAAGTGCGAGTAACATGATATTTAATAAAGAAAGGTAACACACAAAATGTTAAAAAAACGCCCCTTTGGACGTAATTTAAAATCTGAAACATTTCAGATTTTTTTTTTTTTTTTTTTCCAATGGCGGACTCTAGCGGTTTATACGCGTTGGCTGAAAGCGGTGGTCTCTTTATGAAGTAAACACCTAATAAGTGAGCCCCCATTGCCTCCTATAAAGCGACGGACAAATTGCCTTCTGATATTCGAGCACTGGCGCAAGTGATTTAAAAATAAATATTCGATAATCATTATGAATTACTTTATTCATCCAATTTCATCAGAATTATTTTCAGGCATTTCTCTTTGACATTTGGACTGCAAATCGAAACCTGATCATTACAAAAACTGTTCATAATACCCTTTTCATACAGACTTTATACATTACTTTCAATTTCAAGAAACCATGATGGCGACTGGAGTATGTAATAAACCAGTAAGTTATTAATACTTTAAATACTCAAATTTTCACGCTATTCAATACTTTTCTACAGAAAAGCAAATTTTTAAGAGCAACAAAGGTATAAAATAAATTTTATCCGCTATTTTAAAAAGAAAAGAGCCACATTTTAAATGTTTTGTTCATCACTTTCGAATATACGTGCCCCCGTTTCATTTTTCCTCCTTAATTCCGAGAAAAGAGTTATGTGGGTAAACATCATTTTTCATACTTCATTTAAAATGTCTGCAACATTACGCCTGCGAAAAATATAAAGTGAAGTTTTGGATATTGATGACCAGAATTTATGCCCACAGGCTGTAATTTTATAAGGCTGAATTGTTTTTTCTTTAATATGACTTTCTTTAATTTTTCTTCCTCATTGCACAAAACCATAGTCTTTACATAAGTGTTAAACTATATCGAGGCTATGTCTTTCACATAGTTTGAATAGAAAGTTTATTTTCAAAATATGAATAGGCAGATGTTGATATGAAATAGTGTTTTAAGTGAAGCAACAAACCTGCCTAGTAAATTGCATAATTTCACAAAGTTTATAAATTCCACCAAAATTTTTAATTTCAATATTTATTACTCAATATATAATTTACGCATACTTGAAATATTATCTTGTAGATAACAGAGCTGTCAAAGAAGGAATAAGAGTTAGTACACAGTTTTATTTTACTACTAATCTTTACATATAATAAAAGAAAGAGTCTGTGTGTCTTTCGTTCGTCCTGCGCGTAAGCTAATAGATCCAAGGCTACGAAATTCGGTACATAGGTGCATCTGGACGAGAGCCAGCGCATCTCGAAGCGAATTTTCAAAATTCAAATCAGATATTTTTTAATTCGTTGTCCGAAGTCAAAAGGAAGTATTCTAATCGCGAAAAGTTTCCGGCAGCATATTTCAACGAAAATATCCATTTTGACCGTTACCGAATGCAATTTAACGATGTTTTTTGCCTGACGTAAGGAAAGAATAAATGACTCTTTTCATCAAAAAATTATAAAACTGCTTTAAAATGAATTCTGAAGGGTGGTGTGGTGTGGTGTATTTAATTATGGCAAAGCACACTAGGGCTATCTGCCTAAGAGGAGGGATGCCTTTCGTGGAGGACTTTCTAAGGGAAACTGGCTCGTATACACGTTACACATGGGGAAAACCACGAAAACGCCCATGCAGCCAGCCCGTTCGCGGGATTCGAACCTCGGACCGAACTACCAGTGTTCAGCGTCTTTACCGCTCGGCCGCTGGTGGGCGAATTCTGAAGGGAATTTTTCGTGGTGTCTGTACGTACCCACCTATGTATCTCACATAACTCAAAAACGAGTAGCCTCAGAACGTTGAAATTTTGTATGTAGGACTGCTATAACATATAGACGTGCACCTCGTATTTTGGTTGCAATCGGCCGCACCAAACGTACATAAATATGTTTATATATATATATATATATATCCACTCTGTTACCCGGCTTAATGATTTCAGTTTCTTTACTCTTATATGTTTATAAATTGTGCATTGTTTGCTTTAAAAATGATTGAATTATGTTGTTCTTATCTTCCGGTTAAGGGTTTTATGCCTTTAGGAAATCTGAAAGCAATATTTGTAGAATTATCAACAATTTAAAAACTGTTTAAGTGCGTTAAGCCTAATTTTTAATTAACATGGCGAACATGTTTGTTTACATTTGAAACAGCAGAATAGTAGATTTGTTGACAATCTAGAGAGACTAAGCTTCGCAACAACAAAGATAATGCCTTAATTTATTATTGCGAATTAAATCATGCTTAATCCTTTCTGGAATTTTTTTGAGGAAATAAGTGTTTAAGATTTACTTCGTAATTTTTAATATAGGTATTTTGAGTTTTTATGCATTTTTGCCTTTTTGCGAAGTGAGAACTGAACTAATTGAATGAGGAATACTGAATCATCTGAGAAAAACTGTTTCTTTTTTGTTTTGTTTGCTTAATTTCTTTTATACATCATTCTAGATTTATTATAGTATTTGAATAGAACATGTGGCAATAATAATTATTTAAATTATATATAAATAATTATTTAGATAATTATTTAAATGATATAAATTCTTATATGATTGTATATATTAAAATGATATAATGGTATAAATATGTTTTCTGAGTTATAATATGAACGAAATATAACGCTGTTAAGTGAACCTAACGCCAGAGTGTCGCTATAGTAAACAAATATAGCAAATTTTAAAGAGTGAATTTATTCTGTTGTGGTTTATGCGCTGTCGGCGAAGTAGATTTAATTCAATCCAGTAAGTTTAAATGAAATGCAAGAAGAAATGCGTATAACTTAATATTCCGTACAAGGAAGTCATGTGGTGTACACATCAGATTTTTTTAAAATCTTTTTTGATGGAATTGCATCAATTTAAATAGTTTCTTTCCCTTAGAAGTGTGGTTTTGGCAACAGTTCTTCATTCAATTATTTGTGTACTGGACTGCTAATTGTTGAATATCAGCTCTGTTGCCAACTGGAAAAATGAGAGCAATAATACTGCGCAGTTTATAAATTTAATGTTCCTCTTAGGTACCGGACGTTTGTCGAGAGAAGGCAATGAGAAGTTGATTAATTTATTTATTTGGATAATTAATATTTGTATTAAGGGATATTGCTTATTTCATTGTAATTTTTTATATGTAGTACATTTTTATTAAAATCTGTGTCTTTTTTTTTTTTGACAAAGTTAGTTTTTAAATTCAATGGTGTTCCCTTTAGTCATTTTTCCGGTACGCATATAAGCATTCTGTGCCGCACCACGCACGAAGGAAAAATCTCTCCTCGTGATTGAATATGGCTTCCGATGACATCAATTCCTCTACGCTTAGGAACGCCTTGACTTTGCTTGGGATCGAGGGTATACCTACATACCGTTTGTTTACATTTTGATAGCAGTACCGAAAAGATCATTACGTACGTTGTATTTTTTTTTTTTTTTTTTTTTTTTTTTGCAAGAGATTATATTTCTTACAACACTGTAGTGTGGTGAATTTAATTTTAAAAAAGTGGTAATTTTTTTCCCTAGAAAGAAAAATTATTATTTATTCTTCTGGTAACTCCGTAAATGTGTATTAAGTTCAGATATGCTTTTTTTAATAAATGTATCATTCTTAATTTAAAACCTTTCATATTAAAGGTGTTGTGATTATTAATTAATAAATTCACGTTTATTATATACCTATTCTTTGCTGATGCAATCTGGGAAAGCATATGAGCATATGAGCTTTCGGAAATAGCAAAAACGGCGTTGAAAGCTAACATTACACAAGTACACAATATTTATAATCAATTTGAAAAAGTAAAATTTATTGCTGAAGTTAGACTAATATAGATTTGGAACGCAGAATTAGAGATACCTATTTTAAAATGTATAATATTACTATATAATTATTGCTCATTTTTAATGTTTAACTATTTTTGTACCTTTGCATAAAAATAATATTTATCACAGAAGGAAGTTTTCTTTTCTTATACGCGTGTATTAAATTCAGCTACAGTACTGAATGCACTTTTTTTCTTTCATTTAAGGCCACAGATATATTAGAATGACATGGACATTAATATTAATAATATGGAAATAACGTAAAATTTACAAAGGAAATACTTTCTGCAATGTTAAAAAAACATAATGCAACAAAATTGCAATAATAATAATACACTTACCTTTACAGTTGGATTAAGATCGTCGTGCCTCTTTTTTTACACCAAATTCATTCATATATTTATAAAACCAAAGCATTTAAGATTGCTTCTGATATTAATAGCATCTTTGAGAGATTTTATAATTTTATTATTTCCATGAAACAGGAAGCCTTCAGCAGATAGCTGTAGCCAAAGTTTATGGTTTCAATGAAAATAAACGCTAATTTTCACACTTCTTTGTCACTCATGGCGTTATTTGTCGAAAACAAAATCGGAAGAACCCCGCCTAAACGTCATTACACCAAGAGAAAATGATGTCATCTGAAAGTATGTCAAATCACAAGTACGGAATTTTCTCCATGCGCGTGGCGCGGTACAGGATGCTTATATGCATCCGGTACATTTAAAAGCCAACGAAGGCTAGCCGCGTAGCAGCTAGTTAAACATAAAACTAAGACTGAAATTATAAATATTTTATATTTTGACAAATGGCAACAGACATGGATGAAAACTGAAACAACGCATTAAATGGAAACAATAAGAAATCGCGTTTCGAGACTAACAGCTCCTTTGGGCTAAAAATAATGATAAAACATTTTTATTATAAAGTTCTTAAATAAAATAGATATTCTTATATAATCGTTGGCATTACTAACAATTATTGAGTAGTAACTAAATGTTTTTTCATTATTCACATTTGCCGTTTGTGACAATTGTTCTAAGCATTACTAGCTAGCAAAATTGCATATCATCTTATCCCTTATTTTTCAGTCATCACAATGATTCGCTTAAGCCAGAAGTTTATACAAAATTAAGTTGAAACTAATGATATATTTGATACAAATAAGACATAAATGTGTTCTTATATACTTTTGGTTTCATGCACATTGAAACACACTGAAATCATTAAAATTACCACAAATCAATACAAGTTTCGGAAAAATCGGTTGATAAGAAACATGAAATTTTAAAGCACACATAGTATACTTGTTATTTATATTTAAGCAATCATTTTATAGCCTACCTGTTGCTGGATTTCCAGGAAATTTATTCAGCAACAGTTTCGCGTGAAAGTAACAACTTCAGCTTGTCAATTAAGGGTAATTCTATCTCTTTTATGGTCAGATGCACAGCATTTTCTATGCCGAATATATATGAAAAAGAAATAATTTTCTCCTACAAAAATGTTATTAGAAGTACGAAAAAAATCTCTTTTTAAATGCAACAAACATCCGTCATTATATAGGCGCTGATATGGAAGTATGTGAATAAAACTTATACGAAAACATATATATAAGCATATTTTATATATGAGCTTTAAAGCAATCAGGACCAAATCTGAAACATTGCTTCAAGGAGAGAAATATTTTACGGATTTCACAAAACTTATACACTAAATAAAAACCACTCTAATGAATGTGCACAAATTATGTGTTGTATCGCTGTATAGCTCCATAAAACTTAAAGTTCAAAGTTTTCAATTTATTCCTTTACTTTAAGGTTGAGATTTCTTTTAAAGTACTTTGATTAAATATGTAAATAACTGTTAATCGATCTATAAGATGATTTAACAGACAACCTGAAATCTATTGTGGTGTTAAATCTAGGCAATAACTATGCATTAGGGAAACAGAATGGAAGGTAAATTTAAAGATAAACTTCGTAAGGGAGCTGCCCAGACGATATTGTGGTTTGAGAATAATACTACTGTACTGAAGGTCACGGGTTCGAATCCCGCAGAAGGCATGGATGTTTGAAAATGTAAAGTGTCTTTGCGGCGTGGGAGCACTCTAAATTTATGACGAGCCGAAATTCCTCTCGTGTGATTTGGTAGAAAGGGGGAGGCTTTGGCAACATACTTCCATGAAATACCCGAGTAAGATAACAACAGCTTCGTAAAGCTGCTGCCACCATTTTAATCCTTAATAGCCAAGCAAAGAAGGAGAGAAGAAAAAGATAATGCGCATTTCAGCAGGGTCTGTATAAAAGTTTGTGCTTTGTTTTAAGTTTTGAATTGTAATTGGCTCATAGCTCTACGCAATGCAGCTTCGTTTATGAGTGGTGCAGTTTGGAAAGTGAGTTTAACAGTGGAGCACTATCTTTTGAATAGAAAATACTATTTTTTGAATAGAAAAGAGAAGTACCCAGTTTAAAAAAAGGAGGCATCAAAGGACTATTGCCAATTTAAATTATAATTTATAGTTAGATATTTTTATTTTACCCCCCATACATATATATATATATATATATGTATATATATATTCATTTTATTTACATAATTAATAAGAATGACGAAAAGATTTACTTATGAGGAAACTAAATAAAAATTAAAATTTCTCTCATAAAATTGTTTCTTTTTTTCTTAAAAAGGATACAAGGTTAATTTGATGTTAAAAAATTTTGAATCTGATCCACAATAAATAGATTTGCCATAGTTATGATAAAATGATTAAGATTACTTATTATATATTTTCAAAAAAGGAGGAGGAGAGAGAATGATATCTTTTATTTAAATTATATTGCTTTATCACAGATTATGGATGAAAAATGAAAATCGGGATACACTTGAGAGATTTTTCTTTTCTTAATGAGATAAAATACTTGAAATATTTTTTTTTTTTTTTTTTGTTTTGAAATATTCTCATATACTTCAGACCATTTTTGTATTTATTATTATCAACCAAATTTTGCAAAACTTTAAATACATTGTGCGATTATAATTTTCCGGAACTGAAAAATGAATGCGTTACCTGTTACGTTTGAGCACAGTTTTATTTCTATCGCTAGTAGTAATTCCAGCTATTTTTGAGTAAAACGGTTTCGGTTTTTATAGTTATCTGAAAATCTTTTAATATTTAATAGGTGTAACGTCATAGATATTTTCATAAAAACTGCCGTGTTTTTGTAAAGGCTGTCACAAGCATTATTTATAAATAATAAACGCTGCAGAATGCAGGAACTACTTGCTTTTGAAATTATAAGTAAAGGTAGACTAACTTACTGCTCCTGGAAAAAAAAGCAGTAACCTTCATAATTTTGCCTCAAGTTAGTTTAATTCTTTGAGTCATTAACAGTCACAAGAATAATTATTTTTAACTCTTCAGTGAGCACGTGGATTACCATTCTAATCCACTCACTTTCACTTGAATAAACCTAATAAGACATTAAGTCCTCAACCGTCCTGCCTATTCCTTTTCTTCTTTCCTGATCTAAACTATTGGCTATTGAATGTTGCTTCGTCTGAAAATATACCGAATAAAAAAATATGTTATTTGCTGGCGACCAAATTCAGGTACTGCACTTCATGAATCGAATAATGCTGGAAAATTTCGCAAAAATGTGCACACAATAAAATCCTTTCCACGATATCAAAAGGGGACAAGAAAACATAGCTAGAAAATTACTACAGCAAAGTTACCAATGCAATGCTTCTTTGAATATCTCAACATGAAGAATGGGTCAATAATGAAATGAAGACGAAATTACGTACTGTGCAAAATAATCTCAATACTTGAGTGATTAACACAATTTAAAGTTTTAAGCATTAATAGTATACATCTCACCTTATGGCTTCATGTTTTAATTAAATCGTTAATACAATAATTCCACATTTCCTAACACAAGAATTAATCTGCGTTTTTGATTTCGTTAAATAATTTTCAAACTAGTCACAAATGTGGATTTCTAAAGGTCACATATTTTATTTATACAGAACTGAAAGAATTTGGCTGGATTCCAGAAATTCTAGTACTATCGCATCTTCTGACTTTTAATTAGTTTTAGAGTTGCTGTTTATACAACGAACAATTTAGTACAAGTTTGACATAGAAGATCCTGCACACTTGATCATCAAATGTTACAATGAACTTATACTTTCCAGTAGGGTTATTTGATTTGGCAACTGTGTGAATGAAATCAAGCAATCTAGATAGATTCCTTTAAAATAATTAAATAAAAATTTGGAAATGACACACCTTGTGACATTTCCAGATAAATATGAAAGTCAAAATCATTTTGCATATATACATTCTTAAAGTATTTTTTAAAGTCAAAGATCCCGAATATGAATGTCATCAATGAAAAATTGTTAACGATAGCAAAACGTGCATATACTTATATATACACATGTACATATATATGATATATGATTTTTCATTATTTTTAGAGGCAGGACACTACTCCATTTATCCAACGATCATTGCAAATTATAATTTTTAATATAAATAAACAATTTCCACTGCTGTAGTGTTAAATCCTGTCTAAACGTTCCCTCACTATTTTTTAAATATTTTGCAATTATGCTTGCTGTTCCCCAAAGCAAAATTATTTCTTGGTACAAATACAATAAAATTAAATTCAGACAGAAGATTACTTACAGAGCTCATTATGAATTTCTGGTAGGATTTGAAATAGACATGATAATGTTTAATGGATGTGATTTGATAATTTCTCTAGTGGAAAAGAAAGTTTTTATGAGGAGCTCGGAAAGCGCGAAACATTTTTCCTTTTAACCAAACCCTTCGCGTAAGAATTCACTCTAAAAGAGAAAGAAAAGGGAGAAATAACGTGAGATTTTTCCTAAGATTTCTTCCTTTTCCTTCATCATGTCGTCGGTAAACACCCCTAAATCGAGATTGATCACTTTCCTAGACTTAACCCAAAGGAAGCGAAACTCCGGGATGATCCAGGAAAAGAAAGATACAAAAGACTTACGGTTCAGCTCGACGGTGACAGACGTAACGGCGGGAACGGATATATTATTATTGGACGCTTGGCAGGAAAAGGCGCTATGAAGATCGCTTCGATCCAAGGAATCCACCACCAATTCGTTCCTCACCATGTGAGGATAGACCTGATAGGTGCCTTCTAGGAGAATGGAATCTTTCCACCACATGACTGACGGAGGAGGCTTTCCTGTAGGAATAAAAAAGTCATCAGAATGCCATTATACATAATGAAAGTATTGGTTCAGGCTTAACCCGTTGTCAATCACTTGAAGGAAGTGGCCTAAATGGGCTACCCGCAGAATTCAGATATGCGTTTCCATCCGATTCTCAGAAGGACGTTTGCAAATGGATGGGATCGATTAGTGTACGCCCATTTTAGCTAAAATCTCTATGCAGAAGTTTTATTATTTTTAATGATTTTATTATTTAAAGAATATTTTGAAAAATGTATTTTATTGCTGCTAAAGTGTATAATTATAAAGGACTTTGAATTTAGCGCTACTGATTCTTGTATAGTTTAAATTTTAGATGCAATCATAAACCCTGCAATAATGGCATCTTTTAAAAGATTTATTAATACAAATTGCATTAAGTAACCACTTTCATAACGTTGAACCATGATTCTGATTTTATTCGGCTCATTAATTCTTCATAATTTTGCCAATAAGAGTAATTGTAATGTCTTATGCTTTTGTTAATCTAAGCATAGGCTGTTAAAAACTTAGCAAACGCTTCAGAATCCGAGAACCTAAATTTGGACAAATAAAATAAAAGTAAGAATAAAATTTTATATTATTTCTTACACAATAATTAGTGTATGTTCACATACGTTCTACCCGTTTTTCAGCGAAAAGAAGAAGGCAAAACAATATCCAAGGACTTTACGAAATTGCCATATTTTGCATTAGGTCTTGTTATTTGTCTAATACTTTTATTCCAGTCCGATAAACTCTTCTATTTCAGAGTCTAAACATTAGTGCAGTACCATTTACACATCTTTCGCGTCACTGAAAGTACGAGAACAAAATTGCTCCGTAACGATCGAAACAATGTTGGTCATTGAAAGTAATTGTAGCGAATTGCTCAAGATGTGGTCATACTCCTAAATCAAAGTAAGTCGTAAAAATATGAAGTCTGCAATTATCATGAAGAAATTTAATGCCTTTGTGACTGATGAAAATGGCCGTTTATATGTTGGTTCTATACAATTGCATGCCTCCACATTAAGCGTTTATTATTTAGTTAAGCCCAAATGCCTAGAGTATTACTCCAACAATCAAACGGACACTTAAAATATTTTATGGGAAGCAGTTTTCTTTTTGAGTTTGATGGTGCAGGTTTGGGACTTCACTAGCAATCATTTGACCCTTGACAAAAGGCAGAGTACCTATTTCTCATTTTCTATTACAATTCGTTTAAAAATGGTTCTAATATGTAACGTGGAAGCAAAAATCACAGGTACTGACTCTGTCTGCTCATTACTCCTCGAAAGGAATTTGAATTTTGTGATGAAAATAAGAGCTTGAAACCAAAGGCATGAAATCTGAGGTTAATTGTACTTCATATGGCAAAAAAATTCCATAAAGTGAAAATCAGGAACACTGTAGCATTCTTAATACTGTTGTACTTTTTACATTATTTGATTATTTAATGGAATGATAAATCCATTAAATTGGATTCTTGAATAGAATGATATCGGATTCCATAATGGATTATGATGAACAGGTAGTGTGCAATATTTGCACATTATAACTAAAAACAAATAATAATTTTCGCATCAACAACTTATTTTTAAAATATTGTAAATCTGCAGAATCCGAAATCCTCAGAATTTGAAAAATGTTATCTTATTTTGAGCGACTTGTAACGTGTTTTCGATGTGTAACATTAAAAATTCAATTTCTTCAATATTTTCTGCTTCAGTTTTTATCAGTGTCACATCATGTGTTTTAATTATTTCCGTTAGCGTCATTTGAAGAACTACAATTAGCGAAATGTTTGCGGTGATCCAAAAATCAAAAGGTAAATAAGAATGGAGAATGAAAAACGTGAAACAGAAATAGGTTTAGTTAGAAAGTTTTAATTTGAAGCTTTAATTAGAGACATAAACAAGAAGCAAAAGAAAATATTTGTAACCTATATCTACACCTCATCAGTTTCCTTATCTGTATGTTTTGCGAAATGACTTTAAATAGCGTTTCGTTACACTTATGTGATAGATTTTCTCCAGTTGATTCGCATTTCTTAACTTTTCTCTACACTTTTTGTAATAAATAATACAGATAAAATTAATAATAATGGTAATTGATAAAATATTAACTATATGATAATTTTACCTATTATTACCGAGTATTCGAGAGTTCTGAGTTTAGAGTTTCGGCCAAAGCACTGCTCATTTTTCATGTCTCTTGCTTCAAAAACATAATCCTAATGACTCTACAAATTATTTTCTTTTGACTCCAAAACAGAATGGGTATTAAATGCTACATGGAAAGGAAGGAAAACAGATAGAAGAAATTTATTTATGGCTCATATACAGGATAATGTGAGGAATACATGATTAAATTTTTATTCAGTTCGGAATACACAATGGGTGATATTCAGTACATAGAGTGCCTACCTCTGGCAGCTACAACGGTTGCAACCCGCCTGGGCATCGAGACAAACTGAGATTGGACGACAGATTCTTTCATTCCACATGGCTTCAATCCTATGCCAGAGATGATCAATTATAGTGGCTGGCGAGTGGTAGTGTTCCAACCTCTCAGCAACCCATGGCCAGATGTTCTCTATGGGGGAGAGATCTAGAAAGTTTGCTGCTCAGCCTAGCAGTCGAACATCTTCTGCATCGAGGAAGGTCAGGTCAATACGGACAAAGTATGGTCATGTGTTATCTTGATGAAAGACGGCGTCTCGCAGATCTCGAAGTCACAGTAGGGCTTAACACTGGTTAGGCAAAAGTATGTGGGTCATCAAATCCACATTGTAGACAAAATAGCTAAAACCCCGGCATCCTAACCATTTGGAAACCTGACCTGTTAAAGGGCTCAAACTCGAAGTTACGTTAGCATATTTAATTAAATTAATTTTCTGCATTAATACATTACAATTAACGCATATTTTAACTCGACTAGTAAGTATACTCTGGTGGTAACTTTAAGGCAAGATAATATTAATAACATCTGCAGATATTTTTATTCAAAGGTGTTAATTATTGCAAAAAAAAATTGTTTATATGCATGTTTTTGTATAGGTTTTTTACACTTATACCTTTTTATAATAAATTTGAAACTAAAGAAACATAAAAAATGTCTCGAAATCGTTAACTGAATTAATTAAGGAAAAAATATTATTATTGATCAAATTAGTAGTAAATTCGTGAATTTACAAAATTCTTCTCTCCCTTACATAATCTTTTTCTGCATCATTTTAAAAGGATACATATATTTATTTATTAATATTCCGCCTGCTTCACCTCTCAATGAGCATTACAGGTCAGTCATGTTATTCTGATCGTTGGACCAGCAACCGTTTTCGGTTGTTTATCTTTTCAACCTTATTATTGATAAACAGATTTAACATTAGTTATTACTTATGTTGGGTGCTCCAACTTACAGTTTTTTTCTATATGTTTTGTATCAATTCACTTGCCAGTTACAGGTACAGAATATTATAAACAACCTAATTTTAATTTTAATCAGTCCGTATATCGCATAATAAATAAGCTATGCGAAGTTACAGATTAAAGTGAAATATGAGCAAGATGCATCTGGAAAAACACAAATACCTTGGAAATACGTCATACTTGAAATATTATATATACATATTTTTAAACTAGAAAAAAAATTAATTAATTTAATTACTTTGAAACTAAATGCTTTTTGACGCACAGAGAAATCAATTAAGACACTATTTAATGGAATATTTAAGAAAAACTATTTCTTTCTTGAAAAGTATATTATTAAACATGGTTCTTCTTCTACCTTCATTTAAATTCAGACAGGTATCTCTAAAAAAACATTCTTATTCATTCAAGAATCAGCAGAGTTTCATTCAACTGTGCCTTTGCGACCAAACAGAAAATTATATAAAAAAATGTTTTCCTCTTTAAAGTAGAATTGTACTTAAAATAAGGAAATGAAACATTTAAGCACCTTTCTAAAAGAGTCTTCTTAAGTTGTAGCATTTTTTCTGTACATTGAATGGTGCCTTGCTATTTGTTTTGCTAAACATTGTATTTGACTGAATGAAACGAAGAATAAAATCTAGAAAATGGGTAAGTAATTGCAGTAACAATTTCTGTAAGCATTAACTTTAATCAAGTAATGTATAAAGGAAAATCCCAACATATAACTTTTCAAAATTTTACTTTTTATTATCATATTTATATTGTAAAATATATGAATATATATGTTCAGGCTTAAAATACATATTAAACAGGAAAATAATATTATTTTTTTTTATTCCTAAAAGTTTATTTGAAAAATGATGTTTCCTTAGTTCATTTTAATTTTAAATTTCACAATTTTCAGTGTGCTCAAGCCACTTAAACACTTTCAAGCAACATAAACTGTCGCATAAGTTTGCATTATAAATAGAATTTATAAGCTTAAAAATTTATAAAATTGTTCGCTAACGCTGTAATATATAAATTATAGATACAGTCATCTGCTGAATAAAATCTCAGTAACGTCAAATAATTAACTTACTGTCAAAGATACTTCCTCATGAATTTTCGAATTACGTTTCGAGAACAGAGAATTTGACACTGAGTTACATTACCCGGTATTCTAATACAAAGGTTACAATGTATGCGCATGCATTAGATATGCATGTAGTCAGAAATATATTTCCACTCACCTCCTTCAACTTCACAGATGAGTAATAGCTTCGATCCGAGGTTGTGAGGCCCAGCGACTCGCTGAAGAATCTCCCCACTAGAATCCTTTATCACCGGCTTCTTTGGAGGAACTGGAAAATAAAAAAGTAGTTTTCAAGGGAAGAAAAAAGAAATAGTTTAGACTGGAGTAAGAAATCAGAATGGATATGTCATGCCAATACTGCGTGCAGTGAATGGGCGTGCATATAAACAGTTCATGACATATTTATATTAATTCATGGAGTGTAGATGACTAAAATGTCAATACTGCTATCTATTTCCATTATATCTAAGAAACAATTACTTTCGGATGGTTCTTGAAACATTTATTTCAAAACTCAAGCATTATCTTGGGTCTAGGTTTTATTTCATGCAAAGGAAAAGTATTATTGTTTCAATACTGCTAGATAGATACTGTGGATATCATTATAGTTTGATGTTAATCTTACTTTTAAGTGATTGAGCATTTTACGAATAACTGTACATTTCTGTCAGTATGATAATGCCATATTTTGACCAAAAAAAAGACTTAATTTAATTCCTTACGTAAATCACTTTCTATCAAGTTGAATTTAATACTAATCTTTGATTATTAAAAAGCAGCTAAATGGCATTAAACATAATTAAAGTTCCAGTTACATTCTTCATACAATGAACCATCTATGGGGAAAATATCCTTGAAATGATATTCTCTGAAAAGCACACAGTAAAGAGCACAGTTAAAACAATGGTATACAATAGTTTTTAGCCATGTTTCTAATTAAAGATCACTTTCACGAAAACGATAATCACTTGAAATGATAGATGGCCTTCTTAAGTGTCACTGTAGTTTTACTGAAACACTATGCATCTTATAACGTTTTAGAGTAAATGTTACTTATAGAGTGACGTTATATACACGCATTGTAACAAATCTGATACATTTCCATTTTCTTCAAAGAAGACTCTATCTTACATTACTATTTCAGAAACACATCACTAAAGAAAGTGGCATATAAATGTATAAATAATATAAAAATATAAATAAATCTTTTTACATCGTCCGTTAAACACAAAGAATACGCAATTTTGGGATAACTCTTACGTAAAAATTAGAAAAAATAAAAAAAATAAGAAACAAATCTTTTGAAAACTCGTCTCAGGAATAGAACTAAAATCATTAACTAAAACTGGTAACTGAAATATTTCCTCGTGTTCATTCATGATACATTAAGTTTTATCACAAAACAATTTCATTCACGAGACTTGATGTGGACAATGTTCAAGTTTTGAGAAGTCTCTAAACGCCTTCTGGATTTAATGTAATATTTTTTTTTTGAATGTGGAAAGCTTCAAATAAATTATTCAAAACTACAGGTGCCTAACCGTCTTCTTTAAGTTTGGATAATATAATCAACCTTTGTTTAAGGGAAGAATTGGTCATTTTAATTCTCTAATCCAGTAATTTTGAATTGAGATTCGAAAACTGAATCTTCAAGTTTTTTACATCATTTGTTTCTTTGATAGAAATTTTAAAATATCATTTCAAAATTTAGAACATTATTTGTATTGATATCCATCAAAAGCATTCATTAAAATAAAACTGCGCAATTTATGCTATTTAGGTGGACGTAAATCATCAGTTATCATTATCGGCTCTGATTTTCACATTCTTAGTTTTATAGAGAGAATTCAATGTCCCATGTTTAGCTTTTATTTGTCTTAACATGTTAAACAACCTTCTTCTATCTAATTTTGCTTTGACTTAAAATGATTCTGGGAAATGTAATTTGAGCTGTTACTGAAATATTTTTGTCATTTACGATAAAATTTAACCTTCGAAATTAAGCATTTTTTATTATGTGCTTCATTTGTATCTTTTTTATAGATGTAGGTTTGTTTGTAACAAGTGTATTCATAAATTTGTTTTTCTAAGTATGCAGAAAATAATAATTAAATGAAAGTAAAGAAATCTGAAAAAATAGCGAATTTAATTTCCTTTTTTTTTTTTTTTTTTTTTTTTTAGAAATCGATTTGTTATAAATTTATTTTATGATGCCCACGAAGTGTAGGCGATAAATATAATATAATGTATACATATAGCTCGGTTTCAAACATTTTTGTTTATTAGTCAATCAATTATTTTTATAGAAAATGGTGACACTGAAATATTTCGAACGTGCATGTCATGAGTGATATTTTATCTGAGTAATAAAATGTGTAAAATATTACATTCATATAAATTAACAATGGAGATTTTATATATTTCTCGAAGCTTGCTTTCATCTCTGCTGATCTGTGCAAAAATTGAAATAGCAACTGATTTTTCTTATTTCTGAGGACCAGACTGCAGTTTTCCTTCATTCTCAAATGAACACCTATAACGCAAAACCTCCGTAACATCTTTAACATACTTACTAGGCCGTCTGAAAAATCTTTTACTCTACAGAATCTTCAAAAAAATCTGTTCGAAAGACTGTAAGATCTTTAATTTATCTTTAAACGTAAAATTGTGCATAATTTATTTATTTGAACAATTCAAAAGCATTCTGTCTACTTATTGGGAGTTTACCGCTATGTTTTATTTTTTATACTATATCTACCTGATGCAATTTAAAATTCATTTAATTACTGCCACTTGATTTTTATTTTTTTAAACGTTTGCATTTGTGTTGCGTATCTTGGTACAAAATAATCAGACTAGCAAGGACTTTTTGTTGTTTTATTTTGCACATGTATTACCATACATTTTCACATTGCCTTTTCCTGCATTTATACACGGTTTAAAATATAAAATGTAATCAATATAAATAAATAACTGTAAAAGAAATGTCATTTCTGAGCAGAACCTACGCATCTATCAGGCTGTCATCATTATGTAAACGCCTCGTTTACAATAACCTTATGTTACACCTCCTTAACACCTGCTCATATGGCATTATGGAATCCTACCTCTCTTATTGTTTTAGAGAATCCAAATTTTTAAAAAAATCTCACTTTAGGGTATTTAAATTATTTCTCTGAGGTGCAGTAAAATGCGCTTTTAGTGATAGTCTAGCATAATAACTTCGATTAAGGTAATAGCATATAAACTTGGACCTTAACGTTTTGATATAAGTAGTATTATTATTAACGTAAATGATGCAATATATTTAAATGCTAGTTAAATTCTACTACAAATGAGCACAATGATTTCCATAATTGTCATCTAATGATTTGTTTTAAATTCAGATATATTAAATGAGTTGCAAAATGGCAAAAGCGCAAGATGGCAAAACAACTTGTTTGCCAACGCGAATAACTAAAGCTACTATATACTATATAAACGTATACGTGATGTCTCAAAATAAAATTTCCGGGTATCAAAAGTGCTTTCTATGACATGAAATAAGCAAAATCTATCTTATGAAAGGAAAACAGGAAGTTTAGGAGATAGTGGATATTGAAGATCAATAAAAAAAATGGATAGGAAATCTAGCTGCTTCCGGCAACCTTTCTTTCACTAAAATATTATGTGATGATCTCCGGTATCTCTTAAACAACCAAACTTTTTTCCGATTTCTGGTAACATATTTAGGATGTTTTCCAACGGATCCACAAGTCTGCTCTTGGTGCAGGTAGGTTTGTCATTGACGATAACATCTCATAACGTTAAATGAATAATTCTCGCATTACGTTCATTAGATATTTTTGGGGAGAAAGGTACTTTCAGCTATAGACATTATTTGGCACATCTAATATATATAAAGAGAGATGCACAGAGATTTTCTTTACAATCTGGGACATTTTGGCTATTATAATTTTCACACAAGTTGATCTTACAGTAAAAATAACGTAAATACATTTTATAAACTATATTAACAAGTTTATACTTACTAATTATTTCTAGAATTACAAGTGCATTCCTGGATCTTGCTATTTTGAAGTCCACTCTACATCTGTACTCGCCCTCATCTTCTGCTTTCACATTCTCAAGCCTGAGCACCGTTGGATGAGTGGATACATCCAAAAACGCCCGTCCTGCAATCTCCTGTCCAGGTGCATGTTTGGCTTGATGTAAGTCCCTTCGTCTGGAATCTAAACTGTATAACGGCGTCGTGCTCTCGTCTTTATACCACAAAACAAGCGCTACTTCATCATCTGGTGATGGCGGTGTTATATCACACTGGAGATCGACTTTGCTACCTTCGACAGCAAGTACAGTCTCTATTTTTTCTGCAAAAAAATTAAGAGTAGTATAAATACACATATTTTAAATATTCTGGAAATATTATTATATAAGTATGTTTTGAGCTAGCTATGCATAATATAATTAACCACAAGGGATTTAACAATCGTTATGAGATGTTAATTGTAAGGTTTATCCTCAGTGAACAAAGGACACGAAAACTAAAAATAATTAAAATTTTTATAAAAAAATACATTTAATCGTTGTAATATACATTTGAATTAAATCAAAAGCATCTTTCTAGGATTCAGAAATTTTAATTTTCCTCTAAAGACACGAAATATTGAATTTTTCATTAAAAATTCCAGCCACTGGTAATGATAACTTCACTATAAATTTGCACTAGAATTCTTGAGAATTAGTATGGATTTTTTAATAAATTTGATTTGCTTCCTCAAACAGTAATTGAGTAATAATTATTTATAATTTACTTATTTTAAAATTAAATAAAGCCATAGAGTACAATTAATTTATATTGTTTAATTACGCACAGAGTGACTATATCATAATGTACAATCTTATCTGCACTTACCGCTGAGAACAAATCTTGACAAAAATGTGCAGCTTTAAAACAAATTTCCATAAATAAAAAGATTCTAAATTAATGTTCAAACGTGTAATAGCTTTGAAGCATTTGATAATGATGTAAAACTTATAAATTCAGAATGTACAAAGCGTACATTACATGCTAAGAAACGAAATTTTAAAAAGAAAATAAATTTCAGTCATAGTACTCTTTTTTACTTTGCAGCCTTGACCATTCAGTCTTGATTTGGTTTCTCCTCCAATGAAAGAGAGGGACTTTTAAATTTTTAGCCGCCTTTGACTTACGAAAACATTTGGACTACTTACATAACATACCGGTGCAGAATACTTTGAAGAGATCTGAAATATGTAAGTCTAAAATGTATAATAGTTGCTTAAAAATAGTCCTTTGGTACTTTGGTACTTAACAGTACTTTGGTTACTTTCGGTACTGCCTAATGTATAAATGGAATAATAAAACCCACCACCCAGTTAAAAACCATGAGGCAAATGCTGCGAAATTATAGTTCTAACATAGTGTGCTTTCGCAGGTTCACATGCAAACATCCTTTTTTTAATTAACATCTTTAAAGGAAAGGTATAAAAGATTGAGCAGAAAGTTGACAAAAATCTCAGTGCAGGATTGTCAAATGGTGCACGTGCAAGAAAAACACTCCGAAAAGCATATTAATAAAAACGTTTTAAATGTAAGGGCAAAATGAAAAGTTTTACATCTATCTGCATTTCTCGTCTACCTGCATTTCTTGTTTCCTATATCACATCATGTTAAATAGCCAGTGATAATCAAAGCAAGTTCTGACAGAAGGGAAATCCATTATAGCAACGTATATCAACATTGACTATACATGAGTAGACAATAAACGGTGAGTAAGCTTTGGAAATGGTAATATTGCCTGGAATAGAGGAGACAGCAGTACTATACTGTCTATACAAATAACAGCCAGGATACAGCGCTTGGTGAATTTGTAGTGTTCTCATCTCTTTAAAGACAGCTGCACTATAAACATTTTTGGGCCGAAGAGGAAGTGAAGCACATGACAAATGAAATTCTTATTGCTATGTCATAAAATATAGCTCAGGTTTTTAAATCTTTAACAAAATGGTATAAAGGTATAATGCGGTGAGAAATTTTACAAAGGAAAAAGCGAAAAACCTGCAAAATCCTAATTCTGAATAAACGATTTAGTCTTAAAATTTTTCAATCAGCCTAAGTAAAGTCTTTAACAAAAAATTATATCAAAACAGGATATCATTATCAGCACGCATTCAGTCCTGCTTTCGTAATTTCTTTTCTATACAGTGCCTTTACATCCATTCAAAACTGATCACTAACAATTACGTTAATTTTTAGGAATCCCTTGCTGGGATTAACATCAGTTATCTCACAGAAACTAAGCGATTCTTTAAGCACAATATCGAAATTACTTTTTCAAGCGCATTTTGAACACTTTTATATGAGCTAGCGTCATATTTATGCAATAAAATATTTTAAATAGCCATGCACTGTTGATATATGCTACGTCATCTGGTCGACAAAAATATTACATTCTTCTTCATATTTAGTTGAGTTGAACAATCTGCTATTACTTTTTCATATACACTATTTTTTGTAATGAGTGAAATAATAATATTAAGTTATGTACGCATTCACTAAATACCGTTCAAATCGACTAGACTCTTCTGTATATGATTTAAATCTTCGAGACATTTGAAAGCAGTTGGCCTGCATTAATATTTCTGATTCGGTTTTATCACACGGAGCACAAAGTATTTATAAACTTTCCATAAAATTAAAAATTTTTGAATAGATAAGTATTTCATAACATTATTTATTTTGCTTGCAGATGCTTAACATAAGCTTTATTTTTTAAGATGGGAAACGAATCTAAAACATATATTACATATGTTTAAATGTTTTCTTTGTATAAGAAATAAAGAGACAACTTTTGCTTAAAGATAAAAAAGAAGGAAAGAATCGATTTCAATTTTATCCGAGTATTTTTGATCTCAATATGTATTTTACTATTTATCGCTATTCTATAGATAGTAATAGATATCCATAGATTGGATCAAAATGGATGCTTAACTGTGTTCGAAAAGTTTCGTTAAGACAATTAGGTGTCCTTTATCTCAGCTTTGCGTGACAGCAAATGTGTCAGCCAAACTCTATTCAGTGTACGAAAGAATAAAACCCCAAGAAAACGTATCTGATTAAAAATATCTTTCTTTCTCTACATTTATATATATTTTGCGTCATTCGAAGCCTCAAAGGAGTAATAAGGACAGTTGATTTATTACTGGCTTAGTGTGTATGCGGAATGAAATAGTCATAGTGTCACCCTCGGTACAGATAAAACAATTCAAAGACATTTCACGCTTTCATGTCAACCAACTGATATTATTCCCAGATCACGAGGTTAAGTTAATTTATCTTTTACTGCCAGCATAAGTCGAAAAGTACAGAACAATAGTTAAGATCAAAAGATTTTTCTTCTGTCGATTCTATACGTTTCGGAAGAATTGTTTCCTGCCTCATTTAAACATTGATATTATTCTTAGTAATCTGGGACTTCTGGACCATATTTAGGAATTACACAATAATTATTTACAATTACAAATTACACTAGAAAGAAACTTTTAATGCACATATAGGATGCATTTAAGAAAACAAAATGTTTATTCATTGTGTTCTGCTCTCAGATATAAGCATTGAAACAGATTTCAGTTGTAATGCATGTATAAGCAGAAGACATTTACAGAAAAATAGGTTCATCTGATAGCATTTATATTAAACAATCCTTTTTTTCATGCCACAACAATAATCCAAAATATTTAAAAATAAATTTTATTCTCCCCATATATTTTTATTTTCTTTAAAAAAAATGAATATTTGTGCTAGTAAATGAATCATTTAGTTTGCATATTTCAAATGATTAGTTTGCGCTTTTAGTAGCATTTGGGTCACACACTCTGCGCCCTTTTGATAAAAAATTCACAGTCTTGCTCTGTTACAATAGACGGCATCTTGGGATCAAAATCTAGAAATCCTCCTGAATTTTCTCATCCTTGGAGCCGTTATACCTAGGAGAGAGTAAATCAGATTTACTTGAATCTTGGCCACTAGTTTCGTACTTTGAGAGTTTATTAAAACTATGTGTTTCAGACTATGCCTCACTTTCTTCTGGGTATTTTTGTTCTCGGAGCTAAAGATTTTTGGTGGGGTTTTTTTGGATTATTAGAAAAGATTTCTTTCCTATTTTGGAAGATTAATCAAAGATATTTATAGACATCTGTTGATGTTATCTGAGCGTTCTCATTATAGCGAGTTTTATTATGCTTTTTTTTTTTAATAAAAGGCATGTTTACTCTCGACAGTATTCGGTTTGGGTCTTTTATTCGAAACATCAGTTTTGAAATCCAAAATTCAATAAATAATTCAATAAGTAATATACATTAAAAGATGAGCTCAAGAGAATAAGTATCCTTCGTTGATAATTTATGCTCTTATATCATTTTATTTTCCCATATCGCAAGCCAATTGGAAATATCAAACTACTTCTGTCAGCTTAAGACGTAGAAGGTGGTGTGGTGTGGTGTATTTAATTATGGCAAAGCACACTAGGGCTATCTGCCTAAGGGGAGGGATGCCTTTCGTGGAGGACTTTCTAAGGGAAACTGGCTCGTATACACGTTACACATGGGGAAAACCACGAAAACACCCATGCAGCCAGCCCGTTCGCGGGATTCGAACCTCGGACCGAACTACCAGTGTTCAGCGACTTTACCGCTCGGCCGCTGGTGGGCTCTAAGACGTAGAAGGAGAATATGCTAAAGGACTTTCAAGATTTACGTTAGTAAGGAATAACAATAATTTTATACATAAAACAGGATTTTAGCTAACGTGCGCATTATGTGCAAGGAATCTATGTAATGGAATCTATGCACATCTCAAATGTATGCAATGTTAATCAGACATATTAGTAGCTATAACTACTATTATGTATATAAGCGTAGAACGTCCATCGTCTTTTCCTTATTATTTGTTATAAAGTATTTAAAAGCTGATATTGATATTATTCTAGCAAAAGCTACAGAAACTTTACTAGTGGTACAGAAATATCTCTCATTTAATATACATCAGATAATGAAGAATGAAAAAAAATATTAATTTTGCATTTTCAATTATTGTATTGAAATAGAGAATATTCATAAATATTAATCTTCCTTAAACGAAACACTTAACTTTACATTAGAAAATGTAATAATTAACACTTAACTTTTCATTAGAAAAAAAATCATTTCAAAATCATATCATTTACCACATTTATAATCACGGGAACGTATTTAGGGAACGTCTCATTAGGTTAAGTACACAATAACCTAATGAAACACTTTCCCTAAAATAATACGTTCGAATTAATAGTAATATTTTACTGTCTCGTTTTTCAACTACTAAGACATGTACTAAGTAAAGAAATTTCTGCTGGTCTACATTACCGACACAAGCATCGAACACACGGAATTATCAGTTTTCTCGCTGTATTTGGACTACTGGTTTCATTATTTCTCTAGCTATGTTGCAACTAATGATATCATATATCTCGTCTATTAAGTATTATACTTTCAGGCAGCTAAACGAATAATGTCTGCAGAAAGCAATGATGTCCACAACCTAATCTTTTGAATGAAATTATGATTTTCCTAACGTGATCTGATTGCAGCTGGGGTGGATTTTATTTCGAAACCAACTGTAATATTACAAATGATTAATAAGCATGGACTATTTAGTTCTGCAATAGCGAAGTCTATATTTATTAAACTAAGCTGAAGGATGAACTCACTTTACGAGATATACATATAAAATGATTTTAAAAATTTCAATTAAACGAAAGCTTTCAAATTCAAAGAATAATAATGTAATCTGACGTTACCCAAGTAGAATACGTATCTTGACAGATTCCCGAGATAATTTCAAATTATTTTCTTAAATTACGCATATACCTTTTATGTTTTCAAAAATGTTTATACCTCCTTTATTGCATACTTTATTAAACTACGTTTCAGAATAAAGACGCGTTATAACTTGCAAAACTTTAAAAAATAATTTAAAAACCAAAACGCTGTGGAACCTTTGTAATTGCATGAATGACAAGGTAACCAGAAGTTCTCGAATGGAATCAGAAAATCTAAAGCTATTCCATATATAATTTAAAACTATTATTTTAATCCTGATTAAAAAAAGGTGCGTCAATAATTTAGCTTAAAGAAAAACTAGCATATACTTATTTAAAGATTGCAGATTTGAAAGCAAGCAAGATGATCAATAATGCATTTTAAACCAAGCATACAAAATATTGATTTGGGAAAGAATTCGTTGTACTCAAAAAATTTATTGAAGTACTAGGTAATTTTTATCTCTAAAAATCTCTTTTCAGAAAAATTATTCCGTTTTTGTCTGTGAACCTACTTTATTATTATAAGATCAAAGTTAATACCTTCAAAATTTTCATATAAATTAAATTACAGTTAGGAAAAAAAAGGTTAAAGCAGAATGAATTCTAACTATTTCCATTTAAGCGTAAAACTTTTTATTAAACACGGTCTATCTTTTTCTTAATTGCACTTAATATGTTTACTTAATGGATGGAAGGCAATTTCCTTAAATAAAAAGGTAAGTTATCCTTTTAATGATACTAATCAGATTAAACAAGCTTTTTACCGAAACCACAACCGAACTTTTTGGTTGCCAAATATTAAAAAAATTAATAAATAAAAATCGTATGTTATTCTGGAAATATAGTATACTAAAATTTGAAATAGGAAGAGAGTTTCCTAATGGAACTCTTAGTGATATTTTACACATGAAAAAATTAATTGCGATAGTTTTAATTACATTAAGAAATAAGAAATATTAGAAGACTTGAAATCAACAGCAAATAATTATATCTGAATAAGAGGTGTCCATAAACGCAATTTAAAAATTAAAATTTTGGTCCTGAATTTGTAACTCAATGTATCTTTAATAGAAATGTATAGAGAACAGGTGTTTTTATATAATTTAATAAAAGTAATTACCCAAAATACTAATTGGTATTGTTTCTTTCCAGTTTATTGTTTTATGAATCTTGCAAAATGTGATAAATTCTATTGTTAATTTATATTTCAGATCTTTCTAGTATTTTAGATTAAATTTCTTTCCGATTTCTCACATTGATACATTTTAAGTAAATATTTTTTTCTTCGGGTTTTCCTAAAGAGTGTCAAATATGAGTAGTTAGTAGACTTCGATAGTATCAGTTTCTGTTAATGACAAAGAAAATTAATTTAAAGTGAGCTGAATTGACATTATGGTTCAATTTTGAGATTTTAAACAGTGAAAGTAATATAAAAGTAAATTATTTACACTTGAAATGTTTTCATTTGTAAAGTCATAATTTCGTCAGCACATAAAACTTTACTGTTCGGATTAATACGTTTACTTTTTTATTGAAAAAAGGTAACACTTATTTCTGCTAGTACCACGATTTACGTAGCGATTGCCTTTTTGATATAAAAGCTGGAAACCTATAATATACGTTTTCCTTATGAAACAATTAATGCTAACTTTCCTTTTGCCCAACAAGCTTTCGCATTTTCTCTGAATATAGATAAAATCACAAAACTATTCGGGCGACTTTCCCATTCCCTAAGATTTGATTATGAATGTTCAGTATTCTTAATCATTCGGCTCATGCTTAATTGAGTATGTTGGTTAAATACATACACATTCCCCGTATAATTAATTATATTCACTTTCTTTCTCTAATTTATTTTGAATACTAAAATGAAACTTAAGTAACAAATTCCTATTGAAATTTATAACATTTGTCTTGATTGTAAATATTGCCTATTTTTGCACAACCTATAGTAAATACTACACAAAACGTGATACAAGAAATTTATTTTAAAACGTAAGTATTATATGCGACTCACTTAGTCCAAAGTTAGGAAAGCACTTTTGGCGAACTATTTTATCCAAAACAGTTGGGTAAAATATTTTGAACTGTCGAACGTTTTGTATGTAATAATTAAACGGCAGCAGTAAAAACCATTTCTAAACGCAAATTTGCTACAATCATGCAAAAATTGACATCGATGCAAAAATCATGTAAACCAAATGGTTGTTTGGGAGCTGTTTGCAAGCATGATTTTTCGCGAGTGATACATTTTTTCTCCACGTCATGCATTACACTACGTCTGTGTTCTATTAGTATACCGAATCAGCGTACGTTTTCAAAGAGCGCCAAGTGGCGAGGTATGGAAAGCTGGTCGAAAATAACTGGTCATTACGTCCACCTTTTGGAATCAGCCGAAGTGTAAAGCACGCTTAAGGATTTGGTTCCAAGAGACAAGAAGCATTGGAAGTAGTCATAGTCATGGTCCTTGACGAGCTTATCAGCTCAAATTATGATCGTCATTTGTCAATAATAATCATTTGGAGCAAGTATCAGAATGCCACCCAACTGCAAAGACAAATTAACGACAAACAGAGCACGAACACCTTCACGAACCATTTACCATTGCTTTCATGCAAGTATATGCATATAGTATATAAAAATAAAAGGTTATTTTGTGAAAAAACGTTTTTCATAAATTATGTTAAGAAATTTATACAAACTTCAGTTTAAAGCTCTTCCCTCAGGTTTTAACGTTGCAACTAGTAAAATTCGGAGAGTTTTCCCATTAAAAGAAGAAACGTAAGAAAAACCGATTCAACATTGAAATCAAATGCTTTAAATCAAATTTTGAAAAATCATTTCACGACAATTATACTATTATCCACAATTAGTATGTGTGCAAAATTTGAGCTTCATATCTTATCAGCGAACAGATGAAAAACCTATAGAAAATTTTGACCTTAGTTAAAATGGAATGAATTGTAAGTGCAAAATTTTATCAGCAAGTAGTTAAAAAATCGATGGGAAAGTTTTGAACTTAGTTACAATGGAATGAATTGTAAGTGCAAAATCTATTACTAAAAATGGAATCGATGCATCACTTATGGCATTAAAAATGGCAGAAAGCTTTTATAAAAATTGATAATAAGTAAATAAATAAAATATTTTTAGAGAAATAAAATAAATCAAAGCAAAATATAAAGCAAGAAAATTTGAAATCAAGGAAAATAAAAAGCAATTACATCATAATCTTGAAATTATGTTTCCAAATAATAGTTACACTTCTTCTACGTCTACTTCATAGCATGTATTTAAAACTATGGGAAATCGTTCAAATTTTTTCTGAATTTGTATTTAAAAAGTGGACGAAGATTTTTTTATAATCTGTGAAAATTTGGAAATTTTGCATTAGATACATTTTTAGATGTTGTAATTTTAATATCATAGACGCCATAAAGTCGAAAAATTCGAGCGATTTTCAAAAATTCGCCAAAAATGACGAAGTTTGGACAACTTTCATTTAAATTAATTTTTTCCACTCTATCCGATGGCGCAATCAATAAAATTCTGAGAACTTTAATTTGATCGCCAAACAAAGAGAAATATCTCTAATTCTGACATTCGATTTTAAAAATATAAATCGAATTTTGAAAGTATTGCTTCACCTTCTTGTATTTTCATTCCTAAAAATGTGTGTATAAAATTTAACTTCAATAAAGAAATAGTTTAAAAAAATCTATGACGAACATTTAAATACAGCGACAGACATCACGAGCGAGTTAAATAAAAGATTATAAAATGCTAATTTTCATGAAAATGTTAATGAAGAATTAACTTGAAATTCATAGCTGTAGAAAGAAAAAAAAATACCTATTACATGACTGATAAACCAAAAAAAGGGGGGAAGCCAAAGGTTTGCTTATAAACCTGCAAAATACTAAGCACGGAAGCAATTTGTTTACGCATAAGGAACAATATTGGATAATTTAATACTTATAAGAAACTTCAGCATTATTGTAATAGTTTGATACAAAAATTCATAGAAAAATCCATGTATATTATAGACATAATTAGTAACAGATTTAGAGAAAGTAAGATTATAAGGTATTTTCTCCCTCCTTTCAGCATGCCTTCGTGGTGTAGCGGTCAGCACACTTGGCGCGTATTCGAGAGGTCCAGCGTTCGAGTCCCGGCGAGCGCAGTGCTCATTTTTCCTGTCTCCCGCTTCAAACTATTCTAGTGATTCTACAAGTTGAGAAAGTTATTTATTGCTTCGCTTCTGTATTTTCCATTTCGCTCTTTTTCCTCAAGCGTTTTATATTGGGATGGTTATTATAATGCCGACCTGCATTTTTTCCTATGTGGTTTCTATGTTTTATGTTAATAGCAAAACTAAAAGTTCAAAAACCATTATTTATTCGCATTCTACGGGCTGGCTGTGAGGGCGTTTACGTGTTTTTCTCTATGTGTAACGTGTATACGAGCTAGTTTCTCTTAGAAAGTCCTCCACAGAGGCATCCTCCTTAGGAAGATATCCCACATGTGCTTTGCTGTAATTAAATAAACAAAACCAAACTATTTGAAATCTTATGTATCTTTTTTTTATCTAAATTTAGGGTTCATGTATTTATCCGTTGCTACTTATAGCGCTGAAAACTTTCTTCGATTTATCGTTCTGTTGTATTTTTATTACTGTAGATAAATAAATATAGCTGTAATTAAGTACACATTTAAGTTGCGGTAGTTTTGTTTATCATATAAGCTACACGTTTAAATTTTATTATCACGTCAGTAGGGAGGGAAAAAAAGAAGAAATACGTTTCGTTTCTGCTTTTACTACTAATTTTACTAAGAATCATGTGGTGTTATTAATTATATTAATTAAATTTCTTCTTCCAGTGCAGTTTTCAGTTGATTTTTAATTTAACGAAATTTTTATTAATTCTTATAATAAATATTAATTAGTATTTTATTTACAATTTGTTTACCGTTCTTCAAAAAAGTTTAGCTACGTTTTTCCTTTTAAAATTTCGTTCTTCATTAAGTATAAGTATAAATAAATATTTCTCTTCAAATGCCCGATGAAAGCTCGGTATAATAGATTAAATTTATATTAAGCTATTTAAAATGAAAGAATGTTTAATAATTATTCAGTGCTGAACAATAAAATACAACCATTAATTTAGTTAAACAATGGACTTCTTTTACAAATACATCGAAAATGTTGGATACATTGTTATACTTTATTCTTAGACTGTTTTTTTCCTCTCTTGATTTGACAAAGAAGGCAATCTCTTCCTTTTCCCGAAATAAATATAATCATACAAGATCCTGTTCGAAGAGACTCAAAAGCACCTTCACGCTGTTGAAGATCTGATTATTTTTTTTAAACTCATATGAAATATTTATGCAGAAAATTTTGTTACTTTCTACCTCTCAATCAGTCTTTGCTTTAGAAAAATGATGAGAGGAACTATTCAAATGCTTTGCGATTATATACAGCATAAATCCGAGAGAGCTATATTTACATAATTTTTGATAAAAATGCTTAATTAAAAATATATTCATCTGAAACAATGTTATACATATTTATCACTCTATTTCCCAATTCAAGCTACTTTTTTTTATATTTTCCGGTATATTATTTGTTTATCCAATTTTTTTGCAAACCACGACAGAAGTGTTGTTCAAATTCATTTCATTTTTCTTTTTTCTATTTATTAAAGTATTATTTGTATTTATTACTTTTATTTCTATTTATTAATCTACTGCTTTCGTTTAGGATTTTATATTTATTTTATTCCTTTCTGCGAGTAGGAATTCTGCACTTGAAGGCATCAGTAATATTGAATTATATGCCAAACTCTGCTTTTCTGATGCATATCATTTACAGCTAAAAATAATACGTTTAAAATTTAAAATGCAAAAAACGTGGTTATGTTACGTTTATTTATGTGGTCAAATTAATGTATAAATTAATGCCTAAATTGCTAAGAGGTTCCTTTATCCCATTACAGTTTAAGTGTTGGAAGGCGAAGAGAATAAACAATTAAGGTCTTCCATGTGTCTTGGTAAAGTATTGGTTTATATATCCCAAATACTAACTGAACGATCATGGATTATACTTCTCCTAGACTATGTCTAATTTTTCAAGACAACTTTTAATAAAGTTAAAACATTATAGCACAGCCAAATGACTTATAATTCGGTTAAACTTTAAAATCTCTGAAAACGTATAATCTGTTATTCTATTTAGTGCTATTTCTAACTTTTATAATTATATTCTGTGACAGATGCCTGATTTTTCAAGACTAATGTTTTTAAAAGGTAACATAGAACTATACTAAATGACTTTAAATTTTGATGCTTCGAAATATATACATTTGAAATGCAATGTGCATGAAACTTTTATACAAATTTGAAATATACTTTCGTTATGGATATAAAAAATAAATTAACATTATTAAATAGTTATTGTTCAACAAGAAATGACTTAATAAAATATATAAATTCCGTCCAACCCATGTTTTAATTTTTTTATTACATTTCTGATTGGAATACTTAAACCCAGTTGAAACTCGTTGCATGCTAGTACACTCTACTTTATTAAATACATATGGGCATACAGCCTTTCTTTGGCAAAAAATAATGATTTAGGGGTACAAACTTCGAAGGAATATATGTACTGTTAAAGGTCTTTGTCAGAAATTCGGTCAGTGTTAAATGCTTTCTAACTATTCTGAGTACTAATTTTAATATTTATTTCTCTAATTAATAATAATTAGACATATTTTGCATAGACGTTATTTGAAGCAACACTTAAACAATTTTTTGAAAGGAACCTTATTTCTATTTTCATCTCTTTAATGAGCAATTCCTTCAAAATTTTAGAAAGATATCTTTTACCATTATGTAGAAGTTATACACAGGACACACTCTAAATACTGAGATACGTTTATTAGCCCAAAGGAGCGTTAGCCCAGAAGGACTATTAGTCTCAAAACGAGACCAATCACTCTAAAAGTCTGAATCACTTTTCAAACTGTCGCCACCAAATTCATTTAAAGAAATTAAATAACAGTTGTATTTAAAGAAATTGAATAATGAAGAATTTACATGAATGTATGCATGTTTTTCGCACTGTGAAAAAACAGCGGTACGTAGAGTCATCCAATTCTGGATAACGTAGTCCTCCACCCATATATGGACACCTGGAAGCCCGAATTTTGAATTTGTTTTATTGTGTATTTCATATTTTGTAAAACTTTGGTAAGACTATGCGGGGGGGAAATAATTTTTATATCCAGCGCACGAGACTGTCAATCAGAAATTGTAAAGATAGGCTGTTTTAAAATACTTTTAATCCAAATGCTCTCGAAACGTTTATGTGTATATACATAAAAACGCCTCTTTGGGGGTAATATAAAATCTGAAGGCCTTCAGATTTTTATTTATTTATTTATTTATTTATTTTTATTTCTGCATTTCTTATTTTCGCACCCTTAAACGATATTCAAGCCAGAAATCGACAAGCGTGATTTATTCGATCTTAATTTGCTCACATATAACATTAAAGTGAAAATAAAAACAATTTTCTGACATCATAAAGCATATTCATTTCAATGTTTGCATTTAGTTTAGAATTTTTAAAAGGTGCATCTAATATCGCGCACGATCAATTTTTTTTTTTTTAAATCATAGCATGTACGTTGAAATCACTGATAAAATTTAGCTTTGGTACACAATAATATAAATAAACATTTAAATATTTGTTTTTGATTAACTCTTGCAAATGAGTTAAACGAGAGCATGGTATCTGAAATCCGCAGTTAGTATTTGTCTGGAAACGTCAGATACTATTAAATTCAATAAATATGTAATAGCTAGAAATATAGAGAATGGCTGTACTGATTTCCTAATAAAACTACTAATGGCTAACAATAGAAAATATTTTCTCTGGCAGGCCATTTTGTAATGAAGGAACGTTTTGATACCTTTTTCTCAAACGTTTTCCATGCATTAAGTCCAGCAAGCTACACATTTTATTCGATTACAATAAGAGATGCTCTTATGGGGTACTTTATAAAGGTAATGGACTCGTGTGCATGTTACATTTGAGAAAACAACATATAGCCATGCGGTCTAATCACGTTGAAATCGATACAGAGAAGAGTTATCAACACACGGAGGCCTCTGTGGACTTCAATTATTGTATTTTGCCCCACAACGATACTACAGATTATGACGGAATTCTGGGGATGGTGAGGCTGAATTTATTAACAAATTAAATTTAAGTCTGATAACTCCAGTTTCCTTTCATTTCTATTTTTCACGTTTGGCACTATGGGGAAAGAAAAGAACCTACGAATGAGAAGAATGCCATCTCAGCTTATTTTCTGACAATTTAATCTCTAGAGCGAAGGAAGATAAGTAAGTCAGGAAGAGACTGAACACAGATGCCATTCGTCTGTTACTAAGCAGACTTAATTCTTCTTTACCCAATTTATTTTTCTAAGAATTGTTAAGTAAAATGCTTTAATTAAACAGTGATAACAAGTTCCGCAAAATCCTCTTATCCTAGAGTGAAAAAAGGCTATTCTGAAATAAATATTTTTGCTTTGATATCAAATATAATCTGCCAGCAGTCAAGCGGAATCTGACAGAAGTCAAGCGGATAAGATCGATGTTACATTATAAATTCAATATGAGCGCAGTCAACATTCTTAGCCAACGTATTGGCTGGGCTGTATGGGCTATATGGGTATTCTAGAATCTGAATTCTGAACTTCATATCAAAAATTATGTACCATGTATCATTTTAACGAAGGCATGTTTTTTTTCGCTATTAATATTTATTTGCATTAATTTATTTACGACTTAACAATCGAAGCCTTAAATCGGTTCTTTTGCGTAATGGGAAATTTATTTCGCTACATATATCAGCCATTCTATTTATTTCCAAAAAAATCACGGAATTTTTAAATCAGAATTTTCTTGCATAAAATCTAGTGATCATTGATATGTGCGTATATATATATATATGCTTTCATTACTAGTACGGTATTTGTACTAGTACGGTGTAATTTCTCACATTTGTTTGTTTTATACGTGAATTAGGTAATTGAGAAAAACCCAACAGACAGCACTTGCCACGAAACAAAATTTGTTCATCCTACCAGGAAGATCATTCTACCACATGATCTCTTTAAGAAACAGAAACCTCTCGTTTAATATGAGACTTAATCTCCTGAAACAATATATGAATATATATATGAAGAGATTAATAAAAATGGCAATTGCTTAAGTACGAGTCTCTGAAAATTACTTCATTAGAAATGAAATTTTAGAACATATTTTCTTCAAATTAGAAATTTAATGCAACATAGAAACTTTAAATTGAAGTACCTTATAATTGAAGTAAACTGTAAAGAAAGTTATCTTAAAATATGTCATTGTTCACTTTTCAGTAAGGCATAAAAACACGTAACGTTTATTCAGTTATGAAGATATGAAAAAATCGTCAAATCATTAAACATCTGAATGTAAATCAAACTGAAATTTCTGTGCTCGCAGCTTAAATTTTT
Organism: Stegodyphus dumicola; assembly: GCF_044657685.1. Taxonomy (NCBI): domain Eukaryota; kingdom Metazoa; phylum Arthropoda; class Arachnida; order Araneae; family Eresidae; genus Stegodyphus; species Stegodyphus dumicola. The sequence goes on along the minus strand of NC_140772.1, from coordinate 78,070,685 downwards.
AGTTCCCACTCACTGAGTTTCAAACACAGTTAACTTGTCTATTAAAAATTTAAGAAAATGGAACAATGTTACAAGGTTATTTACGATGTTATATTATTGTATTATTGTGTCTGTATAAATACCGATCGCGAAATCTAGAAACACAGTATAGCAGAATAAGAAACTTTTTCAATTTTTAATTTAAAGCTTATACAAGATATTTGAGTAGACCTTTGTCACATAAATAATGCTCTCCTGTAAATACATATAGTATTTACTGTTTAAATATTTTCTTCTGAAGTTTGCTTGACCGTTGCTCATTATCAGTTCAACAGTTTATGTAAGTATAAACATATTTAAGGACGGTATAATAAAAGATAATATTATTTTCGGTTTCAAGATTACTAATGAAAGATTCAGTATAAAGGACTTGAACAGTCACAAGTATAAATATATATGATCACTATTATATTAATAATAATAAACTATTATATTAATAATAATTTACTATAAATATATATATGTAACTATTAATTTCTCATTTAAAAGATGGATCTTAAATGTCTTAGTTTTATCCTGATTAATGTTTCCTAAATCTATTTAAATTTAATTCAATATGCGAAGTAATCATATAACCGCAAGTGAATGAAATGACGTATTTTTTCTCTTTTATGTGAATAAAACGAGAATAAATAATCAATTGACGTCGATTATACATTTTATACTGTACGAAATATTTTGCAGGCATTTCCTAGCTATAAATTTATTTAAAACAAAATCTGATGGGGACGACACAAGATTTCTTTGCGCAGCCTATTAAATTATACACATTTTTGCTGCGCTTCATTTGAACATATATCCTCTAATTAGGCTAACTTGATTAACCGATTCCTCAATTGAAAATGACATAAAAAATTGCAAAATATGGTAATCAAATGTCTTGGTTAATTTTTATCGTATGAGAGTAAAACTTCTTCTTGTACTTTTATTTTTTCTTAACGAGTACAAAGTTATTTTTATTTATTCATAACAAGTATAAAGTTGTCCAAATATAAGTGTAGGAATCGGAAGACCGCATTAAAAATTATATTTCGTTATTTATCCAAAACGAATCATTTTTTTAAATTTGAAATTTGCAATATATAAATATTTTCGTCATTTGAAAGACTTCTCTAACTGGAAGTATATGACTACCAGAACAACGATTGCGAAAAACGGCCTGGAAAAAGGGGGGGAAGGTGCATATATACACATAAAATCCAATACCATTAAAGTCCGAAATTCCCATAAATTTGCGAAAAATCAATCTATTGTCGCCAAACCAGAATTGGCGTAAACTTCAGATATGTAAAATATTGCAATATATATATATATATATATCTGCAACTATATGTGAAATAAAAAATTGAGAAAAAATATTACAAAAAATAAACATAACTGCAGTTGAAGTAACTTCTTCTTTGTCGTCAATAGGTTAGTTTTTTTATATAATTATGATAATTTTGAATTTTACTGGCATTTAATTTCATGTCTTTGAATTTGGTTCTAAATTTTTTACTTTTCTATCTATAATTTATTAATTTTTCAGCTGCATATTATTCGAAAATAATATTGGAATAATTTTGTTTTAAAATAAAAAAATGTATGAAACTCAATATATGTAAAATATAAAATATCTATCTTTCAAAATCTTCCAAATAACAAATTAATCAGAGCCCTTTAACTCGCGTTTTCATTCTAAACAACAGAGCAATAATTTTTCTAAAATTCTGATGCGCACATATCGATTAAACCTTAACCCAACATTTATACATTAAACTATCATGTAATCTGAAATGGAATTCTGTATAAAAAAGTAATTGCATCGCAACTCCCCGTTCTTCTCTCTTCACTTCTTCTTCTTGTCGCTGCTGCTAGCTACGCATATTTTTCTAATTTTCGTATATTTCGTAAGAAATGTAAGCTGTATAAAATTGTGGGGTGCATAGCGCACCCATAGTGATGATTTACATTATAAGGAATAAAATTTTGTGTGGAATTTACCGCCAAGTCATCTTTCTAAATACGCAGTAAAATTATCTTCAAGTTATAATGAAGAGGGCCATCGTCAATTCGTTACAACTCTCTTTCACCAAGCCATTATATTACAATATGGCACAGTCTTATCGCATATATATGTACTTGGTATTGCCAATTGCAATAAAAGAGGAAGGTGCACAACAAGATGTTATAGCAATTCCATATGGAAGTTCACCGTCCTAAGGTTAATCGCATAACTCAAAATTATTAAACGCATAATTATTAAACGCATAATTTTGAGTTATGCGATTAATAATTATCTCGCATAATTTTGAGTTATGCGAGATACATACGTACGAATGCACAGACGTCCCGGAACATTCCAATTTTTAAATCGATTTTACAATCTATTTTGGAATATAGAAACCTTTATTCTTCCATTTGTACCGACATATGTGAAAAACTAGTAAAACGGATAAAATGGGTATATCCATTGCAATCTGATAAGCAAAATTTTTCACAATTAAAACACTTCCTTTATTTTGTAAAAGGAAATAACAAGATAAAGAATTATAGCTATTACACTGAGTAAATACTCTGTATGTATCGATATTCGTAATATATAACCGTTATTATATGTATCGATATTCTGTATGTATCGATATTCGTAACATATAACCGTTATAGGTTATCACGGGTGGAGACAGCTTCAATGCAAAGCTTCACAGTGCAGCTCCCGACTCTGCTCGGTTGTTCTTGGAACTACACGTACTCTCGAGACTCTCCACGCTACAACTCGCGATGCAATCGACGCATAATTTTGAGTTATGCGAGATACATACGTACGAATGCACAGACGTCCCGGAACATTCCAATTTTTAATCGATTTTACAATCTATTTTGGAATATACAAACCTTTATTCTTCCATTTGTACCGACATATGTGAAAAACTAGTAAAACGGATAAAATGGGTATATCCATTGAAATCTGATAAGCAAAATTTTTCACAATTAAAACACTTCCTTTATTTTGTAAAAGGAAATAACAAGATAAGAAATTATAGCTATTACACTGAGTAAACACAATAAATTCCTTTATTCTATAACATACTCGATTATTTAAAAAACACGCTTCTCTTTACATAAAAAAAAAGCTATTTTCGCTTAGCTTCTCTGATATAATTCCAACATGGAACTACTCAAGAATCCGAAAGGTTAATTACAAAAGCACTTCATGTAGTCTTCAAACATTTTGGATGATACTAAGGAAATTTTAGCTTATGTTGATCCAGACACTGAATAAAGCTTCGATAAGGTTCTAAATTTGGTTAAAGCGACATCCATTTCACAGAATATTTAAATAGTAGAACACTATTTAATCATATTCTTTTTTTTTTTCTTTTTTTAAAGAAATTAATATATTTTATTATTTAGGGGCACTGTTCAAGAGGTACTGTATGTACTAAATTTAAGCAAACGATTTTTATTTATTTCGCTGATTTTTAACTGTAACCTAGCTCATAAGTTATATATTTAAATTATTTTCCAAAGCTAAAACAATCGATGAATAAATTACAGTCATTCTAATTGTCCGTTGCAATTCTAATTGTCTTAACGTGATTTAACTTACAGAGCATCACCTTGTATATTAATTTATAGCCCTAAGCGATGTTGTACTGCACATGATATCCATAGGGAGACTTCACGTTCGAACGGGGTTCGTGTGGATTTGGTGTGAATAACGACGACAGTTGATGAAGTATCGAAACACACTTTATTTGACAGTATTGTCAGGACAGTTACAAAACACGTTTTACAGTCGTCGATGAACTATTATAAACACGCTGACACGATGAGCGACACAGCCTTCAGGTTATCAGGCTATCACGGTGGAGACAGCTTCAATGCAAAGCATCACAGTACAGCTCCCGACTCCGCTCGGTTGTTCTCGGAACTACACGTACTCTCGAGACTCTCCACGCTACAACTCGCGATGCAATCGACGACACACAGAGCACGGCTCCCGACTCTTCGGTTCAGTCGTTCCCGGACCTCAATACGCTCTCTCGACGATGCACCAACCGCGATACACTAAGAGACTCACTCCTTCGGTGAACTCGACGACCCACTCGGCACTCGCTGCCCGGCTGTCAACTCGGATCGACTCCGCAGGGATTGACTCGCTAGACGAGACACCAACTCGATACCGGCTAACTCGCGCTCTCGATGAAGCACACACTAACTGACCGAGGACCAGCAGGATTTATATAGCTTTCGGCTTCTGTTCGAGAAGATTCTGGGCTAAACCGGTAAGAATTCGTTCCAGAAGGTTCTCCAACCGTGCATGGTATATCGCCAATTTGGTCACCAAATGTCGCCAAATTGGACAACTTTGCCTTCCCTTGCTCTTTTATGGCAACCCTAAACCTGCTTTGCGGGAAAGCTATCTCACCGCGCCTGTACATTTCATAACAATATTATAATGTTAGCAGCATTTAAATTGAAAATCTAGGAAAATACAAGTGATGATAATAGTAATAATAGCAACACGTTTTTATTAATTTACACATTTTCTTATTGTAGAATATTATCCTTTATATCAAACCAATCTTCTAAATTTTTTAACTTTCAGGTTGTTTGAATGTGTTTAATTTTTCTGCTAAGTTCAAAATATTGATATTTATAAATAAGGCTTGTCTGCTGCCTGGCAAGTATGAAAAGCAATTTTAAGAAAGCAAATTATGATAGTGTTAGGAGAAATAAAATTATTTTTGAACTTTTCAGTTGAAATGAAGACTTTTCAGTTAAAATTAAACTAGCGATAGTAACAGCAAATTTCTAGGATAAGGAAAACAAATTGAGAAATTGAGCTTGCTTTAGGAAAAAAAAAAAAAAAAAAACGCAGCAGGCATTTGATGTTTAATTTATTTTAATTATTTAAAAAGTACTGACTATAACAATAACTTTGGAATTGAATTATTTGAGGTACATATTAGAATAATGAAAAGAGTACGTTCATCCCCTCCCAGCTAAGAGCACTATTTTTATCTTACATCAGACATATGATACAGCTCAGCATTCTTTTCTACAGCTGCTTAAATTTACTTAGTAAAGAAAATAAATAGAAGAAATTAAAAATATAGCAAAGTAAATAAAAATAATTATTAGATGCAAGGAAAGATAATTATGAAATAAAATAAATCCCAAGGGTAAAATAGAAATGAATTATCCAAAGAAATCCGAAATTGTGCAAATTGACTTAAGCAGTCTTGAAATAATTTCTGATATGTAATAAATTTCCAAATTTATCTGTATTACAAAAACTTACGTTAGCTAGAAGGCATTATTTTTAACTTGTATAATACAATATTAAGAAAATCATTTAACTTTACTCGCATTCACGCGAGGAATTCAGATTATTAAATGAAAATAATGATGCTGTATAAAATGTGGCATATTTTAATCTTCTAAGCTAGGGAATATTTTAGTTTATTTACCAAACAAAAATTTAACATGTATTTAATTCAGTTCTAAGCCACATAGGAAAGATAAATTCCAAGCCCATTACACGAAATTAAAAGCAGGTGGAGCTCATATTCCATCTTTTTCCTTTTCTGTAAAAGTGGTATGCTGAAATAAAATGAAATGCTTTTCTGAATAGTAAGTGAATGACGAAGCATTTTTAACTTATGTAAGGTAACAATTTATTATTTTCCTAATTTATTTTAAGAAAGAAATATTTATGAAGTAAAATTCAGTTCTCTGTTTTTAATTTAACAATAGCAAATTGTTCTTTGAAGTATTCCGTTGCAGAACATGACTGAAAGACCCTTTCTGTTTTTCCCTCTCAACCACAACATGTGCAACTTTTTTTCTCGTGTCTTCACTTCTAAATTGAGTATATGTGAATTTATGCTATTTTTGATTTCTTCAGTTCAGGAAAACTTAACAGATTTCTATGTTTGTTCCCAATGAATTTATATTTTTCTTCTTGACGTTTGAGTAACTGCAATCGTACGCTACCCTCGAACTCATAGTTTTTACATTTCCCTTAATTTGTTTCGTAATTTCCATAGCAAAATTACTGCACAATTTTGCATCTGTATAGTTAAGTAATACGTTTTACTTGCCTCTGTCAGTTGCGTATGCATATTATATCTCAAATTCATCTATATTTTAAATCAGATGATGTTCAAAAAATTTTATTCATTTAAATGTCGACCTAAAGCAGAACGATTAATTTATATAAATTTAATTAGCTAATAGGTGATAAACAGAATAACTAAGATTAGAAAAAATAATTAAATAATATGTTTCATGTTTCATGACTATGTTTTAAAATAACAGATTTTATTAAATGAAATCTTAGCCTATTTCCGTTGGTTCGTCAAAAAACGTCTGATCGACATGGATTAATCGACAAAATCTGATCATTATTCTGTTTCATGATGTCTGGTCGACAAACGGCGTATTTTAAAAGCGCGGCGTTCATAAGATATCCATCCTGATCAGGCCTTTGCAGGTTTGAGATAGGATATTTCTGTAACTAAAACAGTAACTAAACAGTACCTGCAGCATACAGACAAATAGCCTATGTTTGCAAAATTTGTACCAAGAAAGACAATTCCATAGCTTACCATCACTTTAAATTTTGTGACATCCACCAGGAGTGGCAAATATTTTTTTAAATGTTCAATCGAACACTTTTTCTTTATCCTGAATTAAAATTAAAGAAAACTCAAATCTATTCACATATGAGAAAGTTGAACAAAAGTCACATATAAAAAACAATAAAAACAGCGCCAAAAAGTATTGCTCAAAACGAATAAAAATGAAAAATAATATATTAACTAATTTTGTAGTAAATTAAATTAGAAATAAAAATCAAACAGAGAGTAAATACAAATTTAAAATAAAAAGAAAAAAAAATAAAACGTCAGAAAAGTCAAAACTCAATAAAAGTCAAAAATTAGACCAATTTATTCGCTCCACTCATTGCAACGCAGTTTTACCCTTAATTCTTTCGACGAATGGGAACACCATGCATACAACAACATTAGTAATTACATTAATAAGCTTCATTTCATTAAGACCATGTGTAACTTTATATAGCTAAATAAAGGGAGGATTAAAGAATAAATTAATTACTATGTTTTGCCGAAAAACCATTTACATAGAAAAGAAACACTTCTTGCCCATTCCATAAAAATTCAAAATATCAACCAGGTCTCAGTTTAATAATTTCGCAGCATATATGAATTATTCTCGGAACATGCTAAACAGAAGGTTGTTATATGTATGCATTTTGTGCATATATATAAATGCATTGCATTTTCCTAACTCCAGTTCTTTGATCTCAATTTTGTTGCTTCATCCTATTGAACAAGTTCAACAACGCCAAAAATCTGCTTTCAGATGCTTACACATGCATCATCACTATGGCTATCCCCTTCCATTGCTGCCTTTCCACTCGCAGCTCTGTATGCGGGAGCTAAAACAACTCATCAACGTTTTCTAGGTCAAGCCATCATCGAGATCTGACGGCGGGGGCTTCCATGAAAATGCATCGCTCAGGCGTTGTCACGCGGATTAGAAGCACATTCGGAGACGTGCAGGCAACCATTCTCTGCCCTTACATTGATGGATGATCGGAAAGCCTTTTCGTGATTATTAAATTCGTTCCAAGCTTTATTAGTTTATTATTGCACGTACGCAACGTTTTCTCCACCCTTCTTTTACAGCAGTGATAACTTAACTTTTGGTATTTTCAGAGACCCCGCTCTCTAAATATTACTTCAGGTATCTTCTTTCTTGGAAAATCTGCTTCTAATGAAAGTGGTCTTTGTGATATCCATTTAAGTTGCTAATTATGCGCTGTTTCTTGAAACTGGGCGTTTAAAAAATGTATGCGGTTATTTAATTAATCTTTAATTTAGCGATGCTTTTGATTATGCAATCCTTTAGTAAAGCAATAAATCATAGTCATATTTTGAATGGACAAGTTCGCAAACGCTAAATTAGTTTGGCGTTCAGTATTATTTTGACAAAGGTTCACTTGCAAATAAATCATATGTATGTGTATATGGATATATATTAGGTCAGTTAATAATAGTATAATAGTTTTCTTTTATAATACCGCAGAGAAATTTATAATAGTTTCATTTTTTTACCTACACATTATGGATACACATCACGGACGTACAAACCAGTCGAATATACAATATTTGATTGACAAAGTTACGTTTAATAACTGTAAGTTACTTTTTAATAATAAATGCATATAATAATTTTAGGCGACATATTTTATGCATTCAGGATCTACCCATAGTCGAAAACTCATAGTCATGAAACCAAAACCTTGTGTTGAGATTACACTTCGTTACAGTCGGGACGACTTGCATAGGAGCAGAAGGATTCGGCAGGGATTAAAACTAGTGCAAGCATTTTAAAGCAAATTCGAAACACAAGAATTTTGGAACCACTGATTTCAAAATTTATTTTAACCTTTATTTATGTAAATTTACTGGCTGCTGATGAAACAAATGTGTACTGAAATCTGAATATGGTTAATATATTCATTTGAATATATATGCAAATAAACATATTATCAAGTAGATGCCATAAACTTAATAAAATGCTGTTTTAAAATTTGACAAAATTTGGCAAGTTTAACTTTCAATCTCAAACAATTCCCAGAATTATATTTGAAACATAATCAAAAAGCTATTAAGTAAAGATTGATTAACACTGATTTAAAAAGCAACTAAAAGCTAAACAAATTTCGCAAAAGAGTTTCTAACATTTTTATTAAAGAAACTAAAAGCTAAACAAATTATCGCAAAAGAGGTTCTAACATTCTTATCATTTTGCTTTCTTATTGAAAATTTCAATTCCCAGTAACATAATTCCACTTATTAGTTCTGTAGTAACACAAATTTCGTAATTATAATCCTTATAACTTTATAAAAGTTTATGTATTGTTCTTTTTAAGAAACGTTCTTTCGTTTTATGATCAAATAATTTTGTTCATATGATATTAAGCTAAAAGAGTGCGCCTTTTAATGCAAAGAAATTATTGAGCACTTTAGTTCTCACTGTACCTTAACAAAATGCACGCATAAATGTGTTTAGAGAAAGAACTTTTGATTTTTATAAACATTTATTCGGAAGAAATTGGTGAGGAAAACTGACTCAGATTCATGGCAGAGAAATCGATGGAAAGGCCGGTTTCTGTCTGAAAACCTAACAAATTCAATTGATATTTAATAATTTATCTCCTGTTTATTTGTTGCTATTTTAGCACTATTTAAGATGCCTTTCATTAATATTAAGCAACAATCAGCATTTAATTTCCGCCATATTAGCTTTGGGAATGCTTCATTTGTGACAGGAAACGTAATTTCTCCAACTGAGAGCCGCAGTAAAAATAGAGTGTCTCTTCGCACAACTATTTAATGTGAAATAAAACTACACATTACGTGAAATCTTCAAAGGTTTTGATCATGCAATAAGGCAAATTATTTTACGATTAAAATCAATAGATTTCTGTCTAAAATAATGGCTTCAGATTTAAATGAAATTTTCAGTTAAATATGACTTTGCATGTAAAAAAAGAAAGATTGGATCTGTAAGATTTAAAAAGGAAAAAATCTTCCACATAAAAATGGATGTTTGGTCAAATACGCTGTGCAATAATTTTCAGATGATCAATCACTGAAATCTTATTTTTACTCCATAAAAATGCTAAATTACTTTCAGAAATTTTATTCTAGTGTATAAATTCTGTATTTAAACCGTTTTCAGTAGTAACCTCCTAAATGTAAAAATATATATTGCACCAATCCAAAGTGCCGAAACGAAATTAAAAGTTACGTTTAAGAGTATTTAATTTTTTATTATTTTCTAAGTCATGTCGTTCTTTTGATTTCTTTCTATACTTACCAATGATTTTAATTTAAACATACGCCTACTTAAGTTTTAATTTAAATTTTGCATGTTTTGCGTTTTATTGTACTTTTATTTCATATACCAAATTTTAACAAAATTTTTCTTTCAACAAAGCTCTTATGCAGTTCATGTTTATAATTAGTCCTTGTTGAGGATTTGTAGCCCTAAAAATAAAATAAAATACAATAGACATAAAAATTTAAAACACATTTTGTTACACACATATGTTCTGCATAAATTCCACTGGTAATTAAAACCTTATACTGAGGCCGGAAGCTGGGGTTTCTTTATTAAGCTGGGGTTTCTTCATTCTGCGGATGAAGATAATTGTTAAAATATGTATTCAGTTATCTACTAGGCATTTTAAACATAAAATCAGTAATTTTCCTTAAAATAATTTACACAATTACTTTTTTCTCTAAATGAAAACATTCAAAAACAATGTCTTTTACGCAAAGACAGAATACGTAGAACTATGAACTCGAATGCGTAAATGTGTACATCTTCATGTATGCTTTTGGATTCGGCTTACAAAGTAATAATTATTCTTGCAATTATGGTCTTTCTTCTGATCTCGTTCCAAGCGAGTAATTTATTTTGCAATTAATGAGGAACACAATGGAATCTAGTCATAAAGGATTCTATTTCTCTTTTTAATTGCTTTATTTCCCAAAGGAAAATCAAGTTAAAAATAAGAGCAGATTAATGGAATTTATCCTCCTAAGCACTAAGTGGGAGAACCAAACATACCAAAAAGTATTCTTCTATTTCTTATGTTTTCTGTCGTAATGAATGAAAGTTTCAATTATGATGTTTCATACAATGACTTGCATTTCAACAGAATGTAATTAATGATTGCTTTTGTTATCAAATATGTTTGTTATTACAACTATTAGTAAAATGTGCACTGTATTTTATTCTTCTATGCTTTTCTTATTCAGAATCCGTATTTGAACTTAGTAATTCATAGCAGTAAGTCTATTTTCCGAAGTCGGAAGCCAGAAATAACTGAAACTTTTATACATCGCGTTATGTTCTGTTATAACGAAAATAAAGATACCAATTCTATTAGAATGTATGTATGAAACGTTCTTAATTTTTGAGTGCTCCCAAACAAATTAGAAACTATATAATTTCTCAAATAAATTCCTTCTCATCTTTTTCTTCAATAATACTTGAAAGGTATTATTTTAAGTAACGTGAAAAATATTTAATTTGATGAGTTTTTTTATCATATTGTTCTGTTTCTACAAGTTCTATTCATCGTCTGTGGGATTTTATTTACATGCTCTCGATTTGTATTTGATGATATAGCGTCATGTACAAAAATATAAAGATTTTGACACCTTCCTTCTGCATTCACTTTGTAGTTCCAAAAATGGCAAACTGTTTCAAGGTGTTTGTGCTGCATATGAAGAATGTGATATTAATCAAAGGGCTATTTCGGTTATTTTTGTAATACTGCACGCCGTTTTGTCATTCCTGCTGGGTGCTGTCAGCCATAAAGACTTCAGATGCCAACTCGTTACAAGATTCTAGGGTTATGATGTGCTGGGGCAGTGATGTAAATTCTGCGGATTTGATGGCACATAGCATGGCAACAGGTTCATGATACGAGGACTAACCGAATATATAAATACACTACCACCTTGAGCAATCAGAGATAGAATATAATCGCAATAACATATATGAGCATTGTAAAACTGGAAAAGCTCAAACCAGTGTGCACGCTTATGTTGCAGGACAAAATGATCAGAACAAATGAACTATTCAGAAACAAACACATAAAATGGAAACATACTTAGCCATAATAATATGATAATGACTCTTAATTTAATTACACAGTTCAGAATCAAATACATTTTTGTTCCAATAGCGGGCTGTAGCCGTTTATAGACATTGGCCACTACTAAGGCCGGAAGCTGGGGTTTCTTTATTATGGAGGCACCTAATAGGTGGGACACCGTTGTCTACTATGAAGGGACGGACAAATTACATCCATGCCTTCTGCGGGATTCGAGCCTAAGCTCTTCAATACTGCAGTCAAAGTCACTTACAATATTTTCGTCCTGGCGAGAGAATCAAATACTTAGTTCATGAATGTCATAGCGCAGGGGGAAGAAAGAAAAGGTAAACTTACGAGCGTTACACACAGATTTAAAATCCGAACAAGCTTCTATAATGCCATTGACATTGTAGCAGACTAGACACTAACACAGTGCCGACACTCGTTAGTTAGCGTCCGCCTAAAAAGCCGCCTACTATGGCACCCGCCTGAAAGAAATGTATCCTTCAAAATATGCTTTATATGTTTATGCTACATCAATGATAAAAAACATTGAAAAGCTATGTTAAACAATTAAATTGCATTTTAGTCAAAGTTAATTCATTTAGAAATGAATACAAAATTAATTAAATTAACATATTAAAATATTATAAGAAACTGGCATACAAGCATTCATATAAATTTTAAAATCTTAAAAATGTTTTTCCAAAATTACGGAACTGAAATTGAAACTGTCCTCATCCACTATCTAAAAAAATTTAAAAAATTCAAAATATTCAATTCAGCATTATTATTTTAATGCCTGTCATCAAATTCAAGGACCATTTTGTAATCGACCCATTCGACCACTTACTCTTCCAACTTTAGCATAATTTCAAATAGTACCCGAAAGAAACACATAGCAACGTTGCGTCTTCCTTCATAGTATAATTTTCTCTAACCTATCGAGACCCATCCAACATTCCCTTCAACAGAGTGATGAGGATACAGCCAGATGATAAGCTTGCTTTAGCATAGTTCAATAAAGATCGATTCATAAGGATTGATTTACTTACTCTTGAAGGCATGCCTTCGATTACAACAGTCCCTAATAACGAGTCATTATTGACAGTGCCTTGAACTAATTCTGAAATTAAACCATGCTGAAGCTCATCACACACACCATCCCCAGTTACCTAATAAAAGATAATGTAAAACTAAATTGTTCGATGCATTAATATAGGGAAACTTAAAAGAAAATTGTGGACGTGTACAATAGTACATTTCAGGTCTTCATTCTACAGTAATAATTGTACACCTGCAGCTGTCCTATACAGCTACAGCATTCTACAGCTCTCCCATAAATCTAAATGCATTCTCAAAAAACATTTAAAATCAACAAACTGGAGTATTAAATAAAGTCTGCAATTGAAGACTAGGTATGTATTCCTTTCGTATAAAATGTATTTATTTCGTACTTTCACATATTTTTCATAGATGACACTTTACTGTTTGTATTGAAAAAATGAGCAATTTTAAATCCTTTAAAATATATATTTCTTAAGCCTTTTCTTGCAACTACTTCTTTTTAAAAGGATGGTTTTCTTAATCGACTTCCTTATAGATTTTTTTATGTTATATAGCATACATCATGATTGTAATATAAATAATCGCGCATAAATAACAATTAGAAAAAACAGCTAAATATATATTTAAAAATAGATGAAATTTCATTTCCGTCTGTTCATGTTTATGCCTGTATTATCATTTCTTTTAAGTTTAAAAACAGAAACGGGTTTTGAGGGAAAAAAGTCACAGATTCTAATTGCACAAAAGTTAGATTTTTTTTAATGTTATGGCTGCACTGATGCAATTAGTTTTTAATATTTGGCATAAAATGTCTTACTTAAATTACCTGGTTCGAAAATATGCACCTTGTTTCTTGTTTTCGGTAGTAAATATCGAATTGACTGAAGCTGGCTTCCAAGTACAAAGAGAGTCAAGTCAATGTAGGTTCGATAACAACTTTTATTTTGGGATATTTCTCTCTGATTACTTTTAAATTTCAAAACTTACAGTTTTGAATAAGACTTTATATGATATGCCTCTATATTCCAATAAGCAATTAATTAACAGTGTTATTAATACTATTTCTTCTAAGTAGTGGGGTTTTGAGTTTGTTATCAGCTATCGATTGATTTGTTGATCAGCTATTGATCACTTTTGATCATCACTGATCCCTTTAAAATTTCATTGATCCCTAGTGGGTCAGTACCGACCCGTTGGAAACCTTTGACTTAACCAAAAGTACAACTGAGAGCTCATGTCAGACTACTGTATTATAAGCAATATTGTTAATTTATTCGCAATTGCAAACGAATAAATTTCGTATAATCCTAATTTGTTTTCATCCTATTATTATAATTTACCAGCAACGTTATCTGGTGGTGATAATCTGAACTAAAATTTATTATTTTTCAAAACACATTATGCATCTTTGTAATAAATCCTTATGTGCAAAACGCACTATAATATACTAAGTTTCTAATTTAACATTTATTCAAAATACAATAATTGATATCCATATATAATGGATATCAATTGATATCAATACAATAATTTTCGAGAAAGGATCTTTAAAACAAAGATTCCTAAGATGAATGAAAAATACATGCAGTAGATTTAAAATACACTTTTAAAGATATTAGGTATTTCTAAATCAGGAGACATGAAAAAATGAGCAATGCATTTCCCGGCACTCGAAATACGGACCTCTCAAATACACGCCGAGTGTGCTGACCCACTACACCACGAAGGAATAGTAAAAATGAGGGAGAAATAACTTAAAATGCACCCCCTTTTAAAGGGCAACTGGGGATTAGGCGACCCCATCGCCAAATCCTGGCGGGGGGGAACAATCATCCATCAACGTTTTTAGTTCGGGCGCCACTGTACAGACATTAGGTTTTTTTGGAAGCAGGAGACGAGAAAAATGAGCAATGCCCTCGCTGGTACTCGAACCACGGACCTCTAGATAATACGCGCAGAGTGTGCTGACCACTACACCACGAAGGCATGCTAAGAAAAGGCTGGAGAAATACCTTATACACTTATGAGTAACAAAGTACCATCTGAACCAATAACAACGTACTTAAATGACTATTTGAAACAAATTTAATTTGTTAGGACTTTTATTAGGACTTTCTCCTACTGAAAAGATATTACATCGATCAACGCCGCTCAGATATGTAGCAGTTTGACATCCTTTCATTTTCCTGGAAAGCGCACTAGCGCCCGAGTAGTCAAAGTCGCTGAACACTGGTAGTTTGCTGTGAGGTTTGAATTACTGCGGACGGGCTGGCTGTATATGCATTTTCGTAATTTTCTCCACGTCAGCCATGTATGCGAGCCAGTTTCATTTAGAACATCCATCCATTTAGGCAGGTAGATCTCGAATGCTTTGCCATAATTATATAAACAGAAACAAAACTACCATTTTGCTGCCAAGCTTGGTAAGAAGAATATTACTCAAGTGTAAACATGAATATACCATTGGGAGTCTACATACAAATCCTTTACTTATGCTCGCTTACTTCCAGCCATACCAAACTTCTTTTAATTGATTGTTAAATAACATAACATACCTGCTGTTAAAAACATAACTCATATATACTCGTTTAATTTGCCTAGTATGCTACTCATCGTATAAATCATGTTCTCTTTTGCTAAATGTTTCTACGAGTACATAAACATTTATTATTGGTGTGCATCATACAAAAATGCAGGGTTTCAAGGGAAAAGGTGTTTATTAAGAATTTATGCTCTTATATGTCTTGTAGTCACTCTTAAATGTCCTATGAAGATTCAGAAAATAAAAGAGGCCCTTCATATTTAATTAAGTATTTTAAATTAACAATATATTTACCATGCTACAGGACAATGAATTTCCAACTTTAATTTTCGTTCATAAACAGAAGCGAATGACCAGACATAGAAAATAACGATAACACGGGTTCTTTGGTCAATTTTACTGGAAGAGAAAACGAATCGAAAGCATGAGTTACTAACGATGGAATGTTCTGCTAGAAGAGATCGCCAGGTATAATTAAATCTTCTCACCATTAGCTACTCCATTTCATGTAAGGCATCTTTTACTGTTTGCTTATAGTCTGTAGCATAACATGTTATAGTAAGTGTACGTTTGGAGTCGTTTCGAATGGACTCATTGTTTACAGTATAGGTATTTCAGAACACAAGTCTGTGACAAAATATTTGAAAACTACATCGCAGAATTCAGCTTTTTTATTCCAGTTTACTTCGTAGTTGACGAATACTGTTACACAGCATTGGATTTGAACTGGAACGGTCTGTTAAAAGCATTTTCCTTATGATATTCTTCACGTTATAAAGTATTTCTCCCGCCTTCTTAGCATGCCTTCGTGGTGTAGTGGTCTGCACGCTGGACGCGTATTCCAGAGGTCCGTGGTTCGATTCCCGGCGAAGGCGTTGCTCATTTTTCCCTTCTTCCTGTTTCAAAAAAAACCTAATGCCTCTACAATGGCGCCCGAAGTAAAAGGGTGGTGGATGGTGATTCTCTACCCTCATAATTTGGCGATTGGTTTCCCTAAAAACCCCATTCGGCCTTTTAGAGGGGGAGTATATAAGATATTTTTCCCGCCTTCTTAGCATGCCTTCGTGGTGTGGTAGTCTGCACGTGAGGCGAGTATTGCAGATGCCCATGGTTCGATTCCCGGCGAAGGCGTTGCTCATTTCTCATGACTCCTTTTTCCAAAATATACCTACTGTCTCTGCAACGTGCAATATGTAAAACTGTCTAACCTAGTCCTTGTATGATAATGTAATCAAGTAACACAGCATAATTATAAATATAAATTAACTTATTAAGCAAAAAGGAAAATATCACTGCCAAATGCGAAATTTTAACGATTTAACGAGCTTTTCAAGATAACAGAAAAGTTTTTTAAACTTTTATATCTGATTTTTTTATAGTCTGACATCGAATAAATCATGCGTCTCATTCTTTAGGCTGTCCAATATCGCAAATTTGAAATACCAACATCATAATTAATTATTCTTTACTTCCACATCTCATTTAATCGAGCCAATTAAGAATCCACCCATAATTACCTGCCATTCTATACACACATGTTTTCTCCAGACTAACAAAATTTCTCTTCATATATTTTTTTCACTGATGATTAATATTCGATAACTTCTACTTAAGTGCCGTTAGGATGAAAGCTTAGAATGCGAAATTATTTTTTTTCTTCTAACAAGTACAAATAGACGGTAAATGAGTAAATTACTCATTGTTCTTGTTAGGAAAACAAAAAGGCAAAAGGGAAAAAAAATCGCGGTTTTAATTTAGCTTTATGCATATGAATGTACATACGTAAATTCGAAGTTTGTTTCTTTGCCCCTCCTCTGGTAATACATGAAAAATGGCAGCATATTTATCCATGATATTTAGGTACGTATCCTTCTGGGATGTTAAATATTTAGATTGTCATTTTAATTTACTTGTTATAGTAAATATATACTATAACACATTTAAGAGTGATACACATTTAAGAGATATCACATTTGTGTAGAAGAGACGTACGCTAAATAATAAATGAAAAATCATAAAATGGATCATAAAACAGCCCTGGCTTTAAATGTTATTATATAATGTGTAAAACTGAGCAAAAACCAGTCTTGGAGTGGTTTTACTCTTCAAACTCATAGAAAAAAAAAGGGAGTAAATACAATCGCTTTATTTTTTCTGTTTATATGAGTAACAAGTCAAAAATTGAAACTCCTTATGTGTAAATATTTCTAAAAAAGTATATATATTTTTCATTGAGTGTTATATTTTACTTTCACTAATCTCCACAGTATCCTTTTGAAAAAAACAATAAACTTCAAAGTTAGGAATACAGTAACCTGAGTTTAGAGAAGATTCTGAAAAACATTCTATTACGAGGCAATCAGAATCTTCAGGGTCAAAAAGTATTTTTGCTTGTTTTCCAATTTTTTTTAACCCAAAGGAACGTTAGCCCAGAAGGACTATGAATCTCAAAAGGGAATTTTGCGTTGAATCACTGTTAAGTCTGAATCACTTTCAGATTGCTGCCACCAAATAAATGCATTTCATGCATTTCAAATCACTTTTCACGTATCACTTTTCAAATTTATATCACAAAATATTATGTCTTGTTTTAGTTTTAAAGAAATTAAATAATGAGGAATTTGTGTGAATGTATGTTTTTCGCATTGTGAAAAAACAGCGGGACCTAGAGCCATCAAATTTTGAATAACGTAATCCTCTACTCCAATATGGACACCTTGAACCAGATTTTGAATTTCCAATTTGTTTCATTGTGTATTTCATATTCTGTAAAACTGTAATAAATTTTTTAGTAACAGCCTAAACGATTTCACAGCAAACAATGGCAACCAAGTAGGAAAATTACATTTTTTTTTTTAACTTCAATGCGCGAGACTGTCTATCGGAAGTTCTAAATACAGGCAGTTTTTACTTCCTTGTACGAAGTAAAAAGGAAGTATTGTAATCGCGAAAAGTTTCAGGCAACATATTTCAACGAAAATATCCATTTTGACCGCTATCGAATGCAATTTAACGATGTTTTTGCGTGATATCTGTGCGTAAGGACAGAATAAAAGACACCTTTCATCCAAAAAAATTATAAAACTGCTTTAAAATTAATTCTGAAGAGAATTTTTCGTGTCGTCTGTACGAACGTACGTACGTACGTATCTCGCATAACTCAAAAACGAGTAGCCTCAGCACGTTGAAATTTTGTATATAGGATTGCTATAATATGTAGATGTGCACTTCGTATTTCGGTTGCGTCCACCAGCGGCCGAGCGGTAAAGTCGCTGAACACTGGTAGTTCGGTCTGAGGTTCGAATCCCGCGAACGGGCTGGCTGCATGGGCGTTTTCGTGGTTTTCCCCATGTGTAACGTGTATACGAGCCAGTTTGCCTTAGAAAGTCCTCCACGAAGGCATCCCTCCCCTTAGGCAGATAGCCCTAGTGTGCTTTGCCATAATTAAATACTCCAATTCCTCCAACGTATTTCGGTTGCAATCGGCCGCACCAAACGTATATAAATATATTTATAAATATATCCACTGCGTTACCCGGCTTAGTGATCTCGGTATCTTTACTCTTATATGTTTGTAAATTGTACATTTTTTGCTTTAAAAATGATTGAATTATGTTGTTTTTATCTTCCGGTTAAGGTTTTTATGACTTTCGTAATTCTGGAAGCAATATTTGTACAATTATCAACAATTTAAAAGCTGTTTAAGTGCGGTTAAGTTTTAAAAAAGATGGCGGACATATTTGTTTACATTTGAAACAGCAGAATTGTAGATTTATTGCCAATCTAGAGAGACTAAGCTTCGCAACACAAAAATAACGCCTTCATTTATTATTGCGAATTAAATCATGCTTAATCCTTTCTGGAATTTTTTCGAGGAAATAAGTGTTTAAGATTTACTTCGTAATTTTTAATGCAGATATTTTGAGATTTTATGCATTTTTACCTTGTCGCGAAGTGAGAGCTGACTTAATTGAATGAGAAATAATAAATCGTCTGTAAAAAATCTGTTTCTTTTCTATTTTGTTTGCTTAATTTCTTTCATACATCGTTTTAGCTTTGTTATAGTATTTGAATAGAACATGTGGCAACGATAATTCTTCAAATGATATAAATTTTGTGCATTCAGAATGTCGTTATAGTAAACAAATATGGTGAATTTTAAAGAGTGCATTTATTCTATTGTGGTTTATGCGCTGTCGACGAAGTAGATTTAATTCAATCCAATCAATTTAAATGAAATTCAAGAAAAAATGCGTATAATGTAATATTCCGTACAAGGAAGTCATGTGGTGTACACATCAGATTTTTTAATAGTTTTATCCCAAATGCTCTATGTAAGTAAATGAAATGTATATGTAAATTTAAGTAAATGAAATTAAAATGTAAGTAAATGAAATTATGTATTAAATGCATATGCAAGTAAATGAAAAAAAAACGCCCGTTTGAGGCTTAATATAAAATCTGATTAGTTGTGAGTCTGATCATCACTAAAGTAGATAGAGTTTTGTTGAAAATAAAATTTATACAAAATATGAATTTATAAATTACGTTTCTTGACTAATTTTAAATTGTATACTGGAATATTCCTCTTTTAGTTAATATAATTAGGAAATGCAGGTAGTACTGTAGTTAAGTTGATGAAAAACATTTTTGAAATGCTAATAAAACATGTTCTAAAAATTTACAGAATATTTTAGAGACTGAAAGAAGTTATGAATATCCGATAATTTGATTTCTTTACTCAAAAAGTATGAAATAAAATATTTTCAGAGCCTACTTTTAAGTTTATTTCATCACATTATGATAGTTCTTCTTCCAGTGAAAATTTTATCTTTTGCATGTATGTATATGCGTGATTTTTCTAAAACTGACAATTTACGAAAGGCATTTTCTCTATTAGGAAAATGTGTTGAGTGTTGAAAAGTAAAGTTAATTATTTATTTTTAGGCTATTGAGAAACAACTAAAATGTCAAACTGAAAGACTTTAATTTTATATTGTTTAAATGAGCCTATAAGTAATTTTGAACATATACCTGACCATTGAAGTAAAAGTACATTTGATGGGTATGCTGTCATTCGACTCCATATACTATCACTTTGTTTCTTCCAGTTGCTTTAATTTCGACATTAAATATAAAAATAAACTGTGCATTTTTTTTCATCATTGCTTTGCGAGATAAACTCTGCGTCAGATTTCCATAATTCGGGCGGAAGGGGGTAATTTAAATGGAAAAAAATCAACACACACAGATAATCTTGTTCGTTCATACAATTTTTCTAGAACTATCTTCAGATTTTGTTTCGGATGCAAATGCTTTCGTAAAACGTTCGCTTCTTATTATTACAGAACTACGCGGAAGCTTGCGATTGGTCTGAGCCGTCCGTCTGTTGATTCTCTTCATTGGAGTTTTATTTATATAGTTTCGTCTTGAAGATTATGTTGAGTTGGGGTGAAGGAGTCTTGATACTTTTTATGGTTTTAATGAGTTGCATCAGGGTTTTTAGAATACCAGTTTATGGGAATGTATTGCAATATTTTACAAAGCAATTTAATTTAGTTTGACTCACTCGTCTAAGTTTACAGATTTATTGATTTTTCATCTCATAAATTTCAATTTTATATTTTCTTGCAGTGAATTCTCTGACCAAAAAGGTCAACAGATCATGTGACAACTTCATACTAGTGACATGTGACATCATCATAGGACTTCATCACGTGACATATCTACTAGTATATTAAACATCTAGGGGATAGTCTCTAAAAAAGGAAACAAATGACGTGCCCACCCACTACATGCATTTAAAATTCCAAGATAAGATGATACATACATGAGATGCGGGTCCCTATTGAGTCCTATATCAAGTCCCTATTGAGAAGGAAAAGCGGTTGTTGCAAACTAAGAACTCCATCCAAAGTAAAATCTGAAAATGGCCACCTTATGGTAGAATAGTCTTTAAAAAATAACAAAGTATACCAACAATTTTATTAAAGATATTTAAATTATTTCAGTTTAATTTATTTAAAAACCTTTTTCATTCCATTTATAATTCCGCTAACCTCCTATTCCATTTAGTTTCTAAACCGTAAAGAGAAAAGAAATACTGTTAACGAGATCTTATACGAAAACATTTTTCTTGAGCACATACATGAATATGTCAGTTTCATCCCTCAATACGCAGATGGTTCGAAAGCAAGTGACCATGTTCCAGCAGCCTTTGTAACTGGTGACCATATGCAGTGCAGACGTTTACATGATTACACTGCTCTGTCCTGACTTCTGAGCTAATTGCCATATATTATGCACTTTCCTTCATATCTCAGCAATGACGAAAAACGCTTATCATTTACAGTGACTCGTTTAGTGCTTTGAAAGCTGTCATCGATTTTCTAATACACAGAATCCAGTTCTTTTTCAACTTCTAAGACTAAGATAAATATTCTAAGATCTCCGGTTATCATATACTTTAGTGCTGAGTTCCCAGACATGTGGTGTATAAAGAAAAATGAGCTGGCAGACTTCGCAGCAGTTAGTTAGCTGTTGAGATGTCTAATCAGCTCTTCCTTAAGAGGCATCAGCATCGTCATCAGGCTGAAGATCCTGCGAAATAGCAGCAACTTTACGATTATCAAATAAATAATAAATTCGGAATCGTAAAACCCTTTGCTCAAAATGTTTGCTTCCTTCTAATAGTGCGTCACATTTTGAAAGAATATGTATATTTTAAGAGTCTCCGTTTGAAATATTTTAATAGCTTTGACCAACCTTTAGACCGTTTAATTGAAAAATAGGTCAATTTTAATTTATTTCAATATTTGAGAGAAACTGGTTTTACTTATTAATTTGATTAGTTTTAAATTGCTTAATTTGTTTTTCTGCGTTTTATGCACTTATGTCTTATATGTACTGATATTTTACGTGGTTTTAAATTTAAATCTATCATGCTAACTTTTTTCTTTTTTCCTTAATTTGTATAGTACGACTATGGGTTTGGCACATCACATCCTTTTAGGTTACGCGCCAGTAATCTCATCATACATCCATTTTAGATTTCATTATTTAGATAAAATCATCTAATAAACGTTAGTGAAAAACCATTGCTAGTTAAATCAGAATTCCTAAGTTTTTATTTATTACATGAAAATTCATTAATTTTCCAAAGCATTTTATAAAAAACTTTTAACACTTATTGCTTCGACGATTGCGATATTATTTTATTCAACACATAAGGTATTTTTGCTTTAACCGTTAGGTAACATTATTTATTTAGTGTATGTTATAATCGGCGAAGTGAGCCTCGTATGCACATGAATCATTGGATGGCCCATTATGTTTCATGCTTGGGTAAAATACTTTAGGCAACCTACTCAAACACAAGGTAACTCACTTTTTTCTCTCTCTAATAACTTCTTAAACTAGTCGCTCGGGTGCAATAAGCGAAGTGAGCTTCCGGCTTGAGTGTTTCGATTTCCGACGGCCAAGGCTCATATAACGAAAAACCGCAACCGCGAAATGGGGATGAGACAGCAGCTGCTCAGTTCTTTGACGGAGAACAAAGCACCTTATCAGAGAGGCTTTCCCCCAAAACCCCTTCCCTCGGAAACCACTTCAGTGTTCCATCTTTTTCCACTCGAGGAAAGAAATGTGAACAGATAATATAAAAGAAAATATAGAGAGTGTAGGGATGGCGAAAAAAGTATGAAATGAACAGAAGAAGGTGAGGGGGTGAGCACAGAGAAAGGGACTTTCAATTCTCCAGGCGAAGATACGTCACGGACTTCTTATATGGCGAGGGATACTAGTTTGGAACAAATCTCCCGAAGATGAATGTCCGGCTTCCCTCCTTTAGTTTTTCTCTCTCTAGAAACTATTTTCTGAGTGATTGTGAACAGTCTTGGTTGGAGTGATAGAATCCTTTCGCGGGCGATAAGGGACATATATAAATAAATGGTCAGTGTATTACGCTGTTTTAAAATGGAAGGTACTGTGATTTTGACTTTCGCAGATTAAAAGGTGGGTTTTTTTTTTTTTTTTTTTTTTTTTTTTTTTTTTTTTTTTTTCCCACGTATTTTATGAGTTGACAATTAAGCCAACTCATAAAATGCACTTTGTATGGGATAGTTCTAACAGCAGGGTCCTTTAAAACATTTCGGGGCATTATTCTCTCGGTGTTTCAAACGTCTGTTTTCCTTTTTTGTGCGAGAATAAGAAAAGATTGTTAGGAATTATGAGTTGATTCGAGAAGTCTGTACAGTAATTGTTCTTTAACAGATTTCAGGATCTAAGCTGTAACTTCTTTGCCACAATGGAAATTTCTGAAAACTTTATGAAATTAAAGCTTTATGAATTAAAAATTTAACGAAATCTGAAAGCTTTATGAATTTAAAGGTTTAAGAGCATATTTTAAGCAACATTTTCACATAATATTGATGAATAATTTTATATAATATTACCTATTAATCCATTATTATTTTAATATACATATATATTTTCTCACATCTGTTTTTTCTGACATGTCATTATGATTACATTAATTATGATATCTGTTCTTGTGATCAAAATGCATTAAATCATTAATTATTCAACAGCATGTTTTTAATAAAAATGATTGAAAATGCCAGTTCTCGCTAATGTTTTGGAGATTTGGGAGGGGAGGAACCGCAAGTATAAAGACGAAAGTATTGAGCCCATCAATTATTTTTGAGGTAGATACTCGGGGAAGAATTAAAAAATAGCCTAAAGCTGCTGTTTATAGTAGTTGCAGTACAGTTTTTAGTAAGTGTGTGGGGCTAATACCTACTTACTTACGGTAAATAGTACGTGGGCCCTTCAATTCTACATAACCTTACGGTTCTGACATCTTCGTCATCCCGTTTGTGCTCCAAATTTCTAACGAAGGCAAGGAAATAACAGGCAAATACCTGTTATATACGGGAGAAAAATCTGAGTTTCTGTATTTACTTCTGTAGAAGATGTTCGTTAAATTTAATGACGTAATCCACTTGGGATCAACATATTTAAATCTCACGCAAAATTTCTGGTTTGAAACAGAAGCATTCTTAGGTACATATTTTAAAATCGCTCTCTCTTGAATTAGAGCTCATTTCAGTCTTTCTGGATTATAGTTAGATGCAATTGAACAGTTTACATGGTATTTCTCGCGCCTTCTTATCATGCCTTCGTGGTGTAATAGCCAGCACACTCGGCGCGTATTCGAGAGGTCCGTGGTTCGAGTCCCGTCGAGGGCATTGCTCATTTTTCATATGTCCTGCTTCGAAATAACCTAATGTTTGTACAGTGCGCCCGAAACACAAAACCTGATGGATGATGATTCTCCACCACCAGGATTTGGCGATTGGGTCCCCTAATTCCCAGTCGCCATTTAACCTCTTCGTCGTCCGTAACCAGTCTAGTGCATTCAAGTGAAACTTTTGCAGGATGGCCGTAACGCGCTTCAAGATTTTTCTAAATTTTAAACTTTTAAACGTTTAAAACGCTTTCTAAATGTTTACTTGTTTGAGTTTATATTTTTATGTGTTCTAATACCTCCTAGAGGGCAGCACTAATCAGGCATTCTATTTCTAATATAATTCCCTCCCCTCGGCTTATATGAATATTCGCGCCATTTTACATAAGATACAGGAGAGTGAGAGATCTTCAACGTCTACTCAGCAGAAAAAGAGAAAAAATGAGGTTGTGAATTGGAAAGACAAGAAGGATATACGTTTGATGAGTACAGTTTATAATAACTCAATGACTGATGTTGAAACACGAAAAAGAACTGTAAAAAAAAACAATAATTGTAAAAGATTACGAATCAGATGTTTTCAAATTAATCCTCCTGTTAGAAATAAGCAGTGATATTATTATTTTTCCATTATGCTTTATTTCCTTACAATTTTATTTAATATTCATTTACATTCATCCTCTACGAAAGTTATGCATGGAAAGTTATGTATGTACAGAGAAAACAACATCACACGCAGCGAAAAACAAAGGGCCGCTGGGGAGAAATTTTCGCGGACAGGAGAGAACGGCGAAAGAGTTAAAATTGGAAGTATATAAGGTATTTCTCCCGCCATCTTGGTGTAATGGCCAGCACACTCAGTGCGTATTCGAGAGGTCCGAGGTTCGAGTCCCGGCGAATGCAGTGCACATTGTTCATGTCTCCTGCTGCAGAATAACCTAGTGACTCTACAAGTTTAAATTTGTCTCGGACAAATTCAGATGCATACATGATGAATTTCATTACTTTAGTTTGTATTACTTCCAATGTTCTAACTTTCAACGTATGACATGAACAGAAAATCAGTGACATTTAGTATTTTACGTTGAACTGCGTAAGGATTAGAGAAAAAAAGTATTAAAAACTTTTGCACTTCTCTCAGTGGTAGCACTATTTGAAAGCAACATAAGTTTGCAATGCAGTAAATTTCACAGAGTTTTAGATTTTCTTTGCATTTCACTTTAAGAAACCGAATTATAATTACCAAGCCATCAAAGAGAACAAAGATATTTTTCTTTTTCTACATAATAAAGAAACTGGCATTCGAAATATAAAAAATTACCTAGACTAACATTTAAATTATTGGAACAGATTCCTTCTGATGTTAAACTTGTGCTTCGAAATTTAAACCATAATAAAAAATCAGCTGAATTTTTGAGGAAGATATGACTTTAATGTCAACTGCGAAATAAAATCACCGAAATAATATTTGGAATATTACGTATCTATTCATCAATTATCGCTGTTCGCTGTGTATTTCGATGGTAGTTATTTTTTTTTCTCGTATAATTCTGCTCTAATTAAAGAAATCTTGAAAAAAACGTTTAAATGAATATGAGCAAAATTTAATGAATGAAAATAAGTGTAAATATGATGCTCTTAAAATATTTGAATTAATTTTTAATTACACGCTTTCGCAAAATTAGATGATTTGAAACAATACCATGTACAAAAATTTACAAATGATCCATTGAATTATCTAGCTCAGTTCTAAGAAATGTTGGGGATAACTAAAAAAACTGCAGAAAGTAAAATCCTTATTAATTATTTTCCATCATACTGTTGCGTGCGTACGGGTTCGTAAAGACTGAATGCACACAGAAATGATGATTGCATGATAAATTTTACTTTACCAAAAGAAACACTTCGCAGTTCTCGAATGCACTTTTCGCAAAAATGCAAATACAGCTCTTGACAGTATCACAAGTACAATCAATGGTTCCATTTCAGATACTAAGACCATTAAATGCGGTGCAATGCAAAGCTCATCTAAAAGGCGAAGCACTCACGAGTATTTCAATACGCCGCAATTTTAACAAAATGCTCTCTCTCCGGTCTTTCTACTTTCTCTAGCACTTTCTACTTCTCGAAATTACCGGGAGGCATACGAGGGCCGATTTCGCCTACGGTTAATTTGGGAATCAATTACAAGGTCCATTGCTTTTATACAGGAACCGGACCAAAAACTACGCTAAATGGTCCTCAAGTTTGCACACTTTTGACAGTTTTTCGCCAAATTTGGCGGCGAAAATCAGTCGCCAAAACCATTGCCAGCTTGGCGCTATCTCGACAGTTTAAGATATAGCCATTTACTCAATGTTAAGGAGACTTCCGCTGTATTCTTACGTTTCCAGGAAAGCATCGCCTCTTCAGAATTTTCACGTTACATTAGACAAAAAATACTACTTCCCGTACAATTTCACTAAAACTATTTATATATCTAAAATCCGTAACAATACTAGTGAATTCACTTTATATTTGAATTTTATAGCGTGCCTATGC
Organism: Stegodyphus dumicola; assembly: GCF_044657685.1. NCBI lineage: Eukaryota > Metazoa > Arthropoda > Arachnida > Araneae > Eresidae > Stegodyphus > Stegodyphus dumicola. The sequence continues at coordinate 78,043,556 of NC_140772.1, read as the reverse complement.
AAAGAGACTGACATCTTCTTCCTCAATAAAATTGTAATTCGATTTAGTATCTATTATTAAAAAAATTACTAGAAATAAATGAAGAGAGTTTTACACATTTTTCGACTGTAAATTCTTAGTTGAACTGTGATCTTAAGCAGACGAAAAAAATTCTAGTTTGCTATAGAAGGAAACAAAGTTTTTCTGGATAGACACAGCCCATTTTTCTTAATTTGCTTCCAAGAAGCATGCTTATTTCGCAAATTACGACAAGAAATCCAGTCTCGCGCAATACCAAATTTCTTTCGCAAGTTAAAAAATGATTTTGAGTAAGATCTTATGATCTTCAATACTCCCGACGAAATAACGAGTTTCCTCTAGAATATTTTCTTTCTTTAGAAAGAAAAGTTATTTCAAAGAAACTATTTACACATTTTTCTTAATTAGCAATAAAAATATATGATTACACATTTTTTACTTTCGGTTCATTATTTTCTTTTGATTCGAGAACGTACACTTCTACATTAATTCTGTAGAAATGTATAAACAAGAATTTTCTTTATAAGAATACTTTTTTTTTTTTTTTGCTTTTCGCACAATGCATTGTAATTTTTTACTTAAGTGTTAGTGATTGCATTACATACGCTTATGAATATGAAAGTAATAATAAGCAGTACGTGAGATATAACTGCACAAAAAGACTAATTTTTAATTATTTTCATGCGCTTTGAGTTTAATAATATTTTGGAATGAGCAAAATTACTCAAAAGCGTGTGTGAACCCAGCGGTGTATGGGCTCAGCATAGCATTATTGATAACAATAATAATTCAAAAGTTAATATCAAAATAAAAATATTTTATTGCTTTTCCGTTGAATTTTATATATTTTTCTCTTTCCAAATTTTATCAGACTGACTTTATTTGAAATGCTTTTCACAAAATTTAGCATTGGCTGGAGTATTTTTATTGCAGTTTTATTTGATGGGTAAAAGAGATATATAATTTCCTTTTCTGTCTGTAGTTTGCCTAAACTATTAAAATAAAATTGATTTAATGAGAAGAGTTCAAGAGTTGTATAAAATTAGATAAAATGTATGATTATATTAAGTGGGAAAGGAGCTAATATGTAAAACGGTATAAAAACAGATTGTTTGCGAAAATTTACAACCGCTACAACTTTCATTTCCAAAAACATTCAAGGTGAGAAATTGCATTTTGAAAAAGTTAATTCCGTTCGTTCACTGTTAAATATATGGTACTTTAACAGAGATTGACTTTTAGATTGTAATGTACGATTTTTCATCATCTGAAAAGTTGACAGCATCCTTTGATGTAGATCAGTTTAAATAATTAAATAAAAGGAAAATAGTTAAATCAAGTGGCCATTAGCGATATAGATTTATAACACTAAAATATGTACTCTTATTTGTTCATGTACTGTTGCTGCTCAGATTTCTCACTGAGCCGCCGTTGAAATAAAATCTTCCTTTCTGAACCTTATGGTACGAAAGAGTAAGATATATAACTGAACAATGGTAAAGGTCACATTCAGGATTTTTAGAACTGAGTAATAGCTTACAAAGATTTCTTTATGGCTAAAGAGTATTTCAGTAAATTACAACTTGAAGCCAACACTGTGTCATCTCGCTACGGTAAACGATTTTAGATTTGTCTTAAGTAATTAATTAATTTCTATTGTTTTCAATATTTATTGAGCAGGCTTGCTCCTTAAGAAATTTTATTCCGAATTAGTTACTCCATTTCTTTTCTGCGCAAAGCAAATTTCATCAATACTCTGTTCTATTTCATTATCTGTTACTTACTTCAAGCAATTTATCATTTAAGATATTAAAATCGACTTAAAGAAATAAAGGAAATGTTAACCTTATATTATTCAGCTAAACTTATTCGCTGTTTCTTAAAACATATTAGAATATTTACAATAGAAAGAATATAGCCAGATTTAAATGCTTTCAGACATGCAATTTATAGACAATCCCCCTTTCGCCAGAAAAGTAAAAATTCTTATTCCGCAGTAAAACGTTCTCTAAGAATTTACATTCGAAGGCAGAAGAGTTGCTTAAAAGAATCCTAAAGCCATGCATGAGAAAGACGGATTATGTATTATTGTGTGCGGGGAGAACGAAATGAAGAGGAAGATTTCTCATGCATTGATAAAAGTCTTTTAAAAGGCTTAGCATCCCGTTTCTTGTCGGTTCGTCTTCGATGCAAATGATCTTTCTTTTCAACATTCTGTAGGAATCGGAAACTCTTTGAGGCACTTAGCTCTAATGCCGTTAATGGCTGTGTAATCATTTAAGCGAGGAAATGCAGAGCGACCGCAGTTTATCTCGAAAACATCACCATAAGCAGTTTTCCGAGGCGTGCTTTGTCCTTTATCAAGTAGATATTACAATAAATAAAGATATATATATATATATATATACGTAGCGTCAAAAAATATGTTCTCTTCCTTTCAAGACAAAGGTGAGGAATAATCTGTGGCTTATTAAGTTATCTTCTGGGAGTTATCTTAGTATGAGTAATGAATAGATGGTCCAATATTTGGAGGAAAAAATGAATAAACTGTCCCTTTTTAAGATTTATGCACTAGTCTGCGAATATATTCTATTTTTAATTATTTTAGATCATTGTGCTAATACAGTGAAAGAGAAGAAGGTATCCAAAGAAAGAAATACTGATAAAGTGCTGAATACATTTTATCTAAAACAATGACGTTAAAGAAATATCGTTTAGTCAATTTAAATTACGAAAACAGTAAACTGAACGCTTTGAGTATTTGCTTCAAACACGAGAAATTTCCATACATGAATTTTGATGACAAATATGTGCTGCATTTGTTCTTCTGCTGAAAGTTACAATAATCCCTGTCGAAACACTTTAGAAGAAATACATCAGAGCTTCATTGTTCTTCCGCCATTCTGGAAATACAAATTTACAACGAAATATTTCCGTATAGTTTTCCAATCATTAATATTTATATGACTGATTGTTTTACATTATTAGTTGACGCATTGTCCATTAATATTATTAACAAACGATTATTAAGTATGTCAAATAAAATTGAAATTTAGTTATTTTAATTACTTCATTGTCGGATATCATTAGGAAACGGTCATATGCAGTTAATTCTGATAAGAAAGTTATAACAAGTTTATATTATAAAAGAAACAGTTCTCTTAAATATTAAAAATTTATAATACTGACTTCAGGGCTCAATGTATGTATCATGGAAAACGAAAATATGGAAGACTCATTATCTATCATTGACATTTTAAGCACTCAAGACTTAAAAGGATAAAATTTATATTTATTTATTTATTATTATTATTTTAAATCTTCATAAAACTTCTCAAGAATTCGTTATGTAATAAAGAAAAAATTTATTGCTAAAATTTAAATCTTCATCAAAATTTAAGTTTAAAGATCCAAAAAATAAACAATTGCAGCATATTAGGCAGAATTCTATTGCATAAATAATAGCAAAAGAATATAAGTAGTAATTTGCATCTGTTGATAGGACTGTATATAAAGCGACACTTTTTCAGGTTATACATATCAAACCTTTGGGCTAAGTCGCTAAACCACAGAATAATGTACGTGCCCAATGTTCCTTCACAGTCATAAAATATTCCGTCTACTATGTAAAATAAACACTAGAGAGTGGTTTTTGTATCCACAATGAATATATTTATCTCGTTATGTTTTATTTTATTTTCAGCTTTTATATAATGTATATTGTATTTTAAATGTAGTGCTTTGTTAACATTTCTGAATAGTCTTTGATAAAGACTTCCACAAGTATCATAAAAATTAAATATGCATTATTTGATACGCTAGAACTTCGTCAAGCACATTATAATTTCACAGTATTCTCTTTTAAAAATGTATTAAAAGCCGATTTTTGAAAACCTGTTCAAAAACTACTTTTAAACGCTTTATAATTGTGATTTCAATTTTATATCTAGCCTTTAGTTACCTTTTAAGAGTAAGATGAAAAACATAACAGGTAACTTTTGATACTATAATGAAATTTTAAGTCATATAACCTTATTAACATGCGTCAGATATTCTTAAAGCAAATTTACGAAGGGGAAAACAACTAGCACACTATGTGACTCTCCTCATTGAAAGGTAAAATGAATGTCGCTGAATAAAACAGCTTTGTGATTTTATTCATTCCGACCAGATATTTCGCGAAACTCACCTACACTTCTTCAGCACTATCTATACGTTTTCATGGGAGACTATGCCAGCCTTTATTGAACAATTAATTAACTTCATTTTTTTTTAAATTTTATTCGATGAAAAGCAGTTCTAGAAGATTCTATTTTATTGATTATTGTCAATTTCTCACGTACCGGATGTCGGTGAGAATCAGCTGCATACCACCTACATGAAGATCTCATATTGAACAGAATTGTATATTACTAGTGGGATCAGCAAAAGTCTTGGCTTACTCCAGGCAGATTGCTAATATCATTACATTATCTAAAAGAGGTGATTAATCATCTGTTTCGCCTAAGTGACCCTGCTATCACTAAACTATTTTTATTTAATCACCTGTACGCTGTAATCTATGGGATTAATTTTCAAGTGATTCTATGAAATTATCGCCTGTCCAAATATATTCGTACATAAAAGAGATGGGCCTTCGTAGATGGGAGAGAAGAAAGCAAAATTGATCTTATGTTTCGCATTGCTACATATAAAATAACCAGCCAAAAATAACATAAAGACCAAAAACAAAAATGTAAAAGCTTTCAGATTTTACATTACTCCCAAAGGAGCGTTTTTTTAACGTTTCATGTGTTACCTTTATTTATTAAGTATCATGTTCTTCGCACTTATACTATAAAATCCAATTCAACAGCAATATCGCAAAATAATTTTAAAATGAACATATCTTCAGCATTTCCGATACAGAGTCTCGCGCGCTGTAGATATTTTTTTTTTTTTTTTTTTTTTTTTTTTGGTGCAGTGTTGCTATTGCTAGCTTTAAAAATCTTTCAGTTTGTTAATCAAAAATCGTTAAAGAGTTGCAAAATATGAAATCGATAATAAAACAAATTTCAGATTCCAAATTCGGGTTTCCAGACGCCCATATTCGGGTCTAGACTTACGTTTCAAAATTTGATGGCTCTATGTACCGTTGTTTTATCACAGTGCGTGAAACGTAGATACATTTATGCAGACTCATCATTATTTAGTTTCTTTAAATATAACACATTTGGTGGCAACAATTTGAAAAGTGAACCGACATTTATAGTGAACCTACGCAAAATGCCAAAACGAAATTAATAGCCCTTCTGTGCTAACGCCCTTTGGGCTAATCATCGCTTGTAATAAATTGTGTTTGCTACATCCTAAACTATCCAAGAAATAATTTTTTCGACTGATTAAACAGATGTAAATAAAGATTAGACAAGAAGTATATAAGGTGTTTTTTATCTCCTTCCAGCATGCTTTCATGATGTAACGGTGTCACACTCGGCCCGTATTCCAGAGGTTCAGGTTCCAGAGGTTCAGGTCCCGGCAAGGGCGTGGCTCAATTTTCACGTCTCCAGCATCAAAAATCCTATTGAAATAAAAGGGGTGGATGATGATTCGTCACCACGAGGATTTGGCGACTGGGTCCACTCATGCCCAGTCGCTTTTTAAAAGTGGAAGTATATAAGGTATTTTTACCCTCCTTCCAGCATGACTTCGTGGTCAACGGTAGCACACTTGGCACGTATTCGAGAGATCCAGGTTCAAGTTCCGGGGAGGGCGTTGCACAATTTTTATATCTCCTACACCCCTCGAAAGAAAAACTAATGACTCTATAATTGAATAAGTATGAAATAAAGCAATTCAGATAATCATCTGTTTCAATTTTTTAGTGAATTATATAAGGACTAGAACAAAAAAACCCTTGTAAATAAATAAAATGAACAGAAATCTTAATTTTCTTCATTCCATCTTCTTCAAAATTTAAATCGGGGAATAAGTGGATCTTTTCCTTAAACATACAGCAAAAAACGAAAGAGACATATGAATAAATGTAGTGTTTATACTTGGTAGTTTGCATAAAATAAATAACAAAAACAATTAGCAACAAGAAAAATGATAAAGAACTAGTTTTATTTTTATTCTACTAAATGCATTTTACATTTTCCATGAAATGTTTAAATTTTGCATAAAGTATCCCATAAGTTTGTAGCATATAGTAAAAAATATATACGGAGCCAACAGATGAAAAGAACGTTTTTTGAACCGCTTAGGAATATCTGCATCAACGAATTTTAACGCATTCAACAGAGAAAAAAGTTGAAATAAAAATAGCACAAATGTATAAGTAGATAAGAGCCATTTCCTAGTGAATGCTGTTCAAAATCTTCTTTCCTTATTTCATTGTCTTTTCCTTCGATTCTTTTTTTAAAAGAAGTTAGAAGGGACATTAGCGTAGCCGTTGAAGATCATTTCATGCAGGTTTTGCAGTTCAGTGCAGAGAATTCAAAAATAGTGCATTTGTACCTCTGAAAAGGTTTCGCTAGACGATGGGAGAAATGATTTGCAAGTCACACCATCGTCTGTAAGTTGAATTTGCATCATAAACAGGCTACATTATTTTCTTCATTTTCTTTATTCTTTCTTCGCCCAAATTTGATTCATCGACTGCGTCCACATTGTTTTGATCAAAGCTGTTACTACGGAACCAGAATTTCAAAATGGAATACATTACGAGACGAAACTGGAGATAGTTTTGTGCGATTAAAAAATATTCTGTAATAAAAATACCTTACTTCCTTGTAACGAAGTAAAGGAAGCATTGTAATCGACAAAAATTTCTGACATCGTATTACACATTTTGACTATTCCCGAATCAATTTGGAAATTTTTTTTTATGTGACATGGCACAGACAGAATAAAAGACTCTTTTTAAAAAAAAATCTGATGTGTACACCACATGACTTCCTTGTCCGGAATATTAAATTATGAGCATTTTTTTTTGCATTTCATTTAAACTTATTGGATTGAATTAAACCTACTTCGCCGACAGCGCATAAACCACAATAGAATAAATGCATTCTTTAAAATTCACTCATTATTTGTTTACCATAGCGACATTCTGGAGCTAGATTCACTTAACAGTATTATATTTCGTTCATATTATAACTCATAATGCACAAAATTTATATCATTTAAAGAATAGAATTATCTAATCGTTGTCACATGTTCTATTCAAATACTATAATAAAGCTAGAATGATCTATAAAAGAAATTAAGCAAACAAAACAAAAAAGAAACAGTTTTTCACAGACGATTGAGTATTTCACATTCAATTAATTCAGTTCTCACTTCGCGAGAAGGTAAAAACACATAAAAACTCAAAATATCTCTATTAAAAATTACGAAGTAAATTTTAATAGAGATATTTTTAAATTTAACATAGATATTCCAGAAAGGATTAAGCATGATTTGATTGGCAATAATAAATGAAGGCGTTATCTTTGCCGTTGCGAAGCTAAGTTATTCTAGATTGGCAACAAATCCACTAGTCTACTGTTATAAATGTAAACAATCAATGGTCGCCGTCAAAAGAAAAGGTTTAGCAGCACTTAAATAACTTTAAAATTGTTAATAATTCTAAAAATATTGCACACAGATTTACTAAAGGCATACAAACTTTAACCGGAAGATAATAACAACATAATTCAATCATTTTTGAAGCAAAGAATGTACAATTTACCAACATATAAGACTAAAGAAACTGAGATCACTGAGCCGGGTAACAGAGTGGATATATATATAAATATATTTATATACGTTTGGTGCGGCCGATTGCAACCAAAATACGAGGTGCACATCTAGATGTTATAGCAGTCCTATATACACAATTTCAACGTTCTGAGGCTACTCGTTTTTGAGTTATGCGAGATACGTACGTACGTGCACGTACGCACGTACGTACATACTTTCGTACAGACATCAAGAAAAATTCTCTTCAGAATTCATTTTAAAGCAGTTTTATAATTTTTTTGGAGGAAAAGAGTCTTTTATTCTGTCCTTACGTACAGATATCACGCAAAAACATTGTTAAATTGCATTCGGTAGCGGTCAAAATGGATATTTTCGTTGAAATATGCTGCCTGAAACTTTTCGCGATTACAATACTTCCTTTTTACTTCGTACAAGGAACTAAAAACGAATTGTGAAATGGATTTAAAATACATTCAAAAGGTATTTTTTTCCTTGATGCCTACATGTACGTATGCATGAATATATCTTTTAACTCAAAAACGATTGGCCAAACAACATTAAAAATTCGTGTATATGACCGCTATAACACTTATTTGTGCCTCTCTCTTTTGTATTGCAATCGCCACTGGCGATTAGCAAATGTAAATATACGTAGATAAAAGCATCCACCACTCGTCCGGCTTAAAAATCCTTACCCAGCGTTTATTTTCTCAATCTTTGAAGGCAATCATGTGGTTCCAATTACAGAAATGTTTCAAATGACTCAAATATTCATATTTTGGCAATTTCAAATTAAAAATCGACAGACAGCGAAAGATAGCTTTTAATACGATCTTATATTTGGAAAAGATTTGTGCACGTTAGGAAAATATATATATATATATAAGAAGTTTAATTCACAAAAATTCACAGGGATAACTTAATTTCAAAATTTTCAGATGTCATTCTGTAACTTGCCCCCAGAGATCAGTTAACTAATTTAGAATAATTAGAAGTAATAAAATAAGTTTAAATGAAGTGCAACTAAAAATGTGTATAATTTAACAGACCGTATAATATAACCGTATATAATAAGTCATGTGGTATTCAGGTACGTGTCTTTACAAATATCTGTATTGCTCAAAGATGCGTTAATCCAGAAGGGCTATTAGTCTCAAAACGGCATTTTGCATCAGATAACTAAAAGAATCGAATAATTTTTTAAATTGTTGCCATAAAATATTATCACCCTGCATTATATTTAAAGAAATTAAATAATAAAAATCTGCATGAATCCATCAAATTTTGAATAATATGATTAACTAGAAGACCGAATTTTGAATTTCGATTTCGTTTTATTAACTAGTTCATATTTTCTGAATCTTTAACAAATGTTTGATTAAAAATGGTCAACGCTTTCAAAGCGATGAGTGGCAACACCGTACGGGATGAAACATTTTATATGTAGCGCGCGAGACTGTCTGACCAAACCTTCTTTTATCACGGCCGCACGAAGCCTGTTTAGCATAGATTAACTATAGCTAAAGCAGAGATGTTATATTCCTTAACATTTTAAATGGTAGTCTTGCTTATATTTTACTTGCCATTTTGCTTTCGTTCGTCGTTAATTTTCCTAATCTGCTTTGTAAGGTAACTTATACATGGTCAGCAATATTTATATCTGTTTCAAAATGTATCTTACATTTTGACGTTCTCACACAGAAAGATATTATGTAATTTTGATATTTTAAATCATATACATAAATATAAAATTGACACACAGATAAATATAGACGTTGTGAACCATTAATATTGATATTTGAATCTTATGGAGTCTCCAAGAAATCATATTATTGTTTTCATGCTGGAAGATGAATCATTTCTATGTGTAGGCCAAATGCTAAATTATTATTTTTCATACCAAATTTCAAATGACTAGGAGACGGAAAAGACAGCACTTTGTACACACAAAAAAAAAAAAAATGTTTAAAATCGAAATTCATAGCAGAGTAAGTTTTATTTTTAAGCTCAATAACCTTAGGAAAAGAAAGCAAATTTCGGTTCAGTTTTCGGTCATTTTTGGGGCAATAACTTTTTTCTCTGAAAAGGTTAAGCATCCCATTAATTTAATACATAAGTAAGAAATTGTTATAGTTATTTAATAAAACAGAGCTTTTATATTATTATATACCTATGCAATGGTATCTGGTTAATGTCCCCACACATCAGAGAATTTGTTCCATTAAGTAAAAACGATGATGAATTAAATGCATGCATATTGAAATCTTTCGCAAATTCATGCTTTAAATACAAAGGATTAGAACCGTGGGAATAAGGCTCAAGGATTCTAACACGAAATTTAATATTTATACTACATAAATGTTTCTAGATCTATGGAGCTCTTTGTTTCTCTTATTTTTAGAAACAGCTTGCAATGAATCTAATTAATATAGAGTTTTTATAATTCCATATTAGTTATTAAATTAACGCTTTAACTTTACAAAGTAACGTTTTGCTGCGAATATTTTATTCGTACACTTAATAATGATGAGAGAGGCCCCTGTACCCCGTCAAAGCAGCCTAGGGCAAAATAGCCTAATTCAAAGTCTTCTGAACTGGGTGCCGCGAACAGTTTTAAAATTTTTTTGTGTGTATATATATATGCAGGCGATATAAAAACGTACCATGACTTACATATAATTCAATAATTATATCTTGCTCGAACATGTGTCATAAAAAATATACATGTTCAAAGCGGATGTTGCACACATATTTTCATATGTCGGCTTGTTAAAAAATTTTTCACAGTCGTTTGTCAAGTAGGATCCTGTAGTAATAATTTCCACATACAGGTTACGGTGGCATAGAAAAATTTGGTATGATCTGCCCTACCTTCTAAATCATAATCGTTATATCATTTGGACACGTTTTACACGTTTTAAGCATGTAAAAATTCATCGCAATAGTCTTGAAATATGATGTCAAATAAAAACTGGTTGTATTGTTTTTAATCGTCTTACATGCCTTGTTTTCATTTTTTTAAATATATAATGTATATAAAATGCTTTTATTTTATTTTAGATATACTAAAGCTGCATGTGAATTTGGTCGAATGATATAATTCGCCTAAGCGATTTTTGAAATTGAAGCTAGAAATAAGACAGTTATAGTTTTATTTAAGCTACTTTATAATGGGCTATTTTGTGGCGGGCTAGTTTGTCATGGGGTACTCTGTCGGAGCTATTTTGTCGTGAACTATTTTGACGGTCACGATGTTTTTCGTTTTCTAAATTCGGAAATCATTATAATCCGAAGATATAATGAGCAGCAAAATGAAAATCGCTATTTTGCATTGCATTATTGAGCCACTGTTTTTTTAATATATATATTACGGACATTTTCAACTATTTCGAGGATTTTCAAGAGAGGCAGGCTATTTAATTTTGACCTAAAGACCTATTTTTCAGTTTTGTTCATTGGTTGCTGCTAGTTCATATGATTTCTAATTTCATAATTATGTTTTCACCATACATATTGTTATGTTTTACCACATACAGCTATTTCGTTCAAACGAATAAATATGTACATATTTTCTTTAAATTTATTTATGCACATTATCATCAACTTTCTGTATATTATTACCATAGATATCAGCACTCGATCGCTTATTATTAAAAAATAGAGCTGGTAGTTATCTTCAATTTTGGAAAGCATATAAACATTGGAGAATTGCATAAATTAGACATTGGTTTGCGATAATTTATTCCATTATAGTTAATAATATCCTCTATATTAATTTTAAACTTGTGAAATACTGTGTGAAACCTCTTCGTATCCAGATATTCCCTTGGCCATGAATATACAGCGTGTCCAAATATATTCACAGGAAAAAGAAATAAAGCAGAATGAGACATAAGGAAAACAAATTATTGAATTTTTTTTAGCAATTCAAAGAAATTCTTATTAATACAACTCAACCATGCGCACCATTAACTGCTTGGAAAAAGATCTCCCTCCATATCTCCTCCTAAACATCTGTGAAGTGCCAGTAGCTGTTTTATGGTGATTCTAGCTTTTAGTTCTTTGATGCTGCGAATCTCTGTAGCATAAACTTGGTTCTTCAAGTAACCCCAGAAAAAGAAATCGAGTGGTGTGTCATCCAAAGAATAACATTTTCATCACTGACGCCTGTACCTCATTTGTACAAATCATGTCTGGTCTCTCGAAAGTGTTTTAACCTAACCATCTTCTAATGCATTGTTCCGTTGATGGAAGCTTATAAAATCCGAATTGATTATATCCGAATCGCTTTTGAACTATTTTCGAAGATTTTATTTCCCATAACCAGAAAACCCACATCGCGTTTTGACTGCAAAACCCAATTTTGTATGTAAACAAACGAGTTTCCTGTCGTCATTCGCAGAAATTAGAACAAGTTAAATTCCTTAAAGTAAAGATTTTACAGATATAAGTTATCAGCCCAAACGGTGGTTAGACCAGAATGGTTAATAGTCTCAAAAAATTATTTTGCGTCGGTTCACTATAAATCATCGTTTTACTTCACTTTTCAAGTTGTTGATGACAAATGTTATAGCCCTGTTTTATATTTTAAAAAATGTAATAATGAAGAATCTGCATGAATGTATCGATGTTTCTCGCACTGTGGAAAACAACAATACCTTGATCCATCAAATTTTCAATAAAGTAGTCCTCCACCTAAACATAGGCACCTGGAAGCATGAATTCTGAATTTAGAATTTGTTACGTTGTTTGTGTCATATTTTTAAAACTTCAATGAATTTTCGATTAACAAACTCAACTATTTCAAAGCGAGGAATGGCAACAGAGTATGGAAAGAAACATTTTTAGCTCCAGCGCGCGGGACTCTCTATCGAAAATTCTAAAGATAGGCTGTTTTTAAGTAAATGGACATAGTCCAAATGCACTCGGAAACGTGTATGTGTGTGTAAATCGAAAAAAAAACGGTTCTTATGGCGTTATCCCGCGATTAAATTTTGGATGCCGTGTACTCCAGTATCACTCTAATTCTGAAGAAATTTTCATTTTTCCAATACAATTATGTAAAGCATTTTAAACAATATAAGATGTTTGTAACAATAATTTACTTACTCTTGTGCCTACAGTTGAGTTGTTTTTGTACAAATAATACAACAACTTAAGCACCTTAATTACCATTACAAAATTGTTGGATTCCAAAATATTCAAAATAATTCGAAATTCGAGATCTCTTATCTGGAAGTTCCACTTTCGCTTTTTTATTTACTTTCTTTCATAACAATAATTTAAAGTAGAAAAAATTATTTCGTGTATCTATAAGCAGATACGTGAGTCTTTTCGTTGCACGTTATCACAAGATCTAGTGAACGGAATCGAGCAGAGTAAACAGTCTTATGCAGGAAATTTGATATTCTTTTTCCAATAAACGCCTCTGGTGTCTAAACGTAAAAGAAAGCTATTGATTTCCCATCTAGTGAAGATTTCAAATTGGAATTCTGTAAGTAAACAGTCATTTCATATGAAAACTGACATCACAAGAACGTTTCTTTAAAATTCTCAAAACGATGAGCCATGAAACAGAATACTGAAAGCATGCATACGTACCGATATTTTAAAGTTAATTCCGCAAAAGTATGTTTATTAAAATTTTACAGTAACACTTTTCGCGTACGTTATGAAACGACTAACTTTTTCCCAAGCGTATTTGAATGGAGTAACATTTACTTGCATTACATTTAATGATTTATGTGCCTGTGCCCAAGCCATTTAATTTTGTTTCTGTCGGGATTTTTTAACAGCTGAAAATCATTTCACTACTGAATATTGCCTGAATGATGCTTATGAACATTTATTTATTATTATTACAATTGTTTTTAAATTTGAAGCACGTTGCTTATTAAAAAACTCACGATATTCGTACTAAGCATAACTTTATGATCAAGCGATAGTTATATAGTTATATATTTTTTAGCAATGAAAAATCCATCTAAGGTAAAAAATTTTGACTCATCATTTTTATTCATGCGAAAATTTAATCAATATGTGGTTTTCCCTTCTATAACTACATATAGCTTTTTATGAAATGATTAGAAACAAAATTTCTTATTTTAAATTAAAATTTCTGTGGCCATAAATGTTTAAAAATTCATAACCTCTCCCGGAAATCTAAATCGCCATAGGAAGACGTTTTGCGAATAACTGTGGCTACGATGTGTGGGAAAATGTGAATTTTTGATCCATAGTTGCAGACAATGAGTACATAACAATCCATATATCTATCTATATAAATATATTAAGACGAAATCACATTCTTTGTTACTTCTTTATATCTGAAAATGTAATTATTCTCACACTATACAAATCATTATTTTATTTAAATTTAATTAAAATTAATTGATTTGAATTAAAATCATTATTTAAATTTAAAACCATGATTACCACTTTTATAAAATAATTATTTGATTTAAATGTATTGCTACGAAACAGTTTAATGGAAGTTTTTCTTCTAACTTAATAATAAGTTTTCTTAACTTTAAATATTTTAAAAACATTTCAGCGTCATATACATTATCTCACTATTCTCCAGATCGTACTCGTGAATTAAACAGAATATCTGTAGAATGCCTTGCCTGTTATTAAAAACTTATAATAATATATACAATGGATAAAATCTGCGGCTTTGTCCTATAATAACTCACTCACTACTATAGCTATCGTCACCAAACTTTCTACAATTCTTTTCTGGGTCCTAAAAAAAGTTCAACGTCCATTTTTTTCAAAAAAAAAAAAAATCAGAGATAATAATTAAAACCTAGGAAAAACGATAATTTTCGCCCTCATTTTCCCGAGTGTCAACAGTCTCACAAGCTAGAGATGAAAATCTGCTTTGTTTCGAAAGTTGTTGCCACTGTTCGCTTTCAAATCCTAGACTTTGTTAATAAAAAATTTCTAAATATCGCGATGAAATAAAAATAGCATTGCCAAGCATTAAATACCTTATTCCCCATTAAAAAATTATGGAAAGCCATTTCGGTTATTCTAACCTTCAGACGATTTTAATGAGCCGAAATACTAATTACAAACTCTGAAAGCGCTGATTTCGAACTCATTTTTCTGAGTGGCATCAGTGTCGCTCTTTGGAGATAAAATTACTTTATTTCGAAAGGTGTTGCTATTGCTAGCTTTCAAATCGTAGATTTTGTTAATCAAAAATTTGTAAATTTTACAAAATCTATGCATATAAAGAAGAATGTCTGATGGGGTGTTCGTTCGCGTTATTGAATTCTGATGAACTATGATAAATGTTTTTGCTACATTTAATCGACTAAAATTGAATATAGGTGAAATGTAGGATGGAATTTGAACCTTTACAACCATTTGACTAGAAAGAGAAAAATCATTAAAAACTGCGTTACATTGTTGCTGATATAATGAGAGAGAATTAGCTTATTTTTCTATCAAAAGTTTGTATGTGGGCTCCGTGAATCGTAATTTTTGCATCGTCATTAGGGAAAGATTACAGAGGTACCATTCTTTCTGTTGATAGATACATTTCTGTTAATCTAACTTAACTGGCACTGGGTACTTCCGCTAGTCGTTGAAAGTAATAAAATACTTGGCTAAAAGGTGAAATTTTAGACTTGATTCATTTAACTTCTGATTCTCCCATACGACAGTTTCTGAATCTCTCCTTTTCGAACTGTTAGAAATTTATCATCGCTAATAATAAAACACTCTCTCAAAACTTAGTTTGAATTTATTTAACTTCCCAGTCTCTCATATTTCAATTTTTGAATTACGACAGAAATGAGAATTTGAAACAAAATTTAAATGTGTAAAATGTTGAAACAATCTTTCATGAAAATTGCAAATCACCTCTAAATGCCTTCTTAGAGAAGAGAATGACAGAAACAACATTTTCCAATAAATCTAGAATTCTTTCAATCGCCGACATAAAAGTTCAGTCTGAATACTTTCAGAATTCTAAGAAAACGGTACATTGGTAAAACACTTCATGAAAGCCTTTTGACAAGCTTAAACGGATTGTAAATTTTTCACAAAGACGTCCTTCTCTAAAGTGCCAATGTCCGACTCTGCATTTCAAAGTCATCTGCTACTTGCTGCCTCGATATTCGTCTTCTATTCCTTAATCTCAGAAGGCATCCTCGAACGGAATATCAATATGGTTTTCTTTTAAAGTTTGTTTCTTTCTTTCTTCTGTCTCTTCCTTTTTTTTGTGTGTGTATGTGTTCAGAGACCCTTTCTGACTATGCAGGATGAATTTGCGATTGCGTGGATACCCATGCGATGGATACAAAATGGTTCTACCTGGAGATAAAAGGATTTGCCGGATATTTTATGCTCGGATGATCTTTCATACTCAAAATAGCTACTTCGGGAAACGTTAAAAATGCAATAGATGCACAAAAAATGTGATTAATGTTTACTGGTTGTTAAACAAAGATGAGTCGAATGTTTTCTCTCCGTTCATTTTTTCTTTAAAAAAAAAAGAAAAAAGAATACAAATACTTGCATTGAAAAATGATGTCTATTTGTTTCAGAGCTGAAGGTATACTTTGATTCCAAGTATAACAGTTAGTTACAGTTTTATGGAACTTCACGCATCAGATTGGAGGCAAAACCTGTATAAAATCGATTTCTGTAACAACGGTTAAGTAAAATAAGACCGCGTATATCAAGCCTTTTTAATATACGGTTGCCACATATTTTAAAAATAAAATACTTTATTAAAAGCTAAAAAGAAGGCAAACAAAATTTAATCTGTGTTTGAAAGGAAATATATTAACATAAAAATAAAATGAAATGTTCTAAAAATATTTTCTTTCGTAAATGTCGAAAAAGTGCTTCTAACGTGCATGTGAATGCTTATTATATTAAAATATTGTGAACAAATATATCAGATGCTTTGGGAAACGTATAGAGCGAAATTCAAAATGCTACAATAGGAATTTCAGACGAAGATTTTGCAACACAGAATTTTCTCATACACAAATTCATGTAGCTGGTCCATATGCCGGGATTTGAATCTCAGTTCTAATACCAGTCTTCCCACTGACTAGAACCATCGTTTATTCGGCTGCAGGTTCAGGCTCGGCAGAGACCATATGGTACTGTCTTGTCTGCGCTTTGGTTCTGGGGACGTTACATGGTTTTAATATCGAAGGTTGTCCTTATGAGATTTGGGTCTTCTTGGTCAACTCGAGGACGGTCGATGTCGAACTGTTGTCTATGCTTTCTCGTTGAATGCGCAGCCGTCCAGCATTGTGACTTATTTACCCAGACTTAGTGAAACAAAAATTGTTCCTCTGCGTTGACCGGTATCCCTTTCTCCTGTCTTACTGCAGGTTAGCTGCTGGTGTTAATGTTAATGTTAATGTCTTACTGCTGGTAGGATGAATGGGACGGTATTTCCCAGGGTAAAAGAGCCCATGTTTTTTACAGCAAATCTTCCACCGACCGCCTAATTTCAGCACCATACATAACCCGTTTCGTGACATGCCACGGTCCTTTTCCGGAATATTTCTGGAAAAGGGGTTTCGTTTCCTCTAACCTATGTGTGTGCGACAAAGCTAGATCCCCAGAGCATTACATAACAATGTGCCTACTCACAGAGGCGTGACACATTATGTTGCCAGACACTGATGACCCATTTAAGCTATTCTTCATCAAGCATCCAGCCTCCCTTAAGAAATTCAGAAGATTAAGAAGTATAAAACTAGAGGCATTAGGGCAGGATCTGTGTCATGCAGTTTAGTATGCACCAGTTTATTGATTATGTATTTGTATGCTGTCAATGCAGTATTTGTATACTTATATATATGCATATTACGCAGTGTCTGTATATCTGTGTATTGTCTGCATAATGTAAAGTATGATGTCTGGATCAGTGCTTTGTATCTGTGTAGTATGTAGTAATGTATTTAGGTCGTACGTGTCTGCGTACTGCCTTGTATTGGTAATTAGTATTTGTGTTTGCATTCGCATTAAAAATCTGAATAGTATGTTTAATACCTGTATAGTTTATATAGGGCAGTTTAATATTTGTTTATCCGTTTTTAATATATGTGCAATAGTGTAATTAGTATCGGTATGCATGCTTTCTTTCGTCATTTATCGTATCTGCGTAAAGTCTTGCACTAGTATTCGGAATACGTGCCTGCATAGTATTTGTGTAGAAATGTGTAAAATGTCTTGTGTCTTCATCAGCATATGCAGCATCTTAATAAACTTCCCATGCGTCCCTGTGGGGCGCTGGAGGTGCTGCACTAAACAGTTGAGGGATCTGGACAGTACCCGATTAAAATAATGTTTTTGATTTATGGTTCATTACAAAAACTGCAGGAAATTAACCTTCTTTTTACTGTTAGTAAAAATATACAGAACAGATGTCCATAATATTTAATTTAAAATAATTTGCAAGTACGTATGAAAAAATACATCCACGATTTAAAATTTTTAGTAATGCTACGTGGTGAAATTTTTGCTTTCAAATTCAAATTAGCTGCTTAAGTAAGGCATAGACATTTGTTTGTTTATAACGGTTACAAAATTTCCATTAATTCCAATTGGTAGATACTGCGACACGACCTGCATAATGAAAAATACTTCCTACATAGTTTTCTACTTAGGACACAGTCATACGGAACTGCGACACAAGAATGTCGTACGATATTCCTATATGCTTTAAAAGTGAGGTTAAACAGAATGTGAAATGTGTTACAGCGAATGGAATGGACTAGAAAAATAATGCAGTGAATTTGAGGCAAAACAATGAGAAAAAATATAGTAATGACTGCTATTATTATCGTAATTCAATTTAAGAGCAAACTGAAAATTAATGACGTAACAAATTTATAATTGAAAATGTAACTAATTTATAGTAATCCCGACTGCTTGCTGCGATAAGAAATATTTCTTGAAAGATTTTCTAATACGACGTTTGCTTTACGAATAACTCCTTTCAATGTGTTTAATGTCGAAGCTCCTACATGGATGATCAACAAACTCATTTTCGTTCGAAAGTAGAGAGATATTTCGTTTTCCGGGCCTTCTTTTGCAGGTATTCAAGGCCTAATGTTTGCAAGGGCAAATGGAATACTCGCTTCAACGTTTTTGTTTCCGTTTTCAGATCAGCGCTGGAGATTAAAAAAAAGTTTTTTTTTCGTTCCCTGTACAGTGTTGCCATTGCTCGCTGCTTTGAAATCGCTGAGATTGTTAATCGAAAATTCGATAAAGTTTTACAAAAGATGACATAGATAATAAAATAAGTTCTAAATTCCAAATTTGGGCTTACAGATGCCCATATTCGGGTGGGAACGTACGTTATTCAATGCGAGAAACCTGCATACATTTACGCAGATTCTTCATTACTTAATTTCTTTAAATATAATACAGGGCTATAATATTTGGTGGCAACTGTTAGGAAAATGAACCTACATTTAAAGTTTTCAACGAAAAATGCCAAAACGAAATTAATAGCCCTTCTGGGCTAACGCCCTTTGGCCTAAAAGAAGTGTGAGTGTGAGAAGTGGCAGACTGGGGATAGATTTCGATCTCAGCGTGAGCGTAAAAAGTCTTAAAAAAACCTTTATGGGTAACCATAGAAAACTGAAATCTTTCATACTTTTTTGTTTTAAATTTATTCCATAAAATTTTATTCCATAACTCCATAAAAAGGCTGATAAGGGAACAAAAGGAGAATATGTGACTCTAATACTGAGCGCAAAACTGTAGTTATCAATCTAAAAAAATTGGGAAGAGAAGAACTATAAGGTGGTATGCGATATTAGATATTTTTAGAATATCAGACAAATCACTTAAGACGAGGCTAAAGAAGCCGTAACTACATTTGTGAAATCTGAGGGGAAAAAAAAAGTATAACATTGGAGAAATAATGAATATTCATATTCTAGGGACAGATCGATTTATTTTTATTTATTTATTTTATATATATATTATTTGGATACTCATATTTTACAGATAAATCCATTTATTTTGATGTATTTATTTACTTATTTTTTAATATGAACGAAAGAAAGACAATGATTTTTTCTGAGCTTTATTTCAAAAGCAATAATATAATAGCAATAATGAGAATTTTAAAATGAAAACTGATTAAATATAATTAAACTATGAATAAACTAATTTAGTATTAAATGTTTACCATTAAATTGTTTGTAGTATCACTATAAGCACTTTTACCTGGATCAAATAGCATTCAATAACGAGAACAAAAATTAGAGATAATATTGTCTAATGTCGCTTCAACAAATGTGACTTTTTAATGTTGACGACGTTATTTAATGCTGTCGAAATTTCAAGGGTGGAACATTCATGCTTGTCTTTTGGATTTTTTTTTCACAGTTAGGAATTTAACGACAGATAAACCTTTCGTGAACAATTACATATTTAACAAAGTCTCTACGGACATGGACGGCGTCCGTTCAATATCAGATCTAATATCGTTCTCAGCTCCTTTCTGCACTCCCCATTTCCGCTTCTGAAAAAGACAACGGGATCAATCGAAGTCTCACTTTGAAACTTTCTTTCTGGTCATTATATTCGATCGTCCGGAAAACGCCTGGCAGTTAGCTGAATAGTTTATTTCTATTCTTAAAGGAAAATACACCCGTTAATTATAAACAGATGCTGTACTGTTACAACACACATTTAGTTCGACATTTCGGCATATAATAAAATTGGAATAATATAAAGTACCGAACATGTTGGATTATCAGTTTTACGTTGAACTGAGCTTTTAACATTTTTGACCTCCAGAGATTCTCAAAAGTACCTTAGAGATTTCGATTGTTGTAAGATGATGAAAAGAAAGCTTAGCAAAACTATAACATCTCTCGATCTGCAGTTTGAAAGCTGATAGATCTATGAAATTTCATTCCAGTTTTCGTTATACCTTTTTAACAGCTCTGTCCAGTAATTTTTGAATGAAATCCGATTCGGTTACATCTACGTGGAGCAAATTTCTTGATTATTTAAAGCAAAGTTTCTTTCTTGTCACTTCCCTCCATAAATTTTGGACGAAACTCATCATAAACTATGAATACTTGCGATAAATATTAAACTTACTAGGAATTACTAGTAAGTACTGTTGACGTGAACTGTCTAACGGCCGGACAAAATGCAAATCAGATTCAATTTAATCCATCATATTTTCATACAAGATTACTCATTTCGAACACGGAACAAAGCTTTCATTACTCTTCGTCTCAACTACATGTTGCTAATGAATTCTCAATAAAGCGGTTTTCGTGCAAAATAGGACATTTTTCTACTTGCCTCAAATTTCTACAACTTATATGTTGCTGACAGTCACTGAATACAACTGCTTAGATTTTCTTTAAATATAATGAAAATAAGATTAAAAACTATTATTTTAGCTGTAAGAATAATTTAAAAATCACCATACACTACACTTAAACTAGTACCGCGTTGCAATTAGTAGTAATGCAATTTTTCTTCAAAAGTTTTCTGGCAGATTTTGAAAATAGCAATAAAGCAGTTTAAAAATTCATGTTTTTTAAAGAAACACGATTTTCTCCCTTTTTCGAAACAATTTTAAAGAAATACGCTACAGAAAATTACAGGATCTCTTGCATTTATATACAAAAATCTGTTGAAAAGCTGAATAATAATTCTAAAGCATTTAAAAAAATTTAAATTCACGTAACTAGATAGTGAAAAGAACTCATAAGCTCTCTTAAGCCGGCATTACTCGCGCGAGAGAAACGAACGGGATTGTTCGCGCTGGGTATGACATTCTTCCTGTTTTTTATCATTCACCTTCACAAAATATAACAGAACAAAAACATGGAAGAGAAAATATAGTTTTAAACATATATTAAAAATTTTACCTTTAATTTGCACATTTTCGGCAAATGCATGCCATATGTTCCACGAATACATGTTTTTCACATTTTTCCCAAAAAAACTCCGCATTCAGCACATCTTTTATATGCCGTCTTTACCTTCTTAGCTGGGAATGTATTCATCATTCAAAAAAAAATTCATCTCCTGACTAGTTTGAAAATACATTAGTTCGTTTAAAAGAAAAATGCTATATATTCGTTTTTACAAAATTATCCGTTAAATTTACATTTTCAGAATGATGAACACTTTTATCCTTTATGCCCTGAAGAAATGTTGAAAGAGAATTTTAAAAAAACGAACAGAAGAATACATCGATATTTTATTTTAATAGTATATTGATACATGGAATTCTAATCTGACATTTTATTGAAGTGAAAATTAATTTAAGAAAATAAAATAAAGATACCAGAGAAATTTTTATTCTGAAAAAGACATTTATTTACATACATGCCGTATTAACAGCAACATACTATGCCAATTCGTATTTATTGTTTTCTTAAAAGTAACTGTTTTAAATACATCAGCTAGCCCCTACCATAAATTTATTTCAGTTATCAAGTAACACCCTTTTAAAAATAAATATCACTTCATGATAAAATAATAATAATATAAATTTTCACCCCCTATCTCTAAATTCCTTCCAAGCTGTAGCCAGTAGTCATCTCAGAATCGTAAATATTTGAAACTATGAATAAATAACTATGGCACAGGAGCTAACTCGCGCCATTAACCGAAAATGAATTCCTAGGTAGTAATGAGGCTCAGGCGTAACATCCGTGCGATCCACAGCACCAGATGGGCTCGATCGGGAAGACAATTAGACTCTCAACCCCGCGGGTACGAACAAACGACCATTATCTACAACGCCACGTACTTTGTTTAAAACTCCCTTCATGTGAGGAGCGGTAGTCAATACTAATTGATTTTATCGATGCTTTTCTCGGCAGCCGACGCTGGGTGGGAAGCAAAAGGAGAACCAGAGTTGTCTTCCGCTAAAAGTGTATCGACACCCCCTTATACGTAACGGTCTGAAGTTCGGCTTACATTCTTTTGATTAATATTTTAGAAGCTGCTCCGTATTTGAAAAGTTTAATGTTTCATCTAATGCTTGAAGACATTGCTTTCTATTTGCAAACCCGGAAGGAGAAGTCGAAAGGGAGAGTAGTATATATCAATTTGCTTTTACCCCATAAAAATGTTTCTCAATCTCTGACTATATTTCTCCCAAGAGAGTATTTCAGTATATTTAAAAAGAAATAATTTGTTGTTTTTCTTTTTTATATAAAATAGCTGAACAGTTTTTTTTTCCCACTAACATTTTTATTTTTTGCAGTCAACATTTGTTAATATTCATCAGTGTACGTAAATTAAATCCACCCATTATCATATATGGCATAATGGCATTTAAATTTAATTATACCAATAGACCAATTGCTATTGGTCTTTAATAATTTTAAACATCTTCTTTGCGAACACCATCAATTTTCGTCATACAGGTATCGTTCCAACATGTAACTGTGATCGCGGGGATTCTATTCTTTTAAATGATCACAATCTCGAGCGCATACTTTCAATAAAAATATCTGTAGTTTTATTTACATTGGTCTAGCGGATAGGAACCTAGGATTAATTAGGGTAGTATTTTTTATGACCACCTCTGTAATTTAGGCTGTCTCGGAGTATAAAACTATCTAATTAACATTAAAATATTTTTTTGAAGGAAATATATTATCATAATTTTTGACCAGCCAAAATAGATTACGCCATTACTTTGCTTGCGGCATACTTGATATCCAAACAGTTTGATGATTAGAATATTGAAAAAGAAGTAAATTAATATACATCATTTTGTTTTAATCAAAAACGTGCTCTTTTTCCTATGCAAGCATCATGGAATAGGAAAGCATGCATCTTAGATTTGATGGCTTTATAGAATTGCAGATTTTTTCGTACTACAAATTATTTTGGAATAATAGTTTTTTTTTTTTTTTTTTCTATTACGGAATACGAAACGTGTCCGAATTAAATTCATTTAAGCTTTTAAATAAGAATACTATTGTTGATAATTTGAGTTATGTAGACACATTTTAGTTTCTTTTTACAATTGTTTTAATTTCTCAGAATCAAACTCTTTTATTCTTTGCGCGGCACTGAGATTAAATGTTTCATCTTACAATCGATGATGCTTTAGAATCGAAGAAATGTGTACAATTCTTTATAACTGTAATCTAATTTAGATAGATAGATCAGTTTAAAAATACAATTAGCAGTTCGTTACACAGCAAGCAATACATAGTCCGAAAATAAAGACGGCTTCAGTTATCGTCATGTTAACAACATTAAGAAGGAAGGAAATTAATTCGAATTTTTGTGATAATTATTATTACGTATAGTAATGAGTAAAAGGAAACACATTTTATTTTTTGAACGCAAATCATGAAGTCTAGCGTTTATTAATCTGAAACTCCAGCGAATAAAAGAGATAGAAATGTTTCAGAATGCAGACTGTAATACACATTTTATTTTTTGAACACAAATAATAATGTCTAAAAGTTTATTAAATTCCGTGTCCAGTTTATAAATGGGAAAGAGGTATTTCAAAAAAGAAATATTTTTATATTTTGAATACAATTGGTTGAATTTTTTTTTTATTTTTTAAGGCAAACTAGAATGTAAACCTTCTTTAAATTTCAAGTTATAAAATGCGAGTTAATAACTAGTTAGTTAATTAATGGAAAGAAATTTTCCCTAATATATGATGTATAAGCGTTTTTATTTTTTTAGCAGAAATACCTTGAGTTCATTAAACTATACGTCCAGTCATGTTTGGTATTGCAGATTGTTATAAAAGGCAGCAGTTAGAAGTAAAGAAATATAAACAGCATACTAGTAATTATACGAACTTTGAGACAGCTGCTCTTCTCGCAAAAAATGAATTTCAAGGTATGTCTTTTGAAAGGCGTAGGAATCTGTGTCATAATAAAAAAAATAATTTTATGATTTTAATTTTCACTCTAAATTATTACTGAATTACTTCTTCTGTTACTAAGAATTTTTTACATAACTTCAATTTCATTTTATTCTGAATGAAATCGTAAATTTTTATTATTTTAAGGAATGTACGTTAAATGCAATTTATTTTAATTACACATGTCGACGAATGCTTTTTAACTTCAGAAAGTAACAATGCGCCATAGAAATTTTAAATTCCCTAACTCATAGCATTTTACCTCATGCAACTAACATAAAAAATAACATGCTAACATGCCTTTCCTTTGATGTAAATCAGCCAAGAAATGTTAAAAACTAAATGCACGTCTTCTATCCTTAAATAATGTAACAAAATTACGAAAATGTCCTTTGATACTGAAATTGTAACGAATAAAAATTCTTCAGTATGTCGCTTATGCTAAAAGTAAGAAAGCCACCAACACTCATTATTTTCTGTTTGAAACTCCTCTACATTACAAAATATAAAAATTTCCCTCCTCATTTCGGTGCATTTACTCGACATTTTTCTGAGCCAAATGCCTCGTGCGCTGCGTAATTCCCTGGTTAATAAGCCCGAGATTAAAATACGTCACTGAATTTTCCGATTTAAAGGGAAAGTTTCAACAAAACGACTTCATATTACTTTGCATATCAATTAGTTTTAAAGTTCACCTACCTGTTTTACTTCGTCTTTAAGAAATCGTTATTTCTTTCCTGCAGTGATCCAAGTTTTAAAAGAAACCTTGTTTCTCCAGATTTTGGCCTTTATATGCAAATTTAATGCGCTTTTAGTCAGAGAAAAAGTAATTAAGAGACTTTAAAGAAGATTTTTGTGAAAGCTACTCCTTTTTTTTCGGGGGGGGGATAACTTGGAGCTCGGATTTGTTTCATAGCAATTTATTCCAACGAACCAGTATTTCATTTAAACATTGCACAGAAATCTATTACTCTTTCTTTCCCATAATAATAGTAGAAATGAATATTTAAATGAGAGTTATTGACGACTACAGCTATAAGTTATATTGTAGCGCAAAAGTGCAAAACATTTTTATTGAAGGTTTCGAACATTCAATCAAAATGTTTCATTGCAACTGCAACTCTCATTTGTTTAGACACATTTCTCAATTTTTAAGTTAATCTAACTATTACGAATTATAAATGTTATTTTTCTAAGTTGATCCGCTGATCGAAATCAATTGTTTTATTTCTGTGAAATATCAATCTACTGTTGAAAGAATGAGAAAACGTTTTCAAGTAATATCGAGTTGTGATTGTCCAGTTCTTGATGCATCAAAAGAAAACGATTTGTGTGCAAAAGTGCAAGTGATAGAATGACCATATCGAAAATTTTGAAAACGTACTTCCGAAAATAATTGTCAGTGAATCTTATGCTAATGTTGATTCGCAGAAAAAAGAAAAAAGTGGACGTAAATGCAAAGATTGCGGAGAAAAACTTGAAAAACTAAGATACATTTCTCTTAGCAAGAGATGAACCACAGAAAACGTAAACATTTTCTGTCATTTCAAAAATTAAATTGGCAACAGTAAAGAACAATGGTTCCGATAATTTTAAGCTCAGGCATATAGAGAAAGCAAAGCTTCGAAGCCAAGGTATCGTACCAATTATTGAAAACCCCAGAAACTATATGAATACACAAAATAAATATTGATAGTAGTAATATTTTACTGTTTAAATTAATATAGGTTTTTGATAATAAATTTTGTGTCCTTATTCATTTACTTTTGCTACTATTATTATAGCACAAATGAAATTCATCGGTTGCTGTTATCACGTGTTATTATGGGCCAGAGGGAGTATTACTGTATGAGTAATTAATTATGATAATTGTGCTAAAATTTAGAACATTTGTAGGAAAATTGTGACCTATTCACAAACGAAATTGAAACAAATAAGTGGTTTACTTATTTGTAAAATTAAAAATAATAATAAACTTGTAAGTTTATTATTATTTCCATTACATTTATTTTAAATTTTGGATCTTTACTATCATTTCTTCTGTACGTTTCATAGTCAAGTACATTATTATTTTACATTACAGTTATTTTAAATTTTGGATCTTTACTGTCACTTCTTTCGTCAGTTTCACTGCCAGAATTCACGGGAAACGAATTATTTAAACTGAGGTTGTTAGATTTTAAGACAGAGCATATCTCATTTCTCCCAGTTCTGATAGCCTGAATTTCTCGTGTTTGCAAATTTTGCTACCGATGTTTGAATATCTACGTCTGTTATAATTTGAACAAACTTCGCGTTAAATTATTTATATAGCTCCTGGATACTAGATTTAGTTTACATTTGGATTTTCTGTTACTTTAATCTCATCGCCCTAAGTTGCGGTGGCTTATGTAAGCATGAGAATTCCCATTCTAAATCAAAAATCCTTTTCTGGATCAAATTCTGATTTACTAAAAAAGTTTACTTTAAAACGTTATAAATCCCGAAACGCAATTTTCTCCGAATCACTGTAAATGCATAGTTTCACTTTTCATTCGAACCTGTTGGCATTCCGTTGAATGTAAGATATTTATCTTTCAAATTGAAACTGCTCGTGGCGGATTAAAAAATTCAGCTACTATTTGAAGGTAATAGATACAGTTCTGAAGAATATTCGTTTTTTTCCTTTTCAATAGGAATAATTTAAATAATAAAAGCGCATTTAATTTATCTAATTAAAAGTATTCAGTATTTCAGAGAATGAGCTTATATACACTCATGTCCATAAATTAAGGATAATGCAAAATCAGGCAAAGAGTAGATAGAAGCAAAACAAATTTGACTTATTTGTAAAGTTTATTTATTAAACAAAAGGTAAAAAGCAAAAAAAAAAGATGCTATATATTTGATATTATTAAAAATAATTAGTGATTTTTTCCCCTGGAGCAAATTACAAAAAAACCTATATACAAAAAAACAATATTACATGGTTGGTATGATTGTTAATACATTGTATGTCTCCCAGACGATACAATACAGTCCGTACAACGCCTAGGCATGCTGAGTATCAAATTAACGGTCTGATCTTGGGGGATATTACACCACTCAAAAAGCAATGCTCTCCGAAGTTCCGGCAGACATGTAGGAGGAGGTTGACGGGCTGCACCTCGTCGGCCAAGCATGTCCCACACGTCCTCTACTGGATTCAAGTCCGATGAGAATGCTGGCCAGTCCATACGGGTGATATCCTCCGATTGAAGGCATTCGCTTACGATGTTTGCACGGTGAGGACTGGTGTTGTCATCCATAAACACAAATTGTGCGCCCGTGGCGCCCCGAAACAAACGTACATGTTGTTCCAGAATGACGTCCCGATAGATTTGGCTTGTCATGGTTCCAATTTGAACATGCAGGTCAGTTCTGGAACCCAGAATAATTCCACTCCAAACGAGCACTCTGCAGCACCGTAACGGTATCGTTCAATGATGTTTTCTTGGTGGTAACGGGTATCTGGAGCTCTGCATATGAAAGTCCGGTGAGAATCAGACTGCAAGCTAAGCCTGGGCTCGTCGGAAAACATCACACAAGCCCACTTTTGCGGTGTCAACAATGCATGCTCTCTACTCCAGGCTAACCGCAGGCGACAGTGAGTTGCAGTACGTGGAACGCATCTGACAGGTCTACGAGCATATAGACCAATCTGCTCTAAGCGTCTGTACACGGTCTGCCTTGAAATTGTCGTATCAGTGGCTGAAGAGAGCTGACGAGACAGGTCTGAAGATGTGCTCTGCCTGTTTCTTTTGGCAGTAACTGCCAAATACCGGTCCTCATCAGGCAGTGTAACTCTCGGGCGACCTGTGCTGTAACGTCTACTCACATTACCATCATCTTGGAATCGTTGCCAAAGCCTGGAGTTGACACTCTGGGCAATTCCAAGTTCGTCTGATACTTCCAGTTTGGTACGCCCATATTCCAAACGGCCGATAATTCTACCACGTAAAAAATCATCCAAATGCGTCCTTTGTGTCATAACTATTCGGTTATTGCACTGAAATGCTTATAAAGCGCCTGCGAACAATTTTACTTCTTTGCCTGTATTCCTTATATATCTTACACTCTCGTCATTGTGACGTACCATCGGTGTCATTTGGTTACTTCCTGAAATTTGCATATGATTCTTGAAGATGTGTGTAGTGATTTTACAGGCGATATATTTATTTTAGGGTTCGATTTCCGCGTGAATTCGAATTATCCTTAATTTATGGACATGAGTGTATACGTTTAGTATTTTTCTTCGTATTTTGGAAAACTTTCATAAGTTGAAAGCAAGGTGTGGCAACCTGTACGGAATAAAACATTTTTATTTCCAGCGCGCGAGACTGACTATTGGAAATTCTAAAGCTATGCTGTTTCTAAATATTTTGTGATTTGATATTACTTGAGTTGAATTTTATGTGGTGTAAGTGCGAAGAACGCTATATTTAATACATAAAGTTAACACACAAAACGTTAATAACAAAAATTAAAAAAAAAAAAAAAAAAAGTTGTAGCTCATCTTACTCAGAAAAATGAGCATTTATGTGATGAACTGAGAAAGCAGGAAAAAATGCAGAAAAGGTATTATACCAACTCAAAACACTGCACCAGGAATTCTAAACATATGCTGTTTCTTTTAAATTATTTTTGATTTTGCACTTGAATTGCAAATGGCATAAGTGCGAAGAAAACGGTGATTAAAAATAAAGCTGAAAAATCGAAAAAAAAAACAGGTTAGCAGGAGTAGTGCAATATCAGACTGGTAAACTGCGAGCTCAGCGACAGCGTAAAAACTTAGCAAAGCCTTTTGGATGACCGTTAAAATAGGAAACCTTTCAGAATATTTTTTTAATTATACTTTTAACAGTTCAGTGAACAAATGATATTGCATGATAATTTTCATGTGAGATATAATGTACAGACATTAGCAATATTTTGGAAGCAGGAGATGTGAAAAATGAGCATTGCTTTCGCCGGAATCGAACCACGGACCTCTGAAATACGCGCCCAGCCTTCAGACCACTACACTACGAGGGCATGCAAAGAAGGCGAGAAAAATACCTTATATACTACCCCTTTTAAAGAGCGACTGGGCATTTTAGGAAACCCAATCGCAAAATCCTGGGTTCCGAAGAATCATCATCCACCACCCCTTCAGTTCGGGCGCCACTTGTAGAGACATTAGGCTTTTTTTAAACTAAGAGAGGATGAAAAATGAGCAGCGCTTTCGCCGGGAGTCGGATCGCAGACCTCTGGAATATGCACCCAGCGTGCAGACCACTACACTACGAAGACATGCCAAAAAGACGGGAGAAATACCTTATAAGATTTATTTTTCTAAATACGTAATAACTTTCATATATCGTGAAAACATTGTGAGCAAAGTCTTCGAAAAAAGGAAATGCTATCGTGGAGACAGTAGAAATAAAGTTGCGAGTTTTGATAAGCCTTCCACACCATTTTCCTTTCTCTGAGTGAATTCCAAAAAATGATTCAAAGTTGATCTCGCAATTTCAACAATGTCATTAAATTGCCGTTAGCAACAGTAAAACATTACTGCGAGTAGAAAGGGTTCATTTGTTTCGAAAAATTCCCAGAGGACGTGAACAATGCTAGAATATCTTTAACGTGCTTTTAAAAAAGATAATCACAAGCAATTTAGTTTACTACAAGCAATTAGCAGCAAATCATCAACTTTTTTCCTTAAGTTAGCATTTTTTTTTTTTTTTTAATTGCTATTCAGTTATAAGTCGGTAATTTCAGTGCTTGTTTGTGATTAGTTTCATCCTAATCAATAAGTTACGATTCCATACTATTCTATATGAACTTTTAAATACTTAATAAATTAAGTGTATTAAAGGTATGCATTAATGTTTCACCCAATTCACTCCTTTGGGATTCTGATTCTTTTGCTCCTTAGAGTCATTGGACAATCAAGCATTATTCGCAAAGATTCGTAAATATAATTCGTAAATAAATGAATCTTATTGAGCGAATAACGGCCCAGTCGTACCATTAATATATCAGTATGCAATAATTAATAAATATATTAATTTGACTCGGGTTTCCCTTGATATCATGCTCTTCGGTTTATCACTTTACGGATATTACACGGATGTTATTTAAATCCAGAATTAAGTAACTCGGACCCGGAATCTCAAGTTATCGTTTCCATTAAAAGCACGCAATTAATTCAGAATGAAAAGTTATTTTATAAAAAATACAAAGTTGAAATTTCGAAAGCATTAAAAAATTACAAAAGTACATATATGTAATATGTCTGTTGATTTGTGTATGCATAAATACGTGCTTTACTTATCATTTACTAAATATTGCATTTTGCATATTTCTTTGTTTTATTGCTTTGTACTTGCACAATTTGTTTACTAAAATGCCCAGTGTTCATTTTTCACTATTCATTACACGAATATATAAATCTTTCACGTTCCATAAACAACCGCTTTTTACTCTGAGAAACCCTTCTGTGTTACTCAGAACGATTCTGCATCCTCTTCCAAGGTGTTATAACAAAGCAGATTTAATATTTTAAATAAATATCATGTTTAGTCACAATTCCAAACTTACAATTGGTAGCATTATAAAGGAACCATCGAAACTTGAATTTTCATAGACCTGCATAGAATTCTTATAAAGTATATTTCTTTATTTTAATCTGTATAGGACCCCTGACTTAAGTTTAACCTCTGACGAAAATTCCTGAACTCTGTGCCGGAGCATTTATCATAATTGCTTCTGCGTTTTATAACGAAGGAAACCGTGGAATCTCATATTTATGCTAAAAGATCAGTAGTCTTCTTCTTTTGGGTTTAATTTAGATTTATTTTTCATTTCTTCCTGCTTCCGAAATGAAGGCAAATCCTTTAAGGTTCTCTTTAACAGTAAAATGCACTGGCTTGCTTAACCTCCACGGCATACGAAGCCTGGAGTTAAAAGACGGAGTTTTCCACTTTTGCGATTTAGTTGATCTAAGTACCCCGGTTGTGTATTTTTGCTGCCTCTTTCAATTTGCTTCTGTAAAAGACTACTTATGTTATCCAGTAATGGAATGCATGGTAATGAGTTTCAGTAAAATAACAGAAACGCACACAGAATTAAAGAGAATAATTGTTGAAGAGTTTTTAGATGTAGACTTTAACATTTGGACAGTATATTTACGAATCTTTGCTGTAACGAACATATATTACTCGGTGAGATGAGGATTACAACGGAACTTAAAATCCTACGATGTACTTGGCTGCTTTGCTCAGAACAGTTTACAGCAAATTATCTCTTGCAGTAGCTTTCATATGTTTTTCATACTATTTAAACAAATAAATATTAATTTTACAAGCTCGCGATTAAATATGAGGGAGAATTGGTGAGCTTTTAATTCCAGTTTTAATTTTCAACTGAAATAATTGCAGATATACACTCATTGTATTAAATAACCTTTCTTCAATGGCCCTAAAAATCACCAAAAAAATTTTGAACGTGAATACGCAATCTTAATTAGCTCTTGACCAGAAAATTATATTAAACTTTCCCTGCATTTTTCATAGCTTTTTAAAAAACCATAAAATAAGAATAGTTGTTCAATACAATAATGTTTTAGCAATGCTTATTCTAATAATGTCATTTAAAATTTACCATTTCAACTGAGTATTATTGTGTTACATTCTTGTAATTTAATACATTATTAAATGTAATAGAAAATTCTTTTTTCCATGGCCGTAGATTTTACACATTGAATGCTTATTAATCAACACGCATTAAATAATTTGCACTATTAATTAATAGTTATTATAATTAGTGAAAGCACCGTTTTTATCTTCTCCTTAGTTATTTTAATTTTGAAAAGTAACTCTATACGTTTAGTTTTACTGAATACAAAAATCGGCTAAGATAAAAAGTTTCAATGTTTTAGGGGTTATTCAAGATAAATATATTTGTGCTGCTTATTTACATGCAATTAATGAACAATTTCTGTTAAAATCTCTACTACGTTTTACAGAAATTAAAATGAATATTATATACTTGTATCTAAGTGTACTGAAGTACCTTCAGTTAATTCATAAGTTAATTTATCATTATTTAAAAGATGATGTAATTAAAAATTTCTTAAACATATCTAAGGTTGCGAACTAAACTTAATTTCACAATTTAAGTCTTAAATTAAGGAGATGAGATAACATATTATACAAATTAAACTAAATGTAAATAAAGCACACAGTTATCTGCGGAAATGATAAAAGTTTTAATTATTTTGAAATACTAGGTCTCTTTTTTATATAAATTTAATATTAATATATTTTTTAAATATTATTTTTGATAAACGCATTGTATTCAAAGTTATAATTGTTTCATAAGTGGACACTGGTATATATTCTAAAATATATTAAAACAATAATGCATTCAGAGTTTTATATATATATATATATATATATATATTACACATAAGTTACATAAACTGTTTTTATTATAATACGACACATAAAGAAATAACATTTATAGAGCACGTCGCATATGACATAAATGCACCTAACAAACACATAAAATTCCCATAGTTTCATGACGCGTATCATAGTTTTTATAATTCTGTAAAACTAACTTCAAAATTTTATTTTTCCGACCGTATTGTAACTGATACTATCATGTAAAATACCATTAAAAGGGAAATGTGCACTTACTAAAGATACATCAACTGAAACATACATCAACTGAAAATTTTAACACTCCATGATAGGTTTAAAAATCGGTGGAGAACTTCTAATAGTTGCAGTATTTAAAGAACTGCGTACAATTCTTGAAGTTTTACGTACGCTGTTATTTGCACCCACAAAATGAAACCAATTATATTTATCCTCAGTAATGGTATTTCTTTTTTAATAGGCGGAGAAAAAGGTAAAAGAATGAAATTCGGTACAAATTCCAAAAGATAATTATAGTCTGTTTATCGGAAGCATATTTCCATTGTGAAAGTAATATTACATTATTTCCACTTCAAGGTTTCCTTTAAAATGTTTCTTGCGACTTTACCTCGCTTAAATTAATACTGAATTAAAATGACTGCAAATTAATTAAAATGCTAAAAGTGAGGAACAATTTAGAAGCGAATAAATATTCCGAAATTAGTGATTCAAAGGGAATTCAACCATGTATGATTACTGGCTTTTTCCTTAGAAAAATAATCACTTCTGTCCTTTGATAAAGTGGACAAGATAAATGAACATTGAATACTCACTATTGCTGCTTTATGTGGGGCACAGTCCACTCTACTGATTGGTTTCTTTGATTGAGATCTCTATATAAGAAATGAATGTAAGGAGAAGAAAATATAATAAAAGAAGTAAGAGAGTGGTTGGTGTCAATGTCTGAAAAAGACGCCCTTTATTTCCTGTTCTGGGGCGTTCATTTGTAACTAGCAACATGCTGGGTTACACTATAATGAACTGGAACTCCCAAAATGATTAAAATGAAGGTGACTTTCCCACTAACAATGGAATGAAAGTTTAAGGTATTCTAAACACCTCATTTCTTGTCGTTATATTTTAAAAATGCAAGTCCCTCACCGAAACTGCATAAACAAAAGCAAAGGGCTTTATAATAGCCTTTTATTAATCTGTAAAAATGAAACTTAAATTCTCGGCACTTTTTACGGAAAATCTAAAATTTTCTTTGCTTGTAAGAAATCTAACTTATGTACTTTATCATTCAACAATTTGCCAAGAAATTAAATACTGAAAAATTTACTAATACATGTGTGAAATTTAAGCTATGGATTAAATTATTTTCATTATTTGTATTTTTCAGGATTTTGTTGTAATAGGTACAAGTGTAAGGAATCGAAATCTTTCCTTCCATATCAACGAGAAGTACAGCTAATAGTTAGCACATCCTGCTAGGAGTTGGAAGTTTTGGAAGTCAGTTTTCAACATGCGACCGATTTATTTTCAAGTTTCCGCCTCCCTCTTCGAAAAAAAGTATTTCACTACTCTCCTAACAGTAGTTCCTTAAGCGAAAGGGGGAGATATGCAAAAGATTAAAGGATCTATCTCATGCGCTTTTTTAGTGTACAGATCAGTACACAAAAA
This sequence comes from Stegodyphus dumicola, assembly GCF_044657685.1. Taxonomy (NCBI): domain Eukaryota; kingdom Metazoa; phylum Arthropoda; class Arachnida; order Araneae; family Eresidae; genus Stegodyphus; species Stegodyphus dumicola. The sequence goes on along the minus strand of NC_140772.1, from coordinate 78,008,834 downwards.
CAACACCTGGAAGTTCACGAGTTCGTGCATTTCTAATCACTCTACAAAATTTTAGGCGTGGCATAACAGAGCAAAGAACTCTAGAAAACAAAGTAAAGACACATAATTAAGGAACTTTTCGTCAGATTTCTGAGATCTGCTAACCAAGTGGTTGGTTTCTTTTTGCTCCAAGTATGATTTAATAGATATGTTATCGTGTATGAGAAAGATAATTATAAATAAAAATAATAAGTAGAGTCAGAGAATAATGTAATTGACTTTATTAGTAGTTTTACTCGTTGAAATTTATTGTTCTTAATTTCAAAATATTTCTGAGATAATAAAGTGTGCCAATTTTTCCAAGAAATTAATTTAATTTCATCTGATATTTCTTTTCTCCAACTCCTTCTTACTTAATCAATTATTAATTCCTTTTGATCAAATGTGGACTATTTATCTGACTGAACGCTGGACAGTTGAAACATAATTTTCTACTTCGAGACCAAATAGCATGTTCGACTCTATTGCAGTATACAGATATCTTAGCAGCGTGAGTATATTAAAATTCTAATGTCAATAGTGATAACGTGAATTCAATTCTTCTAACACCAGAGCTAAAACTAGAAATCAATGCAACAAAATAAATTTATCTACACGGGAGAATATTTAAAAAATTAGTGTATATATTTTCTATTTAATGTATTTTGAGAGTTTTCTTATATATGTAATTTAGTAAACAAATGAGATTGACAACGTAATTTATGTGATAATTGTAGAACATTTATTTTCAATGCTCAATATAACCTGCTCAGAATATGGTATATTAAAGTACATGTACAGAAAGAATGTAGAACGAGAATATAAACGATGACATTTCCGATAAGAAATCACTCCTAAAATTCACGTTTTCAATATATAGTGTTCTGTAATTCTTCTTCGAATGAACTGCAATTGGCAAAATGAATAACAGACAAACTAAGCTATTATCTAACTGATATTGTAGATAATATTCTTAATGGCAATCTGAAGGAAAGTAATTCAAAAACTTATAAAAATTTCACATGAATTATATTTATTCCATTTCTGGTTTTACGTGAAAAAATAAAACTGTCTGTAGTAATGCGCTGAAATGGTTCAATTTCCTCACTTCCTTACTTCTGGTCCAATACGCTAATCTCGCTTTGAGTCATAGAAAAGAAATTCTATAGGCACACGTTCGTCCAAGGACTCACGTTCACAATAAAAACCTTTTTTGATCTCCACTTCCACTGATTACTTCTCCCTGATTGAATGTTTTGAGGAAAAATATATATCTCCCTATGACAAGTTTCCAGTTTCTGAATTCTGCCACTTAGCTCTTAAGCCATCACTAATAGAGGAGAAAAATGATTTGGCGCTCTATCTTAAAACACGAATTTGATTCCATTGAGACTATGATCGTAAAAATGTTCTATATCTAGACACTCAGATTGTCTCGAAAGCTTCGTGGAAAAGAACTTTGCGGAAGCGTCTGCCTTTGTTTTGATGCGCTTAATTTGCTGCAAGCTAAGTTAATTGATTTATCTCGAGAATAAAAATGAAATACAAATCTAAAGTATGTCTTGAAAAGAATGGGGAAAGATGTTACCACATATTATGCTCTGTGAGGAACGGAGTGAAAAGTTAAAACTCTTTATCCCTAGAAATTCATCTTATGTAAAAGGACCAGATTTACCTAATTTATTAAGTATGTGCGATATTAAGCTTAAAAGGAAGCTGAAAGAATCTTCCTACATAAACTTACTTTTAGTTCTTTTTGTCTAATGAATGGTACATTGCAAAACTTCCATTAGGAATATTCAAATATCTAAACATCTGGAAAGTCATAAATGTGAAATGCTTTTATTTAAGACAATACAATTATATTAAAGGCTACAAAACTAGCTAAAACTAATTTCAATATATATGAAATAGAGTAGTATATATATGTTTTTCTTTTGCCTAACATTCGAAGCATTAGGAATGGGATGCCGTAATCCATTGAATTGAAGTCCTGAAATCTAATTGCAATAAAATAAGGAATTTATTACATCATGGCAAAACTTATCATGATTTTGAGACTTGCCAATTAACTAGCTGTTAATTAAACAAATCAACCAATCAAACATTCGGTAAAAGTTTATCTTTCTTAAAATCAGTAATAACTTCCCTGGTGGAGAGAGATCAACACAGAAAGTACGCCTAATGAGTTCAGCTAGCGTGCACATACTCCAAATAAATTAAAACTAATAATTTTTTGTACCTTGCATAAACTACAGCTTAGGGTTAAACATGACAATTCCTAAGGGACCCTCAGAGTCTTCACAAAACAGATAATCTTCCCAAAACAAGCATATTAACAGCTTTCAAAAGTATTGACTCAAAGCTTTTACTGATCTGAATATGAAGTTAATTTATATCAACTTTCAGATTTATTATATCTCACTGGTATCCTTTATTATGCAATCATCAGTAATTTTTTCGATAAAAAAGCAAAGATTGGGATGTAAATATATTTAACCCTTTCAGAGGCATTTAATTTAAGAAATTTGTTTCTATAATAAAACATGTAAAAATCATAAGGTTATTTTGAAGCAGATGTGAAAAATGGGAGTTCCCTCGCCGGTACTCAAACCTGGACCTGTAGAATATGCACTGAGTGTGCTACCGTTACACTACGAAGGCATGCCGGAGCCCTCTTTTAACAGACGACTGGGGGATTAGGGACCAAATCGCCAAATCTTGGGTGGTGACGATCTGTCGACCACCACCTTTTAGTTTGGGTACTACTGTAAAGTCCTTAGGTTATTTTGAAGCAGGGGATGTAAAAAATGGGCAATGCCCTCGCTGGGACTCGGACCGAGACTTTTTGAATACGCTTCGAGTATGCTTTCAGTTAAACCACAAAAGCATGCCGGAAGAATGGAGGCCTCTTATGACTATAAGACCAACTTGTTTGGTTAGATGGGTCGAGCTACGCCTACTCTTTGTACTTTATAAGCAAATGGACCATATCTCCTAAAAAACGTTTTGACCAGTGGTACTTTGTTAGACTATTAGGTATTTAACTTAACTGTCAAGGTAAAAGTAATGATTATTAAATGTAGCTCAAATATTGAAAAACATTCTAATTACAATAGTAAATTTGAATATTAATCAATAGTATAATACAAATTAGAATATAACTGGCGAGATATTTACATAAAATGTTAAAAATATTTCATATTAGTACTCTCAAGTTTCTTTCATCGTTAATATTTAAACTCAAACAAGAAATTGCAAACTGTTTTCTAGTATAAGGTGTACTCTTTACAAACACATGTCTTTTGGACAAACTGCGATATAATTTTAAGAATATAGTTTCTGTGGCAGAGCAGAAGCAGCAGAAAATCAAATGTTGTCAATTAATAAAACCTAAGCATGAAACGACATTAAGACTTATAACAATACGTAAACATTTTCAAAAACCAAGATTAATTATATTTAGGAATTTATTATAAGCAATAACATAGCTGTTTGTTTATATTATTAAGACATATAGAACAAACAAAAAGTATCAAAACGGGCAGAAAATTATATAGAAATAATTTGCTGTAAGGCGTTGCACAAAACACAAGAATTTTCAAAATTGTTTGGTGTTGCCATCCTTTCCTTATTTTACACATCTCTGACCATACTAGAAACGGCTAAGTTATATACATACTGTATTTAAATCAAATATTAATATGTTGAACATTAGAAATATCTATAAACAATCAATTCAATTTTAACTAAAACAATGTGTCATGTACCATCACGCTATGATTGCATTTATCATCTATGCATCCTATGGAAAGTTTTGCCGTTTCACGAGACATAATACACTCTTTTGCAAAAAAAAAAATCGAATACCAAGAAGGACTTTTGCGATCGTAACGAAATTTGGTATGCAAAAACATCTTGATCGAACATGCAAATGATCAATGTTTCAAAGCAAATGAACAGGAATTGCGATCATAGAGAGCATTTCTAGCGCGCAATTCACAAAGTATAAAACCAGTAACAGAGGCGGAAATTTTATCTTTTTTGTGGCTGCCATTGAAATTCCGTAAAGAAGCAACTAAAGATGCCATTACGACGATATCGAAGCCCTTACAGACAAAAAAACGTCTTCGAACATGGCCGCATTGTATGGTTGCATGTAGCTGGGTTGTCATACCGAGCAATAGGTCACCACCTGCAGCGTACAGACACTGCTGTGCAAAGATGTTGGCAGCAATGGTTGCTACAAGGAAATTGCAGACGAAATGAAGCTCTGGAAGGCCAAGGAGCACAAATGCGAGGCAAGATTGGATAACTGTTCTCCAGGCCCGAACCGCCCCAACGGTAGCATTGTCGACTATTCAACGCACTACAGTCACGCCTATACATCCTGTGGTACCGTCCGCCATCTTACGGCGCTTGTTCTGAGGCGGAGTAGGCCTTTAAGACGTTGCTGCCATCAGATAGGCATAGCATAGTGTTCAGCGATGAATCCCGCTTCACTCTTGAAGCAGATGGCCGCCGTGTTCGGATCTGGAGAAGACGGGGCCGGCGGTCCCAAACAGCGTATACAGTCATACCCCTGGTGTGATGGTGTGGGGTGCTGTATCTCATGACAGCAGGTCATCTTTGGTCATCCTCCGTACATCTTTAACAGCTCAACGATATTCTGATACCATCCTGCGGCTGGTTGCATTATCATTCATGGCACGTCATCCTGAGGCCATTTTCCAACAAGATTATGCCAGGCCACATACGCTCGCACATCTCTGGACTATCTCCGTGAGGTTGATACTCTTCCTTGACCAGCAAGGTCACCAAACCTTTTCACCAATCGAACATGTTTGGGACATGGTAGGCCGCCAGATTCGGGCATCACAAAATATCGCAGATCTGTAGCGACAACTGATGAATGCCTGGGAGAATGTGTCGCAGGATGACATAAGGATCCTCTACCACTCCTTGTCTCGACGAATTCAAGCATGCATTGCCGCCAGGGACGGTTCGACCAACTACTAATCTGAACACTGAATGGGTGATTGTGAGCCGTGAACAGATACTATAACCTTGATTTCTTTTAATAATTTTATTATCTGTGTATGAGTTATACACATATTTAATTTCATCGAAAACAACCACTTCCTTCATGGTGCTTCAATTTTTTGCACAAGAGAGTGTATATTCCATTTTGCATTTATGTTGTTTGGCAAATTATTCTCAAAAATTTAGTTTCTTGCTTATTAGAAACACTTGAATGCAATAAACATATTTCTAAACAATCTATATTTTCATTTTATTTTATAACGTCTCGTGTACTTTGGTTGCGGAAACTAACTGGACATTCGAAGGCTATTTGTGGAATTATTCTTAAGGTAATAAAAAGTCAGGATAAGGGTGTAAAGAATCTTTTATTAACACAACTTAAAGTTCACGGATGACACTAACTCGTACTTACAAAAGCCAACACTTTTGGCTTAACTCAAAAACGTATCGTTTAGCTTAAAACTAAATGGAGTTCAGTGCAGCTTGACAACTTTACAGGTTACTTAACTCGCAGGCTGGATCTGGCTCGAAAATAAGCGTAAATAAACCTAATGGTAAGAAGCCCTGAGCGCCACAGAAGTCTAATCGCTAGTAAATCAAAGATAACAAAGTGGCTTTAAAACAGTCAGAACGCAGTCTAATTTTACCTTCCAAAATCCTCCCTTAAATACTAACTTCTTTCTACCTCATTTGAATACACGCGCGCTGGATCATTTACATTCTGGCAAGAAAGAGTGAGTTGCAAGCAAGAGTGATGCGAAAGGTTGCTTCAAAAGAGAATTAACTGTTAGGTAAATTCAATAAATCCCCACAATTTTATTTTTTGTTTATTTATTTTCTTGCATAAATACTTTTAATTGGTTCGACTAATAACGCATCTTATTCATGTTATCTGTAATACAAACCAATTTTTGTTTTTAAAAACATTTATAAAAGCATTTATTATTTTCAAAGCATTTATCATAAGATACAAAAACTGATCTTATGTCCTGCACAAAGGGTCGCACATGCATCTGGTTACCAAATAATACTAATTCACATCCTACTATACATTGAGATTTTATTTTTAAATTAGTTGTAAGAATAGATCTCGATAAAAGGTTTCATGATTTATATTTGTAACATTAACTCGTTAACAAAACTGCAATTAGTAAAAGAATCCTACCTAATATAATCAGCTTTAACTATTAAAATAGAAAATGTCTCTAATTTCTAGCAAATAAAGTCAGGTATTAGATACATTATTAAAGAAAGCACTGTGTTATTTAACTCATGAGCATAATATGCATTCTGCATCTTTAAATTATAAATAGTACATATTTCGTACAAAGTTGAAAGCTCTTCATGATGTCAACTTGAAAATGGTTGACGTCAGTAAATGCAGGGTATATTCGTGTTATTTACAGATTAATTGGGTTTGAAAATGATGACTGAGAGTTATAAAAGAAAAAGAATCTTGAGACTTCTAGTCGTAAACCCATTATGCAAAATTCGGAGATAAGTGGTTTTGAAATTGTTTTATTTTGTCTTCAGAATTTTGCCAGCTTGTTAAGGAAATTTCCATTGTTAAAAGTTTCCCGTCTGAATTTCTTTTACTGATTACTCTAAAAGAACTGCATGAGAGCCTCTTCGTGGTGTTTGAAATTAAAGAGAATGGGAACTAAGGTTAAAAGAAGAAAATTTTTATTATATAAGAATCTGAACAGCTGGCTTGGGACTATTTTAATTAAATTAAGCTTTAATATTAATTGCAGCTGCAGGAACTGCAAAGATTTCAGTTATAATTATTCATTTACAAGCGAAGAAAACAAAAAAATAATAATATTTCTTTCATTTTCTTTTTTTGCTTTATATTCTGCATAAAGGGATGCACATGTTTCATTCAGAAGAAAATAAAAGTTCTAAATTTTGAATGAGTGGGTGGAAATTTCTGTGATGGAAAATGATTGTGTTAAGCGGTATTCCATTGATTTACTCTCAAAAACGCATAACCGTTCGCGGTAGAAATTCTCTGACATTTTATCCCTTTAATTTACATTGGAGGACTAAAAGGTATAAATTTTTAAAAAAGTCTCGTATTATGAAACATTAATATCTTTAGTCTAATTTTCTCAAATAAGTGTTTAAACTGAAAGTTTCAATGTAAGCCATACAATTATTTAGCTCTGCATTGTACAGAAATAAGTGACATTCAAATTATTCGCTAGCCTCTTTGCTTCAGAAATATTAATGAGAATACCTAGTGAAATTTAGCAGTCATTTAATTTTAAATTCCCCTCGTCACCAGTTGATAGTTTAAATTCGAAATTTTGATATTTGTATGTAAAAAATATTCAGTGTATCGCCAGGCATACTACAGGGTGTCCATCATGTGTTCACCGAATAATGGTATGTTTTAAATAAGACAGACTAAGACACAGTTAAGAAAGACATTGAATTTTATGTAGCACTTGAAAGAATTTTATATTAATAAACTTCAACATGAGCACAATTAGTTTCTTGGAAAATATCAAGTGTGTTCTCGATTTCTCTCCCGACGTTATTAAACATTTGTGGAGTCAGAGTAGTTGCTTTTGTGGTAGCCGTTAATTATATTTTTTTTTAATTCTTCGATGCTGCAAATCTCCGTAACATAAACTCGTTTCTTCAGATATCCCCAGAAAAAGAAGTCGAGTAGTGTGACTTCCGGAAAACTGGGTGGGCATGAAATTGGTCCACTTCTACCAATTCAATGATATGGGAAAATTTCATCAAGACAAAACATACACGTAGCCAAATTGTAGAGGGTCCCATCCTTTGGGGAAAGAAAGGTTTGGTTGTCTTTCTTCTAATTGTGGTACAGCAAACAATCTCAGCATCTAAGTAAATGTCTGAATAAATTGATGACTTGGATAAAAAGAAGTTACCAATCGCTTTGCACACCAAACTTCATGGCAACCTAGCTCAATTTCCCTTACACACTGCAGGTTTTCTGATCCCTAATTCCTGCAGTTACGTTGACTAACATGTTATGAAACATAAAGTATTTCTTCGTCATTGAATACGATTTTCTAAAAATATTGACCATCCTTACTGACACGGTCAAGAATGTCTACAAAAAATTCCTTACGAATGACTCGACCATTAGATTTTATTTGTTGACAAATCTGCAATTTATATGCAATGTGAGGGTCGACTTACGGTTACGGCTAATATAGTGATCAATTACATTTGTACAAATAGAGTACCTGCTACAGTACTACAGGGACCGGACCAAAATACTACCAAATGGTCGCTAAGTTTGGCGACTTTTGCTTAATTATCGCCAAATCCAACAATAAAAACCAGTCGCCAAAAATCATTGCTAGCTTGGAGATATCTCGCGAAATTTCCGAGATTCCCATTCACTCAATGTGAAATGGACTTGCCCCTGTATTCGTACTTTTCCGGCATATCTTATCTCTCTAGATTTTCTTAATGTTACATTACACAGAGAAATACAACGATTTCCCTTACAGTTGCACTAAAATCACCTATCTATGTACAATATTCGTAACAATAGTTTGTATTTTGAAAAATAACGACAATCGGAAGCGCTGATGGAGATAAACATGTTTTATTTCGAACAGTATTGTCATGTCTCTCTTTCAAGCACTGAGCTTGTTAATAAAAACTTTTTATGTTTGCACAAAATAGTGAAATAAATAAAATCAATTAAAAATTTAAATTTCGGGCTTCGAGGCCTATATGTTCGGGTGTATTACGAATTCGGTGACTATAGGTGTTGCCATTTTTCCACAGTGCGAGGTCATACATAGTGTTACGAAATGTACAGGCGCGGTAAGATAGCTTCCCCGCAAAGCAGTTTTAGGATTGCCATAAATGGCAAAGAAAAGCAGGATTGCCAAATTTGGATAGAAATAGCCCATTTGGCGACAAAATTGGCGATATACCATGGACGGTTGGAGAACCTTCTGGAACGAATTCTTACCGGTTTAGCCCAGAATGTTCTCGAACACAAGCCGAAAGCTATATAAACCCTGCTGGTCCGCAGTCAGTGTAGTGTGAGTGTGCATTGCATAGAGGGCAAGTCAGAGTGCCTCGTCTAGAGTGCGAGATAGTCCGTGCGGAGTCGATCGAGTTGACAGCCGGGCAGCGAGTGCCGAGTGGGTCGTCGAGTGCACCGAAAGAGTCTCGTAGTGCATCGTCGGGAGAGCGTGTTGAGCTCCGGGAACGACTGAACCGAAGAATCAAGAGCTGTGCTCTGTGTGTCGTCGAGTGCATCTCGAGTTGTAGCGAGGAGAGTCTCAAGAGTACGTGGAGTTCCGAGAACGACCAAGGAGTGTCACGCGCTGTACTCAAGTGCTTTGCCGTGAAGCCGTCTCCACCGTGATAGCCTGATAACCTGGAGGCTGTGTCGCTGATCGTGTCAGCGTGTTTATAGTAGATCTTCGACGACTGTAAAACGTGACTTTGGACCTGTCCTGATCGGTATTGGGTAAATAAAGTGTGTTATTCGATACTTCATCAAGTGTTGTCGTTATACACTCCAAATCCACACGAGCCCCGTACGAACGTGAAGGAAGAGAGAAAAACGCAACAACTGCTGTCAGAAGTGGGATTTGCGAGTGAATGCCAGTGACGCGCCTGAAGAAAAAAAGCCATGGCGGAGGAAATGAAGATTTTGATGGGCATTTTAGCTAAGATGAAAGCCGGATATCAAGAGATGAAGGCTGAGTTGAAAGCTGGTCTGGAAGAGATCAAAGCCGAACTGAAGAAAACGAAAGCCATACTCAAGCCACACACAAGAGAAGAACGCCGGACGAAAAGAAATAAATGTCGGCCAAGAAAAGATGCGAAAGCAACTTCCACAGATGAAAGTGGAGCTTGCAGAAGAAACTAGAGCCATAAAAGATGATGTGGAAAATTTCAAATTTATGAATTTCGTAAATCCTTTTAATGAACATAATTATAATTGAAAACCTGTCTTAACATTAAGAACAGCACATTTGGAAAACATATATGTATACGAAATAGCCGTTGAACAATTTCTTGAATCTTGGATTGTTTACTATACAATTTTTTAAACATCGATTGTTCAAATTTTAATCTAATGTCCTTACTAATTGTATTATTTTGAATCTTTTTGCCTTCCAATCTCCGTTAGAATTGTATATTCTCAGCAGCCGTTGTACTAATAACAAAATTTTACAATTTTATTTCTATTTTGGAAAACAAATTTTATTTCAAATAATCTTTCTTGCATTCTCAATGTTCCCTGAAGTTATATTCTGAATTTCTGAAACGTATTGTACATAATATTGTCTAAAGATATTATTTAAATAATTTTCAGCTCGAGTATGTTTTATACTTTTTCCACTTTTTATTATTCAACCTTCCCAAAGGCATATATCTGGAGTAAAGATTAGTAAAGATTTAGGAATAAAATCTCGTTTATTTCAAAGCATTAAATAACGCATGAAAATAGTAAAAGATAATTGTAAAATTGTCATTTGAGATTTAAGTAAATTCTTATCCACTACTACATTCGAGAATTATTGGATTAAAGCCTGTATTTTTAAATTATGCACCATGGGAGCTGACACAAATTCAGTTTTATATTACCATAATCAGAGTTCTTCTAAGTGAAAAGAAACGCTTTCAGAAAGAATCGATTTAAGGGAAACAAACCAAAGCCTGACAAACAATAGACAACAACACTCTGCAAAGGGAAAGGTGTCGGACGAATGCAAATAAATTTCTTCCTAAACCAAATATTATTGTTGCTCTCACTTCTCTGATCGGATTTTCGAGGCCTTTTCGGAGGATCATTGTCTTTGCTTAGGTAAGAAGATTTTGCGTCAGAAAATCTTATTCTTTAGGTTGAGGAAACATACTACCTCTTATTATTTTCAACCTGCATTGCTCAGCATTGCTCAGCTATTTATGCTGCGAAAATAAACTTACTATTAGATAGAGCCTAGGAATATATCAAAGCAGCATCTTTCAGTGTATTATTTTATTTATGCAAAGGCAAGCTAATATAAGAAGGAAAGCAAGAAATTCGAAACGTGTACGTTTACTCTGCGACTTTGATTTCGAAAAAACAAACATGCGCATTTGCCTGTTTCTTGGCATGATATCCTAGTGATACGTCAACCTTAAATTATTTAATTTAAAGATTTTTATGAATTTCATTTAATTGCGGCTAACTCTCCAGTTTGAGCTGCATTGCAATGCTTTATTTAATCAGACAAAGCAACTTTATTTTAAAAACTGAAACATTTAAAAATTAGAGGCAATCTGTATATAATATTTTACAATATGATTAAATGTATATTGTATTCAAAAAGAAATATATAGAATACATTTTATTTATTTACAATAGCTGACATAGGAATGAAAGTTTTAAACAGTTCGAATTCTTGTTAAAGCACAAAGAGGCTAAAAGAACAATCACATGTGCACAAACATGCAGCACACACAAAAACAAGCACATATGTATAACTAAACTAATAATATTGACGAGGGAGTACGGATTCGTAATTTAATGCACACAAGCACGATAATAGGTTAATAAAATTTCTTTTTATCAAAAGAAACACTTCAATGTTTTGGAATTTTCCACAAATATACTCGTGCAGGTGTTCAAAGTATCACAGAGCACAATTAATAGTGCGCTTCAAACTATTAAGAACGTTAAATACAACACAATGGAAAGGGCATCTAAAGAGAAAGCTAACTCAGATATATCTCACTCCGAAGCAATAAAAACTGGGAGCAGATGCTCTTTCCGCCCATATATAGTTTTCACCCGGCCGCTGAGATATTTCTAGAACTTTCTTCTTCACGAAATTACTGAAAGGCAATATGGGTGTCGAATTCCTGTTGCAGCTAATATAGTGATCAATTACATTTATTCAGTTAAAATACTTATTACAACCGGACCAAAATGTCACCAAACGGCGACGAAATAAGTCGCCAATTGTAAGTCAATTCATAAAAGTAATTAAATCCGTGTATAATAAGTCATATTTGTTTATTTTAAGATTATATTCTTATATTTTAACTAGAAATTTACATAAAATGTAAACTTAAACACACTGATTTTGCAGAAAGTTATTAAAATTTTAAAAGCCTGAGAATATTTCTTCCTTTCTTGTCTATTCGAGAGCAAATTATTAAAAAACATTAATCAAATAGAAATGGCTTTTTACCAAATTTTTTTGGCGCTTTTGTGAATGAACTGATTTTTCTTAAAAGTAACAGAAATAAAAGTTTACATCCGAACCTTCGCGTAAAGATCTGCTCATTGCAAAGCAAAGTAAAAGAAAAATTGTCATTAAAATCTATGTTTTAGATTTAAACTCGTTAATGCAAAAAGCTGTGCTTCTTAATTGTATTTATCGTATATATATTATATATATATAGATAGATATATCAACTTATCAAAACGATTAAAGTTAACTTCTCTTGCAGCTGAAATGTACGTAATAAAATTAATGCAAAGCTTTAATTATATTTTCAGATTAACTTCCTGAATCCCGTCGACTTTCTCAAGACACAAGGGAATGGAATGAATGACGAGAATAATATATTAGTTCTTGATGCATTTTTGATAATAAGTACATACTTGTAACTTTTTCCTACTTTAATAAGTTTTAGGCTTCTTATCTAAGCAGAAAACTTTTCTTCATTCGCGAACTATTTTATTCATAACAGAAAAGGCAGAAAGTATTTCACTGGGAATTTAGTGTTTATTTGTTCAAATGTTACGTAAAATTATTTCATTATATTTCGATGTTTTATAAAAGTAGGCAGCGTGGTAAAATAACTTTCTTGTTAGGGGCTGTGGAAGTTGCTTATATACTTCCTAATGAGCAATAGACTTATGTTAAAATGATTTTTCAGTTCACTCCCTTAATTTATTAAATAATACAAACAGAATTTCATGAGTTTGAAAACAGAAAATGTCATTCAATCACCAGAAAGTTTTACTTACGTTGTGAAATTGGCAAGTTAAAGTTTTGAAAAAATTGCTTAAATGTTATTAAAAATATTAGATTTTTATCCACTGATCCATTTCAATAGACATACAATAAAACCATTATGAATTTTAACGAGTCTAATAAAACTTATGATGGTATCAGCTGAGTAACACTGTATTAATATTTCAAATGAGAACAAAAAGTGTGTAATGGCATACATATTAAAAGATCCGCGTGAAGAGCTGAGCCTAATTTCCCTGCAAAGTGAGATCCCCTCCACAAAGCAAACTTAAAACTGCACCCCAAGAGGATGTTTCTTCATGCATTAACCAGCTAACTGTGTCGTTAACCTAAACTGGCAATTCTCCAACAGAGCCACGGATCACTCGACGCGCAGGATGCTCTGAATATTCTCAGCCTAAAGCATCTTAGCGGCAGGGCTACCCACAGAATTTCTAATTAAACCCTGTGGAAGTTTCGGGAAGCGATTGGGGTGACCTTCGGGCGAACTTAGGTAATGCCGAAGGCTTATAAGTAATTACTGACTCTCTACCTTTACCCGCCTTTTATAAAAGTTAGTTATGCAGAGGCTCTTGCAAAATTAATTGCCGATGAGAGATGTATTTTTCTTTTCAGATTCGCGAAGGCAAGTAATGTAATTTTTACTTCGCATAATTTAATAAGACATTTAATAAGGATAAAAATATCTCTTACTGTTGACGCTTTGCTATTTATTTAGTTTCCCAACTAAAACCGAATCTTTCGTTTCTGTTCATTTGAACGGATGCTCGAAGGATAGTAATTAATTTTGATAATTTGGTATATGATAGAATCACTATTTAAATTTATGAACTGTGAAATCAAGAGTCCTTCAGAAGTAAAAAGTATTTAGCCGAGGCTGACACAAATCTAAAGTAGTTGGTCACTAAATACCGAATTATCTAGCAAAGCTATCAAGGGCACGTAATACGGCCGAGCGTAGTAACAGCTTAGGCAGACGAATTCAGAAATTTTGATTCCCTCTTTCGACACCAGTGGAACTTAAATACCACTCCTTTTCATTTGCACTAAACGCGATTCTAAAATCTCATTCTGGTGAGGAATTGTAAGCTGAAGCTAGGAGAGATAGGAAAGGTACATAATAATAAGAGTTATAAACTTAGGATAAACTTTGCATGCCAAAATAGAAAGTATTGTCACTTGAGGGAAAAATTATTGAAAACCTGGTGTGGAGAACCAGTGAACGAAAATCACAACAACATAAATTTTAAATAGTTAGATCTTTTCTTTATTAAATCAGTGCACATGTCTTCACGTGGTGTGAACTTCTGAAAAAGTATCATAGAAGGTATCTTCCTCCAGTATGCTTTGCCAAATAATAACAAAATGCAAATTTATAGCAAAATTTTAAATCAGATTATTAAAATTTAAATTTCTAGGAAAAAAAAAAGTTCTAGAATCATTAGGTTCCAATTATGCACGAAAACGTACTAGAAGGAAGGAGAAAATACCTTGTAAAGTAATAAGCCTCTGTTTAGCTTAGCATTTTTTATGGCATTAAAATAAAATTTGCTTCGCATGATCCGATTACAGTTTTTTTCATTCTTAAGATTTTTTATAATTTTGAAATGTCTTTTAACTGTTCTAAACTTTAATGGTAGACATTTTGAAGTATTTGATTATAATCTGAATTTTTAACTTGCAATTTATTTTAATGTTCATCAATTTCATCCCATAAAAAGAATGAAAATATAATAATAAAAAATAACAATGTAAAACTAATAATAACAATAATAATGATAGTGTTGCGTGCGTACGGGTTGGTTATGAAATGAATGCACAAGTCCGATGAAAAATGAACAAAAATTTATTATTATCACAACAAAAATGCTTAAATTTTCTCAAATTATCATGCAGTATTACAATATCTCACAGTAGTTTTCTTTTAACTACTCAAATGTCCAATAGAACGTAATTCAAAACAGCTAAAGAACGCTAATCCGCGAATTCGCTACAATCAACAACAGTAGTTTTCTAAACAACAACAACTAAGCAACTCCAACAAACTGAGATGTTTTCCTCCTTTTATAAGATTTTAAAATCACGCGCTAGAATTTTTTAGTACTTTCTCGAAATCAAAAAGAGATATTTATTTATTTAATGCACGCGCTCTTGTATTTTCAATTTTCAAGCTTAGCTTTCTTTTAATATTCGTCACGCGCTGCACTGCGCGAGAAATAAAACCATTTAATTTATAATTGAACTAACATTAGCTTTTTAAATACCGAATTCGTAACACTACCCCCTTCCCAAGGACTGCACGTCCCGGGCAGTACAATCCCTGGACAGGAAGCTAAACTTACAACTGTGGCATACATGCATTAATAAGCATTACATTACAATAATGGACAACATGAACAAT
Organism: Stegodyphus dumicola; assembly: GCF_044657685.1. NCBI lineage: Eukaryota > Metazoa > Arthropoda > Arachnida > Araneae > Eresidae > Stegodyphus > Stegodyphus dumicola. The sequence continues at coordinate 77,993,384 of NC_140772.1, read as the reverse complement.
AAATGCAATAAATAAAACAAATCAAATGCTATCAAATACAAATCAAATACACATTTAAAAACAAAATGGACCATGGTCTTATACTATTTACAATTATTTACATTATGTACTATGGCCATAGTAATGAGCTAACCTGTCGTAATGAACGACTTTAGGTTTAGAGTTCGAAGACTTACGAATCCGAACCACGACGTCATTCAGCCTGTTTAGGACTGTGTACGGCCCATCCCAAGGTGACTGTAATTTCGGACAAAGTCCTTTCCGTCGAGTCGGATTCCACAACCACACCTTGTCTCCTTCGTGGAATTGATGTTCAGTAGCTCTTGTGTTGTATCGGGTCTTCATCTTCTCCGTCGCCAAGATGACTCGCTCTCGTGCAAAATTGTGCATCACTTCAAACCGGGCCTGGAGATCTTGAATATATTCCTCAGACGATGAAGGAGCATCCGGAGGGCGGCCAAACAATAGATCACAAGGCAGACGAAGGTCACGACCGAAGAGCTTTTGGGATGGAGAATAGCTGGTAGTCTTGAGTTTCTTTTCGACCCTGTATGATTTCGGCAGCTTCCCGAGCTCGATCTTTCGGACAAGGCGTCGACATTTCCAGGCGAGGATCCCTTTTAAGGATGGATAGTCATGCCATCAGATGCTGAAAGCAGCTTATTGTTTTTGAAATCTAAGGAAAAATTGTATTTCCTTAAAAGGTCCAATCCGAGTATGCATGGATCTGTAATATCCGCCACATATGCCGTGTGATGGTAGGCGGCACTTCCAAACGTGATGTTTACGTTTAACTTCCCAGTTATGTCGATCTTGTCACCAGACGCAGTCTGAAGGGTAACACAGGATGGCGTCCAAATACTAAGTTTATCTTTAAACTGTTCAGCTAAATCTTTCCTAATGATGGTAACATTAGCTCCTGTGTCAATGATCATATTGCAAGGAACTCCATCGATATTCCCATTAATGGACAGTCCGTTACTGTTGCCACTCACTGTATAAATTTTAAGCGCTTTAAAACAAGGTTTTTCATTATCTGGCAACCTCCGTTCCTCGATATGGTCACTAATTTGTTTACTGCGTCGTTGCTGGGAAATGGTCTTATTTTCCGTACCTCGGGATGTTTTGCAGTTTCTTCGTATGTGGCCTTCAACTCCGCAGTTCCAGCACTTTAGAACTAGTTTCTTTTCACTTCTGTTCCGTCTCAAGCCACTGACTTGTCTGGTAAAATCATCTGCTTTATATTCCGTACCCTGGGGCGTTCTGCAATTCCGCCTTAGGTGACCTTCACTACCACATCTCCAACACCTTAGAGCCACTTTCTTCTCGTTCCTACTCCGTATCAAATCGTCTACTTGTCTGGCTAAATCATCTAAACGAGCCATCAGTTGATCCACAGGCTCATGGACTCGCACAGCTCTAACTGGGTAGCGATCTCTACTAGTTGCTTGCTGGGCTGCCTCGAACTTCATGGCGTACAACAGAGCGCTTTTTATGTCCTTTACATCTGCCATTCGAAGAGCTTTCTGTATTTCATGATCCCGGATGCCATCGACGAAATATTGCAGCGAGAGGATTTCCCTCGTTTCTCTCGGGCATTCCGAAAAGGCGAGATGGGACAGCCTTTCAACATCCGCGGCGAGCTCCTGAAGTGTTTCGGTAGGCTTCTGTTGACGAGATTTTAATTGGAGCCTGCTGTAGTCTTTTAAACACTTCTCCCCAAAGCGCAACTCCAAGGCGCCGGACAGAGCTTCGAAATCTAACCTTTTCTTTTCGGGAAGAGTCTGAAGGATATCCGCTGCGTCGGCTCTTAGAGAAGCGGCGAGATGACAGGCCTTAGCTTGGGAATCCCATCCATTCGCATTCGCCACGATAGAAAATTGTGCCTTATACACCTGCCAGGAGGTCTTCCCATCATATGTGGATAGCTTCAGAGGTGGACGAGCAGGCATTGGTAAGAATTTAAAATCATCACTCCTGCTCCCTGCCGACGCTACGAATTTCTTTAAAGTATCCATTTCTTTGGCAACTGCAGAAACTCTCTCATCAATTTGTTCTTTTACAGAAGAAACTCTTTCTTCTATTTCTTCTTTCACCGAAGAAACTCTTTCTTCAATATGTCCAACTTTATTTTCAACTGCGTCAATTCTGCCTTCCATAGCTTCAAATTTATTTTCTATTATGCAAGTAATTTCTCTTTTCATTTCTTCTTGACCAGCTTGAACAGCTTTCATTTCGTCCTTAACGGATTCCTGGCCCAATTTCATTTCTTCCTTAAATGATGCTTGGCCAGCTTCCATCTTTTCTTGGAATGCAGCAAAAGCACTAATGAGCTGTCTCAATTGTTCTTCCATCGCTCTTGTTATTGGCATTCAAACCCCACTCCTGACACCAAAAATTGTTGCGTGTGTACGGGTTCGTTATGAAATGAATGCACAAGTCCGATGAAAAATGAACAAAAATTTATTATTATCACAACAAAAATGCTTAAATTTTCTCAAATTATCATGCAGTATTACAATATCTCACAGTAGTTTTCTTTTAACTACTCAAATGTCCAATAGAACGTAATTCAAAACAGCTAAAGAACGCTAATCCGCGAATTAGCTACAATCAACAACAGTAGTTTTCTAAACAACAACAAACTAAGCAACTCCTACAAACTGAGATGTTTTCCTCCTTTTATAAGATTTTAAAATCACGCGCTAGAATTTTCCAGTACTTTCTCGAAATCAAAAAGAGATATTTATTTATTTAATGCACGCGCTCTTGTATTTTCAATTTTCCAGCTTAGCTTTCTTTTAATATTCATCACGCGCTGCACTGCGCGAGAAATAAAACCATTTAATTTATAATTGAACTAACATTAGCTTTTTAAATACCAAATTCGTAACAATAGTAATAAAATAATATCACAAGAATCCTCCGTAAATTAATAAGAATTTATTCATAACTGTACAAAATAGTAATGAGAAATTCAATACGAAAAAATTAATAATGCAGGCTACAAACAAAAGACAGGAAAATATCATAAAAGCTCTTATTTTTTTCCAAAAATTCTGCGTAAAAAATCAGCTATGCGTTGCTAGAATGCGAATAACAGATTTCCAAATTGCCAGGTTAACATGGCAATTTGAAAACCATTTACACCTAAGAGAATGCTCAAATTTCCTATAAAGTACTACCAGTGTAGTTAGTTGAGAACTTTGAAGAGAAATAAGATTGTTATTTGTAGCTGGGAAGATGATTTATATTTTTTAGAAGATACTATATCTTAAACTAGTAAAACAAAGAAAGAAATATTTATTCAAATATGTTAAACTGCATGTTAACCTACATGAGAAAGAATTATAAATGCAAATCTTTCAAGAAACAAGAAGCTAATAGCAAATGAAAGATTATATACACATATGCTTAAAGGGAAGTATAAAAACTTAATTAAACAAAGTTACGCGAATTCAATGAAATTTTTTATCAAAAGTAAGAAGCCTGTAGCAGAATAACATTAATTCTCTTTTTAAGTGTAACAAAAATAGTTTTCCTTAAAACACCATCCCTGATGATAATGAATATAATTCTATAAATTCTCTATCAAAATACAATGAATATAAATTGTTTACTTAGTATTAACTGATCATAATTATATTTTTCCTACATAAATATTATTTTAGTTCAAAATTTACTTAGTTTTCTTTATCTCTGATTTTAAATTTCTTATATTAATGATATTATAATAGTGACACGGATTAGTTTAAACCCTTTTTATTAGCTTAAGGGGAAATACAACTAGCGCATTAAATTTATTCCTACGAATAATAATCCTTATTTCTTCTAAATTATCATCAAAGACCTTTTTGGCAAGCATTTACATATAAACGTTTCATCTGACTTTTAAACTAAAATCTGTATTCTATAAAAGTACTTTTATGACCTTTAACTCCGCAGCCGTTGGGAGTAGACGTGTATTTTTATTTTTTTTTTTTTTGGAAATATTTTAAATAATGAAACATATTTATATTTTTGCACTTTTAATTAAAAATATTTTAATTAAAAATATTTTAATTAAGTAAATCCCGTACGCTAATTTTAAATTCAGTCATAATCCACTGGAGCTTTACACCGAGACGTCTCAAATTTTAATGTAATTATAATTCAAATCAAACTACCACATGAGGTGAGCTTCGAGATTGTATTTATTATTTCACAATTTCCCTTTAATTTATTAATATTTTTACACTTTATTTAATTTTAACTATTGATCATTTATTACTCAATCTATTTATTTTTATTTACCTTTTCTGGTGGTCTTTCACTGGGTTTCTGAATTTTTAATCTTAAAAACTAAGCTCTGCTATTACAAAAAAATTTCATTGAGGTACTTAATTTTAAAGTTTATGGTTTTTGCCACTGTTATCGCCTTGCCTTTCGGGGGTCTGTTAAAAATTAAATTCGAATTGTTCGACGTTTTATTTCTTCCTTTTTAATATTAACCAGGGGTATTCTTTTGCAATATATTAGTGGGTAACATTCTATAATTTATAAATTTTTTACACATCATACTCCGAAGGAATTTTCGCATAAGTAATTTATAAGTTTTCAAATCCTAAAAAAATTTTGCTAATATCCTCACTCAGCTTTATTTCTTTAGAACCATAATCTAATAATCACACAAAAATTCATTAAACTAGTAATATTTTTCATTTTTAATCTATGCAGATCATGTTCACTATGTGCTAGTACCGAAGACATTCTTTGTTTTCTACACTTGTATAAGATTCTGAGAGCAAGACGTTTTTTTCGGGGGGGAGGGGGAGGATTTGTACTTTTCATGGCAGTCCACATGGCGAAGCTCTTCACTCAATTTTCTTTAATACCAGCGATGCTTTCTTTAGACATTTCGTTTTGTAGCTACAGGGAAATGCAAAATCTCTACTGTTCAATTTGTGCCTGCCCTATGAATATGATCTCAAATTTTAGAATTAAATATGTTATTCAGTCTTTATCGTATGGGAAACAAGCCTTATGTGTTTTACTTTTTGGAACCAATATAAATTTTACAAAATATAGTTATACAGTTTACTGGGTAATAAAATATGTCAGACTTGTTACTTTTTTATAAAACGGCTTTTCATAGAATAAAAAGTGCTATAATATGTATATTCATCATATTTAAAGCATTTTTGTAACTGAAAGTATATGTCTGAAACCAATGATTGGGAAAATAAAGGTCATGTAAGAACATTTTTAGACACAGTGTTTATGCAAGGTTCCGTTTTAACTCTTATACATCTTTTTAATTTTTCTAAGAAGTGCAACATAAATTTTTACAGCAACAGAAAAGGGATGTCGTAAAATTAAATTTGCATCCGCTTTCAATTCAGAATGTTAGTGGTTGGGTTGCAAAACGTTGTTATGGAGGGAAGTGAATATATGTTGTATTAATATCAACATTAACTAAATGACATATTTGGATAAATTTTAATATGTAAATGAAACGTCAAGTAGTTTTTGAGAAAATGTTTTCTAATGTGAGTACCACTTCCAAAATTTCAAAAATAAAATATCTGATATGGACGCAATGACTTTCTTGTAAAGACTAGTAAATTATTTAAATTGTTTGCTGCACTTCGTTTAAACTTATTTTCTCGAATTTCGTTAGAGATACATTTCTCATTCAATCACTTCAATTCTCTTTTCGGAGCCACGCAAAAATGCAAAATATTCAAAATATCTTCATTAAAAACTGTAAAATACAGGAAAACTAAAACATCAACTGCAGTTAAACACAGTTAAAAAACAACAGTGAAGAACACTGGTGGATTAATGTCACTGTCATCAGAACCATTTTCAATATTCATCCACTCTTTACTTTACTCCTTTACTCCACAGACAGAGCACATGTCCACTTGGAGATGGTGTAATCATCACTGCCATCTTGAAACAACGCTTTTTCTATCACATTTTTCGTCATGGTAAATAGTATTATTTTATTTTGTCGGCCAAATAAATGACTAAATACTGAAATCATCAAAACATTAAATCACACGCAACTAAAGTTTAGCTGTCAATTACAATCGCGCGATCTTCAGTGCAGTATATTGTTGGTATGTCTGAGAGACACACTTCGAGTACAACGCCAAACTTTGGCAATGACTGTGAGGAGTACTTCGAGTTCAAAGAGTTAAAAATGAGAAATATATAATTTGTTTGCATAGTTCATCACAAGATATTGTCCGTAAAATCGCAGAAAACTATCAGGTTTTAAAATAAGGCGAACTAACTTATAATTTACTATTTGGATACATAATAATAATAGTAATAAGTAACTAAATAAATAAAGCAGCTGAAAGTCGATACAATTTTAATACACTAGTTAAAACAATGACCCTTTTCGATAAAAATTAATTATTTCATAATAATAGTATGATCTTTACAATACAAAAAATACGTAATTCACACTCGATCATTGAGAATATTTAATAAGCGTTATTAGTTTCTAAAGCACAGATTCTAACATTGATAAACTTGAAGGTATCTTGGTATTTTAAATACGCTTCATATGAAGTAGAAATAACATTTTTACTTCGAAAAAATAATTCTTAAAACCATACCGAACTTACTTACATATGTTAGGCTTAATATTTAAAAAAACTAAAATAAGTTTCCATCATGTTCCTGAAATCTACCTTCAAAGTAAATATATTTACTTTTCTTTACCAGATATTCACACCATTTATTAGTTTTCCTGCATTACAGCTTCATCATATAAGCCGTTTACGTAGAACAATATATAAAGATATAAATACCGCATCTGAATGCTCCCGTTTAAAGCAAAGCTTAGCAGAACCAATTTAGATCATTTAAAATTGCAAAATTGTTATGCATACTTATAAAAATTTGTGACTGCAGCCTCTTTGGCCATCTAATTAGCAACGCAACGCATTTATTTGTTCTTTTAATTTTAGGATCCCGTTACAATGAGCCGGTTAATATTACAGAAATTGTGTCTAACACATTCAGCATTTCTAATTCATGCAAATCCATATTGCGCTTAACATTTTATTTTGCGTGTGTTAACGACAGTCACCAATTATGCAGTTCCACCTTCTTTCCATCTCCCACCATGGCTAGAGAATTTTCAATTAGTCGGGACACTTCGTCAAACGACGGACGAATTATCCCACGAAAACAGCAGCCATTTCCTCACCAGAACCAGAGCTTATCTTCGCTACGAAATCGCGTCCATTCTCATAACTGACAATAAGGAAAAGGCACTAGTGCTCGCTTAGCTCTTTTTAAATGGAAATCATTCCGGCGCATTCCTTTGTTCCATTTTAAGGGAAATAAGCCAATTCATCAGGCCAGATAAATGGAGCGGGAAATCATATGCAATTTATCCACCCCTAAATCATTCGAAAATGTGGACGGCGGAAGAGATATTTCTAGAGCTATCATTTCTGGTCGACGAGTGAAAAATTGGCCGACGTAAACGTCAAAAATTTTGTGAATAATTTCATCTGCAGGAGTGTGTAACTTTGTTTCAGGTTAGATTGGGATCTGAAAATGGAAATTCGTCGACTTGAGGCCCTTGGGAGATGAAACGAAGTTGAACTGAAGGACGATGATAACACCTAAAATGCTTATTTAAATCAGAAACTATTTATGCAAGTATAGTTTTCTGTTGCGCTAAATATTAGATTGATTGCACGAATTCAGTCGTTTAATTAATATGAAGTTTTGTTCCCGCAAGAATAAAAACTTTGATACCTTATTATGAACAAATAAGCCTAAGAATATTATTTTCATAAATTAAACATCCGCATGAAAACTTCCGCAAGCTTATTTTTATGCAATTGCAAAATCTTATTTTTCACTCGCATCTTTTCTGTTTTTAATGTAAAACGATTAGTGAAGATTCGTATTTCGTGAATGGGATATTTTAGATACATATTTTGAAAAAAAAAGGAATTTTTTTGAATATCGGTACTGAGTTACTCACTAAAAAAAGGTTCTTTTTACTAGACGAATAATTTAATTTGTTTAAAATCTAAATAATGAATAAAGACACTAAGAACTTTTTATACAAAAGGCTGAGTTCGCGCAACAACCACTTACAAATGCTTGCTTTGAAAAACTCGCGTTCTAGATGAAAAGTAATTTAAAAAAATCTGAAACTATTCAGACTTTATATTACACCCAAATTAAGTGTTTTTCATTTCCACACACATTTATGTTTCCAAAGCATTTTAGCTAACGCCTCTTTGGGTTAAAGGTATTTAAAAATAGTATATTTTTAGAATTTCAAATAAAGAGTCTCGCGCGCTGGAAATAAAAAATGTTTTATTCCGTACATTGTTGCCACTGCTCGCTTAAAAATCCTTTGAGATTTTAAAATAAATTCCCTCAAATTTTACAAAATCTGTAATAGGTAATAAAACAAATTCGAAATTTTAGATTCGGGCTACCACGTGTGCTCATATTTGTGTGCCCTTATTTCATTATTTAATTTTTTTAATATAATAGAGAGCGATAATATTTTGTGGCAACGATTCAAAAAAAATGTTAAATGCTTTGAGTTATTCGGCGCAAAATTTCGTTTCGAGAATAATAGGGTTAATGACCCTTTGGGCTAAAAATATAAATTCCAAAACGCTCGCAGTTCTATTCTTGCCAATTAAACTGTGTTTTATTTAGTAGTCTTTTCAGTAAATGTTAAGTAATATCTAGAGCACTGGTTGAAGAAATTTTCATCGTGAACTACTCGATAACCATTAGATAACTTCAGCATTCTTGGTAGCTCATACTGTTGAAAATAAAATGCTCATGCGATCTTTGGCGACCATGAGATTGCAGTCATCCGATATTTTTTCCCGGCAGGCCTTGTGAAAAATGTTTATGATAAATATTTTTAGATTTCTAAAACTAACGTATACTTTTTGCTTACTAGCTTTAGTTTAGTTTTCCCTTCTTTTTTTCTCGGATTACCTGATTTATTATATTTGGTTTATAATTCATTCTAATATATCTTTATGTATGAGACGAGTTATGAATTAAAATTTGAAAAACTTGGACCATATGATGAGACTCTTCATGAGAGAATCATGTTTATTGCTCTAGTGTAATATAACATTATTTTTAAATATTAAAAATCAATTATTTAAATATTAAAAATCCATGAATACATACATACGTGTACGTAATTTTTAATATTAGTTTAAAAAGAAAATATTCTCAATGTATTCAAAAAAATATTCAAATAATAATTCGCAAGTCATGTGTTGAATAGCGCTATAGCAAATTAAATTGCCTTGAAACTGAAACTGTTCAAGTATATCGGAAATTATCCATCCAGAATTGAATTGAAAAATTACTCAGGTGTATCACAGAAAGATCATCATAACAGGAGCTCAAAGTTACTTGTTTCTAAGCTTACCGCTTTAAACTGAAGAATCTGTTTAAATTTACTGTTCAATAGAACGTTTCGTATTTGACATTTTCAAATTATTCATCCCAGCAATATAATGTTGAAATGTTAATGAATGAATTAAACAAGTATTTTGTTTTAGTGGAAGTCTAGTTTTCTAATTTATTTTATATTATGGATACGGATATTTTCGATAGCCACATAATGTATTTCTTATTTATTTCATAAAATCGAATAAAATATTTAAATAGGTAGGTAGTTATAATGAATGAAATGCTAAATATGAATAAAATGATGTCATTAACTCTGTTTACGTAGGACATTTTATGAAAAAGATTTTCGGGAAAATTTCAAGCAAAGAGAACTTATCCGTTGCAGAAAAATGAATTGCAAAACGAGGAGTGGAAGAACTTTTTTTCCCACTGCGGTATATACAGTGTCTCACAAAAGTGATGGAACACTTGTGCTTTACGAAAGGAAACTGTAGTAAAATAAATTTGAAAAACATGTAAAAATTTTTTGTGGGTGTATTTCATGCTTAAATTTAGTAACAATTATTATATAACATACATTTTCACAAAATATTAAAATATTAATTTAATAAAACTACAATTGTTTAGAACGGAGCAAAAAATGGCTCACATAAGTGATGGGACACTTACTTTTCCATCAAATATTTATCCAAAAATTTTACTTTTTAAAATGTTTTAATATTTTGTTGGATTTCCTTTTACTTTTAAAACATGATTTAATCTTCTTGGGATGGATTCGACTAATTTTTTTGTGATTTCTGGAGTGATTTTACCCCATTTTTCTTGAAGCACCGATTTTTAATTGTTGTTTTGAAGAAATGGTGTGTTTACGAATTCTTGATTCCAATTCTTGCGAAATATTCTCTATGGGATTTAATTGTGGAGATTGTGGGGGTGTTTTTATTATTTCAGGACAGTTATACAGCAGCCAGAGTCTAACGTTCAAAGCACTGAGCTTGGGGTCATTGTCCTGGTAGAATTTAAAATCGTTATGAAGGTTCAATTTTTGTGCTGAAGATTTCAAATTTTGATTTAAAATGTCAATATACTTGTACTGATCCATTATACTGTCAATAAAAACAAGATTACCAACTCCAGCGGACGACATACACCCCCATACCATAACTCCTCCTCCACCATGTTTTACTGTTGGCACCTGTATTTCTATATATATATTGTATAATATTATATCTATGTATAATATTTCTGTTTGCGAAATTCTTCCCTGGGTTTTCTCCACACCGCGATTCTACCGTCAGAACCAAATATATTAAATTTACTCTCATCAGCAAATATAACTTCATTCCAGTAATCAGAATTCTTATTTCTGTTGGATTTTGCGAAAGCCAGTCTGAGTTTTCTATTCTTTTCACTTACGAAATTTTTTTTCCTGGCTGCTCTACCGTGATATCCAGCAGATCGAATTACTCTTCTAATAGTCGGGATTAAGAATTACTCCATATAATGTCTGTAAATCAGCAGCAACTTTAGGAGCACTCATTCTTGGATATTTTTAATATTTCGAACGGTAATTCGCTTTATTCCATTGGATAGCTTTGATGGTCGGCCAGGTCTTCTTTTATCCTGAATCATATGATTCTTTTTATATCGTTTAATGATGTTGAAAACTGTCGAATGATTCAAGTTAACTGTTTCAGCAGTTTCTCTAATAGATTTTCCACGTTCAATATGCAAATTAATAACTAATTTTCGAATTTCAGGCAAAGTTTCTTTTCGTTTAGCATTTATGGCTGCACAGAGCTAAAACACACAAAAATTCCAAACCAAACTGGAGAGAAATACTGTAGACAATTTTATAAATTATTGCCAATTGCTTTTGAGTAAAAATAAAAACCCCCCAAAATATTTTTAGTGTAGTATGTAATAGTATCTCATGGTGTCCGAGCACTTTTGTGAGCCATTTTTTTGCTCCGTTCTAAACAATTGTATTTTTATTAAATTAATATTTTAATATTTTGAGAAATTGTATGTTATGTAATAATTGTTATTAAATTTAAGTATGAAACACACCCACAAAAATGTTTTACATGTTTTTTTAATTTATTTTATTACAGTTTCCTTTTGTAAAGCACAAGTGTCCCATCACTTTTGTGAGACACTGTACCTTCCCAAAATTAGTTACTTCGCCTGACCATATCCGAGGAAACTGCTACTATTTCAGTCATGTCAGCGTTCTATTTCTCGATTTTTTGATTCTGCTTTTGTTCTGCGATTAAGTGTTTAACTGTTTTTTTCTACGGTGTTTTAGTGCTTTTGTGCGGGTTTAGAAATAAATACGAATGCGGCGGCTGTCGCGGATTTCCCCCATTGGAATCTGCTCGTGTTGATGTCAAGCCTGAACCTAGGAAAGAGGGGTTACCATTGTCATGTGACGTTCCAGATCCAATGAGAACTGAGAGATAAAATATATAAACGATTGGGCAAGAATGATCACAAGATAAAACAGAGATCATGCGAGCTGATGAAAATGAAAAATCCTATGAACAACATACAAGATACAAATTAAAAGTAAACAAAATAATCAATTCTAAAATAAATAACTGGTACAGATCAGAAAATTTATGTGCATATAAATGCAATGCACAGATAACAAAGCTCGAAAAAAAGATAATATGGATATAGTGATGTAAGGAAAAAACGATGGTGGCAAAGTATACACAATATATTTGCTATTGTTGCGACTTACTTCACTTGTTCAACAGTAACATCAGAATTAGTCCTCAAATTTTATCATGGTAAGGATAGCAAAGCTACGTCTGTCGTTGGCAAAGGCTCTGAGACCCTTATACGTAACAGTACCTTTTTGCCCCGCTGCTTCGCAACTGTGATTTCAATACATTCTGATTGAACAGTTGATATTGCTGTAAAATTACTATTGGCTGGTTTAGTTCCATTTACATCATCATAATTACGTAAGAATCATACGACATAGAATAGTCTCGAAATGAAGCAGTGCAGAGAGGGGTTACTATTTTTAGAATAGAGAAGGGAATTTACGTTGCTAATTTAATCTTTTATATATTCTTTATTTTTCTTACATATTTATATACACGTTTTGCGCGGCTGATTGCAACCAAAAACGGTGGTACACAGCCATGTTACAGGAATCCTATATACAAAATTTCAACGTACTGAGGCTACTCGTTTTTGATATATGCCAGATGAGAAGCACAAGAGGACGAATCCTGTCACATTTAATACAGCCTAATAGGTGCCATTCCAGTAGTCATGCAGACTCTAAATTTAATGGAAGGCAAATCAGAAGTCCTTAAGAGCATTTAAGTCAGTGGACGGTCTTAGATATAGGTCTCCGCTGCCCTCGAGCGTTCAAGATTCCTTTGCTGACTGTGCGTCATCGTCGATTTGCAGTGGACACATTAGCATCACCAAAGGACTACTGAACATTGGAAACGCGTTTTTTAATCTGATGATACTCCGTTTCTTTTGCATCCTGTCGATATCACGCTCAGACCACGTCGGTTAACAGAGGAACAGCTGCTGGATCAATGTGCGGTGGATGTATATCCATGCTGAAGATGGCTTAGTTAAGCGCTGTGTGTGGCGTTTACGTTATTTCCAGAGTCGTCGTAAACAAATCCTTAAAACTACTAATGCTGACATTTAAAAGTCACTGCGGAATACCTGTATCCATTCATAAGGTTTGTTTTCCCAAATGCGGTTTGACGTTCCGGCAGAGCAGCACCGCCTGCAAAAAGGCCAAGATTCTGTCGACATGGATTCAGTAGCGTACCTGACTTCTGCCTATCTTCTTACCAGTCAAATTCTCCAGATCTCAATCCAACTGATTATACAGGAAACGTCGTGGGATGGCTCTTCCGAGCTCATTAACCACCACAGAGTAATTTCAAATAACTGACCTGTGCTTTAAAAATTGGTGTGTTTTACCTGTAGATGCATACCAGAAGTTTACCAAATCTATGTCCGTAAGTAAGTAAAAAAATGCAGTACTCGTATTTATGAAAGCTTTCGAGCGAGCTAAAAGCAGACAAGCAAGGTTTTAGATACATGACCATAATGTTTTGGCTCTTTAGTGCTTTTTATGTGCTGTTTACATTATTAATGTTAGGAATAACTTCTAATGTAATATTTCGAGAATTTGTAAGCAATTACGTTAACTTAAAATACCCTGATTTTCCGTTTATTATCCATGCAACGTGGTAATGCTTAAGTGTTATCCTTTCACAACACATGAGCCCTTTTTCAAATTGCACCTTCACTGTTTAAAACTTCCAGAGATTTCTAAATAAAAAAAGTGTTCTTACAAAAATATTTCATTTATTTTTAATAGAATGTCAAACCGAAATATTTAAAATGTATTTAATATATGTTATATCCAACTGATTATTATTAATATCTTATTACAGTGTTAATATTATCTTATTACACGTGTTAATGTTATCTTATTATATTATGAATATATTATTACAGATTATTATTACAGTTAATAAAATATTTTCCTAACACCATGTTATCTCAGAAAAAAAATCATTTAACTTTTATACCACTCCGGATTCCTGGAAAAATGTAAACGGTAGCAAGTATTTTATCAAAATCATTTGCATTCATAGCCTTTGAAACTTAAGTTTATTAACTTTAGTGAGTTTTAAAATGCTAATAAGTTTTCAGAAACAGGAACTTAATTTTCTTTTCTCTTGCTATTATCAGCATATTGCATTCTGTTCTCATTAATTTTACTTTTATCTGTCCTTAGGGATGGATTTTTAAGCGAAGTTTTTCATTATGACTCTTATGTCCCATTATAATGGGTACTTTGCTGAGCGATTTAAGAGAAGATAGCTAAGATAAACGTACTCGGATAGTTAAAGAACTCGAAAGCCGTAAACCTGTAGATTTATTACCTGGTGAGAACCTTATTGCAGTGGGGATGTAAACTACTAAAATTGCTCAAAATATGTTATCTCCCGGTTAGGTAAAGTGCCATCAGGTAATTGAATACCGAATAGAGGAAAAAAAAATTCCAAACGTTAAGCAGTCCTTTATTGCTGTTTCAGCCTTTTATACACATTAATTTATCTGGAATAAGATACAAACTGAAATTTTAAGAATAGGAATAAGATACAAACTGATTCATGTTAAATAAATTCGTGTAAAATAATTAATATTCATATATATGTCAAGAGAAAATGTATAAAACATTGTAAAAACATATATACTACATAAAACAGTTAATACCATTTTCCAACATTAAGGAATTAATTTGATTAATCATAACTATCATGACTATCATGAGCGATATCATGCATCATAACGGTGTACATATTTCTTGCCAACGCTTCACAAGATTCAGGAGAATTGTTTTAAAAGTATTAAGTGTGGTTTAGGACAAAACGAACATTTCTTTTTCTGTCGAAATTAGAAATGTGATTAAGGTCATCAGTATAACTTCAAGTTCACACTAACTTGAGAATTTTAGTCAATTCCAGCGCGTACGAAAGGTAGTTTCCTTCTTTTATCTAAAGAGAACTCTCATTATTATAACGAAAACTATCATTATTTTATTACAACAGAAACAAACCTCTTATATTCACTGAGAAGAAAATACAGACTCCAAAACACCGTCCCTGCATTTGGTATGATTTATAACTTTTGGTAAGTTTATATGTATCATTTAAAATAATAAAAAACATGTAAATCAAAATTATAACTTAAATTAGTAATAGCAACTAATTCCTCATTAGAATTTGGGTATTTACACTTTCTGTTCTAAAAGTAGCATTAATAATTTTCTGTGTCATTTCTAATTTAATCAATATTATATGATTTTTAAATAACATTGATGATGTAGGTAATTCGGAACTTAAAATTTCGAGAACCGGAACTTTTCACTTAATAATCTTCCATACTGAATAACTAGGCGCTTTGCTTCTACTCCTGTTTCTGCTATAAAGTTACCGAGCTACTTTATTCCTATTGCAATAGTATCAAAAATATAAATATTCTGAAAATAGGCACGACTAATGTGCCAAGTGAATTGCGGAAAAAACTGAAATAAAATGAATATTTCTTTTGCCTCTCTTACAAGTTTGCTGTCTATTAAGGATCAAATTCTACGCTATTCGTATTTGTAAAACTTATTACATATATATTTAATATAATTACAACGCTAACATTTAATTATTTAAAAGATTGCATATATTAACGATCCCCATTGTTATTGTCTCTCCAGCAAGTGTTAGAAGGATAATTCTTCATATACCTTACTCTGATCAGAGTGTATTTGAAACTAATCTGGATAGAAAACATAGACTTCCGTTGAATTTCAATCCACCTTATCTTTATACATTACCATTATTTCAGCGAGTATTACAGAGAACATGTTTTAGTTATTTAAGAGAGAAGTTACGTTAGAGAAAATGTCTAGTAATATTGCAGTGCAGTTGATAATTTTTCCTGTTCTGTTAATTAAAGTGATGTTATTTATTTTCTTTATTTGAATCAGGTTAATTAGTTTTCCCAAATATAATACATATAATCATTATTAAAACCTTAGAACATTTCCTGAGTACTGGGTCGAGACATATTTGTAATATATTATTGTAGGCTGATCTAAGTCTGTAAAGTCAGAAAAACCATGATACCTGTAGAGGAAGAATTTACAGAATGGAAACTAAATAACTTCCATATGAGTTTCGAAAGGTTGTCAAGGTCAATAGATGTTATTGTTCAATGAAAAGGGAAATGAACTAAAACAAGAAGTACTGCTCCCAATCTTGAACAGAAATGTTAATATATGACAGAATAAGTGATCAGAGAGTTGCGTTTGGCTTAACAGCATGCCAGTTTTCCTGCCTTCCAATGCTGCATTCTGAAAACACTCTCAGCCCCACAATTTGTTCTAGAATATATAAAGCGAATTTCTATGGCTATGAGACAGGCAAATCATTTTTCAATCCGATCAGCGCTAAACATCAGTTCGGTTGGTATAAATTCTCAGCACCAATGGAAGTTTGAGATATGAGAATCTAATACAATGATGATAAATCACGAATCACGCTAATCTGAATAACATTCTAATCGATGGTTCTCGGTTTGGAGTTACTAGTTGAAATTTATAAAGAACTCTTTCTGAGATCTACGAAGTTTATGGAGAACCGACATTATATTATGGAACTATTTTCTATTGTTCAAACTGGCTTTGTTAATTTTAATGCAACATGGAATTTAAAGCAATACGTTTTATTGAAATTTTATACAGTACCGAATATTCTTCTTTCGGCAGTTCGCTGAAAATACTTTTCTGCAAAAGGGCAATTCTCTAGTCCACAAAATTACTTTATTTCAAGCATGCGTTGATGAGATGAGATTAAAGAAATTAGCGGACCTACACACGCAGTTCACTTTTCCCATGTGGCACTTTTGGGATGAATAGAAACTTCTACTCGGTGTAAGGCTGAAAGTCAGACATTAGTGACCGACCTGATAATTGCTCTTGTGGAAGAATGAAAGGCAGTTCTCCCAACAACGTACCGGCTTATAGCGAAACGATTTCCCAAAAGGATAGAGATTGTGTTCGCAGCGAATGATGGAAAAATTCAATGTTAATTCTCTTTCTGTTAGAATGAAATAACAGATATATAAAAATTGTATATTTTTGACCAGAAAGTTATTCGAAAACATTAAAACGAAATCTCACTCTGGAAAGAGAACAGTATATAATAGTTGAATATAATATACTTGAAATGGAAATATAAACTGTAACATAAAATCTCTGACATTAACTCAAAGAAATTAAATGAAGTATTTTAAAATTCGTATGGAAACATCATATTAATATAACTCTTAAAACGAAATAAAGAACTTTCGTGTGAGTGTTCTCTAGAACAGTTTCCTGGTGTTCCAACACATATATATGTTATACATTAGAGAAACTTCACATATATTAAGATATATGTATATCCATATAAACAAAAAATTGTAATTCACCATTACTATGCACCCTGACAGTAAAGAATAATAAGAAATCTCTATATGAAAAAAAACGAACTCTTTCAAAATTAATAATAGGAAAGCTGAAGAAATTGCAATTATCACAAAAAATTAATACGAGAAAATATGAATAAACATGAATTTAACAATCTTAATTTATTAATGTAATTTGTTTTAAAGTTTGTGCATTTATGCACATTGATATTATTATTTTGATTACCACTTTAGTTAGTTTTCTTGAATATGCATGTAGTTCTGCTTTTCGTTTCTGGAAAAAAAAATTATCTTCCTTTCGTTATTTTATTACTACATTTTCTTCCCAGCTGCTGTTGATAAGGTTTGTAGATAAAGACTTAAGTTGTTAAAAAAATACTTTACCTTTAAACATTTGTACATTTCCAGTGATAGCATTTATAGGATGATTGGCAAGAAATAGGGCCATAATTTGAGTGGTAAGACCGTTATCTCGGCGAAGCACTGATACAATGTTTGCTCATATTGTCGTTTTAGACGTTGCAGTCTCAGCGTTAATATATCATATTGTTCCTAAACTTTTAAAAGATATGAAGGTTGATTCCACAGAATTCGAATTCTTTGGAGAGTTTGCAAAAAAGTGTCATCTAATATGCGTTATATGTCCCAGTGCTTCCCAACCAGGATAGTGGTTAGTGACTCTGACAGCTCTACAAAATTGCCCGTGTTCCAGTCCTTGAGAAGGCATAGATGTTTATAAATATATAGTGCCAATGCGGCATATAGGCACCCTAAATATGCAGCGAACCGAAAGTCCTCTAGAGAGGTTGTAGTAATAGAAGAGAGTTGGAAGACTCTCGAACAATTAATCCAGGCTACTGTCTCCCGAAATTGAGGACAGAACTGAGCAAAGTCGTAATGTCACCTGTATAATGCCCAAGGCTCTCACTAAACTGTATTATTCACCACCTCAGATGTTTCTGGTGTTTATCTGTACAAACATTCACTGCAATGATACGATGTGTAATGCAATTTTCGCAAACTGGTCTCGTCTGAGTGTTTTCCACCAATTGATGAGGCATGATTTAATTTGGTTTGGAACAACCACGCTCATCCGCATATTTACGGAGTTCTGCAAGTTTCTACTGCGTAATTTTGGATGCTCATCTATGCATTGTGATACTTGATTTGGCGATCCAATCACAGTGCAACAATCAAAGTTTCGTTCTTCTAATCATTGTATCCGAATTCGTCCAATGATATTTAGATCATGCTGAATTTTTGCGAATAAAGAAAGCAAAACTAATATTAAACTGAGTAAAATTTTCAACCTATTCCCACCCTTAAGCATTTTGTAACAAAAAATGCTCAGAGAAACAATTTTTGTGTTCTTCAATTTCAAAATTTAACTTACAAAATTTCTTCTATTAGAGAGACACTAGATGGCATTATTTTCTAGAAATTGGAACAGTTTGAACAGTGTGTACTCTAAAATGGGCGTAAAATGTTTTCTACACTGTGGCTAATTTCAGTGCTCAGATAATTTTTCTGTACTTTTCTACATACAGATACGAATCTAACAAAATATTACCTGTAATAGTCTTACATAGGTAACGAATTATTCATAATCTACTTACAATGTTCATACTTAAGTGATTCAAAGGTTTTAATAATAACACCAACTTTCTAAAAGCAAATGAAATCCCTGTCATGGTTTTCACCCTTCTTTCAGAATAAAAACATTAATAAAAAAGGGTAATCACAGTGTTTTATTGATCAGTCAATAAAACATTATTTTTCTTTCGCGTTTATAATACACAAAAGAATTCAAATGTTTAAAAATGTCATTAGGTCTACAAAAGAATGGAAAAATACCAAATGGAGGCGAAACGATTGTAACGCTCCCCTCTGGATAATTTATGAAGTTTACTCTGAATAACAGAGCAATGATGAAAATATATTTTTCACTTTTTAAAAAACTTATTTCAGTATTTTTCATAAATATGTTAAAATTTAACACTTTTTACCTATTTTTTCATCTCTTTAATATCATTCATTAAAATAATAAAGTTATTTATTTTGTCTGAATACAAAAGAAATACTGAAATAAGATCAAAAGAATGAACCATTGTTCTTAATTTCTAAAATGTTTGTCCGAAGATATGCACTTTATTTGATTCATATTTTAGAAGAAAAATAATAACTCACTATGCATAATGCTTTACGTAAAAAAGGCGCATTTAATAGTAAATGTCATTAGAATTTAAAAACCCTTAAAATACCTTCAAAGAATGAAAAATGCGCTCCAGACTCCAGCCTTTAAGCATTCCTCAAATATTTTTTGATTTATTTGTTAAAGTGGATGAGCGAATGCTTTTAGTTTATTATAATATAATATTTTTAGAGAGTTTGATATAATTTAATATGCTATTAGTGATAATAAATGTTTCCTTCGGTTTGCATACAAAATTTTGTAAATGGTTCAACAAGAGAATGCAATTATAAATATTTAACAATACTTCAGAATTAAAGTAGACGCGAAGATGTGTCGAATGTATTTCTTTCATTTTTTAATACCCAAATAAATGAAGAAGGACACTTTAAATTTGTTAGTCTGATAAATGTAATATACCTTCGTTGATAAAAATGACATTTTATCGTAACAAATTTCTAATTTAATATTTACAAGTAGTGTTTAGGAGAAATTTTTGAAGCAGACTTGCCGCAATAATAAAAAATATTTAACTATGTCAAAATACGAAATGAATGTATCTCCGATTGTTTCCAGAATTATCTCTTTTAACGCAATCTCTTTCTCTCGCTTTCCAATTCATCTATCAAAACGCCGCTATCAATTTTCAAATATATGCTCGAAGCAGTCTTTCGACATGCCCTTCAAGATTGCTCTAGCAAAGCTGTTAACATCTTGTGTCACTAAGATATTCCCCCGTGATATTTTCGTCAGAATCCATAGTGGTATATCTGAATTGTGGAGAAAATGTGTGTGGGAGCACTCTGCATTTTTTATTTTACTTGCATTTTTTAAGCAATTAGTACTTTTGTCTTCCTTCTGCGGAATACAATTAATAAAGCTTCCATTGACATAAACCAAGATCCTGCTGTTCGTATATGTTACATTACAATACAAATTTACATTTTTTGTCTGTCTTTGCGCTGACTAGGACATCATTTTAGCGCAATATTTTTTAAAAGTAGCAAAACTCTAATCCAAAACGTTTCCAGCAAACTTTACAATGCCGGTCAAAGTCATTTTTCATCTTTTGCCTTCTAGATAACAGAAATAGGAAATATTGTCCAATATCAAGCCTGGATTTTATAAATTCTTCTTCAACAGCAATGTTAACTTCACGAAACCGATCCACATAAGTAAGAAATACTTGGTTTAATTTATCAAGATATCCTTGTTGTTTATGAGATTGTTTCTTTTATATTTCCTCCTCTCAATTTGTTCAATAAATAATTTTCGTTGCATTTGCCACCAATGTGTCAGTAGCTCTTGTTTATGAACGATCAGACTAATCTTTCCTCTCAAACATTTTTCAGGCTGCTTAGGATTTCTTTCATAAATTAGTTCAATGCAGGTAACAGTATGTGAGTCTTACCATACGCTTTTACTAACATTCTATATGCTTCAGTACACCATTTTCTTCATCTAATATTAAATATATATGCTATGTGACATTATCTTAAATTAACCCTTGTATCAGTAGAAAAAGCAGAAGTTATTGATGTAGGAAGCAGGAGTTATTTTCCACGGTCTTTAGTTAAATTAAGGTGATTTGTTTCATTCTGAAAAAAATTATAAAAGTGGAATGTGATCTTTAAACTCTGAAATCATCTGGCTTTTTTTTTTTTTTTTAATAAACTCGCGGAATACTTTTTTGAGCTGGTCACCGCGCCTCTGAGGGTTCATCAAAGTTAAAATAAATGAAGTTTCCTGCATTTAAACAAGTGAAAGAAATGTTTAAAAAAATAAACAATAAATAAAACAATTAATAAAATCTTAACACAGAGGATATGTAAGAAAATGTAGAGTTTATCTAGGACTTGAGTTTGGGATATAATATTGTTTCAGATGGGAATGTATAGTAGTGAAATAAGTATGTTACTAATTTTTTTTTATTTTTGCGAAACATTCTTCACGAAACGATGTACTGAGATGAGCTGATAATTTAATATAAAGATACTTTTGAATTCAGAGAGAATGAATTCAGAGAGAAGTTATGAAAAATTTTTACAAGTATTGGTTAATTTCCCATAGCAATTGCCATTTTAGTCTTTAGCATATGCAACAGATTTTCATAGCAATCTCTACCATACTCACATTCTATTAATTAACAATGACAGTGACAAAAATGTGATTGATGAATCACATTTTTAATTAAAGGAAATATTTTAATGAGAAGTACTGTGAGGTCGAATGAAATTTCCTCGTAATTCAAAAGTTTTATATTTGAATTTTTTTTTAAATTGCATCACCATTACTCATAACTTTATTAAGCAAATAACTGAAATGAACGATAAATCGTGTTCTCAAAATTTTTAAAAATTATCTGTTGAAAATATTTTACACTTTTTGTAAAAATTCTTAAGTTATTTTATGTATTCGAAACGAGAACATTTAACATAACTAAGAAATAAAGCATTTTCAAAGCATTCAAATAGATAACCTGAAATATAAACATATTTATTTACGTATTGCAAAACATCAACAAGTATTTGCAATTAAAGATAATTTGTGACTATTTTAACGATCAAAATACTAACTCGAATGAATGTTAATTTTTATAATATGTTACATTCATCATAAAGCATTTTCCATCTAAAGTTGTCTGTCATTGAAAAACATTCTCAATTATTTCCTGACATATACGACTTTACCGATTAACTTTAGGCTACGATGTCTTAGACCAGAGTTTCTTAAACTTTTTTAAGTCGCGACCCCTTTTTATCACCGAGTGTGTTCGCGACCCCCCAGGACCCCATAATATTTACAATAGTTTTGTGGGACCCCTTAAATATTGCGCGAATCTGATACACGCGTGAGTGAAACTGTCAATGTTTTCACTTGTGCTGTAATATACGATTTCAGTTTTATATCATTAATTTCTAATTTTAAGGCACAGAACAATGTGAAAATTTTAAATAAGTAACAGACGAAATGACAGCGTCACTTTCAAAGCAAGGAAAATGAACGTTTATATTATAGTATTATAAAAAGAATGCATCGAAACGTTTTGTGAAATTGTTATAATAAGTTAAAGAAATATCAAAGCTGCTAAAATTTTTGGCGACCCCCTGCTGAAGGTCCAGCGCCCCCATCGGGGATCGCAACCCATACATTTAAGAAACCCTGTATTAAACCAATAAATAATTCAATATCCGAAAATCCTGACAGGTTTACTGAAACAGTTTTTTTTTTTTTTTCAAAATTTGAATAATTGTTCAGTTAGTGCAATGTATAATGAATAATGTTCAGTTAGTGCATTATAGTTAGTGCAATGTAACAATAATGTGAAAGTTAGTGCAATGTGCAATGTACATTGCTGTCAATTAGTGTTACATAACTACCTCAGAGAGAATGTTATGAATATATATTTAATAAAGTTTTAAGGAACTTCACCTGCCTTCGTGGTGTAGTGATGGTCAGCACACTGAGCTGGTATTTCAGAGGTTCGTGGTTCGATTCCCGGCGAAGGCGATTGCTCATTTTTCATCTTGCCTGCTTCCAAAAATCCTAATGTCTCTACAAGTTAACGTCAAAAATGACAACTACTTATAAGGAAAAATCCGACAGTAACTGTAAATATCTTTAATTATTGCTTTCTATATTCACAACCTTCATTATTAGAACCAGTTAGTTTTAGAGTGTAAATTCAAATCAAACTGATATGAAACAGAGTTAATATCTAAGTTAGTATTTTTTATATGAGTTAAAACAACTTGCAGTCTTATTAGGTTTTCTTGATGTTGAAGGCGTGAAAAATGTGCATAGGCCTGGCTGGGATTCGAACTCCGGACCTCTCGGAAACGTATCGAGTGTATTTACAGCTTACGCCGCGAAGGCATGCGGAAAGGAAGGAGAAAAAGCCTTTTATACTCTCCCTTACAAAGGGCTGATATGTGGACTCAATCGCCAAATTCTGGTAATGACGAATGATGATTAGCCAATCTTGGGGTGCCACTGTAAAGTTATTAGTTTTTTTTTTTTTAATTTTATTTTTATTTTATGCTGGAGAGGTGACAAATGTCCAATACTTTGCTCGGTATTCGAATTCCAGATCTCCCGAACACGTGTCGAGTGTGCTTTCAGTTACACCCCAAAGGCATGCGGAAAGGAAGAAGAAAATATCTTATAAGCTATTCAGAACTATTAAAAAGGCAGTTTGATTGCGATAATATAAATATTTTCTTCATATTATAACGATATGTCGAAATTCAAGAAAATTTTTAATAACAGACTGTC
Source organism: Stegodyphus dumicola (assembly GCF_044657685.1). Classification (NCBI taxonomy): domain Eukaryota; kingdom Metazoa; phylum Arthropoda; class Arachnida; order Araneae; family Eresidae; genus Stegodyphus; species Stegodyphus dumicola. The sequence goes on along the minus strand of NC_140772.1, from coordinate 77,969,479 downwards.
GAATTTAGAAATAAGTCACCCACAAACAATACGCTTTCCGAGTTTGTGTATAGCACAGCAATGGTAAAAAAGAAGTATTCTTGGCTATCAGATATGATAATATTTTACTTAAATCTCACATAAATCTTCCTGAAAGCGTCTTTACGAAAAATATCATTCAGTCATGCATTCGTTTCAAACATACGACGTCAATTCATTCCTACGATTTGCGTCATGATACAGTGTATTGCAAAGTTACAAATTTTCTCTTTCAGGAGGAAAATATCCAAGATTAAATAATATCACAGGAAATGCTAGGAATATCATTCTTCCCATACGCTCCGGAAACGTCCCCATTAATCATCATCAAAGGAATTCGTTGATCCGCAAATCTGATTTGGCGTAGATTCAAAAAGTATTCTTCGAGCCCTTTGCGCATTTTCTAACAAATGGAAGTTTCGCATCATAAGAATTATTAATGTCCACTCTAGCTTAGAATTTCGTTAAGTTACAGAGCATGGTATGTTTGAGTTTATAATTTAGCCACTTGAAAGAACTGAACAGAAAACTCTGAGAGAAATTTAAGTTGCTGCATAAAAATCTTTACACGTTTCCTTATCTTTATCTTCCAAATCGTTTGAATATTTACACTAGGCGACAAATCTCGGTATTATTATTTCTTACAGTCCATAGTTATCAATTATTTTGTACTATGTTTAGCCACTTTATTGTGCCTTAAAGGGAATATGGGAGCAAAGTTAAACCAATTTTTAAAAACTAAAATAATTTTTTGTGTCCTACATATCAACCATGGTTTGGTTTGGTTTGGTTTGGTTTATTTAATTACGGCAAAGCACACTAGGGCTATCTGCCTAAGAGGAGGGATGCCTTCGTGGAGGACTTTCTAAGGGAAACTGGCTCGTATACACGTTACACATGGGGAAAACCACGAAAACGCCCATGCAGCCAGCCCGTTCGCGGGATTCGAACCTCGGACCGAACTACCAGTGTTTAGCGACTTTACCGCTCGGCCGCTGGTGGGCCTCATATCAACCATGAAATGATGTAACTAGCAACAGGAATAATGTCTATTGTGCATTCCTATATTTTTTTTAATTTTAAACCTGCGCTAGCACGCTGCAGTACGAAACACCAGGCAGCACACAGCACGTGCACCCAGCACATAAAAACTCGGGCATACATGTCAAAATAGCAACGAGATCTACGCCGCGAATAGAGGATGTACAAGTCGCCTCGCAATTCTACACAGATGGCTCCAAACATGATAACGGAGTGGGTTGTGCTTATGCTTATTATGAGCATGGTACACTTCACAGTCAATGGAAATGTCATCTTGCAGCTCACAATAGTATCTTCCAGGCGGAGGCCATAGCAATTGAAGCGGCAATACAGTACGCACATGACATACAACTTGCACGAACAGAAATCTGCACAGACAGCATGTCAGTGCTGCAGGCATTAAAGAATCATCATCACACATCTCCCATAATCCTGCAAATCCAACAGACATTGCATAGCAACCAGCAATCTAACATCAGGCTAAAATGGGTAAGAGGCCACTCTGGGATCGCAGGCAATGAGATGGCAGATCAACTGGCCAATGAGGCAGCAATCAACAATAATGCACAGGCTGTCTCAGCACTAATCCCGCCGTCATTTTTAAAAAGACAACTAAGAGACATAGGGAATAAACAATGGCAACACGAATGGGAGAATGGAGATACCGGCAGAAGGACTTTCGAGTTCTACCCTGTAGTAGATAAAGAACGCTTACAGGCCATACCCCCTTTAGTAAACTATATCACGGGACATGGCCCTTTTCCCACCTTCTTTTATAAGCGTGCTATTTCCATGACAGAAGCGTGTGTGTGTGGGGAAATTGGCTCCCCCGACCACTACGTGTTCAACTGTAGCCTCACGACGAGCCATCACCTACCATATCCCACTACGGATATAGTACCTTACAAGAGGTTCATCATCAAACACGCACCTGCGATAAGAAATATATGTAAAATTATACAGCAGCTGAGCGCTCTAGGGCAGGATGTCTGCCAACCAACATAGGAATAATAGCATACACAGCGCAATAATTCTATGTCTCTATTGTAGCTTAGCAGGTGTTATGTCTAAAATTGTAAATATGTAAGTGTATAAGTAACTGTGTAATGTAAGTAATGTAAGTAATAGTGTAATGTAAGTAATTTAATCAATGAGTGTAATACGTCATACTATGTGTACTTTTAACATAACGTAATCGGTAATGTAGTCATTAGCGCGTGCCCCATGTGTATTATTTTAAGTAACGCATATATGATTATAAGGCAAAGTATGTGTGCCTATCTTGTTATATATCATAATGTCATTTAAGAAGTAATAGCAATAATGTAAACTATAAGTAATCCAGTTATAAAGTAACTTAGCAAGTTCGCAATACCATTAGCTTAACGTAGTATACAGTCAGGTTATAACTCTAATAAGTGTAGATTAATGTCATGCATTATGTATGTGTAGTCTAATGTCATGTGAAGTGTAAGTATGTATGTACTAATTCATGCAAGTATTATGTATAAGTTTAATGTCATGTCATATCATGTATGTAATGTTATGTTTCATGTATGCATTATGGCCTATGAACACCCAGGTCAACCATTAACATAAGAATCTGTACAGAACCAATGTCAAACTGGAATAGCCCTTGTATGGCCATGTAAACTTTTTCATGAAGGCTCAGTAACTCCCGGTGCGCCCTTGTGGGACCCCAGGGAGTTCTTGTATCTATATAGGGGAGGGCGTGGGACATATGCCTGTTTACCTCCGTTAAACACCAGGCGTCCCCGTCCTCCGTCACCAGCCACCAGCTATATGTGGTATATACCTATGCTGTTTGTCTAATGTTATACAGTAGTCTTAATAACTATATATATCAAAATATCCTATTCGTGCAATCAATAGCTCATTTTTAATGTGAAGAAAACTGGAAATCTTCCGCTTATTTTTCTTCGACTTGCATATTTTAAATATATCACTCACTACATTCAACTCAAAGTCGCCCAACCGGTTTAGTGATCAGTGACCCTACCTGCTGTAACAATCGACCGCGGACTGAACTACCAGTGCAAAGCGACTTTACCGCTCGGCCGCTGTGGGCCTCGTTCCAATTTACTGAATATTCTTGCAGAAAATATCTATTATGAGAGCTTTCCATCTTTATACTAGATTATTCTTAAAGTTTTTTTTTTTTTTTTTTTTTTTTTTTTTTTTTATCACTGCGTGTATTATTTTTTTACAGAGAAAGTTGCATACTGGTTAGCGTGAATGAAAAAACCTTTTGCAAATAAATCAGATTTTAAAACAAGAATTTTGGTGAAATGATTTTAGGATACCTTTAAAATTGTTTATCCAATATACATTTCCTTTTCTTTGAATTTCTAGCACTCTGACACTGAGAAAAAAGTACGCAAGGCTCCTTTTTATTTTGCTCACCCATAGGCCTTTCTGGGTGAACGGTAAAAGAGGGAGTGAACATTGTCACGTGAGCAGGTGCTGGACATCTGAATGATTCGTAAACTCTCAAATTGCATTTCAATATTATGTGACTTGAAGTTGTCTTCTGATTGGCTCAGGCAGTTTTTCTGAAATTGCTACTTACACGAAATACAATTCAAAGATTTTTTTTTTCCTAATGGCAGATTGCGAACAGTTACAAATGTAACCCAGTCCATTAATCTATATAAGGCCGGATGTGGTGGTCTGTTTATTATGGAGGCATTTAATAGGTGGGCCACCATTGTCTTTCCTACGAAGGGACGGACAGTTACAACCATGCCTTCTCCGAGATTTGATCCCAGGCTCTTCGGCATCGCAGTCAGCTTCCCTGACCACCATACCCACTGGGCGGCTACAATTCAAAAATAAATGAAAGAAAAATAACTATTATTTACAATGTATACAAATTTTCTGAGAAAGTTCAGAAAAGTAGCAATAAGAATTTTCACGGTCATATTTTAAGTAGGGAAATTTTGGTCGAGCATATATGCCACAAAAGCCTGGGCAGGCGATCTTCGTTAAGTAACTCATACTGAAATGTCCCGAAAAATTTGAGTGTTTCACAATCCAGGGATTTTATGAAGAATTACTCATTAGCTTTCCTCAGAAATTCGGTAAAGAAATATATTTTGAGGTCATCATGAAGTCTGTTATTTCTCACATAGTAATGAGCGTTTTTCATTATTCTGAGGAAATCTAATTGAAACAGCTAAGGCCTCAGCTTAAAGAGTAGTTTCTGTCCTATTTTGTATACAATGTAAACTATAAGGTATTTCTCCCGCTTTTCTAGCGTGCTTTCGTGGTGTAGTGGTTCTGCTGGTTCTAGGCTGGTATTCCAGAGTCAGTGGTTCGATTCCCGACGAAAGCGATAGCTCATTTTTAATCTCCTGCCTCCAAATAACCTAATGTCTCTACAAAATTGAAAACTCATTCTAGCAGCAAAACGTAAATTAGGGAGTTAATTAAGGAGAGTTATATCCAACTAAAAATTAACAGTTACAAAAATAACATCAAACTCAATATAATCTCTAGAGGAAAGATACTGTGTTGACTTAGTATAAGGCATTTTAAGCAGTGGAAACAAATGACTCTAACTAAATCAATACAGAGTGTTTGCTCTGGCGATTACGAAATGGTCTTGCAGGAATCCTTTACATCCACTACAAAATTTGTTTCATAAAATACCGCAGTATTTTTTTCAAAATTACAAATCCAATTGTCAGCGTTAATACTTGAGTTACGCATTAAATATAGTTGGCAGTTTCAAATTTCTGTTGCGTACTACATTAAAATATTCTTATTATAACAGTTTCTTATTAAAAGTTTTGAAAGGAACTGATTGCTCCATATAATAACCCAAAATAGTTATGAATCTACGTTTTGGTTATAAAAAATACTGATAAATGATGCTTCAGTTTCAAAACATATGTAATGAATAATCCATATTATATAACTGCAATCAGCAGTGCCTTAAACTGCTTAGACAAACACAGATATCCTTCATTTACTCTTATCGCAAATATGTGCTACTAAACATGTGCATTAAATATGGGCTATTTCTCCTATCGTATTAAATATGCGCTATTATTATATGTGCTTGAATTTATGTTTATTAATTATAGACTGAAATTTAAACGGTAGGGTAAAAAAAGGTAACGCCCTCAACTACAGGGACAAGTGTCCAAAGCTATAAGCATAAATTGGAAATTGTGTGAACCCGGAGTGCTTAGCTTGGTGTATCAACGATAACGCATGCTTAGTTGCTAATCTCAAGAACTTACCAACTATTCCAAAAGATATGATTTTCGATGCTAAAGCAGGGATGTCTATCCAAGCCAATACCCGCCTTACCACCTGCAGCAGATCAAGCGTATTTAGTTTCACAAATATGAAAAATATCGTTTAAATTGTCAGCAAGAGAAATATATATAAGATGGATATGCGCATAAAGAAAAGGAACTTTAAAGTACAGCCCAGTCGCAGTAATAGTATATCAACCGCCTTTAAAACAGTAAATATTGGATTATATATGGAAGAAAAACATACTTAGGTTATATGAAAGGATATCTTTATGGAATATTATAACCTAAACCGGCTTTTATTTTCAATACACATGAAGATGGACTTAACTCCTAGAATACACTAAACCATGAAATCTAGGTTCTCCTAGAATTGAGTGTATTCCTAGAAATGAGAGAATTTTCCAAGAATGTCATACATTACAGGTTCTCCTAGAATACACATGAAATTAAAATACACATTAACCGATTTCCTCAGCTAGAATATTAAACAACTATTGCAAATACAACTATTTCGCATTTTTAACTATTTGGACGGTAGCGGACGTCCCTAGCGATTTATATTTTCATGTAGAAGATTTTAAAATAAATGCATTACAAAACACTGATTATTCAGCAAGAAGCAACATGTGGACATGAGACCACTTTCAGTTGAAAAAATATTATTCTGCTTTGCTTTAACTTCGTTTAGTCAGATTTTCCCCTGTGTGCAACAACATCTTACAGAATATCACAAAGTACTTAGTCTCTAAGACATTTGGAATGACTAAATATGCGCTTCAGGAATGAAATACATAATGACACACATTCATGAGCATCAAAGGGACATTATAAAGGAAGACATCAGATCCTCTCAGAACAAATATTTGGTATGTTGTTCTCATTATATGTATCATCTTGGATTTTATTTCCTGGATCCTATTACAAATTCTTAAAAGGTTTTCAATCAGGCATACAAGTCGATGAATTCGTGACTATCATCATAATTTATATAATAGTCTGGTTATTATGTCTGAAGTTTCTATGTCTGTGCCCATCAAGATCATTCGTTTTAAATATAGTTTTGTTTGAAATCCATATGGTATTCAGTTTTTCCACCCTTCGAATTCTACAGTCTCAACAGAAAATCTAAAATATTAAGAGAGTAAATGATTCAAAAATAACAGCTTATATAAAGATCAGTAATAAATCATTAATAACATAAGCCTTCGATTACGCCGAGATTAATCGACAACAAACACTTTTCAGAATGGCATAAGAAGATTCTATCTAGACGATCAAAATTCAAACTCTTAAGGTCCACCATTGGGTAATAAGAGAGTGTTATTATACTATATTAGCGCTGTTTGCGTCCTTGTGCTAATACACGAAGTAACACTATTGTCATTGTGCGCCAGTGCAAATCAACTAGACTGAATGTTCTAACTTTCCTTCGGTACTTTTCAAGATGATAATAATACAGGATAATTTCATAAGTTCAGGATACCAAGAACAGCGCGTTGCGTTACAATGCTAACTGAACTTTCGAACAAAATGAGTCATAAGGAGAGATCTTGAAGTTTTGTTGGTATTTATTCCTCAAGCCTTTTTTGGAAGCTCTCCAAAGCTATTTACTGTAACTGGTGTATGCACTAATATCTGTTTGGTCATTGAAGATTACTATAGTTATCTTCAATGCGAGTTGAAAAAAATGCTTAGTTAAAAAATGCAGTTTGAGACTGTGATAGACCAATATGACTACTTTAATATGCATCTAAAATTATCATAATTCATTGAAACCTCAATGCGTAATGTAAATATTATTTTCTATTATTCATTTTCCTGCAAACATAAATTATCCAATTTAATTGAAACAAACTACAGAGACTTCTAAATTAAACTCTTACAATAAAGTTGTTTCTATAAATTGTGAAATTCTAAATACTTTTTAGATTTTTAAGAAACATTTTTTTTTTTTTTTTTTTTTTTTGCTATTCTATCAAATCCTGCTGTGCAAGTATCCTTTTATCCTATACAAGTATTGATCTGACTTAGAGAACATAAAATGGTTTGCAGTTATGTTGTTCATGCATATGACTTTTAAACATATGCCAGTGAAATTGAGTTTGCTGCTAGTAAAAAAAAACAAAATAATGACTTTTGACAGAATTTTAAAGAGATTTTGTAAAAATGAATTAGATCTATGATAAATTATTAAAAAACTAATTTCTTCCCATCAGTTACTGAAATAGTTCCGAAACGTTAGAAACCAAAATCTAACAGTTTTCGCTTTCTGAATACAATAGCAGTTAGCATCTATAAATTTTAACAACCAGAGTAAATTTAAAAATTATACACTATGAATACTTTTATCAAGTTTATAACAATATTCAAATTGTTGTATTATAATTTTGTACTGCATAAAAAAATGCGAATCACATCACTCGACTCACATTCGGTATTTCTTTACTAAGGACATCGTGCTTGATTGTAATGCTTAGCAGTGCTGCAATATTTCTGTGTTTTCTGTTTAAATTCTAAAAACATCAGTCTTATACAGTTTTCTTTTTTCCTGAAGTATTTCCTGACGGATAAAATGTAGAACGTAGCAATTTTTGCATTAGAAGGACATTATGATCGATTGCTATGATTAGCTTTGCCGTAATTAATTCTCTTTAATTTGTGCCACTCCTAAATAATTAAATTTTATTGCAGTGCAGGCAATAATATTAAATCATCAACTGCAAGGAGTAAATGGGACAAATACCTGCTATGTTGTTTTCTTGCTCCCTTGATCACGCATTAATATCCTCTATATACTTTGAAAGAACTGTAAATGACACATTATTTCCTTCTTAGGCTCCATTTCAGATAATTTTCTTTTATATTTACTTCGGACTGCACTTTTTCACACGGAACCAAAAGGTAATGGACATTGTGGAAAAACGCAATTATCGGAAACAAATCATTGAGAAAGTTTTTGCACTACTTCTAAGCTCTTAATCAATTAGTCTTAATTAGCAGCCTTTGCCCAGAGATATAAAATTCAAGTACATCAATCGCTGGCCTTTCTGATTTTCTGACTCCCTTTTGAAAAAAAAAAAAAAAAAAAAAAAAAATGGAGTGAAAAATATATCATTTGTTTCAATAACTGTTTTTAGAATATAAAGCTTGCCAAAATAATAATGCTGTCTATTTTGGCTATACAATTGAAGAGGAAAAAATTGTAAGTACATAAAATTAATTTTAATGCATGATCCCATTTTTGATTTTAGGATCGTTTGTCAAGTATGAACAGAAGAAATGAAAATTGTACAATTAATTTATTTCTTATTCTTTCCGTATTTTCTGCAATAAAACTGCAGACATGACATTCAAAAAGTCATTACGAAATAATTTAAATTAATGTTTGTTGCGATAGTTCGAAGCGACAATGTATTGTTGCAAATTTTTGTGCTTATTTGTTTGCAATGTAGCTCTTACGCAATTTTATAAGGTATTATAACATTGTTTTTATTTATATACTTATTTAGTGCCTTTTTTGTAATAATTTTATTGTGTATGTTTATTTAATCGGATTTGTAGACGTTTATTGCTTTTGAAAAAAGCTTTTTTTGATAATTATGTTCACATGTTTTTAAAAAAATTGAGTCGATTGACTTTACAAAAATTCAGTTAACTTTAACTAGAACAGATGATAATAATAGAGAAACCCTCTAAAAGGTCCGATACGGCAGAAACATATTTTTGATTTCTCACATACTTAATTTGTGTAATTGGAAAACGCGTTTTTACAGCCCAGAACGCGATTTTTCTTAAAGTTTCCAGATGTTCTTATTCTGTCGTTTGGGCAAACCTTCAAAAACACCAGTTCTTTCGGAGCCTGCAGTGAGTCAGTGAATCCTAAGCTTAATTTGCTTGTTCTGAGTCTGCAACTGTTTTGCTAAATATAATATTGCTAGATATAATTATTGTTTTAGATTTTCCTCCCTGAGTGATCTTACTGGTCTGTGCTACTCTTCTTATGCTAATAATAATCTGTCTTACCTCTGTTTTCTCGCCTTGGAATATATTTATAGCCGTCCATCTTACTGTGGGATTTACTATTTAGATTCCGATCAATTAAAATCTGATTTCTTTCTGTTTATCTAGCATAGCTATTACGGAGATTTCTACTAATTCGTAGCACGAAACTGTGTGGTGAAAAGAAGTATTTATTTTGAACTTGCTGTTCACTATATCAATGGAATAAAGTCAGGTAGTTTTGTTTTTTCTTTTTCTTTCTTTTTTTCATTTATTTTTGCTGTTGCCATGACAAAGTTAAAAAATCATTCAACCACAAAATTTCTCGCAATAATAGTGAAATGAATGAAAAATTTGTAAGTCTTTAAGCTCACATTCTATCAAAACTGACACTAAGCAAACTGAAAAATTTTTTAAATGTAAAATTGTTATTATTATAAACATGCACTCCATCCTAAATTAACAATGTCTAGTTTCTATTAGAGAAACTAAGGAATGTTTTGTGTTGGACACACAAAGATATGAAGTACATGTGCTGTGTCCCCACAGGTCGCATTTTTCGAACTGTAGTGAGGTGTGCGACAACAGGTTCAGACATTTCAGGAGCAATTACTTATTCAGTTACATCTCCACTTCACATTTCAAGAATCAAAACTTCATGGACAATATCAAGGGAATTTAACGAACTGCGTTATGTCTGTCACCAAAGCCTCTCGATTTCAGAGAGGGTGAGAAACCGAAGATCAGCTTTCTCCTCTGATACTGTTTCAAAAATAACGAAAAACAGGACGTAAAATACAACCGAAGAATTAAGAAGACGTGACTGATTCAATTTGCAAAGTGTTTTAGACAAAGCAAGAACTCAGAATGTTTAAAAACTAGAGTTCAAACACTCTTGGCACTAGCAAGTTCCACACACAATAAGGACAATGATTTACAATTCTTATCTTACCTATGCATTCGGTATTAAATACCGATTGTCATTATTACATCAAAATAGAGCTTCTCATATATTTATAATAAATTGTTTTTGATGCTATATGAAATGAGTAACACGTTACCTAAAGAAATCGCAAACTAGTCAGTTACCAGTCCTTACATGCAGTCGCTGTATCATCGCAGCGAACTGGCGTCACCTTAGTTTAATTTCCCTAAGAATCGCTTATTAAGAAATGTTTAGTTGCTCTTATGCGAGAGATTTAAATTACACCGGGGTACATTATTCAGCAGCAAAATATGAGCGTTTTAGAAATTCTAGAGTAATAAACACAAAACTATATTTTCTAACAGTTTAAGAAGGGGTTAGTTTAGTGAAATATAAAAATCAAATTCCAAGATTAATTTTGCAAGGTAATATTCGAATTTTTCAAATAATTTAATGTGCAGCAAATAAAAAACAGTTGCGAAATGTAAATAAATCCGGGCGCATTTTAAGTCTAACTTTAGGAGTGTCGATACCTATTAAATAGTAGTCCTTTTTACTTATCTTTATGAATAATATAAAATGTCTTTGTTAATAACACATTAGTTAATGTAAAAACACACTGTTTGTTTTTAAGAAGAAAAATACTTTTGCCCTAATTTTTTTAGTTAAAATTTCTTGAAAAAATATAATTTAATAATTACATATTTCTTTCTTTTAATTTTCAAAACATTTTCCAGACAATTTTTATTACGGCTATTAAAATATTCATAATTTTAGGCAATTTTGCAATTAAAGAACTTTTTTTTTGAGAGAAAAAACTAAAAAGCATGTACCTATATAAAGAACTTTGAGAGAAAAACATGATTTCATTATTTTCATTTTTAATTCCAATACTTTGTCTTTTCAATATATTGCAAAATTCATCCTTGATCTAATAAAATAAATATAAATAAACCTGCAGTAAACAAATCAAATAATTTGGTATTTATATAAGTTTTATAACTTTTAATGAAAAGTAATTATCGAAAAAATTCAAACTGTGAAAACATACGAAATATAAATTCTTAAATTAATTATCAAAATTTTTGCAATTTTTTTAATACTTTTTACCTATTTTTTGTTGTAAACACGATGAAAATAATAGTTTTGATACATAAATCAAAAATAATAACCCTACTAAATCATTTATAATCAATATAAGTGATATTAACTTGATTTTTAATTCATTGTTTTTTAAAAACTTAATTTGAAACATAAACTATCTACTTTTAATTCCAAACTGCTCAACCGCGTAAATTATTTTTTCTTTTCCTTAGACAAATATTCTTGCCCATAAATCTATCTTTCACACTTTAATTAATTAAAGGTCTAATGACTGTTTCAGTATGGTTTCTAGCAATGATACAGAGAGAAGCTTCATCATTTTTATTAGGTCATCACAAGTAATTTTCGCTTCTGTCAAGGCATGTGAAAACTGATTGATTTTACATACAGAAATATTTGTATACCTGAGTAATAGGGAAAAAACAGATTATAAGTTCAAAAGTGAAATAAGAGGGAAAAATAACTGAAATTTCATTCAAAATTCTAAACTATATGCACAGCGCCCATAAATATATTATAAGATGCTAAACTATGATGATAGACACGGTGACCCAACTACATTTCTCTCGCTCTCATCTAATTTTTAATAAATCAATGAGGCAATTCGGAAGTAAATGAAAATTAACATGGAGGTGGGTGTGGCATTCAAAGGATTAAGAAAAAGTTTTTTTTTTTTTTTTGCTTATTACTTGCTCCGCCGCCAGGCACTACACCGAATGGGAAGGATGCCCCATGGAGGTCTTTTTAAAGGAAATTGGCTCGTATGCACGTTACACATGGGGAAAACCATGAAAACACCCATGCAGCCAGCCCGTTCGTTCGCCGGGACTCAAACCCCCGTGTTCAGCGAACTACCAGTGTTCAGCGGCTTTTACCGTTCGGCTGCTGGTAGGCCTTTGGGAAAAGATTTAAAAACCGTTTTATGCAATTATTGTCTGTTATATTTAAAAATGCAGTTTATTAAAAAAAGCAAAGGGTACCGGCAGATCATTTCAAAATTTCTTAGTTTAGCAAAAATATCAAAATATATGCTTAGCAAAACCTTTGCAAATCAGTATTTTATCATTTTCAAAAATACAGACATTAAACATTTTGATAAAGAGGAAAAAGCAATTTACAGATTCATAGTGTGGAAGAAAATGACGATGCCAGAAGATAAAAAGAATTATTATTGTATTTATAATATCTATTGAAGGCTTGATCAGGATTGATAGTATTGCCATAAGATGCTTAAGAGATAGATTATTTCAAGAGTTAAGAATATATGTTGTATATGAGTATTTATGAAAACTGAAACTCAATTATCACACAATTACTTAAACTACAAACGATTAATTTTATGTACACACACATAAACACACTCATATATATATAGAGAGAGAGAGGGAGAGAGGGGGAGAAAGACAAAGAGAATGTATAGATAGAGGGAGAGACAATAAATTATATGCGATTTTTTTATTGACGGCATATAGTTCCCTAATCCTAAAATAATTATTTAAATTTTTTAGATGAAAAAAAAGCTTCTATTCAGTTCCACCAAAAATGTAATGTGAGTAAAGTGCTATTTGCTTTCTAAGCATTTTTGGCTGAGTAAGCGGTAATCATTATAAGATTCATGTTATTATTTTTCTCGTTAACTTTTTTTAAAATTTCTATCCTTTATGCCTTAAAACTTTGCATAATGATATTTAACGCCACTCCAAAATTCATTTCACGCATTAAGCCATTATTATGGGAATTTTACAGTTTTGACATTTTTACACCCACATTATTAAATTTTATTGCACTAAAAAGGGCTATTAGTCTCGGAATGAGATTTTGCGTTGGTTCATCATAAATAGCGTATCACTTTCCAAATTAATGCCACCAAATATTATCGTCCTGTATTATTTTCAAAGTAATTAAATAAAGAAAAATCTGTATGCATGTAAGGTTCTCGCATTGTGAAAAACTGCGGTACCTACAGCCAACAAGTTTTTCAATAACGTATTTCTGTATTAAAGCATGTGCACATGGAAGCCCGAATTTGAATTTCTTTTCTTATTTATTTTACATTTTATAAAACCTTAATGAATTTTTGATTGAAAAATTCAACGAATCTCCAGCATGCGAAACTGTTGCCATTCGAAAAAATGTAAGATGTTTGTCTTTCAATTTTAATTAACAAACTTGGCAATGTGTTACAGCATCCGGAAATAAAATATTTTTATGCCAGCTTTTTGCTTTTCAGTAAAGGCTAATACAGTGGATGGACAAAAATATGGAAACACCTTGTGAAATGCACGTTTGAAAAGAAAGATTGATTTTAAACAAATATGTAGGTGGCGCTGGCGTTTTTGACTACTGACGCCACCTATACAACTTCGTAAATGTGCTAAACAGTTCAGTTGTTGTCGGAGTACTGTTATGTGAGGTTGTCATTGCATTATGTCAGAGTTAACAGACTTCGAACGTGGGCAAATTGTTGGAGCACGTATGGTAGGTGCTTCCGTAAGCAAGGTATCCGAGGTGTTTAGTGTTTCAAGAGGTACTGTATCGAAGATTTATTCCGCATATTTGAAAAGCGGAAAAACATCATCTGCTAAATCACAGCGCGGACGAAAGTGTGTCCTGAGTGATCGTGACAGACGATCATTAAGGGCAATTGTGACGAAAAGTAAGAAGACCACAGCTGCAAAAGTTACTGCTGAAATGAATGTTGTGTTACCGAACCCTGTGAGTACCAAAACAATTAGAAGGGAGCTTCATAAACAGGGAATTGCTGGCCGTGCTGCAATTGAGAAGCCACTCATCAGTGATGCTAATGCCCGTAACAGGAAAAGGTGGTGTTGTCATAAAGTCATAAAGCCTGGACTATAGAGCAGTGGAAGCGAGTAATATGGACTGACGAGTCTTCTTTCACATTGTTTCCCACTTCTGGCCGAGTTTACGTCTGGAGAAAGCCATCTCAAGCCTATAATATAGACTGCTTGTTGCCAAGAGTGAAACATGGCGGGGGTTCTGTTATGGTTTGGGCAGCCATATCGTGGTTCTCTGCTAGCCCCATGATAACTGTGTCAAGGCACATGACTCCCAAGACTTATGTGAACATTTTGGCCGATCAAGTTCATCTCATGGTACAAACTATGTTCCCCGATGGTGATCGTGTCTTCCAAGACGACAAAGCCCCTGTTCACACAGCTCACATTGTCCAGGACTGGTTTTCTGAGCACGAGGATGAGTTGTCCCATCTCCCCTGGCCACCACAGTCACCAGACCTGAATATTATCGAACCTCTGTGGTCTACATTGGTCTGGTAAGTGCGTTCTCGTTATCCACCGCCAACATCGTTATCTGAACTTGCCACCGTTATGCAGGAAGAATGGTATAATATTCCCTTGGCAAACATACAGGAACTGTATTTATCCATTCCGAGAAGACTGCAAGCTGTTTTGGATGCCAACGGGTTTCCTACACCAGATTAAGCAAAGAAACATGTTTTTTTAAAGGTGTTTCCATATTTTTGTCCAACTCCTGTACTTTGAATCTGGAGCGTTATTTAAAATCTAGGCGATTTAAAAGCAATAAACATAGATTTTAAGAATGTGTTTTCTAATTTTAATGCATTGATTTAAATAAGAATGTTCTCGTATTGAAATCATGAGATGTCTAATTAGATATAGCCAATACTTTATGAAATTACATTAGATGGACTCATTTATAATCATTATATACTTTCTACTTTTTTGAACTATTTTAGGCGACTGACTGCGCGTGCAGCTACATTTTAAAGAAGTAATACAGCGAAAAGAAAAAATATGTATAGCAACCTCCCGCTAACATTAAAGTAGGGGATTTTATAGGTTTGCTCTTTTAAATAATTTGTGATATTGTTGTGGAATTGAAATTTATATGGCGTAAGTGCGAAGAACATGATATAATGAATAAAGATAACACAAAAAATTAAAAAAAACGCCCCTTTTGGACGTAATTTAAAATCCGAAACCTTTCAGTTTTTTTTTAACTTTTTATGCTAATTTGAATTTTAAAAATGCAAAAAAAACGTAAAGTGCACCGTTTTCTCTAGGACATGACGCCGAAAGCAAAATGCGGTGTAGAATTCTTTATGAGAAAAAAATATCCGGATAAAAATGGAAACTGTTGTCACAAAAGATGAATCTTGGGTATGTTTAAATAAATGACGGCAATAAAAACAGATCCATTTATTAGCATAA
The DNA here is from genome assembly GCF_044657685.1 of Stegodyphus dumicola. Taxonomy (NCBI): domain Eukaryota; kingdom Metazoa; phylum Arthropoda; class Arachnida; order Araneae; family Eresidae; genus Stegodyphus; species Stegodyphus dumicola. The sequence goes on along the minus strand of NC_140772.1, from coordinate 77,953,889 downwards.
AAAAAAAAGAAAATTTTTCAAAGGGATTTATATTGTTGATTGTTTTCGATATAACGACAAGTAAAAATTGAAAAGAGTGAAACTGTTTAGGTACACGCGTCATATTATCAGGAACATATTTTATATATTCAAATATGAAATGACTTCTCTTTACCTACAGTTCCATCAATCAGTAAAACTGCATCAAGACAAAGCTAGCAGTCGCATGTCAAAATCTACTCTTAATTTCCTGGACAAATGGAACAAGAAACGGGTATCAAGGCCATACTCTTCCCTCATAGCCCTACTAAATCTTCTACTGTACCATCCGTGGATTTTTCCACTTTTTTGGACTTTTAAAAAGCGAATTGCCCAAACGTCGACCTACTACCCTCCTTAGACCTACTACCCTCCTTGGAAAGTTATCAAGAGGAATAAGATAAAATACCTCTTTCAATACCAAAAAGGCCTTTATGTCTCGGAAACTATGGTGCATAAAGATAAGAATCTATGGTGCATAAAGAAGAATAAGGGTTATCAAATGGAACATTTAAAATGCAAAATGTTTAAGTAAATATTTCTACAAATACAATCAATAGCGCTTAAAAATGTGATAACAACCTTTATATTACAGATCCAATAAACATTTTCATGCATGTCTGATTCATACATTTTAAAATATATTAAATTTATATATGTTCATTTATAGGCATTATTATTAAAGAGGTGATATATCGCTGAATATGGTGGGTTGTGGGTTGACTTAGGTTAGAGTGTCGGAGAAACAGCTATCTGCTTAACTTCTCCATGTGTTATGTGAACTCAACCACTTTTTCTTAGAAAGTCCTCCATGAAGACACCCCTTTCCTTATTCCCTTAATGAGAAAGCCTTAGTATGCTTTATCGTAATTAATACATCCAGCCAAATCTAACTCATTAGCGTGTTTAATAAAATTAATGCATTACGTACTTCGTACAGAATGATTTGATTTCGAAATGCAAGTTAAGTAACATCATATTTTACTTTATTTTTCAAACTTTCATCTTACCAAGACAATGGAACATTTTTGGAAGTATCCAACTCTTTCTAATTAAAGTATCCTCTAAAATCTGTAGATGAACAGACAAAGAAAAACGAAAACCCAAAAAATAAAAAAAATAAAAAAAAGTGATTTATAATTGTCACGTTCAAAAAGGTTGCTTTTAACGGCACGTCCGATTACATTTTCGTTTCTATAGCAACTAAAATTTATATCTTGCAACGAACTTGCGCGGAATAAATGAACATAAAAAAATGAGAGTTTAATGGGCAACAATCGCTACTCATCATCTAATAGAAATCTGGAGAAAGTTTTGCAGAGTGAAATCTTCGTAAGTTCGATTAGTGACATAGTAGAGAAATAACTTCAAATATTTCGATGAATAATGATAGAAACAAATGTATTTCTTAAGTCCTACTATTATAAAAAGTACCTAACTGAATATTTTTGAACGGCTTTTATTGATTCCAAAATACATAGAAAAAGGAATTATTTTATACACGGCAAAGAGCAGTTTGGAATTATTACTTGAACAAGGAAGTCAGAAAACAAATATGTTGATTCTGGGGAAAAGGGTTTTACGCCAAATCTAACAAAAGTATAGGCTGATGAAAACCGAGTTATGTAGAAGATTTTGCATAATGCCACGAATGCAAGATATTTACTAGTACTTTTCAGGAAATTCGCTTGATCTGAACCTAATTGAAAATTTTTAATCAAACATGAAAAGAAAGCTGAAAACAAAAGACAATGTATCAACAAAACTTTGAATTTCCAGTATTACAGAAATTTGTTTCATTCAGGCAATTAAAATAGAGTTGAAATAAATTGACGAAATCAATCTTAAAAGGTGTGGAATAAATTGTCAAAGCCAAAGGACATATTTCGTAGTAGATTTAATATTAAATTTAGCAAACTTTATTAAAATTATGCTTTTACTTGACGCTTCAGATCTTTTGGCACATTACTGTATATTTAGTTTTTCAGCTGCTTCATTGATATATAAAACTTGAATCAAACTTGGAAATATACGGAAACCGAATTACATTTCTTTATCATATTAATTTATGAGTATTTTAACACTAGAGCTGCCGAATTTCAGACTAACCGAAAACCGCCATTGGGGGTCAATTTAACCCTCATAAGATATGTAAGTAGAAACACAGTAAATGATAGAAATGATGCTGAAATGACCGCATAAAAGAGTTTTTATATGTTGTAAGGATCTTAAATTTTACTAACGTTTATTTCATTTTAAATCTTTACTATCACTTCTTATTTTCTACTTCCGGCCAGAATTATAAGCGTTAAGGTTTTTATGCAAAGTTTGTCTGGCGAACGCCAAGTATTTAAGTTGTGGCTTTTTGCCAAGCGAGAGAGAGGAAGCAGTAAGTCGAAGCAGGCCGCTTACCTTAGAAGTTACGCAGTTGCTTGTTGCCTTCCACGCCAGAGGTTTTAATCCTCTTGATAAATTTCAAACGTATTGTAATGTTCACAGTTCTCTGTACTACATACGCTTCCTGTTAATATAAGGCCAATCTTCCACGTTTATTATTCTAAAGTTAAATTAGAGTTTAGTTTTATTTTTATACTTTTACGTTTTGACCCCAAGTAGCGGGTCGGTGTATTCCGAAGTACGGAAGTCATTGTAAATAGAGAAAAATAAAGGGTTTTGTATACCCTTCTTGTGTATCCTGTTTACTTCCCACAGTTTTGAACATAGCTTTAGTAAGCTCTCTGTTCCGAGTCAGGTCCTTGCATGTTCCCGAAGAAGGTTAGAAGGAACATTGAACCTGATAGTGGCGCCCAACGAAGAAGAATAACCATGGCCGAGTTTCAAGAAGAACCTGTGCTGCCTGCAGAAACGGCTCAGAATCCAGAAATGCCAGCTGCCGCCCTGGAAGGATTTGGTTACATCGTACAGACCATGCGCGCTTCGATGAAACCAGAAGCAACATTTAATGGAAACTCACCGGTAACCAGTTTTTTGGAAAAATTGGATGACCACTTCATGCTCTACCCCGTGCACGAGTTTCAAAAAGTTACCTTAGCTACCAGCGCTTTGAGGGGCCAAGCGCTTAACTGGTTCAAGTGTATAGGCAGAAGTCTCTTGGGTCAAGCAGGAAGTCCCACCTATACTTACGAGAATTTCAAGACTGCCCTACTAAAAGCCTTCCCTGTTGTAAGGAATCGTGCGAAATTAGAAACGGAACTTTTCTGTATATATCAACATAGAATCGAAAACCTCTCAAGCTTTATTTTAAGAAAAATTCACGTCAAACTCTTGTATGGAAACCGTCCGGATCCTGAAATAATTCAAGTGATTTTGCCGAGGTTACTGCCCCAAGTGCAAGACTTTATTGAATTAAGAAATCCGACTACACTGGAAAAATTATTTGGGCTAGCAATCCAGTTTGAAAGTAGAAGAACGGCGGACGTCGAAAGAAGACGCCAATATCAACAGCGAAACCAATTTGGTGCGCCAAGACTACAGCAAACTCAAGCACACGGCTACGGAGACAAAGCGAATCAGTGGGCAAGGAAACCCGAGCATTCAAAAACAGCCGGCGAACGTCGACAGTTCAATAGCAACCCAGGAAAAAAGTCTCAAGGCCAGTGGAAAAAGAAGGAAAGCATGGAAACAAAAAAGGATTTAAACTAAAACGGATTTCTGCTGACGAGAGGGTGCGGAAATCCGAAGGTCACGAAAACCCCTCTTCCTACAAGTTAAATACAGTAATGGTGAAAAATTTGACTCTTCCGAAGATTGAAGTGTTGGTGAATAATATCCCAGCCACCGCACTCCTGGATACAGGCGCGCAGTGTTCCTGTGTGGCAGAAGATTTTTTTAGGAAGTATTTTCGTAAATATCGCATATATATTTCGGATAATACGACAGTGTTAGCTGCGCAAGGAGAAAGATGTAAGTGCATAGGTAAAGTACCTCTGTATATCCGTATCAAAGACGAACAAGTAAAGGTGATGTTTTTTATAGTAAAGAATCTGCAAGCACATATAATCTTAGGTATAGATTTTCTTTCAGACGCACAAGCAACACTGGATTTTAATGAAGCGTCCCTTAAGCTGACAATGAAACCAGTTCATGCAGAAAAGGCTGAACCGCCGATGTTAAAACTTGACCACCTACCTAATGACGAGCAAGGAAAAATCCGACAAGTGGTAAGTGAATTTGTTTCGTTATTTAGTGATATTCCAGGATTTACTCAGGTTACTAACCATAGTATTGACACCGGAGATGCAACGCCAGTTCGTCAAAAACCATACCGGTATGATAAGAATAAGGAAAAAATTATAGAATGGCATATTACCGATATGCTACGTAAAAAGATCATAACGCCCATCTCAAGTAGTTATGCTAGCCCGGTGGTTTTATGTAAGAAAAATAATGACTATCCTTTGAAGCATCCAAAAAGGTGGAGATTCGCTATTGATTACCGTAAATTAAACTCCATAACTAAATATCCGGTATATCCGTTACCGATCATTGAAGAAATTCTAAGGAACATAAAATCAACCAAATTTATGACGACTTTAGACTTAACGACTGGTTATTTTCAAATAGGGGTTAGGCCTGAGGACGTGCCTAAGACTGCTTTTATAACCAAGTCTGGCACTTTTATAACCAAGTCAGCGATGCATGGACATTGTGTTAAGACCTGTTCTTGGAAAGTCCACATTTATCTATTTAGACGATATCATTATTACTAGTGATAACCTCGACCAACATGTACAGGATTTAAGACAGGTGTTTTCTTTATTAAATGAGGCCGGTCTAAAAATTAATGTCGAAAAGTGCAAATTTGCAGCCCCTGAATTAAAATATTTAGGTTACAAAATATCTCAAAAAGGAATCGAGACAGACGAATCAAAAATAATCGCTGTACAAAAGTATCCGACTCCAAACACGGCAAAGAAGCCCTCTTCTTTACTAGGACTTTGTTCATATTATAGGTCCTTTATAAAAGATTTTGCAGCTATAGCTGAGCCATTGTTAAAATTAAAAAGGAAAAAGGCAAGATTCTCGTAGACGGCCGAAGCCAATAGTGCTTTCGAAAAATTAAAACAAGCATTAACGCAAGCCCCTGTGTTGAAATTTCCTGAAAAGGATGAGAATTTAGAAATTTCAGCGGATGCTTCGGATTATGCGGTAGGAGCGGTACTTTCGCAAAATCAGCAGCCCGTGGCATTTTTTAGCCGAACTTTAAATCAAACGCAAAGAAACTATTCCACGACCGAGAGAGACGCACTTGCAGTTCTGTTAGCAGTGCAAAAGTTCCGAGTCTATTTTGGAAAGGCGCCGATAACAGTGTACTCTGATCATGCGGCGGTAACTAGATTGTACTCAGGGAAAAATTTATCCCCAAGGTTAATAAGATGGGCACTCAAGCTGCAAGAATATAATCTGGTAATCAAGCATACCCCCGGAAAGGAAAATATCGTAGCAGATGCCCTATCAAGAATTAAAATAGATGAACAAGGTAATACCGTAAAGGTGGCAATGCTCACAGCATGTACAATAAATTCCCGAGAAACTGTAATAACCGAACTGGGTAAGCATCCTGAGTTTGGAAGCATTTATGAGTATTTAAAGGATCCTGGAAATTTTAGCCACCAAGATATTGTGGCGATAAGAAATAGGGCGGCCCATTACGAACTAATAGATGGTCTATTATTCTATACAAAAACTACGAATTCCAACAACGAATTTCGACCTGTTATCCCAGCTAGTCTTAGATTAAATATCCTGCAGGAGCTCCATGACAGCCATTTAGCTTCTCATGCTGGTATTCGAAAAAACTATCCAACGCGTACGCGAGGCAGTCTACTTTCCTGAACTGCAAAAGTTAACAAGGGCGTATGTCCAGTCCTGCCCAACATGTCAAGCAGTTAATTATATTAATTTCCGCCCGGCCGGGTTTCTAAATAGTATTAAATCCGAATTTCCAAATGAAATAATTGGCATCGATTTATTGGGCCCTTTCCCAAAAAGTCAGTTAAATAAAAGTCGCTATCTCCTTGTTATGGTTGATCATTTTAGTAAATGGACCGAAATTGTTCCCTTAAAACGAGCCTCCGCGAAATTAGTTACTGATTCTATTTTAAATAAATATATTTTAAAATACGGGGCGCCCCTAAAAGTTATATCGGATAATGGTCCTCAATTTGTAAGTAATATATTTGAAGACATGTGCCAAAAACTGGGCATACGTCATTTAAAAATGGTCCCGTATCGGCCGCAATCAAATATAGCGAAACGGGTCAATAGAAATATAGTGAAAATTATCCGTAGTTATGTTAAACATTTTCATAAAAGCTGGGATAACTATGTCAATGAATTTGCTTTCGCCCTTAGGACCGCAAAACATGATACAACGGGCAAAACTCCTGCTGAGTTATTTTTAGGCAGAAAGATTATAACGCCGTTAGATAAATTACTTTATGTGCAACAAAGAGCCCCAGAATTTAAAATGGGTGATATAGAAAAACTAATAAAAGAAGCAAAAAAGAATACGGAAGTAGCACAAAGAAAACAGAAGCTCTATTATGATTTGAAACGACGGGGAGTAACTTATAAAGCAGGGGATGAAGTTTTAAAAATTAAGCATTCACTTTCTTCAGCACCAGAAGATAAGACTGCCAAATTTTTTCCACGATTTGAAGGACCATATGTTATAGAAAAAATAACTCACGCTGCAGTAGTGTTAAAAGCCAGAAATGGTGAAACCTGTTCCGCAAATATTGATCAAATCAAACCCTAATTCGATCGTAATAAAATGCAAATATTTTCAGATCTTTTGCAGTATCCGGCACGGCAGACACCGCAGGCACAAGCTCTAGAGGTGGAAAAACGACAAGTACAAGGGCAAGCCATTAAGAGGCAGGAGCAAGTTAAAAGAAAATTTCAACGCGGAAAAATTGAAGGTAGCAAGGAAAAGAAGCCGTTCCACCGTCCAGAAAAGAGAGGTCACGAACACCCCCAGAATGAAGAAGGGAGAAGGACGACGTATGCAAAGAGAGCCAGGAGAAATGACGGCAACTATAACCCGGCTCTAAAACGGAAGATCTACTCATCCGACAGGACTCTCCGCAGCAAATGTCGCCGAACTGCGGAAGGGCCATCAGCGGCGGAGGAAAAGTTACAAGGAAAATTTGAACGGCCAGCAACGAGGTCCAAGCAGGAACACGAAAGAAGTTTCCCGGTTCCGCCAAGACCAGCTGCCATCAAACGGCCAAGACCACAGGCAGAGGCGAAAAAGAAGGTATTCAAGGGTGACCGAACTGGAAAAAAAAGAAAGCTTCTAGAGGAAGGCACTGAAGGGCGAGTTCGCACACGAAGGAGGATAAATCAAACAACAATCTACGCTACTTTCCAGGACTGGGCTCAGAAAAGAATGTCCGAATATCACAAAGATAAGTAAAATTTTATGTTACTTTGCAAACTTAAGTTAATCTTTCATTCTTACTGCAAGTGGCAGATTTCAAGAAGTTTTACCTCATGCGAGGTCTACCTTTATCTCCAAAAGGGCGAGAAATGAGTTGTTACCGATTTTGGTATTATGTTTTTCAATTACTCGCGCGTAAAACTAAAGTTGATGTATAATAGCGTTGTGTAAAGACTTAAATATTGTAAAAAGTTATTGTATAAATTTTATTTAAAACATTCTAGCAAGAAAGAAGTTTTAGTCTGAAAGACTTTTTGAAATGTAGTATTTCAATGTAGAAAGAATTGGCACTTGCTTTGAAAAGAATAGAAGTTAACAATGTACTACTAATGTATGTTTTCAAATGTGTAAAATTAACAGCATGTTGATATGTTCTTATATACAATGTGAACTATTATTTTAAATGTTAAGAAATACCGTGATATGGTAAAAGTGAAAGTAATGTTAAAATTTTTTATTCGTGTGATTGTAAAAAGACTAAATCATGTTGAATATGTGTTAAAGGTTGAATGATGTAGTTAGGCTCTCTGACGCTACACTTCAGAGTTAGACACTTTCAGAATAGTACCTCAGGGTTTAGAGTTGAAATTAGGGTGTGTCACGAGGTCTTGGCATGTTGAATTTTAACACGTTAGTGTTTTGATTGTAGGAGGAAGTGTGGAACACGTAGACAGAAACACATTCGTGTTTGGTGTTCTTTTAAACACATGTGAGAGATCACGGGGGAGATAATTAAAATAGTCATGAATGAAATAAGAATGTTAAGTAAAATATAATTATACATGTTACTTGCCATTTCATTGTGTAACATTTCATTCAACTAGTTTTCCTTCCAGATCTCTGGAAGGAACCAGAATTGAATAAAAGCTCCTGTATAGATGCAATACAGATGAAAAAAAATTGTGTATCCTGGGAGCTGCTATTGTAAAAACAAATTTCTTTCTTTTAAATTTCTAGTTTCTAGCGAAAAATATTTGTAAAAGATTGGCCTCGCGTTAGATTCTAGAGCTAAAAGTTTTCAACAAGGTCGTTTTAGACCTCAGTTTCAAACTAATTAACTCTGGCGGGAAGTATGTAAGGATCTTAAGTTTTACTAACGTTTATTTTATTTTAAATCTTTACTATCACTTCTTATTTTCTACTTCCGGCCAGAATTATAAGCGTTAAGGTTTTTATGCAAAGTTTGTCTGGCGAACGCCAAGTATTTAAGTTGTGGCTTTTTGCCAAGCGAGAGAGAGGAAGCAGTGAGTCGAAGCAGGCCGCTTACCTTAGAAGTTACGCAGTTGCTTGTTGCCTTCCAGGCCAGAGGTTTTAACCCTCTTGATAAATTTCAAACTTATTGTAGTGTTCACAGTTCTCTGTACTACATACGCTTCCTGTTAATATAAAGCCAATCTTCCACGTTTATTATTCTAAAGTTAAATTAGAGTTTAGTTTTATTTTTATACTTTTACGTTTTGACCCCAAGTAGCGGGTCGGTGTATTCCGAAGTACGGAAGTCATTGTAAATAGAGAAAAATAAAGGGTTTTGTATACCCTTCTTGTGTATCCTGTTTACTTCCCACAGTTTTGAACATAGCTTTAGTAAGCTCTCTTCCGAGTCAGGTCCTTGCATGTTCCCGAAGAAGGTTAGAAGGAACATTGAACATGATAATGTTTTTATTTATTTTTTATATAGAATTTTTTTCGTGCAATTAGTGCAAATTAGCAAACAATATCTTTCAATTTAAGATTACAAAAACAAAAACAAAATCTTTGATAAACAAACAAAAGATACAAATGCAAAAAGTAGAAAATAGAACATATGCAAAAAATTACAAAAAAAAAAAAAAAAAAAAAAAAAAAAATAAAAACATAAATTGGGAATAAACACACAATGTTTTCCAAATTTGTTATACATTAGCGCAGGTGATACAATATGAACGCTTGACAGTGACAGCAACACATTTACCAAAAATTGGTTTCTGGCATCCCTCACAGCTGACAACAGTCTTGTTTTGTCCCTTGCAACTTTGAAATGCACATTTCTTTCGTTTAAGTGTCTGTATTTGAGCAATTGGAGGGCATCGTAGTGCACCAACTCGTAGTTCTTCCACGAGTGCAAGAATAAATTCTCGATGGGAAATAGAGGTGCCCAAGGATTCTTTGAATAAAATCCAAGCATTGAGTGCAGCAATGTCAAGGACGTTGTAAAAAACATGTACAGGCCATCTGCGACTTCCACTACTTGTACTATATTTCCTCAGCATCTGATCTGCGACATCAAAGCCACATTTTGTACTATTGTAGTAAGGGACAGTGTTCGGTTTTTTCTTTATGCTGTCGTCAACAAACACATTACTGTGCATCGTGCTCAGAATCATGACATTCCTTTTGCTCTTGCACCTATATATTGTGAGTGTTTTGTCTCCATTTTTCAGTGCAAAAGATGAATATCGTGCCGAAGAAGTGTCACAAGCAATAGGGGGTAATTGTAGCTTATTCAGACGCATCGTCCCGACAATTGTGGTTTTTTTTCGCAGAAATTTCATCTCTAAGTTTCACAGAAGTAAAAAAATTGTCAGCTGTGACATTGAGTTTAGATGTGGTTGCAGTAATTTGAGAACTACACTTTTCCCAAGTTGTAAATTAGTTGGTCGTTCTTCATCCTTGCCCAGATAAGGATAACCATTAAAAACATATTTGGATTTTACATCAGTTGCTAGCCAGAATTTGATGCCAAACGTGTCCGGTTTATTCGACATGTACTGGATAAATCTACATCTTGATTTACAAGGCAACAATTGTTCATCAACGGTTATTTCTGGTCCAGGATTATAGCATAAATAACAGTTTTCCATTAGCTTGTACCAAGTTTCAGAAGGCACTCTTGTATACTCAATCCTCTTCCTCTCGGCATTGCAATGGAGAGAGAATATGCTCCATTCTGGATTTTATTTTTCTTCTCTGAGTCATCGCGATAACAGCTGCGTGTTTCCCAATGCGCAGAAAACGAAAATGTGGCATCGGGAATTTGAAAACGGACATTCGCTTAAAAATATGTCGTTTTTCTTATGAGGGTCAAAATGACCCCAGTTGGCTGTTTTAGGTATATCTGCGATTATTTATTTAAATAATTAACGTAGAAATATGAAAAATTGGCATAGTATACTTGGAAACATTTTAGAAAAAGTAAAAAAATATCAGCTTCGAAGCTCAGCTGTATGTTAAAAAAAAACGCGGAAAATTGGAAAAAGAGGTCAAAATGACCCCAACGGCGCTTCTAGTGTTAAGAAATATTACCCTTGTACAATTTAATTTTGACGAAGCTTTAACATAATCGTTTGCATTTGAAGAAAAACAGAAAAAGAAAGATAATTGTCACAAATTATCAGATATCAGACACACACACACACATTTTTGACACAAATATCAGATAATCCTATGAAGTAACCACCGAAATTCTAGCAATCTAAATTTTAGCAGATCATTTTTATGTACGCAATTTAACGAGTACTAGCGGTCAAGCCAAAGCAATATTTATAAGTTCTGAAAAAAACTGAAAAGAAATATATAAAAACTGAAAATAAAATGAACTATTAATTTAATGTGCTGTATATAAAGTTACTAGCTGCGATCAAAGCAAATTTTATGAGTTCTATGCACACATGAAAATAAAGTGCATAAAAATATTTCAGAGTGAATGAAATCCGCTCATTCTTCCCCACTTCGTAAATAATTTTTTGTTGCCAAACCAGGCAACAAAATTTCAGATCACGGATGACGTCATGATTTAAATTTAATGTAATGTAACAACCTTTTTATCAATATCAATGAAAGAATTAACGTGGCAATAACGTATTTCAGTTATCGTAACCTACAACAAAAAAGTTGGCAACAGCAGCTAGTTATTTAAAATGCTGACATTAACAAAAAATATTCGACGTACAATGACGTCACATGCAAACGCATACTTTCTTCAACTTCAGAATATGACCTTATATAATAATAATATATTTAATATTTGGCAATGCTATTTTTAGCCCAAAGGGCAATTTGTCTAAAAAGGCTATTAATTTTGTTTTGGCATTTTGCGTTGATTCACTGTAAACGGCGAATCACTTTTTAAATTCTTGCCACCAAACGTTTGAGCCCTGTATTATATTTAAAGAAATTAAATAACGAAGAATTTGCATAAATTCTATGTATGTTTCCCTCATTGTGATAAAACAACGGTACCTAAGAGCCGTCTAATTTTGAAAAACGTAACGTCTCGAGCCGAATATCAACATTGTTATGTATGTAACTGTAACTGTATCTATTATTATCTTAAATCATAACTGTAATATAGAATAGTAGATGAGCAATGTAGAATAAACGATGTTTGTGTACATCTTGTAATCATCACTGAGCACATACCCAACATATATGAAATAAAACACATGGCGCAGCCCATCGTTGATTAAAGAAAGAAAATCTTTTTTGAAGAACCATGCAACATCGGTAAAGATATTCTAAACAAAAACATGATGGAAAGTTGTTTACAGTGAAGTCGAATCTTATATCGCTGGAAAGTGCATTGTTTATTTTTATTGGAAGTGGCTAAAAATACGTATATATAAACTACTTAAAGTCCTAAATTAAATATGGATGAATTAAAGCCATCAAGTAATCTAATTTTCGAAGGTAATTTAAGCGAAAATTGGAAGAAATGGAAACAAAAATTCCAAATTTATATGTTAGCGTCTGGTGGTATTACTCAATCACCTGAAATTAAAGTAGCTATTTTATTGCATATTATTGGTGAAGAAGCACTTGAAAAGTTTAATACTTTTAATTTAAGTGAAGAAGATAAGAAGGATGTTGACAAAGTAATTGAAGCTTTCGAAAATTTTTGCATACCGAAAGCAAACGAAAGTTTTGATAGACATATATTTTTCTGTCGAACAGAACATGTAGGTGAATCGTTTGATGATTTCTTAACCGATTTAAAGAAATTAAGTAGCAACTGTGGATTTGCAGAATTAAGAGATAGTTTAATAAGGTATAGACTAGTAAGTGGAATTCTAAATAAAAATCCCGAAGATAGATTATTAAGGGAAGATCAGTTAACATTGGAGAAATATATTAAAATGTGTAAAGCTTCTGAATTAGCAGAACTTCAGCGGAAAACTTTAACTGAAGGAATTAAAATAGAAGCTATCAAACGTAATAAATTTCGACCTTCAGAGGAAAAAATCAGCCTTGTAAGACAGACTATCATGTTAAACAAAAGCAACAAAGTACTAAATCTTCTTCAAACTATCAAGGAAATAAATACAATAACCCAAAACTATGTAGAAAATGTGGAACCTTTCATAAGTTATACAACTGTCCTGCATATAATAAGATTTGCTTGTACTGTAAAAAGAAAAAATCACTTTTCTAAAATGTGCACTTATAAAAATGTTAGTGTTGTACAGAATAATTTAGAGCATGCGTTACATAATAATGGTAATGACGGGTTGGAGGGAAAGTTCTGTCGTATTTTAAATAGGCAGGTGATTTTTCTTGTAAATAAACAAAAAAACATCTGGCTAGTGAGTCAATCGGATTTTTTGTTTTGTTTTTTTAGCTGCTGTATAATATAAAAGGTGCCCTTTTTTACTGTTCATCATTTACTTGTAATATTTAAAGGGAAAAACATGTCGGTAGATAAAGTGCATTTACGACACTGCATTTTATATGAATTCCAAAAAGGAAGCAACGCATCTGTTGCATGTAAAAATTTATGTGCGGTATTTGGAAAAATATTGTAAATGTTCGTACTTGTCAAAGATGGTTTAGCAAATTTCGTTCCGGGGACTTGAGCCTCAAAGAAAGTGTTCGATCTGGACGACCATCCAAGATCTATAATGATGTTTTGCGATCCATGTTGGAAAATAATCCACATTTAACAAGTCGAGAAATTGCAGAAGAGTTTGGCATTCATCATACAACTGTTGGAGATCACATTAAATCTCTTGGGTTTGTGTTAAAGCAAAGTGTTTGGGTTCCACATGAATTAACGGAAAAGAATTTGTCTGATCGTGTAAGAATATGTTCATCACATCTGATTAGACACAATGTGGAGCCGTTTTTGGACAGGCTGGTTACTGGAGATGAAAAGTGGATTCTGTACGAGAATATTAAAAGAAACAAATCTTACTGCAAACCAGGAACATCATCAACAACAGTTCCAAAACCAAGTATCCATCAACGAAAAGTACTGCTTTGTTTGTGGTGGGACAGGAAAGGTCCAGTGTATTACGAGTTGCTGAAACAGGGAAAAAACATCAACGCGGATCTGTACTGCAATCAGCTGGATAAATTGAATGTAGCTATCAAAGAAAAAGGCCAGCATTAGCGTCCAGAAAAGGAATAGTGTTCCATCACGATAATGCTCGCCCGCATACTGCAGTGGTGACACTACAAAAACTGAATGCGTTAGGATGGGAAATCCTTAGTCACCCCCCGTATTCACCTGACATTGCACCCTCTGATTATTACCTGTTCAGATCTCTGCAAAATTATCTAACGGGGAAAAAATTCAAGTATTTTGAAAGTGTTTCTAAGGCAGTTGCTGACTATTTTAACTCCATGGATGAGAACTTCTACAAAACAGGAATTTACAGGTTACCTGGAAGATGGCAACAGGTTGTAACAAATAACGGAGCATATATAATTGATTAATATTAAACACATATTTTTATAAATGAATTCAAATATTTGCTTTAAAATACGACAGAGCTTTCCCTCCAACCCTATTTTAGGGTCAGTAGAAGATAAATATCCATTTTCTAAAAATAAAACCGAATGGTTTGAAAAACTAAAAGTAAACATATCTAAATATGTATTTGTTAAGTTGGATACTGGAGCTCAGTGTAATGTGTTTCAATTGCCTAAATTTAAACAATTAAATTTAAGAGATAAATGTTTGACTAAATCAAAAGTCACTTTAAATAATTACAATGGTACTACAATTGATGTACTCGGAAAATGTAAATTATTATGTAAAACATCGAAAGGGGACAAGGATGAATTAGAATTTCAAGTCGTAGCATGTGATAAAACTGTTCCAGCTATTTTAGGTTTACCTACTTTGCAAAAATTAAACCTAATACAAAGGATTTGTACAGTAAATCCTGATTCCAATGAAAAGTTACCAGAATCTTTAAAAGGATATCAAGATTTGTTTAAAGGAACTGGGAATTTAACTGGATATACATATCATATTAAATTAAAACCAGGAGCTGTTAGTAAAATAGAACCCTGTAGGAAACTTTCATTTAGCTTATTAAATCCATTAAAAAAGGAATTAGCAAGAATGGAAAAAGATGGTATTATAAAGAAAGTTAACCAACCAACAGAATTCGTGAATTCATTAGTAGTAGTAAGGAATAAAGATGGTAATTTAAGAGTGTGTTTAGATCCTCAGCACCTTAACCAAAATATACTGAGAGAACATTATCACATACCAACCTTTGAAGAAATTTCATCTCAAATGACAAATGGAAAGGTCTTTAGTATTTTAGATGCAAACAAAGCATTTTGGCAAATTAAACTGTCAGATTCAAGTTGTGAATTTACTACATTTAACATCTCATTTTTTTTATAATTTATCCTTTAATGATATAAAGATGCCAGTAGTTTTATCTGTAGATTCATCTCAAGAAGGACTAGGAGCAGTCTTACTTCAGAATAATTTACCAGTAGCATATGTATCTAAGGCATTAACAGATACACAGAAAAATTATGCTCAAATTGAAAAGGCGTGTGAGAAATTTCACCAGTATATATTTGGAAAATATATTGCTGTGGAAAGTGACCATAAACCACTGGAATCAATTTTCAAAAAGCCATTAAATAAATGCCTTGTAAGACTACAAAGAATGCGTATAAGATTACAGCCATATCAGTTTGAGATAAAATACAAACCAGGAAAGAACTTTTTATAGCGGATGCATTATCAAGATCATTCACTGATGAAGGATCTGATTTCTTTGAAGGAGACATAGAAGCTCACTGGCAAAACCATATTTTAACTTCAGAGAAGAACTATCAGAAGCAAATGGATTAATATTTAAAAATTCCTGTGTTGTTGTACCAAGAAGTTTACGAAAAAATATGTTAAGCAGAATTCATTATGGTTATTTAGGAGTAGTAAAATGCAAGATCAAAGCAAGAGAAATATTATATGGACCAGGAATGTCGAAAGAAATTGAAGATTTGGTACTGAATTGTCAAACATGTTTAAGTTTACAAAAAGCTGATACTAAAGAACCAATGATGTCTAAAGAAATACCTAATGGTCCATGGGAAGTACTGGGAACAGACCTCTTTTACTTTCAAGGAAGGATTATCTAATAGTTATAGATTATTTTAGCAAATATGTTGAAATTGGACATTTGGAAGATTTTTCAAGTGTAGCAGTGATAAAGCAATTGAAATCAATTTTTGCAAGACATGGTATTCCGAAAATAGTATATTCGGATAATGGTCCACAATATAATTGCAGGAAATTTAAAGATTTTGCAAGAAGATGGAATTTTGAAACCAGAACTTCAAGTCCAAATTACCTACAATCTAATGGAATGGTTGAAAGACATATTCAAACTGTCAAGCGAATGTTAGAAAAAGCTGTAGTTGACAACAAGGACCCATATTTAGTATCACTGGAATATCGTAACTCTCCTATTTCAGATGAAATTAAGTCACCTTCAGAATTGATGTTTGGAAGAAAAGTAAATGGATTGATGCCTATAAAAGAGAATTTCGTCCAAGCTAAACGATATGAAGACCATAAACAACATTTACTGAAGAGACAAACCTTACAAAAAAGTTATTATGATAGGAATGCAAGACCGTTAAAACCACTGAAAACAGGAGATCATGTTTACGTAAATGAGAAAAGGAAAAACTAAATGAAAGAGGGAAAATTATAGAAGAAGCAGAAAGACCACGTTCAAATAGGATTATAAGAACAGATGGGGGAATTGTAGAAAGGAACAGAAGAGACCTTCTTTTCCTTTCTACAATTCCCCCATCTGTTCTTAAAGAAACTAATCAGGAAGAGTTTGCAATACAAAACAACTATGAGAATGAAGTTATAGATGAACCCGAGATACATGAAAATAATAGGAGCACTACAAATTTAGATGTGCGTGTAGGTCCTTCAAAACCTAACAGAAGTGTTGTGTCACCAAATAGTGAAAGAAGTCTAGGATCATCAAATTTTTCAAATGGACATAACTACGTTACTCGATCTGGTGGGACTGTTAAGAAACCTTATTATTTAAAAGAATATGTTTAATTTTACTACTATTATTATTTTTATAAAAAAGGGAGATGTTATATATGTAACTGTAACTGTATCTATTAGTATCTTTAATCATAACTGTAATATAGAATAGTAGATGAGCAATGTAGAATAAACGATGTTTGTGTACATCTTGTAATTATCACTGAGTACATACCCAACATATATAAAATACAACACAGGCATCTGGAAACCCAATTTGGGTTTTTGAAATTTGCTTTATTATCTGTTTCATAATTTGTAAAGCATTTATGAGTTTTAGATTAAGAAGCTCAACCATTTCAAAGCGATCAGTGGCAACACTGTACGAAATAAAAATATTTTTGTCTCCAATGCGCGAGACTGTGCATCGGAAATTCTAAAGATATGCCCTTTTAAATATTTTGTGATGTTGCTGTAGAATTGAATTTTGTGGTTGAAGTGCGAAGAATATACATTTCATATTTTGTAATACTTACAAATTTTTTATTAACATACTCTACGATTGGAAAGCGAGCAGTGTCAACAGGTTTGGAAATAAAGCAGATTTTTATCTCCAGCATGTGAGACTTTTGCCACTCGGAAAAATGAGAGTAAAAATTAGCGTTTTCAGAGTTTCTAATTAATATATAGGCTGATTACAGTCTAATTACAGTCGCGCGAAGATGAGAATGGTCGAAATGGCTTTCCACAAATTTTTGGAATCCGGAAGTACCTCTCTCGAACCTCAACTCCCCGTCGTTCCGAAGGAGATATTGTTTGTTCAAACAAGCAAACAGACAAACAGACGCGCGCACAGATTTCAATACTTTAGATTGCTACATCAGGCCAGAAATTACACCACGAACTAAAAGTCCTGGAAAGTATTCCTTTTCTGTAATCAAACTATTTCGAGTTAATAAACAAAACAAAACCACTAACATGCCATTGGATAAGAATAGTAGAAAACGTAAGTAGCCAATAACATCTTCCTTCCATCGCGTTGATTGAGTAGGGCCAATAATAAATCACAAATAAACCAATAATGCCTTCCATAGCACATTACTGATAATCTGAGTTCTTCCTGGTAGAACCGAAATATTAGTTATTGCAAAGAAAGAAAACTGATAGTCCCTAATGTCCACTCCACCTGTTCCTAGGGCGATATTTCTCTTCAAGTTAGCAAGTTTTAAGAAGAATACATATATACTAGTTTCTGATAACATCTATCAAAATCTGATTGTTTCCATTAAAGTGAATGGCTTAATGTTAGGCTAAATTATGTCATAAACTCCTGACCATCTTAAATTAGAATAATATTACAAAATTGAGTGTTAGATTAACTCTTCAAAGAAAATAACTTCACATTGTATAAGAATTTGAAAAACTAATCAAATAAGTTTATAAATAGAGGCGATTTAATTTTAATGACTTTGTCAATATTTTGCAATGACTACGATTGTAAGACCACATTTTCTTCAAGAGGAAACTCTCAGATTGGACATGAAAGCAATTAGCAAATCTTTTTCTAAATTTCTTCTTCCAAAATTTGAAATTTTTATTTAAAAATGTTTGTAGGTTTCAGTTTCTTTCAAAAACGATATAGATTTCGAAAAATGTGTCTACATTTCATTAAAATTCATATTCTTTTAAACTGAACTCAAAGTCATTGTTACATTTCATATTCTTTTAAACTGAATTCAAAGCCATTTTAATTTAATCGATTCATATTTTTTTCATATTATGATTCTTTTGTGATTTTCTGCATGTAAATTAAAAAGTGAAGTTAAGATATTAAACTAAAATATTTGGAAAAAATGTCATATCTCCGAAAATATGTTAAGTGTTTTGTAAATAAAACATAAAAATGTACAGAATTTTTTTTTTTAATTACAACTTCCTTGATTTTCCAAATAAATGAAATAATACGTGTTTTTATATCTGACAATTTTCATTTTTTACATTTTTTCTGTGTAACAGGAAAGATGTCACCATATAGAGATGTATGTTCAATACAGCAATTTCACAAATTTATTAAAAACAAGTCCGATAAAAATATGAAATTGTTTATACATAAGGTTAAATAATATAGAAACATACAGCTTGCTGCCCGACGTTTCGTTTTATGTTTATTTTAAGACATGAATAATAATTTTATACTTAGATAAGCTCACTCAATCACATTAATTTAATCCTCTTACCAATAGTTCGTTATTTTATTTTATACTGCACGCTATGGCTAACAGGTTAAAAAGTCGAGAATAAAGAAATAATTCAAGCAAATTATTTATCTTACATGGTGTTCCTCAATATCATCTGAACTGAAATAATCTGTATTATTTCGTTACATATCTAAGACTTGACTCACCTGTAAAAAAATAGAAAAGAAAAATAAATATTTAAGCAAGTACTTATATAAATTAATTTAAGAATAGGAAATAAAATAATATATTTACGTTGCTTGCATTAAATTACTTAAACACACTTTTTTCAGGTTATTTAATCATAAAAATATTTTTAAAAGACAGTTTCCGTAAAAATTATAAAATTTTAGATTTTAGTTTTAAATTTATCTAATCCATGGTAAAATGTGTTATATTCCAAATATCAAAATCTAGAATGAATACGATTTATATATTGTCATAAAGCATTATTTATAATCTAAAGCTCACTTTAATGGGATATATATTAATACATATTCTTCATAAAGGATAATAATAAAAAAAAAAAGATGTTGCACAAATTACTACCATTTCAACAGTGGACACAAAATAAGGACTAAGCACTTTGTCGATGGCGTCTACGGCGCTGGCCTGTGCCCTTACAGACGCATCTGCATCCCATATTTTCGTTCACATAGATTGACAAGATAAGCTCAATTTATGTCAAAAACTGCAAAATTCATTAACTGATAAAAATCAAAGCGACATAAATAGCATATAGATCTCATGCATGGACTGCAGTTTTTGCAAACATTTGGAGGAAATATAGCATCGCCGCTTGAAACTTAGGCTATGTCGTTGACAACAACATAGTGGCGTGCAAAAGAGTATTTTGGATATATCCGTAGATATTAAACCTAGAGCATTTTTGTGCCCTTTTGTAAGAACAGTTTTAACCTTGTCATAAACAACGCTGCGACCAACAGTTTATTCAAGGCAAATTTATTAGATATCTAAATTAATTTGTTTTTAATTTTAAGATAATAAAAATAGTGTTCAGCAATATATTTTGTATCCAATTTTGCTTCGCTTGCAGTGTTACGCTTTTATAACATGTTGTTGTTGTCATGAACAGTCAGCCCATGGCCACGGAATTCCTCGTGGCAAGGAGAGCAAAACACGCTTGTCGTTGGCAACAGTATTGAGCCTCTTACAGGTGCCAGTGAGATTTAGCTCAGTTTCGCTCCTATTTGATGGAGAGCATTCTGGGAGGACGGGTCCGAGTGTCTTCCACCACTCTTTCCCTACCACCAACCTTTCGAGAAGACTTTCGCCTTGCATATTTAGAGTGCTCCATGCAGACACTATACATTTACAAACATCCTTGCCTTCTCCGAGATTCGACCCCGGGCTCTTAAGCACTGCAGTCAGCAACGCTAACCACTATACCGGTTGGGCAACTTTTTATAGCAGAAATGTTGTATAATTTTTCAAAAAATATGTTTGAGTGTGAGTTCTAACAAAGCATAAAATGTTTGCATATTTAGCCAAATTAAAAGATAAAATGTAATTGTTTCTGGTTTTAAATATTATTATGTTAAAAATACTTCATTTTAAATCTTAAGCATAAGCAGTGTCCCTTTAGTATCGTCACTGTATATAAAGGTGCTCGCTAGACATTTGCACGAAGACGCGGATTAGGCTCGGCACGGGCCTGGGTTTAGCACAGTTACATTTTTTACACCAAACCTCACGAATAACAGCTGCATAGGCGACGATGCATTATCGTGCAGCAAGAATAAAATTTTTTGCACTCTTTTTCTTTCAAAGAAGAATTATTGGTGAATCAATCCTCTATAATCCGCCCCCCCCCAAAAAAAATACTCACTAACATTGCTTCAGCCTGGATTTGAGGAAGGCTTCTTTGTCTTGGGCGAGAGTTTTGTGCTAACCATCCTCCCACTACATAGCCTGTCTCTTCGTTTCTAGATCGTAGGCAAAGCACCGCAATTCATCATCTGTGATGATTTTTTCAAAAAGTCTGGATCGTGATTTCGCATGCCAAGAAGATCATGACAAACCGCCATTCTGTCATTCTTTTGTTCTGTTATTAATAAATGCGGAATAAAACGTGCACACAGTTTCCCTTTTCCTAACTCCCCACCAACTATTATACACACAGTTTCTTCATCAATGTTTAAATATTCTGGAATCATTCTAATCATTAATCGACGATCTTAAATTTAACGAAGCATGGACGCCTTCGATGTTCGAACTAGTTCGGCTTGTGCGAGGACGTGTCAATCTTTCGTCATCATTTACGCCATCGCTACCACCTCGAAATCTACCAAACCAACAAAAACACGCTAGAATGCGACAAGCAGTCTTCACCCTAAGCGTTCTGCATCATTTGGTAAGTTTCATTAGCAGTTTTGCCACTTTTAAACAAAATTTTATCGCATATCTCTGTTCCAGATATGATTGATTCCATTACAAACATAAATAGCATTCAAACACAAAATGATAGCTTTTTTACGACATACTTCTGTTTGCTGCAAACAGAAAACGCTGTTCAAACAGTTAAGTATTAAAACCTTTTAGCCAGATCTTGAATATATGATTATTTTAATTTGTCCTGTTATTTATGTAACTATCGTTGTAGCTTATGTAACTACCGTAGTTTGCAACCTAAATTTCTGAAGTAAGATTTTTGCTCTATGCTTGGATACATATTTCTGAGGAACTTATAAAAACACCTATTTTATATTTTGATCACAAATAAAACATGTACCTAAGTCAAGAAACAGTTCCACTGTCAATCTCTTTCAGTACGTAAGAATTAATTCTTTTCTTATTGAAGAAAATGGTTTTATTCAACAGTTTCCGGACATGTTAATCATAAAATATACATATATACAATCAATTGTAAAATTAAAATGAATTGAATAAATGTTTTTCACATATTGTAGAAGAACAAATGTTCAGATAGTTCTTAAAAAGAGCAGTATGCGCTGGTCTAATTTTTGCATTTCGTAAGTTTTATTTGCTTTCAAAAATCAAACACGAAAAAATAAATAAATATGATTTCGTCAGGTTTCTCCCCCTAATAAAATAAGTATGAAATTAATAGGAAATAGGAACTGATTACCCTAACTTTAATGAAACAGAAAGACGCCGGGGTAAAATTTAATATTATAATCGCTACCGATAGTGCTTCTTAAAAATCAATGCCAGTCTAAGTTTGCTTTTGTGATTAACTTTAAATGCTGAAATTGAATTTCGAGGTTTAACGAAAGTAACAATTTGAATTTTTATGAATAAAAATGTACTGTGTAAATATTTTAACCACTATTATTCTAAGGGAGTTTTAGAGCCGCGTTCGACATTCGTTGATACCATTCTATTTGATGAATTTATGAAATTGATAGTGTGTTTTATCAGGTGACTATTTTGAAACATTTTAGGCCTCCGCTGTCCTTTATATTTCGAATTTCTGGATTTATACATTTTCTTCCATTACATTGCTACAAACGAAAATCCATTAAGGCAGAGGACAGAAATTTCATTGCATAAGGTCACCTAGAAGCATATTTTGTTCTGTCTTCAGACAGTGCTTTTCGAACGTCACGCTACGGAAAGGTCGCCGATAACATCTGCCTTTTGATTGCATCGATCTTAAGGAAACGTTCTGCGAATCACGTACATACCAGTCGATACTGTCCACAGAGCCTAACGAATCAGATGAAAGGACTTACGAATGGTGGCAATGACTTACAGATGATGGAGGAAATGAAAGGGTTGGGTAATCTTAGCTGTCTCTGCTAAGGAAAGGCAAATTAATTCGAAAGGCCAGCTACGAGGACGTCGCATTGGTTAGCAATATTGATTATATCATAATAAAACTGTCTTACGGGATTCCTATGATCAAGAAGCATTACTGGTGAAAATATGTTCACTGGAAACCTAATATTTTGCGACATTTAAGATAGTTTCCTGTGAAATATTGTAAAAAGAAATTTAATAATGACATTCTGGAGATTGACAGCTTTTGGGGCTGCCAGAACTATGAGGCAGGTAACATTTTGTATAATTATCATGGCTTAAGTGACGAAAGATTGCTCTGGATAGATGCATATGTATGTATAGACTTATATTCTATTTTAACGTATTTTTAATGTATATGAATAGGAAATGTACATAACCTCAGGTTAAATAGGTAACTAATTGTACATGATAGAAATCAAATGATACCAGAACAGGACTGTAGTAGCTATAACAAATTAAATCAATAATTAAACAATAAACTGTTCCAAATTAGCAATATATTGCTATTTTAAGGACATGACACTTATTAATACCACACGTTATGCAGTTTTGTGTTGGCACTTGCCCTAGTTCAAGTGAATTAAACAGCCCGGAAGGCACACTTTGACATGAGGACCACGACCATAGTTAGCATTTTGGTGAAACTAAATACATCAGCTACAAAACACTTTTCTGAGCTGTAACCTAGCAGTATATATGATGTCAAAATTACATTTATTCAACTTTGTTCTCCAGCTAACCAGCCTTCGTTTATTGTACTGGTTGAAATCTACATACATTTGGCTCGGGGGATGTACTATATATAAATCAAGTTTCTAATCATCGTCTCTTTGGGCTAGTAGAGCGGGAACTAGTACCTCCAATTAAGAGAGTTATTCAGGTCGCCCAATTTTGTAAGGATCACGGTTTGAAGGATTAACACACATTAGCATGTTACCATGGAAAGAATTCAAGTATGCAATTCTTTGTAATACCGAGAAACAATTAGTAATGTTCATATTACTACGTCGATAGCATGCACCTTGCTGAAATTGTTGATATTGTTAAATGTTCTATTGGGTAGTCACTTCCCTTTTGAGGCACTTAATGAGATCCACGAAACTGAGACTTAACACTGACTGCCAGCATCTCTGCGCTCCAGTCAGATTCTACTGACACTAATGAATATTTACTACATCCATGTCAGCTTCTGCCATACCCACGATCATTTTCTCCATCTAGATAAAGCTGGGCTTCTACTGACTTTAAATAAAAGCACCTTACCTCTTCTTTGACATTAAGGTAATTTCCAACGACTTTCCGACATTCCTAAAATAGTCTCAGAGTATTAAGCATGGGAGAAAGTATTGTTGTGAAACGTTTATTAGCTTTATAACTCGATACATTTTTAATGTTATTATGTATCGGAAACTTTAAAAAAATCTTTGCACATTAGTGTTTGATGATGTTTGAAATAGTTAACAGAGTCACATCTTAAAGAAATCGCTCGATCTGGTTAATTAGAAAAATCGGAAATCATACAGTATTGCCAGATATGTTTATTCATTTATGAAGTTTTAGGAGTCCGGGGGACTCTGATATCTATTATACCAGTATACATAAATGTATGTGCAAGATTATAGTATGCATTTTATCTTACTAACAGATTTATTGTTATTAATAAAAGAAATGTTATTATAAATTTTAATTTTTTTCATCTGCAAAGGGACAAACAAGAGAAAGTGCCTGTTATATTTATAAAAATTTGATTTAATTGAATTTGTATAATGATGTTTAAAATATAATTTTTTATAAATAAATTATTCGCTACATCTTTCCTTCTTCAGTGAGGATACAAAGGATAAATGTTTCAGAATTTACATTCTAATGTTCATTGGTTAGCTCTATACTAATACTTATATTGCTGAGTGTCATGTAAAAGAAAGTTTACTACATTAAATTTAAATAATTCGTAACAACCATATTTTCAGAAATTAAGGTAATTTGTAGTTTGGCTTGCAATTTAAAAGTCTTAAACTTTGATTTCTCCCTTTGCTATTTAAATCTTCTTAATCCATGTGAGCTTTTGAAACAGCAATCTCGCTTATGAATTCCACATTTATCACAGCTCAATAAACATACTCTCTCTGTTATTTCTTCAAAGGTGTTTAACAAATCTTCAGTGAAAATCATTGCAGACATTTCCACGGTGCAAGGCAGTTAAATTTAAAGTAAATTTAAAGCTACGTATCCGTACGGTAAAAAGAGGACTTTAAATTCGGTCTAGAGTAATGTTCATTAAGAATGCTGTTACATTAATTAGACAGTCTTTTTCCCTAATGGAATCGCTGACTTGCAGAGATCTTTTGCTAAAAAAATTCCAACTTCCTTTTTTCACCTCCATTCAATGCACTTTTGTACGCTTTCACTATTAGGCTTGACACTCAACCATGAATAGAGGCATCGATGTCTCTACAAAATAACCGCTCTTTTTGGAGTCAGAGTAACAATCTTGGTAATGGAACTTTCCCCCGTGTTTTGCTTTTGTCCTCTTTATGTTCCGCAGGAGAAGTGATACTTTTCTAGTCAAAGTTTAAATGTATTTTGAACTAAGGAAACGGAAAATGGCAAGTAAAATTTCAAGAAACTAAGCTAGATTACTTCGCCATTTCCAAGAAATGTCTTGACATGAAGCTGTTAACACACCGAAAAGGTAATTTTGTTCTATTGTTTTAATTCTGAAGCTTAATTTAAAGTTTCTGAAAACTATGTTTTTTATTGCTATCAAAATTTTCCTTTTTATTCAATATATTCCATGATTTTTAGCATAATTGAATCAATATCAATTTATTCCTGTATTTTTTAATCCTATCTTAGCATTTTTTTTTTGATATTTACGTATAAAAAGTATAATACAGATTTTTTGACTTGTGAAAAGCATCTCTCATTAAATAAGCAAGAATCATACGTACAAATTAGAAGATAAAATTTTTGCTACCATTTTTCATTTTTATATACTATTAAAGAAGGATACATTTCTTAATAAATATTGCGTGCACATTTTCTGGCCCACATAATGAACATCATATAAGCCTAGTGCAATTGTTATGAAAAATTTTAAATTCATTAAGCATATTTTAATTGCAAATAATTAAAGCGATTTATAAATACATTAGGCATAAATGTCTCGATAATTAGTCATAAATGGAACAGATTAGAGGCAAGATAACCGCGAATGTAGGAAAACATGGAAGAAAACTGCAGCCTTATAGTGCAAATTTGACTCTGTACAATAAAGCAAATTACTGTAGTTTCAAACTAATCTAACAAATAAAATTGTTTCATCAGAAAATAAAAACAAATACATTACTATATGTACTGAACTATTTAAGTGTTAAACAATAAAGAACAAATATATTGTGATAGTTCTAAGGAGATTCACGTGTATTTTATAAACTTATTTATGAAACCTTATTTATTAAACTTTATAAACTTATCTATAAAATTCAAGAATTTGCTTTGCAATTAAATTAGTTACTGACATGAAAAGGGTAGCAGCCGAATGTCAAATATCAGAGTTACAGTTCTGAGAACTGTGAATCATTTAAAAGCAATAAATGTAGCATTTACAGAAAGAAACGCACAGTATAGTACAGTGGTTAGCAGCAGTGATAACAATTATAATAATAATAATATCATTACATTTATGGTTATCAATAATGTTATTAGTTTCCTTAACTGCTTTTTCTTTACCACTTCTAAAAGAAAGTTACACCGGAATATTTTAAACATTAGAAGAAAACATAAAACGTTACAGTTAAAATAAGAATTAAATATACAATAGATTAACTCCTATAAAACAATCATACTATTGCAGGAACTTTTCAAGGGTAGCATTTGAATTAAAAGGTAATATTTTAATCACAATAAGAAAAATGTGAAACGTTTCGAAACAAATTTTGATCCCCATTTTGAAGCAAATTCGGTTTAGTATCAGGTCAAATATAATTCCTCTTGTAGATGATCACTTTTTGTGCAAAACATTTTTAAACTCGTAATATCAACTAAAATTTCACGATCAGTTTTAGCAAGTAAAGAAGTTTAATTTCAAAATATAAAACAAATTATATAGAAATCTTAATTTTATTAAATTATGTTTTTCTCATCTGAGTCCAGGTCAGTCTGAAATGCTTACTCCCTCATGCTGGGGCTTACTTTCCTTTCTTAAATACCATTCTTACTAACAGATATTGTTTTTTAAATCTATCGTGTCATTCCAAATTGTGGCAAAGGGAGATAGAATTGAAACAGTATAGCTTATTGGCCACCTCTGCGCTATTTATAATTTTTGTTTTTCATGACTTACGCCTCTAATCCTTAAGCACAGTAAAAAGTAAAGTTTCTATAACATTCGGCAATCCAAGGAGAAGGCATCTAAAGAAATAAGATAACTGCTGAAAATAAAATAACAAAGGAAAGTTAAAGGGCAAAAGCTGAATGTGAGGAACGATTGAACAATAAAACAGAAAGAAAATCTCTTGTGGTCTTACGGTTACTTTCCCAAATACATTTTTCAATTTGGAACCTTATCGCTTTTGGCCGTAACCAAAGCCATCATATAGTGGACTTTTACTTTCCATGGAGTTCCTTTTTCCTCATATCTATCTCTCTATATATAGATGTACGATAGAACTTTTTTGAAGTGCATTCGGAAAAAAAATATCATCGTAAAGAAAACAAGGAATGAGGAAAAAACTTTATCTAACGATTGAAATAGCTGGAAAGCAATTACGAAAAGAAGAACAGTAATTCGTCTCTGGTCTTTTATATCATTGATCAACTTACCAACGAACAAGAGAAATTTTAGTGGAATTGACTCTTGAAATTTTTTGTAGTAATTTGTCATTCGAAATAATCGAATGTTTCTCTATAATCTGTTAATGGCAAATGTGAATTCAAATTAAATATAATTCTTGTACAATATTTACACTTATAAAACTTAGTATTAAATATACCAAATTAACTAAAATTGTAAAAAAAAAAAAAAAAAAAAAAAAAAAAAAAAAACAGAGCCTTTTTCATATGCAGCTTATTTTTTCAACAAGCATTGAGAAAAGTATCTTCCTTTTATACTGCATAATTTCATTTTGTTCACTTCAAAATTAGCAAAGATTGAAATTCTGTTAACAAATGTTTATATACATAAAAGAGATAATAAACTGCATAACTAGTTCTTTTATCTCAAGTAATTATTTTATAGTAAGTGAATATGATATTACTAATTTAATTTATTCCAATATTCAATTTTGCATTTGTCTAATGATTTATCAAGTACTACTACGTCAAAATTTTAAAAATAATATGTTGCCCATGAAATTCTTTTGTAAATAAGCTCTTTAAAAGCCAATTGAATTTGAGTTTTCAATAAAGGAATTACAATAGATATTTACTAATGTAATGAATCGTTCTGAATGTAGATTTCTTAAATGTTTAATTAATATATTTTAATATATTTGGTAAATCATTCACGTGTCCAAAGGCTGTTAGTGAATTTTTTGTAAAACTTAAGAAAGTTCTGAGACCATTCATCGGATGCCCATTAGTCACTATTAATTTCCTAATTAAGAATACAAATTAAAATGTAACATTTCAATTAAACAGTTATTTTTATATTAATTAATATTTCTACTTTCTGTTTTTCTTTCGACCTTTACCAAAATGCAGTGTAGCTTAAATTCAAATAATGAGGACAAGCAATGTTTCGCAGAGCGTGGTTTGGCAACGTAAGTGATCCGTTTTGCTATGGCTTTTTTGTCTCTATAAGGTAAATTTGACTATATGCCTAGTAGAGCAACGCAATTAGACATTAACATATTCCTTTGAGTTATAGATAAAATATTTTTATATACCTCCTATAAACAAAACGTTTTTTCAATTTCTCTGGAGACGTGACTAAAACAGAAATCTTCTCGAATTTTTGGGAAAAAATATACCTTGAAGTTTCTTGGCTTTGACATGATGTAAATATTTTACTTTAATGCCAGCTATCTGAAAGAATATGGAATAACAGTGTTCTTTAGAATATGTATGCACAGAATATTCAAAAGAAATCCTCGTACTGAAATACTTCTGAAAAATTTGAACATAAGTTAAAGGAATTTTGAGTTCTCACGATGGTATTACATATAAAGCCTCCTGGTATATATTTATTTATACATTTTTTATTAATCAAAATAGGCGAACAAGACTAAGAAATATTACAATAGAAAAATTTATATATATATATACATTTATTTATATATATATATGTTATATATATGTAAAATATAAAATATGAAGCAAACTCATTAAACTTAATTCCAATCAACTGGCATATGTATTCAACGCATCTCCACTTCAAAGGATATGATTTCGCCTCGTCACTCTGCTGAATCATGATACGTCACTTCTTTTCTTGCAGTTTTTCTGAACTGTGACATCTGTAGCTCAATCATTGCTTAGAATTAACACAATGACTTTTCCACTATAAATAGGATCGAAGTGAATATTCATTGCAGCGGATTTCCTCTGAGAATATAATTATGGAACATAATCTTCGTCATGCTCGCCCTGGTACCTATTTTCCCAACCTGGGAAGGTCGAAAGAGCTATATAATTTAGCTGTATGCCAGCCCAGATACAAGTATGTAAGTCCACGCATTGCTTCATCACCTGCTTCTCTGATTTCTGTTTCGCCGAGGTCACGCTTCCTGATTTGCTAGCTGATGATGTTGTGGTTTCTCATCCCTCTTGCCTTGAAACTGTTCGTCACTCCTCGGACAAGCGGATAGAGCCACCTATGCTGCCTGGTTCCAAACAAGTCTGACGTATTTCCGTTGGCAGAGGAAAATATGACCTCAATACTTTGATTTACTTCGGATTTTCTCTAAGAATACAATTATTGAACATAGACCTTCGTCATGCCCGTAACGGGATGGAGCTGGGAAAAGTTACATAATTTAGCAGTTCGCCAGCCTAAATACAAATATCCAGGTACAAGCCGCATTGCCTTTTCTTGCTTCCTGTTGCCTGAGTAACCAACGTCTCTAGCTTCGTCACTTTCTTCATTGTCTAAAATATAAACTGTATTTATTGAAATTTCGGGGCAGATTTAGCACCCCTAGTGCTGTATCAGTTTTAACTAGAAGTTTATTTCTGAATAATTGTTCCTGTAAAAAATAAAAAAAATACTTTTTAACCAGCAAGCCAGCTGTGAATTTTGCACCTGTGCTATGAAATAGGAAATAGTCTTCTCGGCCATGAATCAAGCGTGATTTGGGTTTCATCTTCCCTTCCCAAAACCGCGTCATTACACAAACAAACACATATCTACCTAACTATATACATGTGTGTAAGATATAATAAAATACGATGGCTGTTTTAAGAAACGATTGCGACCTCAAAATTAACTATTCAAGATTTTATGTTTTTCCCTCTAAATTCATTTGTTCTTGCAAATTCGATATCTTTCCATGTTACATAACAACCTAAAATTAACCAATCACAGATTAGCTGTACTTATGCATCATACGTAATACAAATACTGTTTGCAAAACAACTACGTCATTCCTTTTCCTAGCTTCCCCTCTGCAAATAATTCTTTGCCGCTTATGCTGTCCTGTCTAAAATGCTTGCGTCGCACTTTTAAAAGCAGTGTATATAAAAATTATCGTATTTAACTATGATTGGATGATATGAGTGTGTGAATGATATAAAAACATAAAGGAAAATTATTAATAAATTAAATTTAATTGGAACTAATTTCTAACTTAGTTGCCAATATCCCTTTTAAATTTATAATTTTAATGTCAGTACGCTCCCACTTCAATGAACCGTATTGCATCATTTGCGTCATCATTTCCTTTGCAATGCGATCAAGGATCAAGGAAATTTAATTTACGAAGTAAGATAGGCTAGGCCTTTAACTACACATCACCAAAAGATAAAAATAAATTATATGAAAAGAAGATTTCGCCAAATAGGATAAAAATTTTGAAAGCTAAAAATAAAATAACAGCTTTCTAAAATAATAAATCTGCAATGCGAAAACTTTTGCCCAGTCACTATTCAGGATTAAAGCAAAGGAGCCGAGTTTATTTATAGGCCCAGCTGTTTCATATGTAATTACTTTTTCCACTGCTGTCGTCGTGTAAACCTGTAAGTAAAGGCTTTGCAGTATTTATCTGTGGTAAAAATGTAATCTGCGCATATAAAGTTGAGGGGGGTGCAGATTGCAACTATTGCCCTACTTGAATTCAGTGAATGTGCTTCTAAAGAACTGTTGATGCTCAGAAATGAAATGTATTCAACGATCAGACTGTGATTTTACCGACTTTCAATCATCCAATATGCAGCGTATTCAAGCCATCTAGTATCATCGTCTCCGACGCTCTCGCCATGATTTTGTTAATTAGAACTGCGTCATTTCAAAATGAACACCTCTCATACGATAATTGCATAAAGCTCATGACGCAGTTAACTAATATAATGTTACAACTCACACTAATTTTTGAAACTTAAATACTAACTAATTAAGAAGAAACAAACCTAAACTAGGACGGTAAACTAAAACTCAAATTGCTTTTGAAACTAAGCTTTCATCTTAAAGACGTCGCACTTGCTTTGCCGCTTCGTTACTGACAACTTGCTCCGGTCTGCTCTATTTAAAAATTAAAATAAAAATTGAACAACAGACGCTTATTCCGCTAAATAATCTGCATGGACTTAAACATATTCGTCAACGAGAATGAAAGGAATATTAAAATTGGCCACTTTCATTGATATCTTTTATACGCTACGCTTCGTCACTCCGTAAGTCATGTCCTGCGCCGGGGCATTTATTTCTAAATCACCATCTTCATACACCATACCATCAAAATTATTTCATAGCGAACATAGATGTAATGACATTGATGAAATATTGATGGCATAGATACGTAGCTTGCCAGAACGTAGGATGTTGAATCCGTAATGAACAGCAAGAATTTTGATTGCGTAGAATGTTTATCCATAGCGAATAGAAAACTGGCAGCCGAGGCAGAATAAATATTCGTCTTTATCTTAAAAACTCATGTTGCGACCATAAGCATCTTGTCGGACTACTCGTGCCTATTTCAAAGTGTTTACATTTTTAATTAGCTTGGCAGTAAAAAGAGTGAAGAGAGTAACAGTCCACTATGTCCAAGAGTAGAAAGTAAGTGCGTAGTGTTCAGAGCGAAATGTTAATTCAGAGTGAATTAGTTTTGGTTCTCAGTGCATTTTGATTGGATAATTAATACTTCTGCAAACGTACTATGGACTATTTGGGTTTTAGTTCTATTTACATCGTCAGTTTTATGCAAGAGTCGTATGATATGGATTAGTCTCGAAATGAAGCAGTGCAATATTATTTTTGCTATTATTTTTAGAATTTTAGATTATTATTTTTAGAATCGAGAATGGGAATTTATTATATCGTTATATTTTACATATTTTTTATCTTATACACATGCACATGCAGATTAACACCTATAATACTTGGTGAGGTTGCTGAGTCTAATTTGCTTTACATGTGTTTATATTGTTAGTATTTACATGTTACATGTGTTCATATTATAATAACCCCCGCAGAAATTAATCACGAATTCTAGATGAAATTCCGTATCTTCTTACATATTTCCTTTGACGAAATAATTCTGCCATTAATAAAAGGATCTCCAAAGAGTACACAATATTTTTAGCAAAATCTTTTCTCCTGCTGGAAGTTTTGAATGCACAAGTTCGGCACCAACAAAATCAGTCTGTCATTCTAAGTACTTGAAACACTATAGTATGGAAACAGACCTTATTTAGATTATCAGTAATTATTAGTAGTAATGAGGACTCATTTTTAATTTATATGATCCTTCTTGTTACAATAATATATTGCTGAATATTATTTGATCAGGCTATACATAATATGACCAAATAATATTATATTTCAACACACTCTTATTTACTATTCATCCACTAGTCGATACTACATGACGGTTACTTAAATATTTATTTATTCTGTTAAAGGAAAATTAGCAAAGGCTTTCTCTTACATTATTCATTTTTGATGTTACTGTTGTTTACTAACAGGACGTAAAATGAAACTACGAATAAATATCCGTTCGTCAAAGTGATGCGATGTTTTGGAGTATAATTATGTCAATTTTACCGATAGAAGCTTCTCAGGCAGCAAGAGAACTGAAGAAACATAAAAATTTTACTATCGTTTTCTGCAATTTTTTAATTCTGTGTTTGATCTTTCAGACAAATTAAGTCACGCAAGTTCGAGAAGGAATTTCGTTGCTACATTGCATTTCCTCCATATGACAGGTCTTATTACGTTTTCGGGGACTGCGAATTGAGTCAACTTCGAGCTCAAAATGTTTCTCGTAAAACCCTAAATCCTTGTTTTCACAAAAGGTGATTTGTTTAATTACTTCCTAACTGCTACCTCTCATCCATATGACAAGCTTCTCTAATTCTGGAACTTTCCAACGAATACACACGGGCAACACTTCACAGTATTACAGAGTGCAATCAGTAGTTACACTTCAAACTACTAAGAATGTTAAATGCAACGCAATGCAAAGCGTACCTAAGGCTGCGTTCAGACGGCGACGTAAAGGGCACAGAGGCGTAGTCATAAGGGCATAAAATACGGAAATTCCGTTCACACTTGTGAGAACGGGGTGTAAGCCGTGGCCAATGGGAGAAGCTAAATTTGCCGCATTCGTTCTGCTTGTTTTGTGATAGCGAAATCTTCTGTAGAACGCTGCTTCGTTTTAGATTCGCTCTGATTGGTCGACGCTTATCCCAAAATCGGCGTAAAGTTGAAAACTTTGAACCCTGTGCCACGAGCCCTAAACTATATTTTGTGACGTAGTAAAACTGGTTGCCTTGGCAACGGAGCTCGGCTTTAATCACTTATGCCCTTTACGCCCCCGTCTGAACGAAGCTTAAAGAGCGAAGCTGACACGAACATCTCAATACTCTCAGAATTCAGCTCTATATTACAAGCAAACTGATACTCTCTGCGGTCTTATAGAGTTTTCTCCCGGCCGCCGAGAATTCTCTTGTTCGAAATTACTGGAAGGCATAGGATGGCCGAATATGGTTACTATTGCATATGTAGACTAATTACACTTATACAGTACTCAGGCCCAAATGCTACCAAATGATCTCCAAGTTTGGCAACTTCTGACGATTTCTCGCCAAATTTGAACCCCCAAACCAGTCTCAAAGCGTCAATTTAGCGAAATAGCCATTTACTCAATGTTAGACTTGCCCGGTATTCTTATTTTTCTGGCAAAGCATCATTTCTTAAGATTTTCATGTGATTTTATATGAAAAAATAGAATTCCGCATATAATTTCACTGGTGTGCGCCGATAACATCGCGGCAAAAACATCGCGAACGAAAACGTCGCGGAGAAAACAACGCAAGGTAAAAACGTCGTGCTACAAAACATCGGTGGGGAAAACATGGCAAAGAGAAAACATCGCAATTCTAAAGCATCGTGGTACAAAACATCGACGTCGAAAATAAAGCGGTTTAAAAACTTCGCAGTTTAAAAACATCGTCTCGAAAATATCGTGGTAAAAGATAAAGTATCTACAAATCATCGCATGACGATAACATCGCAGACATGCTTTTTTTCAGGTTTTCATAATTATAAATGGATATTCCTATAATGATTTGTGAGCGCAAGATGTAAAGAAGGATAATTTTTGCTTTCACATTTTTTTATTAACTAATAAATTTTTGCTGAAAGAGTAATTTTAAGTAAACTTAAGCATAGAAAATTAAATGCAACTTATAGATTGTACTTTTCATGAAAAATTACCAGTAGAAACTTTATAAAAAATTATTTATTAATGGCCTTTGTTAGTTAACTATGTCGGTTCAAAATTCTATTAAGTGCTATAAGTTGCATTAATTTTCTATGCTTACGTTTCCTTTTTATTTTCTCAGGAAAACTTTATTGATTAATAAAAAATATGAAAGTAAAAATTATCCTTCTTTACATCTTGCGCTCACAAATCATTACGGGAATATCCATTTATAGTTATTAAAGCCTGAAAAAAGCATGTTTGCGATTTTATCGTCATGCGATGATTTGTAGATACTTTATTTTTCCACCATACTTTCGACGACGATGTTTTTAAACTGCGAAGTTGTTGAACAGCTTTATTTTCGACGACGATGTTTTGTACCACGATGTTTGAGAACTGCGATGTTTTCTCTTTGCTATGTTTTCTCTCACGATGTTTTGTAGCACGACGTTTTCGCCTTGCGTTATTTTCTCCGCGACGTTTTCGTCCGCGATGTTTTCACCGCGATGTTTTCGGCTGTAACCAATTTCACTAAAACTATTTATATATGTAGAAAATTTGTAACATTGTACATTTAATTGGGCAAAACTCAGTTTATACCTCACAGAGGGAAATTTCCATAGTTTTGTAAATTATACTAAACACTAGATAGGAATACTAGCTTGTATGTAATTTTAATCGCAAATTTCGTTCGGAATCATATTTACTGTTGCATTTTTTAACATGTTAACAAATGTATGCTGTTTTGATCTGTTTTTATGGAAACTAAGTTATAATATAACTGTTTAAATGAATCTGCCAGCCACCGGAAAAGATTAGTAAATGATTTTTTTCTTCAATGCTTTTACTGAAATGCATGACGATGTTACTGATGATGATTTAGCTCATTCTCATTATTAAAATGGAATTCAAGTTACATAACATGAATTACGTGCAAATATTATTTCGGTAAACTCTTTGCTGTCTTACCCTTCCAATTTCCATTTCAAATTTACTCAAAAAATATACGAATGATATTTTTCCTCAAAATATTGTTAAATAACTTCAGGAATGTCATATATAATATACGTAAAATATATATTAGTTGATCTTTTACATATTTTAATTGATTAAGCGTACATTAGGATCCTATTTCACATATAACTTTATTCGAACCCTCCTGTAAGATTTTCGAAGATAAATTTCAGGACGTTATTTTAGCAGTAAAAATAATCAAAAATTTAAATATCATTAAGAATTCATTAATTCAATTATTTACAGTCCGGAGATCACTGGAGGTTTATTAACATTTTTTTCTACATTTCGTGAGAAGATGGAATAACAATAATTTTAATTGCAAGATTAAGAAATTAAAATTATTGGAATCATGCCACATTTAACTATAAATATTTTATAAAATTATTCAGCGACGAACTTAAAGCAAGTAATGAAAAAATTACGAAAACATATCAATGAGGACAGTTTCAATCTGCAAATGATTCTTTGCATGAATTATCTGAAAAATAAGATTTTCCATTAACGTTAATCAGATGTTTTATTAATGACGTCTGTTGACATAAAATGAGTTGCGCAAAATTAGATAAACAAAGACAAGTGCATTTTTTAATCCTTATAGTTAATGTTGCGATTTTAATCCTTCAGACGTAAGGTATACTACAAAGCGAGAGCTTTAAATGAAATGTATTTTCAATTAATCAAATTACTAAATAAATATTGTTGTATTTTTCTTAACGGAATATATGCACTTTTCAAGACAAACATATTTTTTATCTAGAAGATACTAAATAGGGTTCGTATGGGCATGTTTCAGCCAAGAATATTACAAATTAAGAAGATAAGTGCTTGAAGGTTCGTGATATTTAATGGCAATGATTGTAGTTGCGCCTAAAGGAAAAGAAAAGCTGAA
Organism: Stegodyphus dumicola; assembly: GCF_044657685.1. NCBI lineage: Eukaryota > Metazoa > Arthropoda > Arachnida > Araneae > Eresidae > Stegodyphus > Stegodyphus dumicola. Next base: position 77,917,378 of record NC_140772.1, on the reverse strand, counting down.
AGCTTTCAGATTTTATATTACATCCAAGGCGGCATTTTTTTTATTTACATACACATACACGTTTCGAGAGCATTTGAGATAACGCCCCTTTGGGGTAAAAATATTTAAAAATAGCACATGAATTTCCGGTAGACAATTTCGTCTACCGTCTACTGGAGATAAAATGTTTTATTCAGCAGTCTTGCCACTGCTTGCTTTCAAATCGTTGAGTTTGTTAATCAAACAGTCTTTAAAGTTATACGAAATATGAAATAGGTAATAAAACTAATTCGAAATTCAAAATTCCGGCTTCTAGGTGCCCATATTCGAGAGGAGGACTAAGTTATTCAAAATTTGATGGCTCTAGTTACTGATGTTTTTTCACAATGCCAGAAATATACATACATTCATGCAGATTCATCATTAATTAATTTCTTAAATATAATACAATAATAATTGGTGGAAGAAATTTGAAAAGTTATTCAACACTTTTAGCTATTCGACGCAAAATGCCGTTTCGTCCTGTTGATCTAACGCCCCTTTGGATTAAAAATAGCATCATCTGAGCAAAAGGAACATAATTAAAATATGTGCTTTGAGCTAATTCTATCTAGGAAATTTAATTTATTTTACTGATAAAAAATAAATAAAATTTTCAAATCATCTATTATTTTCTACTAATGATTGTTTTTAAATTCAAGCCTTTACCAAAGTTATTATTCTTGGAAGAAATTCGCAGCTGAAGGCGTCCTTATTAATAGCATCATTTGGTTTACTACATATCTCCCTTGTTTTTTCTCATTGAATAGGACTAGGAGAAAAGAACATATTATAAAGCCATTAGGTGAATCCTTAATGCAAATACTTATAAATGATTAATTACTTAAATACCGTTGGAGTCGTTTAATTACATTGAGACTGGATATGTTACTTTCAGACTTCATTGTATAGTTTCACACCAACGGCCGAAAGGTTAATAGCTGAACATTGGTAGTTCCGACCTGGGCTCGATTCCAGGTGAACGAGCTGGCTGCTTGGGTTTCTCTATGATCTTTCCAATACGTAAAGTCAGTTTTACTTAGAAAATTTTCCACGAAGACATCCCTTTCCTTAGACGAATAGCCCTGGTGTCTTGCCGAAATCATATAAACCAAACCAAAACATTAAGAACTGAAATAGAAAGCACCGAAATAAAGGGGAAATTACTGTGGCTGATTGATGATATTTAAAACTATCCTAATTGCTCTATCCCGATGTTAAACGTGGCAACCGTGTCTGGATTAAGGGAAATTCATGCAAAAACGTATTTAAAATTATTTGTTTTAGCCATAACTTGCAGTGTTTGGTCATAGCTCGAAGGACCCACTGCTTTTGTACTTGTGGATTAAGAAGATGTCTGGTTGAATGTAAGGCAAATATGCGATGCGATTCGGTTCTGCATTAAACTTGAAAATAACCTTAATGAAACACTTGAGATATTAAATGTGCATATGGTGATAGTAAAAAAGATTTTGCCTCTGAATTTAGGTGATGAAGACACTTGAAGGCGGTTACACGTGAGTGAATGATGTCTCACTTTATGCGCAGCCATGAACAGATGATAAAAGATGACTATCAGTTAAACATCATAAGGGAACGATGCAAATGTTTACTATTTATGTGGAGCAGTAAGAAAGAAATGATCGGACTTCCTCAAGAAACAGCGTTTTTGCAGTTCTTCCTGAACATGTCCCCGTTCAGGAACAGCGGATGGCTGTAGGTTGCTGCTCTCGCACTAGCAGCAGTCTGTCTGAAATTCATCTTTCTGACTAACCTAGACTAACTCATGTGCGATCTCTGGATTTCTTTTTTAGCTAAAAAAATGTAATTCACGTGCAAGAAGTGGCGAAATGCACTGCGCTGGTAGCGCTAAAAAAGGGGTACTTATGAAAGCTTCATGTTTTGAAATATTTACAAAATGTCTTTCTGAAGTGTGTACTTCATTATGATGGTCTCAAAGCTGAGAAAGGAAAAAAAAACAGAGACCCTGCGGTCATCTGTTTTGAAATAAGATAATCGGCCTTAAGACATTTTGTCCCGCTACTGTTTAAAACAAATTCAATATTAATGCTTTGCATACTTTAAATATTTTATCGTAACTAGATTCATATTATTTTTCCAAGATATTAGATTTATAATAAAAGGTGTTCTTGATTGAAGGCATTCACATAAAACGCTACGCTGGAAACTAAACATGGATTTTTAGCGTAAGACCTCTTACAGAACAACTTTAGTTCATGCTATGCGCATAGGATTTTCTGTATGAACTCTGCAAAAATATTTGTGTTACTTCTCCATGTCATTTATGATCGATAGCAAAATACACTTTTTGCATTTCTCTTTCAACGTGAAGTCACTTTCGTTTCACTTTGCTGATCGGTCTGATTCTAAACGCTGCCTATCGAAAAGCATTCAGCGTTTTGTGCCTAGAGTTCCAGAATCAATCCGTCTTCATATTCTAAGACATTTTTAGGTAGCACGAAAGTTTGACATTTTATATAGATTTCTTTTCCTTGGAATCCATTTGTAAGATGAAAGAGGATCTTAAATTTTTCTATTCACTTCCATCTATGAAATTGATTTTAGAATCGTTTATAGGATACGTAAATTAAAGAAAAATATTAAGGATGAAAAATATCAGAACTAAAGAGGAGTTAAATAAATAAAGGAGATGGGAATATGCTAGCATTTCTGATTTAAATTGAGCAGCATTTCCACAGCTGTTTTTTCCTTTGTATAAGAATATAAATGAAAAGTTATCCGAACGTTATGTAGAATAACACATTCAAAACCGAAATGCACGAATTATTTTAAAAGGATTAATCTTAGCACTGCAATGTCAATTCTAGCTAAAGTTTAACAAGAGCTTACTGCTTTGTATATTGATGGTGTCGATAGTGTCCAGTTCTTCTCCAGCTATAGTCAAAGTTGCTGGTCTTCGGATACGTGAAAGATGTATCGAAATAAATTTTATCCGAAATTACTTTGTAGAAACGTTAGGCTATTTCGAAGCAGTAGAGATGACAAATGAGCGTTGCCTTCGCCGGGACTCGAATCACGGGCCTCTAGAATACGCGCCGAGCGTGCTGACCACTACACAATGAAGGCATGCTAAGAAGTCGAGAGAAATACCTTATAACTTAATATCACCTTCAATCCTATTCAATGTCCTTTTACCATGTCTAACATTCTTGAGTAGTTGAAGAAACTCTAACGCTATAATTGCTGTTTCTACGCTAAACTGACAGTTATCAGAGATATTGTTCCGCTAAGAAATATTTACCATATAATGACAATATGGTTGTTTAAATCTTATGACAAAGCCGCCGAAAATTAAGAGCGATACATGAATTCATCACTCCTTGCCAAAGACAGTCCGTGAAGGACATTTTAACAGAAATCGGTTCGTATTAATTTACAAATACGAAAACCACGAAAACCTAGCACAGCCAGCTTCTTAAAAATATGTATCATATCTGAGCATGCGCATCTAGATGCACGCGCTTCACAGTTGCTTGAAAGTAAAACATCAGCCTTCAGTATGTTAGAAATTACCTGAATAACAAGTTTCTATGCAAAGGGAAATAGCCTTTGCGATCAACTGGTTTAACCCCTATTCTTATATTTTTCTGTGGTGGCATACAAGACTTTCATGCAATGCTTGAAAGATCTAGAACAGTAGTCATTGCATGTGATTATCTGTGACGCTTGAAATGTTACAGAGCACATGAAGAGAGAATAAATATTGCCTTCACGTCTGCTGATTAATTATGAAATGCAAGTAAAATTCTGCTTATGTGTATGCACAGTGATTTTAATAATCATTATTTTTAATTTATTTTATTTTATTTCATTTTGAAAGTCTGTGTGCGAGAGGTAAAACTGGATGACTTTTCCTTTCCGAAAAATGAAGCCGGAGAAGTATTCTTATTGATAACGAGATTTTTATAATACTTATTAGTGAATATTTATGCAGACATATTGGACATGTACTCTTACTATGCGTATACACATACACATAGATATATTCTGAAATCCTACTTTTTGTTATATACAGAACGTAAGCAATATAATACCCCGAATATAAGAAGCTCTCACATGCAAGATAATTTTACCTTACCCGAATGCGTTTTACAAAGGAAAGAACGATTTTGCCTATAAAATTAGAACCTCACTGCCAAATTAGATAGGGAAAGTCATATTGCATGCAAAATCACGATCAGAGCAAGAATTAAAAGAATAATGGCAGTTGAAACTACATTTATTGGATTAAAATAACAGTTGTCACTATTCAAAATAAAATTTTGTATGAATAAAATTTTATATAAAAATTTTGTATTTTGTAGAGATTTAAAATAAAATTTTGATGAAACTGTGAGGAGTTCTGCGAAAACTAAAATAAGCATTTTCATTTATTTATCTACTTCCAGTTCTCAATTATATCTACCGCTCTATTTCTAAGATAATTTGTCTCAGGGGGTAGAATGTCTGTGAATTCTACAGTTTCACGACTAAATAACGACTTAAACATTTTTTGGTACTTTAAAAAATAATTATTTGGAACATATTGTAGACAAAAGAAAAATTAAATTGATTTGGGAACAATGCTTTGAGAACTTTTCGATTTTGAAATGGATGGTATCAGAGAAAGAATAAATAAAATATAAAAATTTTAGTTTTTCAAAGATTGAAGCCAATTCTCATTATTTTATATACATAAGAAGCTTGTTTTTGTGAAATTTATGTGAAAACATCTGCTAAGGATATGGCTAGCGAAGTGAATGGAATGTAAGCAATAATTCCACTGAAGGTGTTCAGTATTCAACTATCACAACAGTATCGTTAATGCTTATAATTTTTAATACATATAAATTCGCCTCTAAAGTTATTTTAATTAGCACTTTACGTAAATCAAACCTTATGCAAAGGAATATTGTTTTCTAAATATTTGCGCTATACTCGTGACTTACGTAGTTAAATTTGATTTAAAGAAAAAAATAAAGCGCTTTATTGAATATGCAAATAAAACTACTAACTATTCTTCAATTCCAAATTAATTCAGATAAATGTTAACAAAATATATTTTATAAACAGATATCTAGAAATCTTTGAATAATAATAAAGACAAGTTAGGAAATGTGAAATAAATGCAAAGTGGTGCGTAATAAAAGGCAGAAATAAAAACTGGCAAGTGGAGTTATCAACAATTTTATATTCCAAGTGCCTTAATTATCGAAAATACTCAGCTGGAATATAAAATATTCTAATTTATATACATAATTTAGATGTCGGAAAGGGAGAATCTAAAATGAAGAGAAAAATTATACTGCTCATCATTTACTTTATTAAGTTCTTTTTCTGTAGATTAAAAAGAAAGATAAATATCTTTTCATTAGCAATTATTAGATTCCAAATATATATCAGACAGAATACCATCGGTAATAAGTACAAAGGAAATGCGTTCTCTTTTAATGAGTTTAATTTATGGATCTACGCAGTCTATGAATTTTTTAGATCCTTTGCCTAAAATATTCTTACGCGGAATGGGATGCAAATTATATTTTCGGGACATCTTTTAAATTGTTTACCAACACCGTCTAGTAAAAATTCTCACAAAAGTATATTCAGCTTAGAATCTTGTCAGCTATCAAATGGCTGTGCTTAGACTATTATTTTCTTATCTTATATCTAAGGATTTAGCTAAATTTATGTAAAAAAATAACATCATCATGTTAAAGAAATTGATGAAAGATTAAACCGAATAAAACATGTTTTTCGTAAAATATATTCGATGATGTTATTTATTCTTATTAATGATTTTTAATTTTACGTGGGTTACAAATGAAATTCTAAATTTAGTCTTAAAAAATTGCGATGTTTCAGTGAAGTAAAGAGCGATTTAAAGAAAAGTAAATAAAGAGTCAAACATTAATGAAAATAAGGTGTATTTTCTTCTGTTACTCTTTTCCATTTTAAATTTTTTAATGAAACCGTACACGTTCTTCCGAATTAAAATTATTTTGATATTCGCAACTGCCGAATAAAAGCAAGCTATATTTTTTAAACTATTATTTCTTTGCACCTCAGATCTTTCAAACCCAAAATAAATGGAGAAATAATTTAATTAATTAAACAAATGCTATATCTCAGTTAAACAAACTGTTTCATATTTACGTGTAGAAATGAATATCCATTTCTCGAGAAGCGCTTTGGAGTTAGCGTTTGGATACATAATCAAATAAAAATATAATTCTGGAAAAGATTTAAAAAAAAATCCTTCATCTAAATATACAGCAACAAATTCTTTAGCTCTGGTAAAATATTCAACTCGTGCAAACTACTTCAATGATTGTCTTTCCTTCACATAATTTTCTGTTTATAAGCTGGATTGATTGCCATAGAATAAACAGCCGAATGCTTTAAATTCAAGTCGGATGAAGTAAAAATGAGATACATTGTTAAAACAAATACACGCTGAACGTTTATGAAAGAAATAGTATTTTTATTTTATTCGGCCGCATAATTATTTCAAAAATTAAAACTGCATCTATGCTTTGAAGTAATTTCAGAAGCATTTTTAACTTCAGAGATGCGATGAAATTTACACCGCAAGGAACAAAAATGTCATGCTAACACTGGAAAGTATTTTGTTTTTCTTTAACACACTGCTTTCCAAAAGCTGATGGAAGTTCAGCACATTTCCAAAGGAGGAAAATACTTTAGATTATATTAATAAAGAAATAGCCCTTGTTACGTTTCTGAAAAGTAGCGCCTATCATCTCCTTTATTGTTAGGGTTATTGTTTATAAAATTTTATCAACAATGCTTTGCATTTTTCAGTCAATCATCACTTTTCATCCTTCTTCTGCTTGAAAGGAACAATTTCTATGTAATTAAATATTAAAATTAATTCAAATAACACATGTAAGATTTCAATTTTTTTTAAAAATGGAGTTTTTATGAATTTTTTAAAACATCTCGCATTAATTTAAAATTAGACTACGTAAAGTCCTTAAATAAATTAATAATTCTTAAAATAAATGGCTGAGAATATGAGTCAGTTTTCCTAAGAAAGTCTTCACGAATGTACCTCTTCCTCTTAAGCAGATATCCTCACCTTCGTTTTCATACCTTGTTATTGTTTTTAAATTTTAACAGCCGACAGTTTTCCATAAGCAAAAAATATTTGCAGTTTATGGGAAGATAAAGTTAAACAATTAAAGATGTAAACCTATCGGAATACCATTCCGAAACAGAATATTAAGTTTTCCATCTTATATGTTTCAACTAAAATCTAAATTTTCTTCTGTTTACTATACTGTATACAAAAGCAATACAATCATATTTGCATAATATAGTATAATCTAATGACGAACTTAGCATCTGTTTGTCAGGTTAATGCTAATGAACCCATTTTCTTAGGATATGGAGCTGTATTATATCTTCTTTTCGCTTTCTCTTACCAGTTTGGAAATCAGATATAAGCATTTGAAAGCTAGAAATTTGAAAGTTTAGACTGAGAGCTTTTGGCAGCTAGGCTGATCGTAGTGCTATACTGTAACCCAGCTCTGGGAACTATTTATGTGGCATTAGCCATTTCGCTAGCCGAAGTCAACTATGCCTAGCAAATTTGAGCCAATGCTTGTTAGGCTTAGGCCAGATCAAATTTATTTAAATTTAAAATTAATTAATTTCAATTTTAATTTTAATTTCAGATTTCCGTTAACTGATATTCTGCAAGCTTTAATTTGTAAACCCAAGTCGTGCATCTGTTCAGTTTAAAGTTTTAAATGAAACATTTGTTTAAACTTCCTCAGAATTCAGTTGTTATACACAAGACGAGTTAGTTTATGGTAGAATTTAAGAAATCAAGTTAATTACAGAGTAAAGCCTTGCAACATTTAATCCCCACACCTTATGTCTTCTAAACGATAAAGCATCACTTCATGTCGAAATATAGCTGATTGAAAATGCCTTAAAACTAACATTGAATGCGCAAGAAAAATGTCGCAGAAACTGCGATATAGGTAATGTATAAAAAATGGTATCTGCTAGATGCATTACTCAGATAAAGCGAATAATGCATCTAGCATGTATACCTAAATAAAATTTAATTTTCTTTTCAGCTTTTGTGAAAAGGATAGCAGTTAATCCAACTGCAGAGTTTCTAGAATAAAGCACTACAGATTTTGCTGAGTAAGAAACACGAAAAATAAGTTTAGCAAAGCAAATCTGAATATAAAAGAACTTAGAAATAAATATTTCGTTTCGAACTGAAAGTTTAATGAATATTTATTCTCTCTTCATGCAGTTTTATTTAATTTGAAATGTCCTTTCCTGTTATTGATTTCAGTTTAAAAGATTTTGTTCGTTTACCTTGAAAAAAAGCTCTTTACTACGAATTTTCAAATAACAGTTTCTTCTTTTATCCATTCACTTCTGAGTTTTTCAATTATAGTGTTTAACGTTTCTTTTCCAAAGGGTCTGTTTGAATATTTTGAAATAAAAATTTTAAGTTCTTCTTTTTTTCTTTCCTTTTGGTTATTCTTGTTTATTATGCTTCTGAATGTTACAGATGTTTCAAACGAAAAATGGAAATTACCACCAAAGAGGTAGATTCAAATGCTATGCAGTATATATGGCTGTAAATTTATTTAAAAAAATTAAAAAGAAAATAGTTTAAGGTTAAGAATTTTACATATTTTGAGAATGATCAGAAGCATTTATCCTTTTACATGCAATGAGAGCATTACGGCATTTGTCAGTCAAATTAATATCCGAACAAAGAATAAGGATTTTAGACAAGGTACCTGTTGCTATACATTAACAATGAATTAGAATTTAGTAACGAACGTTTTGTCAAACGTACCAGTGAAATAGATTTACACGCAAAATTCTTCTGCAAATAAAAACGTTGAAAAAAAATTTGTTTTTATTTATGACAGAGCCCATATTGATAAATGCAAGCAAATTATGTTTATTGCTTTCTTTCCTTTCCTCAACATTTATTTTAATAAAATATTTATCGCTATCGTTTTCGGTCTCATGAATCAACATGTGATTTAATGCAAAGAGAATACTACTAACATTTTTTAAATACTTGAAACATAATTATCAGAAAAATGTATGTTTTATTAAGCGTAGCTATTTGTAATACGATATTTCTATTTCCGCAATTTTATTCATGAAAAACAAAATTAACGATAGGAGAAGAACCATTTCGTTTTAGAGTAATTCATCTTAAAAACATATTCCATCAAGGAAAAAAGTAACTTGCTTTGTAATGAATTTTGAATATTAATTCTATAAAAATACATAAATATATTTAGTTATAATTAAACATAGTTATTTGCAGCATAATGTTTCTATTTGCTAATTACGATCAAAATCGTAAACCACAATAAGCAACAGGAGCAGAAACCATTCTTTTGTAACGTAATTCATCTTACGTGACGTAAAAGTGTATTCCCTCCCGGAAAAAAAATTACATGTTTTGTAATGAATTGCGAATATCAGTTCTCTAAAAATACATGAATATATTTGTGAGGTTTGTTTAATCTGAATAACTAGATATTTTATATTTATAATTTGTACTGTCACTTCTCTTTTTTAGTTTTCCCACTAGAATGCAAATGAGTCCCGCGTTTTAAAGGTAGCTTTTGAAATTGTTAAGTTAGAACATGTTGTGCCTCCCGAAGACCACGTCGCTAGGTTTGATAAGAGTGCCTGTCTTCAGCCTCGTATTTTAAATTTACGCCGATGAATCTCTGAACCAACTTCGAGTTAAATTCTCTGTGTATCCTTTGGCTATTAATTTATTTAGATTTAGCTATGCTCCGCGGAGGTCTTTTCAAAGGAAGCTGGCTGATATTCACTTTACACACGGGGAAAACCACAGAAAAAAAAAGCCAGTGCACCCAGTCCGTTGGCCGGAATTCGAACCGTGGACCGAACTACCAGTATCTAACGGCATGTACAACTCGGCAGGTGGTGAGCATAGATTTATCCTTGACTTTAAGTATTAAGTGTAGTCAGAGTTTTCTTGCAAGTTCTGGTATACTTGTAAGCATCAGGTGTGTCTTCTTTTTACCATACTTAGTTTAATTAAAAGGGTCTTAAATACCCTTCCGCAGTTCCTGTAGTTACTAAATGATATATTTAAAGTCTATGTAGTCTATATAGAGTTAAAAGCTTTAGATATTAGCAAACAAAATGAAACTCAACATATTTATTCCTTTTGCCAACCATGCAATTAATTTTAAGTCTATTCATGATTAATAATAAGAAAGACTGGTTATGAATCCATATTCATATTATCAAAAACATTATTAACAAATTGTCTTTGTCAATGCAAATGAATGCATTGATCTCTAAAAACTATTCAGATTGCATTATTGAAAGAACTATAGTTTATGAACAATCCAGAGAAAACAAATTTATTTTCAACGCAGGCAAAATGAGAAAATTTTACATACTGACAATCCAAAAGGATCCTTGAAAAAAACACTCAAATTGATATTTAAACGATACAGGATACGTTCACGTACATTACGTATGCACATTACGTATTACATTACGTATGTAATGCATTTTACTCTTATATAGTCTGGATCGATAGGGAAAGGAAGAAGAATGTTTAAATCAAACTAACTTACTCCTACGTATACGCCTTTAGAACAGACTTTATCGTGGGAGAATAGTTAAGTTGCTTAAACACTTTAAACTTTTTTTTTTTTGATATTTTTGCGTGAAAATAAATACAACGCATGATATTTGCATGTAACGCATGATGTTTCTGCACGAAACTGGTTTTATTTCGTTAGGATCTGTCATGTTATATGACAAAAATGTTGAGTACTGTACAAATATGAAAAGGGAGCCTTTACTGCAAGTCTTTCTCAAAAAAATGAACTGGTATTCACATCAAGTTAGAAATAAAATATTTCAATTCTATTTAGCCTACGCATGCAGAAGCTAGGATAAATGCATTCAAGAGACAGAGAGAATTTCTTGTAATGTAATAATACACAAACTAATATTTATTTGAAAAGGTTTAATCATACTTTCGACAAATGGGGTGGACTTCGTCTTTGAACTACAAATAATATACTAATACAATGTTTAGGTTGGAAAATGTTGTTTTATGTATTATAAAAGAATTTTTCGCGTTATAAATATTAAAAGAAATGCTTCTCTTCAAGCAAGTAGTAAATGTAATTAAAAATTATATTCCGCATTTATTCTTATACTCTGAATTTTACACTTGTTCGATTTAGTTTAATTATTTGGAATCAAGATTTCTAAGCTTTTGAAATAAATATGGTAATACAAATAATATTGCATCATTTCCACAACTGAACCTAAAACAGGAATACTTCGCAAAAGTTCTTATTATATTTAAATCATACTCCTTTAAATTTGTCATGTGTTTATAGATTAAATTTTGACATGCATTTTGTTAGGACAACAATTAAAAGTATAATGATAAAACTCCTATGACGTACAATACTTAGAAATTCTTGTGACTAATTCCTGGTAGCTGTCCACATATATTACGTACAATAACGGGCAGTTTTTCTGCTCTAGTATTGCTTAACAGTTAACAAACAAAATAAAACTTAAATGTAAAACTTAGCTGCTTGTCGGTATGATTAGATTAAGACGGAATTTTAATAAAAAAGCCATGGAAGCTTACAATCATCTTTGGGTGAAACGGAAAACTAGGAAAATTTAACATTTGCCAAAACCGTCAAAACTCTGGTAAATCTGTCATTAATCTGCCATTAGGTTTCCATTCCAAAGTTCAAATAATTTCCCTGTTAAGTTTCAATCCTAGTTTGAAACTATGAAGTTTACCGTATACTCGATATACAGTTTAAACAAATCTCGAGTATCGTCATGAGACAAGGGATGTAGAATAGGAACCAGCATAATATTAATTGCTACTAAAATTTAAATTATATATATCACAAGTCTCGTAAAAAATATTAAGAATCGCAGTAGATTTTTAAAATTTCACTTGCATGAATAATATGTATATTATGTATTCATGAAAAATATATTACAAGTATAGTGTGTTTGTTTTGGTGATTGCATTATATTCAAAAGTTTTCCTAAATTCCTAAAGTTTCATGTGATCAAAATCAATTGCAAGCAAAAAAATAGGGAATAATTTCGAAAATAAAACGTCTTGACCACTGCGTTGTAATAATACTGCGTTGTGTTATAAATAAAACCGTACGGAAGTGTTTGTGAGAAACAGTTCATGTTAGATTCTTAATGGTTTTTGTTCGCAGGCATTTGTTATTCATTTTTCAAACAATGTTAATTTCTAAAAATAAACGAAGGATTTTGTTAATACTCTATAAATATTTACAGAAGTTATCTAATAGTGTTTAAAGGAGACACGAGGAAAATTTTTATATATTTTAAAATTCAATCCAATGCTAAGGAGCGAATAAATCTATGGAATTTCATCTACTAAATAATAATGAAAGTAATGAACGAGGATTAGTGAAAGATATTTCTCTCAGGACGAAGATATTCAATGCTGTCGAGCAAAATAGCGACTGTTAAATCTCCGCAGTCAACAAAATTTGGAAACGATCAGAAACTTAAGTTTCATTCCCCATTCCGGGTATACATTATGCATATTTTACTAAATGAATTCCCTATAGATCTGCCATTATGCAACTATTTCGCGAACGCTGCCCAGTTTTAATTTACATTCGATTAGAAGTAATGAAGACTAACCACTTTATATTTTAATTAAAGTGGAATAAAATGACTTTGAATCAGAATTTCCATAAAAGTTAACTTTTCTCATTTACAGAACTAACTTATTCAGCTTTTAATTCAGTTTAAATTGGAAAAGTCTAAAATATTCTCAGGATTTTAAATTGAATATTTTAAAATTCGTGCTTCCAGCCAAATCATTTATTCCGGCTAAATTCTCTTACTTCCTACTCATGGAAAAATAAAACGTTTTCTTAATTTGTTAAAAGGAGGAGGCTTCAGATTTCTGTGAACTATTTGGTAAGTTTATTTCCATGTAATTAATTTTTAGACGATTTGAGTTATCAGATATTTAATTTCGAATTATCATTTAATATCCTCAAATGAATCAGACATTGTGTAAAAGAATTGGAGAAAAATATAGTGCGCTTAATATTACACATTGTTAATTTTAAATAAAAGATGAGGAAATCTAAATTTAATCGTATACTACTCACAAAATAATTGCTGCAACCCTCCTCCTTTGAAAGATCTCATGAAAATTATCTGAACTAGTGATTTTTTTTTTATCCGTATGCGCAAAATATTCTGAAAAAAGCGTCTGAGGTTATAAACTGTAACAAACATGAAATATATTACATTACTATATTCAATATATACATTCATTAGATTTTTATGTTTTTAAAGAAAAGGAAGTCTAAAATATTATATATTATTTAATAAAATATATACATTAGAGAAACAGATGCATTTATTATATATGTAAGTATTATTCAACGCAATGGAAGGTAAGTAACTGAATATTTAAAGATAATTTATGCAAAATACTGCCCGAGAAATGCGTTTAGCAATCTTGCTATAAACGATTTCTGAGCAGTATCTATATTTAACAAAACTTCAATATTGCCAGCAATTAATTGAACAGAAAAGAACAATGGTAAAGTTTCTTCGTGCTGTTCTGGTAATAGTGGAATGTTTCCACGTTATGCGATAATCTTTTAAAAAGAGAAAAAAATTAAAAGCAGGTCATTTCAGCAGATATTTTACTAACTAGTAAGCCTTTCGAGGTCAGAAAACAAAAAGTGAGCTGTGCTTCTATGGAGCTCTATCTCAGATTTACCAGCCGAATGTGCAAACCAGCCACGAGAACATGATAGAGGACGGAAAACGCGATTATTCATTCCATTCCGTTCCTCATCAAGCACGATTGGGAGTAGGCATGCGATGCAGTCGAACCAGCCCAAAGTGCATGAATTAGAGTTTACCATATTATTATTATTATTATTATTATTATTTTGCTCGCCATTCTAGAGACAGTCAGCTGTGTCAAAATCAGAAAACGTGAAAAACCGTCTTGCTAGCACTCGGATTTGAACCACAGATTTTTTTGTTTGCCATCTGGAATTAGACCACAAGAGCAATCAATGTCGAAATGAGAATATTCTTTACAGTATAATTATATTCTTTTGAAAATTGTCACAGTGTTCATCATTTAGACGTTATATGGAAGTTATATTTATTTTTTTTAATAAGAAAAACAAATCAGTTCGTATTTTTTTAACTACAGTTATGTCTAATACTTCAATTTCTTATAAAATTAGAAAAGTAAGCGAGAGAAAAATGAATAATTTATTTATAAAGCATGATGCCTGTGTACTTGGCGCAATCAGATTTCACATCTCAGGAAATAAACAGCTGATCCGCAAGTACCTATCTACTTCAGAGTTCGTGAATTTCAAGTTCATGCTTCGGTTTTTAGTTTATTAATGCACTCAAAATTCTTACTTTAAAGAAGCTAAATTGAAAAAAAAAATATAAATTTCATTTTAGGAAAAATCTCATGTTATGTAGCTTTTGATAAAAATCATCAGAATGTATATATGTAATAAAAACAAATTTAGAAATACTGATGTGAAATCGAGATGCAGAAACGCAGAAATACTGATGGTGCAGCACTTGGATAGTATAAAACGTAATCCGTATGTGGATTAAATTTCATTTTTATTTCAATTGACATTTGTGGCCACAGTTCACTCGGTACTCTAATCGTGCCTCTTTCCAACACATTTAAAATTTTGATATTGTTGCGACAGCAGAGGAAAATAGTGTCTTAATAGGAAGAGAGACAGTCACTGGTCTTAATAGGAAGAGAGACAGACACTCACTTAAGTGCGCAATCATCCAATATGGAAGCTCACCAAGAAAAGATTTTGGTTTAAGTTGTTTATTAAGAGAAAGGTTTAATTTCTCGAAATTTTGAGTTTATGTTATTGGTTACGTCATCAGCTTTGCGTAAACTATACGAGATGTCGATAATCTAGAAACGAAGTCCAGAAAAGTTATTGCAAATTTTAGAATAGAGAGGGGGAATTGAGGACTCTTGCTAATTTAAATTACAATTTTGATTTACATATTTTTTATCTTACACATAGATATATATTTAAGAAAATATTAATTCTATTTCAGTAAATAGAAAATTCATGCATGTGTTTGGCATCAATTTAAACTTTAAAAGTCCCACTATGAGACCAAACAGAAAAAATCCTCTTCTTCAGAAGTAAAAAAAAAAAAAAAATAAGCAGTTATTTTATATTTTCCAAAATATCATTGCTATTAATTTGTCAGTACATCTAAAAGATACCTAAGAGCTTGCTTCCCATCCCCCTAAATTTTTTATTTATTTTCATTTGACTAAACTCGTTTTATAGTTATGAGAAAATAATAACGATATTACTAAACTAAAATCACAGGTATGTAACTTAAATTTACAGGATCTTGGAAACATAGCTCACTTGACTTATGCTACATGTAACATAAAACAATTTAGAAAATAAATATAAGAGCATTCAAGTGCTTTCTATTTCAATTAAATACATGAAATTGAAAATTCTAATTCATTTTCTAACCCTTAGAACTAGCTTTTGAGGTTACCACTTTCGGAAGCGACATATTTCACCTACTTGGACATAGCAAAGAGAAAACAAAACAGTGGACCCAAACGACAATATATCCGTGACATTCCCCGTCCCTACCCCAGGAATAATATCCGGTAATTCGGAAACTACACCCTTTCACGTTTTTTGTTCACGAATCAAATGTACTCAATAAAAGTAACACCCCATTCATTCTCGTCCAAAGTAAACGAAGCGTTGCGAGAATAAATAAATGAATGAGCCCGGCCAGGCAGGTCACGTGACTCTCTTTGACGGATGGACGCTGGACCACCCTTTTCGAGGCGGGGACGATGGCCAGTGAGTGTTTTCAAAACCCCGTACCTAAGCATATGTGTGTATAATAAGAGCGTAACCATCTTCTAGTTTCACTGATCTCGCTGACCGTTAAGGACAGAGAAGCCACCAGAGGCGTGTTTCAATCAATCCATCGAGTCAGCGTAAGCCTGAAATTGGAAATAGCAGTTGAAAACGTTTAGAGATAAAATGGTGTATGTTACGTTTGAACTTATTTAAGAAAAGCTAGAAAAGACATCAAAATACGACGAATTTGAGGTAAAAAAAGTGCAAAATCTTCTTTGGAAAGGCATGAAATGGAAGAAGCTAGAGGATCATTCCCTCCAGTTCTTGAAGATCTTTCTGTGGACAAAAAATAATCTAATGAGAAGTTTTCTTTCTTTTTTTTACTTCGAATATGAATTAAAAATAACACATAAGCAATTTAAAATTCATGTTGTTTTAATCTTGAGTGTAACAAATATTTGCAAAATATACACGAAATATTTAAAAATAATAACTGCGTTAAAATTATGTCTAGTCATTAGATCAGAAATTTCCAATCATTGCCTTGGAACAACTATTTTATAATAACAGTTTCACTAATTATATGAAAGTTTTCAGAAAAAAAAAAAAAAAAATCAGATTCTAATTGCACAAAAATTCGGCTTTTATTAATGCGATGGTTTCGCTTGAAATACGAATTTAATTTTTATGTTATTTGGCATAAAATGGCTTATTTCTTAAATCGCCTTGTTTAAATATATTCAACTTTTTTTTTTTTTTTTCTGTAGTAAATTATTGATTCGAATAAAGCCTTCTTTAACCAGGCAAAAAGTGGGAAAGGTCAATAATATTGATTTGATAACAACTTTTATCTCTTGATATAACTTTCGATGATTTTTAAATTCCGTAACTTAGCGAATCCATGTGTTTTGAATAAGGTGCATATTTAAAAACCTTCCTTCAATGCAATCAGTTGTTCTTGGATCAAGGTTTTAATATATTTCCCTTTTATATTTAATATATGATTTCTTCTTTCCTATTTATCATATTGATAATTCATTGTTACAAAGCTATGTCATGTACTACATGATATAAATTTAAAAAGATAAACAATTAATTATTAATTCTATTAATAAATTTTAATGAGATGGATCTTAATTACGTTGATCAGTTGCCTGTGCATATTGAGCTATCGACCCCCAATCGATACCTTGATCATCATTGATCTCCTTTAAATTTTCAGGGAATCAATCCAAACCCGTTGGGAACACCTTCACTACACAAATGGAAGTGAATAACGAATAACAGAACAACGAGTTTACAAGGTAATCAATAAAATATGTAACTGCAAAAGTGGTTTCGTGAACTGAATCATTACCGTTTCTTTGACGGTTGGTAGAATGACGAAATAAAACTCAGTAAGAGAATCAAGAAAGTTCAAAGAAGAATCAAGATTTTTAGTCCAAAGGGATTTGAATCCCGAAGGACTATTAGTTTCGTTTTGGCATTTTGCGTCGGACTCATAAATGTCGTTCACTTTTCAAACTGTTGCCATAAAATGTTAGAGTCCTGCATTATATTTGAAGAAATTAAATAATGAAAATCTGCGTAAATGTATGTATATTTCTCACATTGTCATAAAATAACGGTACATAGAGTCATCGAATTTTGAATAGCGTAATCCTCCAACGAATATGAGCATGTGGAAGACCAAATTTGAAATTTGAAATTTGTTTTATGATCGATATCCTATTTTTTAAAACTTTGACGATCTTATGGTTTAAGTGCGAGGAACATGATATTTAATAAAGAAAGGTAACACACAAAATGTTAAAAAACGCCCCTTTGGACGTAATTTAAAATCTGAAACATTTCAGATTTTTTTTTTAATTTTATACTTCTGAGTGGTTATTCTGATATCTCAAAATGGTTTCCTTCAACAGCTAATAAGAGAATGACAGAGGGAAACTATTCAATAAGAAACAGAGAAAGAATGTTCCTCTCTTATTCTTTCTATAGACTTTCATTCCATTATTCTTTCGCTGTGTTATCAAAGAAGTTATAAAGTATTTCTCCCTCCTTTCAGAATGCCATCGTTGTGTAACGGTGGCACACTCGGCCCGTATTCGAGAGGTTCCCGTCCAATCTTTCCCGTCTCCAACATCGAAAATACTAATGACTCTACAGTGGCGCTCGAACTAAAAAGTGGTGGACGATAATTCGGCGACTGGGTCTCTTCATACACAGTCGCCCTTTAAAAGTGGGAGTATATGAAGAATTTTCTTCCGCATTTTAGCATGTCTTCCTGGTGTAACGGTAGCAAACTCGGCACGTATTCGAGAGCTCCAGTCGAGTCCTGGCGAGAGCATTGTACATTTTTCTTGTCTTCTGCTGCACATTTTTCTTGCCTTCTACTTAAAAATAACCTAATGACTCTACAAGGTTAATAAACTATGTCGTACGGAACTGGTTAGTTTGGCTCGACTTTGCTAAATATTAGAAAATAGCCAAAATCCAAACTAATCCGATCATACAACGCGTTGATTCCAGCACAGAAATCATTCATACTGTATTTATTTTCAAGTGGCTACATTATTTGTTATTGTAACTGATCATTCTGCAGAGCTACTAAGTAAAAAAAAATAAATAAAATAAAATAAAAGAAGAACAATAAAAAATCTGAAATATTTTTGAAAGAATAGCTTAGCATAAAATAGTTACTAACAATCACCCGCCTTTCATCAAAGAAAGTGGAAACGTAACTATATCTTTAAGGTAATTTTCAGGTTAATTAATTCACTTGTAAGTATTGGAATCTAGAGCCCCACTTGTAAGCATGGAAAAGTAAAAAATTGTAGAAAATTCCTTGGTCTTTTTTAAGGAGCAGTCGAAGAATTTCAACATGCGTAGAAATATATATCACATGTATACATACACTGAATAATAATTCCACTACACAGAAATAGTGTGGAGAAATGTATATATATATGTGTGAAACATCGCTTTTAAGAAGGAGCCCACCAGCGGTAAAGTCCCGGAACACTGGTAGTTTCAACTTGCCAGGAGAACGAGGGTCTACATGTGCATTTTCGTGAGTTTTCGTATGTAAATACAAGGAATTTTTTCCTGCAAAACCTTCCGCGTAGGTAATCCTTCCTTAGGCTAAATGGTTCTATCGTGCTTTGCCCTGGTCAAATAAAGAAGGCCATTTATCTTTAAGAAATGCTTAAAAACTACGTCGAGCTTATATTGTTTTATGGGATTATATAATCTTGCAGATACAGTTCGAAAAAGAATTGAATATTCTTAAATTCGCATTGTTGTACATGTTTTATGTAGATTTTTTAAAAAAATGAAGTTGTGCGAGGATGCTCGTTTGGCAAGCGTTGAAACATAAACAGATAGAGAATGTTTTAAGATTTTATTGAAACATATAAATCATAAACCGTAGAAATTCTGATGAAGAGAGATTATGGTTTTGATTAATAAAGGTATTCAGATAACGTTATGTGCAGCCTATTTTTAAACCGCTTGTATGGGAATATGAACATTAAAAAGTAACACAGTTACAAAATAACCTTTAAATTTCATATAAGATTTTAAAGGGTAAATGATATCATTTGAAGGATGAAGTTCAAGTGTTTCTGTAGACTATAATAAGTTTCCTACACTCACATCGCAAACGCGAAATATTTGGTTTGAGTCAGATTTTTATAGTTATGCATTTCGTTTTAATTAAAAACAATTAGTTACGAACCGCTAAGTATTAATAAGAGTTATATAAAACGTTTTATATTAAAAAAAGCTGTTTTTAATGTTTTTTCTACGTTTTATTTAAAAAGGATATGCTCATTATCACTTATTAATGATATAATTTGAAAGATATAGCGATTCCACTACTTTTATCCAACCAAACAGATATCTAATCCATCTCCCTGCAAAATATTTCAGACAAATAAATGTATATATAAATATATTTTTGAATTTTTGAATTATTTAATGCATAATTTTGTACGCATTTTTGTTTATTATGATTTTTTACTTTGCAAAATACTCAAGCTGACATATTTCAATTTATTAGTCTTAAAGTTTCCGATAAGGCAATGACACATATTTCCAAGCTTGAAATTTAATTTTTTCCGTTTTACTACAAATTATTGATTGCTAATAACGTAATATACGTATAATCTTAATATACAGTTCGTTCTCTAATATTGTTAAGATATGTGTTGTTGAATTAGTATTGTAACTATAATATTCTAAAAAATTCCAAATTGCTATTATGATTAGGGTATTATTTTTTTAAATTAATTGAAACATCGATGCACATTTGAGCAGAAAAATGTTAAGAAATTATTATTTTCTGTAATCTTACTTTTCATTATTATTTATAATACTTTGAATTAATTTTAACTGTTTGAAAGGATTAGAGACAATTATAAATTGATTTGAGAAATATATAATCTAAATTTAACATGCTTAATTAAAAGTCAGTTTCCTTAAACTCTTATTTTTTAAAATTAAAACATACTTTGTAATAAAATAATTTACTTTATTTCCGCAGTGTTTTGATGACACAGACCATAATGGGTCTTTCAAACAGTAAATAGTTAGAATAATTATGTTATATTCCAAAAGTGAGTAAAGTAATTTGTGAATTAAAAAGAATTTATAATTCTCTTTATTAAAAAGAGAATTCAAATCTTTCATCTGCATTTTCAAAATTAACTTCATGCATATTACTGACTAATAATTATGATTCTATAATTTTTGTAAAGACTCTTTTGAACTTCATTAAACTCATTATGTACTTTAAAAGAAATCCGTAAATGTGTTGTCAAATCTGATTAAGAAATAAGCTGCTGTATTCTCATAATACTTTTTAAAATGCAGTCGAATCATTGATTTAAGATTTACTTTTTACTTGTAAAATAATAATGTAAATATTTCGTAGAAGATCAAGTATATAATTCAATTGAATCTTTATATTATCTGAACGCGATTGAAACCTTTAAAGCTCTTATTCATTTAAAAAAAATGCTCTTAAAATTTGACATAGAAAGAATTCCAAAGAAATTCTTTTTGATCAGAAAAAGGGCAAACAAAAGATAATTTACTTTACACATTACTTCATCTGCGACTTAATTGCAACAAATTTTTAAAAACCTTATGCAAGATTGATGAAATCGCAAATAGATATTTACCATTATGTAGGCATTACCATTATGTACCATTGTGTAAATTGAAAAATTCATCTCGGGCAAAATATGGATTTGACTCGTCAACATTTTCGTGCGATTATTTCGACGTGCGGATTATTAAGACAAGAGTGCTTCGATGAACTTAGTTCTTTATACAGTCATATAGCATCATCCTACAACACTGTGAAAAACTGGTATAACGAATTCAGTCGTGGCCGTGGTTCGCTCCAAGACGAATTCCAGGAAGGTAATACAAAATCGGTTGTTCTTCCAGAAAATATCGATGAATCGATGAAAATATCGATGAAATATCGTGCATGAACTGATAAAGCAAAATCGTCATGTGACATACCGTGAGATTGAGACATCTTTTGGGCATTAGTATGACAAGCATCAATAAGATATCACTTGAACATTTGGGCCGTAATAAAAAATTTGCTCGTGTTAGACCCCGCATAATCTGACAAACACTCAAAAGAAGGCTCCTGTGGATTGGTGCAAGGAAATGTTGGAAAAATAGGTTCAAAGGTGCATCAAAGGCTGTGTATATTATCTACACAGGTGATGAGTCATGGATCTGTGCATATGAGCCTAAAGTAAAACAGCAGTCGACCGCACGGGTTTTCCAAGACGAGCCAAATCCAACAAACATTGTTCGCGGTATAATCACATCGAAAGAAATGATTGCCTTTTTCTTCAGCATTCTTGGTCATGTGGCGACAGTGGCGTTAGAGCAACGCAAGACGGCCGATTTCGAATGGTACACGACCATTTGTTTGCCAGAAATCATCGAAGAAATTTGAAAAAAGCAGAAGAGACGAATCATTCTTCATCATGAAAATGCAAGCTCTCATACATCGGCTCAAACAAAGGAATTTTTGATGGGCCAAAACATCTAATTGATGTGTCATCCACCGTACAGCTCTGATTTGGCACTCAATGACTTTTTTTTATTTCCGCACACCAAAAATTAATTACGTGGTCAGCGATTTGCGACATTCGAAAAAGCGGTTGATGCATTCAAAACGCATGTTTTAGATTTATTTCAACGGGAGTGGAAAAAGTGTTTTGAAAATTCGTTCAAACGCATGCAAAAGTGTATTGATCTTCATGGAGAATATTTTGAAAAACAATAAAACCAATTTCGATCGTAAACATTTTTTTTTTTTTTTTCATTATTAGATCAGAAATATAAATAGCAACTCTCGTATAACTATTAACGTTAGATTGGATATTCTATTTAAGTTATGGGATCACGTGCTTTAAACAGTTTTAAAAACTGAAATTGTTTATGCTTTTTTATATATAAATTCAATTTCGTACCAGCATTTTAAAACAGACTCCATGCAAAAATTCGCTGTAGAACTACGCTCTAAAATACTGTTATAAATTCGCTCTAGAAGTAAAAATAACATATTTGCATTTATTTCTTGAAAACATAGAGGAGCAGAAAATGTTTTCAAAACGATTTTCCACTGTCTTTGTATTAAATCTGTAAAATTTTGCTTTTGATAAAATAAATCTAAAGTTCTTAATTTAGTTGAATTTAAGAATCTTTGTGTTATGCTGTAGAGACATTAGATTATTTCGGAAGCAGAAAAGATGAAAAATGAGCAACGCCTTCGCCGGAATCGAACCACGGACCTCTGGAATACGTGCCCAGCGTACTGACCACTACACTATGAAGGCATGCCAGGAAAGCGGAAGAAATAACCTTAACTTTATCTAAAAATTCCTCAAAACTATAATGTTCCTGCTTGCGTTCATGTTTTCTTTGAGACCTTTGTGAGAATTTCATGAAAATTTGACACCTTACATGGGTATAAAATGACCAACTAATATGAATTTTGCACATAATCTTAAATTATTACTTTTAATAAATAATTTTAATAAAAGTTGATTTTATGTTGCAAATTTAAAAAAATCTTTAAAAAATATTATTCCATTATTTTTAAGGCAGGTTATTCTAATTATACTTACTTCCCTAATCCAAAATAAAATTATTTGAAAATAGTGATCTGTTCCCTGGCGGCAGTGTATGTTACAATATCAGGGAAATTTATTTTTATGTTATTTAAAATATTTTAATGTCTGGCGATATTGTGGCATATTTTTATATTTTAAATGTAACTGAAGCTTTAATTCCCCACCACAAATAAAGTGGACTCATCTGAACGGCTTTAATATTATACAAAATAACTTGTAGCTTTCTAAAATAATGTTAGCTGTTATACACATCTAATTTTTCATACATGTTGTCTTGACAATACCTATACAATTTATTTTTTTTTATATTTCTTTTTAGGAAAAGGTTTTAAAACCCTATGAATGTGATAGACATTGGTAGAGATAAGATACATTTTTTGCTGAAAATTGCACTGGTAACCATTCATTTCGTGTTATGTAAGAGAAATACATATGTGTTTATTAAATATATCTTATAACCCTCTCAATAGTTAATTTATATTTACTATAACATTTCATTTCATTCTAATTCTAGCTCATTATGCTTTGGACAAGCTGCATTAATTAATATTCAGAAGGGCATTCTTTTCTTCCAATGAAAGGACTCAAGCATTCATTTCGTTTATTCGGACTGTAGCACTCATTCGTTTAGCAAATCAAAGATAGTCTGGGCGTTAAACGCTGTCTAGAAGATGAAATGAAATGGTTTCGTAACTATTACGAATTTTAATTTAAATGCGTTGATTTAGAATTGCAGTTACATTATTTATAGAGAAAAGAGTTCGCCAACTGACAATCGTAACCCAATATGTTGATTCACATATTTCGAAAGTCTGGAGAATTGCCATCAGTTTCGTTTAAGTTTAGATTTCCTTAGCTTAATTTCAAAGAATAAGAAAATAAGCAATTGATTAAGATATAAATAACACTTTAATTTGATAGTTATTTCAAAGGTACGAAACAGTTAAGGGATATCAGAAACCTCTATACCGACAGTGTTAAATTGGCTTTTCTCAAAATCTTCTGCTTGAAATTTTTTCTGTAATTAAAGTATACCTATTTGATTATACTGAAATTAGCTTTTGAAACATTTTGAATTTTAGAGTAAATTACAGAATAATTTGTTAGGCATAGTAAAATTTAGCACTTTTCTCACACAAAAAAATTTAAAAAAAAATTATTTTCTGAGTTTATAACAAAAAGCTCATTTCAGTAAATATTGGGGAACCTAATAAATAAGCCATAAAAAGTTCAGATACCTGTGAGCAGTAGTTCCTGAGAAAAGGTACATCGAGTATAAAAAATCACGTTTGGAGAAAAACGCGTTGTTATGTAAAAATCCTCATTGATCAAAGCAGTTGATGACAAATTAAAACTAAATTTTTTTACAGTTCTAACTTTAATAGAGATTAAAGAATAGTATTTTTAGAAAGATAAAAGTGTGGAGAATTTGAAAATGCGAAAATCTGAAATCACAAATTTTTGAAGATTTTTGGGTTCCAACACCCCTTACATTTATTGCATCCAATTTCGTCTCGTCAATTTCGTCTAGCGCCTGCAATTGAAAAAAATCTGATGTGTACACCACATGACTTCCTTCTGCGGAGTATTAAATTATACGCATTTTTCTTGCATTTCATTTACACTTATTAGATTGAATTAAATCTACTTCGCCGACAGCGCATAAACCACAATAGAATAAATACATTCTTTAAAATTCACTCTATTTGTTTACCATAGCGACACCCTGGCGCTAGATCACTTACCAGTATTATATTTCGTTCATATTATAATTCAGAACGCACAAAATTTATATCATTTAAAGAATTATCTAATCGTTGCCACATGTTCTATTCAAAAACTATAATAAAGCTAGAACGATGTATAAAATAAATTAAGCAAACAAAGCAAAAAAGAAACAGTTTTGCACAGACGATTGAATATTTCGCATTCAATTAATTCAGTTCTCACTTCGCGACAAGGCAAAAATACATAAAAACTCAAAATATATGTATTAAAAATTACGAAGTAAATCTTAAACACTTATTACCTCGAAAAAATTCCAGAAGGTATTAAGCACGATTTAATTTGAAATAATAAATGAAGGCGTTATCTTTGTTGTTGCGAAGCTAAGTTTCTCTAGATTGGCAACAAATCCACTAGTCTGCTGTTTCAAATGTAAACAAGCAATGACCGCCATCAAAAAAAGTATTAGGCTTAGCGGCACTTGAACAACTTTAAAATTGCTGATAATTCTAAAAATATTTCATACAGATTTACTAAAGCCATAAAACCTTAACCGGAAGATAAGAACAACATAATTCACCCATTTTTAAAGCAAAAAATGTACAATTCACAAACATATAAGAGGAAAGAAACTGAGATCACTGAGCCGGGTAACAGACTGGATATATATATATATATATATAAATATATAATTATGTAAAATTATATAAATGATATATAATTATATAAAATATTATATATAATTATATAAATATAATTATATATAATTATATAAATAAAAAATTTTGTAGCGAAAAAGTTTCAATTGTCTGTTTCGGCGAAATGCGTAAAGGAGTTGGCTTGATTCGACGTTCAATCAGATATTTCTCTCGAAAAGCCAGATTGGAAGTCGAATTCAGTTAATTTACCATTTTCCGCTTTCTATTTTTATCTGATTTTGTTTGTTTTATGTTTTAACTTGTTCCTTGGTTTAATTTTTATATGTTTTAATTTTTCAAGTGTCACATCCATAGGTATTTTACTGTATTTTTTGCCATTACTAGTTTCCAACCCTAAGTATTTTACTGTCTTTATTTTCTTTTCTCGCGTAGCATAATTTCTCACCCTTCAATGACATTGTTTTTTAAAATGTGTTGAACTTTTTGGAGCCACAGCTCCTGGTAACTTTTAGGCGAGCTTACTACAATTTCTAATTTACTTTTTTTTTGCAGCATATTGCCCAAAATGTTTTCTAGACCAAATTGGTCATACAGTATTGTACTAACTACCTTGCTTGTTATAAATAAATATATTTATATACGTTTGGTGCGGCCGATTGCAACCAAAATACGAGGTGCACATCTACATGTTACAGCAGTCCTATATACAAAATTTCAACGTTCTGAGCCTACTCGTTTTTGAGTTATGCGAGATACGTACGTACGTACGTACATATGTTCGTACAGACGCCACGAAAAATTCTTTTCAGAATTCATTTTAAAGCACTTTTTATAATTTTTTTGGAGGAAGAGATTCTTTTATTCTGTTTTTACGTAGAGATATCACGCAAAAACATCGTTAAATTTCATTCGATGGCGGTCAAAATGGATATTTTCGTTGAAATATGCTGTTTGAAACTTTTCGCCATTACAATACTTCCTTTTTACTTCGTACAAGGAAGTAAAAAGTGATTATTAATTCTTTTAGAGATCATTGTAAGTAGTAGACACAGTTATTCGAATACTTACTTTTTGCTCACACAAAGGTGGCTCACATAAATCCTATAAATACGAAATATATTCGAGATTGTGAAAAAGAACTCAATGTATAATTTTTCCCCTTGTATCAAAATTAATCTTAGCAAACTTGGATAAAAAATAATTCATACAATTAAATGAAACAAAACTAAATACAACAATTATGCAATAAAATAACTACATTCAACTAGAATGTTGCTAAAGTAGAATTATTCCAGGTATTTAAAATTCCAAGCACCTCAATTGTTTTTCCTTGTCAAAACAAGTATAAATTAAGGTTGCTGTTAATATGTTAATATAACTTTTAGTTTTTGTTAACTTAAATGGCAGAAGAATATATTCTTTTTCATTTTTTTATATCAGTATAAGATAAACTAGCATTTTTTTATATCTATGAACCACTTTTATTTTATTGGTGGTGATAAGGCAACAAGAATCAGTGTAATATTCCTAAATTTGCAGGACTAGTTTCGATGGTTTAGGTATATAACCTCGTTCTTCAGCTGCAGAAGTGAAATATTTCTGAAACTTTAGTACGTTACGCTTACGCTGGTTATCTTGGCACGCTCAGTAATCGTTATTCAACCTTTTATTTTGAATCACGCTTATATATTAGTTAATTACTTCCTTGTAAGAAGTAAAAGAAGTATTGTAATAACGTAAATTTCCAGGTACCATATTTCAACGAAAATATCCATTTTGAGTGCTATCAATGCAATTTAATGATGTTGTTTTTGTGTAACACCTGTATATGGGGACAGATTAAAGGGCCCTTTTTCCCCAAACAAATTATAAAACTGATTTAAAATGGATTCAAAAGAGACTTTTCCGTGGTGTCTGTAGGTACGTACGTATGTATCTTGCATTACTTAAAAACGAGTAGCCTCAGAAAGTTGAATATATATATATATATACCCACTCTGTTACTCAGCTCCGTGAGCTCAGTTTTTTTTTATTCTTATATGTTAGTAAATTGTGCATTTTTTGCTTTAAAAATTATTATATTATGTTATTCTTATCTTTGTTTTTGTGCCTTTAGTTAATCTACATGCAAGTAGAATCTGCATTTATAGAATAATCAACAATTTAAAAGTTGTTTATGTGCGGTTAAGCCTAATTTTTTTACCATAGCAACCATATTTGTTTCCATTTGAAACTTAGAGTAGTGAATTCAGTTTCTGCACCTTCAGTGTCTTTTTGCCGAGTGAGACCAAAAGTAAACTTTCAGTTTTGTACATTGAAAAATCTGTCTTCTTGCCCGCTGGTCGCATTGCTTGTTTTTGCGTAGAAACTCATATTTTAATTCTAAAAAAAATTTTTTTTAGTTGTTTCAGCTGTATTTGGTGTTTTATGTTTTTCCATATCTTTCAAATTTAAATGAAGGTAGTTTGAGGTTTTATTTACTTTTGACTGGCCTCGAAATGAGAACTAAATTAATTTAGTGAATAGTATATCTTTAATAAAATTCGAGGAAATAAGTTTAAATGAAAGGCAACAAGCCGTACAAGGAAATCAATGTGATGTCCGCATCAGATTTTTTAATTTTGCAAAGAAAAGTGTGTTCTGTGTATCACTCTATGTAAATGAATGCCTCTTTGACTTTATGTTATTTTGAAATCTCCTGACTTGTATTTTAATGAACAAAAACAGCTGTATTCGTCCTGTAGAAATAACACAAATCAGTTTATTTGCAGAGATTTTCTGAATATTCCAATTTGTTGCTATTCCACTTAGTTCGATATCTAGAGTACTGTTGTAATTAATAATTTGCAAATTATTAAGATAAACTGTAAAATAAAAGAACAAAATTCTAATTTTTAGTTTCCAAAACAATAGGAATTCTTAGCCCAGATCGTCATAATAAATTAGAATTCTGTCAACATCTCCTAATTGTATACCGAGGTCTTTATGTTTACTTACTTATTCTCTTTTTGCGATATGGCATAAATCAAGCGTTATACATTATTTTAAATTAACATTAAACTTCATAAATTTAAGTAACTGGCAACTTATAAGTGTTTGTTCTAAAAATTTTATCTTAAACTGAAAACGTATTTCTGAAAAGCAATAATTGCTTTTAATTATGATAAAACACTTTTCACCTCCTTTCCTTTTTAAGTGCAGAGGCTTATTTTACTAAATTTTTAAGTATTTAACTTTTAATTTACTAAGTAGTCCTTAGGGTGTTGTTTGATATTCTAGAAACACAGCCTGAATATAAATGTAAATTTTAAAGGGCAAAAGCAGATGAATGTATTCCCAAGAAAGTCGTTTCATAATTAAGAAAATGAAATAGAGGACACCTGTGACAGTTATTAAGGAATTTACAAGTTTAAAATTGTTTATATTTTTAAAATTTTTATGGACTCACAGCCAACAAAATTCAGTTTTTGATTATTTTCACTCCCGTGCGCATGTAGCAATGTTTAGAAATCTTTTTGTAATTTTTGTATAGAGAAAAATTACATCTTATCTAAAATAATGTAAATTTGTACTTTTCTGTTACAATTTCAGACATTTCTATTTAACAGACTTTTATAAAAGTCGATGTAACCTCATTTTATATTAAAATTTGAGAAGTAATCTCAAGTGAATCGATTTTACGTGTTATAAAATGGCCGATAAACCAAGTCAAAATTTCTTCACGTGTTTTTCATCGAATAAATCTCTCCGCATTTGCAATAAAAGTAATATTTCCAGCAACATTTTCATAATGTTATTGTTTTGAAAAGACGAAGATAGATTTCAAATCAAGAAATTAAGGCATATCAATCTGTGCAACTCTTTATTGGAGAGAATTTTTTCCGTTTTCGTTTACTCGGCCGTATATCTGAAGTGTGCTTTGAACTCTATGATTAAGTTAATAACTTTTTTGGCATAGAAATATTTTATTTAACCGATTTGTCAACAGCGTGACTGTAGTCAAGCTGTTAAAGATAGATCAGATCAAATCATTATTAAATTCATTAAATCTGAAATGATAATTTTCTTCAATGTAATTGCTTTGGAAAGTGTTTGCGCCATAACAGATATTTAGTATTAGTAGTTGTTTTCAAAGAAATCTTAATATTTCCTTGACAGAAATATTGTACACTTAATATTAGAATTAATGGAGGTACCGTTTGCTATCGACATTTTTGTTCTATATTAACAACTAAAATTGTTTTTTGCTACAACCTCATAGTATTTTGCTCTAAATAAGTCACGAAGAGAAAAATGTAAAATTTGTATTTCTTATTTTCATACTTCAACTGAGCTGTTCTTTTAGTTATAATGGGACATTTGATGATTTAAAATTTAAATTTAATAAAACTGATTTAAAAAAAATTATTAAAATGTTTGTTTAATTTATTCTTTTCAAATCAAAAGAAATTTTGAAGAATTTAATTTTAATAATTTAATATTGATCTAATAACTTGATATTTCGTAAAAAATTAGTATTCATAAAAGTACAAAATATTAGGTTTTTTAACCTAACAGCGCAATGATTGCATTTTATAATGTAAACAAATAAAGTTTAATAATCATTTTTAAATTAGTGAAAATAAACAGATGGAAAATATTACAATAAAACATTAAGACTAATTACTTATTATAATATTTTTATAATAAAAGATAAAAAAGGATACAGTGTGACTATGCCATAAAATATGCTTTTAATTGCCATAAAAACATGAGAAGGTATAGTTAAAAGAATAATATTTTTTTAGCGTAGGTATCTGAGGCAGGAAAAATGCGCAAATGCATCCTCCTCCCCTAGAATCGTGTAAAAGATGCGTTTTGATAGTGTTGCGTGTACAGCATATGCGCAGAAAGTGGTTTTACATATTTATATAGTACATGTTTCTATAACCTTTTAACTGTCATGCCCTAGATAATCTCGGGTACAGCACTGGTGTTCGAAAATGTCACGCCCGAGTATTACTCGGGGTAATTTTTTTTTTTTTTTTTTTTTTTTTTTTTTTTTTGAGTGCATCGTATTGTTATACCCGAATATATATCGGGAGACGTTTATTTCGGCTTCATCTCTTTGTCAAACCCGTCTGTATCTCGGAAAAAGTTAATGTGCGCTCAGTTCAATAGATGACAGCACTTTACTGAAGATTTCAAAGGTTAGAGGTTATTTGGTTCAAAGTGCATGGGGTCTCTTTGTTGTAAAATAGTCTCCAATTCTTTGAAACGTTATATAGATGATTTAGATTCTTCACCCGAAGGTGAAGGATGTGTGTTTGATGAGCAGTATTCATGATACTTCCATGGTTAGCCTCAAAAATAAAAAATGGAGATATACTCAAGCCGAAGATTGTTTCTAATTGCGGTCTAACTATGGGTGGTGTAGATCGCTGTGATCAGGAAATATCCTTTCATCCAACAATCCGAAAACGTCAGAAAAATATTATAAAAAAGATATTTTTACATTTACTAGACAAGGTACTCTGGAACTCATATTTGCTCTATAAAAATGTAGTTGGGAAACGTATTACATTTTTAGAATTTCGAATCCAAGTTGTAGAAGAGCTTTTACATAAATATGATGATGCAGCTTCTGAACAAAAGAATGTTGGCAGACCACCTACAGTAGATAACTCTGCCCGTCTTACTGAACGACATTTTATATCCCATTTTCCTCTTACTCCTGCGAAACGTGAGCCTACAAGACAGTGCAAAGTGTGTTGTTCGAAAAAGGATAAAAATGGGGAAAAGATAAGGAAGGAATCACGATTCTGGTGTAGTGATTGTGGAGTTGGTTTGTGCTTGGAAAAGTGTTTCCAGTTGTACCACACAAGACTGAATTACTGAACTACTAATAGGTATTCACTTATATTTATTTATGTTTTAGAAAATAATTATTTTTTTTTTTCATTTTTAGAAAATAATGCTCCACTAGAAGCGAACTTTGCAACTGCCATGTTTAGTGGCAGCCGCCTCAAAGCAAATATGCAGTGGCTACAAAACTTTAAAAATTTTACCCATGTACGTCAAAATATCAATTTTTAACTACTTAAGTATATTTTATTTTGTACTAAACATTTGGTTTTTGCAATAAAAAATTTGACAATTTGTGTACCCAAATCATCAAAATAACTTGACAGTTAAAGGGTTAAGCTATTTATGATCCCCGCCCAAATTAAATAATTAAGTAGAAATTTATTGCTGTAATTATTTACTTTCCATTTCAATTTTCTACGGAATCCAGGCTTTTTATGTTATCACCAGCAGAGATTTTCTGTGTCATCATCACTTTACCTTTGGAAAATAATTATTATCGATCAGATGAAATAATGGAAATATAGTCTAAAGTGCCGTAAAGTAAAAAAAAAAGAGCTATATAAAAATTTAAAAGCTTATATTTAAGTTATAATATTTGCATAAAACTCTTCTCTTATAATTGCAAAAGTGTTGCAATTACAGTAATTGCCTTAAATTTTGTTTTCTTTCATGCAGTTGATTGGTATTGTATTTTTCTGTACTGTGGAAGTATTTGTCTCAAATTTCACTTCCAATTTTCTCACATTTCACTTATAACAGTTTATGTGGCATATGATACAAATTTATTGTTTTATAACTGGCTGTGCTTTCATTCATCTTTTTACTTTTTCTCTGTAATAACTGTACTTTCTTTATGACAAGTATAAGGAGAATTTAACGGAGCCACAATTCATCTAACGTTGACTTATCTCACTATTATTCGCATTGCCTTTACTTATTAGAATTCAAGCAGCAAGCTACACTTCTTTTTTTGTTAAGTGTTCTTTGTTTTAATGGCTGGCACACGCTGTAATTTCCACTTTTTTAATACTATCACGTGTTAGACATTTCTGGACAATTTTGATAGTATTTGAAGTCTGAGGATGCATTTGAATGATGATGCACTAAAAGTTTTAAAGTTTTAAGGAATTGTCTGGTAAACCATAGTAAGCTAAGGAGATTAAGGGTGATATATTTGTTTTCTCACATCGATATTTCAACCATGACGTGAATTATTTTAACATAGCATTTTCCAAGTCAATGAGAAAAATGCCGTTATTTTAACTACCGCAGTTTTTTTAGTTGTTTTTTCAGTAATATCTGTGTAAAATTAGGCACTAAATTTATCTTCTTAAATTATAATTCTGACTTCTCTGTGTTATTCCACTGTAGGACCATTAATTGAGAGTATAATAACATAGCTAAAAATATTTTTAAATAATTATCAGAAGTTAATTCCATTACACAATATTTCTGACACTATTCTACTCAAAATAAGGCATTGCTTTCCGAATTTACTAAAATATGTATGATTTAAATTGTAGTGTTATTAGGTTATTTTGAAACATTAGAAGTGAAAAATGTGCAATGCTTTCGTCGGGACTCGAATCCTGGACCTTTCGAATACGGGATTCAGTAACCTCAAATCCTGGTGGGGACGAATTATCGTCTATCACCTTTTAATTCGGGAGCCACTTTTACTTTTATTAGGTCATATAGATCCTGGATCATAAAAAGCATACAATGCTCTGGTCTAGACTCAAACCCTGGACCTCTCGTATACGCGTCGAGAACACTTCCAATTACACCACAAAGGTATACGGAAAGGAAAGAGAAAATACTTTATGAACAACTACTAACTTCTGAAAGTGAAATATTCTTCACGGTACAAGCGATAAACACTTTTCAATGCTCACCTTTACGCAAAATTTTCTATCGCAATCAGAATCTAAAAGTGCAGTGCGGCATATGTTTTTCTGACGTATTTCTGCATGGCTTTAAAACTGATAGGTCACATTTTAAAATTTATTTGAAATTACTCAAAATACTCGCCAGGTAATGTACGGGAAAACACACGAAATGTCATACCTTTTGTTTTGTTTATTACACATTTATTTCTAACCGAAATGGTACAAAATGAATGCGTAACGAAAAGTGAGTTTAACTGCCCAACATTTGTTTCATAATATCTTCAAAGCGAATTACGTTGTATTTTTCACAACCCTCTCGCAGACGTCTTCCGAAATTGCACAGCGCAGTTGCTCGATAAGGGTCTTGAGTTGCACTACACTTGCAAGTTTCCTTGCGAATACCTCATCCTACAAGGTACCTCATAAAAGAAAAAGAAATCACATGGATACAGGTTATGCTAAGTCTCACTGTCTTCCATAATCGTAATATTCAGGAAACCGGTATGAACATCAGTCACAATAAGCAGCCTGAAATCAAGAGCAACGTTTCCAGTGTGTGGGCAGGTTTCGTCTTGCACCATCCACTGAGTGTGTAAATAGGTTGTCCTGATTGGTATAGAGGTTTGCAACGCCAATGGATTCGGTTTCGAATTTCGGAGAATGCTATCGATGTTTTATGAGCGCATTGTGTGTATGAGGCATGTGGCGCATTTAACACACTGATGAATCGAAAGTCCGTTCGAGAGGTTTTCAAGTATTGGAAGAGAGATGGAAGACACTTCGACCGTCCTCCGAAATTTTCTCCATCAAAAGTTGAGCGGAGATGCACATTTAGCGCGGCGGGACTATATATGAACTACCAATGGTGACATTCTGGTGTGCTTTCCACTTTTACCTGTACTTAAGTGTGTAAAAAGACATTTAATGCCATTTTCAGGCGCGCAGTACTTGATAGCACCTTCTATGCTTTCGATATTTGAACAATTCTTCTGTACACCTCTATTTTATATTGCTGAGACAACGCGCGGCAAGATAGATGGCGGGGTGAATGTATAACATCTCTTGTAACAAGACAGAAAGCTGTTGGGATACAAAAGAAACCAATTTTCAAGTCATATTTCATTCATATATTGATTTGTGGGTGTGAAGCATGCTCCTGCAAGGTAGGAAATTTTATAATGGTGTTTGAGCGTTTAAGTGTCCTAACGGTTTCAGAAATTTAATTTTTAACTAGGAGAAGAATAAAGGGAAGGAAACAACATTTATAAAATTGCTGGTAACGTTTTGCCACAGCACTATTTGTGAATGCAATTTTTATTTGCTCCATTAATCTGAGAAGATATTTATGAAGGTTCCCATAGCACCTGTATACAAATTGCCCGTTTTAACATAAAAACTGTACTTTTAGAATCATATAATTGCTATGCAGCAGCTTTTAAGTGAACATATGATGACAGGCAGCTATCGTTATGATGGAGACAGTTAAGGAGGCCTCTCTCTGACATGGGATAACAGGTCAGCTTCTCAGTAAGAATACCTAACAGAATGTCAGTTAAAATATAACTAAAATGAAATTTCTTAACTGTCCGAGGAGGCTACAAGATATATTTGTTAAAACGAATCGACCTACAGACGGAATTGTTTTATAGTCTTTGATGCATTTAACAAATTTTAAAAACATTACACAAATATGTAGTACTAAAATATGTATTTCAAGAATCTGATATAAATACTTGTACTAATTCATTACTTAATTATTATCGTCATATCAGTTTATAAGGTATACTGTATATCCCCCACCTTCTTGGCGTGCCTTAGTGGTTCTGCACGCTGTGCCGATATTCCTGAGGTCCGTGTTTCGATTCCAGGCGAAGGAGGTTGCTAATTTTGAAATTATCCTGCTTCCAAAAATACCTAATGTTTCTACAAGTTACATAGAGCATGCTCTTATTTACACAAAATTAACATATAATGTAAGCATATAAAGCACATTTACAAGGTTAGAGTACTAAGGCAATGTCAATGGTTTCTTATAATTAACAAGTGTTGTTTCGTTAATTTGTATTTATATAGATCGCATTGTATCCTTAAAAATACTTATAGCTTTTATTCAACATTTCCGCTGTTTCATTGCTCCTATAGAAGTACGTATCTGCTAGGTATGCTGTGCACAAGCCACCTTGATACATTTTAGTAAATAAGTACTAAAACAATAGCTTTCATCCCGTATGCATATATGTGACGTATTCCATCAGAACAAGGAGCATATTTTTCTAAAAGATCAATTAAAGTAGTTGTCTCTTAGTAACTTGTCTTAAAACTCGGATTCTTAGCTGATTAACATGAGCTTTTCAAGTAAAGGTCTCTACAGTTCCCGAACTCTCTTTGTTTCCGCACGGAGCAATTCTATTCTATAGTCAGTACAGCGACGACTCAATCTCAAATTCTATTTCGAGATCGCTCATTTTACAATAGTGAAGTAAATTAATTGCATTCCCTGTGTGTGCTAGGCGAAATTAAATTAGACACGCAATGGCGCTGCTACGCATGGGAAAGGAGAAACAATTCCTAATGGGAAGGGCATTTATTCGAATTAAATATTTCGCACTTTCGGGAAAAGGACAATGGTGGGACGCTGTGGAAGAAAGCGGGAGAGAGCAAATACACTTTGGTGTTTCGTTCGGTTAATCGGTGCTTGCTTCGGTGATTGCATTTAGATTGCAATGAACCAACTTGTAAACAGACTCGCGTTCTTTCTATCCATAATAAAACTGCATTAAATGCTTAGAAAGACCGGTACAGTGAATTGACCGCGTATATCCGTCATACTTCTATCTGAGCATTAAATTTGTGATTTCATAAGAATTTAATATTAGGACATGAGAGATTTTTAAATGAAAATAATTATGATTTACGAGCAAAATGAAATTTCGCTTGAGAGTATTCTAATTGAAAAGAATACTTTCTTTCTTTCTGAATTGAGGAGAATATTTCAAAGAATTCCAGTAAATATTCACAATATTCATTGAGAGGGGGAAATAGGATGCTTAAAAGGCAATTATTTCGTGAAATTTCTCTGATTGGCATTACCGCCTTTAGCCAGTCATTAAATTTTTTGCCCTTTCGAATATGTTACCTTATTATTTAAAATATTTTGCTTTCTTAGTTACTTTAAAACTTACTTAACTTAGTTACTTTAAAACTTACTTAACTTAGTTACTTTAAAACTTACTTAACTTAGTTACTTTAAAACTTACTTAACTTAGTTACTTTAAAACTTACTTAACTTAGTTACTTTAAAACTTACTTAACTGAGTTACTTACTATATACTATCTAAAAGTTCTTGAAAATTTAGGCTAAAAATGAATTCTGAAAAATTTAGATAAAAATGCTATGTTTTTTAAATACAGCTCTTTATAAAAAGATCCGAAAAATGGCGCCACTCAGTGGGCTAAATATATTTGTCAAAATAAGCCTTGTAAGTAATTGGTTGCTTGGAAAGTTCTACTTTCTTAAGAATTTACTACGATTAAATTTAATCTAGGTAGGAATAGTTTGGCTTTCGTTATAATAAAGATTATTTTGAAATAATAAAATTTCGTAGTAATTACACATAAAATTTGAAAAATTTTCTTTCCTTTAAATTATTAAAAGGTACTTACTCAATGCAATATTTAAAGGCAAAGAAATCCGTCTCTCATTACATGTAACGAAGAACAACAATTCATTACTTTCCGCTTATTTAAAGTTTGCCCGTTTAACTTACATTACATAAGAACATTGCCTAAACCTTCAAAAGCTTTTATGCATTCATTGACCTCAAAATTCGTTCACCAAGAAAGTGTTGTTACAATGGAATCCAATTTTATATTTATAAGTGCGACATTGTTATAAGTAAATAATTACAAAACAAAGAAAGAGGGTAGTTTATTAGGGTAAAAACTATAAATGAATAGATAATTTAGTACCCTACTAGGCCATCTATAGCGTGAATACGCAATGCGATACGAGCGAGCATTGTGGCATAAAGGGCCCGTATGGTGTCCTAAGTCATCTCAAGCAACAGTTGCTGTAAGCGAACTTTCAGTCCGACCAAACTCCTAACCTCTTATACTTGCGGTCCATGTGAATTCAGACATGCTCATCAATGACAAATCTGGGACTGACCGGAACAGGGAAAGACGGACATGTACTTGGCATTTCTGTCACACATCTGTGTGTGTATCCGAATATCTTTCTGTTGAAAGATGCCTCCTGGAAAACACGCCATGAATGGAACACATGTAGCTGAAGAAAGTTAACGCGACATTCGGCTGTGAGGGTGCCACCAATCAATATTAGATTTAACCTGCCATCGTATGCGGCAGCACCCGATAACATCACGCTAGCTGCGGGAAGGGTGTGCAGCTTTAAAGCGAAAGCAAGATTGAAGTGTTAACAAAGGAGCCTCCACACACTTACGTGGTTGATTTCACTGCCCATATTGAATCTCGCTTCTTCGCTGAAGAGCTGAAGATGACTTGATTTATTCGGTTGTGGTACAATCCCATCATGCGTGGCACCACTACAAACGAAGGCCCACGATGGGCGGATGTCAATGCCTCATGCATAATGGGTGCTGTGGTACCAAATATAATTGAGACTGGAGCCTCGCGGTGACACGTATAAGCACAAGAACCTGTACTGAACGTGCTACCTGTATCCAGATGGCGGACAATGATACGATTTACAATGTGTATGCATATCGGGCAATGCGACGGTCATCATGATGAAAGCATCGTAAATATGTGTTTTTCAGGCTCTAAAATTCGTAAATATATATTTTCACAACGATTTGAGAGCACAAAAAGGAATGACCACTGTGTTTTATATTTTTGGAGTAATTAATCATTTATTGCTAAAAAGAGATCGAAATTAAGCATTAAAAAGCTGAAAATTAGTAGAAAATTAATAATACACATAACAGTGACTAGAATTCTAAACTTACGTAGTTAATTATTAAGAGTCATTATTTAATTTATCTCTTTTATAAAGGTTGTACTGTCAGTATTTCAGGAAAAATATGGCCCAAAAGATTGGAAAAGAGAAGATGAATAACTACATGCCTATATTAAAATAGTCTAATTAATTATCGAACTGTCAAATAATTTTCTTTCTGTTTTTCAATCTGATATACTTTTAAGAAAAATTAAATCTTGTTTTGTTTCCGTTTATACGTCTTCTTCAAGTGTGATTAACACTTTAATGTACAGCGTACAGTTAATCGTTCGGATATTGATCCGTTAGTAACGACGAAACATGTCAGGAGGTTAGATATATAATATTTCATTAGGGAATTTGGATTTACTGAGTAACGGCAAACCACATTAGGGCTATCTGTCTAAGGGAAAGGATGTATTTGTGGAGCACTTAAGGAACTGCCTCGTATCCATGTTATGCATCAGGAAAGCCACAAAAATCTCTTGCAAGCAGCTCGTTTGCCGGATCAAAGTATCACTATTCAGCGAATTTACCACTGAACCAATGGTGGCCCATTTCAGCAGGCCATTATTTTTCAGGAGCGGAAAGTATTAATGACACTTCAAGAAGGCGTATAAGCTGTAACAAAACATTTTATTTTTTTTTAAATAATATCAGATTAATAAAGCGAAAGAAAATAATTTTACAATTCGATAATTAATAAATCAATTTTAATATAGGTAACATTATGTACTTTCTTATCTTTTCCATCTATCTTTCTTAATCTATTTTAGACTACATTTGTTTGCGAAAAACCACCAATGCAGCTTTATAAGAAAGATCGTTTAAATAAAGACCTTTAATAATTAGCTACATAAGTTTAAAATTCTAGTACCTACTATGCATTTCTACTTGCTTTCTGTGTCATTCTGTTTCTTTCTTGCTCTTTTTTGCAAACAAAATATTAATTAATTAAAAATGAAAATCATATGACTGCGATATTATCGT
Organism: Stegodyphus dumicola; assembly: GCF_044657685.1. NCBI lineage: Eukaryota > Metazoa > Arthropoda > Arachnida > Araneae > Eresidae > Stegodyphus > Stegodyphus dumicola. The sequence goes on along the minus strand of NC_140772.1, from coordinate 77,878,117 downwards.
CGATTCTTCCTTTTCTCTTACAATGATTCGTACGTCGATGTTTTTGCTTTGCGTTGTTTTCTCCGCAACGTTTTAGTGAGCAATATGTTTAGCGAAGAACTTTTGAGACGAGTACGATGGTAAGGCAAGAAAATTGTCGCTTTTATCAGAAAGAACTCATTTTCCGTGTTACCTATGCTCTTATCAACTGTTGACGTAAGTGAAGTTAAACAGATACGTGCTATGACAAAAGGAATTTCTAAAGGGTGACAGGAGAAAGATACGAGACCCAGTCGCTTAAACCTAGGTGGTAAATTCTTATCGTCCACCATATGTCAGTTTATACGCCACTGCAGAGTCTGTTAGATTTTTTTCTAAAGTTAGAAGCACAAAATCTATAGCTTTCTCCTGGATTCCAATTACGGATCTCCCCCTTACTAGATACATGTGACTGCATTAACGCCACAAGACACGGATGATTCGATAATTCTTTACAGTGCTACATAGTAACATTCCTTTAGTAAATATATGAAGGGCAGAAGAAAAGTAATTTATTGGGAAGAAATCTGATTTTTGTGAGATAATTAGATGCTGGCTGAAATATTGGATATTTATGAAATTCCAGAATATCCTCTAAGATACAAATTCACAACACATTGAAATTGCTATAACTGATTATTAAAATGTCTCGATCTAAACTGATACGGTTTTTAAATTTTTTATCTCTATTTTTGGCACAATAAAGGCTATTTCAGTATAATATGTGTTATATAATAACTCGTGGAGACATACATTAAACATCATAGTAAAAATATTTCACTAATATATTTTCCGAGGGTCTGAAGAAAAACATTGTATCACCTGTTTAGAGACCAAACTCCAAAAATTTGGAGACATCTAATTTTTGGAAATGAGACGCTATCATTACACAAATGTTTCACACTAAAGAAATAAAATATTAGGAAACATTAGGACACTGTTTTGATCAAAAGAATCTGGAAAGTTATTTGCTATAGACAAAGTAGCTGCAGTAGCCATTTATTATTTTAATTTTAATAAATAATACAACTACCGGCATCCTAATTATTTTTTTGACATAGAGTCTTGATTTAAAAAAAAAAAAATATCTAGCTTCCTTCTTTCGTTTTATCTAAGGATTATTTCGTTTATCTGAGGAATTTTGTTCTTTTGTATATTGGATATCAAAATATGTCAGAAAATAATTCCAGTGTTATGACACCCCGAAATTTTATTTCGGATTTCAAAGTGTCGCACCTAATGTTACAAACATAAGACTTTTTCCCAATTACTACGAATTTGGAATTGATGGGTTATTTGAAAAATATGCCTCATTGTAATTCCAGCTTCTTTGAAGAGGGGATTCAAAGATACCACTTCATGCTTAATATTCTTAAGTCATAAACTAAAAATACGTTTTTAGCTTCCGATGTTTCCTTCTGATTTTATTCTAGAAATTCTAGTTCTTTATATTGATTCATAAACATGTTCAAAAGTTCTCTTTCAATGGTGACCATAGATATTATTGCTGCAAGTTATTTGGCATCCAAAAACAGGAACGATTTCTAGTAATTCCTTTTTTCACAGGAGGGATTTCTTTAAAATCTTGAGTTTGATGAAAAATTAATTTCTTGAATTCATATAACTTTCATTTTACAAATCGCGAAAAATTTCGGGTATCATATTTTAACAAAGACATCCATTTTGACCGTTTACAAATCCCTATAAACGATGTTTTTGCGTGAAATCTGTGTGTATAGAAAGAATAACTTCTCTTTTTCCCAAAACGGATTAAAAATGGATTTAAAATGGATTCAGAAGAGATTTCTTTTCGTGACGTCTGTACATATGTATGTAAGTCCATCCGTCCGTGAATACGTATGTATGTATCCCGCATAACTCAAAAACGAGTAGCCTGTGAATGCTTAAAATTTGTATATTGGACTGTTATAACATGTGGTTGTGCACCTCCCTTTTTTATTGTAATCGGCCGCACCTTATGAGGTCTGATGATATACAGTGCAGTCAGGATCATAAAATGAAACTTATAGCAATTCAAGAAATTAATTTTTCATCAAACTGAAGATCTTAGCTGAGTGAGATCCTTCCTGTGAAAGAAGGAATTACTAGATATCATTCCTGTTTTGGGATGCCAAATGACGTGCTGCAATAACATTTATGGTCATCATTGAAGGAAATTCATTGTACATGCTTTTGAATTAAGTTGAAGAACTAGAACTACTGGGATCAAATACGAAGGAAGCATCGGTAGCTAAAAAAGCATTTTTAGTTTATGACTTGTCGAATGCCCATTTTAAAGAAGCTGAAATTATAGTGACTCACTCTGTTACTTGGCTCGGTGAGCTCAGTTTTTTTCATTCTTATATGTTTGGAAATTGTGCATTTTTTTTTTTTTTTAAATGTTTGAATTATGTTTTTCTTATGTTCCGGTTAAGGATTTTATGCCTTTTAATGTGCATGCAATATTTGTAGAATTATCAACAATTTAAGATATTATATTATTGGCGTGTAAATACACTTAATTTTGTTATAAATTAAGCTAAAATTATTATTGAAATAAGCATTAATTATCTTGGTTTAAAATCAAAACCACACTCTAAACATTTTTCTTTTCCTATTTCTTGCACTAATTTCGTAAACGAAAGAGATTTAAACTTGAGCAACTTGCAAACTTGATAAGCTTTTTAAACTGCAGCAGAAAGATAAGAGTTAACGCGGCGAAAGCTATTATTTACTCTTGTTTAAGTCTATTTTCAGAATACTGCCGCTGCATTTGCTGCTTCAAATTTAAATTGATCCTGAGAGAAAGAGTTAAGTTCCGGAAGTTGACTTTTAGTCTATAAGAGAGCATGTACTGATTTATTCAGTGTTGGGATTCGAGAAGAAATTTATGTATTGGCTTAAGGGCTTCGAATGCCTATTTAGACTTTCAAAATTTACTATAAAGGAAGTTCTCTGTGTTATATGTTAAGATCTGTTGTAATGAGAATACCGTTTGCTACTGTTCAACGCATGTTTTGTGTTTTATTTAATTATAAATAATAAAATGAATACTGATAAAATAGTAATAAAACAATTATTCAATAAATAAAATAAAATTCAATATTCAAATACAAAATAAAATTCAATATTCAAATATAAAATAAAATTCAATCTTCAAATTATTCAATAAATAAAATAAAATTCAATATATATTATTCAATGAATAATCATTTTATTTTATTTATTGAAAAAGTTTTAATTTTTTTTAACTTTCCTTATTTCTTTGTTTTCATAACAAAATCACTGCTTCCAATACAAAAGAAATTCAAGACTAAATATTATTTAGAAGTGATTTCTGGAACAAAAAAGTCTTAAATTTGAAATGGAATATAGGAAATTTAAGTAGATGCGTTCTTAATCGCATAAATATAGCAATGCAAATTAAGAGTAATATTTTGTATTTGAACATTGTAGTTTCTTTTCAGTTAACATTTATAGCAAGAAAAAAGAAATATGCTTTTATTTGGGTAAAAATACGTCATTTAGTAAAGAAAACCCGAATTTTTGCCACTTCACTACTTGAATATTAATGATAGTTTCCGAAATTGGAATACGCATGAAATTAACTGCAAAATTTGGAACATAACTAATATATCTGAATTGCATTTAATACTTATTTGAATACAAAAAGCGGTAACACATTAAAGGCTAAATATTTTAGTATTGATGTTAACTCAGACATAATACTAAATCTTCGCTTCTTTTCAATGGTGATGTGAATATTCTGTAGTTATAATCCGTAACAGTTAAAGTAACTTAGTTATTAAAAGTTACTTAGTAATTAATATAAAATAGTTATATTTTGGCTACTAATTACTTATCTTAGTGAAATACTTACATTTAAAGTTTCTATAGTTAATGGAAATGGAATTACCTTTTTTTTATATCTAATACAAAAGTACTGTTAAAAATGTTTTGTTATCGAAAAGAAACATTCAGAAAAGACAATAATTAATTAAAAACTTATAATAATAACAAGTAAGTTAATTATGATTAATTCAAATAAAATACATATTAAAAAATTACACTAAATATCCCATTTAAAAATTTCTTAAACTTTTATTTTCTTGCAATTCTGAAACAGTATTTACTTAAAGGAACGGTAATTTATTAAACAGAGAATAATAATTTTAAAGTAAAATTAAATGACTGGAAGCATTGTTGAAATAATCTAAAAAATCACGCTATCTAAAAAGAAAATTTGAAAGCTTTCAGGTTTTATATCATACCCAAAGGGACGCTTTTTTTCTTTTGCACACATACACGCGTATCGAGATCATTTGTGTTAACACCCCTTTGGACTTAAAATATTTAAAAGCCGCATATATTTAATATTCCTGATAGACAGTTTTGTACGTTGGAGATGTTTAAATGTTTGAAAATGTTTAATTCTGCACAGTGTTGCTGCTGCTTTATTTCAAATTGTTGAGTTTTTAAATTAAAAATTCGTGAAAGTTTTACAAAATGTGAAATAGATAATAAAGCAAATTTGAAATTCAAAAGTCGGTCTTCCAGGTGCCCGTATTCAGGAGGAGGACTACATTATTCAAAATTTTATGGCTCTAAGTACTTTTGTTTTTCACAAAAGAGAGTAATAGCCCTTTTAGGCTAACGCTCGTTTGGGTAAAAAAATCACTTCCAAAATTAACGAATGAAATTAAAGTGATTTTTTTTCCATTTGTAAGAAATGCTACTTATGGAATTTCGTTTAAATATTTAAAGTTTGGTCTTTCTAATATATTAGGAAAAGTGCTGTATGACTTACACATGCTCAGTTGTAACAGAAAAATTAAAAGTGAAATTTCTACGCGAGCATAAATTTTATATGAGTCTCCAGTGAATGAATGGGATTATGTGCGCGCACATGTCATCACATTTAAATGATATTTGGTTGTTTACACTGAAAATTTAACGCATTCATAACAAACTGGCAGAATAACTTACAAAAAAGCATTTACACATAAAACTTGAGTTATCTTTGCACTTCACAGTAACTGAATAAATGCATGAGAAACTAGTTTACTGAAGATCATTATGCGCGAAATACCTGTATTATTGTAAATCATGTTTTAATTATCTGTTACAAAAGTGACAAACAAGTGTGTTTATAGGCTATTTTCCATGTAAGTCCTGCATACCTTTTCAAGCGAACCGTACACAGTCTATCCTGAACACGTTAATGCATCATCTCTGTAACAGTCTGCATTGTCCGATCAACGTTTGCCTACTTGTTTGCTTTCTATGTTCTATTAATGAAATTCGTTCGTCTCCCGCCTGTTCATGCTTCCACGCTTGTTTAACTGAATGACGTATTACAGAAAGACTATCTGCCTTATATTCTTTCATGAAGATTTACATGGAGGGAAAATGGTAGTCATTCACGTCATACAAACATACTCACACCGGTGTCCGCCGATAACATCGCGGCAAAAACATCGCAGACGAAAACGTCGCGGAGAAAACAACGCAAGGAGAAAACGTCGTGCTACAAAACATCGTGGGAGAAAACATCGCAAAGAGAAAACATCGCAGTTCTAAAACATCGTGGTACAAAACATCGTCGTCGAAAATAAAGCGGTTCAAAAACTTCGCAGTTTAAACACATCGTCGTCGAAAATATCGTGGTAAAAAATGAAGTATCTACAAATCATCGCATGACGATAACATCGCAGACATTTTTTTTTCAGTTTTTAATAATTGGAAATGGATATTCCCATAATGATTTGTGAGCGCAAGATGTAAAGAAGGATAATTTTTACTTTCACAATTTTTTAAATAACTAATAAATTTTTGCTGAAAAAGTAAGAAGGAAACTTAAGCATAGATAATTAAATGCAACTTATAGCTTATACTTTTCATGAAAAATTACCAGTAAAAGCATTACAAAAATTATTTATTAATGGCCTTTGTTAGTTAACTATGTCGGTTTAAAATTCCATTAAGTGCTATAATCCATTAATTTTCTATGCTTAAGTTTCCTTCTTATTTTCTCAGCAAAAATTTATTAGTTAATAAAAAAAATATGAAAGTAAAAATTACCCTTCTTTCCATCTTGCGCTCACAAACATTATGGGAATATAAATTTACAGTTATTAAAGAATGTCTGCGAAAAGCATGTCTGAAAAAAGCATTTCTGCGATGTTATCGTCATGCGACGATTTGTAGATACTTTATTTTTTACCACGACATTTTCGACGACGATGTTTTTAAACTGCGAAGTTTTTGAACCGCTTTATTTTCGACGACGATGTTTTGTACCACGATGTTTTAGGACTGCGATGTTTTCTCTTTGCGATGTTTTCTCCCACGATGTTTTGTAGCACGACGTTTTTGCCTTGCGTTGTTTTCTCCGCGACGTTTTCGTCCGCGATGTTTTTGCCGCGATGTTTTCGACTGTAACCACTCACACCTGTTAATAGGAAAAAGCGTTCCAGAATAATGTTTACACTTATTGAATGCTAATATCAAAGAAACTGTAAAGTTGTTGTATTAAATGGGTTTTATATGAAACTGTAATGCCTTTGCTTAAGTATGCACAAGCACTCGTATTATGTAAAATTCTCTTGGTTTTGATACCGAACGTGGAAGGCATTAGTTGTAACGAAATTAAAAAATTCTTTTATTTATAATTCTGAACGTGGAAGCCATTAGTCGTAACGAAATTTAATTAGATGACTACATTTTTATCGCACACCGTAAGTAGATTTTAAAATGCGTTACGAAAACTATATGTGATTTACAAAGACGATGGAAGTCAGATATTGATACTCCGCCCCCGTCACGACCGATGAAACAGCTTTTAATTTGAAAGAATTGCTTGTGATGTGCAGAATAGTAAGCCCGAAAAGAAACAAACTACAAAGAACGAAGAAGCTGTAGAGAGAAAACTAACAGAGTATCGCAAAATCTCAGACAAAAGCAGCGCGCACTTTATTACTAAAGACATACGACTGAGATTATTTGTTCTTCCTTTCCCTTGGGAACCATATTAGCTATTGGTCGATATGTTCTATACAATTGCAGACTATTTATTGCTGCTAGTAATGGCAGTTTTGAATATCTTTAACTGTAGGGAATATCAAAGAAATTTTCATGTTACCTGCTATTAATGTTCCTGGTATTAACTTCGAAAGACTGCAAATGTTATTTTGGGGACCACTGTACTGTAAATTTATACTTCCCGCATCATAACTTCCTTTTATAAGCTTTTATTTAGTTCACTCACTGGTGTGTCATTGTAGATCGAACTTTGCATCAATTTTTAAACAACTTCCTGATAAGCTATCGAGTTCAAATTTTGTACACACTCTCTGTCAATGACAATGCTGCAGTGCGGGGAATCGAATTTTTCAAAATTTAATGCAGAGTTTTTACTAAGGGGCAGTTATCACAGAAGGGCCATTAATTTCGTTTTGGCATTTTGCGCCGTCTCACTTTTCAAATTGTTGCCACCAAATATTAGAGCCATGCAGTATATTTAAAAAATTAAATAATGAAGAATCTGTATGAATGTATGTATGTTTCTCGTCTTGTAAAAAATCGACGGTACCTAGATATATCAAATTTTGAATAACGTTGTCCTCCACTCGAATATGAACATCTGGAAGCCCAAATTTAGAATCTGGAATTTTTTTTATTATCCACTATGTTTTATTATCAGAAATTCTAAAAATATGCTGTATTTAAATATTTTGTGATGCTGCTGTTGTATTGAATTTAATGGTTTAAGTGCGAAGAACATGATATTTAATAAATAAAGGTAATACACAAAAAGTTATTAATTACGGACGTTTATGAAATAACCTCGGTAATTAATTTCTAAAAGCATTTCTGCTTAAAATTAAAACTATAATATGCGCATTCTTCTGGTAAACAAAACAAAAAAAAAATCAAGAAAATTGTTTATTGCTTCGCCTGCCTGTTGAAACTGCCCTGTATATATTGATCAACTATAAAATTCGTGTTTCAGTTACAGTTTAGTGTCACATGTTTAATGAGACGATAAATTCGATTTTATGTTTGATAAAATGAACATAGTTGAGGAATCAAATAACAGTCTTTACACGCTCATGATTCTTTATTTTTGTAATGCAATTCCTACGCAATATATGCTCCAGGTTGAATTAAATGAGCTAAAAGAAATTCATTGCAGGCAAGCGCTCAAAATGAATATGGTATTCACTAAGAGGAGAACGAAATTGTGTTGAGAAATAAATATCTTTGTTTCGCATAGCCTGGAGCAGGTTAGGAGTTCTAATTATACTCCGAAGTTTCTGGCAGTCAAAGATAGGAGTTCATAATTTAAGGTTTTAATTAAAGCTGAGAAACACACAGGGTATGTTCAGCTAAGTTTTAAACACGTACTTTGTCAGAAAATTTTGCCCAGAAAAGCTTACCTGTTTTCAGTACCAGACGTAAATTAATGTAAAGTTGACTACAGTTTGGAAAATATTTCATACCTTAGTTGCCGTTTAGTCAAATTTACCTACATTAACATTTATAAATATATTTTAAGAACCTAAACGAAGCATTTTTCCAATATATTAATAGGAACTTAGTAAAGGAAATTACACAGTCTACTGAAACGTTCAAATAAAATCATCTAATAATAACACAGATATACGAGAACAAATGGCTGCTTTTTAAAGTCTCATTGTTTTAATTTGTATATCACTCAATTTTTAATACTACTTAAATTACAGGATTATTTTAGTTTTACCTAATCGCATGAAATTTTATTGTAAGGCTAGTTGAATAGTGAGTTAAAAAAATAAAGGTTGAAATTCCAAATTAATCTGTTTTTTACATCCCTAATTTTCTCAAGTGAAAACATCGCAATTTGTTTTTCAATTTAGAACATTCGATATGTTTAGTTTGAGAGTCAAGGTAGTGAATCATTCATTTACCAAAATGGAAATGCATTTTTAATATTTCCTTTTAGCTAACAAATAATATATCTCAGTTTTTCATATGTGGTTTTCATTTCATTTCATATATTATTTCGTTTTGGTAAAATGTAGTTGGAAGATGCTCCGTTAACCACATTTAAGTTGTGGTGGCGACAGTTTCCTTCTTCTACAGTTGTCATTTAAGTGGGGGGGGGGTGAGAGAATTGACGCCTATCCTATTGACAATCCGATTGTGTACCTTCGTGATGTAACAGACAGTACGTTCGGCTGACAATCGAAAGATCCAGTATTCAAAACCGTGAGAGGCGTAGATGAATTTCTTCTGTTTTGATCTGAATTACTGAATGGATTCTAAAACTCTAATTCACTACGTGAGCAAACTTGCGCGAGCTCAAACGCATTCGTTACTGAAGACGTCGAGTGCTTAGATCTCTAGTAAATTAATCTCTGGTATATAATCTTTAATCTAATCTCTGGTATATACTCTTTAATCTCTCTGATCTCTAATCTCTGGTATCTAATCTTTAATCTCTATAATCTCTGGTATCTAATCTTTAATCTCTCTAATCTCTGGTATCTAATCTTTAATCTCTTTGATCTCTAATCTCTTGTCATAAATCTTTGGTAATTCTTTCAAAATGAAAAAAAAGTCCATGCAAAATACTTTCAGCTGAAGATTGATGACTGTCTGACATACACATTAGAAATTTCATAAATGTACGACTTTCTTCATAATTTATTATAAAATTTTTCCTTTCGTAATTATTTATTTTATAAACTTTATTTTTCTACCTTAAGGGGGGACAACAATAACAGATGTGACTTCTATGAAAGATTTTAAAAGCTTAACCATCTACCTCTAGACAATTTCTTTGTGGACGAACCTTATTTATGTCGAGAACCATGTGCTCGATATCAACAGAAAAGTTATGACAAAGCATAAATGAAAATCCTCGTTGAACCACATACACATCTTATCTCGGAATGGGGTGCGCATCCAAACAGAAATTGGTATGTGTGTATACAAATAAAAAAAATAAAAATAAATAAAAAAAACAGTCGTGCTAAAGCGCCTGCAGGAAAGACAGCACTGTTATCGACAGAAGCAAAGGCCTAGGGAGGAATTCGCCCATTAAATTAGCTTCATTCCTGTTGCCTCGCTTTCTGTCTTTCACTGGGATAATTAAAGGGATTGTCTGAGCCTACTCGATTTTTCGTATTGTATTCCAGAAGGAAGCCGTTATTTTTGGCTTCTTGGGGGATATTACCAGATTTCGCTTCGTGTAGGAAGACGACGGTAAAGAGAATTCTGATAACTTATATTTTTATTTCTTATGAGATTGTATAGTTTTACCTTTTCTGCTGTTTTTATGCGGTAAAGGCTCTGCTCCCTATTGATTCAAATATGGCTTGAAAGGAATACTTAAAAATGGCTTGGATTAATAACATTAAATCAGAACTCTTCCTTACAAAATGGCTGATAAGATAATTATGTTCTTTATTAATATTATAAGGATTTAATTTAAATTCATACTTAAGCAAATTTAAAAAAATATCTGATTTTAATTTAAGTAAAAAATTTCCTCTTTCGGGGAAATTTAGAAAATATCGTCTTCTAAGATATGCATAAGCAAATAAATAAATAATAAAAAATGAAAAATAATAAAGAAGAAATAGATAATAATTTGTTCCTTATATGAAGCAAAGAAAGCATTGAAATCGCAAGAAATTTAGAATATCATATTTCAACTGAAAATTCCATTTTGACTATTTCCGAATCTATTTGGACGACTCATTTGCGTGTACATGCACGTTAGAACAATGACGTAATATGTACATAAGTAAAAAATGTGTATTATGTAATAGGCCGTACAAGGTAATCATGTGGTGTCCACATAAGATTTTTTTTTTATTCTTGATTCATTTTGTACTTTGATTTTCCTCGAAGTTTTAGTGACACTCAACCTTTTTCTGTTTTTCTCCGAAGTGGAGTGTAAAAGACATTTTTCTCTCGCTGTAAAACGGAGTCTAAAGGACTAAACGGAGTGTAACTGGATTTTTTTTTTTTTTTTCCAGAACGAAGTGTAAAATGGATTCGAAAGGATTTTTGTCGTGAAGTACGTACCTATGAATATATCTCACATAATTCAAAAACGATTAGCCGCAGATCGCTTAAACTTTGTATCTGAGACTGCTATAACACCTAACTGTGCACCTCGCTTTTTTATTGAAATCGGCAATACCAAGCCTACATTACATATACCAATCCTGTTAAAAAACTTAAAAATGATTACTCTGCCTTAATTTCGAAATCGCTGGTCTTAATCATATACTACCAGTTACAGAAGTGTTTTAAATAGAGGAACATATTCGTGTTTTGTCAATGTCAAATTAAAAAAAAATCATTTTGGACAAATAACAAAATCTTAATTTTAATGTGGCCTCCTAGTTAAGCATACTCATTCAGAAGTCAAACAACAAAAATCAGCGTTATACCTACAAAATTTTCACAGGACTAGTTTCGATGGTTTTACCGAACCATCATCTTCAGCTGCAAAACCGGAAAAAAAAAAAAAAAATTTTTTTTGGTTTTGCAGCTGAAGATGATGGTTCGGTAAAACCATAGAAACTAGTCCTGTGAAAATTTTGTAGGTATAACGCTGATTTTTGTTGTTTGACTTCTGAATTGGTATTTATTCGGCGTGTTATTGTGTCATAATTAAGCATACTCATATTTGGCAAAGTTTTACACTCATTATGAAGAAATAAAATAATAAGAAGTTTGACTTTCGTATACAAAAATTGACCAGGATATTTAATTTCAAAATTTACAATTTTTGCTATCATTTATGCTCGATTACTTTGGCCAAATGAAGCTTTAGTGACACTCAGGCAGTTTCTACTGCCTGCTGCCTTGAGTATACAGATCTGCTTTAAACGAAATTCACCGAGCTGATAATGTGTTCAACTAACTTTATTAAATACTAAAAATAAGTAAAAACTCTTTGTGAAATAAGTTTGTAAGCATCTACAAAGTAACTTCATTAAAAAGGAATTAGTGAATGCTGTTGTTAAGACATTTTGCTATGTACGAGTGTCATGAGGAAAACTGTTCACTTGAAAAAAGGCTTTAATCATGTAATTATTCACAAAAATATTTTTGAAGGCCTTTTACAATTCTTAATATTCTCTGGTCTTCATTATTCTGTATTTATTTACTTATTTATGCATGCATTTAAAACCGCTATTCAGGCAATTTCTACGGAAATGGAATTTTTTTTATTTATATTAAAATTGCGATGTTTAATTTTTTTATTTCTTTAAATGCGAATCTAAATTAAAATCTTATAATATGAATAAAGAACATATCCATAATTATCTTATCAACCATTTTGAAGGAAGAGTTGCAGTTTAATGTAATTAATATTCATGTTCACGTGTGTTACGAAGCGATTAACGATACTAATGCGTAGTTCGAAAGGCTAGTAATAACTTGACGATTCTTGTTCGAACGCTAATTTTGTTTCGACGAATATGCATCAGTGGTAAATTTGATCTTGATTTGGATACAAAAAATTCATGACGATAGCTTTCATTTATATTTAATGAAAGCACCAAAATATATCACAGCAATACACATACATCGCAATGGCGAACCACAGTTACATAATGTAAAAAACACAGAATTCTTTTGGCGCAACAGCGCCCTCTATCCTATGAAAAGTTCCAACACACCCCACCTGTGCTCTTTTAAGAGCACATTAAATTTACATATCAATAATATATTTAGATATAATCAAAATCAATATGCACAAATTTATACTGAAAACTACATTGCAAATTAAATACAATACATGAAACAAACATATATATATAACATTAAACTTCAAAAGGATAGATTAATTGGACGGGTCTTCGATAAAGTCTTTGAGAAGTACAAATCAAACATGAACGCTCGTACCCATCCCTACCTTTATAAACTTCTTCTATAATTCCAATAGGGCATAAAAATTTTGATTTCGTCGACCCCTCCAGCAATACAACCTCACCCTTTTTAAGATTCCTTTCAGGCGATGGATTTAGAAAAGTATGCGCAGACCGTAATTCGAAGAGATACTTCTCCTTCCACTTTTTCCAAATTTGTTTCAAAAGATTAGTTTGATACAGTTTTCTCCTAGTCAAAGTCTGCCTGTTCAATGGTTCATTCCTGAAAAGGTCGGCGAAATGTACAGGATAAGAAATATTTTCTTGCCCTGGAAACAAGAAATGGGCAGGTGTAAGAGCTTCTGGCTCTTTTTTTTCATTATGGACATAAGTAAGAGGTCTATGATTTAAAACCAACTCAATTTCTGATAGAATAGTCATCATTTCCTCAAAGTTAAGAAGAGCCCTTCCGAGAACCTTTCTCAAAGGATCTTTGATACTTTTCATAAGCCTTTCATAAAAACCACCCCACCAAGGCGCGTGAGGCGCAATATATTGCCAAGTTATGCCGTTTATTGATATGAAATCTTTTAATTTTGAATCTATTATAATTTTTGCAAATTCTTTAAGAATTTCATTAGTGGCTCTAAAGCTCTTAGCATTGTCGGAAATGATAACTTTACAATTTCCTCTCCTAGCTAAAAATCTCCTTAATGACAAAATAAAATTTTCTGTTGACATATTTGTGATTAATTCTATGTGCACAGCTCTAGTAACACTGGATGTAAATAATGTTATATAAGCCTTTTGAGGCGTATCCTTTCCTGATTTTATTAAAACTGGGCCAGTGAAATCTATGCCAGTTACAGTAAAAGGAGGGTTTTCAGTAATTCTACATTTAGGTAGTTGACTAGTTATTTGTTTAGCTGGTTTCAACTTATACTTTCGACAAATTAGGCAGTTACCTAATACTCTTTTTATAATTTGTCTACCTCGTGGAATCCAAAATCTAGACCTAATTTTGGCTAGCGTAAATGTAACTCCACCGTGAAAAATTTTATTATGTTCTCGAATAATAATTAACTCTGTAAATTTAGACTGCTTAGGAAGAAGTATAGGATGAGCTTCATCCTTTGTAAACGCTCCTTGTTCTAACCTTCCTTTTATGCGCAAAACACCGCAACTGTCGAGAAATGGGACTAAATTCGAAAGTGGAGAGTTTTTAGGAATCGATTTACCATTTTTAAGGTTCTGTAATTCTAAGTTGAACTCTATGTTTTGCTCATGTTTTATCCAGTCTATTTCAGCATTTTGAAGTTCTGCTGTGAGGGGACCTGCAATCGTTTGTCGTTTTTGAAGTTTATTAATAAACCGTTTAACTAGTGCAGTTACTCTTAGTACCTTTAACAAACAACTATATTTCCTTAAATCTAAAATAAATTTCGAATTTTCTACCAAACAGTTATTTTGCACTGTACTTTCAAATTCTCTTTTTAGCTCTAAGTCTACGTCTGTAGATTTTAAGTTCTCTCTTTCAGTAGGCCAGTATTCAGGTGATTGGCTTAGCCACGGTGGACCGTGCCACCAAAGATGGTTTGTAGCTAAATTTGCTACAGAAATTCCTCTGGACAAGATATCTGCAGGGTTATCCTTATCAGGGCAATGAGCCCAATTATTGGTATCTGATAAAGATTGAATTTCTTCTATTCTATTTTTTACGAAAGTTTTGTATTTACTAGCTTGTCCCTTAATCCAACATAATGTAATCATCGAGTCGGTCCAAAAATAACTAGAAGTATTAAATTTAAGACATTTACTTACTTGATGGACTAATCTTGCGGACAATAAAGCTCCCATTAATTCCAGTCTTGGTAATGTAAGACTTTTCAGAGGAGCTACACGACTTTTAGAACAAATAAAACTGATACTTATCCTCCCATATTCAGATATAGCTCTTAAATACAATACAGTTCCATAGGCTAAAAGAGATGAATCTGAAAAAGAATGAATTTCAAATGAAATAAATTTACAGTTCAAATTTGAAAAATAACATCTAGGAATCTGGAGATCTTCTAAGTGTTCGATTTCACTGCACCACAACTGCCACTTGTGATCCAGTGACGATGGAAGTTTATCATCCCAGTCTATGTCATGACTCCACAGTTCCTGTAGAATGCACTTCAGCTTTATGATGAAAGGCCCAAGAAATCCGATAGGATCATAAATACGACCCACTACTCGAAGAATAAACCTTTTCGAAGCAGTTCCGTTCTTGACAAACTTTGATAATTCTTTCACGTTAAAAGATATACTGTCCGCATCTGGATCCCAAACTAGACCCAACACCTTGGATGGTGAGTCAAGTCCCGTACTTGAGCTCTTTTCCTCATCGATGTCGAACTCAGCATCTTTCCACAGCTTACGCAGTTCCATGGAATTGGTTTTCCATTTTCGTAATATCATGCCACATCTTTTGAGAATTTCTACACTTTCAGTCGTAATTTTCAAAGCCGCTTGCAAGTCTTCTTCGCCTCCAATCAAATCGTCGACATAAAACCATTCTGACAGTAATTTGCAAGTATCAGGAAATTCTTCTTTACATTTATCAAAATGATATTTCAGAGTTGCAGCTAATAAATATGGACTTGGTTTTAGTCCAAATAAAACTCTACTAAAGCTCATTTCTTGATATGAATTAGAACCGATATCATCAGTTCAGAAGAATCTAGTAAATTTTCTATCACTAGGATCGATCAAAATTTGTAGATACGCTTGCTTTATATCCGTTGTGAAGGCGATTGTATTTTGTCGAAACTTTAAAATCATTTCAAATAGATTTGGATACAAGTTTAGTCCTTTAAATAAACAGTCATTAATTGAAAGTTGTCCTCCTTCATGAGAAGAACCATCAAACACGATTCGAAGTCGACTAGTAGATTTGTCCTCGCGAATGACAGCGTGGTGGGGTAAGTAGAATGACTGCTCAGAATATGACACTTCAATATCTGACGACGAATTCTCAATGATACCTTCCCTACGATAATCATCAATTACCTTTTTATAATCCTCATAAAAAGCTGTATCATTTCTAAATCTCCTAACCAGACCATCGAAACGTTTCCGAGCCACTTCTCTATTATTTGCTAATTTCTCCTGCATACCTGGTTTCCACGGCAACTTTATACAATATCTTCCATCTACGAACCCAACAGAATTATTAAATTCATCAAGTATCTCCTGTTCCACTAAAGTCAAACACTCCGCTTCCTTGTTTTCAATACCTAAACTTTCCAGTTCCCAGAAACGCCTGAGTTCAGCTGATACAGTGCTTTGATCACCTAAAACTAAGTTCACAGCAGCCGTTTTACTCATATCACCACAATTTCCCTGCAAGGACCATCCAAGTTCTGTGTTTACAGCTACCAAACACGTATTTAACCTTTCAAAACCTTTTGTCAACTTCCAATAAAAATCTATACCTATTAAAAGGAAATTTCATTATCATCTGACGCTTGATTATAACCCCACGTTAAAGTTAATCCCTTGGCTTCCATTTCAGCTCTTGTACGCTCATTCGGCAAATTAATCGCCGCCCTCGAAATTTCATCTGTTTCCAACGCCTGTATTACGACTTCATTTCCATCTAAAATATTTCGCAATCTCACTTCAACTCTGCGACATGTTTGCAACCTAGGATCCTTTGCTCCAAATGAATAAATCTTTAATGTTTCTGACCCTAGACATTTTAATCCCAACTTCATAGATACATTTCTTTTAATAAAACTCTTCTCACTACCGTTATCAAACATTGCAATAACTGTACCTGACGATTTACGATCAACAATTTCTGTCCTAACACACTGCAATAAAATCACATTCCTATCATTTACAACTGAATTCGAAATAGTAGGCTGAATTTCCAATTCCTTTGGTTTTTCTTCTTCCGTTTTGAATTAGATTTACACTTGCTAGAATTTTCAAATTTAAAACAAATAGCTTTGGCGTGTCTACCAAAGCAGAATGAACACTGTTTAGCATTACATTTTTTCACAAAACAGTTTGTGTTACAACATAACAGACATCTCCTTTCCTTAATTAATTTATCCCTTTTTTGCTGCACAGTCATGTTCTCACATTCAGTCTTACAGTGACCTTGACCACAGAATAAACAAACTTCGGAAGTTTTCGCCATAAATTCTGTTACTGACGCGTGTTGATTATTGCGACTGGGAGGAAAGTTTCGTTTAAAATTGTTTTGTTTGTGTTGGTTAGAATGAAAATTATTATACGAAGATACATTATTAGAATTAATACGGAATGCCTTTTCTCTTGCACTAATAGCATTATGTAAAAACTTCATCAATTCCTGTAAATCATGACAATTATTTATATTTTGCTTCGAAAATTCTCGAGTCAATTCTCCTGGCAGATTTTTTAGTATTATGTTAGTCAGTATTGTTGTGTATGTTTCCGATTTGACATTTAATTCCTCTAAACATCTAATTTGAGTTTGGGCTTCAAAATAAAGGTTACGAAGGGCTTGAATGTTAGAAGCATTTTTTACAGGTGCCAGATTTAATAAATTTGACAAGTGAGCATTTATTAAAATGTCTCTTTGGCCAAATGTTTCCGAAATTAATTTAACAGCCTGTTTATAATTCTCTGGAGTAATTGAGAATCCTTTGATGCTAGCTAGGGCTTTACCACCTAATAACGACTTCAAATAGCAAAATTTGTCAACCTCAGTTAAATTAGAATTATTATGTACAGAATTCTCAAACTGATTCCAAAAATCTAAATATTCTGAAGGCTCACCATAGAATCGAGGAAGCGAAAGTTTAGGAAGTTTAGTTCTGTTTCCTGAAGTTTTATTTTCTACGTGAACATTTTCTGGATTTACTGTTTGTTCACCTGACTGATATGGAACTTTTCCAATTGATTTAATTTTGTTTTGCAACTTTACTTTAACTGGTATTATTTTTTCGTTATATTCATCTACTGTGTTAATTTCATCCTTAATTTCTTGTTCTTCTTTCAACAATTCATCAATGTCACTATTTAGTATGTTAATAATTTCAATTTTACTATTCAACTGTTCTAAATATGAATCACATACATCTATGTCAATATCTGATTCATTCAAATATATGTTTATTTTTTCTACTAACTTTAATGTTTGTTCACGATGTGTGTCACGCTTAGTTCGAAGCTTTAACAATTTAGCCATTTTCAGTTTCTAGCAACAAATTTTACCCCTCAAATACTTTAACAATAAATTCTAATTCTAGAATTCTAAGAAAACAAACTGTAATTTTCAACAACAAATCACACTTCAAGCATTAACAACAAATTCTAAATCTAAGAAAGCACAACATTTTCTTATTTTCAAATACCAATGCAAATATTCAGTAAATGCGAAACCTAAAGTTGTAAATTTTTACCAAACAAGATCAACAACATCAAACAACCCTACTACTTCAACAATTACAAAATATTCTATTCAACCAAATTTTCAACAAAACTATTTACTCACCCCACCATTACGATAATTCCCGGCGACAGCACCACATGTTACGAAGCGATTAACGATACTAATGCGTAGTTCGAAAGGCTAGTAATAACTTGACGATTCTTGTTCGAACGCTAATTTTGTTTCGACGAATATGCATCAGTGGTAAATTTGATCTTGATTTGGATACAAAAAATTCATGACGATACCTTTCATTTATATTTAATGAAAGCACCAAAATATATCACAGCAATACACATACATTGCAATGGCGAACCACAGTTACATAATGTAAAAAACACAGAATTCTTTTGGCGCAACAGCGCCCTCTATCCTATGAAAAGTTCCAACAACGTGCTATTCTATTAACAAAGGATTTAGAAAAATTGCATAAAAACTACATAAAATTATATGTATATGAACGAATGAAATGTGAACGCTTTCTACATATTCTATTATTGACCTTATTAATTCCATACAATACGAGATATTATGTTTCATTTTCGGGAAAATCGCAAATACATTTCTTCTATGAGTTTAATATAGTTCTTTTAAGTATATCTTATGGATTAATGCATTTTATATTAAGATCGTTGTGATCATTTCAGTAACGGTCTGAAACGTTGAAGTTAAAACCAATGGAATACAGAGCTAGTCTGAACAATTATGACAGTTGTTTATCAGTTTAAGTAATGCTTAACAATTAACTGCTTCTTATTTATATTTCGTTTCTTTTTAATTGCCGAAGAATAGCAAGATACATCTAATATATTTGTGCTGCTGAAGAAGCGCTTTATGGAACGCTGGAGGAAAGTTTCTTTCATACACTGCATGAGGAATGATGGCAAAAACACCTTTGCATTTTAATTTGCCTTTAAATTAATTATCTTTTAACTCGGAGACGAAACTATGCCGTGATAATATCTTGTAGAAAGCACACATTATATATTGCGCAATGCCCACAGGCATTACACATATATTACACAGGTGAAAGTATATTCATGTTTAAGTCTGTGAAGTTTCTGATCACTACAACCAATTTCTTAGTAATTCTGAAAGAAAATAAATGTAATTACCATGCATGAGAAATAAGATTATTGCTTCAAAATACTCATTTTGTTTAGATAAAATTAAGGTGAAAATAGCAGTTTTGGTTGAGAAAGAATAATATACGCAGGAACATTAATTATGAAATATTAATCAGAGCTGAATATTACAAGGAAACTTGTTATTGCATAGTAAATATACGTTTAAGTATTAGACATAAGGTTTCCGAATGCATAAATTGCATGCGTCTTTCTGAACCAAAAATTAGTTATAACAAACTTCGATCTTCTAAAAGGTTCATGTTCAAGGATCGCAATGGCAGTGCATCCCTTCAAATGTATCTAATTATTATTATTATTTACATTCACTCTAAAAATGTTTATCAAGGGAAACCAGAAAATGACGGAAATAGAATGAGCCAGAAATGTTCCGTAGCTAACAGAAGAAAATTTGATATTATGTGGGATATAATATGAAGCTTCTATAATTTGAAAAGACATTTTGCAAAATTATTAAAATAATTCAAGAACTTATTTAACTTCCTTATCTGTATGGATAGTAATTTAAAAGGAGTTTAATAGCATTATCAAATATTTTAGCAATATTCCGCCATAATATATTTTCACATATACAGTTTTCTAATACATTTACTTCAAAATTATTTAGTAAAATCTTTAGAGGTAAAAATAAAATTTAAGGTGGTCAAATAGTGAAAACTTATAACTCTTTCAGGGATAAAAAGATTCCAGAATTTAACTCTCTTCCCAAATGGTTTGTTTAGGCTTTTTACGCTGTCGTTGAGCTTTCAGTCTACCAGGTTTTCTCTTATACCCACACCTATAGTTCTTCGCACTTACGGCACATACAATTCAACAGAGAAATTACAAAATGTTGGAGAGCAGCATATGAATGGAATTCCCTAATTAGGGTTAAGTGCCTGGTGTACATTTATCTATTGTTTTCACTCTCTCCTCATTCAACATATCCGTAGTCAGTTTTATTAATAATATAGCTTACAAAACTTTTTTTTTTTTTTTGTCTTTTCATTATTAACGTTTTGTATGTTAACTGTGCAGGTATGCACATTTTAAATTAACAAGCATAACTCGCATTGGTAAAATTTATGTATGGATGACTGATGTATGCTCATACCTACGGGTTTTATTTTACCTGCATCATACGGGATTGGACTGTACATTTTAAATGGTAACAAATACTTCCTTCTAGCTATAAGAAATATTTAAAGTATTGAGTGGTCACTATTGCATCATCAATAATCATACTGTACATTTGCGAGTTTATCATTCTAACTTTGCTAATTTTTAACAATAACTTAGCGTAAGGATTAAATTTTTTTATTAATATCATTTCCTTAAAATCATACCTGAATTTATTGAAAAGTGGTTCAATTTTCTCTTTTGCAGGAATGAGAGGAATATCGTATCAAATACGAGGAATATCGTATCAAAGGAAAAAAGAAGAGAAAAATTTAAAAAGAAGAAATATTTACACTTATTTTGTGTCTTCTTGTTTCAAACTTGAAATAAGATCAGAGATTAAGATGCTAACTGCAAACGAACAGCAGTTAGATTTCAATCAGATCTGAGCATGCTAAGTAAACTTCTCTCTAGGTTAATTCTGATACTCCTTAATGCTTTACAAATATGCCGAAATCTTGATAAAATTATCACTAACACTTGCAGATTTCAGGACAAGGTGAAGCAAAACAGAGAATTAATCAAATTTTTTCACTTAAATTTTCGATAGCAATGATAGCTCAATCAATTTTTATTTGAGTTATTCATGCATTGTTTGTTTTATTCATTTAGTGTTATTTCGCTTATCGCTAATTAACTTACTAATAAATAACCAAGTTTTGTCACATTTTGATAAAAAAAAAAACATAAAATCTGCAGTTTATGTGTTAAAAGTGAATGTTTAAAAAGGAACTACATATTCGTAAAATGGTAATTTAGAAACTAGAATATGCTTCAAGACTTGAAAAGATCTCCGAGATGTCGAATTAAACTGATTGTCTTTTTCAGAATACGGAAGAGGTGAACGAGATGGGAGATTCAGTTTGAACTTGTCAAAATTAAAGAATTCATCTTTGATAAAATACTGGTTAAATGAACTTTTATTTTTTTAATATCGAAAGATCAAGATCGTCATTAATACAACAAACAAAAACTACTAAAATAATGAAAATAAAAAAGTAATACTAAGCATAAAAAGGTTGATCTAAAAAATTATGCGTATTGTCCAAATATCAACAGGTACTAAGATCCTGGAGATTTCTCACAGCTGGTCTTTCCATTTAATTATAATAATTGAATAGAAAACTTAAGTTAGTCTCATTTAAAAAAGCTTTAACAATATAAATTAATTCGTTTCAGTATGATAGAAAATGGAATTATGAAAATATAATTTCAAGATACTTTAATTTTCCTTCTACTTGAACAGAAGGAAACAATGATTTAACCTAAAAACGATATAACAACTAAATTCGTAGAAAAGTACTCTCCTGTTTATTGAAAACTTAAAATTTTGAATTTTTATATACTCTTAAGATTATTTAACAATTTGAATTCAAGGAGACACATTAAAGCCTATTCTAATGGTATTTTTCTGGTCTATAGCGCGGAATATTTCTGCCTTTTGGAGATCGACCATATTCCCTCGAAATGCATAGAATTTTTCTTTACCTTCCTTTAAAACTAATATCAGTCTAAAGTCCAATTTTTGACTGTTTTGCAGTCAGAGTTAAACAAACTAATGAAAATTACAATTTGGTACTGCTATAAAGTTTGTTAGATCTTTTATCGGAGCATGAAACATAAAACATCTGATGCGGAACTCATGAGGACATCTTTCCACAGCTTATTAAATTATACGCATTTTTTGCTGCACTTTGAATCCATTTTACAATATGTTTTGGAAGAAAGACTCCTTTATTCTGCCCGTATGTACAGAGCGCCAGATACAGACTCTTGCCCTGGTTATCTTTTTGATCCTTCTCAGGAAGTAATGTCCGACTCCGGCCCGTATGTACAGGAGGCAGGAGACCATCAATAGACCAGCTACATCATCATTTCGACTTTCAGGTCTTGCGCTCTATTGATCTACCATCCGCTATCAGGGGCATTTATTTGAAATAAAATTTTACAAAGTTGCAATGGCAAATATACATATGACATGCAGTAGTAAATTATGTAGGTCTTGTGGTGTTTATATAGCTGGCAATGTTTACAATAAAGCTCATAACGAAGTATTTAGAAAATTGTTACATATGTTGAAAATTTATGTTTGCACATTTTTATATATTAATTTTGAAGGATAACCAAATTATATAATATAAAATATCCTTATACATTTTAAAGTATTTAGGCAAATATAAATAAGAAATAATTAAGCCAAATCAAAAAAAGAATACGAAAAACCCTACAGATGCACTTATGTACAGAACACCAGAGGAACCCCTTACCTGGAACTAATAATTACCGTACATGGAGTACTCCGGAGACTATCCAGGGAACAGTACTTGCGAAATTAAATATCGCAAGCCACCGCGGTCCCCCTTGGGCTTTTACAAAGCATGTGACCAAAGAACGCTATGACGAATTTTGAACGAAGACACTTGTGCCTCCAGGCACCAGTCTGGGAGCAACAAATATTCAAGAGCGTGGACCATCCTAATGCTAATCCCCTCAGGTGACCGAATGAGACCAAACCCACAAAGACAGCCACAGTATCATACGATGTAACCCAACAGCCAAAGGAGCAGACAAGACAGTACCAGTACGGTCCCTGCCAAACACTGAACCATCCTCCGAATGAACGAAGGTTCTATTCCTGTAAAGACTGATTATATACCCCCGTGGTTGAGACTGCCTAAATACAGATCCTAGCCAGTACCTCTCAGGAATTCTCCTGAATCAGCCCCCGAAGGGAAGCCCGTACGTACAGATGCCAAGGGAAAGAAAAAAGACCAAATGGGTTCATGATCGATCAAAATGGATTAAAATGTTGAACCCGAAATTTTTCGCCATTACAATCAATGACCTCGGAGAGACTCGATGTTCGGACCTCCCAATTTTCAGCCAGATATGCTTCATACTATATCACAAAGATACGATGTAAGAAAGAAGAAAATTCCTTGTATTTTTACCTGTTTAAAGAATGAATGAGGAGGATGGAACACAATCGCTAAGTCCTAGTGTTCACCAATTAGCGTCCATTAGAGTTTAGTTCGGGCGCCACTTTAATTCGTGTCTATTGGGCCTTTTAAGCATGAAAAACCTGCAATGACTTCGTCAGGCCTCAAACTTCGGACTCTTAGTCGAATGTTTTTCATTTACACCATAAAGGTACGCCAGAGGTAAGAAGAAAATTCTTTACACAGTCCATTCTATTGTTAATGTATTCTTACATGCTATAACCCTGATGCTTTCTAAGAAACCTTTCGTATAATGATTCTGAAATTCAGAATTTCGCAAACTTATTCCATTCTTTCACGATCGAGAACTTCATTAGAATAGTATAGAACTGGAATAAAATTTAAAACAAAAAGAAAAAAAAAATTACCAGAGCGCGCAACCCTATTCCCAAGAAAGCTAATGGGATTCTAAGAGGGAGTGAAGCGTTGGAATAAAACAAAGAATTTAATGTGCGCTAATTACTAGCGGAAAAGTGATAATTACCAATTTGAAAGCTCCTTCGTCCTTTAATTAAAGGTACCAAAGGAGGTGATACCGTAAATTTTGAAACCTAATTAATTTTGGAAAGGAAACTTTCTTTTTCGTCGTTCTTTTTCTGGAAGATGATGCTAGCTACTTTGCATGTATATGTATCTGTTTTAAAATCAGCTTATATATGGTGTTTTATGCAAAGCAAGGAAACATTCAGTGACGTTTTTATAGATTAAAGTTCATTTTACGGTTCAAATCTTGTTACAAATATATCAATTCTCTAATGAGCTTTCTTCTCGTTTTACATTAAGAATAAATTTAAAAAATAGAATGGACGTTTGTAGAATTTAAACTGAATTAGCCAATGTGTTCGAGATATGTAAAAAAGGCTAGATCATTTAGAAAAGCATATTTGCATTTGGTAATGCGTTTTAAACAGCATACTTTGAATTTTGAAAAGGTTATAATATTATGCTCGAGGGCTACTACTTTCGAATAATGAAATACAGAAAATCCGTCAGGTACTTTTTTTAAATATAAAAAAATGTGTTTCTTCATCCGTTATCCTGGCTCGTGAAAAGACGCTTTGCATTTCTCCGATGTATTGTTTGAGTTTCCTTGTTTCTTCTTCATAATATGTTTATTGACATGTTCTAAGTATGGCAACTGTAAACAACTTTGTCTGATTTGGGAGACCATGATGACATTAATTGTAAAAAAAGAACACAAACCTTCTATCGTTTTTGATCCTAACCCTTAGAAATAAATCATTTTGATATATTTAGTATTCTATCAAAAAATTCATTGAGAAAATACTTTTATGTTTAAAAGTAAACTGGAATGGTCAGTCAGGATAAAAATCAGTTCAGGTTTGAAACATATTTATACAGCCATACAATGCAAAAATGTAATGAGTAGATCATCATAAGTATTCTATTTGATTTTAAAGTTGTAAAAAAATCTAAGAATTTTGCCAGAAGTTTACAGATTCTAAATTCGCAGAACATTTCGTTCGAAATAACCTGAGGTGTATACTAAAATTAAATATTGCAAGCAATTTAAGTTTTCGTGAAATTAATTGTACGTGCTTTGATTAGGAAGTCTAATGCCGGTTCGACCTGATAATCTTGGGATATGATAGCTAAAACCCTTTTACTGATATTTCTTATATAATCTAATAATTAAAATTCTTCTAAAGGAAATCTCCATTAAAAATTACCTACCAAACTTCAGTATCTTATTTCAATAACATTTTAAGGTATTTTTCCCGCCTTCTTAGCGTGCCTTCGTGGTGCAGTGGTCTGCACGGTGGGCAAGTAATCCAGATTCCGCGGTTCGTTTCCCAGCGAAGGCGCTCCTCATTTTTCATCTTACCTACTTCCGAAATAAACTAATGTCTCTACAACATAACATAAAAATCCTTAAATTCTACTAAATTAAGAATTTTTGATTTATATTTATAAGAAGCAAAGTTTTACAGATTTAATACACAGTGTTAAATCGTATTGCAAATATTTTGTGCTCTTCTATGTTTTCAAGAAATAAGTGACATAAACCAACTTCTTAAAAATACATATGTTTTCTTTTTCTATAATTCGCGGTTTTTATTCAGAATTTATTCATTATTTTATACGTATCTTTTCCAACCTTGACAAAATTTAACTTCTAAAGCATGATAATTTGATAGAATTATATTTAATTTTCTAGTCCATTACAACGGAAATATGAAATGATTACATTTTCAAGAACATACATAAATCAATATCTAAAAAGCATTTGCCTCTGGAATCGGTAGAAAGGGCTACAAAACAGCACGGAATTGAACAGAATTTGGATACCACTAAGATTCATTCCGCTTCATTGTTACTTCAGAGTTTACAGCATAATGGCATGCTTGTGTGGATGTAAAAGTTTATTTCCAGCCATTGACCAAACTTTTCAGTTGGTTCGATATCTGGAGACAAGAATGCAAGTTTTCTACATTCATTTCCCTCGGTGCTTTCACACACGGATGTGGCCGTTAACATACAGTAAGCAAATGGGGGATTCGTCAGAAAAAATTGACTTTGCGCTATAAACGTATCTATGTGTTTCATTAAACTCACCGTTGTAGGCGTTGATTCCTGTACTGTAGTGTAAAAGGTTGCCGAAGCGATAGTCTAATTGATGTTAATTAATTCCGTTGGAGACGTGTATTACACCGCAATGTACATCCAAATACTTGCGCCTGTGCAGCGCATACAATTTCCTGACCAAAGCTATGTGATGGTTCTGTACGGGCTCTAACAATGATGCCCAAAAGATGTTTATAAACTTGGACATTGGAGAGTGGAAAGCTATGAAATCTCCTATGTCGTTTTCTGCGTGTCTTCTGGGACAATCCGATTAGAAATTATGATAATAGTCATTGGATCGTGGCTAATGTGAGTTGCACGGTACGAGGATCCGCAGTTTGGCAGCTATGGTTTTTAAGTGATTGAATTATAAAAAAGTTCTGTTACAGGCTCCTACTTAACAAGGGAAATAAACCTACAGAAGAAAACAATGAAAGCGATTTTGAAAAAAAAAAAAAAATATCTGCATTTCAAAATCTCTGTTTTGAAGTATCACTATACTTTCACTTAATTTGCGCATGCTGTAAAATGATAACCGTTTTGCATAAGCCAGTATCTTCTTCAAATTCGTCTAAATTAAAAATTTGCCGTGCATTTAGGTCATGAAGAAATTTTGCAGACCAACAGTGCATTCTAAAAATAAGTATAACGTACTTATACTAAAAAAGCAGAGTTTAACTTCAAAACTACCCAGACAAATTAAATTATTACAAATGCTTATTATATTTATCTTTACTAATTGTAATATGAGAAAGCTCTTCAAAGTCTTCATCAATGAAATACTTTAAAGCATTCAGTAACTTACTGAAGAATAAGAGAAGAACTTAATAATTGTTGTCAGCAGTAGCTAAAGAACTCCACTCAACAGTTTAAAGAAGTATAAAGAAATGAAACCCTTATTTTCACCAGAAAAAAAAAGAACAAGATGCCTTTTTGTATGCTGATGAACATCACTGAGTTCAAAAGTTATGTTTGATACATCTTCATACATTAAATTTTTCATTCGTTTTCTTCAAAAAGCTAAATTTTTAAAAACATAAATCGGAATATATGATTTGGAGCATTCCAAGAAAGTTTCTGAAACAATGAAATTTGATCGTTGCTTAGATGGTCGCTTTTGTAATGTTTTATTGGATTTTGAAAGATAAATAACATGGTTTCAGGAGCAAAATCTTCTAGAACCATTTAATTAAATGGATTGAGGGTGCTATATGACTTTTAAGTCATGTATTTAATGTTACTGAACTTAAAAGATATTAATGCTTGAAATACATGAAATATTTTCATCAAAAATAAAAACCAAATTGGAATTTTTATATAAGCAAAACTGAACTTCACAATTTCACTTTTTTAATATACAAACTCAATATAATACTTCTGTATCTATCATAATATGAAGATTTAGTCATCCAAAAATAAAGGACAAGAAATTTCCTGTGTTTTCAAATAGGTCTTTTCCAAAAAAACAGTTCAGAGCCAATCATTTCTTCTGCTGGTAGTAGGTACGAAAAGGCGGCATACTCGTAAAATATTGACACAGTCCGAGAAGAATCCTTATATGCAGTGCACCATGAGGGTGAATGTCAAATAAAAATGACAGAAAGAGAAAAATTGTCCATCGAAAGAAAAAAACAAACATCGTAGGGAAAAAAATTGGATGAAAGAGAAACGGAAGATTATTTTTACCTTGCTTCTTCATAGATATATATGACCATCGATTTCGTGAGCAAGTTTGAAGTGTCTTTGTGTGTATTAGATAAAGAAAAAAAGAATAAAATGGATCGGGTATGTGTTTGCTCTTATGATGTTCGTGATTGGGTCGATTATATAAAGTCTCATGTAGTAATTTTTGCCAGCTGAATATTGCTTTTTGTTCGCATTGTAATAATTTTAAAGCTATGAGTCTGAAAATCGTTGAGTGTGTCAATAGTAGCTGTAACGGAATATGCATTACATTTATGTTAGGAATATGTATCAAAATGACATCAAATTCATTATAAATGCAGTCGCACGACATGGGTTTTGTCCTTGCATAATAAACATATAAGGAATTGTAGTGAGATAAACAAATGACTGGCAGTGATAAATTTATAAATAATCCTACCTTATTGTCAATAACATTGTTTCAGAAACACAGCGCAACTGCAAATGCTCCGTGTGATTTCAAATCACAGTATTTATTCTCAGTATTTTTCCTCACTCGGCTACAAATTGCTTTGCGTGCCATTTCATCAAACAGCATAATCCAAATAATAATCGAGTCACTTTCGTTAGCATTTAACAGTCGTTGCTCATCACAGAAGTACTAATACGTTACCAGACATTTACCTAACCTGTTAGCGGGGATATATACCTTAAACAGACAAAGATGTTTCTTTTATAATTTATTTTATTTGATTATTTATTTTTTTTATTTGTTCCTTCCTTTAAACATCTTCTTTTTTTTTATCTTGACTCGTGTGAGAAAGAGGCATTTTGCAAAAATGTACTGAACTCGACTGTTCGCTTGCACCAATGGTCTCGAGTTGGTGTCCGGGCCGCATATTTAGAACATCCTTTATGAAGGCATCCTTCTCCTTAGGCAAATAGCCCTCAAGTGCTTTGTCATAATCATTGAAGCCAAACCAAACAAATCGGACCACATGTGGCCTCCGAAAATATTTTATGCGACACGCTCAAATGTTTGTTATATATTTGTTGCAAATATGCTGCTGCAAAGATTTCAAGATTTTAATTATTTGGCATTACATTGTTTTCATTTCCATTAAAAACGAAAGTGAATAACGTACCAAAAAATATATAAAAGGAGCTGATTAATTCATAATGCTATGTAATACTTATTCATACACTTGAAAATAAAGATTTTATTAATTTTTATTGGTGCTTATCAAAATGCAAATAAGCTCAGTTACAATTTTTTGTACTAAAAATAATCTCTATTTTTGGAGAATACATTTATATGTAAATAGTAGATTTTGTTTTCACAGTTGATATAATTTCTACTAATTCCTCTACTAGGCTACAAAATTTATCAGAGTTATTTACACACAAACATATACGTTTTTATTAATGCGTCGAAGGAAGTTTTAATGAATAATATAAAGAAACTAGAATGTTATTATTTATCCTCAAGTTTTGTCCTACCTGGTAAATTTTCATTGAAAACTTTGAACGCTTTCATAATTTTTGGATTATTAGTTTAAATTGAAGTAAGTTATTTAATGCTTAATTAAGTATTTTAGAAAGAAAAAGAAAAAAAGAAATTTCAAACTATGAATTCATTTTTTAGCTGTTAATATATTTGAATTACAAAGTGTAACTAACAAATATGTCTTATGGGTACCAAGCTTAGATTTCAGATAAAAATATATATATATATATATATATATCTGTTTGGATTTTTTCCTTTGTGATATTACTATTGTTTACGTATGATTTAATAAATATTTAGTAAGTAAAATTTCAAACTTATTTAAAATATTTTTAAAAAATTTCTAATATTTAAAAAAATATTAGAAATTTTCTAATATTTGTTAAATTTTATTTTGAAAATGTTTCATTTAATTTCTTTGCCTTCTTCATAAAAATTAATGCTACCTAAATGTTTGAAAAATACAACTTTCATTTAAAATAATTATAAACTTTCTGGAGTTACAGATTCATTTTAATAAATTTGTCCTGTTAAATGAATAGACAGATATTCGAGAAAATTAAAGAGTGATTTGAAATATTGTAAAATATAATGAATTTATTTGCGTTTCGTTATAATTCCATAATAAACGGTATCATTTGAGAAAAACTAATTAATAAAATATTCTGGAGTTTCAGCAATAAAATAAATAAATTAATTTTAAGTTGGTAACTGAAAGCAAGTAGCGATTGTTGATAAAATAAAAAAAAATACTGAAGTGGAAGATTGTAAAATTTACTTTTCCGATTATTTAATTGAGAATGTATAGAAAAAATAGTGTATATCTAAAATATTTATTAAATGACAAAATAAAATAAATCACTTTGTCAAATATAATCTCTGCGAAGAAATTCTTAAACTGGAAAAACCAAACGGCGTCATAATAAACGTAGCATTATATTTTTAGGATATCCCTGAAAATTCATAGAACTTTATCGTGTAGTACTACTTTAAAGAGAATATTGCAAGTATACAGAAGTCTATTAAAGGGATTCAGAAGCAAAAATAATGCAACTGAAAAGACAATTCTGTACAATAACTAACGCTAACAACATTAACAGATTATGCAGCTTATAGTTTGTGAGTATTGAAAAAACATAAAAAGGAACTTAATTAATATCACAATTAGATGAAAACATGTGTGATCAACTCAGAACAAATAAAGCATTTTAGATATACCCGGAACTGAAAAAATATATTAAAATGCATTGCTATCCTTTTTCTCACAATTACTTTGCAATTAAAGTAAAATGTTGCGAATTCTATTGTTTTTGATAGCATATCAGTTAACATTATAAATTTTAGAATAAATCCAAATAATTCTATGATAATCCATCGAAGAACGTTGAATACTTAAATGCTTGATAGTATTGATGCGTTTTACAACACTGATTTTCTTAATCAGTATCAGATGACTCTGTAGGTCCTGTATTTGTTCATTTATTTTCAAATTTTAGTCATGTTTTATAGCCCCCTTAAAAGCATTTTATTAAAAATTTTAAAAACATGCAATAAACTGTTTTGCGACATTTCCGCTAGCATGGAGTGCTTGCATTTTTCACTTCTCATCTGAAAAGAAATGCTTCTTACTTTTCCGATAATGAAAAAGACCAGAAATCACATGTTACTAAGTCTAGGTTATATGTAAGTTATTTTATTCTTAATTTTAAGCACCGTTTCCGAGACCACAATAGCAACAGGAAGATTGAGAAAATATGTTCCGGTTTTTCTCATGGCTTCACGTAGATAGGCCTCAAGCCTGCAAGAGTAACACTTTATCATCTGCCCATTTAGTACGAAATGCTGGTACAGTAGACGCTGGTTAATGTGATTGTAGTTAATGTTACTACTCGGTTATTGTTATCGAATTGCCGAAGTCTTATCTTTTTCTATACGGAAACATGGATATAGGTCGCTTATTGTGATCCACAGTTCAGTTAATATGATCAAAATTTCGCAGAATAGAATTTTTAACTTAACTGCAATAGTCAAATAAAAAGTTAAATTTCCAAACAACTTTAAAGTGCATTATAGAAATTGCTATGTTAGAGAGAAACGTCGACAAGTAAGGGATTAAGTTGCTAAACTTCTTAGTTTCAAATTTAGCCAAACATTTAAAATTAGGCCAGAAAACAACCTTTGTTTGATGTAGATTTTCAATAATTCTATCGATTGTGAAAGGATTAGATCCAAGGCTCTCCTCTTAAGGAGAAAAAAAAGTGCGCTAAAACATCTATACCAAATTAAGATAGTTATTTTGCCTAGATTTAAATTTTAGATTGGGAGGTTCTTTTCCAGTTAGGGATTTTCTACGAATTCGAAAGTTAGCAGTACATCATCCACAACATAATTTCCACAAACATTGTGAACCCATTCATAAATGAACATTTGCATTAAAGACATCATGAACAAACATAAATAAACAAAGGTTTACATTTTGCCGGTTAAGATGCTGTGAAAGTGTCACAGCCGTGAACAAACTTGATCACATTAAGTGGTGCCCGCTACATTGGTATTCACAGCTGATGATTTGCTAGAATGTGCTTTACTGATTTGCTAGAATGTGCTTTACTGATCACAGCATGTTATCTATCGCTCTGGAATGCCTCCATCATTGATACTAAAGCACGGCTAAATATTTCATCACCATGTGCTTACTGTAATAATATTTCAAGCGTTTCATTATGGCTTTCCCCATGTTAGCACAATTTAATCACATATTCACTGCAGATTTATAGAAGAGACTCACCTGGGAAGACAAAACACTTTATAGATGCTTTCTGTGACCACTAACTGAAAGTTATGACTATCCAGCTGTTGCTTCAAACATACTAATGCATATAAGCTTCTTAAAACCTAACACATTGTTGCCACTGCTAGTAAGGGAAAAGAAATATATGCAGTTTGGATACTTTTCCGTTAGTTTTTGTGTTTGGGTGTTTCTTGTACGAAGTTATAATTTTTATTCGATTCAAATACTCAAATTTGGACTCTGAAATCTCCATGTTTGAGATCGCAATCATGTTTACAACACATGCGAATATTTGTGCCCATCCATAGATTTAAGAATCTGAAGTGCCACTACATTTACAACAGTTAATGAATTCGTCCGAGTGATTAATTCTTTTTATTTGTTCAGTAATGTTAATTTTGATTATGTTTATTAATATGAATAATTTTTCTGTTACTTCTATTTACCATTAGACATTTTAATAGAATATTACAGTATATTAGTCAGATAAGTACAACTGTAACTTGTAAAATTGCAATTTATGAAATATTTGTGATCTGTATTTTATGCTTTTTAAAATTATATTCCACTGTGCAAGCATGTCCAGAATTTTGTTGCGGTTGATGGAGCAATGAAACTGAGCCCACTGAATGATGGAAGTGTACTAAAATCATCTCTCTCAGCACACTCAGGTCAACGAATTGCGGCAAAGTATTTCTGCGACCTTTGTTTCGCTTACTTAATCTAAAACTGTAAATCTATCCTCCAGCTTTATAATATTTGAGCACTCTCAGAAATTAGCTAACAGAAAATTATGTCACAAACACAGTTTTAAAGCGAAATAATATGCTTATGCAGGCAGAAAGTTTGCTGATTAGAAAATCTTAAATAATCAAATTAAAAAATAATAATAAATGTCGAAAGTCTTAAATCATTACATAATATTTGTAATTTAAAACTTTTATTAATTTTGCTGATCAGCAAAAACCTTTTTTTATTTTGATTTTGTTTCAAAAAACGAATTTTTTGAAGCATCTGAATACCGACAACCAAACTTTAATACATGAACATTTTAATAAATGCATTTTAACAATCAAATTTTAGCCAAAGTTGCAAATGCAAAAATGAGACCAGTGGTTCAAATTTCACCTTAATTAAACTTAAAGGAAAATTTATTTTTAATTATCCCCGGAGTTCATTTCTGCGCTGAAATTTAATTACTGCGAAAACCTGAGACATCTCTGAAGTGTTTAGCTAAGAGGGAAAGCTTTCGCTTAATTTTATTTTGTTCTTGCGGAGGAACCAATGCAAAGTCCTAAGTTCTGAAGTGAAAAATATACATTTGAGGAAATTATTTTGGGTTCAATATGCAACAAAATTATTTCTTAAGAGGATGGTAAATGATTTATGTGCACAGGTGCATCTGACTTGTTAAATTAAGAAAAATAGATTACGATTTAATCATATAAAGAAAATTCTTATACTTACGTAATATCTTCATCTACTTTATTTATGAACGCCTAAACAATCTTGTATGTTACACGTGAATATAATAGGTTAACGATAATCATATGCCTCTGCATTTTATTTCGAACAAGGAAGAACTTTTGCTGGTGTCTAATTAAATAAATGTTAACAGATTCAGATAGTTCAGTTAGTATTAACAGAGCTGGTGTTAAATAATAAAGGACTTCACGAAAATGTATTTTATGTTACATTCAGAAGAGATAAAATATTTTCACCATTGAAAATATGGCTTACTCAGTCATGAACGCGCATTCAATTTTCATTGAAAATATTTGTTCAGATTCTAACAAAAATATATCATCATGAGGTTTGTGTACTTAAATTCATGTAAATTCCCATGAAATATGTAAATTTGAAATTAAAGATATTCAATTAAAATAATTTTAGTTTCTTCGAAGAAAATAATGAATGCTGGAATGAGATAAGTACAATGCTTATAAGTATTATTTACAAGCACAGGCTTAAAATTTTAAGTATAATTAACATTCTCATGTCAAACATCACTGTAAGTTTTATCGTGGAAAAGAAAGAAAGTCCATAAATATTCAAGAAATTAAATCATATTATTATTTAAAGTTTATGTTTACCTTCTGATGCCACTAGAAAAAGTTATACATTTAATAGCACAATTCATTACAGTAATTTGTTGTGTACTTTAAAACAATAGTGATATTATACATTAACATAGCAAAAACTTTGGGCTTAAAAATTGAACATAAATGTTAAATTAATTAAAAATAAAGCCAAAATGTTAAATTAAAAACACTTTTTTAAATCACGTTGAAATTCTTATTACGTTAAAATCTATTAATTTGGTCAGTACCTTACTTTAGACAGTTCTTTTGAACGCAAAGTGTTTTAATTAGCAGCATGAATACCATCTGCTGAAAGTAACTATTCACAAATCCATAAACTGTAAAACGAAGTATAAAATCTTTTTAATAAAGCATTAGACATATCTGACACTTTAAAGAAACGCGAAAAGCATGCTTTTAATTTGACGAAGGAAAAGTCTGAGGATTACATTTCTCGCCTTTCTTTGGAATTGTTAAATTATTTAATCCAATTTGAAGTCTTAAGTTAGACATTATTAAAATATGCAAAGTAAAAGAAATAATTTTTAAAATTATATAAGAGATCAAATTAATTCAAAATGAGAAAAGGTCTTCTAGATATTTTGACATACGTTTTTATGACCAGATGTGTAAAAAAGCAGCTATAAGCGCTATAAGCTAAAAACCATTTTCATCACAATAAAGTGTTTCATGTGCAAAAGGATGATCGCTGTTCAGGTATTTAATGGTTGACATATACTTTGACAATATATGCTTTCAGGTTATCATATCTTTCAATATTATCTTAAATATCTACAGTATCTAAATCTTAATTATCTATTAAGTAAATGTTGAATGCTATAGTAGACAGCATGGGTGTTATTAAAGATAGTCCATGAGTAAATTTTTATTTCTATAACATTTTTATAACTTCTATTTCTTGATTAAGAGTTTCCTGCTTTCACGTCTGAAAACAAAAGGTAAGTGAGAGTTACAGGGCAAATGCTACATTACGCAAAGAGATTCTTTATGAAAACTGCTCCACACTCACAGTACCATCATTTGCCTCATATGAATACATCTATCATTTGCTTCATAAGAATTGCGGTGACACCAAACGAACTTCCTGTGATAGGTGACAAGTTCTGCAGAACATAAACATAAAAAAGTGACCAGAAATGCGAATAGGCACACTTCTTCTCTTTGCTTTTTTTGACCGTTCTATGAATTAAATGGATTTAACTCAGCAAAATAATACTGATGCTGTAATTTGTGTAATAATGATGTTTATTTAAGGCTTCTAAAACCAGATAGCTGTACTTCCGGAGAGAGATAAACCACAGCATATTGTACAAATTACCATACCTCAATAAAGGCAGTTTTATGAAGAAGGAAAAGTGGATTGATGTATTGATCTTTCATTACAAAAATCTGTACATCTCAAAAACCATAGAAAGATTTCTGTAAATCGTAACCTACAAGGTGGAGCCGAAAGAGTAAAATAAGGAATCCCATCAAATATATCTTTTATTTGTTTATAAAATTTAAACCCTCGAAGTAAATAGCTAATTTAAACCCTCGAAGCTAATTTAAACCCTCGAAGTTGTCAAATATGGTTGGTAAAGACAATTGTGAAAGTGAGGCCCGCGTATGTTCGGCTCTACAAAATTCATCTTGTAAACTGAATCCGTCAAAAGAGTGCCCAACCTGCTGCAGAGTATGTGCGATTTGGATAAATGATTGTATTTATCTGCCGGCCCCAAATTATAGTCTGCAGAAAGGGATTTACTCTATGTCTTTATATGCGAAGTACTTAAAACTACGTATAAAATTTCCATTATGCTTGAACAACATCTTTTTATCTGTAATTTGATATACGAGTAGCATAAAGTAACACTGTATTCTTTTAGATCTCTTTTATATGCAAAAAAGATAAATATGGCAGATAACGAAGATGGGCTACTGACACTACCAAAAATACCAATCTAAAAATTCAGCTGTACAGTAGGAACTGAAACCATTCTTATGAATGTTATCAAATCGCTATTCTATATAGAAGGAATTTGCAAAGTGGGAAATTCACCAGCCTACAGCGTTAGTTTGCTCTCCGAAATAAACCTCAACTGCAAGTACATAAAGCCCGTTAGGAAGTTGACTTGGCTGGCACTATTCAATCTTTTAGATCTTGACTGACACTGATACAAGAGGACTTGACACCTGAAGAATTTACGTTTATAGTAAATCCTGTAATGGTGTTATTGCAGCAGGTGCGCGTAAAGTTTACCAAAACCTTTTTAATTAGAAAATATTACTTTAAATTTACTCTCAATGATATTGCAGGAACCTTTTTATAAAGTTATAACGGGACTAACCTGATATATATGCAGAACACTTTAATTGTACTCCTAAGGAGTCAAAAAAGCATTATTTTCTTTAACATTTAAGCACAAGTGAATTCTTAAAGTCTGTTCTTTTAAATTTACATTATCATAATGATATTCACTTTTATTAAATCATCTTTACAATTTCTGGAACGTTAACTTGTTTCCAAGAAAATTCCTCTAGGTTTTATTCTTGAAATTATTTGCATATCTCTTAGGATATTAAAACTTTGACGTAAAGATATCTCTTTCTGGTGTCATAATTTGAATACTTCGTGAACAGGCATTAAAAGGTTGGAAGCCGCTAGCGTCCATTTTTCCTTATTGGGAATAAACTTCTGAAGAGCGGGAATTTATAAAATTCCTAACTCATCTCTAGTCTTTTTATAAAAGGAAGATTTCTTAAAATGCGATGAAAATACTTTTCATTCTTCACCATTCAAAGTCTTCTTATGTTTATACTAAATAAGGATTTACATTTCAGTTACTAAAGTCATTTCAATTTTATTTTGAATAACCTTAAATAGTTTAAATCTTTATGATTTCTGCTGATTTTCAACATGTTCTTAATTTATCTTTCCACTCTATACTAATTATGTTTGTGTATGTATACATTTACGTCCATAAGATAAAACATTTGCTTTAATTACTTCAGTTTACTTATATTCTATAAAAATGATTGAACAAATTTATTAAATTTATAGAACCATTTTTATTAAAAAGCTTTAGTGGATAAGAATTTTTATTTCGAAAATAATAGTAGAATAATTTACATCGCATATGCGTTAAGGATAATTATTTAACACCATACAATTATTGTACCATTAGAATAACGAGAATTTCGAAAGGATAACAAATATTTTTAATTCTAGTGCACTGAAAATAGGAGTATTTACATAAAATAAATATTTCGAAGTATCTTTGATTGAAACAAAATAAACAAATATACGCTTTAATGCATTTTCATAATGCTTTAAAATTTTTATAAACTCCCGAGATAATGTTAGAAAAGCAGCAACGAAAGGAAAACGAGGAAGTTTCCCTTTTAAAGCTTAATATTACACGAGGGAAACAATTTTTCTCACAATGAGGGAAGAATACATATATTACGCTTTGTTCCACTAAAATATTGAAAGCATTTTCTTTTGCTTTTGTTAGGAAGAAATCTCATCATTGCATCACTAAATCTGGCTATAAAAACGAAATGTAACAAAGTAAACCAAAAGCCAAACTTGGAAAAACATGACAAAATATGTAAGAAACAATACTTTGCATTCGCATTGGTATTTCTGAGGAAATACGGGAATACTCAGCTCTTTTTACTTTCCCCTATCATTTGGCATGAATCCAGAGTTTTGAGGAATGAAACTAGTAGACGCGGTAGCTTCTCATTTTAATACAGCAAGAGTTTTTTGTCATGATTGCTTTTCGGATTAAAGATATTTTCTAGTAAGCCAATGGAATTTTTGAGCCGTAGCGTATTCCAGAATTTAAAACTAAAACGTTGAAAGATATCCATTTATTTATTCTTCATATTTTTTTTTTACTTTCGTAGTGAAATAAAAACTCATAAAAATTATCTATGAATAAAAGAAACATATTTAATATTGTTACCCTAAAAGTTGCAATTGGTCAATTGAAAAAATCAAGTATAAGCAACACAACTAGTATTTATTTGTGATATAACTTTTCAGATCTATGTTATAGTGAAAATACCGCTTAACGATAGTTCGTGAATCTCTGATATTCTCAGTTCGATCATCATCAGTTTCCAAATTGGATTATAGATAAAAACTTTAAGAAGTTAAAGCGCAAAGTACAAGGATATAGTTCTTAGGTATTGTCCTAAAATATACAGATTTAAGAACCTAGAAACACAAAGTAAATCAATATGAATGAATAAACAATGCTTAGAAAAAAATATTTGTACATTTATTCATTTAACTTTACCTTCGCTCATTTTCATGTCTCAAATGAATAAATTTATCTAAGTGGGATGCACATTTATGTCTCAGCATTGGCTCTGGGGAAGCAACATCTTTTGAATGTTTCATTTAACTCAATATTTAGAGAAAAAATTGTTTTCTTTGGAAATACGTCAAGGGAAAAATAAGTGAAAATTCAAAAGTGATAATAGTATAATAAGTATTTCTGATAATTGTTAATGTTTAAAACAAACCAAATTCAAAAGAACAATTTATTTATATGTTTTATCATACAGGTACATACATGCATAAGTTACAGGTAAGTGTTTAATCTAATTAGAACATAAATAAGCATATGTAAACATAAATAAAAAACACTAATACTTTTCAAAATTTTCGCACTTTAAAAAAGCAGGGAAATATGTCTATATCATAAAAAATACAATTATAAAATGGAGTTTTTTTTTCAAATATTGATTTTATGACTTTTAATAATATATATATACTTATGTAAAGTCTAAAACTACAGTAAAAATATAATATTTTTTCGTGCTATTCAATTACGCAAATATCTGCCGTTTAGGTAACTTTATTCAGGGTTACATCCGAAGCAATTTATTTTTGCTCAACATTACTTGGTTAGTGTTACTTACCAGAGTCTCTCCCTTTCTCATGTAGTGCATTTCACTGCCTGAGGGATAGAAGACCTTATATCGAAGGAGTCTGACGCCCGATACGGCTAAGTAGGATAGGCCGAGTAGGATACGGCCCGATAGTGTCTGTTGCCTATACACGATATAAAATATGAGTCAAAAACATCTGGCAAAAATATAAAAGCAGGTAGAAGGGGAAAGAATAAGCAGATTTTGTAATGAAATGCGATTCTGAGGTGGTACAGGACGCTATTAAACGATAGATAAGATTCTGTTGGTGTAAACTGCCATTCTAAGTGTGGATTTTAAGCAGTATTTTGTGCTATGACCACCGACATGCATTGCATTTATAAGGCTGCAGAAAAGGAGTAGTTACGCAAACAAATTACCCGAAAATCATTCTTTGGACACTTCTTGAGTAGCTACTCCGTTTTGACGGTATTCCTATAGATAACATTCATATCGGTGGGCTCCGAGTTAGTGTGTCAATGTATACCATTTGAAATTCGCACAAGGGAAAGCAATTTACGACAGCAAAACGCT
This sequence comes from Stegodyphus dumicola, assembly GCF_044657685.1. Classification (NCBI taxonomy): domain Eukaryota; kingdom Metazoa; phylum Arthropoda; class Arachnida; order Araneae; family Eresidae; genus Stegodyphus; species Stegodyphus dumicola. The sequence continues at coordinate 77,838,362 of NC_140772.1, read as the reverse complement.
TTTACAATCCGCTAAACAGCGCCTTGTCCCCTCTAAATCCTTTAAAATTTTTGCCATTGTACACATTTAGCATGATCCACTTTGTTTCGCTATTTGGGTAGTATTACCTAGCTGTCAATTATTCATCGTTTATGTTGTATGAAATAAAAAAGACTACACTTTAATTTCAGATTTGAGTGTGGAATGAAATGATTTACAATGCTTTATAGTCGCAAAAAAATGTAATTAAGTAAGTAAAACTTCTAAAGCTTTAAAAATTTAATACCTTTAAAAGGATCTGAGTTCCACTGCTTAACTGCATTTTAGTAAGAAGCTTTAATCAGCGAATTGCATTGAACGAATACAATTTCCTGCACTTCATTTCCTACAATACTTTGTTTAATTCATTTAAAAGCAAATTTGAGGTACGAACTGAAGATACGTTGAAGCTACTTAATTTTATAAAATTAGTCTTAGAGACGTCGTCGGAGAAAACCTTTGTAAGCATACATTAAATTTACGGCTTTCAAACTGTAGTTTAAATTAGGATTGTGTGTTTTAAGGAAATGAGATTAAATGAAATATGAAATTTAGCGAAAGGAAATATTTGGGAACTAAAATAAAGTGCTTTATGTAAATGCGCTGCTTATTCGTTATGCATTCAGAAGCACAAATTAATGCCTTTATAAAGTTCTAGCATAAAAAAGTATTTCATTTTATTAAGATTATTAACATCTGTTCAATAAAATACTCATATATTTGTTTTAAAATACATCCTTTATTTGCCTTTAGTTCTAATAATTAATACATTATTCAGTCTATTGTTTATTATTATTCAGTGTATTGTTAATGGGCCTGTAAAAGATCTTTGATATTTCTAAGTTTATCACTTAGAATCTTATTCACTTCTAAGAAGATCGACTTAATTAAAACGTATTCCCTCTTTTTGAAGATAAATATGTAACGGTGTTAATAATAACTTTTATTATTTATGGTAATTTATTTAAATATGTAACGGTGTTAATAATAACTTTTATTATTTATGGTAATTTATTACAAATTTTCATGGTTGATAAGTGGATATACAGGTTGGTTATAATTAAAGTTCCACTTTGAAATAGTCATAAAAAGAAAACTGCTGGAGATGGGAATATTCCCTTTAACGTTTTAACAGTAATTTAAATAAAATTATTGTTGTTAGTAAATATAAAAATTTTACACATTTTAATGGAAACATTTTGCATCTCAAACTATTTCAAAGCCGATTTGGATGAGTAAACTGTTCAGTCCATTCGAATGGTATCTTCTGTTCCCAAATATCCTGACACTACATATGTTCGATGAGGACAATGTCAGTCATACGGGAAAATATCTGGACCAACAGGACCCTTAAACAGATTTACATTGGGTTCCAAGGTTTCCACATACCTGCGAATAATTACAGAACCGTCCACATACCTGCGAATAATTACAGAACTTACGTCAAAGTTATGCAGCTCGGTATAGATATTTTTGAAGACGGCACTTCACATTATGGAAACGGGATCTTTCACAAAAAAGGGAGGACAAATTGCGTGTTTCTCGCTCTCTCAAGATTAAAACACATCGAAAATCACAGTTCAGGCCTGCACCTGAGACTCCTCAGTAAACAATACACGATCCAATTCTTCTTGGCTATAATAACATAATGAGGACTTCACTTTAAATGGGCCGCTTTGGAAGATGAAGTGAAGGAATACAAACCATTCATTTTCTCGGATAACTTCCAACTTTGTAAAGCCTTTGCGCAGCTGTAGAACGTCTATGTGGTTGTTGCCTTTGATCATGCTGTTTACTAACTGTTTCACTATTTAGAAAAGCAGTTTAGAACTCTTAATATGACTGTTTGGGAGATATTCATAATTTGCGAGACATTCTTTGTGTTTTCCACCTTTCCTCACGAGAGGGACAATTTACTGCCACTTTTTTCTTTCACCTAAATGATGCTTTTGAGTATTGTCAATACACATCGCTCTCAGAAACTGAGGTAGCACCACACATTTGAATTCCAAAATACGTCTGTTTGGCAACATGCTGTCAATTGTCTATGATCATATTTGTTTTCACTTTACCTTTTGAGTTTCATCAATGGTGTGCATTTTTATCTAAATTATTATCAGTTGTATTGTGTATGTTCATTTGTTATTATTTATGCTGTTTCTTTTCATTTGAAATCATATTTTGACAGCATATCCCTTATATTTATATTTTAGATACTCATAAACTGTCATTCATCGGAATACTGTCTGTACTTAAGTTACTCGACTTCGAAAACCTATATCATATTTATGCGAAATTAATGTAATAATAAATTTCACATTTCATTTGCATTATCATTTTATTATTAAAAATGGAATAAAAATAAGAAATGAAAAATAATATAATTAAGTTATATGCTTTTAAAACATAAAAAAATAAGAATGAATTGAAAAAAGGCTTTAATGGGAATTAAATCTACAAGTCATGTTCTTAAGTCCTTTCAATAACATAATATGTTAGCCCCTTAATTTACGATTTAGATTCGAAGATGTTGGGCCGAAATTGTATACAAGCTCGCGCAGCGTTTGGGACATTTCCACGACTTGTGTAACACGCTAATCCGGGCAATCGTAAACATGACGAATTATGTAATTTTCGAAGAAAGTATAGGCGAATAATTATTGATGATACATCCAATGACGATCAACTACCAGAGTCCTGGCTTTGGAAAGAAAAAGAAGTAGTCCAAAAATCTGGGACTATACGATGACTCCTGGCATAAGAGAGGAAGCCTTATGTCAATTAGGAGGAAGTAGAGGAGAATTTGATATATTTATTCTAATATTTGATGACATATTTTGGAACAACATTGTAACCGAAACGAATCAGTATGCAGATCAAGTACGAGAAAATCCACATAGAACACGAGTGTAAAAAGTGTAAAGTTCCGTTACATGTACCTGAATGCTTTGAAATATATCATACCGTTACAGATTACTAATTTTGTATTTTGGAGTTTTCTATAAAAAACATTTTGTAATACTAGCGTCTACCACAATTATTGAATCAGACTGTAATTGCGTATCAAATATTCCACGTATTCACTTCTGGCCCGATCACCGTACGCGAGCTATGCTCGGGAAAGTTTGGTTTGGCCCGACCATCGTACGTGGGCTGTGCTCGTCATTGTAGATTAAGGGGTTAAAAAGACTCCTATAATGAACTTGTTGTTGGATACTCCTTACTTGATATTATATTATTTTTCAACTGAAAGAAATTTAAATAAATGGATAAACTTTTATTAATTCAATGCTTTAGCAGAAAACAAGAACTTGTACTCAATTACTTGTACAGTTTTGCATGAAATATTACCATATGTTCAAGAAATTGTTATGCCTGGAAGCTATTATACTTGTGAATGCTACAAACATTTAATGCTATTACTTCGATGTTTTTAAAGTGTTATAAAACAAGCTTTGAAGATAAAGCAAATCAATTACCAAGAAATAGAATACGTCCCTAACTTTTGAAAGAAATAAATGTAATTCAACCGATTTCATAAGCTAAGCCGTCTTTGTGGATTTTCATTTTTTCCCTATTCCTAAACTCATGGTCATCCATAATACTGATGTATGACTTTAGGTATGAAGAAATACGGATATAAATTTATCTTAAAAGGCGGCAAAGTTTTTCTTTCTAATACCTTACCGAGAAATCGTATTGTTTTCCACATGAACTTCACTCAATACATTGGAAAGTCCGAGAAGTATTGCCCAGAGACCGGAAATTCGATGTTTTTTTTCCCTTCTCTTTCCGGGTAATCGTACTAAAGGCGGAGTGAAGATAAAATATATAAAGAACAAATAGTAAAGACTGATATCTATAGAACACGTTCCGTCTCACGTTTGTTGTCTTTAGGTTAACAATATCCCATGTTAGTTCTGTTTTGCGGCTTTTGTTTTTATTAAGATAAGAAATGACAGGCCTGTTTTTGCCAGTTAAAGATGTATGAAAGCTTCCATGATATATGACCCTAAGTACAAGCAAGTCTTCTGTTCTGGGTAGCTTCTTCGCTGTAATAAGAGCTTTAGAAGGGTACTAAAACGATGTTCTTTCCTAAGAACTTCTTTTAACTTTTGTTCTAAAGTTGAGATGTTAATATTTTCTTTAACATTATTTGTTTCAACTTTTTATTTCTACAGTTCGCGAATTTTCAGTGTTGAGTTTATTTGAAGATTTGAAGCTTTTCTATCGCTTCTTCTTTTCAAGTATCACATATCACTTTAATTACGCTGCTCTTCTTTAAAAATAGCAGTTGTATACAGTACAGCCTCGAAAACAAGAACAATGCAGCTATATTACATTGCCTAAGCAAATAAATTTTCAGATAAAGAGAAGCTTTGAGAACTTGAATAGAATGTTTTTCTATTCTTTTGTGTTTTCTTTTTAAGATTATTGCAAATATTTACTTCACAATTAAACTGATTGAAGAAATCTTCAATTTACAGGAAACTAGGTCTCTCAGGTCGTACCTTATTTATATCCAAATTTGGTAGAGTGTGCCTTTGCAGCACAAAATAATTTCGCATATCCTTTAACTGATTTCAAGAAGTTGTAATAATTCAGAATGACGTGAGGAAATTAATTTATTGCAAAATACAAGATGGGACGCTAACTAAGTGAAGCATGCGATATTCCCTGTCGTTTTAAGGGTATAGAAAAAGAACAGTTTTTTTTTTATTTACGTCAAAGAAACCAAGAAATATTTGCCTTAAAACGAATATTTCAATAGATGGCTTTCTAAAGCAAACTGATGGGTAGTCATATTACACATTAGGAAAATATGAAAACCTGCGTATCTATCCCGTTCAGGCGCTTGAAAAACCACATTTGTGGCCTTAGCCACTCATGATTGGGTTGTTTGATTATGGCAAAGTACGTTAGGGCTATCTACATAAGAGAAGAGATGCCTTCATGGAGGGCCTTTTAAGAGAACTGGCTCATATACACATCACATATAGGAAAAACCACGAAAGTGCTGCTATCAAGTTCTACAGGATTCGAACCCCAGGTTTCACTAACGAAATTCAGCGCCTTTACCACTCGGCCGCTAACGTACCAGTCGTCAATGGACTGAAAATAAAAGTAGGTGTTGATATTTATTTTAAAACAATAGTAAAAGACAGGTGTGTATAATAATTCATTTGGAAATCAAAGTCAGAACTCTGACTAATGTACAGAGTGCATTAGCATTATTCATAAAGCTTCTTTTGGGTGGCAGATATATTAATGAATTTAAGTCCCGTTCGATGAGGTCGACCAGAGGCCGGTCGCTGAACGCTGGTAGTTCAGCCCGGGGTTCGAATCCCGGCGAAAGGGCTGACTGCATGGTGGGTTTCGTAGATTTTACCATGCGTAACGTATATGCCAGTCAGTTTCCTTCAGAAAATCTTCCACAAAAGCATCCCTCCTCTTAAACAGATAGCCCATGAGCTCTTTGTCATGATTAAATTCGCTAAAAGCCGTCCAATGATTCAAATGACTTATAAATAAAATTTAACGAAAAGTAACAAAAATTTAACATTCAGAGAACTGTCTGCTATCCTAAGAAGAAAATTACTACAATGTTGTCAATTACTACAAGGTTACTAAGCATGTTCTAGCTTATTTTACAAGAGTTTACTTATCAATTTAGCAGTTTAAAATCAAATTGAAAAAAAAAATCAAAAATAAATAATAAATAATATTCAGTAAATTTCGAATAATAATTTTTAACAGTTTTAAACCAAACCACAAAAATCGCATAAAAGAATAAAAGCGTGCGGATAACCGCACGCGTTCACTGTGTATTAGTACTTTCACACATATAAGAAATAATACGGTCTACATAAGAACATGTATTAAATGAGATTGAAATAATGATAAAGCACTTCATTCATAGTATAAGCTTTCATACTAAAATGGATTTTCTATTCTTATTCCTAAAGTATTACATACATATACTATGTATATAATGAGAATAAATTGTATGAAATGGGAAGAGAACTTCAATGCCTGAATTTATCGTTTTCGGAATTTAAAATATTTTGAATAGAGTCAAGTTTTGCAGTAATTTGATCATAAGATTTCGCTCATTATATTTGTTTATTACTTAACTCCAAGTACTTATTTTCCAATGCATAAACGTATTTTTACTATTTAATATTAACCCTAAACACATTTAATGAGGAGATTCGTTTAGAAGAAATGGATCCTGCTTATACAGTCTCCATTTAGTAGGAATTTATGTTGCGCAATTTACATTAGAACCAAAGCAGATAAGTTCACTTAGTTTGGATGATAGTTTCTGATCGAGTAGTGTCTCTATTCGTTAGATTGGCTTAACGGTGCTTTATTATTACCCGTCGGTAGAAATTCTTCAGTATAATACTACAGAATGGAACTAAGTTATAAATTTCTAAATGTATGACTTTACTTCAAGGCAAGTATTATGCAACTGATCTTGAAATCAATTGCGAGGAATGGTGCAATGATATAAATGACTTTCGAGGAAAATATAAATACGGCCGAAATTGAATTAAATGTGATTCAAGGAATTAATTAGAATTTTTGATTTATATGACATCCATGTACAAATATACATGCATGCATCTGCAATATCTGCTAATGAAATTAAGTATAAAAGAGATTAGAAAGTCTGCTTAACATTGTTTTAACTTTGATTTTTCGTTAAATATTTTAACATGTGGTTTTTCCTTCATGTTTATTCTACACCTTTCCATTTCGAAAAAGAAACTAATAGATCGATTACGCATGTCAACATAATTCGTTTAACCCTACCCTAAATCTGTTAGAAGGCGGTATTCCTAGAAGCTTTGTAATTAATCAGTACATAATTCCTTCACCTCTGCAGAGTAAAGCTTCAGGAACATGCTCCACAGGTTCACGTGATGAATAAAATTTCGAAGCAGATTGTTGCTTTGCAACGTTAATAGAATCCTAATTATTTGAAGCTAATTATTTTTTTTTCCACGCTAATACTTTACTTGATCACTATATAAATGAAAGCCCATAAATACATTTTCTGTAATTATTTAAAGCATTTATTACATAGCATATGGCTTTGTAAGAATTAAAAAATTCAGAAGGATATACTATTGTTTGCGTAAAAAAGTGTGATAAACTATATTTTAAGCTAAGACTGTTACCAAACGCTTAACAGCATTTGGATAAATCTCAGTACGTAAAATTATACTTTCCAGTCAATTTCTTTCAAACTTTTAATTCGATTTATCAATTCAATTATACTACATTTTTTAAATAAATTGAAAAGAATCTCCCTAAAAATAACTACTTTATGTGTCACTTTATGAGTCATTATCAAGCAGGCAACCTTTTCCTGAACCAAAAAGTATTTGCTTTTGTTATGAATTTTTTTCTTCCTTTTCAAATGTCAAATTGAATCATGATGTGCACATTTCCGGCCTACACCAGGAAAAAACTCCCTTTTGATGAAGAGATCCTTTCACCTATCTTCCTTAGAATTTTTACATTTTCAAGGTAAAATCACTTTGCCTCAGGTTTTATTTTTTATTTTGACTAAGATTTACGTTGTGTTACAGTATTACTATACAATAGTTTATAGGGATGTTTTTTGTCATCTAAGAATATTTTTAGATTTATTGCTGCTAATGACAATTGAAGTCAGACCAAATAGGCAGTATCGTTTATATTTAATCAATTACGATACAATAGTCAACGACTATCTGATTAAAGGGAAGGAGGCCTTAGAGGAAAACTTCCTGGGAAAATTGCCTGTACTCAGTGTTTTCATAAAGCCATGAATAAACTTTTAGTCTACCGTTTGCCGTGACTCCAAAGTGGACTAGTAGTGTTCAACATCATTATCTTATATTAGTTCTTGACTGTCTAAGAATATAGCTCATTATATGCATATATGCCTTCATATCTATAGAGCAATGATCTGAGAGTCTAGAATGTATATCTATACACACATTCTAGACTCTCAGATCAAATAATGCATAATTGATAATATAATTGTTAAGAATAACGTGATTATTTGGCCTAAATAAAAATGAATGAAAAAATTCTGCTTGTAAGACAGCACAAATTTACATAAAATTTATCGCTGACTGCAGTTTCATTGGGATGTTTAGTTCAGATTTAAGGAAGTGCTATTATTACTGATAATATTTAAAGCAGATATCAAGTGCTATATGGGGAAGATGTAACATATGGTTGAAACATATGTCTTGCTCGAAGCACGTTTTGTACGACTCCAAATGGAAAAGAATACAAGTTGCCTTATTTGTGAAGGTGATATGAAAAGTTAATATGAATAAAACTTCCAGAAGATTAGAAAGTATCCAAATTAAGGGAAGGGATCGGGTGGGAGGGAGAAAATTAGACTTCAAAAAGTAAAACAGCGTTGCCAAATAAATTTAACTGACGTCAAGAGACAAGTTGTGCTCTTCTAATCTCTATTTTTAATCTTTTCCAATGTGTTTAGAGATTATGCCTTAACGTATTAAGGTCATTTCACCAAATATTCAGGCAAAAGAAGAATGAAAAGCCAAGAAAAAGGCCTCTCTCTTTGCACGCTGCATTAAATAAGACATTTTTATTTCCTATCGAGAACTGAAATGCCTCGAGCTTTAATTGACTGCGAATGAACACGTAGGACAAATCCGCATGACTTCTCAGAAGAAGACAAATCACATTTATTTATTTGTAACTATACAAATGTTGTAACTCTTTTTAAACGATTAATACATTTATATACTTCAGTTTCAATAATTTTAGATGGAAATAACATACCATAGATATATTTCAAATCTTGTAAAATCTTCTTGAAATAATCAGAAAAACATTGTAATATTAATATATTAAAATGCATTATTAAGTTAAAAATAAATAAAAAGGCAACGAATGTTTAATTACATAATTAGCCCAAACGGCGTTAGCCCAGAAGGGCTATTAATTTCGTTTTAGCATTTTGAGTCCAAAACTTTAAATGTCCGTTTTACTTTCAAAATTGTTGTCACCAAATATTATAGACTTGTTTTATATTTAGAGAAATTAAATAATGAAGAATCTGCTTTAATGCATGTGTGTTTCTCGCATTATGATAAAGCAATTTTACATAGAGCAATTGAATTTTGAATAATGTACGCCTCCACTAGAATATGGGCATTTGGAAGCCGAAGTTTGGAATTTGTTTTATTATCTATTTCAGACTTAAGGATTTCAAAGCGAGCAATAGCAACACTGCACAAAAAAGAAAACAACCCATTTTTATCTCCAGCGCGCAAGACTGTGGATCGGAAATCCTAAGGATATGCTAATTTTAAAATTATTTTAAGATATTGCTGTTGAATTTTATTTTAAGGTTTAAGAGCGAATAACATGATATTTAATAAATAAAGCTATCACGCAAAACGTTAAAACAACGCCCTTTTGGGCGTAATGTAAAATCTGACAGATTTTACATTTACATATTCATGATTAGTATGACTATTTATGTGTTGTACTAAGTTACTAAAATTCATATTCATAACGTAAGTATTCCCTTATGGAGAATATGCACAGAAATATTTGCAATAAATTTAACAAAAATCTGATTTTCCTTCATCAATATAAGCTGATGTATATAGACTTAGAAACATCAGTTCTGTTACCAAACAGTTCAATTTCATTTAGATATAGTATGCAGTGAGATATATAAAATTTAGCTTAGAAATGTATGTATTTGGAAATGAGAAGAAATCAGCAAGCTTGAATATTAATTCAAAATCCAATGATGATACATAAGAAGAAAATTTTGGAAAACGTCTGTTACTTCAAGAATATAGAATTTTAGTACACATGTTTTAATATTTTTTCAGAAGGAATGTTTTCTTACGTTTAGATAAAAGCTACGATTTAAAGTAAAAATATATATTGCATTTAATTTTCCCATTAATTCAGGCAATATAATTTTGCACCAAACTGAGCACCTAGGAGCAATTAGCTGGTTGAGGAAACTGTTTATAGATTTTTATCAATCTTAAATGGGATTAAATTTTCCGCAACTTTGAAATGGCAGGATGGGATCAACAAACCATAGATAAGTGGTGATACGTCTTTTAGGGATTTAAGGGATTATTTCATCGATCAGTAAGTACATGGCTTTCAAGACAAAATGCTTGACATTTACAGCAATGCTTGTTTTTCGCGTTTAGTACTCAATTTATATTTATGAGATGTTTTTCTCGATTTATTCAAACGACAGATCAGAAGACATGAAAGGGATTAAATCTATCGAATGTGTGGATACGTTGTGTAAGCTCCCTTTGAACCTGAAAGCAACAACAACCTGCAACATCTTTTGTGATTCTTTCATATATTTTCGAAGGCATTTGCTAACCAATTAAATTATCGTTACAAATTTATGACAAAGATTATTTTTAAATAAGCTCATGCAGAATTTTGCGCTAGTACGCCATTTTATTCGCATCTATGCGAAGATAAATTGATTGATAAATAGCTAAATAATGCAAGACAAAAAATGAAATATTGTTGCAATGAGTTACAAAATTCTTGACAATGTTTCGCGAACAAGTTCAGAGCGATTTCTAATAATTCAGAGAATATGCTCTTTGTTGCATGTTCAGAAACTTTAAAATGGAAATTAACGTATTAATATGAAAAACATATTAAACAAATAAAACTTAAAACAAAATGTAAAAGAAGAAAAGAGCATTTGCGGTAGTTTTCGAATACTTTAATACAGAAAACATATTACATAGTAGACTTTATATAAAGTTCATTGAATTATGTATTCTTGAGTTTCATGCGTATTGAAAGAGCAGTCTTCCCAAATCTTGCAGGGGGAAACTCTAGGTGATGTTTATCGAGAAAGATTTATAAAGTATACGAAACATAAATCGTTTTCTCATATTTCGACGCTCAGCTTTCTATAAAATACAATAATCATACGCAAATACTTGTTTCTATTATTTGTCTACAATTAACAACTGATTAACGTGTTTATTCATGTTTATTTATGTATTAAATTACACGTGTTTATTTATGCATATGCTTAAACCTTTTTTTTTTCGTAATAATTATTTCATTATTTTTTATATTTAAAATTAATATATTTCTGCTTATTTCGTATAAAATATAATTTTCTGATATGAATTAGGTAAGGAGTTGTCGCATGTAAGATGGTTCTTAAGTTTTTAGTAAATGAAGTTCGTATCTCCAGTATGACATTAACAGACAGTTACTCCATAGCCTGGTAGACGGGAAAAGTCGCTAATTTGAGCAGAGTTAAAGCGTATTTTGTATTTACAGAATTTTGCTAAGAAAAGTGGACATTTTTCCCTCCTTCCATATGCTTTAAGGTTCCTAACATTTAAATGAGATTCAAAATACGACTTCCCGAATGCGATACAATACTTCACAATACGACTGAGGCCACAAACAAATTCGCACTCTGATCCAAGAATATTCAAGAATATTTACATTTTAGATATTGATGCGACAGGAAAAAAGCAGAGAGGCAGCATCTTAGCGAGAACAGAGATAGAAATAAAGTGCGTAGTTATTTCAATAGGAAACTTATTAACAGAAAAGATTATAAACAGAAAGGTTATAGAAAGGTTATAAACAGGAAAGGATTCGATTTAAATTATGAATTAGCTACGTCATCATTGTTGTGTAAAGGTTACACGAATATGGATTATTCTAGAAATGCCGCCCTCCAGAAAAATTTATTACTATTTTGAGGACAGAGTGGAGAAGTAGACAAATTTAAAAATGAGAAATCAAGCGGCTATTGCTAATTTAAGTCACAATATTTATTTGCATATTTTTACCCTTACATATATAAAACAAATAATTCATAATAATTTATAATAAGAAAGCTTTTCATATACCATCTCCAAGGAACACAAATTAAATTTAAAACCATGAATGAAAAAAGTTTTTAGCATGCTTATATGCTAAAATTGTATTTATCAGTGACTGTGATTTTCATGTAAAAACAAAATTCTTACAACGTACAGATATTCAAACAAACCCATATAACGGATTATTTTCAATAAATTTCTGGAAGTACAAAACTCTATTGTTCATCTGATACATTTTTGCGATATTAAACGTTTCTAATTAAGAATTTTCATCTTTCATTAACTTCGAATACACCTAAACGCTTTTTACTTAGTTATATGTAATTTATTTAAAGGTTGATACAACCTGAATTTCTTATTTAATTTCATTTTTAATATATACTCTCCGAGCAAGGCATATCTCTGTTTAAGGGACAAAATGTCTGATTCGATGGATGTCCCTTATTTGGAGGTACTACTGTATAAGTACAAAAGGTATTTGAAAAGTATTTTCTCTCTCTTTTCCAGGTGTCTTCGTGGTGTAGCTGGAAGCACGCCTGACGCGTAATCGGGAGCTCCAGAGTTCCTTCAAAAGCATTGCGGATTTCTGGAAAGTTTTCGTTCATTTTGATATATAATGATATATAAATTTCTATAGTATACTGATTTTTGAAGTTTAGAGATATACTTTACCGGGAGACAACGGTTATTTCAACATTGTGTATATTAAGTAAATTGTAAAAGTTAACTAATGAAAATAAATTTACATAATAGATATGTTTTGCATAAATACTTTCATCATTTTAGGACACTGTTATAGTGAAATATTTGAAATAATAAACTCTTGACAACGGAATTAAGGCAAACAATTTTATACTGCTTAGTTAGAAGGCTCAATTTCGAAATAGCTGTGTGGCTTTAGGGTATATTAGCATCCGCTTTTGTTCTGGAAAAGTGGTCCTAAAATGTTCTATGCTATACACATCTATAGAATGTATGATCATTGATTGGCACTAATTTAAGCTCACCCTTAACCAAAGAACATGAATATCCTGCTATTCCTCATTCTCGAACACATTTGAAGCAACATTAGTGACACCATTGCATTCTGTCTCCTAACCGATGGGAGGTTAAAGAGTCGACATCAACTCAAGTTAAGATTCTTGCTCTAAAATTCCCGCTTGGCCAAACCCATCAGTTAACCGCCTAATTGAGAATATTACGCAAGTGTATCATAGCGAATAGCCTAATATTGCACAAGCGGAAGATCATTCACATGCAGCCAGGTTTTACGCAAGAATTGACAAATGCTTCACTTCGGACAAGCAATTAGCATCGTTAACCACGGTACCATCTAGTGACTCCGTTCTAGAATATTAAATTAAAAAATTTTAGAAAATATAGTTAAGCTATTCATTTTGACTATATGATTTTCTAGTAATTTTAAATGTATCTAATTCGAATAAAAATTACAGAAACTTTAAGAACAATCTTTTGGTCTCTTTATATTCATATTTTTCAGCCGTTTATCTCATAACAAATAAATATTTTATTTATTTCAATAAAATACTATAGCATGCTTCATTACCTGTATGAGATCCTATAATAAAGGTCTAAGATTATTTTGTAAACATTTATTTTGAAATTCGCAGTCTAAAAAATAACACTGAAATGGAATTTTAAATATTTTCATTTTATCTGTGATTAGATACATATGTGATTATATATTTATGTGATTATATGTGTATTTAATGTGAGTACGAATATAATTATTTGTATATTTTCTTACTTTCTCCAATTGATATTAAAAGAGTTTTAATAAGAGCCATGCACCTGTCATTTTGTGATGTATCTAATGTACAGTCTTTTACTAACTGGTACTTAAATTAGTTAGGTAACATTTTTTTTTTACTTATGAACTAATTAGATCTATTAACGTTCATACACTGAAGTTTCCTTTCTCTGGCACACAAGGTGTTACAGATGTGGTCTCATGAAATTGAGAAAATAAACCTTGAAGTATTATATTGAATTCTGCGTATGACAAAGCGAAGACTAATAAACAGCTAGTAGTTTTCTACGCGAAAATATTCCAGATTATCTTACGTGCCTTTATAAAGAAACAATGCGTATGTGGTTTAAAATTTGTTTTATAACTTAGAAGTTACGTTCATTTTTATGCATTGAAAATTATCAATAAATATTTCATCTGCATAGCTTAAATATTCCTATGCTTCTTTACATTCATTGAAATCAAAAATATAAATAAGTATCTGTTTGCATTCTTTAGTTTGTATAAATGAATATAAATCATGAATAGTGTTTACAATGATATTAAACGAGAAAGAACACTGCATAAGAAGCTAGGGAATTCTCCCAAAATAGAAAAACATGTACTAAAATAAAATAAACATTCAAATGATGGAGTCTGCTTCTCGCACTGAATATTCATCACGTAATGTAGTCACGAATGAAAGTACTTTGTTCTAAATAAAAGAAAAAACTAGAATGCTTATACAAATTTTCTAGGGTAAAGGAATGTATAAACCTCCCTTCGCTACGTGCACACATGCATAAAGTTGCAGAAACATCAAACGAAGAGCTGGAAAGTTCTGACACTAAACTTATTTTCGATGCTCATTGTCTGACGAGTTCTCTTCCTCGTTTGATTTTCTTACAAAAGAAAAATGGCGCTGGCAAATTCATTCCCATTTTTTCTCCCCTCAACTTTACCCATATATCGCTATTAGGCAGATTGAGTAAGTTTTTCGTTTCTGGTTTTACGTATCGCAATTTTACTTATTTTCTCTTTCTTCCTTTTATACAGGCTTTGCACATGCACGAGCCTCATGAGTAATCTTTGGGGAAGAATGAAAGTTTTGGAGAGTTATTGGATGTCTGAAGATGATTGGAAGACGAGGGTGACAGCGAAAGATTTCTATTCCCTCAGTGGTGTTCTTTATTTATTTTTTTTTGGTACTTATTTATTTACTTTCTTCTGAATTAGAATAGAAGAATTTTACGGTGTACCCTGACATTCAAAATTGGATGTCGAAGAAAGAAGTTTTGCATAAATAGTATATTCCGCCGCAGGGCTTAAAGTAAAGAAAACGTGTCCATAGTTGTAATCAAGCACAGACGGGATGAAAATTCCATTTATTTTAAACCTGGGAAAACTTATGCTTAGACAAACTTTCTTTGGATCGAAAATGACAATATTAAAATTGTTTCCTAAAAGTATTTCATTTTTAAAGAATTGAAACCTCTCTTTAATTATTAGGAGATTTAACAGGTAGTGCATTGCACATTTTCAAACATTAACATTTAATGTTAAAATTATAATAAAAGTAACGGAAGCTGTGCAATCTAACTATAATTGCTTTTACTCATTCTTATTTCTTATAAATCGCTACGTGAAACTGAATTTATTTGCAACGTTAAACTGAAAGATACAAAATATTCATTCTTTAAAAGAGTTCACTAAGACATGATGA
Organism: Stegodyphus dumicola; assembly: GCF_044657685.1. Taxonomy (NCBI): domain Eukaryota; kingdom Metazoa; phylum Arthropoda; class Arachnida; order Araneae; family Eresidae; genus Stegodyphus; species Stegodyphus dumicola. Next base: position 77,822,977 of record NC_140772.1, on the reverse strand, counting down.
AGATGCACGAACCTTCAAAATTATATTTGCAGTATATAATTGTTGTTAAATCAAATTCGCGAAATGAGACTTTGTCGCAAATGCTTATTATGAGTCAATATATAAGCGGAGGGGTAATGCTTATATAATTGCAGGTAATTCTTAGATTTCTTTTCCAATCTAATTTCCAGTACAGAGTTTAAATTAATAAAACTTGTAAAACATAGTTTCCTTATTAAACACATTTACTGTCATGAACATTGCATTACTTGTTAGGTATGAAATTTAATTTGAATCAAATATCATTTGTGACTCAGAAAATTTAATAAATATAAAAGTTCTTCGGCAGACGTTTCAGTTGCTTTGATATTTACATGACTTTCACATTTTTATTAACATCAAATCATAGATTTTTAACACTAAAACCATAACTGTCATTATGTAAAGTGCATTTTCCCTTTACTTAAGGAGGTTTTTGTGATACAGAGAATCCGTGAGTTGAATTTATTTCATAATTTAATGATTTTTACGTCTTTGAATTCTATGCATTACTTTAAGCTCAAAACCCAATGATAATAAATGAAATGAAATTTTAATATTACGTTGACCAACCATCGTATGAGCATTTTTATATCACGCATTACGCTAATTTAACATTTTATTGAGCTATATTTTATTGCGTTAGCAGAGATGCATTGTAGGAGAGTTTGTTAAAAGGAACATTCATACTATACATAGTCACGTGACATATTTTTATTTTTATTTTTAAGGATGTTTGTTGCCAAAAGGAAACCTTATCAAGTAATTTATTACACACAAAATTATTACATGTTTCATCAGTACCTTTACACAGTATTTTATTACAGACATTTACCAAGTAATTTATTACACACAAAATGGGTATAAGTGCATCATTCTTCTAGTTAGTTTAAATGAAGTGACTAAAAAAGTCCAGGGACATCTATGGATAAAATAAAATAGTCCTTGAGTGATATACGTACTCGTTACCACACCATCTACTCTGACTTAATTTATTGTAAATTTTTATCTAGAGGAAACCCGTTTTTAATTTCATTTTTTTTTCTCTTTAGGGTATAAAAAGAATTTCTCATTTAAATCATTTAAACTTTGCTTGCACCTTGTCTCGACTAAATAAAGGAAGTTTTAAAGCAATTGAAGTAATAATTTTGCTTGAAAGTTGCTCTGTATCAATATAATTGCATTCTCCGTATATTTACTCTGTATCAAATAAACGGCAGTGGAAATCTAATAATATAACAAAGTGGCATTATATCGCAGTTTAATTTAGAATAAGTGAATTCTAAGGGAGTGTTTAATATTTTAAACCTTTAACGATTTGTGCATAACCACGTTTCTCCAGCATTTAACGAAATTTGGAATGCACCAGTAAACAAAAGACTTTAACTAACAACTCTCTTGAAAAAATAGCCTTTAAATAATAACATGGTATCGGTCTAGAAAAAAATCAGGCAAACGACTATTATATTAATTAATTTTATTAGGTACAACGAACTGAAAAAGCATTTTGTTGACTTGCCTTAAGGGGGCTCATACACCTTAAACCCCTTATGATCTTCGAATATGTGACTGTTTCAAGAATTGGGATATTTTATGTATTTTAAAAGCAATTACTTCCAACCTTTTACAGCTGACTATATAATATAACTAGCTATGAGAACTAGTAACCAGAAAGTTTGTGTTGCCACAAATATTTTTGTAAACTAATCCGCTTTGTGACAAAAGTTTTCGTCATATTAACACCTTGCGCGCATGATATTTTAAAAATGGCTAATGGTACGTACTTGAAAGTTGATGGAATTCTTATATGGGCACTATCTTCTAACTGAACCAAAAATATGATGAATATTGTAATATTAAAAATTTTTATGCACAAAAACATTACAGATTTTTTAAATAAAATCCATTTTTTAAACTCATCTTCAAATAAAATAAAAATTTAACATGGAATTCTTAAAATTTTTGGTTCACAGTAGTTTCCAAGTGTTATAAAATATACATGTTAAATATGGAATAAAATTATGCAAAAGAATGTTTTAAACTGTGCGCGCAAGGTGGCAACATGACGAAACATTTTGTCACAAACTGGAATAAATTATAAAAATATTTGTGGCAACACAAACTTTCTGATTACTATTTCAGAAAGCAGCTGTATTACGTAGTCAGCTGTGAAAAGTTGGAAGTAATTGCTTTTAAAATAAATAAGTTATCCCGATTTTTGCAACAGTTACATATTTGAAGATCTTATGGGTTTTAAGGTGTATGAGTCTCCTTAAAGCTGTCACTACATGGAGTTGCAGATACTGTCTAGTATTACACTCTGGCAGTCGCGACTGTGGAGGCAGCTTTTATAAGTTAAATGCCAAAAGATGAATCCGTTCAAGTCAAGTTCTGCTATCCAAAGAGACAGTATGTACTTTGCTAGTGGGTTTGCTTCTGGTGGTCAGGGCCCTCCGAGTGGGGGCGCCACGACCGGTCCGTTTTCGCCTCTTTGTTCCTGGCCCTGCTTAGTGTGGACATTGAATTGGGACCATTCAAATTCTTTCGTGTGGAGTTCTGCGAGCCCACGAATCCTACCCAAAAGATGACACACTCAAATTGATGAGTCTCGTAGTGCGTCCTTAGATAAGATGTGGAGTCAGTAAACACCTGTGGGGGACTTTTTAGAATCATAAATGAACTGCAACTATTTTGAATATAATGAGTTTCAGTTCAAAAGGGGTGCACTTTAATTCTAGAAGTTCAATGATTAGACGGGACTGGACTACTTAGTTTAGGCAAATAAAACGATAGCTGTTTGCTTAAACTCTATCTCAGTTTTGATTCAGGGCACCCAAAAGGTGAAAGCTAAGGGTGTCATACTTCTCTTCTTCTGCTGAAAATCTCACCAGAAGATTCTAAGAAACTCATAATCATAAAACCTTTCAAGGAAAAACTTATTATTTAAAATTAAGAATATAAGTATTAAGAAATCTAAGAATTGAATCAGAGATGTATAACTAATTAATGCAAAATTTTGCATGATTAAAAAGTCTTTTTGGTATAATCCATACTTGCTAACATAGCAGTTAGTGAAGCTAGACGGCTCTGCGAAAACCTTAACTTGTGTTTTCTAGTCTTATCAATACTCTGTTATTTAATTTTAGTCCAAAGCGGCAATTTGCTCAGAAGGATCAATAATTTAATTTTGGCATTTTGTATTGCTTCACTATAAATGTCGGTTCACTCTCCAAAATGTACCACCAAATATTAGAGCCCTGCATTATAGTTAAATAAATTAAATAATGAAGAATGTGCATAAAGGTATGTATGTGTCTCGCACTGTGATAAAACAACGGTACCTAGAGCTATTAAATTCTGAATAACGTACGTTTCCACCCGCATATGGGCATTTGGAAGCCAAATTTGTAATTCGGAATTTGTTTTATTATTATCTGTTTCATATTTTGTAAAACTCATCGATTTCAAAGCGAGCAGTGGCAATACCGTACGGGGGGGAAACGAACAAACAAAAAAACATTTTTTTATCTCCAAGGCACGGAACTGTGTATGGGCAGTTCTAAAGATAGGCTCATTTTAAAATTATTTTGCAACATTGCTGTTGAACTGAATTTTATGGTTTAAGTGAGATGAACATGATATTTAATAAATAAAGGAAACACACAAGCCGTTAAAAGAATGCCCCTTTGGGCGTAATGTAAAACCCGAAAGCTTTCAGATTTTTAGTATTTTTTTTACTGAGTTTTTGCATAACTTTATTTTTTTTCTAATAAAAATACTGAGTACAACTTGAACATCTTGTTAATATAAAACTAATCAACAGAAATATGCGTTTTATTATATTATGTAACATCTCTTGTTTGATCTCGAATAATTCACCAACATAAATCAAAGAATTGAGAATAAAACTCAGATTCCTGAATTTTTCTTTGGTACATAATTAATCTGTTAGTTTCTTTCCCTCATTTCTACTGAAACTCCTTAAAACCCTCTTTCTGCATTTACACTTTTATTATACAGCAGCGTGAGCAAAAAAAGTTTCAAAATCTCTTACTTTACAAAATGTAATTCAAGATTATATTATTTATTTCATTCTGATTTCCGTTTTTGTACATAAAGTTAGAAATATTTGTATAGTTAGAAATAAAAATATCAAAAGTATGTTTATCAGTTTATGAAATAATTTAATTATTTAATTATTTAATTACAGACAAAATTATTTTGTCTATATTTAAACCTATTTATTTCCCCTCCAAGGAAATGCAAAAAATGTTATTACCTACATTATGATACGCATTTTAAAAAATTTACTTTGACTCAGTTTCTCAATCTATTTTAATTCATCGAAGTAAGTTCCGAAAGTATTTTAATTTTCTTCATGTCTTAAAAATTAAAACTGGGAATATCTTCTTCTTTAAGGCTTCTTAAAGCTATGTTTTAGAATCAAAATGTACAGTATCATTTTAATTTGATTTAACTATTAAATGATTGCAACTTATTCCTTTATATTTATAAAATATGCTCAAAATATTTTTGTAAACATGCTAAAAATTTATTAAATCTCGAAATTATATATTAACATTTATTTAATGAAGGCAAAAAATACATTATACGAGTATTTTTGTCCGTAAAAAACTTAATTCATAATTTTTAAAGACGGAGTAATTAGTCACTTTTTTTAAAATAAAAGTTTATTACTGCTTTCAATTTTTTTCTATTTCGTTGCCAATTTTAAAAGAAAAAAAATGGTTAAGTTGATTTTGAAGCGCAATATTCCAGATGAAAAATGCTTAAAAATATTTCACTCATGTTTCATTTCGAATTTTAATGATCTTAAGCAAATGGAAAGACAAAGAAACAAAAAACAACGTAAAAACTTAACGAATGTTATTTCTGAAATACGAACCTCAAAAGTCTGTTATTAAAACGTTTGATATTTCTATCATTATTTTATGATATTTTTTTCCGAAAACTTAAATTGTTATACTTAAAAAAGCCACTTATTTCTATACTGTAGGTAATATTTTATTACATTTTACTAAATTTAGGCAATAATAAAATATTTGCATAAAATGCTTGATACTGCTATTTTTATGGAGAAATTTTTATTCGAAATATCGAAAAATCGAAAAAAAAACCGGAAAATATAATTTCAAAATTGCTACCGTTCACATGTTTTATTTTCAAATGCTTGTGTTAAGATTAAGAACATACGCAAATAAAAAAATATATATATTTTGATATGATGATCAAATTAAGCTTAATACTAAAAAATCTGAAGGCCACTTGATGACTTTTTTGTACGGCTTATTAACATATTCAAATTTTCCTGCATTTCATTTAAACGTATTTCCCCGCATTTGATTACAGATATATATCTCATTCAATCAATTCAGTTCTCACTTCGCGGCAAGGAAAAATGCATAAAATTTCAAAAAATCTTCATTAACAGTTGTAAAATATATAAAAATCTAAAACACCATATAGAATTAAAAAATATTAAAAAATAATTGTTCCAATTAAAATTAGAGTTTAAATTAATTAAAATTAGGCAGAAAGACAGATTTTTCGGTACACGAAACTTCTGGCCCCACTCGGCAAAAAGACACTGAAGTTGGTGCAGAAACTGACTTTATTCATTATGCTTCTAAGTTTTAGATATATGCTACTAAGTCCCAAATGCGGACATAATTGACTACAAATCAAGACATCATCATTAAATCAAATAATAAGTTTAAATATGGAGAAGAAACATCAATAATACAAATATATTCTCATATCATCATCATCATCATGATAATAATAATAAATAACAATACTTTAAAAATCTTGGAAACAATATCAAAATATACAAAAAATATTGCGCAAATGTGATTTTAAGCTTAAACTGAAAAATATTTCTGCTTATCTAGGTAATAAGCAAGTAAAGCAGTAAAAACTGCTGAACGTCAAAGAAAATTTATTATTTATACCAGTATTTTACGAAATGTAATTTAGTATATCTTTTGAAATTTTTTTTATTCTATTTTCCACGCGCTGAAAGAATCAGTAAACAATTGATTTGCTTCTGAAGTTTTATATTGTTATAAATATTCCTTCTTTTGATTAAGTAATATTTGTTTTGGGAATCATCTTACACAAATATTGTTATCATATTTAATTAGTTTCCCAAAGTTCAATACTTGCTTCAACTTAATACGGAGGGGACACAGTAAAACCTGCTTCTAACCACGAATGGAAAACTGAGGAAGAATATGATTTGTAGCCCACACATTGCATGCCATTTGTTAACGAGATATTCATAATCCTTATTCTGAATCTGGGGTCGTATCTAGAGAATTAAATAAGTAGTATTCCAAATCTGTTGAAATCGTACGTCTGGGCGACTTAGAAACGAACCAGACATACAGATAAGCATATTTGGATAGTTTCTCTTTTAACAAGTCATGAGGACGCTTAGTAAAGCATCTGTCAGAAAATAAATTATAAATTAAACAAATGCATTTTATTACATGGAAAAATAAATGGAAAATACAATAGCAACGATGTTCACAATGTTCCGAAAATGAAAGAAATCTGAAAATTAACGATTATAAAAACAAAATAAAACAATTAAAAAATTGTGAAAGCTTTCAGATTTTATATTACGTCCAGAGGGGCGTTTTTAAAAGTTTTGTATATTATTAAATATCATGTTTTTCGCACTGGATGTTTGGATGGAATCAAGTAGATAGGGTGAGTTCCGCTTAAAGTTTTATAAAGTCTGTATTTGCTGTAGTACTTAATAATTTAATGCCAAATCCAACTATGATGCTCATATAAATCATTTCTTAACATACAATCATTTCTTAATATATAATCATTTCTTAACGGAAACTGACTCACATTCACTTCAAACACAGGAAAACCTCAAAAATCAATACAACCAGTTAGTCTTCTGGGAACTGCACCTAATACTAATTACCAGTATTTATAACCTCATCCGCTGCATAATTGTTGTAACTTAAATCAATTCGGTGTTGAAGTTTAATGAAGACCTTACGCCTTACAAATCTTTAAATAGAGAGCAATAACTTCTGTGACTTCAAAGAGCAATGGAATTTTATTGTTCTGTGAAAATAAAAGATTTCTTTGCAAAAGATTAAAATACATACTATACATGTAACAGATGCACTATAAATTTCTGAGTTTTAATGTTATATTTTTAAAAGTATTTTATTCAAAATGTTTTTCACGTTTTTGTTAGGTTTCCTTAATTACTCTATAAAAAATTTTGATTTTTTAATCAAGTTATTTTCATTTGACTACAATACTCCCAGCCAACTGATGAGCAAAATTATGCTTTTAGGCAGGCTAATTCTCTTAAAATACCTTCACAGGCAGAATAAATGTCACAAACGACAGAAAATAAGTTCAGTCATATGTTTCAGCCTATTTCTCCTCTCCTCCCCCCGCCATAAAAAGGGAATCTATTCTACATTTCAGCTAAAACAGTTACGCTTGATCTAAACTTTATCTCTAGTTTAAAACATAAATGAAATGATTAGCATTTACAAACCCAATAAAAACAAAATTACATCACGACTTTCTGCGTTTTTAAAGACATATTGTTATTCAAATATTCTACAGAAAATCTGACTTGAGATCATTTTAAATTGTATAACTTTATGAAATCATCTGATGTTTTAGCTCTCCCAGATGCGCAGTAAATTTATTTCAGTTTTAACTTTGAACCTTAGTTTCCTATAAATATTTGTCTATTAATTTTCTAAAGTAAGAATACAAAAGCTTAAGCTTTTAATTGCATTTTGAAGCTATGTCTCTTTAATAAGATAAAATTATGCATTACTTGCCTTACGTAGAAGTATACTTTGGTGATATTTCCTAAATTTTTACACATATGAGCTATATTAGAGACATATTTAATTACCTTCTAACTTATAGGTGCATTTATTTCGTTATTTGAGTTGTGGAGATTAAGTGGGAATCGAAACGAGATTGCTGTTGACATAGAGAGTTTACTCTTTTACTTAATTTGTTTGATCGCCGTAATTGATTAGTCTGTGTTTTAACACTTAACGTAATTAATCTTATAGAATCCATTCAACTTACTTAGATGAACTTTGTGTCAATTTGACAATTAAGTCTCTAAATATATTGGCTATAGCTGGCACCTGAGAAGGCGAATTTACTTAAATATAAATCTTTATGCAAATGATTTATTTGAAACGTTACAGGTAAGAGACTTTATGAAAGTCATTAATTTAACTTGAAGGATTAATATATTTTAATTTCAGTGGCATAATATAAGAGATATGGTCTAGCGATTGTACCACTTTCAATTTCTGTATTAAAAAAGAAAGCATTTGGTTTCAGTAAAACTTATTTATTGAACCTTACCTCTAAAATGTTATAAAATTTTTAGTGCCATTTATCGCTTTAATTATTAAAGTAGACGACATCTGTTTTATACAGCTACATGTTTTGTTGAACATAACGGTCTAATAAATACAATGGTCTAATAATAGCTTAATAAAAATAAAGCATTTTCCCAATTCATCTTTATCATATCAATAAAGCAGTTTAATGTTCGATATTGATCTTGCGCTCCAGTTTGAAATTTAGTAAATTACAAACTTCCAGTTTTAATTAACGGTGGTTTTTCAAGGAAAATAATTCAATGCATGTTGGAAATTATATCGATTAGAAATAATTCAGTACAACCAGTTGCAGTATAAATATAATGATTTATTAAATTATTTTAGTGCAACACTCCAGTTTACAGTGACTTGTGCAGAATGTTTTTAAAAATAATTTTAGTAGATCAATGTCTGGCACCAGTTGAATTCAAAGATTACTGTTCTATAGTCAGGGATTTTAGAATTTCTGTCACTACTTGGCCTTTTGCATGTCATCTGATATTACTAAGCCTTATGTAATCTTGTCAAAAATTGCTTGGATTTCGCAAGTAAAAGTAAAACAAATTCAAATTTTTAAAAGGCAGTTGTTTTCAGCTCAGCTTTCACATGCAGATTATACATATCTGCAAGCAAATAAATTAAAATATTTGTTCGAATTAAATTCTTTTTGCTGAATATTTCCTTCCGCATGTAAAAGAATTGTTTTTAAAACTGCAAAAAATTTTCTTTCAACGGTTAGAATGCATAAGTATTAAAAATTTTGTTTTATTACTTGAAGCAAAGGATAAAAACAATTACATTTTCCCCTTCCTAACGTTATGGAATTTGCATATCAAAATTATTAACAAGTATAACGATGTCTTTTTATCGCAAAAATTTCTTGCTGCTATATTTTCCTATTTGATTTCCAAGCTGAAATATGAATAAAAGAAATCGCATATTTTAAACTTTATATTTGCTTCCTTTATATTTTTATTTGTAGCGCTTTTGCTTGCTTTTTTCAATTTATTTTTTTTTATCCTTCGGATGAAAACAAGTTACGATATAAAAGCTTATACACATGTCATCCCATACTTTTTTCCATTACATATTTTAATGCAAAACCAAATTTCGCATCTTCAATCATGTCATAAAATATATCGAGGCAAGCTTTAGGAAAATGGAAAACGATAATTCAGCAAGTATAGCTTTTATAATCCTTTTTCTATCTGCATAACTAAAAACTAGTTGGGGCTGTTATTTGTTAAAAATTATACGGCGGTAGCCTTACATATGGAATTATATCTACATTTTATATATGAAAGTACCTCTTTAAGCATTACAACTAAATTATATCATATAAAGTTAATTAATTATTTAAAAACTGCAGAAATTCTATTTTGCAGCATAAACTAAATTAATTTCGCAATGAGAAAAAAACCGGTATAAAATTTAGACGCAAGCAAATCTCTGGACGCAATTTCATATAAAAGAATACAAAAAAAAATATAATATTTCTTTTTTTTACTGTAGAATAAAATGAGCAAAAGATGAATTACTTAAGAAAAATAACATGATGTCGACGCTAATAGTAAAATAATGATGAAAACTAAAAAATTAATTAATAATCATTTCGTTTTGAATTATTTAGTTATTATTCGCCACAATAATTGGAAAGAACAATTTTAAAATTTAATTAATGATGCTAATTAAATAATCGTACCATTCCAATAATGTAAATGTTTTTATTAGAACAATAATAAAGGGAAGTTTTATATCTCAGCTTTTATTTGCAGAATTATTATGCTTAATAAGTATGTAATGAAAGAAGGTTTCACCGAAAGTACTCAATTATCTATTATTTTAATTGAGAATTTTATTTATATTCGTTAGATAATAGAAAGTTATTTATATATTAAAGGGAAAAGTAATCATAGAAAATACCTCAAAATCTGAAAACAAATTAAGATCATTGAGTAGTTTTTATATATTTGCTAAATGCAGAATTTAATGCAGAATGTTCCTTTAATTTTTTATCGTTATAAAAATCAGTTGATTCTAAAAACAGTTGACTGAGTGTAAATTATTTCCGTTTAAATTGAATATTCTGTAATAAGCTAATATTTTAAAATTTAAACAAGAATTATTTTTGAAAACATTTCACACATACATTAAATACAAAATACACAGGTCTTACAGTTGGACGCTGAACAGAAAAAAGTCGCTTTGGATAGTAAGTAGGTTTATTGAATTTCAGGATAAATACCTAATTAAAACATAAAATACATATGCAGCAATATGTGTGCATAATAAATTATATTTATAATTTATTCGTAAGTAGTTATCATTCGTAAGTAATTATCATTCTTTGTCCAGGCTAAGATGCACAAGTAACCCGGAGCCCACGGTCAAGAAAGCGGATGTCAGGGCACTGATGGCCATGGCTTTCTAAGGGCTGTTTGTGCCAGCGAGTTTAATTTAGTTTAGTGAATAAAGAATCATGTATCTAGATGGACCAAAATAATGAATTCATTAATTTACAGCGATCTTTAAATGTAAAGGTTAAATATGTTTGTCTGTAACAAACGGCAAATATATTTTCGAGTGTACTGTCCTAGTATACAATTTTGCTTCAAGAGTGATTGAAATTGACAGGGCTTTCATACATTGACTGTTTTATATCTGAAACTCCAAACAATAAATTCAGTGTAAAAATATTTATGTTCTTTTAGTACAAAGAGTTAGAATATCCCATGTATTATGCACTAGCTTACCGACAAATATAAAACTTCATTAATTCATTAATGATTAAGAAACTCAACGATTCAAAGCGAGCAATGACAACACTGTACCAAAAAAAATATATATATATCCCTAGCGCACGAGATCGTGTATCAGAAATTCTAAAGATATGCTCTTTTAAATATTTTGTGCTATTGCTGTTGAATTTAATGTTATGAAGAACATGATATTTAATAAATAAAGGTAACACACAGAACGTTGAAAAATGCCACTTTGCCTGTAATATAAAATCTGAAAGCTTTTTTTTTTTTTTTTTTTTTTATATAAACGCTCTGTTTTGCATTTACTCGGTAATACTCATATTTACTCGTGTTTAAAACATAAAAAATCAACATTGGATATATTTGTTACAATTTGCGGGCTTCATCTAAAAAAAAAATAAATAAATAAATAAAAAAAACTGCAATACAACGTCCGAAATTCGGATGTCCATTATCCAGATTGATCTAATATTCGGACCTTCTTACTTGGCTAAGATTTCTAATGCCCTTTTCAAACACCAGCTGGATAGGGTGTGGTGTGGTGTATTTAATTATGGCAAAGCACACTAGGGCTATCTGCCTAAGAGGAGGGATGCCTTTCGTGGAGGACTTTCTAAGGGAAACTGGCTCGTATACACGTTACACATGGAGAAAACCACGAAAACACCCATGCAGCCAGCCCGTTCGCGGGATTCGAACCTCGGACCGAACTACCAGTGTTCAGCGACTTTACCGCTCGGCCGCTGGTGGGCTCCAGCTGGATAGGGAAATCATACGGTGGACAGACACAATACGTTGGTTGACGTTGTACTGATGCTGGCCACGGTCACACTTTTTGTGCTTTTAAGCGTTTGAGTTTTTGTGGGGAGATTGTATTTTTGTACTCGAAATAAAAAGTTAGTGAAACCTCTGTATTTCCATGTCCATATCTCATCTTAATACAGAAAGACTTCATAAAAATGGCTTAAACAGCATAAATTGAAAGAAATATAAAATAAACATATAAATATTTAGACTTCTCTTTTTAAGTTTTAATTTTGATAACGTTAAGATTATAAATGCTTCCTTATTTCATCAAAACTAATTCATATTTTTATTTTGTATTTTTACATGCCATGTTACTAGATTTAAACTGGTGATCTAAAATTCGGAAATTTCCAGAATCCGAGAACTCCAGATTTTAGACGATTCCATATCTCGAACATTGGGCTGTGATTGCATCGATATAGAAAGCCATAAATATGCGTTATCTAATCCACCAGAAGTTATTTCTGGTATATTTAAGCTCATTCTGGCTGGATAAAATGTGTTTGATGCAATTAGAACATTGAAAATATTATCGCAAAATTAGGTATTTACATTAGCCATGTAAATGACTGCTTTGATAACAAAAGCGGATAATTGGATGTAAAGGGCTATTCGAATGGAATTTGGTATCCTTAACAGGTATATAATTATATCTGTATTATACGAAATTTAAATTAATTCTTGCAAACTCATCATGTAGTTTTTCTTGCATTTTTTTATCTAAATATTCATGTTATACCAGAATGAAAACTCTAATTCGTAACACTTTCGAATACGAAAATCGAGAAAACTTAATACTATTCCGTCTTAACTCTTCTAGTATGACTTCAAGATACTGAGTTGATCTGGAAACCAATCTATAATGGCCGTGTTCTAAAAGAAAAAGGAAAGAATGGGGAAAAGTACTCTTTTCCCACCAACACCGAGCCCTTTTTCATCTCTCTTCTTTTTTATTTGATCAATATCAGCAACTTTGTGCTCGCCACTGCCACTCGCGCCTTGCCGTGGTGAGATTTTGCTTCTTTTATTGTTATATTCGGAATGAGTCCTTTTTTTCTTCTTTTTTTTCCTCTGGTATAACGCCTATATTCTTTACGGGTGAGTATTTCTTGGGTATGTTTTCTTTCATTTCACTGGTTGCCTTAAATGAGAAGGGATATATTTTTACTGTGTACAGTAGAATGTATTTATGATTTCTCTTTAGAGCATTTTGTTTTAAATTGCTTGGAAGGGATTATGAACTTTATATTGCCTGCAGAATTTTTTTCAACAAGGTGCTTTTGGAAATCGATAAAAAGCAATGCACTGAGCTTGAGAATTCCAATTTCCATTGCCTTTTTAAGTGTGAAAATGCTTATGCACTAAGTCAAAATTATTAATGTTTTGAAATAAGGATATATTTTTTCATAAGCAAAGTGCCTATATCTTACGCTGTCTAACATACTGAAGGAAATGAGCGAATCAGAAATAATACTTTTCATTGCGTCTTAGTTTAATATCGAATATGTAACAAGTCAAAGGAATAAATTTTGTTTCAGTTCATTAGCATATATATTTAAATATTCAGAAATAGGATTTATTTGCTGAAACTAAACAGTAAATTGTTCTTTCGTCACTAAATACCCCACACATAAAATTTTTTGCTGTTCATAGAATTCAGATATAAAATGAATATTTGCTTTGATTTACATAAGTGGTTGAGAAACCAATTAAACCAGAAAACCAATTAAGTAATTTATTGGGCAATCTATACTTTTCTGTTCTGTGTAGAAGCAACACATGTTTATTGTAAATATCGAAAACGGATTTTTTTTTAATGTTTGTAAATATCTGTTGCTATTTTATAAAGCTCCTCGAAGGAAATTTCTTCCAAGGCCTTTATTGTTTCCAGTAAGCGAGTTTTGCATTCTGGCAAAATAATCGCTGCTCTTATTTGAGGGAAATATTATTTGTTGAGAACCTGATGAACTAGAGACGCACTGAAATAAATGCATAGATATGTTGAATAATTTAATTATTTCCTTAATTAATTAAACGCATTTATCTCCGCATGGGATAATTTTAAATGAAATAATGTCAGAGCATTTTTCCCCTTTACATTTAATGTTGCAATTTTTAACAGCTGGTTTTAAATGTATACTTTTATTTCTATGCTGTGAATGTTTGGAGATCAGTTTTTGAAGATTAGATTGCACATTTTTGATACTATGTCATTTTTATAATTCAAGAGCCCATTTTTTATATATCATTTTTATATTTGAAAAGAACATTTCTGGTAGTAAATCATTTTCCTATTTACAGAGAAGCTTTAATAAATACATATAAAATGAACATTCTACCATCATTTTATTACTGTAATGAATTTTCGTTGTTTGATAACAATGTCGCTTTTCAGGCTGTCTCCAACAATAAAATTTTCACTTCCGAACGAATTTACGAATGTTGGAAGATCCTCAACACTCTGGCTGACTCAACTGCTTTGCAATGTATTCCTGCTCATTGTAGCCTCGAGAGAAATAAAGGAGGCGATTTCTGGCAAAAAAGAAAACGACTATTCTACAAATTACAAATAACCATATGATTTTTAATTCTGCGAAACTCCCAATTAAAGTAGGATTTAAGAGAAAGTTTGCCTTCTACCTATCAGATGAAGCTAAGGGAAAGGCCTGGGAGTCTCTCATTAGTTCAAAGCCAGTTATTCCAGACTTTCCTTGACCTGCAGCCGTGGCGTTATTTCCTCTTTTTACTGGGCACGATTGTCTGAATGCCCATCGTTTTAAAATTCGACTTAAGAACTCTTATGTATGTATTCTTTGTAACTCTGGGCAATCCATGGATAAAGAGCATATTGACGAATGCACTGCACTATTAGCTTTTAAGTCTGTTGTTCTTTAAGTTCTTTTAAGTATTGGGAAGCAAGATCGAGGCCAAATGTCTGTATAAATAAATAAATGCTTGAAGCCATAAACAGTCTTACCTGAGTCTATAATGTTTGGATTGCTACGTTACGTACTGTATGCTATAATTTCTATATTAAATGTCTTTGAATGTCAGTTTCAATTTTCAAACTGTTGCCACTAAATATTATCGCCTTGTATTATATTTGAAGAAATTAATTAATGAAGAATCGGCATAAATGTATGTATGTTTTTCGTATTGTGTTAAAACAACGGTACCTAGAGCCATCCAATTTTGAATACCGTAATCCTACTGCGAACATGGGCTACTGCGAACAATTTGGAATTTGTTTTACTACAAATTTCCTATTTTGTAAAACTTTAACAATTTTTTTTAACAAACTCAAGGATTTTAAAGCGAGCAATGGCGACGTTGTACAGAAAAGACATTTTTTTATCTCCAGTGAGTGAGATTGTGTATCGGAAATCCTAAGGGTATGCTCAATTTAAAATTATTTTGCGATATTGCTCTTGAACTGAATTTTATGGTTTACGTGCAAAGAACACGATATTTAATAAATAAATGTCACACACAAAATATTTAAAAAAAACGCCGCTTTGAACGTAATTTAAAGTCTGAATCCTTTCAGATTTTTTTTTACAATTTTTAAAATTTTTTATTTGTAAAATTATTCAGGAAGTCGTGTCTATCTTGGAGTTCCTGAAAACACTGTTTGTACTGTAGACAAAT
This sequence comes from Stegodyphus dumicola, assembly GCF_044657685.1. Classification (NCBI taxonomy): domain Eukaryota; kingdom Metazoa; phylum Arthropoda; class Arachnida; order Araneae; family Eresidae; genus Stegodyphus; species Stegodyphus dumicola. The sequence goes on along the minus strand of NC_140772.1, from coordinate 77,807,322 downwards.
CTGCTCCTGCCAGGCTGAGAAAACTCTTTGTGCCATATCATTTTCTGGAAAACTATCTTAAACAGCATGGTAATTCGAATTTTAAGTCCAAACGCCTCCTGCTGGGGGCCCGCAGGCGAATGTGCAATTTACACAAACTTATAGCCTCTCTCTGCAATGTCACATTGAGAAATGATATAAGAATAAGATAGGTAAAAATAAGAATCTCTCTTGAAAACGAAAAAAAAAGTACTTGACAATAGAGATTAGTGATTTCTTTCATATATTTCTTGATATAGGCGTCTAATTTGGTGAGTAAAATAAAGTAATAAGAATCAAGTAAAAGAAATGCTACTTTTAGTCAGCATACCTAAGTTCAAGAAGTTACTACTTAACATTTTAGTTCAAGATCTAAAAGAGACTGAAAATATACTGTCATAGCTGTGAAATACTTTTTTTCTGTTGTTTGATTAAGTACCATTCACCTATTTTTTAATGATGAAACATAATTATATTTCCTCTTAACGATATAAAATTAAAAATAGTGTGTGAAGAACTGCATAATGATAGTTTTCATTTTTACATACACGTACCAAAATTAGATAAATAAATGACCAATAAAATACATTTTCAGATTTATTATCGAAACATTATAGCTAATCACTTAACCAGAAAGCAGAAAGTGTGTTTGCTACCTAAAAAAATAAGCAAATGAAGTAGGGATAAAATATACAAAGAGACATATTTTTGACACATTAAAATTCAGATCTGAATACTTCATGCACTATAATTACAATTGTAAATGCATTTTATAGCAATAAAAACCATGTGTCTTTTTGATTATGTACGGATTTATCAGTGCGGGCTTTTACTGATGTGAGCTTATATATCAGTGTGGGCTTTTATCAATGTGCGCTTTCAGCGGTGTGGATTATCACCATTTTTTTTTTTTTTTTTAGGATTTTATCGTGTGCGCTTTCGTCCAGTGGGTTTTTGACAGAGAAACCACCTATAAATGATGTCAGTAGGCGAAACATGTAGTCTTTGTCCTCCATGAGGTCTCGTACGTAACCGGTTCACACAGTGTTGACAGTTTTTTCAAACTATTATAATCTAATTACAAAATAAAATGAGTATTATTTTACTTTAGTATTCAGTAAACATCTGCTTTTTGCATTAATGCATTGAAATCCTAATTTAATTTAAAGATTCGCTTCTAAGAACAGATTTTAAATTTCAAACATAGTATTAGATGACTAAGCACATTTAAAAAATTTCTTGTTTGCACTGGGAGATTGTAATATCAAATATAATATGCATATATTAAATTTAATATGCATCTGAAATAATATGAAGTATGTTCGTATTCTTTCGTATTAGTTTTCCAACTTAAATTATGGCAAATACGGCGTTTCAAAATTTAGTTCCCTGAGCCATCTTCATTACAGTATTTAAAATATTGAAATATCACATTGGTAAAATAATTGTTGCTTTAGATGAATTTAAGGATTAAATTTTGTTTACGATTTTAAGCAAATTAATTTCAAAGTTAGAAATGTTTATGCTCTTTCGCAGCGCTAATCACTTTGTTTGTTTTCTGTCTTAGCGTGATTTTGTGTTGCTATAAAAGTAGACATAACGTAGCAAACTATTCAAATTTGTTATTATTTAAGCTATAAAAGACATTAATCCCCATTTAAATCATTTTCGTTGCATTAATAATTTTCTTTAAAATTAATTAATAACCATCATTTTAAATTCCTGTAATATCTAATATATTATACAATCTAATAGAAGAATTGATAAAGTGAAAATTTGATTCAAATCTAGAGTCTTTTGAATGAAATAAAAGCAAAGCTCTGTATGTTTTATAAAACTCTAATTTTGAGCTATCATTTTAATTTTATAAGGTATTGTTTTTAAACTTTCTTCCTTTATACTATTCTTGATTATCCTTCATAGAAAAGCTGACAAGAATACGAACATAGGTAAAACAAAGCATCAAAGTAACCACACATGAAAGTATTTAAACCAAAGGAAATAGATTGCATAGCTAATTCAATTAGTACTCTAATTTTACACTATTTATATGTTGTTTCTAATCGTACTGGAGTCTTCAAGCATATTACCTGTGATCTGTATAGTAAAATATATATAGCTAGAAATATAGTTTATTATTTATGATTAATTAAATATTTCAGTTCGCATACAAATGCGCGTGTTCGGTTTGGAAAATATTCTACCTGTATTATATTTAGATTAAACAATAAATTTGCAGCAAACAAGAATTAATAGAACAGATAATCCTTCTATTCGCCTATTTAATCCTTTTAGCAAAATCTTAGATTCTGACAAAAATTACAACGGTATTTGACATGTAATTCAAATAAAGCGAAGTACAGACGGTTAAAAATTTGAAAGCAGCTATAATGATTCAGTATTAAACTGGACATTTTAAGCATTCAAACTGGCACGAACACGCATATGTTTTCATCTTATACTTAGTACAATTAGCAAAAGAGAAAAAGAAAGATGTCAAAACATTTTCAAACCAACATTTCTCAAATATCTAGCAAATACATGACATCCGTACAGAGGAGAATTCACCGCATTTGCATAATTTCGAAATAGTTATTCCAAAATGTTTCGAAGAACACATTTTAATTAAAATCTTCCCTTGAAGTTGGATTTGTTTAGTGAATTTTAATGCCTGTTTATTCGGGAAATAAATCTAATGGATACATTTCGGCGGTATTCAAAATAAGCGCTCCACCTTCGCTTATCTTCTCTTTTGTTTGATAATTGTAAGCCACAGTCTTCTTATCGAAACTTAAATTTTAATGTCATTTCCTTAGCGTGCACGTTGTTTGGTTCTTGAGCGATTTTAGTAGCTGTGCCAGAGAGAAAGAAATTTGAATTCCGCGTGTTGTTATATTAAGTTGAGCGTTCTCATTTTGTTTGTTACAAGTTCAGTTAGTTGCGCGCATATAAATATTTCACATTGCGTGATCCTGTGATTTAGGCGAAGCGACTGCTCCCAGAAATGAATATATTCATTTTGTAGGCAAGAATGCTTATGTTTCAGTGAACCTAATATACGCTGCATTCAAAAAGTGAGTTTTTCTCTTACTTGAGATGTAATGCTTTTGGATATTACACGCTACTTTCAGATGAGAGGGGCTGTCTTCAAAATAAAAGTGCTTGTTCCCATTAGAATAATGGTAATTTTATTGTTGCGCTACTAATAAAGAATGGTGGCATTTGTTTTTGTAGTACGAACTCAATGGTAATCCTCAGTGTGAAATGACCACCGACGCAGAATTTGGCTGTGATATTCTTTCTTGTCGTCCAGGGCAGCGCTAGCAGCATTTAATATCAGACTCTCTTGTGCGCTAGTAATTTCACTATTTTCTGATATCAAGCAGTGCACAAATGTATAGGGTATTGAAAATTTCTGATAGCCTATAAAAAACTTGGACTATGCTGGTAATCAAACAAAGACTAAACTGACGGTAAGGTGATCGGCTGAGATCATAACATTTCTTCTATTGGATGTGACCCGGCTAAATGTTAAACGACTAAGCAGAAATTTACAACTGGATTATTGGGCTCCTTTAAGTAACTAAGGATAATTTCTACATATTCATGATATTTGTTAAAGTTTTACTTTGACTAGATAATAAGACAAGATGCTATAAGATAAACGCAGTTTATTGCTGGCTTTCAAAGCTAAAACCTTCTCATAACTTCAATTGAATTTTAAGTCTTAGATTTTAAAGGCATAGATATGTTACAAAGAAATGTATCCCAAACAACTGTTTGAAATTTTACGTGTCAAATATTGTGCCTGGCCTTATATCATTCTGTCTGCAAAAATGTCTACAGAAGAAATTTGAAAATTACATATCATTATTATCTTAAAATAATAGTCCAATTATTGAAAAATAGCTGAATAAGACATACTTTGCTGCCCTTCTCCAAATACAGGCGTGAAAATATCTCAAGTGAGTACAGATTGGTCAGTATAATATAAGAAACTACCCGTTTAGTTTGGGTACTTAACAGTAGTTTGCACTTAAACTTGTCTACCTATGAAGAATTTAAATTCATAAGTTCCTGAACATAGAATTCTCATTCTTATTTTTAAAAACAAAAATAACGGATTTTTGAGAAAATATTGCACTTTTGAGAAAATAATACAAAACACATAATACACACTTTTGAGAAAATAATACAAACATTTGAGAAAATAATACAAAACACACAATTACATAGTCCATCTTAGTAATTTTTAAAATAAAACCTAAATTGCCTTGACCAACACAAAGCATGTGGAATTTCTGCCTTTTGAAAGGAATTTAAAAATACTATTATATTTTGGAACAAATATCACCGACTTTCTTATTATGTTTCATGAGCAAATAATGGTATGTTTAAATTAAGTAAGAAATAAAGCCGGCACACACATTTTAATGTCTTACCATACATACTTACTACGAAAAGAATGGATAACAGAAATGTAAGACATGTACATCTTACGAAGAACATAATTCAGGTGTGTTTATGGCAAAAGTTGTAAATATTAGGTGAAGATTACTGGATAAGTAGGAAGTAGTTTATGTATAAATGAAAAATCGCACATCTAAATAATTATAAAGTTGCTTCTATATATGTATTACATTCATTTAAAAAAGGTAAAACTCACATACTAAACTCCACTATTAAAACACATATACATAACTAATGCATTTAAATACTGACACATCTTAGATTCTCCTAATGTCCATCCACACAGAGTAGTGTGTAAGAATTACAGTTAGTATTCTTCGCATATTATATATAATTAAGCCTCATTCATGTGAGTTCAATGAGATATTTATCATACGAAAATTATGCACAGTTATTTTGAGCATATAAATGTTAATTAGATATCCTTTATAAACTTATATATTACAGTAAAGGAATTTCGAAGCAATAGATATATTTATTAGCTGCAAAATATTTACTAAATAGGCATCTTAAAGAATGCTACAATCATAAAGGCACGAGATTAAAATAGAAGCCTTCTATTATCCTGCATAATTCGGATTTAAATCACGTAGTAGCCTTTTAAAGTTGCACATATTTGGGCCATATTAAAAAGTCTCCGCGGTTTTTTTATACATTTTTTTAACAAAAATTTTTTTTATTGAAAATCAGTTTTAATCAGCTACATACTAACCATTATTATCTATGATTTTTCTAATTTTTCGAGTAGCTTCATAATTCCATCGCTATAGAACTTCTGCGGTTTATCGTCGAAAAACTTGGCCGAGTAATTTTCAGCGGCGTTTCGATTGGCCAATTTTTTACCATCAAGAGAGTTTTACAGAGACTCAAACAAATGGTAGTCAGACGGTGCAAGATCGGCCTAAACGGTGGATGCATCAAAACTTCCCAACCACGTTCCGTCATTTTCTTGCAAGTTATCAAATCTATGTGTGGCTGCGCATTGTCATGATGTAACACAACTCCATTTCTGTTGGCCAATTCTGGTCACTATTTCTGGATTGCTTCGTTCAAACGGTTGAGTTGTGCACACTACAGGGTTGAATTGATGGTTTTGCCAATTTGCAGCTGCTCATAATGGACAATTCCTTCCTAATCCCACCAAAAACTCAACATAACCTTGTTTCTAAACCACTCCTATGTCCTTCGTTCACTGATTGCATTTTCATCGTACACTTCACAAATTTTTCGGCATGTTTTTACAGTCTATTTACTTTTTTATAGTAAAAAATCACATAGCGTATTTGTTCAGATATTTCAGTCATTTTCTAATCAATAAAACGCTTTACAAGCGCAACGAATTAGAAAACTATCTTCACAAATAATGGATGCTGAATGTCAACTTTTAAGCACATATTCGTTTGAGATAATCAGGTGAGTGTTGTCGGATATATAGGCATAAACATCATGCTGTGACAAAAAACTGCGGGGATTTTTTATATGACCCAATATTAGCGAAAATTTAGGAAGGGTTTGATTTTACTCAGAAATAATACGGTATGTTAATTTAAAGATGTGTAGATAAGACTATGAATCCATCTGCACCACAATTACTTCCCTAATTAATCAAAACTGAGTGTTTACTATGGATTCCAATAATTAACCGTTAATGACTTCACACAAATACGTCATTAAAAGAGAGACTTCATGTCGTTTATGGCAGAGTTACTATCTTATGCTTTGACATACATTTTTTATGAACATTAATAATTAAAGAACTGCAACTTCTGTATGAATTAAAACAGTAGAGCACGATTTATTTTCGATACATTTATTTGAGAATACACTGTCCTTAACCCACCGCCAGTGCTTTTTTTTAATTTCGAAAAATACCAGATTTGTAAAATATGGACTCCCCACTTCTTGCGTATTTACTTACCACTATAAAAGGTAAATCGTGTACTCCAAAATGACTTGCAGTTAACTGTTTCTGCTCTACATTTTTTAACCGAAGACTTATCATCTTTTATAGTTATGAACTGAACTGTGATTTGATTTATGTCGCCCAGATGGTATAGTAGTTAAGGGAGCCTACTGCGATACCAAAGAGCCCGATTTCGAATCCCGAATAAGACATGAATGTTTGTAAATGTATAGTGTCATTGCAGCATAATGTATAAATAGTGTCATTGCAGCATGAAGGCACTCTAAACATGCGGCAAGCTGAAAGTCCTATCGTGTGGTTTGCTGGAAGGGTAGAGGAGTTGGAGACCTCAACCCTCCTGGGGTGCTCTTTGTAAAAATTGGGGAGAAAAATAGAAGTCCAACCTCTCTTTGGAATAAGCTGTGGCAACAAATGTAATCCATGTGCTATCATCTTATGAGAATTCAATCGATGCATTTGAAGAAATATATAATCAGAGAACCGTATATCTTTGAATGAATTCTTTTCCAGAGAGTTTAGTGGTATTCGGATAGCACCATTTGAATTAAGCTTTCTACATAAGCTTCTTGAATCAATATGCATAAGTTACATAATATTACATATATTTCATTACTATTTTAATCTCTCTAGAAATTATCTTACACTGAAAGCAATAAATTTTGGGATTTTAATGTAAAAACATTCATTACATTCGTATAAAAATGAGAAGAGTAAATTACGGAATAGTTACGAAGAACACTTCTTATCATCTTTAAAAGCAATTTGCAAGTAAAATTAGGTAAAGAAAAGTAACATAAAGCGCCTTTAGTAATTTCATTCACATCGATAATCAAATTTTCTCCAATTTTTCTAGTTAGACTAATGTGACGCTTAGCGAGACACGAAGAATAAATTAAATCTACGTAGTTTAGTTACTTTTAAATTAAATTGCATCTGAAATGAATCAAGGAATCCTAAGGGTAACGTGACAGAAGCGTGTAATACAAACTATATCGTTTCAAAAGCCTAACTAAGTGAGAAATTCAATTTGTCAAAATAAATAAGTTTCCGAAATGTTGTTAAGCAGAAGAGTTTTACGGTTAACTTCGTCAAAGCAATATTGTTGTTGCTTTTGTTGTTGTGACTTATCTCACTTGTCTGACAGTAACATTAGAACAAGCCCACGAAATTCATCATGCTAAGTAGTGCAAGACTGCGCCTGTCATCAGCCTTGAGCACCATATAAGTGACGATGAAACTTTGCTCAGTTCCGCCCCTCAGTTTGTAGAGAGAGCACCTAAGGAGGACGGGTCCGAGGGCCCCCCACCTCTCTTTCCCTAGCACCAGCCTTTCGAGAGGAATTTCGGCTCCCGTATATTTAGAGTGCCCCCATGATGCACAGACACTATACATTTACAAAACGTCATGCCTTCTCCGGGATTCAAACCCGGGCTTTTCGATTACCGCAGTTGGAGTCACTAAGCACTATCCCGGTTGGGCGTCGTCAAAATAATGTTCATGAAACATACATATTATTACACACAACATTCATCAAAATTGAACTCTTTTGACTATATTAAAGAAAACGTACTTGTTATAAAAGAGTAAAATTTTGCTAAATACATTTATTCAAGAAACAACTGTGATAAGTAAAATTAGAATATTTGTTAATTTCGTTTTATAATTGGTATATTTTCTTTAATGTTTAGAGGAGATAATATGTATAGCCAATGAATAATGTATTCAATGAGGAGTACATATATTTTTGAAAAAAAAATATGCTTTTTTTACAATATTTTTAATAAAATAACTATAAAGATAAAATTCATTTCAATAATATAGTGTTCAAAATTAAACGAATAAAAATATTTCTTTTTGCAAATTTCTAATATAATATTGAACCAAAACTAGAAAGCATATTTTCAAACAATTTTGTGGAAAATAAATTATCATATTCATAAGTGTAGGGGGTGCTGTAACAGTAAAATTCAAATATTGCTTTATTTCGCTTAATAACTGGTACATTTTCTTTAATGATTAGAAGAGGTCTAGCCAATGAATAATGGATTCAATGAGCAGTATTCGCATCTTATGGAAATACTGTCAAGAGAGCGATCCATATCTAGAAAGCTTTGGGAAGGACGTGCAAGAGCTACGGCCCAAGGCCCAAGGCGATATTTTCCGGAGTACCTTTGCAACTTAATGCAATTACCTCCACAACTTCGTTAAGAAAACTGAAGTGATTAAGAATAAGCACTGGCTAAAGGGTAATGAAGGAAACCATTAAGGGTTTACGGGGAAAGAAGTGAATTAGGAGTCCACTCTAAGGACGAAAAGATTCTTTCTTCTTTCAACCTGTTTTACCAGATTGAAAGAGAGAGAGGTGATGATTGAAGCAAGAGCTACGGTGCCTAAAGAAGATTAGTAATTGGCTCTTTCCTTTTGGGGCCAGAAGACTACTAAAGACACACCCAGCTTTCTAGTGCTCCCTTTTCTACCGCTGGAACTTCAGTTTAAAGGACTGCACATTCAAGAAAGCTTCAGGGTAGTGAGAACATTTCCAGAAGCCATCTGTTACTCACATCCCACTTATTTTATCTCACAAGCAAGCATATGTGGCATAATGCAGAAAACTTTCATGCGATTTCAGTGGAAAGAAGTTTATTTCATAATGAGCAGGGATTTAGCCTAGGCACTGACATTTGACGTCGATTTGTCTGAAAGAACCTGGGATATGATGCTATATCAGAAAAAGAAGTACATTGATGAATTGAAGTAATTGAAGTGTTATATTAGATACCCTTATACCACTCCCATGGGCATGACAGAGACTCCCAGACTACGCAGAAGTATAGATACAAGATTGGAGAACCCTTACAAGACTGTAGAACCCTACACGTAAGTTTTAAGCATACGATTAGCTCTCATTTCATTTTTATGAATGATAATTCTCGTCCGTGTAAAGGACCTTAATTCTAGGATGTTCGGTGAATGGATTGTAAGCTACATTTTCACATTTGAAAACAATTGAACTTGGGAAGATAACTAAAATTTGCCACCACTTTTGGGAGAATAACTGAAATTTGCCAACCATCTTCAATTCCGAGAATCTCCAGGAGATCAGAACTACTTTGGTGCTGCAGTACGTATGTCTTGTTAATCGCACGACAAATTCGGTGTGCGACCTGTGTGTGGACGTTTCCCCTATTAACTTCATTTTAGATACGGTGTTGGTGACGTCAGTTTTGATCATTCCTGCTTTCTTGATGATCGTGAGTGGTACGTTTTTAATACAATCCTGAGTTGAAATTGCGCCCAGAAAGTATCAGTTGCTGCATATATTATTCTGATTCTGTTTAATTTGTTTAATAATGAGCGGTTTTTTTAAAGTAAATGCAGACAACTAGAAGGATCTTAAATCAAAATTATTTAAAATACGTCTTCATGAAGTTCGTTGATCTGCACATCTATCTCAGGATCTGCACATGTATTACCGAAACTTCCATACAACCGTTAAAAAAATGGAGAAATTTGAAAATGAGAAATAATTTCTCATCGTGCAAACGTTTACCAGGAATGTTACCAGACGTGCATAGTATGCAAAATGAGAGTGGAACAATTCCGTAATGACTATCAAAGTAAGGATAATGCATAAAAAATAAGAATAAAAGATTGCAATTTAAAATTTATAGGACTGCTTAATTTGATCTTATTTCAGCGAAATATTTCATTTCAACAAATGTTTATGCATTAAATTAATTCTTAAATGACCTTTTCCGTACCGTAGTTCCTAATATTTTTTAACTTAGTTGTATATACAATGCACACTTGTCTTGGAGAAAGTGCGGCCTGTGCGAGGAAAATGCTCACATTCATTATTAAACTATTGTTCTTCTAACTATTTAATGAAAACGAATATGAAACGTTTCACTTATTTAATGATAAGGAATGAAACGTTTCATATTCGTTTAGTCAGAAGAACAACAACAATATTATATCAGACTGCATAAATTAGGAATAAATTTTCACGGTTCTTGTTCTTCTTTACAATTATCATTAAAAAGAAAAGTTTCCGCAAAACTTCATTTATAAGATATGTCTTATTCTCTCTTCTTCGTAATGCAGATTTAATTATTTTTTTTACCATTTTCAAATTTTTGAAGATATGTTATTGCTAAAATCCGTATCTTTAATATAAAGATTTAATTAAATCAATAATAATAATAACAGTAATATATTTTCATGTAAAATAAAAAATATAAAACTTAAAATTACTAATTTTAGTTTATTCTTTTAATTTCTGATTTTAACTTGACAACATCCCTTTCAGTGAATCTAAAGTGAGACATATGAAAATTAATCCGCTTCGTATTTATGTAATCATAATAAGTGTGACAACTCTTGTCCAGTCGGATTAAAGGAACTTTTTACTATAAATACCAATGTTACTATCACGCATCCCTTTTTCTTCTCTGATTCGCTTTGTTGCTGGCAACATGTATGTACTCTTCACAGTGCTTTGCGTATTGTCAAAAAAGTACTCTGTGATTTAAAAATGCAGAGGTTCTGATAAGCACGCAAAATGATGTGTTAACATGTTTTTGCTTATCAAGAAGAGTGTGCACAAATATAGGAAGTAATTAAGATTTGTAAGATATACGAAATTGTCGGGGGCATCTCGCACCCAAAATGATGTGTGATAGAGAATGTGTAAAGAAAAATTAAGTGTCGAGGAATAATTGTGTTTTGTTATTCTCAACCCCGACTCCTGGTTTTTCTTTGTTATGCCATTTGTGAATTTACCTCATAAATTAAATTAAATTAAGCCTTTATAAGTAATTACATATAACATTTCATCGTTAACAGCTATATTCTAATCCTTAACTCATCTCTAAACCGAAATATCACATATACATGTTAAAGAAACTCCGAAACTGGAAGATTAAAAGGACGGAAGAAATTACCTCATTCGCTAAACTATTAAATTGATATTAAATAGGCTTTTAAAATAGAAAATATCAACAGTAAATATATCTGCTATTTCATCTTATCTAATCTTTTTAGACTGTGGAATTTTTAATAAAATGTCCTCGCTCTTACTTTCAAATATTAAAGAAAAACGCTGTATTTTTACTCATGCATATATATTTAGTTTAAAATGCATTATTTAGGGTTCAGGGTGGCAGCGAATAAAAAATATGCTTTTTTGCCCAAGGCATCTCAAATTAAAAATGAACTGCAAGTATTTTTCTTTGTAAAAAACGGAGCGCTTTTCATTCAAAGTAATCACGCATAACAAATAGTCTGGATCATTTATTTTTATCCTCAGCTCAGTTTTGTCAGGGCTATTATCTGGTATCTTTTTAATAAATACTGTCAAACTTAAAAGGAAATATCAAGCTCGTTTAAGTACAAAAAAAATGTCTTTAGGGGACTTGTGATTGCTTTTTATAACTGTGGGTTACACATGGAAGAAATAAATTTAAGTAAAAAAAAAACGAATGAATAGTGTGGGTATTAAAAGTATCTTCCTTTTAACCGCTTGAAAAGATCTGTTATTATTTTTTCAACATGATCAATAATGTTTAAAATGTGAATAGCTTTTGATTGATGTTTCAGTTCAAACGATTTTTTTTGTTTTCTACATATAATGCTGAAGTAATGCTTATTTTATCATTAAACCTTGACATAAGAATTACACAGATTTATTAAAATATGTCAAGGCATGGATTACTTGACTTCTCTTACATATGTATACTCCTAGTTTACTGCAGCATTTCAATGGAATATAAATGAGAAAGCTTATGAGACTAAAATTTTAGTGTTCAATTAAAAGTTATGAAGATAAATATGTTTAAAAAATGCTCTTGTATAAATGAAAAAAATAAAAAACATAAAAAACAAGTCTTACTTTTAAGACTTTCGTTATTATTATATAGTGACTTTCAAGTAACGCAGAAAGGATATACTATTTAAAATAAAAGAAATAACATCTAAAAGACTATAAAACAGATATCTATTCCGATCATTGAGATTTTAATTTGTCGTAGAATTACAGTAATTTGATTTCGAAATTGCTGCTCTACTTCTTATTTTATTCTGATGTATTTGACTCGTTTCTCAGCTCTCGTTTGTTTTCCGAAGTTTGAGTTCTCAAGAATAATGATATTTAGTTCTGTATTGGAAATAAAATATGATGAACAGAACTTGGAACTACATTAAAAATTTGCAGTTCAGAAAAACTGCTTCACAATACGAAAATATTAGAATTAAAATAACTTTTCGGGAGACCAAGATAAAAATGTTTATATTCATGTAGACAAGTACAGGTAAATATGTTGGGAACACCAGAACTTCATTAAAGATTGCACAGGTATAGCTTCCAATAACTAACCGAATAGAGCAAGGGGGGAAAGACAGAAGAAGACTAAAGCTGATGATAGTTCTTTAGAAGGAGATTTAGAAGTTTATTATTAAGAGATGAGGACAGAAAGGGAGAACGATTTTTAGAAGTAAACGAAGAAAACTAGGAAAAGGCCCATTAGAAGGGTTACCTGTGTAGTGCGTAAATCAATTAGTAGCCCTTTGGATGAGACCAGATCCAAAGAAAACTTTGTACCGTTGCGAAAGGAGGGAAATCTAGTGAAACAAGTTTTACATAAGCTAGTACAGAATATTCATGTAGACAGGAAGTCAATAACAATCAACGTCATGATTGGCACTGCTTTTTAGGTACAAGTTTATCAATGTCCCCTGTAGTTTCAGTAAGGCAAAATCTCAGGCTAGATTCCAATGAAGCACTTTCAAGGCGATCTCTCGTTTTTGATTTAATTTATTTGAGATCAGAAAAAGCACTTTCACGCATATATGTACTGCCAACAACAATAGCATTTGCAAAGAGAATTTATGCAGTTTGGGAAAATGTTTTTTAGAAATCAGTTTCCAGAAATCTTCAGCGACATCACACTTTTTAGCCTGGCAGAATGGATCTGCCTGAAGATAACAAATTTCCATTTGAAGGTCACAAAGCGCCACACTTACTTCAATTTCCATGGGGTTATTTACCAATGAAAGTTTTATTTTTAGGGAGTCAAAATCCTGGAATCTGTTATGGAACTCTTTCTTTAGCAGTAATTATTTCATGAAGGATTCTAAAATTTGTGTCGTTTTCTTCTTTCAGCTGCTGACAAAATGGGAAGTGTCCGTATTATTTGCCTTCAGTGGAATTAGCTTTACATTAAGTTTTTTGCGAAAGCCTTCAATATGTCCATAAAACTTGGATATATTTTGTTTTCTGGCTTGTAGTTTAAAGTTTAAAGCATTTAGATGGGATGTTAAATCTGTTAGAAAAAGATTATTTAAAAACTGGATTTCTTCCAATTTTTATTGATACTCATGCCCGATATTTCCTTTTTTGAGCAAACCAAGAATTTCATTCCTCAACCCAAAAAACTGTTGGAGACAATTTTCAGCACTTAGCCAGCGCACGTGACAATACAATAAAATGTCAGCATATTAAGCATCCAAATTGTCCACAAATGCAATAAATGATCTGTGTCTCTGGGCTTTGCCTCCCGTTATCAAATTTGCAATATTTATAACTTTCATTGTCTCAATTAGCCTTGTAATTTTTCCACAGAGAGCTTCCCGGTGGATAATGCAGTGGAAAACAAACAATCCATTCTTTTTCTTTACACAGTCCTATTAACCTAGTTCTATGACCAAACATTGCTTTAGCTTCATCTGTTACAATGCCCGAGCATTTCCCGAAACCTCCATATTTAGAAATGGCATTATTCCACTGCGTTGAATATGTCAATATCTTTGGTGCTAGTTTCTAATGATTTTAATTCCAACAGTTCTTCTTGAATTCTGAATTCTTCATTTGTTATTTTGACAAAGGTAAGAAGCTGGCTTATGTCAGCCATATCTGTGCTGACATCTAGAACTAGAGAGTAAAATTAACATTTTTCCAAAATGCCTTTGATAGTATCTGAAACTTCGGACATTGTTTCAAAATTTCTAGCTCTCTTATTATGTCCAAATGAAGATGCCGTTTTTATACCACATCTTTTACATAAACTCACCATTCCTTAAAGATTTTTATTTTATAATTTTTACTTTATAATTACTTTTTACTTTACAATTTATTCTGTTTGTTATTATTTAAAGCAGTAAGAAGGGTCTTGTATTTTTTTAAATGTTTAACTAACATTTTTATTTCCAATAAGAAGGGCAAGTGCCACCAAAATGAATGAGAGGGCCACATACGGCCCGCGGGTTGGCCACGCTAGCTTATACAAAGCCACGGCCACGCTAGCTTATACAAAGTGAAATATTTAGATATATTAACTTATATATATGCTACTTAGATTTAGATATATGCTGTGGATAATATTTCAATGTTTTTCGTGAAACTTATTGCCTTCCACTTTACCATTTAGTTCCACAACTATTATAGATTTCCTCAACTCAAATGCATTCTATATCTCTATATGGATTAATTGCTACAGATAGCAGAATGTATTCAATTTCAGTTTCTAACCAATAAATGAAGGAAATTGTAAAATTAAAAGGCACGAAATCTCTGCTTCATACTGAAGCAAACAGCAAACATTCGAAAAGAAACTAAATCTACAGAACAGACGCCAAGTTTATGAAGCGAGTATAATTTTGCTAAGATATATTTCGCAGCTTCTTTTCAATCTCTTTCTCCTTGACGTCAGAGAATAATTGGTGGTATTGGCATAATATTGTTAACAGGTTATAAATAATAAATATTTAAAAATAAATATTTTACTTATACTATAAGTCATTAAAAACTGAAAAAAGGATTCTCTCTGTCAAAGATAAAACGAAAAATGCAGAATTAAAAAAGAATGTGTGATCAGTGTATTTAAAAGAATCATATCAAATAATAAAAAAACTGAAAGCTTTCAGATTTTACATTACGCTTTTTTTAACGTTTTTTGTGTTACTTTTATTTATTAAATATCATGTTCTTCGCACTTAAACCATAAAATTCAATTCAACAGCAATATAGCAAAATAATTTTAAAATGAGGATATCTTTAGTCCTATTCACTGTCTCGCGAGCAGGAGATATTTTTTTTTTCGTACAGTGTTGCCTGCTCGCTTTGATATCGTTAAGTTTGTTAACTAAAAATTCGTTAAATGTTACAAAATATGAAATAGATAATAAAGCAAATTCCAAATTAGGGAATCCAAATGACCATATTCGGTGGACGATTACGTTATTAAAAATTTGATGGCTCTGAGTACCGTTGTTTTATCACAATAGGAGATACATTCATACATGTATGCAGATTCTTCATTATTTAAATTATTTAAGTATAGCACAGGGTGATAATATTTGGTGGCAGTAATTTGAAAAGTGAAACGGATATTTAAAAGTTTCAGCGCAAAATTCCTAAACGAAATTAAAACCCTGCTAGGCTAACGCCCTTTGAGATACTAAATAAAAAAAAGCAAAATTTTAAAATATTTTTAAGATCTGGAATAGTTTCAGCATTTCAGTAAAGTAGTGCTTCTAAATAAATCTCCTTGTGCACATATAGTCATAAGCTCCAACTATAGGTAATACCAGAGCTTCCTTTAATTCTTATGCCATAATTAATTTTGGCGGCTAGAGTAGATGGTTGCTGTAGTAGTAAAGCAGATCTCATTTCCATAAATTCCTAAAACAGTATTTATTGCTTGTATTTATTTTATTTTAATAAAATCTTACAGTTTAGACGCGAAAAATAAATAATTGACTTCCTTTCTTTTTCCTGTTGCTGACAACTTAATAAATATAATCAAAATTGCTCATACGGATTAAAAAAACTAATGCGTTCTTTTCACATGTGGGTGAAACCCCGCGAAGTACAAGACTGATTTCAATAATTCAGTGAAACCAAATCCAAATTTTTTTCAGTATACAAACACATCCCAGTTACAAACTTTTAAAACAAGAGTTTTAATGTTCATGATTTTGAGTTGTAAGTAAAATTTCTTATATTCATTTCTAGATTTAATTATGCAGCAACATTATTTTTTTTTTCATTTGTGAAATTTTTAACTCTTTGTATATTATTAAATTTTTCTACAAAGCAGAAATAAAAAACAATTTCTGAAACTTCCTTAATCCTTAGTACTGCCATTTGCCTCTTTCTACATAATTTTTCTATGTTAATATAGTTTTCTAATTTGTTTTCTTTCGAATAATAAAGTTTACAACATTTTTCATAACTGAATATTACTAAAAAACACGTAACTTTTATCAGATTATATATATTTATCTAATATATAAAAACCAAATGCTTTGAATTATTAATCAGAACATTTTATAATTTCATTATCTTTAACTATTGTATTTATGGAAAAGAAATAAGTTTATTAATTATTAATCTACCAATGGATTCTCTATCAAATACTGACAAGTATTACGAGGAATCATCCCGTGAAAACGTTAAATAACAAATAAGATTGGAAATTTATTACAAATTCTCAGGATATGTGTTATTTCATATGCAAGTAAGACTTTTATGTTAAGGAAACAGCTGAATTTAGGTTTTCACAGTATTTCTTTTTCAAAGATTAATTTGTATTTGATTTTTTTTTACTCTTAATTACCATACATTAACTTTCAGCCGTAAATGAATGTATGTTCCCATATGCATTAATGTGCTTGCGCATAAAAAGCGCAAAATCACTTTATAAGTGTTAAAAAATACAACACATTTTCTCAACAGACAGGGAGATAATTAAACTCGGTTTAATTTTTAAAAATAAATAATAAAATTCTAATAAATATTGTGTAGAAAATGGTCAGGTTACTTTTAAATCTTTATAAATATATGATGTCTATAACTATCCGTTAGCTGTGGAATTCAGTATAATTTCAGTAGAAAGAATCGGTATCTAAATGCTTCCACAGAAATGAGGTTTCGAAATTAACGTTCGAAATAATTCACTTTCCACTTCTAAAAATGTGTTAAATGATCGTTTTTATGGCATCACCTGACATTTACGATAATTTATTGAACGTCTCCGACCAATTTATCAGGTAATAAAGTTCCCAACGGTCATCATTGTTGTACGGTGCTTGCAATTTGGAAACTGGGAAATAAATGATCTGGATATGATTAGTACTATAAAGATTAGTGTAAATTTCAGATTCGCAACATGATAAATTAAAATATCTGCTTTAAAACAACTGTTATAACGGCTGTTTGATCATCGCAGAATACAGAACGTCAACTGAGTATTATTAGCCAATAAATGAAGAAATTCAACATAATAATTAGCACAAATATGCAAAGCTCAACGGCTTAGTGCAGTTTCCTTGCACAAAAGATAAGAGATGGTGTTCAGAACATGTTTTTGGAGCATCCTGGACGATTAGAATAAAAATTTCTTTATTAACGAGATTGATTTGCAGGAAAATCTCGGATAGTTTTAAGAAAACCAAATTGAGGTTCAAATTATTACGAGTAATAAGTCTGGTCTTCGAAAAATGAAAAGAAAATGATGATCGGAAGATAAAAAGATGGAAAGGGAGGACAAAAATAGGATCCTTATTTCTGTGCCTATATCTCTTCTTTCGACATTCCCTATAGTTTCTAGGTCAAGCATTATAAAATTAAAGCAAGAGCAAAATTCTGATAAAGTTGAACTCAGCTCTAAACAAATCACAGTCAGAAATGAAATATTGCTGATATACGCTATTAATTACATTGACCTTATTTTATTAACTATCAAGCTACACAAAATAATTTTACTCAAGGAACTCAGTACCGTTTATTTGTTCGTTTAATTAAACACACCGAAGTATGTGAGGGCTAACTCATTAAGAAGAGGGTTGTCTTCTTAAAGGACTTTCCGAAGCAAAACTACCTCTTAATTGTCTTAGACGAAATAAACTACAAAACACACGTGCAGCCAGCCTATTCGAGTTTCTCAGTGTTCAACGGTTTTATCTAATCACACCCCGGTGGAGCATGAGAAAGTTAAGTAAACTATTGCTCTTTTTTTCCATAGTTAAATAATAGTAAGCATGTAATGTCAGTCTTCATGTGCCGCATCAAAGACAAATGTTTCAACCTTCTTCGTATTTTAAATATTTATTACACACACACACAAATTATACACTAGATCACTAAAACTACACTACTAACAATTGAAAATATGCACATTCATTAATACAAGTTAATTTCGTTTCACTAACGGCTCCCATAAGCTTGCTCCTATCCTGACCTCTCTGTAAGTCTTCCTCCTAGAAACTAAACTTTTAGCGCCTCTCAGATTGAGAGTTAGCGCCCGCTATGTATCTTGTTGGTTGGCGTCACCCATACATCACAAAGCGCTTCTAAGAAGAAAATTTCTTGTCTAGTGACATAAATGACTGGAAATAATCTAAAGTTCCTATTGAACTTACTATTATTATTTATTGCGGAATTCGAAATATATCTTATTAGATCACTGTAAAAAAGGTTATTATCCTGGGACACTTTCACAGAGTTGTATACTTTCACAGAACTGGTTTATTTATTTGTAAAAAAATGTATTAATATTTCTCCCCTCATTCTGACACGGGACGGACTTTGCTGTCATCCCTCCTAAGGTTTGAATATGGAATTCCGGCGGACAGCAAACAATACGATTGCGTCTTGTGAAAGCGCCATGGCATAACACTATGTAATCAGCCTTGAGACGTAATATTCTGCTTTAATTCCCTTTATGTTATGCATAAAAAACATATTTTAAAGATCATTTGTCTAGTATTTATTTTGAAGAAAGGAAATGTACGTTCCTGTCATAACATTTAAATAATGATTTAATGAATAATAATATTGCATGTTTCATAATATTTATAATTTATATTTTAAGTTCATAATAATGCATGAATGTTTAATTGAATTGGATATGAACATTTAATTACCTTCCTTGTTTCATTATGCACATCATATAGCTTAAAAATTATTTTGCAGCCTAGAGTGTCAAATTTTCTGCTGTTATCGTGTTCCGTAAACCCTTTGTGCTTTCTCCCTAACAAAATTTTAGGCATAAAAAATTAAATGTGCAACATTTGTAAAACATCAGTTGATTCTGGTTTCATTTCTCCAGTTTTGCCTTATTATATGAGAAACTACATAAATGCAACATTTGGTCATTCTAACCAGGTATTCAGCCCAACAGCAGTCGAGTGGATAAAACCAGAGTATACTTTTTATGGACTGAATATTTATGAACGCTCGAGTAATCCAATAAATTTAGTGTATCTATAAAAAAATATCCTTGCAAAATATTTCACTTAGCTGTCACTAAGTATATATAAAAAATATAGTAAGAAGCCATACAGAATCTCACTTTGTTTAATAATGAGTTATGCAGTAAATGGTGATTGATTATGAAAATGATTTTATGATATGGTTTCTTAAAAGCAAATCATGTTTTAAAAAGTAATAAAAATGACTGGAAAAGGTAATGTTTATTATATATCTCTCAACATTATTTTATTGTAACATGTCATGATTATTTTTCATTCTTTGCACTTAGCATATTCCAATAGAAATTCTTCCCTTTATTGCTATTTTCTTAATGTCCTTATCTTTAATATTACAATTAAAGATTCCTTTTAAATTCTTACATTCCAATAGAAAGGTTTAAAAAGAGATAATTCCGTTCAAGAAATTGCATGATGTTTAAAAAAATATGAAATTCCGTCACTCAAAACAAAGATTAATACCTAAGCAAAAACTTCCGTGAGAAATTTATAACTACGGAAAGCATAATGTCATTCTTTGACGCAGTAAAATACCTTTCCATGTAATAGGAAATCCTTATCGCTTGAACTTTATCTTCGCTGTTTATAGGAACATGAAAATATGCACGCTTTATTTAATAGCTTTTTTTTTATTATTTTACAACAGCTACTTTCAACAAACAGTACTAAGCTTTTCATTATACTTTCTAAGCACTCATAAACTATCTCGCTGTTTTTGACTTTTAATACAGCTTCTTCATTCAGCAATAAAAATACACTTCAAATAAAAAACTTTTATTTTCACCATCAGTAAGATCTCTAAATTTAAATTAGAAATTTTTTACCGCTCCGAAAGTGAGTGATTTTCAATTAAATATCCTGTCACTCTCCTACTTTCTTTCTAATAGTAGATTTCCTATTAACCTGTTTTTAAAACATGAAATTAGTTTTCAGCGCTTACCGGAAAAGAATCGGGGAGGGACGATATTTTCGGCATAACCGCTCATTCAAATCTAAACATATCTGGCAAATTTTCGCAGATCAACATTTTATAATTTACATTTTTTGCCGTTTTTACGATAAGTTCATAATACAATATTTTTCTCTTATTCAGGGCTTTGATAAACTTGTCTTCGTTTGCTCTCCAGCATTTTTTCGATATCATTTCGTTATTAATAGCATTTTGATATCTTATATCGATTTCTGGTGATCGAATTTTAATTTTCATCTTTATCTTGCGGCTTTTGTTCAAAGCGAGAAAGTAAGTAGGAAATGATAAATGACGTCGTAGGCAAAAATTCCAATAACTATAGGGTGATGCATATTTTTTTGTTTCCCCCCTACCACGCGATGAGTAAACGATACTACTAATTTTCAGTCTGGGAGAAATAAACGTTACGAAAAATGTGTAATTAAATAACGTTCTTAGTTTATTCCCTTTGGTATCCTTTAATAAGGATAATTGCAGATTCGTTAAATTCAGATTTATTCCAGAAATTTCAGAAACTTATTTTTGAATGTAATATTATATATTATACATTTATATCAATAATATAATGTACATTACGTTTCTCCACATTGTTTGTACTTAATATAATTTAATTTTAGAAAAATGTAACGGATGCATGTGAGTGTGCTTGAAAACAATGCTGAATATTTTGTTTGATATTCAATAAAAATTATGCAACAGTGCATGTGAACTAAATTATATCACTTTCGGAAAACATTTTATTGGGTGTTATACGTGTGATATGAAACTAGAGAAATTTGTTACGTAATAGAGATGGACAATAAAGTAAATTATGTACACCTTGCACAAAAAGATAGTTCTTTATCTTCCGTTCTACCAGTCCGATTAACGAAATTTAGCTTGCGTTTTTTTTATGTCTCGAAAGCGCGACATAGAATATATATTGCATTTATATATAGTGTAGTTGTAGCATAGATATTTTGATGCAAAATCGGACTTTTTATGAAATGGCATACCTATGTTTTCCCTGTTTCGAATTTATGACGCAAATTATGCCAAAGTGCCCAGTTTTGTAAAACATCACGTGAGTAGTTTTTAAAAAATTCACTCTCGAAATTTTAGCTCCTCAATGTTTACTGAATTTGGCATATATTCATAATATCTCTTTTTTTGTTGAACTTGGGTAATTCCGTCTTTCACAATTCGAAATTTAGGTTAAATTCAAACAAAAGCCGCAGATATTTTCTGATTTATTTAAAAAATTTGTACTACATTTGTTATACATTTTTCGTAAATATTTTTGAATTATAACCTGTAACATTTTTACAGTCAAATTTATATATTGGCGCGCTTTGAAATTTGGCATTGTTGTTATAAGCAAAAATAATGCCAATGTGTTTTATGCACTTCGTTAAATTTATTTGAAAGAATGAACGATGCACCTTTCTTTCCACTCCTGCAGATTGTAAAAATGGAAAGGAAAGTAGGTTACCAAAAATTGTGAATTTCACGAAGTGAATTATTCTAGTCGCAAACCGAAAATATGTGCCAAGATAAATATTTAAATTTCTCTGTAATTTTTTCCGCAAATTTTACAAAATTTAATATTTAGGCTTAATTTTGGGTCACAGAATCGAAATATGCAAAAACCATCGTATGTCCTTTCATAAAATGTCCGATTTTTTGTCAAAATACCTTTGTTAGAACAATGCTATATATAAATGTAATATATATCCTAAGTCGCGCTTGTCGTTTAATTTCATGAAATAATCCAACAGAACGGGAAACAATGAACTGTCACCTTTTTGTGTGTGTGTGTGTGCAAAGTGTAACTGAATAGCTTTGAAGACAGTAGTGAAAAATAACATAATAATGCATAAGATGTATTGCTAACGTCAAAAGTTTCTGTTAGACTGCATGTTTCGTCTTACAAGGTAAGGGTCTTACAAGGTCTTACAAGGTAAGTACAAAATGTAAACTCACAAATTGATCGATTTTGATACCTATTTTCCAGAAATGCCAGACTTATAACTGTATTTCATGTGCAAGAATTTGTAGAAAATATATTCTATAAGAAGAAAATAAATTTTTAACATAATTTTTTATAATATAGTATACATTTTACCACAAGTACTTTTCAGAGCAAGACGGTGTAATGAATGCTCATGATTTGTAACCTGCGTTTTCCTTTCAAATATATAACCTAAACTTTCCTTTCTTATACATAAAAAATAAATGAGATAATCTCTTACATTTTGAAGAGAACGTTATTCCCCTTCTTTTTTTCAAAAAGCTCCTGTTAATATCATTTCCGTGCCTCAAAATTAATCTGAAGAGGATTTGAATTTTATTATAAAAGAGCGAAAATACAGTTTTGCAGAATAACTGAATAGAAAATGATTCTTATTATGAAAAATAAAATAGATGTTAAAAGGTATCTTTAATTTGTATTTCAATCGCTTACAAAAAATTATTATACGATAGAAAATCTGTATAAGTCTAAGCAGTTAAGAATATTATTGTGTTTCAAGCCAACAATACGCCATGACAATAACATGTCTTCAGAGCCAAATATAACTCTCTGCTGTCAAAAATAAGAAGACAAACAGAGGTATTGTTCACTTAGTGATATGACAGATAAAAATGACAATCCTTTCTTGCACCATAGTCACCCGCACCTCGCATTACTGAATCATTGAGACCCAACACATTCAGTAATATTTAACTCCATTTAAGCCTTTCACTTTGATTTTTTTTTCCACAATTGTAGAAGGGTCATGTGCATTATTAATGTCATTTGTGTTCATTTAGTCAATAAACGTATTTATCATATTATGCTTATTTTTTATTATTTGTATAATCTAATGAGTTATTTTGTAACATTCAAATCCGTAACATTCAGATAGATAAACGTATGCATCCGCTTCCTTAAGTCATGTGATTTTTACTATCAAAACAAAAGCGTTGTATTTTCATGAACAGGAACAAAAGCGTCTATTTCAAATTTTACTGATTATCGCATATTTTATACATGGTATATGTACTGATTTTTTTAAACATGAAGAACGCAGTATGACGCTCTTTATACGTTGCATACTATTTATGCTTTATTAGCTTAGGTGCAGGGCATCCATAATTGCAATGATCCAAGTCAAGACTCTCGTATAACCATGGGGGTATCTATTTCATTAGACTACTGAATGCCAAGCATTTCTTACGCTTGCAGATAATTGACGCAAATGGAATGTGCATAAACTTCAGATATATTCTGGGCATGAATAAATTGGATGTAACAACGAGCCGCGCTGCTACAAGTGTGGACAAGGCCATACATGCAAGCTCTTAAAGGAAGAAAATCCAGTCTTTGTTAAATGTAACTCAGACTACTTTCAAAGATTGCTCGCTTTATCATAAGTTTCGACGAAATATATCCAAAAGAGTTTCTAATTTTCCCAGATGAAGCTGTTCCGTACTACAGGAAGAAATCTATGAAGCTGTATTCTCGTACACTTACGACAGGTGAAAGGAGTATGGACTTGTTGGCCGATTCCGGACTTAGTAATCTTATAACTAATATCATATGTAATATCAATGCAAGAGGACCTATTTTTCTTTAAATAAGCTGAAACTTTAATTTTTCTTAATAGAAATTATGGAGAAAGAAGAATTGAGCTAAGATTTCAAGTTTGTTTTCAGTAAAACAGCTGAATGATGATTCCGTAGGAGGTGACCAGTATTTCCCCGTGCTTTTTGATGTTACATTATTTTCTCTTCCCTCAAGACTTTGCTCACATGAGATAGCTCAGCGCCATTGCAAAAGCAAGATACCTTGATTTTCTTCTTCCTCTTGGTTTCTTCTCAACGAAGACAGTTTTCTGACTTTTCAACTATTAAGTCTTATATAGGATTATTTCAGAAATTTGAAAAGAGAAAATATTCGTTGAGTGCCAGAATTACACCTTAGTATCGAAGTATCAAACATATAGTGATCTAAATTCTTACATAATCGTAAATGCAGCACTCAGTGACTTTCTAAACAACTTTATTACAGTGGGCAGAAACAGAGTATGTCGTGGAAATCCGAAAATTAAAAAACACCTGTGGATTATTTATTTACGACAAAAGGCCTTTTTGTCTCTTTCATTGCTCTTTCATTGAAAAATCTGTGCGGGAAATATACGCTGATCACTAGGGAATCTGTTAATCTGTTTGGGATTCTAATCGAAAGAACTGTTTAAAGCTTTTACTCTCAAACAGAGGAAATAATTTCTTTATAGACGGTCTCTCTCAGATAAGAACTCCACAAAATACATCCCTCAAGAATTCCAAGTCCCACCCACTACCATAAATTTCTTCACCCAAGTCTTGCCGACTGATATAATTCAAAGCCCCTACTGACGCTAAGAATTTTCGGACACCCTACACTTCTGAGTCAGACACGAAGAGAACACACTGCCAACTCCCCCACTAGAAAGAATGTAAGTTACTTAATACCTTTCTGGCCTTTATATCTTCATGTACATTCACTGATCTTATTTATATTATTTTCTATTTTATTTTTATATTATTTTTATATTATTTTTATGTTCTCTTTGATTTGTTTTTGCAAAGTTTGCATTATTTATCTTTTTTATAATCTTCTATGTTTATTTCAACTTTACTTTGATTTCGATTTCATAATGACAATTTCCAATGTTTAATTACTGCAAATAATATAGTATTCAAATACATAAAGATGATAGTGTCGGGGACGATTACTCGAGTTTTACAAGATTTCTCTACAGTAATTGATTTTTACTCCAAATTGAATTGACTAAAATGCTTCATGAGAATCAGTTCTTTGAGTAACAACTATTCGTGGAAATATTTGGCCTGACTAGAATTGCCGGTTTGGCTTTAATTTATAACTCGAGTAAAGACGAAACACTTTCATATTTACGTATTTCTATCAATTATTGATCATTGAACGGGAGTTGGTTTGTTCCCCTTGAAAAGTCAACTAATTTCCGATCAATGACAATAATTACATGTTTTAATTTTTACTTTTGCAATTGTAATATTATTCTTCGTGATGATTTAACTCCAGTCCCCGTTAAAACATTATTAACATTTTGCTTTCAAATTACTTCAAAACATCTTTCAAAATATAACTTACCAGTATGGATGCACAATTTTAAAATAATTCTACTTTAATTAAACTTAGGAGATAATATAATCAATTAATCAATACGGTTTAGGAAATAAATTATTATTAACTAACTTTGCAGCAATTGCGCAAGTAATAATAACTTGTATTCGCACTAAATGGATTTAAGTTCATACAACATTTGATATGCTAAATAGCAGCTATTAGCTCTATTTATCTCTTACCTAATGTACCCACTTTATATATTATCTCCAACCTTTTTAAGTTTTAAAGTTCTTATACAAAAACTTTACTGTATTGAAGGTTAGCAGCCTCCTTACTTTTATATCTTGCTAGTTTAACTCATATTGAAATCACTAAATGTCATTCCACTAGATGACAAACTTGAAAATTTAACGCCATGCCTGCTACAGGTAAACCCAAAAAACAATTTCTATGAAAAATATTTAACTGTATTTACATGATTACATGCGGTACTTGACATATTAAATATATAGGACAGACTAAAAACAATCTTAACTTTCGAATCAATAACCATAGAGCTGAAATCAAAAAATTCAACGCACAAAAAAATAACATTAAAATAAGTACACCATCACAACTTAATACAGCAGAATTAGAACACTTTAAACACCATGACTTCAACTCTATTCAACTTCAGATACTAGATATAATACCCAATCACAAAACACGAATTTTTCAGGAATCTCTCTATATACTAAAACAACGTTCACTTTATCCATATGGACTTAACACTTATATACATAGTCATAGAGATACTTCTAAGAAGTCTATTTTCAGCCAATTTAAACTCTACAGCATCAAAACGCAGAGAGGAAAAAGAGGAAGCAAAATAAAAAATAATGCGAGATTTTTATCCACTTTGGATACACTTGCATTGAAAAAACAATTGAAATGTTTTTTTGACTCAGACTGTTTTCCCAAGAAACTTCTCAACTGGTTACACTCCTGTACTAATAAATTCCTTATCAAACTAAAAAAATTCATTCAAGAAAGCTACGACGACATACAAATCATTAAAGACATGATTCTTGATTTTAGTCTTTTCAGACTCTCTAATAGTATGCTTCCTCAATCTACTCTTGTTCTATCGCAGCGACCAAATTTTAAAGTAGAACCCTGAATGGTATGACCCAGGTTGCAAACTCCTGAAATTACATTTTACTTTGCAGCAAGGAACAGCACAGATTTATATTAAAATAGGAACTACCGTATCTTAATGTATAGACTACGCTCAGAGTGAAAAATTTTATATCTTAACATTTGCCATGGCCAGAAACTTTCCTAGATTAGGATGTACTAGGATGATTTGGGAAGGAAATATTCGAATGTATTTATGCAAAAATTGCCAATCTATCTTCTGACAAACTCTATAAAATTAAAAACATTTTTCCCAGCATATATGTCTGAAAAAGATGCGATTATTTTAATACATGTTAATTTCAAAGAGTACGAAAGATATAAAATAAGTGCTTAGAAGTTGATAAATTCGAGTGGAACTTACTAAACATACAGTACCTTTTACGTCCTGTTGTTTGAACATACTATTTAAATGAATTATGCCTGTTGTTTCATAAAGTTTAAACAAATAAGAAAAAAATATTTAAAACACTTTCTCCATATATGCGTAAGAATTATTAAATTAAGCTCTAACAGAGGAAAAAGATAACTATTATATTTTCTTGTAACTGTTACGTTTGTTTACAGTTTAATACGCTTAATATGTATTAAATTCAGTAAAAGAAAAGAAATTAAACTTAGGTTTTCGTAAGCCTTAAATTCGCGAAATTGATCAATAATTAAAGTACTCTTCATGTGGAAGGTTGAATTTCTTTTCTTTTCAACATAGTTAAAACAAAACCTTTGCTCATATTGGATTTGATTTCATATGCAGTAATATCATCAATATATATTATTTTCTAATAAATATTTTTCTTGCACTCAGAATGCATATGTACAAAATATTATATTTACATATGTACAAAATATGTAAATATCTGCGGAAATGATGTTTATAATACGTCAATCCAAACTGCGTCGCTTCAAAATTAACCTGAATCTTGTTTTCTTACTTAACCTTACAATATAGATATGTTACAATTAATCAATTTTTCGAAAACCAGAACTTTTAACTCTCTGACTCACATTTCTGAAATGCGTCGTCGCTTTTATACTTCGTTTCGCTCTTGTAACTTGCTGTTGTCTGCTGCCTTCAAAATTACAGTTCTCAAGCTCATCGATATCGATGAGAAAGTTCTTTAAGAACTGGGTGCTGTAACCCAGTTTACTTTATGTGAATGCAGCATAAAATATTATTACTTTAAAAAAATTTTGGCGTTCTTTGAAAGTTTCTGATTACTACGTGCAACAATAAATATGTTGATACATTATACGGCATGAAGTATGATCAGTAATTAATGATGAATTATATGAGAATAAGTACACACAATCTCTACGCAATTTAACATTAAAAAGTATCTCAAACTATACCTTTCCTAAAATTTATTAATTATTTCATCAGTATTTAAAAAAAAATTTCTAATAAAATTAATGATAACACCTGTAGAAATAAATGAGTAATGTTCCGTGTATGAAGATAAATAAAGTTATAAAATTTGGCGCTTTGTTTGGCTAATATTCTCTTCTTTATTCAAATTAATATAATTCTTCATTTTTATTTTCAATGATTTAAATGACTGTTTCCAAAAATATTTATCACATGGGCAATAAAATTACAAACGCGAAACTTTCTGTCTGCTTCCTCATGAAAGAACTAGTTATTAAGCACTAATATTTATTTTGTTAAATTCTAGCTCCTAATTGAACGATTCACCCAAAAAGCAAATTTTTGTTTCGGCTCAGCATTTCTTAGAAAAAATATAAACAATACAACTCATGACTTTTTAAAGTATGTTGTCAAGGATTCGTTCCCCTCTGCCTTTCTTAATTGACAAAAGAGAAAAGCAAAAATTGGATCTCTCGTTACCCAGTAATCTACAAGAAAAGTTGAGCACATTTTAATGAATTTTACGACCATAAATACTGTTCATGACAGCAATACGACGGGAAAAAATATTTTATACAACGAACTAAGCAAAAAAACCAAAACCCATTATTTTGTAAATGTCCTTTTTGGCGGAAAAAATACTCTAATTTAATGGATTCGATACGACGCTAACTTATTCCCCTTGGTTACCGCGGTTCCAGCTAAGCAGCGTGTTCAGTTAGCTTCAAGCACCCAATTATTATTACTTGTTCGACTTATTGCACAAGGGAAGTGAGAAAAGGACGTGCTTCTTTTGATGATGACGGGTTTTTCTGTGCCACAGAAGGGCTTGTTTGTGCCTCTGTCGTCGTAATCTCTCGCTAAAAAGAAACGAAATGAACACGTGTTCTAGAAAGTTTTCTTGATTCAGTGGCATCTAATAATTAAGTTTTTATCAGTAGGTAAAAGAATATTACCAGAAGGCAGAAAGTGGGAACAAATATTTCTATATTTTAGGTCCCTGTAACTGAATTTTACGAATTAATTCCAGGTATTATACTTATACGAAGATCCAAAACTGTTATAGTAAGATACATAAGAAAATATATAAATTTGTTCAGAGAGACCCAATTCTGAAAAGCTTTACTTGGGTTTGGTTTGGTTTATTTAATTATGGCAAAGCACACTAGGGCTATCTGCCTAAGAGAAGGGATGCCTTCGTGGAGGACTTTCTAAGGGAACTGGCTCGTATACACGTTACACATGGAGAAAACCACGAAAACGCCCATGCAGCCAGCCCGTTCGCGGGACTCAAACCTCAGACCGAACTACCAGTGTTCAGCGACTTTACCACTCGGCCGCTTGTGGGCAGCTTTACTTCGAAAATTT
This sequence comes from Stegodyphus dumicola, assembly GCF_044657685.1. Taxonomy (NCBI): domain Eukaryota; kingdom Metazoa; phylum Arthropoda; class Arachnida; order Araneae; family Eresidae; genus Stegodyphus; species Stegodyphus dumicola. The sequence continues at coordinate 77,777,654 of NC_140772.1, read as the reverse complement.
AGAAATATCGAGTCACAAGTAATACATTAAGTGAAAGGAAATCTGGCTAGTTTAAAGAGCCTCCTTTTATTTATTTAAATGCACCAGCTACCTAAAGACAATAGTTTTTCTTTTTATTTCCAATGACAAGCTAAATATACAATAGTGCAAACAAAGAATAAAAGTGACCGAAATCATTGTCTCAAAAGTTCTCTAATTCGCCAGTAAAGTACCATTTCCGAATGAACAAGGTGTGAGGCACATCGACGGAGGTGGTCTCTATTCATTGGATCTACCGAAATTACAGAGAGAGCAGGGTTCATAAGGTTTTCCAATGCGATAGACGTGCTTTTCCAAGCAGTCATGCCTCAGTCAGGAGCCCAAACTGGGCAACATCTTTCCGCTGCCGACAATTGGGATTTCCTAAGACATCTTTAATTTTCCAACGTTTTGACTTTATGCTATTTAAATTTTCAATTAATATTTTTTTCAATTATTTGCTTGATTATAAGACAATAGTCAAATTCTTCTTTCAAAGGAATTTCTATATTTCTGAGGCAAGTTTGCATAGGTGGAAGGATAGAAAGCCACGTTCTCTTATATACTGGCGAACTAATGAGGCGAACGCATCATCGGGTCCGGTATGTTTGAATCGTAGGTGAGAAAGCAAGTCAGTAGTAATCCAGCTATAATATTTTTTAAAAAGACGGATTCAAGGACAAGGATTATCAAAATATGCAAATATTTGAAAAATTAGAATTTGAATATATAATTTAAATTCAACAACCTCTGCAAATTACAGACTAAGAAACTTACAACCAATTTAAATTTTGGATATTTAAGCATAGGGTTCGAAATGAGAAAATTAAATATTCTTAAAGTAACAGAATACGGTAAACTATTCTCTGATGCGTACTCTTTAACAATATTCACCATGATTTGTAGAACTTGGCAGAATTTTAGTATATCATATATCATTCTAAATATTAAAGAAATTAAAATACTAATCTTAATTTTCGCTTAATAGGCAATGTTTTCTTTTAAAATACAGTTTAATTTATCCCAAAATTTTTGCTTTTAGTATTGGTTTAACTGACTAGTTCTGCATAAATTTATCTAGTATATTTTCCCATTGGTGATGCATTCTTGCAGCAAAAAACCCTTAAATTTTACTGATAAATTTTATCCCGCTACTATGTATATTTTTATTAAATTCATTAATGTTATCACTGACAAGAGAAAATGAGAATTACTTTATTTAACGGTTAACCATTAAACCTCACCAACCAATCGGGATAGCGTTTACTGACTCTAACGCAGTATGGAAGGGCACGGGCTCAAAACAAGGAGAAGGCGTGGAAGTTTGTAAATGTATAGTGTTTGTGCGCATAGGGGCATTCTAAATGTACGGTGAGCCGAAAATCCTCTTCAGAGGTTGGCGTTAGGGAAAGAAGTGTTGAAGACCCTAAGACCCGTTCCCTCCGGTGCGCTTTCTTTCAAAATTGGGGGTAAAACTGTGCTAAAATCGGACTGTTACCTATATGGTACTCAAGGCTCTTGCCAACGACAGACGTATATATCTATGTCCCACCATGAATGTCATGGGCTTGTGCTGACCTTCGTCAGAGAGGTGAACTTGGTTAAAAAAAAATTAAACCTCATTACTATTGGTCATTCTAAGATTCTTGCAACAATTTTATGAATAAATTTAGTGGATCGATCTTTCATTTAAGCGTCATAATTTTCTGTTAAACATTTCACTGCAGGAAATAAACACTGAAATATAATAAACTCCTCGAGAATTTTAAATGTAGTATTATTTGAAATTTTACAGGAAAAGTTACAATTAATCAGGCAGAAGTTATGGTAGATATAAATTTACACAAATATTATAACCAGCATTTAGACATTCAATCTCTCTCGTTAATTTGTATTTTGCTTTAGTTTACTGTTACGTAATGATACAGATAAAATATTAAAAAATTGGAAAAGTGGATTAGAATGTATAATTTGTGTTATGTATTTACTTTCTTGTTAAATTCAACACTACACTTTTTTTTATTTTAGAAACTATGTAGTTGCGAGTCAAAAATAAATTTATTTTGTGAATGAGAAATTCTTTTAGAAGGACATAATTTTCTGTGAAAATTTCGAATTTAAGTAAAGGAAGAAAAATTTATTATAAAATTTAATAATACTTTCTTGGAAATACTTCCTCAAAAAGAAAATTTTTTGTTTCTCAAACAATTTTGGGGGAGAAGTGTTTTCGAAAATTTCTGTTTTAAAGTAAAAAAAAAAAAATATATATTCTTTTCAAGTTTGGATCGAAATTAAAAAATTTCCTTTCAGAATCTTGACCATAATGTAATGTAAATCTCACAGTAGTTTTCTAGGAAGAAAAACTCATGCTACGTTATACTTAACCGAGCTAAAATGTTACGATGGCATCAGGCATTTTAAGCAAAATATTTCTTGAGTTAATAAGCGGAAAGAATATTATCTTGAAAGCATTTTTCTTAAAAAACAGCATTAAAAAATAAATGAAAACCACAAATTAAAATAAAATTCTTAATTGAATTATGTAGTATAGTGGACTTTCTGCTTTATTTTTTTAACTTAGTAAAAGAAACATCCATTTTAGTAGATGAGTAATTAATTTTCACGGAGCTAAATCTCAGAGTAGTAAGCTTGCGTTCGAAATCTCGGTAAGTTTAGGCCGTTAATTTACCTATATTCCAGCCAAAGGTAACCCAACCTTTGAGGTTCATCCTGATACGGATATTAAAGTGTCTTAAGAGATAGGCAATGAATATCTGGGGATTCCCTGATTACTGAAAAAGATTAAGTGTCCATTAAAGAAGTCAACGGAGTTAACCCAGAGCTAATGTTACAACATTGGAAATGGGAAAACACTTTTTTGCAAATACTCCAACAAAACACTGTAAAGGAAAAATCCAATATTTCCATTCACATGATTCGTAGTTACGTTAAGATCAAGCATAATAATTTAGAAAACTGGGTCACGCAATTAAATACTGGGAGGTAGTATTATTTATTAAAAAGAAACTCACCATCACTGAACATTTAGCACGCTCGTGTTAAAAAAATGCTTAAATATCACGCGAAACTAAATGCTTTATCTATACTCCTACATTACTTCTCCCTCGATATAAAATCAGCCTTCTTATAATTGACGTAATTACCATCAATTACGTCACGAACAGGAAGAAAGGAGGAGGGAGCTATCGAACCGAAGCGGTAATATCTGGATAATTAGGAACGACGTAATACAATCTGGAAGAAAGTACATGTACGAGAGTGTACACAAAGGAGGTGGATATGTTTCAGCCGCGATTGCTGTTCTGGGTATAAAAGAGAGATACTTACACATTCTATTATCATAGGATAGGGCAGTCGCTCATGTTGTCAACAATGTTGTTTTGTTTTTATCTTCAACCTAAGAATAAGGAAGCGTGATTCCTGCCAGCCATGATAAATTAAAGTATCTGACAAAGATAACAATAAATTGTCTGCATATCGTGTATATATTTTGCCCTTATTTGGTTCCAAAAGTTGAATACATGTGCAGTTTTCTGTAAAACGAAAACTTTTAGAGTGATGCATTCATATATAGCCTTTCGCACACATCTATTTATCTCTCTGTCTATCTCTCTTATATACATATATAAAAAGAAATTAATAATTCTTTTGAGAATAAAACTACATTCTAATTTTTTTTCATTATTTTGCATGGTTTTGTTTTATTTTATATTAGTTCTTAATTATCAGAGTCACAGTGGCGTGTAACGATATAAATTTTGCAGCCATATCCAGCAATGATACTTTTTTCCTTAATCTTCTGAGGCAATCTGTATTTTGAATTTCGAAAATTTGAAGCCAATGACATTTGTTTTCCTTTATTGTTTTTTTAGGAATATGAACAGCATTCAGTGGAAGTGTGCACATTCTTATACCTTGACAGCCAGCTATTGAAAATGAATTTTAGTTAAATGAAGATATGTCGGCGTGTTCTAAATTTCAAAAATGTAATTGGTCTTCTTTGCCGCAGACTTTTTTTTGTTTCCCAAACTCAAAACTGTGATCAAAGGAACACGCTTTGTGGATGTTGAGGACATCAAGAAGAACGTGACGTCGACACTGAAGAGCCTTCCAAAAGAGGACTTATTTCTACAACTTATACAGCCGAGCACAGAAGTGTGTTACAACAGGTGGGGATTACTTCGAAACATATTAAAAGATTACGTTTCTCACATCATCTGTTCTGATATTATTAGAAGAGTCCTGGAAATTAATAGCCACACCTTGTATATATGTATATATATATATATATATAATTAAGGAACAAAATTTTTAACATAAATAAAATAAAGTACAATGTAAAGTGTAAATACAAAATAAGCGAAATTATCACTGGAATACTTACAAATAAAAAGCGTATTTTTAAAACTCAAATATAATTGGAAGTAATATGTTAAGACAAGCTTTAAACATTTGAATAAAAATACAATTGTGATATAAGACATAAGCAAAAATACAAAAAAAAGCGGTAAATGGTAAATTAGCCCAATTATAGACTCTTCAGAGTAAATACATAATGATTTTCGAATCCAGCTAATTCCATATCGCGTTTCGTTAAAACAGAAAATTGAAACTGTACACGAAACGTTTTGAATATTAATTGAAAACATAACTTGGACAAAAACTTTAGTCTCAATTCTCTGTTTCATTTCCCGACGCGTCCGCTCGAAAATGTAAATGAAAAACACATTAATGGTGTAAGAAAAAACTATACAAATAGGCCTGGTTAGGCAAATGCGCAAAATTAAATAAATAGCGTATTGCTATTAGTCAAAAATACAAGATTTTTAGGCAAGATCTACTAGCTTATAGAGAGAACGAAGGAAGAAACTAAAAATTAAAATTAAAATAAAAAGCGAAGAATAAATTAAAAGAATTTTATGGGTCTTGCTATGACCAAATATTAAAACAAGGGAATTTTTTTTTTTTTTTTTTTTTAAAGCAGATTTTGATTAGCGACATCTACCGTGAAAAGCCAAGTTTACACAAATGGACGATTGTCCCCAGAAAAGATAAGAAAGTAGCCAACCAACTAGGCAGGATGACGTATGACGTAATAGGGAAAGAAACGTCATGACGAAAGAGCCAATGAAAAGGGACTGACCGTTGGCACAAACCTGACTCAGTGTGAAGAGAGTGGCAATCTGTTGAAGAAGAAAGAAATTTTTCAAGATTGCGTCTTGCTCGACAAGTTTTAAATAAGTTGGGAGGAGGTGAAAGAGAAAATGTTAAAAATTGGCCATTAAAAGCAAATATAAATTGTAAAAATACAGTAAATTGTTAATTAAAGTCGGAATTCTTCAAGCTAGAGGGCTATCAAGCTTCGTGAAACAAAATAAGGCCCATAAAATCAATAACAGGACAGGTATGGCCAGAGAAAGCTTAAAATCTATTCAAGAATATAATTAGAAGTACTGACCCAAATTTGTAGAGTAAAATTGAAGCTGTGGGAGGAATTAATTTTACACTTTTACATTAGATCATTTGAATCAGACATTCTATAAACCGTTGCTTGCAAATTCTACGTTATTAATATAATTAATTGGTAGAATAGGGATCTTACATGACGATGGGCACGATTTCGAATTCAGTGTAAGACACACGAGTATATTTCTTTTTGTACTAATAAATAACTGTAGATAAAATCCAATGACACAAAATTCCTCCTAAAGGTTTGTGGTAAGGGGAAGTGGGGTAAATAAATTTAAGGTTTGGTAAATGTTGATCCAGACTGCCATATCGCAGAGCAAATTTGTAGCCATAATCCATACACATCGAAATAATTGAGCAGTTAGTGAGCAGCACCTGTTCTCTAATCTTAATTTAACTCACTCTTTGGAAGGTTAGATGGCAGATTTGACGTCAAGCAATATTACATGATTTTTTTCCTTCATATTTGAGAGCAAATATAAACGAAATATTATCGAGAAGGGAAATTCTTATTAATTAATCATAAAAATCAAAGTTTCCTTGTATTATCCATAGGCGCAGAAATTTATATTGAAATCTTATTCCTTACTGTTAATAACTCAAATGTCTGGAGTTTTAATTAAAACCTAAATTCTCTTGAGGCACCTCAAATATGCAAAGGTTATTGATATTTTAATTAAATATACTTACAGACATTATATAATTTAACCCAGTTTCAGAAAATATCGCACGAAAATATTTCTAACTATATTCCGAAACTTGGATTCGTTAACTAGGAAAAAGCAGCAGGAAATATTGGCATAACTTATCGCAAAATAATGGGCAAAGCTGAAACGAGCATAATTTATTCACCACAAACATACGCTTCAGATTTCTCGACCAGATTAATAAAACTCAATTTGACAGCCAGTTATACTTCGATTCAAAACCAAAGTGTCGTCCTCTAACTATTTGCGTAAGTTTTAATCTTCATTCAGTTTACTAATCTGGTAATTTAATTAGTCTTTAGGCAAATGTGCTTGAAGCTGGATTCTCATTTGCTGAAATAATTTCTGAGGCTCGCAGAAATGAAGTCATTAATCTTTTTCCGTGCCGTTTAATTGCGTTTTGGTATTCCTTCTTCTCGTTTTTCGTGATGTTTTCTCAATGAATTTTGACTTCAGAATCTTTAATTATTTCAAAATGGCGTTTTCTTTGTCGCTGCATCCATTTTAATGCAAATTAGAATTCGTGATAGGGTACCGTTTAAAAGGAAAATGAAAACAAAAAGTTCAATTGTTTTAGATGACTTATATATAACTTCACGAGTTTTATTTTTTGAATGTTATAACATCACGGAAAATGGAGAGATAATTAGAAACATAATTTGTAAATATTCTTAAACACGTAACGTGGTAAATTAAAAGAAAAAATTCTTTGCTCCAAGCGTAAGGAAACTTTTTTATCGTTAAAACCGTTAATGAGAATAACACATGGCTTCGGCATACCATTCTAAACTTCGATTAATTTTTAAGCACTAATTACAAGAGAACTTATACTTAGGTAATGCTTATTCCCGAAACAATTAATGGGACAACTAAAATTCTACTTGCATTATCTTTGCACATATAACTGCTATACGGATTAAACTGGTTTAGTGAAATAATAATTAATGCACTCCTTTTGAATGAAAATATTAAGAAATTACAGTTGTCAAGTGTTGTCTGAATTTTTTAAAATCAATAAAATATTTTAAGGAATTTTAGTAATTACTTAATATTTTCTTATTGTTCTTGACCTTCGATAAAGTTTAGATTAAAATTATACTGAAGTTTGTTTAACCAAAAGGCAAGTTACCAAATTATGGAGGTAAAAAGCCTAATATAAGTTATTTCTAAATTTTTTAACAATTTTTATTGATTTATTCATTTGAAGCAAATACATATTTTTAAATAAAAAAGTTACATTAGCGAATTATTTAAATAAATGATTATCTGGGAGATAAAGCTTTATTTGGAAAATAAATAGAAATTATCTGCAAACATTAATTGATAACTTAATTTAAAATGTTTCCTTTAGCATCGGTTAACTTTTATAGTAAAAAGCAAATTTTAAGTGATATTGATATGATCGATCATTCTACGCATAGGAGTTGTCCAGATTGATAGAAATACATAAGTGAACTAGGAATTACTTGTCTAATGTGATGTAACTTTGAAATACAAAACTGCTTGAATTATACGTGAAGTCAATGGATACAAATTGTGAATGGAGGTAATAGCATTTTATACCATTCTTCTTTTAAAACATGACTCGGATTCCCGGAGAAACGCTGGTGGAGGAAAACGGGATCTCATTATATTTTATAGCTTAGATCGCAATGGTTCAGTAATGTTTAAGTCTGATAGTTTTGCAGGCCAGGGAAGATTTTAGACTTTATCTTCATGTCTTTCAAACTGTAACTAAATTGCATGATTTAGGAGAATGAAGGAACTATTATTTTAATAAATACATTTACTCGTAAGGAACAGTACTGACTCCTCTACTTTCGTTTCTAGGGTTTTTTAAAATAAATAATCAAATAGGAGTGACTGCCTTGAATAAGAAAAAGCTAAGTATTAGTGCTGTAAAGATAATAGAAATGGCATTGTTTTAAAAATAATGCTTCCACCAGGCTTTGAAATCGGAAGCTTTTGACTGGAATGAAGATACGTTGACCACCAAGTCAACTGTTTAAGTGAGCTACAGTCAAACAAGTTTTGAAAAGAGTTTGAGCGAAAAAATATGATTAATAACTGAAGCACATAAAGAGATAAATGAAATAATAACAAATGTTTTGAATAGTTTCGAAATTGCAAAAATTTTTTTCAAATGTACTTATTTTTCACTCAGACTTAAAAGTTCATTTTCAAGCATCCTCTTTCTGTATATACACCACTGAAGAACTTTAAAATGTAATGATTCATTACAGTATGATACTTTAGTTTAATGCAGTTAAACGTGCAGTCAGATCTCTTCCTGAAACTGGGAAGTAAATTACAAACACCTTCCAACGAAAACGCCGAAGAGTAGTTCATTTTCTTCTTAAATATGTACCAAAAATCTAGTTTAAACTGGTAGAAAATTTTAAGAAACTGCAATGGGTGCCTCTAATTTATATAACGACTCAGAAATTATAGAATAATAAAAACAAGTCAAATAAAACATTGCGAAAAAGTTAAAACAGTCAAAAAAATTGGAATGTTGTTGAAGGAAAAGTACTGGATGCAGTTTAACAGATGTCTTCCCTGTCAAAAAGAAATAAAATGCAAATTAAGATGAAAACAAAAGTTGTGTAAATAATACCTAAGCCATATTTAGTTAACGACATTTATGCGAATAAAAAGGAAAGTAGAAATGATGGGAGAAAATTCTTATTACTTTTTCCTTACTTATTCTTATTTCTTTTTTTTCTTTACTGCTTATATTTCTGCATCCAGTCATATTGTAAATTAGAAAGTGAACTTCTCTGTAAACAAATGTGAGATATTCCACAAACAGTGGCACCATATGTTGTAATTTTACAACATAGAAACATTTCATCCCAAATATGGCATTTCATGTGCAACATATTAGTGAAATAAATAACTCTGAATTATTTTTCCTTAAAGAATTTCAGCTGAATTCTTATTTAATTTTATGTTTCTGCTCGGAAGCACAACACAGTAAGCAAACACAGAAATCTTATATGAAGACGAAGAGTGAAATAAAATTGCAAAGGAAATATAGTTATGCAATATAATTACTCATATGGTACTATGAACGCATAAAATTAATCTCGCATTCCTGACTGCCGATGTATAAAGAAATTAAGATGGAATCAGAAAAGCAGTTTTATAGAAAAATATGTTTTTGTCATCTGCATTTAATAGACAGAAAAAAGTTACGTTTAAGTAGAGGAAAGTGTTACAATTTTATTTAACATAATTTTACCCCGTATTATGCAATTATTTATTTAAAACGTTTTTCCTTTCGACAGTAAACACAAACAAATTGTCTCAGAAAAGGGAGGAGAACATTGCATGGCAAATTCAGAAGGCTAGAGGAAACCAAATGTCACTGGAATGGCTTCAGTGCACCCCTTAGTTCAGAAAATACACATTTTAAAATTGATATTGCATCATTTTGAAGAATAAAAGTTTTCTTTGGTTTAACCCCGTTGGTTTTCTTTATCTGTAGATCACTAGATTTGAAATACATCAATTTCGTCTTATACGGCTGATATGTGAAATCAGTGATCTGCAAGAAGTCTTGAGCATTATAAAGGGGCTCATTTTAACTTTCAAGAATATTCGGACAGCGAACTTTGAACGACTTTGAACACGAACGTTATAATCTTTGAACACGAACTTTATAATCTTTGAACACGAACTTTATAATCTTTGAACACGAAGTTTATAATCTTTGAACACGAACTTTATAATCTTTGAACATGCGTTAAAAAGCAGAACATGCTTTTATCTCTGCTGAAATTAATGACAGACACTAAAGTATCTCGGACGTCTTCCTTTTTTGGGGTTAGGCACAATTTGCTTTTATTTATCCAATGTCTATGTAGTGTCCTTTACACATTTGAAATTGTCCACATTCGCAGGTGGTATTTACGCAGCAAGACCGCTATTACATCACATTACCCCTTTATTTGCCCATCCGGAAGTAATTTTACTTAATTTTTCAAGTTTCATATCTTCTGAACGGCATAGGTACCGAAACAATACTAATCACATCTGTTATTTGTAACCTCCCTAATACATCTTGTAACTTTGCTGTACTTTTCCTGAGACACCTTTTATTGCAATCCATTTTCTAGTTGCGCAATAGTTATTTATTTGTTGAAAGAATTTACTTCTCAAGAAGAACAAAACAGATAAAAATAGCAATTATTCATACTTCAATATATATAATAAAACTACATACTTAAAATCTAGTAAAGGAAAGCCTATTTTTTTTTTGCTTTCTATGAAGAAAAGACACATACCTGAAAGAAAAAAAAATGTTTTGTTAGTTAATGCGCATATTAAAGAGACTATTTAAAATTATTATATACTGTTCCTATTCCTCAAACAAGTTTTAAGGAATATGAATATAATTTCTAATGATCATTCTTTAATTACGTGTAATTATGAACGTCTTTTATAATTAAATAAGAAAGAGAAAAATTTTATTGAGTACATTATTTTGAATGAAGCTGGAAAATAACAGCATTCGCTGCTTACGCAAAGTGCCTGAAATTTATTGAAAGCTAAGAACATAGGTTGCACCAAAGGTCCTGGAAATTTAATTAAAGAGTTTAATTGTGAAAAGCAGATATTAAGGTATAATTGAATATGTATTATATATATATATATATATATATGCATTAACAGTAATAAAATTGTAGTTTTATTCACAAACTTCATTTTTTGAAATTTTCGTACATCAGAGCACATATAATTGTTCATATCAATAATTATGGTTATTTTCTCACTCCATTGACATTCAGTTTCAGTCCCATAAGTGTATAATAAAGTTCTGAATTGCATGAGGCTTTTCTGTTATACTTCAGTATCTCAGGATACTTACATTTCCTCATCTTAGGGTTCGTCATCTACATCATCTCCAAAGCATAATTTAGAAATGTAATGTCTTGGCAAGAACAAGAAAAGAATACAGACTTAAAATATCATTACAGCATTAATTTAAACAAAATCTATATTCAGTTTTGAAAACACTGCTCCATTACGTTATTGCCATCAACACATAGTGTTTGTGTAAAATTTGAGTATTATATAGCTTAGCAGGAAATAGTGCAGCAATCGATAACAATCTTTTGATCTTAGTAACAAACAGCGTGATTAAACTACATAAAAGGTTATAAAAACGGTTGGGCATTATTTATTAATACAAATGTCTGAACTCTGGCCTTACTATGACCCAACGGTTCATAAGAATTCTCTCTATTGCACTTAACAAGCCTTATCTGAATAATGCCTGTTTCTAAAGCATGAAAACGTTGTTTTTTTTTTCTTTTTCTCCTACCCACTGAACAATTCGTACCAAAAAATAACTTCTTGGAAGATATTCTGCTTACGTAATGAGATAGTAACTTAGACATGTACTAATCTCAGTTTCCAGATTCTGTCATACTACACATGGAGATTATTAGTTTTTTCCCCTCCCCGGAGTAAAAAAACATAAAAAGTCAGCTGGAGGTCTAAGCGTTATTTGAACCATGGATCATCCTTTCCCAGCTGGATGTGCTAACCAGTTACACTTCGAGAGCACATAGCCGGAAAAGAAATAACTTCTTAGAAATATTTTTCATGGCTCACTCGCCAGGAGCATAAAAACGGAGAATTTTCTCAATAGTCTTCAGCAGAAGAGCTGAGTCTTTTAAATAAAAGACAATTCAAAGGACTGAATTATCTTTATTCTTAAGAAACAGCTAACTTGCTGCATGGAAAGGATCGTTACCTGATTCGAGTAAGCTATGCTCATAAATATTAGTTTCGTAAAACGGCTTCGTACTCACTAACATGTTATATATATGTAAAAAATCTTATACTTTTGTTTCATTGGACAGCTCTCATAAATAAAGGTTTTTCTATAAAAGCAAAATTTTCAAAATTTATTTGATGCAATTTACAAGTGCTTCTGGATATTTTCATTAAATTACAGGATTACAAACATCGAGATTGTTTGTGAATGAACCAGAAGAAACATTTTTCCTGCATAAATTACATTGGCTACACACTTTGCTTACATTTTACTGCGTAGTTTGTACTGAAAGCATAATTCACATAAAACATTTTCAGTACCCCATATAAAAAATCGCTTGGATGGTACAATTACGTGAAACATATTCATATGCCTTATATTTTCATGTGAAAAATATATACCGTATTTTTTCGATTCTATAACGACATTGACTCAAAGACGTCTATTTTAATTTTAGTACTAAAAAAACGGTATTTCATTTTAGGGATGTGACAAATATGTGACAAAATCGATGAAATTATCTAGAAAATATTTTAGTTCATTTTATTTGCTTCTACGGCGTAAAGGAAGTGTCTTAAGCTCAAAAACTATCATGTATCTGATCGTTCCCAAGTTCATGTGAACCCCTCTTTTCAGAGTCGTCTGTACGTACGGGAGGAATAAAGGACTATCATGTATCTGATCGTTCCCAAGTTCATGTGAACCCCTCTTTTCAGAGTCGTCTGTACGTACGGGAGGAATAAAGGACTTGCTTTTCCAAAACGGATTGAAAAATGAAATTAAAATGGATTAAAAATCGACTTTTTTCGCGACGTCTGTACGTACATACGTACGTATGTATCTCGCATAACTCAAAACCCCGTAGGCGCAGAACATTGAAATTTTGAGTATAGAACTGCTATAACATCTAGATTTGCACCTCTTGTTTAGACTACAATCGGCAATCCCAAAAATTATTTCTATATAACCACACCTCTTAGTCGTCTTAAAAAGTCCTTATCCGGCCTTTATTTTCTAAATCGTTGGTCAGAGGTATATACTACCACTTACAGAAGTGTTTTAAATGATGAAAATATTGCAACTTTGACAATTTTAAAATTACAGAAAGTATTAATTTGGGACAAACAAGGAATCGAACTTCTAATAAGTTCTCCTGGCCCATATACTATACTTGAAAAAAAAATTCTAAGATGTTTGACTCCCGTATGATAAAATATGACGGGAATATTTAATCTCATTTGCAATTGTTGATGTCATTTTCAACTTGCCTTGGAAGGTCGGTTAATTAGGTTAGAATAATTCCAGGAAATAATTTTAAATGAACAGCAGCAATAAAAGTGTATAATTCAACAAACTGTGCAAGGAAATCATGCATTGTCTACATCAGACTTTTCTCCTTAGCAAATAAAAAGCAGCAGATTTTATATTATGTTCATGTGAGAAAATTATAAGCTTCAAAAACAAATATGGTGAACCTTTTTTTCTCAGATTAAATTTTTCATTAAAAAAGGCATGTGTGCTCTCTCAGCAAGGTGGGAAGGAGTACCGGCATTTTGCAGAGCAACTGAACTTTGCACAATGCTTAAAACATCCGTAAAATTTAAAAACAAAACATTTTTTCTATAATAAAATACGATATTATTGCCATTATCGAATGCTGTACATGCACTAATTGACGATATATTTTATATATTTCCATATTTCATCTGAAATTGCGGGAATATATCACGTGGAGCTACCGCAAAACATTTCATTTAAAATTTCTGTTTCTAAAGAAATTGTAAGTGCTTACAGTAAAGGATATTATACAACGATGTTTAATATAAATTCCATTCTTTGATGTAATAGAAGCATTTTATCTTAAAATCCCCGCCACAATATCGGTCGATGTCCCTCCCAAGTACCATCAACCAACAAGCAGATTGTCCCATGACCAGGATTAAATATTCCTCCTTTTTCCCTTCTATTATTGATCGCTGGAACCCGAACCTTGAAGCCGAGATACATATAATAAATTTTCTTTCATGCAAAATGAAGGGAAAAAAAAGAAGGAAAAAAAAAGCTTTCCAATGAAAATGGGAGAATATATGAGTGCTTCAGTTTCTAATATTTTTCTCCTCTGTTCGATATTTCGTTAACTCTGGAACGTTTTGATGAAATATTTTTATGGCTTTTAATAATTATCCTTCCTGATGTCTAACTCTTTGCCTTCTGTCTCATATACAAAATACCTGATTTCGACGCAGAGAAATTTTGTGTACTCTTCAAATTTATTATACGACTTATCGCTCATTACCTTATATATTAATACTACTAGATACATTTGTATATACTTTATCACAGTAACAAGAAGGAAGCATTGATTGAGAGAAAATTAAATTAAAATTAAATTTATATACGTTTCCTTGACTTAATTTTAAATCAATAAATTAAAAATTACTCGCAGTACATGCAAAGAGTCATAGTTTAGCTGCATTTTACATTTTAATGGTATTTAGTTTATATTTATGGTAACAATGTAGGCCCATGTTTTCTATTTTGTGTACTCGTATAAGCTGAGAAAGCATATATCGGTTTATTCAAAACGCCAACGTAACCTATAAAACTTTTAGCCGCCATGTTCTTTTGCCGGTATGTATTTGCAATGCGACTAGTTACTGCGCTTAGCAGAGGCGTCAATTTAGCGCCATCTCGTGTTATTACTATGAAAGAATATGTTGTAAAACGCAATATTCCTACTCCTAAGTGCAGGAATTTTTTACGTTTAACCGAAACATGCATACGTGTATATGCCATCAATATGAAGTGTCGGAAACATTTCTTTTTAACTTATTTATTGAAAGCCATATCATTTAATACATTCTTATTAAGCCTGTTTTATAATCTGTAAACCAAATCATGAATTATTCATAATATACCTAGTATTAAGCAAAAGCAAAACGCGGTATTCGTTCATCAAATGCGTATCTTTGAAAAGCCTTTAGTAGGAAGAATGGGGAATTTTCATTGAAACATTTTCTCATGATCCCATGCTGTCTAAGTGTGTTGAAGACTAAACGTGCTTTAGGTTAAATGTTATCTCGTTATGGTTAAATGTCCTGTCAGCTATGTATCGTATCAGCTGTGTGTGATTGATATACAGTTGGCTTATAAATATTAGAGATCGAAGATTCTTCAATTAGTGTCTGCGAAATTACTTGCAATGCAGCAGTGAATGTTAAGTCACTTCAGTTTATTTTCTTACGAAAAACAAATCACAAATATATCCACTTTTATGCAGTAGATTAAAAGAGATTCAAAGATTAGGAAAGATTCAAAAAATAAATAAAATCTAAAATAAAAATATCTTGACTGACAAAACGTCAATATATACATCTGATATAGCGGCATCAAGCAAGAATACCATATAAAAATTTTTCTTTGGTACGATTCTTAGTGCTAGGCGGATAAATTTTATCTGCAGATTAAGGTAGCCGTTTTTGAGTTTCGAATGGTTGATTACATCAAAAACATTAAAAAGGTTGATGAGAAAAATCATTATACATTTGTTTGGGTACTCGTCTTTTCAATTTTCATCTCAACTGTTAATTAAACTGGCTTCTCGCTCAAAACCTAGAGAGGGAAACATTCATAATTATCTATAAAAATTGAGAGATACTCTTCTTTGTGAGTAATTTCACTTTCAAAAGCCTCTGTTGAAAGCCGATGTTTACGATCGCACTTAATTTGTATAAAGTAATTCACAGAGAATTTGTGCATCAAGCAGTAGTGAAAGCAGGTAGTCAACGCGTAAATTACAAATCCAAACAGACTTTTTTAATGAATTTACTCATTCTGGATTCCATTGCGACATAAAGTTCCTGTGGGCATAATTAACATCAAGGAGCTTATTGCAAGGCAAAATGTAGTTCTCCTACATCAGCCTTGCACCTCATATTTGGCACCTTTCGTTTAATTTATGTTTTATATATTGAAATTTTACCACACAGGATATACCAGTTCGACAGCATTTTGAAAATTCAGCAAAAATACAGCAAGAAATTTTAATCATTATTACATCAAAAGACTTCTAAGATTTAATATCTCTATAAAAATTCCTAAAAATACATAGCATTAAGGGAGGGATAGCACAACTAAATGCAGAGAGTTTTCAAATTGACAGTATACGAATAAAAATTACACAGATAATTTGCAAGAGCTAAATGTGGTGTCTTAATATATAAAACACCACATTAGATTTAAACATTATGAAGCATCATTTATATCGTTTAAGAGTATTTTACTGAATTCCGGGAAACAAATAATGTATGTGACACTATTTCGGCCTAATGAGCTGCTTCTTGAAGGATGAATGACTTCGTTACTGATTTCAGCGATGAGTGGCAAGACAGCGGTTTCTGATATTAAGGGTCCAAAATGATTAGAAGCAGTTACGTCTCTTTGTTGAAACTTCAAGTAATTAGCTATACGCTGTACTTTGACTGTATTCCATGGAATAAATGCATTTTTATCTAAGTATTGTTTTGCAAAGTTAAATTCCGTTTTGAAATATTGTATGCAGCATGGAAGCTGGAAATTTGTTGGAAATGTTTTGGGTACAGTTTACTTCTAATGCATCTTCTGCATTCGGATTTTTTTTATAACTTATTGTATTTTATCCATGACGATTTTCTACTTGCTGATTTGAACGTGCACTTAATGCATTTCCTTACTATATATCTTTACGTTTTCTGGACTTTACATGGCAATATTTTCTGCTTAGTAAGAAATATACTATTTTCATTGACAAAAATTAAAATTTATGTTAGGTGTTAAGACACGTTATGCATTAACAGGAGTTTGAAGCAATAGGAATGAAAAATATTGTTTTAATTTGCTTTTGGGAAGAGAGATATATCTTGAGAAGATTACGAAATCAACATAATACTGAAGGAGCTATAATCTTTATTTTCTTTTATTTCTCACCCTAGAAGTGAATTGAAGTGGTTATTTGTGACTAGTGTGCTTCGTACAGAGCGTTCTTTCGAGGTAAGGGGATTTAGTGATTACTCCAGAGAATGCGATTATTGGAAAAGGTTCTGAGTGAGCTGAAGGGATTATAACTGATGTATTTTCGTAGAATCATATAAGGAAGTATTGTGTATGATCTTTATTTACTTGCCGAGTTTCTGTATAAGCATTAATGTATTACCAATGTAAAACAATTTGAAAATTTATTCTAAATTCAGTGGAAGAATTAACGTTCCCGTGAAAACCTTATTTGAAATTTTGTCACTTTTAAAGAATGTTTCGTATTACAAAAAATGTGTTCCGTAATACTGTTCATTTCTAATTTAGAATACTTAATTTTTATGAAAATTTGTAATTTTATTCAACTTTTGTAGCGAGTTTACATAAATGTTAAAAAATCCCAATGAAATAGAAATACTATTATGTAAATTAATTTAATAATAGGCACCATAAGAAAGCAGAGTTATGATTAATAATGGCGAAGTTTTACATATGCTTTTATTTTATTTATTTTTTTTATTCCAAGCACCTTTTCTTTAAGAGACAAATGTAGAAACTGAAAATATAACAACTCCATTATGTTAATAATTTTCACTTTGTTAGTGTGAATAAAAGTGCAGGAATATTCTGTTTTTAGCATTATAAATAATCCATCAAAATAACGTCTATGTTGAAAAGCATGCAAGCAGAAACTTACTGTAAGTGTCATGAAATCCATTAGGATATCTTTTCAGTTACCTTTGTATAACCTTCCTACGAGCCACAGAAATCACTATTTATTAAGATATATTGGCTCTTATTTGTTTAGCTACTTTCTTACTACAGCCTTCAGGTTAATTGATCCTTTAAGAAATCTGAATGTAGGGGCACGATATATTTAAAACTTTTGGTATTATAACATCTATGGTAAACCTAATGTTGTCACCTTAGTCTCCCAAAATTAAAAGCCGCACAGACGGTATAGTGGTTAAGGAAGCCCAGTGCGGTACAGGACAACTCAGGTTCGAATCCCTGGGAAAGGCATGGCTGTAACTGCCCATCCCTTCATAGAAGGCAACGGTGGCCAATGACCACCTCTTCTTGCCTTAGAAGTGGCCAATGCTGAATAGTCAAGTGCCCACCATTGGATTATAAAAATAATATTGTGAGTGAGAATTAACGTGAGTACTTTTAATTTCACTTGCTTGTATTTGTAGATTTTATCAATGTCTAAAAATTTTATAATTCAATTCTACTCTAAAATAAATTTGCTCATTTCGTTTTAGTTATTATTATGTGCTAAGAATGTTTCAAGATGTCGCATCTTTGAACCAAAATTTTCATGGCATTTTTCGTAGCAAAAAGTACAATATAATTTCATAAATTATTTTTCATTACTACTTATTAGTTACATTAACTCGTTAATATGCATTGCGTTTTGGCAGGAAACGCTGCAAACACAAGTTAAATTTCTAAAAGGAAAAATTCTTGTGTTTATCAAAATTATTATAATTATTATTGTTGTTGGTGGTGGTGGTGTTATAATTTGAAATATATCACATCTATTCGTAAGAAAATATTTCTGATATGCTGCTAATAGACCTTGTCACATCTTAATTTCAAATATTCGCAAACTAAGAAATTACTGGCCATAAATTCTGCCCCCGCCTTTTTAAAAATGTAATCTGCTACTTTTTTCTTCACAAAAGCATCACCTAAAACATCCGAATTAGTTCCTTTGCAATTCTTTCTTTTAAGTGTAGAAGTTTAAGGCTGACATGTTTTTTGATGGTGCCCCCATTAATTATCTTTGTCATATGCTAATCCGGTTTATGAAATTAATGCATTCTCAGTACAGGAATACAAACCCGATTGCGGTACAGTTCCATAATAATTGAATCCTTCATATCATAAAAAAGAAATTCATTAAATTAATGTGAGACTCAGACTATGATGACAGTGTATTACTTAGGAGAAATTGCCTCATTATTTTTAAAACTATGCTCATGTAACACGTGTAAAAACTATTACGACATTATTACATTTAGAAACTTAATATATGCTTTGCTGACTCGGTTAACAGACGTCATTAAGCATCAGGAAAGATAAGGCTAATTTTACCAGCATCATTAGCTGAGGTGGTTGCAGAATAATAAATCAGTTAATGCCATGAACAGAAAGTAGATGGTTAAAGAAAACAGAAAATCGATACTTCAGAAGAGAGAAAATTCAAGTAAAAGAATGTTAATTAAATTAAGCTTCGAAGATGATTATACAGTTGTCTGAGTGGCATTTCTTACAGTCCCATCGTTACTGCAAATTAATTATGTAGCTTATCTACCTTTTAATGGATAAAAGTGTTCAAATTTTAAATATGCTGACCTATCCCGGTACAATATTTTATTACTGTACTGTATATTTATATTATAAGGATGACAATTAAATTATTTATTAAGTCCTTATTCAGTAAAATGTTTACGACTTCGATGTTGAATTAATATTCGTTTTAGTGGAACCAGTCCAATGAAAAGTCTGCTCGACTTTTAATTAATAACATGATTTAAATTCAAACCGGGATAGGTCAGGTTGGTTTCAAAGTTTTTTACGAAAGAACGAGAATATAGTTTTATCGTTTTGGCAAAATATTATATTAAGTTTGCAGTCTAAATAAATTCTTGATTATGTAAATGAATTACTCGAATAATTTCATTTTTTTTTTTTTTTTTTTTTTTTTTTTAGAATTTGACTTAATGTATTTTTAAGTGACATCAAACACTGTGAGTCGTCAGTCTTTCATCCGTTGGTGTAATCCTGGACATCATAATGCTCTTAACGAAGTTCCAACTCATAAAACAGAAATTAACTTTAAGGATGAATTAGTTGATGGAATGATTGATTATTGGTTTGACGCAAAATGATTGCAAACATTGTAAAATTTACGTGGTTTTATAACAAATGCAGTCCTTAATTACGTAGTGAACTATTATGTTAAAACTTTCGACAGCTGTCAGTCTAGAATGAAATATGTTATTTTGGAGAATTTTCTAAGAGCATTTCGTTCATGTGTAGGATGTGAAGTGTGAAAAATATTCATTTTACAATCGTGTTTTTGGACCGCCCAAAGCAACTCTGGTGATACATCTACTATTTTTATACGCCTTATATACCATTGGTTATATACCATTGGTTTCATTGGTTAATAATATAACAATGTACAGGGTGACCTAAAAGTCGGTAAACATTTGAAAATTCAATAATTCACTGAATAATGTAGATACAGAGGTGAAAAGTGACACGCATGCTTGAAATGTCATGAGGTTTCACCGAAAGCAAAAAGCGCTTAAAACGGCCAATAATATTGCTTCTTAAAACGGCCAATAGAGAGTGTTATTGAAAGCAAAAAAAGCGCTTAAAACGGCCGATAGAGAGTGTTGCATATAATAACAAAAACAATAACTAGCATAACAATTGATATTTAGCAAGGAATATGGTCGTTATAACAAATGTTCAACATGTCGGCCGTCATTAATCAACAATACCTGTAATTGATGGACAATATTGTGAACAGCACTGTACAGCGTATCGGTAGGTATGGTGAAAATCGCGGTCGGATGATGTCATTTAGCATCTCTAATGAGGTCGGACGATCGCGGTAGACTTGGCGATTTCAGGTAACCCCACAGCCAATAATCATACGGATAGAGGTCTCGCGACGTGAGAGGCCAAGCAAACTGGAAGTGGCGGCTCAGCACGCGAACCTCACCAAACGATGTGTGCAAGAGATGTTTCACACGTGTAACAAAATGGGGTGGAGCGCCGTCCAGCATAAAAGTCATACTTTCCAACAGATGTTTATCAGCCATACTAGGAATAATTGCGTTTTGTAACATATCAATCTCCCTTACACCCGTCACACTCTTGGGTCACACCACATACTTTGAATAGCAAACCCACGCATTTCCTCAAAGAAAAAGGGTCTGATGACGATTGATGTGATAAATCCACAACACACCATGACCAACACCCGAAGACGATGAGAGAAAAGTGACAGTCTTGAATACACTGATTCCCTTTCTCATTACAGCTCATTTCATACACAATTCTCATGCGGCGTCACTGACATTTTGCTGCTCAGCGCCGTATGTTGGCCTTTTTACTTCCTTATACGAAGTAAAGGAAGTATTGTAAAGGAATTTTTGAGCATTATATTTCAACGAAAATACGCATTTTCACCGCTATCGAATGAAATAAAATGATGTTTTTGTGTGACATCTGTACGTAAGGGCAGAATAAAGGAGTCGTATAAATAAAGGACAAATTATAAAACTAATTTAAAATGGATTCAGAAGAGATTTTATCGTGGTGACTGTACGTACGTACATACGTACATATGTAGGCATGTACCTTATATAATTTAAAAAAGAGTAGCCTCAAAACGTTTAAATTTTATGAATAGGACTGAAATAACATGTAGTTATGCATCTCCCCTTTTTAGTTAAAATCAGCCGAACCAAAAGTATATATATAGAGATATATATACCTACTCTGTTACTCGGCTACATGAGAGCAAATTTTTAACTCCTTGTGCGAAGTAAATGAAATACTGTAATCACGAAAAATTCCGAGTATCATATTTCAACGAAAATATCAATTTTGACCGCCGTGCAATGCAACTGAACTGTGTTTTTGTGTGACATCTGTACGTAAGGACAGAATAGAGGATTCTTTTCACCTAAACGAATTATAAAACTAATTTAAAATGGATTCAAAAGATATTTTTTCGTGGCGTACGTACGTATGCATGTATCTCGCATAACTAAAAAACGAGTAGCCCTAGAACGTTGAAATTTTGCGCTGAAATATACATATCCACTCTGTTACTCGGCTTAGCGAGCTCAGTTTTTTTATTCTTATAGGTTGATAAATTGCCCAATTTTGCTTTAAAAATGATTGAATTATGTTGTTTATATCTTCCGGTTAAGGTTATTATGCTTTTTGTTAATCTGCATGCAATAATCGCAGAATTATCAACAATTTAAAAGTTGTTTAAGAGCGGATATGCCTAATTTTTCTAACCATAGCACCCATATTTGTTTAAATATGAAACTGGTTTACTTTCGAGCAGAATAATGAATGAAGTATTTCTGCTCCTTTAGTGCTTTTTTGCCGAGTGGGGCGAAAAGGAATTTTTTAGTTTTGTGCATTGAAAAATCTACCTTCTTGTTTGCTGGCCGAATTGCTTGTTTTTGCGTAGAAACTCTAATTTTAATTGTAAATTTTTTTAAAATTATTTTAACTGCATTTAGCGTTTTTTATGTTTTTCTACATCTTTTGATCTTTAATGAAGGTAGTTTGAGTTTTTATGTATTTTTGCCTTGTGAGAAATGAATTAATTGTTTGAGAAAATGCGTATAATTTAATATTATGTACAAGGAAGTCATGTGGTGTACACATCAGATTTTTTATTCTTATATGTTGGTAACTTGGGCATTTGTGCTTTAAAAATTACTGAATTATGTTGTTCTTATCTTCCGGTTAAGGTTTTTATGCGTTTAATTTGCATGCAATAGTCCTAGTTGTTTGCATTTCAAACTTAGGAGAACAGTGAATTAAGTCAGTTTCTGCCCCTTCAGAGTCTTTGTGCCGAGTGGGACCAAAAGTAAACTTTCAGTTTTGTGCATCGAAAAATCTGCCTGCCCATTGAGCGAATTGCTTGATTTTGCATAGAAATTGTTCTTTTAGTTGTTTTAAACTGTATTTGGTGTTTTATACTTTGTCTATATTTTTAAATTTTTAATAAATTAATTTTGAGGAGTTATGTATTTTTGCCTTGCCGCGAAATGGGAATTGAGTTAATTAATGAGAAATGAAATGCGGCAAAAAATGAGTATAATTCAATATTCCGACTTTCAATAAAGTCCCATGTCATTTCAAGCATGTGTGTCAATTTTTACCTGTCTACCTACATTATTCCGTAATGTTTTTAATTTTCAGGTTTTAGTGGACTTTGGGGTCACCCTGTCCTTGGTTATGGAACATTTCTAACTGTATTTAAAGCTTTTATTTAAAGCATGCATTATAATTTTTTTAGTACGCAAGTATCCGAATCAAATTACTTATACTCAGCTGTCTAGTTGTTTAAGACAGCTGAGTATAAATCATTTGATCCGGATTCGAATGGTTTTATGGTTGATTTAATAGCTTTTCCTCGTTTGTGATGTGATTCGAGACCTCTACGAAGTATCAATACTCACAGACGAATAGCCTAAGCACAGTTCTCTTCAAGAAGCCTTCCACGAAGGCATGCCTCCTCTTAGACAGATAGCTGTTGTACGCTTTGCCATATTCCAAAATTCTAACCTATCCTTTTTATACAAGGAAACAGATACATGAAATGCGGTTTATTCCTCTTCAGCAAAGAAGAAAGATAATGCAGTTTAATTTATAGATGAATTTAATTTGTAGTTTTTAATTTGCTTTTTAGATATGCCATTTTTATCGGAGATCATAACACAAAAATCACTGTCAACAGCTATTAACGTCTAAATCAACAACCTTGAAGCAGTTTGGTGTTTGTTCTAAGAGATGAAAAGCAGAAATCGCTTATAATAATTGAAATAAAAAACTTTATTGTATACGTCTTTTGCAGTTGAATACGTATTTACCCCAAAATATTTAATTAATAAAAACACTTATAAGCTTTTTTTATTTGCGCTTCCTCCGATGGAAATTTTACGGCGATCACGTTTTTTGAGAATGCGTTCAAAATAATTGTTCCCTTTAGCGATTTTTCAATAAAATTCTCTATTTCTGCAAATATTTATTGCAATTCGTTTATAATAAGTAAATCCTATAAATGCAAAATTTTTAATTGTGCTAAAGATAAAAATCTTTCACGGTTTATAAAAACCATTGGTATTTAGAATGGAACTAAACGAAATTCCGTTATGTCTGTTACTGCCTGAAAAGATGTTATTCGCGTGGCTGCCCAGACTTTAGCGCATTTTGAAAATTTGTCGAATTTCGCGGAAGAGATCGCGCAAACACTATAAATATGTCTTAATGAATTCGGTTATTTTTTTTATTTATGAATCAATATGTTTTACATGTGAAATTGTTTCATTATTACTGTTCTAATTAGGTGAATGCATTCCATATTCGTATAAAGTAAAATATCAATGACACTTACAAACTAATTTGTTTCACATATGTCCTTTTACATGGCATTTTAATTACATTCAAAGGCAGCGTTTGACATCATTCAGAATAAATTATCTTAACTTTTACTCTAAATGAAATTTTATTGTAAAGATCTTGTAACTTTTCTTGAGATTTTTCTACTTGGTCTTAGGTTAAATACATACTGCAAGAAAATTTCTTAGTTATCATACAGCATGTATATGTCTTCTCAAAACCACTATGCTTCATTTATTATGTATTCAAGTATTCATCTTTGAATTAGCTTGCTACACATTTTCAAAATATCAAATTTTAATAAATTTCTTAACATTCTCTTGCAGCATTCTTCTTTAAACTAATTAAACAACCTGGTCGAGATGTGCGTTTTTTTAAAGAAATAATCAGAGCTCTGTTAATTGGGAGAAACCATAAAAGGTCTCATGCATTTTAATACAACTGCAAGACTTTTTTTTTGAGATATGTCGACACTATTATAAGCATGAATTTATTTCTAGGAAGGCACAATTATCTTTCTATAATTAATCTCATGTACCGTAAACAGATTAATATCCATTTTTAAGTTGCTTTTCACTAAATTGTAAAAATTCGCGTAAAGTATTCTTGCATTCTAAATAAAATTGGCTTAACTTATTTATTCATGAAATTAGAAGAATTTGTTCAAGTTTATTGTGGCAAAATTAATTGCAAGTTTTGACGTTAGATGGCATTATTTACATATTTCGGTAAAATGAAATTCCAGAAAGTAGAGAGAATCTTTAGATACAAAACCTGGTTTTACATGTTCAGGATCAGCACATTTTTCTTTATTTAATGTACTACAAATCTAAATTTCTGATAAGCACTACATTAAATTCAATAATGAAAAAACGAATAGATACAATATGAATATTAGTTCGCGTATAATATCTTTATTAAAATGCTGTTTATATTCTTAGCTCTTGTTGAAAAAACTGTAATATTTTTTTTTTTTTTTTTTTTTTTTTTGTCCAAAAGACGAAAATGATTTCTTCAAATCCCATTTCTTTTTAAAAATTCTTCAAGTTAAAATTTAGAATCTTTGTTAAAGCAGAATTTGACACTTAACTTTCTAAATCAGTATTTCAGTTTTAAAGCAGTGAACATTTACGCGTTGATTGTAGGATTAAATACAGTGTACAGTGAAACATCTTTTAAATCGTTTAATTGTCTATCGAAAAGCAATTACACCATTTACAAAGTACCAGATTTGAATGAGCAACACTCTTGTCTAGCCTTCACTTCCTACCACGGAAAAGCGAACGTCGAATTTTACAGTGAAATACTCATTATGATGACAAAACGACAAATTAAATAAGTTTATAATAAGTTGCCATGATACAATTTTAAATGCCATCTAAAATCTGGAATTACATATTATGTTAATGTTATACTCATTTACGTTTTCAATTTAGAGCGGAATATATGATTTTATGTCAAACAAACTACTTTACGAGTCTTACAACATTTTGCTACAGGCGCTAAATATATTCGCAGTTACACTGGCTTAATAAACAGCCTTCACTGTAGTTTTCAGTTAGTAAGTTTGCGTTTCGTCTATTAAATGACCTAAGTATTAAACATTAATTAGTGGTAGAACCTCGACAGTTTCACGCAATTTATTTTCTCAAATCTCTGGAAGGCTGAAATGCATTTGTTACGAAAACAGGATGAATTAAACTGTTCGGTATCGGTGCGAGAGTGGTGCATGATTAATATAAACAATGAAGAAAAACCTTCAGTTTTTCTAAAATGCTTTCAAAGTACATCATAGGTTATTCATATTATACCGAACAGAAAAACTTAATCTTCTTTTCGTGAATTCGTGAATTGAAGAAAATGTCTCTTTAAAGTCCTCCACAAAGGCATCATCTCCCATAAGAAAATATTACATATATGTCTTGCCATGATCAGCGAAAACGTCCCATAACTTTAAATAGTGCATATATATGTATAATGTTTAATTAATTATTTTGTATATAAGGTGCGCCTGAAAAGTTCCGCGAATTGTCTCAGAAAATAAAGGAAACCAGAGTTACAAACAAACTACCTTTACTGGCCTTCAAAGTAATCACCAGTAGCTACGACACACTTCCAAAATCGGTTGTAAAGCAGTTGGAATCAGGAAAAGCTTCTTGGAGAACTGCTCGAGCACCGTGGTTATGTGTTGTTGAATATCTACAAAGTCTGTATCCGCAAAGTCTGTGAAGAGTAAACCTTCCAAGGCTAATTTAAGATAGGGAAATAAAAAAAGTCTGCCAATGCCAAATCTGGAAAATACGAAGGGTGCTTCCGGACTAAGGCTATAACCCGGGCAAATCTGGGCTCAAGACTATGATAACCTACTCCCCTACCATCGTGCCAACATGGTAGTACAATCAGTGTTTATCTCTCTAAAGGGAAAGTGTAAGCAAGGAATAATACATTTTTTATAAAACATTTAATTATTTTCTTTTCTGAATTAAAGATAAAAATTGTAAAATTTAATAATTTAAATACCTGCAATTTTAGGAAATAGTTTTACTACTCATTTTGATGAATACTTTGCATTCAAAGCCTGTTGCAATTTTTTCCTTTCTAAATTGATGAAACCCTGAAAAATATTTCTTGCAATGTAATATGAAGTTAATATGGCAGCTATGTTTGCTATGAAATACGAAGCTATGCTACGAAAATGTTTTGTCAGAAACAAATATATTAGATATATGGCTTTTTATGCGGTGAATAAAATAATATTACCTTTAGCTGAATTGGAAGTATAAAAGCTTAGTTCAAAATGCGTACCTGACAGTGTAAAAATTTATTCAGTGATTTACACAATATATGTGTTTCCAAGCCAACTAATAAAAGATTTTCAAAACCTCAGCATTCCATTTACAGCATCCAGGAAAGCTTGATTTTAAGAAAATTGCAATCTCTATATTTTATTTCTTCGCCATTCTTTTGATTGCATGTGTCTACAAGAAAACTGCAAGCAATGATCTTTTTCACTTCTTAGCTCATTGAATCGGTGCTGTAAACATCCTTAAGCAATATACATTTCCGAATTTTCGGAATATTTCATTTGATGAAAAGGAAAAAAAAGTAGGGAGAGTCTTTACTATGACAGCTTAATTTCATTTTCTGCAATGGCTACAAAGTTATGCCTTATCATACCATCGTTTCCGCCAAAAGGCATTAAACGGATAAATAACGTTTTGAATACATAGCAATATTTCATTTACAAAGGGAAGTGTCGTTTCTGAAACTTTATCATGCTGTTGTTTCTTTTATTAAGCAAATCTGAAGACTCAGAAGAAAAGTAAATGCAGTGGTGTTAATAAAACCTCGAAGCCATATTTATATTAATAATGTAGCTATGAATAAATTAAATGTGACTTTTCAATGACTGATTTTTGAAGCATATTTGAAGATTAGAAAATATTCGCGTTTAAAAAAACTATTATATCCACAACCGATAAGTTTCTCAGTTTATTTTCTCTAGTGTCCTATTTTATACATTAATTTTTTTTTTTTTTTTTGCTTCAATTTACAGTTTTTCAATCTACCTGCATTTTTTCTTTACATTTAAATTGCCCATGCAAAACTTATTTTAGCGCATAACTGTCCGAATTCTGTTAGAATTGTCAGAATTATTTCTGCATGTGTGGAAGAGAGACCCGTATCTGATCGTCGTGTAGGTCGATAGAGATCTGTTTGAAATCATTGCCAAATAAGGACATGAAGTTACTGTTTTGCTTAGTTTCGAGCAGCTTTCCATTAAAAAATAAGAAATAGGAGAAAAATAGATGGTGTAGTGAGTAGCGACAGTGGCTGCCGTCCCAATAGGCTTATATAGTGACTGTGTGGCAGAGCACTTAAAATACACGGCGAGCCGCAAATCTCCTCGAGAGGCTGTTGGTAGAGGAAGAGAAATAAATGGGAGACCCTCGAACCTCACCCCCTTGAGATGTGGAAGCTTAATTGGTAGCTAGGCTCAGCTATACCTCAACTATACGCTCAGAGGTACATGCTTCTTTCTACCTGTACATGTTAAAAATATACAAAACTCAGAGGTGCTACAGCTCTGAGGTCCAGGCTCAGCTACACCCCCATTCCTTCATATAGAATTCCTCATTCCTTACGCCTTCATGTAGAATTTTCTACAAGAAAATAACTGATATCTTTACATATGGGGAAAGGTTCAGACATTCATAACGTTTCGGAAGAATAACTTTTTTCTTGTCACACGATAC
Organism: Stegodyphus dumicola; assembly: GCF_044657685.1. NCBI lineage: Eukaryota > Metazoa > Arthropoda > Arachnida > Araneae > Eresidae > Stegodyphus > Stegodyphus dumicola. Next base: position 77,749,212 of record NC_140772.1, on the reverse strand, counting down.
GAAACATCCAATCCCCGCGGATCGTTTTGGTGTTACTATGTAAATGGAAAACTAGTTCTCCAATACAAAAGAATAGTTGACAACGTGTGATTCGATGCTGATAACTGATTGCTTGTTAAAAACGAACAACTTAAAAAGGTTTTGCGAAAGAAAAGCATCGTTCGTCTTCGTTTCAGTGGCCTTTCAAGCAAGTGGAAAAATCTGAAACAGTTGTTCATCGGAAATAAATGTGTGGTACCAGCTTTATTAGCTTTCAGTTTCTGATCTTCAAAAATTTCCCTAAGAACTTTTTTATTGAAATGCAATAAATTAACAACAAGAGAAATTTACTATGATAGATCTTTATTACGCATTCAATTATTTAATCCATAAATACGGAAAATAATATGTAACTCTCTGCTGTAAATGGTTAGTAAATTAGTTTATACTGAAAGAATTACGTTTGTTTTATATCAAACTGAATCTTTAGTCTCACCAATGAAAAAATGTACGAACCCTGAAAATATGCATATTGCTTTAATAAATTTAAATATAGAAGTATATGCTAGTATGAAACAGTACGAACATATTTTCACTAATTTTGTTCAGGCTTGTCTTGTATTTATGTTTAACTCTCATAAGAAATACATAATTGTTACAAGTATTCTGTATGGAATTATTTTACCTCGGAATTTTTAATTATTTCTTGAAAAACTTTCTAAGCATAAAAGAAATTTCACAAATCTGAAGTTGTATTTCTTTTGTATTTAAATATGGAATACTAAAACTGTATTCGGGGCCATATATTTGGTTTAAAGAATAGGAATGCTCTCTTAACGATAGAGTGATAGTAAAAAGAAGTGTACATAGGTCATTAAATGATAAATAACTATTTAAGAGTTTTCCCGAATCCTTAATCTTTGTTTTTTGGCACCCGGTAATATTTTCACAATACATCACCAAATTCTTGCAATTAATGCGACTGGAGTTAGCCGTTTGAGCCCTTTCAAGCAACCGTTAAAATATGAAAATTTTCAGATTTTTTAATCATTTTTTTCATCATTTAAAAAGCGTTATAATTTCCAACATGTCCAACTGGTATTTTTTTAAACATTTTGAACTGCATTTGAGCTAATAAAATATGTTTTAAACGTTATATTTGATAAACCTCAGAATCACGTTTCTTTTCCGGTTATTTATGTTTAAATTTGCATATCATTTACGTAGAAATTACGAATAAAATATTAAATATCATCACAATTTATCTTAACTGACATTATTTTTATATGTATACAATGTACGTAATGAAGAATTCGGAACTGTCTTAGAGACTTAAATCCCTTATAAAAAAGAAACAAAATGTTAACATGACTTGCGCGAATTGATTCTGAGTTCATCATTCTTCTCCTCATAATTAAATAGATGCATACTTCTGATTCAAAGGCAAATTTTTTAAATGCGTCACATAAAAAAACTTCGCAGGTTATGATAATCCACCAATCATCGATAACCTTTATACATTGCTTTCGAATCAAGGGTAACGGGTTTGTTGCATGCGCATTTTGATTGTCCTGTGCAACGCCGGTGTGGACCAGATACCCTCAAACAAATAGTCTTCGTGTACTTTGCCATATTCAAAGAACAAAATTTGCTCATGAAAAAATTAAATTCGGTCCCCCTACCTTGTTTCTAAATTTGTGTAAATCTATGAAATACTACCCCATTCCTACTGATTTATTTACATAATTTTAAAATTTCTGACTTGCATTTAGACTTTAGCTGTGCATATGTACTTATTGTGATAGATAAATACGAATATTCTGCAGATAAAACACAATAGCAGCGTGTTGAGAAAAGATTTGCAGGTTCGCGGGAAAAGATTTGCAGGTTTAAATTTTTAAAACACTTTTTTTTTAATAACTGTTATTTTGTATAAATATACTTAATTTAAAAGCTTCGCGACAAATTTTCGTGTTATCGAAAACGGGGAAAAATCTAAAGCCGTAAAGCGACAGTAGATTAATCATTGTCAACCAAGAGGTGTATTTAATGTATTTTCCAAAATGAAACACAGTTGTGTATATTATCAGCATAGCAGAGTAAAAACTAACACGTTTCTTAGTAACGCATTGTATTTTTCAGTGGCAATTAAACAATTTAATAAAATAATTGTTGTGTAAAGAGAAGTTTTTGTGCAATTGTTACAAATGTTAACAATGTATTTTTTTAATACTCTTTACGTGTCTTTGCATAATAATGAAAGAAAGAGACGAAATCGTTATTCGAATGACGACAAAAACATCCGTTGTATGTTGCTAGGACTGCGAAGTTCCCTTTTTATATCTTTATGCTTTGTTATTTGGACAGGTTTAACTTATACTGCATTATAACTAAAATAAAACTGTAGGAGGTTTAAATATTTTAACAGCATCATCGGCTACAGCCATTATAAAAATCTTCATTTATTTGCTCAACTTGATATTATTTCTGGAGGCAAATTCTGACGGCTCTGAATGATTAAACGAAATGCTTATTTACTGAAGCAAAGCGTCATCCTGATTTCTTTATATTTTTTTTAAACTGCTGTTTTCCTTTCATATGCACTGTAACACCAGACTTGAGTGCATATCAAAATGAGAATTTTTTAACACCATAGACTTCAAATACTAAGTTGTTAAAGTATAATTAAAACATACTTCTATTAATATCACAGTGTGAAATTTAAAATTAGGCAAGAAAACAACTTTAGTTTTGTAGGTTTTTTTTTTTCCTTCTGAAGCAGAAGCTACGCCTGATCGACTTCGATACCCAGAGTATTTTATTTAAAAATCTATACACTAAATTAAGAATTTTTAACTTAATTTAAAATTTTGCTTCTTTGCTTCAAAATAAAATCAATTTACTTAACGAAAATACATTTTTCCCCCCGTACAGAGTTGACACTTTCCCCCCCCGTACAGTGTTGACACTTTCCTCCCCCCCGTACAGTGTTGTTGCCATTGCTCGCTTTGAAATCGTTGAGTTTGTTAATCAAAATTCACTAAAGTTTTACAAAATTTGAATAGATAATAAAAACAAATTCGGGCTTCAATGTGCCCATGTTCGGTTGGAGGACTACATTATTCAAAATTTGATGGCTGTACGCACCGTTGCTTTTCATAGTGCGAGAAACATATATGCATTCATGCGGATTTTCATTATTTAATTTCTTTAAATATAATTTAGTGTTCTAATATTTGGTGAAAGTAATTTGAAAAGTGAAACGTCGTTTATAGTAAACCAACGCAAAATGATAAAACGAAAATCAATAGCATTTCTCGGAAGATTACCCCTTTGGGCCTCTTAGAGTATGCCTTCTAGAAAGAAAAATATATCTTTCACGGTTAGTCAAAATGAATATCTCACAACTAACGTAGCTTATGTACTGTTTAAACACTTTTATCATTTTGAAAATAATTAATTAAAAATGCTAAAAGCAGATATTTTAAAGTGCTGAAAGCAGCATAAAAAATTTTAAAGCAAGCAGTAAAATATACTCTTATTGATCATAGTGAAACACAGCACTCATGCAAGAATGTGCAATTTTTAATCATTTTTCTTCCGTTGCATAGTAATAAATCTCGCGACAGATTTAACTTTGCTTGAATTTCACGGTTAGAGATATATTTAAGACCAGGCAGGCAGTAATTATCAACAAAGAAGGTATCTTTATAATAGAAACTACCAAAAATGCACTTCCTTTCATGGAAATGGAAGCAAGTTTTATGACTTGCTTCGCATAAAATTGAAAATATCTAACAGCAAATGTATATTTATTGGAAACTTTGTAATATTTTAAGGCCGCCTAGAAGGGAAAGGGATTAGTGACTATGACTTCCGTACCTAAGGGCTCGGGCTCTAATCCCGAAGAAGACACGGGTGTAGTTTGTCCGTTCCTTTACAACAGGCAAAAGTGCATAAACTGTTAGGAGCCTCCATAATAAAGAGAATACCGTTTTTGGCCTTAGTGTAGTGGCAATGCCTATAAACGACTGAGGCCATGTAAATTTCCAGCGCAAGCGATATTCAAATTAGGTAGAATGAAGGATGTACTTAAAGGAAGGTTTTGGAGGTGAAATCAATCTGCCTGCTTGAAGACCACGTTGATAACTTCTCTTCTGTCGATTAGAATTCTGCGGCGTTGAGTTATTCTTGTCATTAGGCTTGTTTACGCCAACTTCGGTCAGAGCTAGCTTGCGCGCTAGTTATACTGTGAAGCCATTAAGTTATACTTAAATTGCATTAATTTTAGTTTGCCTGTTTTCTTTGATTTAAACCAAAAGTTTTGGCTTCTGTAAATACGAGCTGATGCCGTCTGCTAACTTCATTTGGATTAATCAATGGGTCCTTTAAACCCTTTCCCCATCTCTGTGGCATTCGTAAGAGATAGTGAAAAGTCACTAGTCACTAGCAGTCTTTTCAGTGACATGCTAAATTGTATGCTTCCTAAGAAGATCCGATCTTATAGTGTGTTAAATAATTCTTTCATTCGCGTTTCGTATTAGAGTGTGTAACAGGATATTAGTGCTTGTTATTTTTTAGAATTAAAACACCTGCTGTTTAGCTGAATAATTTCCTTAAAAATGGCTCACTTAATGAAAAGAAAGGTTTAGCTATTATTAAGCTTTCTTCTCTTAGAAAATTTATTAAATATTCCTTAGTAACCATAACTATTCACATAGCTTCAAAATTTTTAGTTAATTTAAACGCATAAAATGTTTGCGTTATGAGCGTGAAGAATACCATTCAAACTGATTTTCGCTTAGAAAAGTACTTAAGGAAGAAACCTGCAGTAAATGAGCATTACTGTTACTATTTCTGGAGGACTAAACTTATGCTTTCAAACAGTAGTAAATTAATTCAAAATACTTGTATTAAAATAATAAGTAGCTGAGAACTCCGAGATAAATTACTCAAAAATAATAAAATATTATATTTCATAAATAAAGTTTTCGTCACAAAGAGGGAACGAATTATTTGCAGTGACGCAAAAGGCCTAAATAAAATTACTGCCTCTCAGCTAAGACAACCAACAAAATTATCAAATTCAAGAACATAAGATACATAGCCGTCTATCTTAACCCGCTGGAAAAGTCGTGTAAATTACGTTCTAGAATTTAGAACTCATATCGTCCAAGATGGCTTAAGGAAGCTTAATAACGTCTCCAGAGTGGTAAGTTCTTGAACGAGTGAAGACAATTAAGACCGCTGGAAACGTTGTTCCATATCTGAAAGAATTTATATGCAACATATTCAGATGTATATTTGCGTGGTCTGTATAAATATTAAACTGTTATATACCAGAAATATATGAATACTAGGTACTAAAATTTAACGGCGAAGGGCATTAAACATTTGTAATTTTACATCAATAGGCTTTCAAAAGCTATGGATATTTATTACTTTGTAATTTTATTAAGAATTGTGCAAATATAGTTGCATCACTCCGTAAAATTACAAAGGGTTTTTTATCTCTTTATATTACGAGGCAATGCTAAATTTAATGTGCAAAATGTTATAAATTGCAATTAGATGTTATTATCAGCTTAGTACTTAGCTTAGTACCATTTGCGACGTTTTATTGAAATATGTTCCTACCTCAATTTGTAAAAATAGTTATATACATTTAAGCTAACACTTTCTTTATTGAACTATATTTTAATCTTACAAAACATATCTCCATAATGAGCTGATATTTGAATTTTCAAGATATTTGAAACCTGATGTCTTTCTCTGTCAGAAAAACTAAGGCTTTTATTATAATAAAGCAGCAATAAATTACAAGAACTAAGCCGCTGATGAACTGTAAACTCAAATGACAGAAATTTATATTCTTTATATATAATTAATTCTTTATGGAATTTTACCATTTATAAGTGCTTATCCACCAAAAAAAATTGCTAGGAAAGAAGTTTTGAAGTACGTTTGAGCTTTTACGACAGCCTGTCACATTCTATGCAATATGTACTATATTCAAGCTGTAAAGTCATTTATTCACAGTCTGTACCATTTATTAAAAGATTACAACTCTAAATTTGTAATTTACGTCTTCTGAACCGTTAGAAACAGCAACATTAAGTTTCACAAATTCACATAGACGTTTGTGTAACCGCATGTAGAAGAAAATCTAATTTTTATCTTGCAGAAAAAATAAATGTATATAAGGTATTTTTTTAATTACCGGTTTTTCTCATTCTGTACTTTCTCATTTCAGTCGAATTCTTTAAATCAGAATTATGTAAATGAAAGTTAAGAAGAAATGGGCTTACGGTGATTCCCTGATGGATTGATAAGTTCAGATTTATTAGATTATGACAAAGCATTCTAGGGCTACTGCCTAATAAGAGGTGCCTTGGTGTAAAACTTTATACGAAAACTAGCTTATATTAACGTTTAAATACAAAAAACACTGATACAGCCTGCCTGTTCACTGATATTTGATCGAGAATCGTCCTATTAGTGTTCAGCGACCTTATCTCTCATCTGCTGAAGGATCGAGAGGCTGACTGAGTGGTCTGATTAAACTGAAATTACTTGGAGATTAGCTTTTGAATGTCTATGAACTGATTCTGATTCGTTTAGTGTTTCAAAATATTTTATTCGCGCCTTTTTTTAAAAAAACATTACCTAGAAATTTTAAATGTAGAGGCCGATGTGAATTAAACTGTTAGTTTCTGTTACTAAGCTGCTTATTACAGCTATTTTTAGGGGGAAAGGAATTCATTTTGCATAGATGGGTATTTTGATTTAATTAATTTTATTTCATATTCCATTTCAGTAGCTTTGTGAAATGATTGCTCATCAAGAAACCAGGATTCGACTGTAAGTTAGGAAATAAACAATTTTCTTGCATCAAAATAGAAAAAAAAAATATATCTTTCACATCTGAAGCATAAAGAACACACGCCTTTTCCGTACTGTTAATTGTACAAATTATAAAGCTTATAAAAAGATCTTCAAATTAATATTTTCTATAGTGTGATTTCACAAGTACATATATATTATCAGAAAAGGAATATACATTTATGCACGATAATGTTTTATCCATATAATATTCCTTACATTTCGATTATTATAAATTGTGAAATCACCAAGAAATGGGTCAAAAAACCTCTATAAAATCCGTACCCTCAATATGCATTATGCATGAAGTTCCTTAAAACTATATTTCAACGTCTGCCACACGTTTCGTTTTTTTTTTTTTTTTTTTTTTTTTTTTCTACTCACTTGAAAGTTTATTTTTTCTAAGCCTGCACGGTCCTCTTTAAAAATGTATTAAAAACGCGATTTTAGGAATGGAAGTGGTCCAAGTCTTGAAGGGAAAGAAAAAGACGTGCGAAAATGAGGTACTTTTTATACAAATGCATTTGGCGTGACTAAAGCAGTTTAAACTCGGCCAAATCCATGTCCGCTACCATAAGAATTCAAATGCCTCTTAAATTTCGCGATACGATATTTTAACTCCCCAAAATATCGATTGCCTTCTGCAAGATTTGAACAATTCATTTCAGGACGGAAGCCTTTTTGACATTTATTTGAACGAAAAGAAGTCATTTGTTAACAGCGAAATTAAGGAATTATAAACAGTAACAAAAAAATCAAACTAAGCATTTTAATTCTTTATTTCCTCTAATCTTAACATAAGGTAATCTTAATCTTACTCAAGGTGTTCAAGATAAGTGGTTATTGAGTTCTTGAAATACTGAACTTAGATAGCCTCTTTGTTCACTAAGATTTTTAAAATAAACTCAGCATTTTATGAAACACATGTTTTTGTAAAAAAGTGTAAGAAACTATTCCACGATGGCATCACTTCCCTTAAGCGGATAACTCGTGCATGCTGTACAGTAATCAGACCAACCATTAACCTCTGAAATGAAAAGCCGCTTTTTTGTACCTAAATTTTTAAAATAATGGCATTATTCGACATAGAGGAAAAAAAACAAGTTTTGATTTGGATTATTAGATTACGGCGAAGGCTAGCCGCTATAAAGGAAGGGCTTTCGTGGAACACGTCTTAAAGGACAATGACGCATATTCACCTCAACTACAAAACACCCATATAGCCAACTCTTTCCGCCACATTTGAACGCATATACACAAAGCCTACAGACCGTTTCTTCTATGGTTTGCTCCGATTGGTTATAAACAGGAAACGTAAAGGGTTACAGAATCTTTTGCTTGGCGACTTTCTCTTCATCGCCTTTGCTGTTTGTTTACAAGCGTGGTGCATATTCACAAAGCCTACAGACCATGTCTTCTACTGTTTGCTCTGATTGGTTGAAACGGGAACGTAGGGTTACAGAATCTTGTGCTTGGCGACTTTTGCTTCATCGCCGTTGCTATTTGTATATGAGCGTGGTGTATCGAAAGCGTGCAAGTGTTAATGGATGGCAAACGTGCTGGCTGTTTTCGTTGTTTTCCCCATGTGTAATGTGTCTACGAGACAATATGTTTTAGAATAAGGCATCCTTTCATGAAGGCATCCTTTCCCTAACGCTGATAGTCCAGACGAGCTCTGCCATAATAAACTAAACCGACTTATAACTTAATTCCTTCTCTAATTTCTTTTCCACACCGAAAGAATTTTATTTTCCAAACAACTTGTGCACAAAATAACACAAGACAGACATCTAATCATTATTGATTCAGGACGAACTCATCGTAAATATTTGAGAATTTTAAGACCCATCAATAAAAGTAGAAAAAAAAATATATCTTTCACATCTGAAGCATAAAGAACACACGCCTTTTCCGTACTGTTAATTGTACAAATTATAAAGCTTATAAAAAGATCTTCAAATTAATATTTTCTATAGTGTGATTTCACAAGTACATATATATTATCAGAAAAGGAATATACATTTATGCACGATAATGTTTTATCCATATAATATTCCTTACATTTCGATTATTATAAATTGTGAAATCACCAAGAAATGGGTCAAAAAACCTCTATAAAATCCGTACCCTCAATATGCAATTTGAATCAGGATTTCTCGTTCCTAGAAAAATATTAAAAACTTTTTAATTGAAGGATTTTAGATTTTCATTATCATCATTGCTGTCTGTCATCACATATCTTACAAGAATTGATTAAAAATAATATGGAAATAAGTAAGAGCAGTTAAAATTCAAAAATTTATTAAATGATACCAGACATCATAGTTTTCATTATTGTTCCTATAATAACAGTTTGGCTTTTAAGTACATAAGTTAATTTATTTGTACTACCGTAAACTATATATTTTTGTTATACGCTATAATAATTTTAATCACATTTTAAGAAGCATTATCTTCTCACTAATTAAGAATGATAAGAATTTTCATTAAGAAGTTACTACCCATATTTGGTATGTAAGCATCTATCACGCAAACATCTAACTTTCAGGAGCACAAGAAGGACCGCTTGAATAAAACCGCTAAATATTGGTAGCTCGAGCCGGGTTCAAATTCCAGACTAAGATCTGGCTACATGGAATCCTCATCGGTTTTCCTCGTCTGTAATTTGAATACGAATGAATGATCTGCTAGAAATTCTTTCTTAAAAGCAGATAGCCCTAGTGTGCTTTGCCATGAATGAAAAAATCCAATCCCATTCTTAACTGTTAGTTAAACTCCCTTTAAATTAATTTGGTGTATTTAATTATGGCAAAGCACACTAGGGCTATCTGCCTAAGGAGAGGGATGCCTTTCGTGGAGGACTTTTTAAGGGAAACTGGCTCGTATACACGTTACACATGGGGAAAACCACGAAAACACCCATGCAGCCAGCCCGTTCGCGGGATTCGAACCTCGGACCGAACTACCAGTAATCCCTTTAAATTAAAAACCGATCTTTGGTAAAACCCATTTGCTTGATAATTCGCTTTCCTGAAACCAAATTATGTTATGATGTTCCGTCGCAGAAGAACAACTCATATTTGTCAACTGTATCCCCTCCATGAGTCCTCCCTCGACGTTGGGGAGGGGCAGCAACTCATGAATGTGCTCTTCTGCTTATGCACCTAATCTGGCGAGAGCCCCCAATAGCTGGTCACCCATACTGTCCATAGGTTGTGAGTAGACATTATAGGGGAGATTATCTGCCTTTACAGGATTAAAATGACTGTTTCTACAATGGCCCGTGCTGGCTCGACAGAGACTGTTAAAGGACCATTCACGCTGGGTTTTATCTGTGCTAACGGAGTCAAGTCCATATGCTGACTCGCTTCCCTATGAGGAAAAACTAGTTTTCGAGTTCCGGCGGCTAAGCCATATATATCCGTTAGCTCAGTTAAAGACCAGTCTGAACGACGCTTAAGTCTACTTTCAAGTCTGTCTCGGGCTGTGTGACGGCTATATATTAAATGAAATTTAAAGATTGACCCTTGGTACTTCAGGGCCCTTGAGCTTGCTTAAGAATGGCACTAATCGCGTATGGGCTGCTTGAAGGCCGGCGTCTGAGCCTTACCTCTTCTGCAATGTCGGTTGCACACTTTTTCTGCAATGTCGGTTGCACACAATATTTGACTTTGTGTGATATGACTTCGGATTGTTTTAAGTAATATTTATTTTTAGAGGTGTTCGGGGTTGAAGTGAACTATTCTTCTATTGATTTCTTTCATATTTACAGTTTTCTATCATTAACGAGCAGCGATTTCAGCAATTAGTGTTTGCCTTTGCATATTTTAGTCCTAGCTTGATAAACACGAGCTCACGTATATAACTGACGGCGATCGACTTGAAGCCCCTTCCTCAATTAATATTACATATCTTGGTAGATATCTCACGACTATCCTCCCCAGAATTTATGCACATGTTTGACTTCATACACGAGTTTACATATACATGTAAATAAAACTGTGTTAATGCAAGCTTGATATTATGAAAAAGAAAATAACGAAATATTTAATGACTAATGAGCAGGAGAAAATGTGCTTCATCTCCCTACCATATAAGGACAGTGTGACCCAACTTTCAGAACAATTCTAGCTTAATAATTATCCGAAGAAACAGAAAACTACTAAACGTGGTTATATTCTGATTGCTATTTTTGAAAATGACGAAATAAAGCAAACTGTGCAACATAAAAAAAAAAAAAAAAAAAAAAAAAAAAAAAAAAAAATTCACCGACTTTTAACAGTTTCGTGCACACATTGAATGGAGCCATTCTGAGGTTCAGCAATCTGCTAACTGAAATCGTTTTTCAGATAGCAGTTTGCGATTATGAAGAAATTCTCATAAAAGTCTATAGTTCCTCTCCATTCCATCACACAACGAAATTTGGCTATTAGTTCTCTCAGTAAAAAGGAATAATCCCCTTCAGCGTTTCCAGAGATATCCTATATTGGTCAATAACTTTTACCATAAAAATATCTTCCTCCCGCGATGTGAGCCATACAAAAGGACGAGGATGAACTTTCATTTGTTTAAATTTTCAGAGATTCGTTCACGACCAGTTTGTCTTCTTCAGTGAACCCATGTGTTTGAAGTCTGCTTAGAATACCTGTCATATACTAGCAAATTATCGAAAAACTAGAAAGCCAGAACCTACAGATGTAATGATGACCATCCTTTTTTGAGATTATAAAGAGTTCTTCAGAACTTTTAGAAATATGATACGTTCATTGAACCATACCATATGATTACTTGATCGAAGTTCCAGCAGAAGAACCGTACTTATGACAACGTTAAGTTTTATGTGGATTACACGCTCTGCCACGCTAGGCGCTAATCCACCCTCAGAACCACGTGGCCAATCCACCCCTCAGAATCAGGCACAGGGGTTCAACCCCTGCTCTCGAACAAGATTGGAGAAGATTGGCACCAGCCGCCCTACGTCGACGCTGGTCGTCTACTTACCAGTCGCTCGGGCAGCCCGTCTTATAAGGACATTACCCAGTTAAACCCGGGACACTCCTCTGGGCTACTAGAACCTTCTGCTCTAGGACCTGCAAGACCGACGGGACGACCAATAAGTGACCTTTCCGGTGCCTCCAGAACCAATATGTTCGTAATTTGCATACCTCCGTGGCCGAGACTACCTAGGCACAGATCCTAGTCAGTATCTTTGCAGAGTTCTCTATGTCGACCCCCGGGGGCGTACTTATGATAATATTTCACCCTTCGTCAAAAGGGGGAAATCTCAATGTGGGTGATAAAAATGGGTGAAATCTATGTACTCCATTCTCAATGACAACATGTTCTGTGCTTTGTTAAAGCAAATCACTCATCTTGCAATATTTATTAACAGCGCTATAAGATTTGGCCTCAAAGATTAAATAAATAAGATTAAAACACTGGCAACTGTTTTATTTCTTCTCCCAAATACAAATAATTAATTAAATTTGATTACAGCATTAATTAAATTAGAGCATTTGCTCATGAATAGATGGCTAAGCCTCATGATACGATTTGAATTTATTTCGAATCTGTGTTGATAATTTAAGTATTTATAGTCTATAATTTGTTATGAATTGTATATTTCATCCGTGGAATTGTGGCAAAATTTTAGTTTTAACTTCATGTAAATTTCAGTAAACACACTCAAGACTACCCTGAAATTTTTCAACCAATCAGATGTCTAGTGTGAGCACAAACCCTTTAGCAACCTTTTTATTTATTCCACTTATGTTTTTTGACTGACTTTGGGTAAAGTATTCTAAGACTGTGCCTTGAAATTAATCTCAGTATTGGTACTTCATATTGTTGGAAGCTTTTGCATTCAACACTTAAACGTTACGCCACATCTCATCATTCGGCATTGTCGAACGAATATGGAACATCAAAATTGCTCTCTCACTCAGTTATGAATATCTTGATTTTTCAGATATTCAGACTTTGACCCAAAATCACCTTCTTTTTGGGGGGGAGGTCTGAAATACACTATATTATTCTCGGCAAAAGTGGTAGTTGGAGAAAGAATATTTTCTTTGCCAGTTATCATTCTAACAATAATTCCTTTCTTTCCCTTCCCTATCTTAATGATTACATAAAAATAAAGCTAACATTTTTAAATGATTACCAGTTTTCAAAATTACAGTGTAACAGAAATACTTCAAGTTTACCTATATAATATCTTTTTAAGTTTATTAATAATGAGCCGTATTAAATCTTTCGTAATTAGGGAGGCATAAATAATCGTCTTTTGTAACAATTTCATGAGAATATCGATATTCTTAATAATTAGAAAATAATTCGTGGGTTAATAGCTGTTTATTTAATTTATGTTAAACTTTCATCATTTTAAGTAATGTTAAGTATCATTAATATTTCATTGAGTCACATATTTTAAACAAAACAATTTAAATTTCGTTTAGAAATAGATAATATCAGCTATGAAAGTCATTTATCATTCCAAGATCACATTTAATGTCTGCTGCATTAAATTATTTCATAGCTATTGAAGTTACATTTTTAACTGATAAACAATAGTTTGCTTATTAGTTGATATTCATTTTTAATTTTGGTTTTTTCTAGACTGTTAATAATACTTTGATAAAAATAAGTAACAGATGAAATCTTCAGTATTTAGAGCATGGACGAAAATAATAATTCTTAAATGTCACTCCTAAATCTTATACTGCTTTAATGAATGCTGCTATAATAGCTTCACGTTTCTCAATACTTAATGATTTCAGTCTTTTTACTATTTTAGACAGTTAGAACTAGATATTTATTTGACTTGGAAAATTACAAAACGAATTTATGAAACCTAAGAACGTAGCATCTAAAACAATGCCTTATATGTTTCTTCAAATAATACTTGCTTAGGTTTTCTTTAATTTTTTATTCTTGATTAAGAACAAAATAGTTATTTCACGGTTTAATTATTACTGTTTTTCGATTAGATTAATATTTAAAGTAGTTCAAGCCAAATGTTTAAATATCTGTTAACGGTAAGGTAATAAAGTGTTACTAATAATTAAATAAAACAAATTTATGTTTTAATGTAAATAGATTAGCTATCACCAAGTATGCAACAGCAAAATAAATTAGGATTAATTTATTGAGAATCATTCAGTGAAATAGTATGTATATCGGTTAAATTAAATAATTTAAAATATGATAAACAATATTTTTATTTTGCATTTGAACTAATACTGAAATATTGTCATCAGAGTTCAAATTTATTTCATATATTTGACACATATATCTAAATATTTGTTCTGTATACCTTTTGATACCTATACCTTCTCAATGACTAAAGTAATTATGTTTCAGCAAAGCAGATGAAATACAGATATTCGTTGCCTAACAGTCAGTGTGAAAGTTCAGAATTATTTGAAGTTTAAATAAAGATTTAATGCATCAAGTAGTTAACACTAGCAACAAATTTAAATGAAACAAAAGTTTGTACAAGACATTTGGAATTACGCATGCTAATCGCATAATGGCATAAAGCAACAAAATATAGTGCCCTGGTGAGAACCGTAAATCATGCTAGGCAATTCTGCCGACCGATTTACTCATTAAATCATGCATGAGCGAATTCTGAGACTCATTAAACTGGGAAAAGTAAGAAATAGTGTAGGAAAAGGTAATAAAATAACTCTTAGTTACTGCCAGTGTTATGTAATAAAAATATTTCTTGCATTTGGGTGACTGGTAGAATTCTCCCTATGTTTAGCATAAATATCCTGCAAAAATATTTATTATTTCGAACGTTTTCATATTTGAATGATGACAGAGTTATAGCCTCATTAATATCTTCTGCGTTTTCTTATTTAATGGCTTCTCAGCATTATGCTATAAAATTTAAATTCGCTTACCTGTGGATATTAGAATATGATCGAATATATGAATTCATAAATCAACTTCATATAGATAAAAATTTTAAAAATTAGCTGAATTTTGTTCAAATAAAGACAGCAAGCACTAGTAATTCCTAAAAAGTAATTCTAAAATTCCTAAAAAAAATATTAGAAATTTGAAAAGCACCTAAAGCTTCATCGAACGTCCCTTGAAATATATGAATATTTAAAGAGAAATATTAAATTAAAATATGTGACATAAGTTCCCTTCTTTGCCAATTTTCATGGTTTCCGAATCCATGTGCGCTTAGTTCTCATATACTTTTGATTTCAAATGATAAGGTAGAAAATACTTCGATTTCTAAAAGTGTTATTTAAGTAACATAAATCGGAAATCTGAATTTCTTCCTTGTCTTGAAGATAAAAAATTATGTCGTGAATATCTACTATAAACGTAACTGCCGTTAAAAAAATCAATTATGTTTATGTTTGTTTTCAAATGCTTACTTTGATGAATTCTGCTTTTGAGAGGTATGTTCGGTTCCTACTCCTATCAATTATGACTATTACAAACTGCATGTCTGTGCATGTTTTACCAATCTGCAAAAAGCAGCAGATTGCAGCGCGTTTGGAAAAATTAGTTGCCTGAATTCCTACATCGAAGAACAAGAATTCTGTAAGGGATAATTTAAAAAAAACTCGATTTTCTCATACATTGGATGCAAGTAAGAAACTTTTTCATGTTTGTTTAAAGAGTTTACGCTGGTAAAAGAGTTTATACAAAAATATGCAATTAAATTCCTCCCATTTCAAAACCAATATACATATCGTTCTATTATTCACGCGAGGTTAAAATATTCTTAAAAATATATGAGTTTATATTGCATTACATTTAAAGTATGTTGTTGGAGTTTCATGACAGTAATTTACAGATTTTACTAAAGTAGAAACGGGGTAGGTATAAACACATCTGTCTCATTTGAGAAGCATACATTAGAACAGTATTCAATTTCACAAGACTTATACAAATTTCATCTACTATATTATCAAATTATATAAATAGTATTACCGGTAATTTTTGCTTTCATATTATCCACAAAGCAAACAAAAAATTGTTAATCACATTTTCTTCTATAGCACAGGTGGAATTTTTTTGGTATTGTAGATAGTAAAGAAATTACGCAAAAAATGAGCAAAGGCCGGATAAATTTAATTATTGTAAGTAAGGTGAGGAAATTAATTTCCTCTACCTTGTCGAACCCAAAATACGCGGGTGAGACGCAAAATACTTGAGTGGGGCTGGTGATGAGAGGAAGTTTTGCAAAAGATGAAGGATGAAACTAATCCCAGACTTTACTTCAGAGATAATTTTATAAGACATTTGAGAGAAGAACAGAAAAATGATTAAATTTTGCTAAAGTCAAATTTATAACAGAAATTTATTCTTAACAGAATGAAAACGAATCTTGCTAGCGTTGCTTAAAGAAAAAAAATGTTTAAGATGGCTTTCTGCTTGTCATATAATTTGATTATTACATTTGTGGAGGCAGTTTGGATTATTGCAAAGGCATCTTGTTACAAGAAAATCACCTTTGGCTTTCATAGAGAAAAATTTTTATAACAAACGCAGAAGATTCTCCTACGAGTATGAGGCACTGACAAATTTACGATAAAATTGAATGAGGTCAGTTCTGAAAACGTTAGACTAGGATGCAGTTTTGCGAATCAAAATTAAACCTTTTAAGTTAAATGCAAAATTACTTGGTAGCTGTGTAGGAGGAAGGAAAGTACAAAACTGGAACTTATACTATAACCGCAATGGACGGTTTTTTGAAGTGTTATCAACTATTGTCTTATGAAATCATAATACACTATAATATTTTAAAAATACATAACGGCCATTTTTGACTTCCCTCAATTTTTAACATACAAAATTTGATGCCTAACTACTATCATTTTGAGCACAGACGATATTTCTTATTTCATAACCGTACTATAACACAGCAAATTTGTTTAGTAATAGTTTATTTTTCAAAATATTTAATAGCCTACACCTAATTATTAATCTGTTAAATATAAACGTTGTTTACCTTTTTAGTGTTTATACGCTTATGGAATTGTCGGATATGTATGTTATATTTGAAATTCCACTCCGTCTTATCTTGGGGAAGATTGTGTATTCGTATTATATGAGTGAAAATAGCAAGAGGAAAAAGCAATCATATAAGTTCAAACGAAAATATGTTCAAAGAGTAAACCAGGCCTGCTGTTTATTTACATCTGCGACTACAAAGAAAAGTGTTCGCTTATAGTGTTTCCGGTTTATTCATCTATGAACCCGAGATATATTCAGAAATTCATAAATGAACCCAACACGATGAACAAACCCCACGCCATTTACGGTGAATCCAAAATTCAGCATCACACTTGAGGATTTCAAAAACGCAGTAGGTTCATAATCAATCATGGTGTTTTGATAGAAAAAAATAAATGAAAGAAATATGAAAACGTTTAACGGGATTTTGTGTAGAAACATTGTAAACAGCGTATCACTTTTCAAATTTATATCACAAAATGTTATGCCTTGTTTTAAAGGAATTAAATAATGAAAAATGTGCATGAATGTATAAATGTTTTTGGCAGTGTAAAAGAACGACGGCACCTAGAGCTATCAAGTTTTGAATAACAAAGACCTACCCGAACGAGTGCACCTGGAAGCCCGAACTTTGAATTTCGAATTTGTTTTATTATATATTTCATATTTTATAAAAATTTAATGAATTTTAGATTATAAAAGAATTAACAATTTGAAAGAAAGCAGTGGTAGCACTGTACGGAAATCAGTTATTTTTATCTCCAGCGGGCGAGATTGTCTATGAAAATTTCTAATGATATGCTGTTTTTAAGTATCTGATGACTTTGCTGTTGGATTCAATTTTATGTGGCGTAACTGCGAACATCGTTATACGTAATGAAAAAAGTTAACACATAAAAAAAGGAAAAAATTCATTAAAATGGCTTTTTACTCAATATATAACTTGACATTTGAGGAGGCTGTTTTACAATTATTTCAAGGGCATCTATTACGAGGAAATCACCTTTCGCTTTCACTACGAAAAGCTTTTTATCATTAACGCATAAGATTCTACTACGAGGCAACATATTTAGTAAGGCATCTACTTAGTAATGTGGCTTGCAATCTACTTTTGCTAACACTACTTCGGTATGGTTTGTTTTACGTGATTATGGCAAAGTCTTCTGGGCTATCTGCCCTAAGGCAAGGGATGCCTTTCTGGAGGATTTTCTAAGGAAACCTGGCTCGTATACACGTTACGCATGGGGAAAAACACGAAAACACCCATGCAGCCAGCTCGTTTGCGGAATTCAAACTAGGTCCCGGACTACCAGTGTTCAGCGGCTTTGCCGCTCGGCCGAAAGTGGGCTAACACTGCTTCGGAAATCCTAAATTCTGTTAAATTAAATAAAAATTTTATGATTTTTCTCTTGAATTGTACACGGCATAAGTGTGAAGAAAATTACGCTTAATAATGAAGCTAAAAAAAAAAAAAAAAAGCAAACCAAATGACTTAGCAGAAGTGACAGCAAACTAAGTACACTGGAAGCGAGAGAGTGAAAAAATATTAAGAGACCGTTTTGGAGGAAATTCTGAAACTTTTCAGATCTCCCCCCAAAACGGTTTTTAGTTTTTTCCCTCTTTTTAAAATTTTTAATAGGAAATGATAACGTCATGGCGCACTTTATGTGAATTACAATTTCTTTTAATTGTCAACAATGACCACTTTGTCTGTATGTAGGCATATCTTCCGAGACGTCCAGTGTTTGAAAATCAAATTTGACTTTCATAAAACGTTCGGATCATAACTAAGATTAGTAGATTATAATAATATACAAGTTTTTATTATTTTTTAAAAGTTTTCTTTAATAAATAATTTATCTATTCATATTCATATTTATAGCTGGTAACAAAGTGACTTTAAGAATACTGTATGATAGAAATATAAATCTTTTTCATGAAAAGATAATTTAATATTAATTCCAAACTGGAATATAACAAAAAAGGATCATGTCTAGCTTTAAGACTGAAACTGATAATAATTTCCTTTTTGTGCAAAAAAGTTATTTGAATTTTACGAGATACCGTTATTTTATTACATGCGAAAGATTGTATTATTTCTTGTATCCCCCAATTTTTAAATTATGACATGAATAACATTTTACATGAAAAACATTTAAAGAAAGAGACTCTGCACTACCATTCCCTTCTTATATATATCCGTTGCACATTTTAGTCTGTAATTCCAATAAATAGATGGCTTTAGCTGACGCTTGCTAATGTCCAAGCTGGCGTTTGTTTGAGTACGAACTGACATATGTTCGATAGCGCGGTTGGAAGATACTCAGTTACAGTGAAAATCAATTATTTGTTTTTGGTCTTTCTCTTGAGTATAAGAGTAATGCTTCTACTATTTCTACTATTGGACGGTTCTTGGATATTCTCATTTAGCGATACATGTTTGTTTAAGATATCAATGTAATAAATCACACTGATGAGCTCCAAGATATAAGAAATAACAAGGATTCGTTAGAAGATGATATATCTCCTGAGCCTTTAAACTGTCTGGCGTTGCTTTATGATCTAAGCGAGACTGTCGACCGTATTTGAACTCAGACGCTAAATATGATACAAAATCAATAAATATATTTGGAGTGAAGTGTTTCGAAGGTATTTATCAGAATTTATAATCCAATTCGTAGTAGGAAAGGAAAATATAGGAACTTTATCAGATAAAAATTTAACTCATTTTCTATACATGCGTAGTGTTTACACAGTGTTTTACTGAATCTAAATGCTAATTTGTTAGACATATTTATCTTAAAAATACTATTTATTATTTATTTCGTAAAAACCACTCTTTAAATTCTAAGAACACTGAGCCTATTTGTAGTAAGAATATATTTTTAGCCCAATGGGCGTCAGCCCAGAAGGGCTCATAATTTCGTTTTGGCATTTTGCGTCGATTCACTTTCTGCGCTGATTCACTTTTCAAACTGCTGCCACCAAATATTACAACACTATATTATAGTTAAAGAAATTAAATAATGGAGAAGCTGCATAAATGTAGGTCTATTTCTTGAACTGTGATAAAACAACGGTATCTAGAGGCATCCAATTTTGAATAACGTAATCCTCCACCGATTATGGGCATCTGGAAACCCTAATTTGGAATTTGGAATTTATTATCTATTTAATATTTTGTCTGACATTAAAGATTAGATTTTTGGATTAACAAAGTCAATGATTTCAAAGCGAGCAATGGCAACACTGTAGCGCGCGAGACTGGAGACTGTGTATTGAAAATTCTAAAGATATGCTCGTTTTAAAATTATTTTTTTAAAATTATTTTGCGATATTGCTGTTGAATTGCATTTATCGTTTAAGTGAGAAGAACATGATATTTAATAAATAAAAGTAACACACAAACGTTAAAAAAAGCCTTTTTCAGAGTAAGGTAAGATCTAAAAGCTTTCAGATTTTATTAGTTTTGATCGTATTTTTTTACTATTAATATGAGACTATTTTCGCAAAAACGAAGACAAAAAAATTTTAGTTGAATTATGGTATCTTTGCAATGGTTTAATGCATAAGGAAAGCTTACATAGCTTAATTTAGATGCATTCTCAGAAATTTGAGCTTTGAGAAAATAAATTTTATTGAAGCATCGTTATACCAACCTTTATAATACTCTAAACTAAAGTAAAGCGCATTTTTTTCAGCAAGTGTATTTCATTTGAGAATTACGAAATAGTCCTCTATACTTTTCGGCATTACTGTAAAGAAGAAAACTTTTATATCTCTTAAATCGCGAATTGTCTATCGGAAATTCTTAAGATATGCTGTTTTAATTATTTTTAGCCAAAAAAGGGCATTATCCCAAATGGTTTCGAAACGTATATGCGTGTCTAAATGAAAAAAATTCAATTTTAAGCATAATTTAAAATCCGAAAAATTATGTATTTTTGGCATATGTGAATGATATTTTTATTATTCCGAGAAGTGCTATCATTTTTGAGAATTAAGTATGCGAGCTTAATTCAAGAGCAGAGCAATTTTATATTGACCGTAAAATTAAATTAAAAAAATCTGCGACGATCGTAGTTAACCAACCTATCAATCTTGATTTCTTTCAGGAGTGATCTTAAAGAAAGATACCCATGGTTGCGTGCTCTACTCGAGAAGATTAACTGATTGTGAACATCCTTTCTTCTGTTAATATGATGAGAGCAATATCAGTCTGATCACTGCGGTGTGTCCTCGTCAACGTTCTTGGTGATTGAAAGTGCTAAAAGATTCATAGTTTTTGTCACTCGGTATGAACTGCTCCCAACCAAGTGTCTGGCCAATCAAATATAGAAAATTCCTCCTCTTCCCCTTAAAAAGTCAGCGATAAAATAGAAAAAAAAAAAACTGTCTTTGAAAATAAGCGTATTATTTCTAACACTTATCGCCTGGATGAGACTTTTCATCTACTCATACGTCCCAGTGAAACCACTCGAACATCTTCCATGATTTTAAATGAATTCTATCCTCTGGAAGCTCATCTAGCGATGTTCAATAGTAGTGTTTATAAATGTTCTCAAATACTGTCTGTTTTAAGAAGTGATGACCGTGGAAAGCTTCTCCATATCTTTCACTGCAATAGTCTCTGTGATACTACAGGCTTCCCAGGAGCAAAGTTCAAGTATTAATATTACAGTTTTCAAGGAAACAGAGCTGTTTTGATAGCAGAAAAATTCTCTCGAATAATAGTTTAATTTTTCGACTATTTCATATCTTTACAAGTATAAGATTTCGCTAAATAATTTCATTAATTTTATCAAAATATTTTCTTTTGCAATTTAAGTGTTCATTCACAAGTTTATGATCCATACAATTTAAAAAAAGTGATCCATTTAAAATTATTCAAATAATTTCATTTCATCGTCCAGTTTTCCGTGCAAACTGCAGCTGGATACAAAGTCAGAAACTGTTTCGCAGATTTGTCTTTTTGTGGACCTCGTGAATTCTGTAAATTAGCAGTAATCTGCCTAAAACATGCAAATGAAATATATGATTATTTCAATATTGAACTGATTTTTGATACAACAAAAATATCTTCATGACATTTGGAGAAGTACTAATTAGATTTACAAAACAAGGAGATATTTATAGAAAGCGGAATATTTGGGGACATATCCTTTAATGGGGTATAAGGTCTTAAATGTGGGACTTTCCTGCATATGTAAGGACATCTGGTCACTTTAACCTAGATGCTTTCAGCTAATGATACGTTTCTCCTAATGGTAATATTGTTGCGTGCGTACGGTTTCGTTATGAAATGAATGAACAAGTCCGATGAAAAATAAACAAAAATTTATTATTATAACAAAAAAAAAAAAAACTTGAAATATTTCAGATTTTAAATTACGTCTAAAGGGGCGTTTTTAACATTTTGTGTGTTACCTTTCTTTATTAAATATCATGTTCCTCGCACTTAAACCATAAGATCCAGTGCAACAGCAATATCGCAAAATAGTTTTAAAACGAGCATATCTTTAGAATTTTCGATACAGAGACTCACGCGCTGGAGATAAAAATGTTTTTTCTGCACAACGTTGCCATTTCTCGCTTTGAAATCCTTGAGTCTGTTAATCAAAAATTCGTCAAAGTTTTAAAAGTAGGAAATCGATCATAAAACAAATTTCAAATTTCAAATTTGGTCTTCCACATGCTCATATTCGTTGGAGGATTACGTTATTCAAAATTCGATGACTCTATGTACCGTTGTTTTATCACAATACGAGAAATATACATACATTTCTGCAGATTTTTCATTATTTAATTTCTTCAAATATAATGCAGGACTCTAACATTTTGTGGCAACAGTTTGAAAAGTGAACCGACATTTATGAGTCCGACGCAAAATGCCAAAACGAAATTAATAGTCCTTCGGGATTCAAATCCGTTTGGACTAAAAATGCTTAAATTTTCTCAAATTATCATGCAGTATTACAATATCTCACAGTAGTTATCTTTAACTACTCAAATGTCCAATAGAACGTAATTCAAAACAGCTAAAGAACGCTAATCCGCGAATTCGCTACAGTCAACAAGAGCAGTTTTCTAAACAAGAACAAACTAAGCAACTACTACGAACTGAGATGTTTTCCCCCTTTTATAAGATTTTAAAATCACGCCCTAGAATTTTCCAGTACTTTCTCGAAATCAAAAAGAGATATTTATTTATTTAATGCACGCGCTCTTGTATTTTCAATTTTCCGGCTTAACTTTCTTTTAATATTCGTCACGCGCTGCACTGCGCGAGAAATAAAACCATTTAATTTATAATTTAACTAACATTAGCTTTTTAAATACCAAATTCGTAACAATATGTATGATTTAAAATATTTTGACAATTTTGAATATTCTTTCAAGGTTCATTTAAAAAATTTGACTAAAGCTCATTCTTCTGTTTCAGAAATGAAATATTTAAATTTAGATAAAGCACTATAATGTAATACATACTGCTTTTTGTTTTACTGATTCTCTTCAACAACAGTAACGGAAAAATATAATGAACAGGATATACGAATATTCTTACTTACAGCTCATTACGAAATTTATGCAAGCTAGTGTATGAATCTTTTACTTTAATATTCGATTTATATAATCTGTACAAATATTTAATGGTATATATTTTATTTATAAACTAACATAATTTAATGCAGCCTTATGCTTTAATTAAATGCATCCAAGCTGATTATTACGTATTGAAGATAAATGTCTGGCATACAAAACTTAATGTATTAAGAAAATGTCTCCAATTGTAGTCTTCATCTTGCATTGAAATAAATGATATTTACTTTACCATAAATAAATAATTTTTTTTAAAGAGAGTCAATATATTAATAAGAATATGAATTCAGGAATTGTTCTTTATTTTTCTAATTTTTAAAAATTTAATAAATATTATAAATTAAAGTCAAGACGTTTTCTTTATTTTTTAATATTGATCACCATGTATTCAAATATGATTGTGTTAATAAATTAATAATAAACGTCCCAACTTCTTCGATAAATTAAATTTCTTCCTTTTTGTTCATGTAAAATGGGAAGTTTATTTTGCATTCATTCAGTTTATGAAAATATTTTATTAAAATTTTGTAAAAACAAAGTTTAATTTTAGTAGTACAATAATAGAAAAACAAATTAAAGGAATAACTAGGAACACACAGTACAATAGAAGTAAAAAAGACAGTGGAAACATAATGGATACTAAATAAACTTCAAATTAGATACTTCTATCAGAAAGATCCATAAAAAGTAGATGTTTTTAAACGAACGGTTTTATTAAAAACTGCAAACATTTAATATTAAGGATCGTCTCATTCTAGACACGAATAAATTCATATTTACTATTCCTTTATTTACGTAATAGGAAGAACAGCAGAAAATGGAGCATATGTTCCCATATTTTAAATAGTTAAGTCGTCTTCGTGAAGCTTCTTCACTAGAATTAATAACTTTACACGAATAACTAAATTTATTACTCTGGTAAACGTGATGTTTATCAAAATAAGCAAATGGTACTCATTTGTTGAATGATATTTGTCGAATTATATCTTTGTTGAAATAAATCTAACATGTACATAAATAAAAATGTACATAAGAATAAATATAGAAGAAACTAATCAATAGCATGTCATAACTTATAACGTTCATAAATTCACTCAGCGTTTCCAGGCCAATATAAAGAAAGGCCCAAATGTACGGAAAAAGTTCTTCCAAGTATTGATTGTTACACGTCTCTTACATTGACCGCACTATTGGACAACTGTCATTACGAATGACAGTCGTTCGTGCTTTGGAATATAACTAGACCACTCTCTTCTCTATTGTATATATATATATATATATATACATATATGGGGTGTGCGTGCATGCGTGCGTGTATGTATGTGTACGTTTGTATGTAGGGTGTATGCATAAGAATACAATGAACTGTTCTGAGTCCGACTCAATACCATGTCAATTCAATAAATGCTGAAATCAGATTTATTTGTGTATGCATGTGATTCCTTTTTTCCCTTACACATTGCTCTTTTGTCAAGTCGCATATTGAGCTGTAGTACTCAGAAATAGAAATCTGAAAGGGTGGAAAATTTCGCTTCTTTCACAAAATAAAAGTTTTAGGGAGAATCAGGAACTTAAGATGAATCAGAATAATTATAGTTCATCTGTATCATTCAATGAAAGATGTTTGATTTGGTTCTCGTTTCACAAAAGATTTTTTTCTGTAAAAATTACGTATTTGAGAGACACCAATACACATTTCTTTGTAAGAATATCCTAAAAAGCTGATTCGATTGCTCTCAAAATTTTTTCTGCAAAACAATATACAATAAACTGAAAAAATTCAGAAACTTACCAATTTATTCACCGCTGTTTTCGTTTGCTCCTTAGTGTTATTTTATCTTTAATTATTGAGCTGAACTGAAGCATAAGATTGAAATATTACTTCTAACTATATGCATTCTGATTCATTAGAAGTAGTGCTGAGATACAATAAATTATTGAACTTTAATGTGGAAATACATATAGGTAGTATTTCACTAACTATATTTTTTCCGATAACACATGAATAATATTCTCTATTTGTAAAATGGTACCTCTGTCTTAAAACGTAACTAGAATATTAAGTTCCCTTATATCCTATCTTAAAAGTTAAATAATCCGCCTACTATCCTTAAATAATCGAACACTTACTGGCACTTTCCAATTCAATTGGAAATTTCAACGTAACCATAGAACAAATGACTTTGGATTCGGATCCAAGCAAATGTCCAAGATTTCATAACAGCGCCCAGTAAGACCTGGGAAAGATAAATTCATCATTATGCATGTTCCTGCCCTGCATATATTCTGTCTAAAACAGGAGACAGTGTAGAACATACTTAGCTGGAGAACTAGCACCAAATAAGTAACACAGTTCGAGTCGGTTCATCAGGCTAATTTTAAAACAGTCATTATTGAAAACAGTTTCTAGTTTTGACAGTTGTGTTCACAAGAGCATTTTAACTGAGCCGAGCTAGAAATCTTGAATTCAAATCACAGTCCGAACCCTGATCATTTTATACTAACTTTTTTTCTCGGCTATGTTCTTAAGAGCGCCTTCGATGTCAGCGCTTCGGTCAGATGTCAAACATGCACTGAAACAAGCAAGATGCCCAGCAAAATATATGAAGACTTCAGCAGGTACCTTTCGAACCAAGAGGAGATCGCTGTGCATAACAATATCATCATACAACGCAAACAGACACGAAGATGCTCACAAGGATCATGTGGCAGTCCAATCTTACGGAATCTCAGTAGCATAGTAACGACTATCTGGCCTGATCACTTACAATTAAAATGATGTCTACTTCGTTTTAAATCTAGAGGATGTTGTTGTTAGTTCGTTTTAAATGTAGAAACAAACTTATAAAACACGGAACTCAAAGCTATGATCTTTCCAGTGTCTAGAAACTGACTATATCAGAAGGCGAATCCAAGGTCCTTATAATTTAAAACAATAAATCCAAAAACAACATTATTCCAGGAATCACAGCAATAGCAGGATTAAAACCGTGAAAGACCTAAAGTACCTAAGCCTTACGTGGGATAGAAGACTGTCCTGGATTACCCACATTAATGAAATTAAACTAGGCATCAGCCACACTGAGCAAAAACTCCAACAATTTAAAATTTAAAAATTGGAGATGTTCGCATATTCAAAAGACTCTCTACTTATATTATAGAAAGAACGAATACACAAGCTCCTCCAATCTCGGCCAACCGATGCAAGCTAGAAAAGTAAAATATCTTCTCAGCGTCCAGCGCCCCTTTGTGCTAAATATCACAAGAGCATTTCGCCCGGCAACAACTGCATCGGTTAATGTTCTGGAAGGTGTAACAACATTCTCTATTCGTACAGACCAAGAAGCAGTAATTCAATCAGTATTTCTTCGCACTCCTGCAAGTTTGAGCGGAATTATCCAAACAATTATGAAATACAAGCGAAGACGCTATATGTTCACCCAGCACTTAAAGGACAAACTGTAAACATATATCTGCACCATCACAACATCACCGCGAGTCATTATTCTGACTATATGCACAGATGGTTCACATATGGAAGACAAAGCTGTCCGCTCACTAGTTCTGCAGCATGGAGAAGATACCTATGGAAGCAGCATCTAAACGGTAATAACACTGCATTTCAGAGAGAAGCAGTAGCTATTTCCATAGATTTCCAGTATATCACTGAGCAAAATCTGCAGAATATGATCATCCACACAGACAACATATGATTACTTCTGTTCATACTCAAACATTACCACATATCTCTTATAGTAACGAAACTCCAGGGAGACTTATAGCGGCATCAACATCTTAACATAACACTTTCCTGGCTGAAAGCAGATGCCGGGGTCAATGACATCGAAACTGGTGACAGATTAGCCAACAATGCAACATCAGAAAGTATGTATTATCTACAACCAGTAGTGTGGTCGTGTTAATACTTGAAGAAACATACATACTTGAAGAATACTTGAAGAAACATACATACTTGAAGAATACTTGAAATGCGATCAAAGCCGTAACACATATTACTATATCACACAAGTAGACGACAATAGCAACATCACTTCTACGCAATTAACAAGATTTATTAGAGAATACGGCGCCTTTTCCGAATACGTCAACAATGGGGTCAACAACGCGGACTTCCGTTCCTGTCGAGAAATTGGTACCTCAGACCATTATTTTACTAGCTGCTCACTTACCAGAGAATACAATCTTAAAATCTCCAGTAACAATACACAAGCAAGTTTGTGGTAAAAAATAACGTCATCTGGTGATAAGGCTAGACCAGATTTTCAATAAGGGTACGAAACTCGGAGCCGTTCTATGCCTCGTTATATAATTTTTTAACATTGATATTATTTTTAAATTTTCATTTTTTAATTTAATTTATTAATTATTTTAATTTTCTATTAGGAGCAGTGCCTAGAGAAAGATTATTCACTCATTTTGTTTCTAGAAGAATAATCATCTGTACGTCTACTGTACGTGAATGTCTCGCAATGTGTATTTGTAAAATTTTGTAATTTATTTGGTGTGTCTCCTAGTGCTGGATACGTGGAAACGCGAGACAATACCATCTTCGTCTTCCGTCAGCTGCCAAGTGACGAAGTGCTTCAAAGAAATTACTAAACTTTAATAAATGAGCAACTTATTTAATATTTATAAGCAATAACGCATATATATTAATTCATTATGTAAATATTGTATGTTTTTGTTTTTTAATATGTTCTAATGTAGGTAAGAAATTTTACACCTATAAATACCTATAATAAATGTTATTGTATCTACAATAAATATTATTAGTTATTTAAATTTAAGAAATAAAAATAAACTTTTTGCAAATTTTAATTATTGTCGCCAAAGATTACACATGCTAGCTGTAAAAAAAACAGTGATAACGTAACCCTTATTCAAATCTCTGTATTAGAGGTTCCCAATCGTAAAGGTGTGATTTCATAGCTTCGGGCGTTCATGCATTCAGCCTGATTCCTGTAATGCCATTAACAATAATCAAAATCTAAATAAATGTAATTGTATTTTTTAGTTTTGGAAAGGGAAGGGGGGAGAACTAATCTTTCGGCAATGGCGAAAGGGATGCATGGCGTAAAACAGGTTGAGGACCATTGCTGTAAGTAATATATCTTCAAACTAATTCCAGAAAAAGCGATTATAAGTTTATCTTTTCCTCTTGAAAACTGAGGTATTTGAAAAAAACGCTGAAACAATTTTGTCCTTCTCTTGTTTAAGTTGCCTTTTGATATTTTAATCATTAATATTTTTATGGGAATAGTATAATATGATTTCATGGTTATTAAAATTCGATTTAGATTACTGCTTGATGTATAAAATGTGTACATTAATATGTCACATACATAGCTTGGGAAAACTTTGAGTTCAATTACCTTAATATATTTCAGCATTCTAAGTCTCAAATTAATAAAAATTCTTTTCAAGTAATATCAGTCATGAATTTTTATTTGTAATTTAATGTCAGGAGTTTCAATACAAAATTATTTTTCGTTATCTCATCCAAGATCCTTAACGCAATTTAACATTACAGTCAAGAAACGTTTAAGAAAGGAAGTAAAATGTGAAGTCGCAACATTAATATCGAATATTTAGCACTGCGTAAACAAAAGTTTCAAACTAACTGAAGTTAACATGCTGCTTCATTTCTCTGAAAATTATTAAAACAAATTTATACTTTTAAGGTAAGCAATAGTGAAGTT
The DNA here is from genome assembly GCF_044657685.1 of Stegodyphus dumicola. Classification (NCBI taxonomy): domain Eukaryota; kingdom Metazoa; phylum Arthropoda; class Arachnida; order Araneae; family Eresidae; genus Stegodyphus; species Stegodyphus dumicola. The sequence goes on along the minus strand of NC_140772.1, from coordinate 77,720,044 downwards.
TTACATCACACAGCGAAGTGGTGATGGTATTATAAATGGAAAAGAATCAAGTTCATTGTCGAAGTTTTAGGTTTGGTCAATCATATATTATAAAAGAATAAGACAAAAAAAAAAAAAAAAAAAAGAAAAAAAAGAAAATGTGTGGCATAGACGCAGTCATCTGATCAATTTGAATTAATATATCACAATTCTTAGTAGTAATATTTAAGAATATTTTTAGACGGAACATTGTCTAGAGTGAAGTATCGAGTAAATTTCATCAGTTGATTTATTTTCTTAACTTGTTGATCTCATTGTTGCGCACACAGTATTTGCGTTAGGTTATTAAAAAAATAAATAAAAAGAGGCAAAGGACAACAAGAACAAAAAAAAAAAAAAAAAAAAAAAAACTGAAATGTTTCAGATTTTAAATTACGTCCAAAGGGGCGTTTTTTAACATTTTGTGTGTTACCTTTCTTTATTAAATATCATGTTCCTCGCACTTAAACCATAAGATCCAGTGCAACAGCAATATCGCAAAATAGTTTTAAAACGAGCATATCTTTAGAATTTCCGATACAGAGACTCACGCGCTGGAGATAAAAATGTTTTTTCTGCACAACGTTGCCATTGCTCGCTTTGAAATCCTTGAGTTTGTTAATCAAAAATTCGTCAGTTTTAAAAAATAGGAAATCGATCATAAAACAAATTTCAAATTTGGTCTTCCACATGCTCATATTCGTTGGAGGATTACGTTATTCAAAATTCGATGACTTTATGTACCGTTGTTTTATCACAATACGAGAAATATACATACATTTCTGCAGATTTTTCATTATTTAATTTCTTCAAATATAATGCAGGACTCTAACATTTTGTGGCAACAGTTTGAAAAGTGAACCGACATTTATGAGTCCGACGCAAAATGCCAAAACGAAACTAATAGTCCTACGGGATTCAAATCCCTTTGGACTAAAAATAAAATTATAAAAAACTTTAAAAAACAATAAAATAACGTTACCTTCGTTTAGTCTTTATTTAATATTATTTTTTATTATTTATTCTTTTTACTTTGTTAAAGTATCAAAATGTATATACAGCAATTAAAGTCGAATTTATTCTCTACTTTCTAATTCTCGAGCTCACATTCCCACACTATTTGTACCATAATTGCTTTCATGCGTTAATTAAAAATGTATAAATTTACGCATTATTTGATCCGTTCGTGGAAATGGGGACATAGTAGCAGTATTCTTATACTTACTACTTGTATTATGTACACTGCGAAAAAAAAAGTTCTATATCTCTTGTTCTACTGGGACTCACGAAATTCAAATTGCGTTTTTCATGTCTCGAACATGTATTAGATTTATATATAGCGTTTTTCTAATATAGGTAATTTGACACAAAATCGGACTTTTTCTGAAATGGCATGCCAATGTTTTCCGATTTTCGATTCTACGATTCACATTACGCCAAACTGCGAATCTTTCAAAATTTTAGCTTCTCAACGACAATATAATTTGATATATATATTTGAATATATCTTTTTTATTAAGCTTGCTTGATTCCTTCTTCCAGAATTTTGAAAAAACTTTTGCATCATATACCTATAACATTTTTAACATCTTCTTAAAGTAGATGTATTTCTAGGCAAGTTGCAAAAAATTAAGAGTTTTTTATTCAAACGTTTCGAAGATATACAAGAATTTACATATTGGAGAGTTTTTAAATTTGGCATCTTTTTTATTTTGAGCGATAATAACGCCAAACGATAATATGCACATTTGAGTAGTACAATCGAAATGTGGAAAAAGATTAGTATGTAATTTCAGAAAAAGTCCGATTTTGTGCCAAAACACCTATATTAGAATGATTTGCTATACATAAATCTATTATATGTCCTACGTCGTGCTTTCGAGACATGAAAAACGCAATTTGAATTTCGTCAAGTGGCCAGGTAGAACGGAAGATATAGAGCTGTCCCCCTTTTTTTTGCACATTGTACCTATATATTAATAAAGTTTTTTTAAATGAAACAGTATACCTAGCCTTTCATTCTCTAGAGAGGCTTTAAAAAATGTGTAGTCAAAGATTTTTCTACATAGTTTTAAAAGTATTTTCACCAAAATATTTTCAGAAAGCATTATTTAAAATTTATTTAATCAATGTCTAATCCCACAACGCATTAGACATTGAAAACACGTATAGGAGGATCTTAATTTCATTGAATAAGGTAGATGCATTGCTGCCTTTAACAAATTACTAATCTTACTCAACAGTTGCTGCTTCCGAAAATATTCCCTCTTTGTGAATTATTAAAAATATTTAATTTCATTCATGAGGGCTGTTAAAAGTTTCTGCTTAATGATTTCAAGATATAAGCAATTCGTTCTGATTTATTGCTGAAACACGAATTAAGAACTGGGCATACACATCGATCAAAATGTTATTTACGCTGACAAAATACAACGTTTTTCCTAGCGTAAGGTATTCAATGGCATTATTATGAATACGAAATGTTTAATCATCCGTAAGATGTAAGACGAGAAAATATCAATGCACCTTATATATCGCTTAAATCTATATAGCTTTTTAGTTTAAGAAATTTTTTTTCAGAAAAATGGTTTTAGACAAAATGCTAAAAAAAGGTTATAATTACACAAACTTAATAATATTGGGTTTGTAAGTTCAATTTTTGGTTTCATTTATGCTTCTACGATAAGAGTAACTACAATGGTTTTCAAGAGTTAAGGAAAACTCACAAAAATAGCGATAACTCGTTCAAAAATAGGCCAATCCGTATAAAATTTTAATATGTTGTCAAATAAGAGTTAATATAAGTATGATTAAAATAAAATCTGGGCTAGCCAAATTCTCAACAATGACCTCCAGCCATCATCTGCTCGAAGAACTGCGATGGAGACCTATTGGGAGACTAGAGACAGGACAAAGTCGGACAGAAGTGGCCTGATGGATAAATGTGAGACCGTCTGTGACTCATAGATATAAACTACTTAGTAATAATTTCTAACCACAGATTCGGCATCCAGTAAGTTCAGCCAAGGATGGCCAACTACTACGACGAGCACCGATAGCCGATATTTGTTGTTATGCTCACGAAGGAATAGAAACGCAGCTCACCTCTGACTCAACTCAGATCCTCCCTTGCTGCAGACACCGGAAGGTTGGTGTCAACGTCAACTATGCGTTATCTGCGTTCTGCAGTAAGAACCCTTGCACGCAGTTCTTCCAGCATGCACGGCGTGGAACGGTTCCTCTACGCAGGATTTTCCTGTCGCTGAATCACAAACGCCTCCGACTTCAATAGGCACGGCAACACAGTGCGTGGCGTGATTTGTGGAAACAAGTTATTTTCTCCTATGAATCTCGCTACAATCTAAAGTACAATGATAGAAGACTACGAGTCAGACGTTATAGAGGGAAAGACTGCTCTCACGTTATACCGCTCAAACGCCTGACATCATGATGTGGGGAGCTATTGGGTATCATTGTCGATCCTATCTAGTGCAAACTGTGGACAACCTCGACAGTGATCGCTACATAAAAGAAGATGTGGAGCCAGAAGTCCACCCCATTCTTCGAGGAATTTCGGACACTGTATTTGAGCAGGATAATGCTGTGCACATTTTCTCAGACTAGAATAGGCTTCTTTAGGGCACAACAGGTTTCGCTTCTCCCAAGGCCTGCTTATTCTCCGGAAATGCCGACCATTGAGCATATCTGAGATTTCATCGGTCGGCGACTCACACGTACAGCTGGTGAGCACACACTAAAACTGAACTTTGGCTTCAGGTCGAAGCCATATGGGTTGTCATTCACCAGAATTACATTCAGAACCTGTATAACTCAATGTCACGACGTGTACAGGTTCTCATAGAGTACTGTGGCGGACCCATAAAGTACTGATTTCCGACAGTGTTTTTGTCTTGTAAATTTGCTCTTTTATTTGTGCCACTATTAGTAATATGAGGAATAAATTTCATTCGTTTCCTACAATTCCTTCATGGTGTTGCATTTTTCACAATCATTAGGGTATAAAGAACATACTTACAGGAAAGGGAATAAACTATAGCAGAGGTTCTCAACTGGTGGTATGCGTATCTCTGGTGGTATGCAAGAGAAAAATAGGTGTTACGCAAAGAAGCAAAGTATTTTAACTAATAAATTCAAAAATTAAAACTCAACATCCTGACTGAGGTTTTTCTCTAACACTCCTAAATTTATGCGATCTGAGCTTTATTCAAGAGTGGTAATAGTAGTAGTACTTTAGAGATTCTACATGCAAAAAATAGATTAAATGTAAAATTTATTAGCTCTAAAAATAAAACTAAACAGCTATCAGATAAGCTAGATTAGTTTTATACAGCATACAATTAAGAAACGTGTTTGGATTAATTTCTCATTGGCTACAACAAAGCTAAATTTTGGGTTATCAGTTTTGCATGCATTGCGTTCTTTTTTATAGCAAATAAGTTTATGCTAGATCCAGTAAGGAGCTATTTTAGTTCCTCAGTCCAATTTCCTTAAAGGACATCCCTGCTCAAACTTCGCGACGGAAGGCCAAAGCATACCTCTGACATCCATACATACGGCCAAAACCACTCTAAAAGATTTACCCCGTACCGAGAGATATGGAAGGGAACGTATCTTCACGAGCCATGTATACTCACTCAATTTCTATTTTTTATTCGGAGGAAAACCTTTGAATAGATTTTTTGGAGGAGATGGAAGGTAAAGGGTTTTTGAGACTTTCCGCATGTAAAGATTTAGGCTATTCAGGGGTTGTCATCCGTTATGAGATATATCCTTCGTATTTCTAACTTATTTTATGCACTCGCATCAGGAACAACAAATTTGAAATGAAATAATATTTATTGTGAAATACTGTTGTTAAGAAAATCAAGATATATTTTTTTCAGTTTCCAATATTTTATGAATTTAAAAAATCTACAAAAAAAATTTAGAAAAAAAAAAATATTATACTAACTCTAAAGTATCTGTCTCGAGAAAAATATTTTCGTGGAGCAGTTTTTAAGGAAAATAATAGCATATTAATATTTAAAAAATACTGAATTTTTTTCCGGTATTAAGTAGAGCAGTGGTCTCAAACTGGCGTCCAGCGGGTCGCATGTGGCCACCAAAGCAATTTTATACGGCTACGAATACCTGTTCCGTTAATTAATATTATTATGAAAAAAATTTGAAGAAAAAGTTTAAGATTTTAGTGATTTATAGTTCAGTTTTACATTACTTTCATTGCCAATAGCTTCGAAAAATCTAGAAATGAAACTAATTAATTTACGCTGTGATATAAATCTTATTCAAAGATTTGAAGGTACAGATTTGATTAACTTTTATTAGCACTTATCAAAAGGTAAATATGTTCAATTCCAATTTTTTGCATTAACCCTTTGTTGCATACAAATAGTCTAGAAACGTTAAATGAAAATGTTTGTATTTTTTCTACTTAAAATAACCTTAGTAATAATAAAAAAAAATCAATTTTATTCAAATTTAGTTTTAAATAATTGCTACAGTTTGTTCCTTACAGTAGACAGCATGCATATGCGTACATGCCTACAAATCTCTTCCCAACTATTTACGGCCATTGCATTTGAAATCATTTCCTGCCTTGTTTGCAGTGATCATCACCATCTTCTAAATGGTAAATCTACAACTGACATGTACATACAGATCCCCCAAAATACCTTCATTTCATCAATAATAATTGAATTCATTTTGATACGATTTTGTAACCTGTACCTATTCAAATGTCAAATGTTCTAGAAATTCCTTAACAAACATAAACATTTACAGTGGTTTTTTTGGCTTGATAAGCAGTACATTTGGGCTTCAATTCACTCTTTTCGGTAGATCTTTACCTATCCACTCCACAATTTTCTCAAACTGACATTTAAAATAAAATGTCTAAAATTACTAATTATAAATAAAACATGACAGTATAAGAAAATGTAAGCAATATTATATAATGTTTACTATGAGAAATTGCACTAACTTGGAAACAGAAGTAGCAGCCATTTACAAGTAGCAATTGCTTTTCTTAGTGACGCTATACAGCCATCTATGATCGAAAGTTGAAAGTTCTAATAATGTAGAATGAATAAACACAGGAATGGAATCTGTTAAGGCATTTATAGAAGAATAAATAAATTTAAACTTTTGTCTACTAGAGTGGACATGATGCAAAAAAGGGTTAAGAATAATCGATTTGGGAGTACATTTACTTTATACATTCTAGTAAATTTCCCCAAGATTATTCTATGAAAATCGAAGCACTATGTTGTAGTTGAAAAGTGTAGTAAAAAAAGAGGTCTTATAAAAATATGTAATATTTCTGCATGCGTTATAAAAAAATCTAATGAGTAAAAGGGAGAGAATAGGTTGTCATTACTTGTTCTCATATTTTTGCCCTCTTGGAAAGTCTTCGTATACTTCCTTTTATTTTAAGTTAAAATTAATTTATTTAGTGGTTAATCAATATAGTATTTCAATTATTTGAATAAATATCAATCTCATAATTTTAATATTTAACTGTCAACAGGTCTGAATTACTAATTGTGACCAAGAAAATTTTTTACATAGTAGCAAATTTTAGATTTCAAGCTGAAAGTAGTAGCAGAAACTCAAATTTAAAATATCAGTATTTTCTTTGTGTCATTCTTATATGTATGTTTTGATAAATATGTATTAAAATTTTTAAACCTAGTTAATATTTTTTTCGTCCCGTCAGCTAATCTCAGTTCATGTATTTGACCCGCGCGCAATTTCAGATTTAGACCTCTGAAGTAGAGGATCACTCGGTATACTAATAAATATCATCCTGTTACACTTATTTTAATTAACATTGAAAAACACATTAAATAAATTTTAGACGTTTCTACTTTCAATAACATACTAAATAATGGCTAAATTTTATATATCTTTACAATTTAAAATAAGTAGTGCTTCGAGAAAGTTTCAATCCAGAGGGATTTCGGGGTAGATATTTCAGAGCAAATTCCACGATACCATTCATAGCACATTAAAAGTAGTAAACATAACATAGGAATAAATAATACAATCATTATCTTTTAGCAAGTATAAAAGTACGTATATGTGCTAAATATTTGAGTTTTTTAACAAAATCTGAAATTTTTACTTCTACAAGAAAAATTGCAAGAATAAGCTTATTATGTTAACCTACTGAATTAACAAAGGAATCACTAAATAATCGACTGTAATGGAACAGCCAACTTACTGGAACTAGGGTTACAATGTAGTTAGTCAATTTCATTTGTGTAATTTATCATTTCTGTAGGTTCTAAAATCAAAACTTTGTTAAAACTATATGCAATATAATCTAATTTTCCTTTAGTAGCATAATTAGTGAATGTTTATATTACCTGTAACAGTTAGAACAAGACTTGGACAAATATTTGAGGGGGAATGAAACCTATTAAATTAGCATTTTTAAGCTTACACATTTTAAATGTTTCTGCGAATTGTAATTATGTATTAAATATGAAGCTAAGAATTCAGTATGCATTATCTGCATATCTATGCCTGTATAACTGAATATATGAATATAGAATATCACCTAGAATGCCAGTTTTACTAATATGGAAGCGAAACCAAAATTTTAGATATGTTATGAGTATTAGTTTGAATTCTTTTTCGAGTAAAATGACAAAACTGTATGACCTATATTAGTACTTTAATTAGAAATAAAACTCTAAGATTTCAAGGGCAATCAAACACAGGTGACTCTTCGTATGTAACAACAATGTGATTGATGCATTGTTGGTTTATTCTGGTGTTCAGCGTATACTATTTCCGCTCTTACCTGAGGTTGACGGAATCCAAAATCCAAAATAAGACAGATTGGTGATTTGTTCTCAGATTTTATGCATCCTGAGGATGGAAACTGATTAAATGAAAAGAAAATTGTCATTGCAGAATTGTCTAGACTGGGAAGGTAGTGTCAGCATTACAAAAATAAAATGTACTGAAGGAAATAGCAATGAAACATGCAAGTTAAAACTACAGAACTTTGAAAATGTTAGGAAGAGTGGATTGGAGTAAATGTCACTAATTAAAGAAAAAAAATTGTGAATGTTAAAAACTTCAAAGAAAATAATTCATATATCAGTAAAATAGTTTTTTGATTCTTAAAATGACCATGTCTGATTTAATGTCTGGAGAATTAATCACAGTTTTAACTTTAGTCTGGCGAAAATTATCCGTAAATCTTCTTTAGTTGCTGAATTGGGTTTCCTCAAAGATTTTTGCATTCAGAAAAATTTATCTTCTTAATGACATTTATTCCAATCCATTTGTTTCGTACGCTTTCAGAATTCTAATATCTTAGTTTTAAATTCTGACTTTTCACGTTTCATTATTATTTTCCTTTACAAATGGTTCTATGGTCATGCTTGCATTTCTCCGCTCGTTGTTTTCATTACATAATCGGCCGTCACTTCACCCATTTTGTAAAACATTTTTGCTCCTAAAAAACGGTTCTTATATCTGATTGCATCTCAAATTCGAAATAGTTTTATTCAGAATCTACCCCAAAGTAAGGTTGTCTTTTTGTTTGAGTTTCAATCCTAGTAACTTTTTATTAAAGCAATTCAAACTTTTTATTATTTTTTATGGAGTCTGTCTGAGCCTTTAGTATTTTTTCGCTACGTTAGAGTATAATTTGAAAATTTGGGAACATACTTAGAAACTTTAGAGTCTAGAGTAAGAAGTTAAAAAACTAAAAATATACCATCAGCAATATTTCAAAATTTATACAGGTTCTTTCTTACGAAATTACATCATTTCCATTTCAAATACTTTGTATAAATATTCAGAAAAGCTAGGATGACAACAAAATATTCTAAGACAGCTTCTTCTAAATCCCTTATATCTAAAAATAGGATTCTTATATCTGAAAACCTTGCGGTATTAAAAACGCACCTATCAGAAAAATTGCGCTGAGATTTATATGACAATTTGACACTCTAAAGTGATAAATATTCATTTTAATTAAAAGTCCTTGACTAAAAGATTAATATTTTCTCCTCCTTCGCTGTGATGTAAGAAGCCTTTTATTATGTATTTTGCGGAAAAGACGAAATAAGGCATAAAAATACAGAACTGCGAAAGAATAACTAAACAAAATTTCAGTATGTCTTTCTGCAAAAATGCTAAAATGGATACTTAAAGTCGCAAAGTTTTCCACATTTGTGTTCCTAATTTAATATTAAGATTTTTGGAAAATATTTGCATTTATTATTCATTATTTCATAAAACAATTTTGCATTTTTGTTGCAAAGTATTTGAAGCTTCTAATTCCTAATAACACTATTTGCAGGATTCTGCAACACATATTGGAAGCACTAGCTCAAGAAGTAAATGAATTTCATATTAAATACCGGTTTTCAAATTAACAGTGAAGTAATATATTCTAACTAGAATTTACATTTACTGTAACACATTGCAAAGACACTGCAAAGACATGATTGCTTTCTCGAGACACTGTAAGCCAACTCCTGATGATAAACGTTATTTCTTCACTCTTTGCTCTTCCCTGCGTTCTGCCTTACGACTGTGTTCCCCCTTCGTTAATATTCTGATGCAGAAATTTCACTCTATATGACTGGAGCCTTCTTCCTACATTTTTCAGCAAAATTCGTTTCCATCGAAGTATTTTTTAGAGAAAAATCCTTCGCACATTTAACAATTCTGTAAGTTAACCCAAGGACATATTTTAAGATTTCGATAAATCATAGTGTCAATATTTCATATATGTATCTTTTTAAAAACCAGGTTTAAGAAATCACTTGTGCAGTATTATTGCAACCATTTTTTTAGAATCACGCCAATCTTTTCTTACTGAAATTGCAGGAGCATATCATTTACGTGATGTATTAAACAAGTATGAACTTAACCACATCTTTCAAACCACATTCAAAAATGCATTTTTGTTCACATAAAATTGTTAATCCAGACTAAAAACTTTAAGTATATTTGAAAAATTTTCTTAAATAATATTAAAATTGTTATTACTTTTTAGTCATTACCTGATTTAAATCCTTGAAATTTACTTTCAATCCCTTTTGAAAATGCTTTCAAACTTAAACGATATCTTATTTTCAGTGAGATCTTTCTACTTTTCTTCATGCCATTTCCTTGACAAAGAACACTTCAATAAAATGAAAAAAAAATATTTTTAAAAAATCATTCTCCCAGCAGATCAAGACGCAATCAAGAAGAGTATCTTCTTTTAATGTTAAATCTTACAATGTATGATACAGAAAAACCGCTGATAGCGGAAAAAGAGATCCCTCTTTTTTGAGTAAGTATCGATTTTCTTTAATCGATATGGTGGTTGACCGTAAATATCGGGAAAGAAATATTCAATTATTCTTAAGTCGATAAAATTTAATTAGAAAAATTCTGCCAAGCACCTTTGTAGGAAATAACTTAAAGTGTTGAGATAAACTTTTAATAAATTATTAATTTAATCCAAGAGGTAGAAATTCGATACTAAATATGCCTTGTATCACTAAGTTCCCTTTTAAGTAAAGATAAAGTGCTTATACAGTTTCGTCCCATAAATATGCATTAATTTTAAATGAAAGCTAAAAGTCTTTACCAAGAGATTAAAAGATTCCTTAATTACATAGCAACAAAATTTTGTGTTCATTAGTGCTTCAATCTTTACAAACACAAGAAATTTTAAGGTGCAAATTATAAAAGAAAATTTTAAAATCGGATATAGTTGATTCATGAATGGATGTATTGTAAAGAAAACTTCAGTATTTTTCAAAATTTTAATATTCAAATTGGTACTGTACATAAATGTTTTTAGAAAACTATTAACATATGTGCACTGCAGAATTTAATTTCTAAGCGTATTTGTCGTCTCATATTAACCCAAGAATCTTTCGTAGCGTGAGTTTTGGTAACATAGTACCTAAATATGTAAAAGAAAATTAGAAGTTACAAATAAATTTCCTGTCGTGATTCTGTGGACATACAGACATTTTCGCTTCCTCGGGTCATCTGCATTATTTTGGCCAATGCTTTTTAATAACAGATAATTTAAAATTTATAAATATATAACTAATATTAATAGTCTGATTTTGCAGCTAAAAATAACTTTTGAGCATTTTATTCATTTCGGAAACACGTCAGTTTCTAAAATATGTGCTGTTTCTTTATCACCAGGATGAAAAATATACGTTGTGAAAAAATGCTAGATATCTGAGTATTCATACGTAAATCCATGCTGTCCTCATATCTCTGAACAATACGTATAAAATCTTTCAGTGCAGAGAACACATTCATTAAGCAAAAAAATTTCGTAATATTATCATATGAATCAATTAATCCCATACGGCTGAATGAGACAAAGATAATCATGACAAGACATACGTATAAAAGTGGCATTTTCTGTTCAGTGGGGAGGAGGAAAAGAAATGGTACGGTATAATTGTTCTTGCTGAGCGCTTTCCACGCTTCCCTCCCCAAATGAAGACAGGTATTCTAACTTGAATTCTTTATTTGTTTATTGTCACTACGAAATTCGAGGATTGAAGCGTCATAGTTCTTTATGGCTTGTAGAGGATATTGAGTGCCACTAATTCACCAAATGTCACGAACTCCAGACTCTGCAAATATTCGCTGAAAGAAAATGTCAATAAAAAAAGCAATTTAAAAATGATAATTTTAAAAGATTTCTTAAATAACATAATAAAATAATAGAAAAAGCATACATAAAAATAAGCCATCGAAAAATAAAATTAATGCAAATGTAAAAATAATATAAAAACATATACAAATTGTAATAGAGAAATAAATAAAACTAAAATAAATTTTAAAGATAATAAAGAATAATTCAAAAACTCCACTCATTATTTGGCATATTTTAAACGTTCTTCACAGCAACCACATAACGTTCACTACTGCTACTTTTCAGAGTCTCCAATCGAGGCAACGTAATACCACTAATTCATCTAAACAGTGTTCAAGAGATACTGCCTCTTGTTTTCGGAAAATTAAAGCCATTTAATAAATATCAATTATATAAGTATCAGAATGAACATCGGTAAATGAATGATAAAATATTTGAATTTAAGCGAGTGATTTCAAAGAATGCGTGAAACGCATTTATTTATAATTCCGCTTTTGAAAGAAGGCAGTAATTGCAACCCAATGATTGCGCAATGTTTGTGTTGTTTATTTTATTCAAACCCTTTGAAGCCCTAACAAATCAACAAAAATTAATTTGGTAATAATCTTGCACGCAACGTTATTAAATAATTATGTAACTTTCTGAAGCCTAAATATTTAACTATCAAATATTTTCTCAATACTACTTTTATTTTAAGAAAAGTGAATTAAACTAATTCAGGAAACAAATATTGGCATAAAAATCTAATTCAGCATCCTAGTATTGAAGATGAAGGAGAGTAGATACACTTGATATCAGGCATAAAAAATCTTTGAAATGCCTGCTTTCTGTTCTGTCTCGTAAAACATATTTCTGTAGCTAAAACTGCTACGTTTGATTATGTACTCGGTGATGCCTATCATTTGAAAAGTATTTTCATTGGACACTGGAGATTATTAATCATATAAAAATGCCTTATTATTTCGTTATCAAATATGAAACGCTAATATCATAACTTTAATTTACAAAATAACTTCAACATATAGTTGAAGAACTAGACGGAGCAAGGCTGTCGTGAAAATCATGTATACCAAATGTTGTGGCAAAAGCAGTTTAATCATTTCCAATGCAACATTGTTTTTATCTGGTAAAGTTTGAATTCATTTCTGCTTTAGTTTGTGTTTATGTGTAGACATTTATAATGATTTTTTTTTATTTCTTCAGCCGTCGTTATAAGTACTATTTCTATAACAAAAATCTCTTTTTCTCTAGATCTACACAAGTAATGCCGATCATTAAAAAAAAAAAAAAAGATTACAGTTGATGATTAATAATAATACTACATAAAATATTATATTTAAAAATGTTTGATTTAATTTTTAACAAAATACTGCACAGAGTTTTTTTTTCAAACTTCCGTATAGTGATTTAATTTTAATTCATGTTGAAATTTCCTCTTATATCTTATATTAATGAGAGACTTGAAGACTGTATGGAATTTCAAGATATCAGTTACATGCGCTTAAATTTAAATAATTGTTTTAATTATTACATTATTCTTTATTAAATGGAACTACTTGGATTGGGGAACCCAGGATGGTGCAAAAAGTGAGACGTGTTCATATTCCTTTCTGAGGAACTTTTGATGCGAGCCCACCTTTCACTTGATACGGAGGTAAAGGGACGACATACGGACGAAGCACGTATGATAATTATTATTACAAATATGTTTAAACTCATTTGTATAAAGGACTGGAAATACGTATGGCAAAAATGCAGTGTATGAAGGCAATCAAATTTTATATATCCTGCATCTGCTGTATTTTTAAGTTAATGTTACTTTTGAATTAACTTGTTCCTTAATGTTGAAACGTACACAAACAAAATATATTTGAGGGGAAATAAAAACTCAACATTAAACTTAGAGCGTCTTTTAATTTATTTTAAAATAAGACTTCTTAACATTCTTGCTGCATCTCTATAACAAGAATATAGAGAAAGCTGATTATTGATCTAAGAAAAGGTTTAGATGGGTATGACTCAGTTCTTATAGTGATTGAAACAGAACTTCGTCAATTAGAATAAAAATTAAATTAAGAAAATTATGTCATTTCATTAAACAAATTAGACAAACTATATACACATCTCAGATCTATAACTTTGAAAATTACTAATAAATCTGAAATTTGCATTAAAGATAGAAGCAAACAATTCAGTACCAAGCTATAAATTATTTAAAAGCGCTATTTATTAATTGTAGCTATGCATCAAATGTTCATACTCATGTAAAGTACATACGTTATCAATTTCTTATTACATTAATAGATACATTAATAAAAATAAAGCTTTAAATTATTAAGAAGCGCCATTTTTAAATGGTTTAGTTTCTTTAGTTTGTTAGGAAATCATACTTTGAAAATTAAATTCAAAAATATTATTTCATACATAATGGTCACATAGTGTTTGGGAAACAATTAAGCAATTTCTGGTTTAGGCAACATCTCCCATATCGCTGGATGGTAATTTGTTCTATAGTATAATGCTACTTGACAACTTAAAATAGTTTGAGAAATCCACTAAACTTATTTCTACCTTTAAAACAAGTTTAACACTAGTTAATTAAAAATTGTAACAGACCTATTTAAGTGTAATTGAACTATTTTATTCACGCCATGAACTCATGAACTGTAACCGAACTATTTTATTTAAACGCCATCTCGTGGCGATATGAAAAAACGTCAGTCGACCTCCAGCCGCCATGATGATAGCTTACTATGTTATGTTATTCTCAATGTTTGATGTTCCATTTGGTATATGTTTCATTTTTTATGTATATTTCTTTTGTTTGTAACCGTTCCTGTGTGCTCTGTTAATAAATCCTTTTAAAGCTAGCCGGCATTTGTGTCTATTGAGGAACGGCTACATCACAAAATTATAAAACATTTCAAAGCAAAACATACAGTTAAAATCAGACTATAGAGGGAAAAGTATGAATTTTGAATTCCTTTTGGGCTAAATTTGTGATTTAAAGCATAATTTTGCAATTTTGTTGAAACCTTTTTCAAATTGTTTTGTTGAACGCTTTTTTATATAAGATGCTCCAACGATATTGAATAAATTCGAAAAATATATTACTTTAACGAATATTCCTTTCTTTCTTTCACTTTTGAATAAAAATCGTTATGTGTTAATGAGTATTTTACAAAGTAGCTCATCATGGGAATGCGTTTATGCAAAAATGTGATCATAGTTACATCATGTGAATTTAATTATGTGGCATATTTTCCAGTTGTAGAATAAAAATTAATTAACTAGCCCTATTATAAAACTTAAAGATAACGCTGGTCACGAGTAACGTAAGATATTAATAACGCTAGTCACCAGTGTTTTGTAATAGCACAAGTAAGGCTGTTTTCTATCTATTCGTGTATACTAATTTTAGTTATGCAACCTAAATATCAGATACCGTCCACATGGTATAAGCGCCTTCAAAATTTTCAATGACTTTCCTAGTTGATATTATTTGGTAATAATAAATGCACTGTATGATATATACAGTGTTTACATGCACATATAAGCTTAAAATATGAGAAATAGTTTTATTTTCATTCGTGAGTCGTATTCACGTTTACTACTGGTTTTATACTTTACATCTAGTTTTAAGATAGCTGTAATCGCAAACTGAAACTGCACTATACAGCAATAAGAGGAAAAGAGAAATTTTTCTCTTGCAGCCAAAACATGTGTCTGCTAATTCGTTTTCTCAATGGGTATTTCACTGAAATTAACCTGTTACTTTGTATTTTAAATAATAGGTATCATGCTAAGAAAATAGTATTAATTCTTTCTGCCACATTTGTCATGAGTTAACGTTTAAGGTTCCATAAAGCACCACTCACGATCATCTTTGGTAGGCTTCTTTCTATACATACGATGATGAAAAATAATTACAGTTACCCTATAATTTTAACTGTATTACGCAAAATATTGCATTTCTCTTTAAAACTGGGAGGATAAAACCACAAAAAATACCATTAAATTTGAAAATATTGGCCAAAACTAACTTTAGTAACCATTGAAAAGTTTAATTCAATAAAAATTCCTTGTTTAAACATTTACTCATCTACGCTACACATTAATCTAACAGATAAGGATGTCCCAGAGCTATTAAGGAAAAAAACGGTTCCAGAATTTGTTTAAATGAATGTAAAGTACAGAAGTACAGAATTTTGAAAAATAATAGTTGATCTTCTAAATTTAAAGAACGTATGTGATATAATCGACGTTTAGTCATATAAATTTTAACTCTGACTCTAACAATCTATAAGTGATAGACGTGCTTGTATAAAAACATTATTTTTTTGCACCAAAAATGTTAACAACTCCACATACAGTCGATTACCTTCTACGTTATAACGCAGCCTACTTAGTACAGTGTATCTTAAAGTATGTATGTTTCTAGATAAAACCTTTGAAGTTATCTAATTTTCAAGTTTTCTTTTTTCCTTGAAAATCATCTTTAAAACGCATTCTCATTTTCGTGAAATACAGACTTGCAAGGCTTTGTATCCCAAAGACCAAAGGAGCTAATTGCAAGGGGTTAAACTTCTATGTCCATTTAATTGAATTATTGATTAGTGAAACTAAATATTACCGCTAAGCTTTCAGTGGTGTGCAAACGCCTTTTGGTCTGTTGGATCAGAGACTGTTATTACAGTTAACAACTAAACTTTCCAAAAGCGAAACATTACTTTAAATATTCTTTAAATATTTTCTTTAGGGGGGATATGGAAAATATCACTTGAAACCTTTAATTTGAGAAATAGCCCCCTTCATTTGCCTACGTATCACGAACAGAAGTTTTAAGGGCTTGTAGCATATTCATCGAGCAATTGCATCGAACAACGAAAATCCCATTTTCAATCCTTGAGCGTCATATAATTAATAGATAAATTTAGTTTTAAAAGTAGTGCCTATAAATAGGATGATTACTAAGAATCATTAGTAATCATCAGTTTATAGGTAGTAGTATTAATTCTTGTTCACTGGTATTCATATTTAGATCCTAATAGACTGAAGTAGGATTTTCCTTTCTGAAAGAGTTTGCGAACTGTAAAGTTCTGTCATGAGATTAAATATGTAAAATGTATATTCATGCAAAAAAATTATGTTTCCATTTAATATAATATTACATTTAGTCCCATTAATGAGTGCAGTGTAAATAATATTAATACATGCTTAATAAATACACGCAGTGTTCCTGTATGAGATATAATGCCTAATATCGAATACATAATAATAATACATCCGTAAGTATATGATCTATTTCAACACGCCTGTGACGATATTTCTTATTATCATTATCCTGCATAATTCCGTTTACGTTCTGTCAAATTGCAATAAGAAATAATAAGCACACCTGCTGACATCTTACATATTTAAACTTTGATTTCAGGAATCCTGAAGAATTACTATATCGGATATTGTTAATCAAAGAATAAAAAGAAGCAGTGTAACATAGTACGTAATAAATTATGATTCGAAGGTTTTATTAGTTTTAAATATCGTATAAAACTTGAAAAAAAAAGTCATTAAATTCGGAAGAGAAACGATTCCAATACCAAATATCAGGTTGCAATCTCAAACAATAATATGCTTCTTTTTATTTATTCCAAATTCGCAGTTAAGCATTCAGAAGATCGCCAAAGACAGCGGGATTTGACGTTATTAATTGCTGTTGAGTACTTGTAATGGAAGTACGATTACCATCCCATATAAACAGAGGCCCAATGAACAAACAGACCTCATCAAGGGCTGGAAACACGCGCTCCCAAATTAGCAGACTTTCCCGCCTTTAAGTACATATTACACGGCAGCTCACGTCTCGTTAGTCCATAGCGTGACTACTTAGAAAAAGGCTTTCCGATATCAGATCACTTCATGGAAATTTTCGCCTACTATTTATTAGTGGACGTGACCCGTCTTTTGCAATCGATAGCCACCCAATTAAGAGTCATGCACAGGTAATAACCTGCTACTGCATTAAGTCTGCATATATAAAATTTGCGTGATGATATGTGCCTGTAGTTTTTCTATGCTAGGCCACCAACTTGTTTGTGCTAATGGATTGAATCCCCAAAGCTCAACAGCAAGTTTTAGACTCATCTCGTGAATTCAGCTGACAGATATCTTTATTTAATGTGAAGAGCTAAAAACGCCCATTAGTTTCCAGCATCTTCTGTGTCAGGCAGTTTGTAGCCACGCCATCGGTAAACACCAGCTCTATTCCACGTTCATTTTCAGTTAAAAGTTACAATTACGTATAAAATGTTTTGTGTAATTTCCAGTAAGAAGAAACACAAGAAATAGTAAATGTCTTTACTCCCTCCCTTCCGATATCTCTCATATTCTATCTTTATGTATTTCATTGAAATAACTGATGACTTCAATAGTGTTTCTACTCCGGAATGCATTCGAGATTTTTGTGAAACATCGAAGTTGTTCATTGCCTGAAAATTATTGAAAGAAGGCAGCATTTAGTACGTCTCTTCTGAACAAAATTGTTAACGACCTCATAAAAGAGTAATTGTTCTCCCGTTTAGCTCTTGAAAAATAAATATTTTAGGCTTTTTTAACAAATGGATTATGAGTTGTTTATGAGTTGTAAATTATTAAGACTACATACAGTTATTTGATTTGAAATAACATGAACAGTTTATAATTTAAACTTATTCAAATATGTTTTGACTTACAACTGAAATTTCGGAGGTTAGAAATTAGTCTGCAGATATTCATTTCTAAGATTGCCAAAATATCAGTAATTGAATGTTCTTTCTTCCCGTTAAATACTATAAATTCGGTAGTTTCAAAATCTGATCAAATGCCTAAAGGTAAATAATGTATCGCGCATACCAAAAAATTATGAAAGAGTGATTTTCTTTTATGTTTACAAATATGTAAATTTTTACCTACAATTAAATTTGCTTCCATTGACTAAAATATAACCATATCAATCGTTTTAAAAGGAATTGCCAGTAGAAAATGCCGGGAAACGTATAATATACCATACGTACAAAACGACATTTCGTAAACAAGAAATTTAATAAATGACTAAATTTTATTACCATCGAAATACAGATAAGTGAACTGAAACAAAAATTTTGTTAGGAACTGGAACAAAAGTTTGTTTTATTAGTCAAATGATTACATTAACTACTAACAAAAATATACGTCCCCACTAAAAGTTTTAAAATTACTGCTGGTTTAAAGAGTACTTAATCTCCTAAATGTTGGGGATCATCTTCCAATACTTGGAAAATTAAGAAACCGCTGTGCTCGTTGTACGCAAATTAACATAGAGAAAAGAACAGATATGAGTTGCCCAATGTGTAATTTTTTTAATGTAATTATTTTAATTCGTAGTCAAATGGTTAAACAATAACATATTTCAAAATTAATTTTCTCACCTTTTGAAGTTCGGTGGAGAGATGTAATTTAAGAAGCTAACAACTAACTGGTTGATAAAATTTCATTTTTGATAAATGTGCATGAATTCTAAGTAGGTCAGGCCATAAAAATTACTATTTATGTCTCGTGAAGATTATGATCTGATTGAACAATTTAAAGTATATTCATAGTTGTTAAGTAAAATCTATAATAATATTATTACTATAATCATTTTCCTTATCACCATCATCTTATTTTACACTGAATGATGTTTTCAGCAGAATGCTACTTTCATTCGACTTATCTGCATACTTTTATATAAACGCCATGCTTAAATTTAATCAAACATAGTTAACCCTGTACATACATATATTGTGTTTCCAATTATAAAGATCAACATTAGGACGATAAAAATCAATTTAACTTTCCAATACTTGAATGAGGAAAAAAGTAAGCTTTGATGTCATAGTAGTATTTATTACCATCGAATATCGATACAATGGTCTGGAGATGGCGATAAATTTTATTATTAATCGGTGTCG
The DNA here is from genome assembly GCF_044657685.1 of Stegodyphus dumicola. Lineage (NCBI taxonomy): Eukaryota > Metazoa > Arthropoda > Arachnida > Araneae > Eresidae > Stegodyphus > Stegodyphus dumicola. Next base: position 77,700,391 of record NC_140772.1, on the reverse strand, counting down.
TGGTCTGCGACGCTCTGCGGATAATTTATGGCGAAACCAGTAATGCATCTGATATCATGTTTTGTTTCCCTAGCAACTCTGTGTTGTCTTTAAGGGGCAACTAAAATTTATTTAGCATATACAAGTGCCTGATTTCTAAGAGGAAGGCATGCATAAGCAATTTTGATAGGAGAGGCGATATATTCTGAATGCTTTAATTCCATTAACGCTCACTAATAAATTCAAGGAACCCGTCAATTTATCATTTGTTTCACAATATATGTAATGTTCAGAAAATAAAGTGCTTTCTCAGAGATTATATTAAATAGGATTATTTCTATAAACACTGGCAGAGTTGACAGCATATATTTTTAGATAGTTATCTTTATTTATGTAATATTTATTTTAGAAATTAAATTTAGAAAACATCGCAAATGTATTAACAAGTTATCTTGAAATGTTTCTATCTTGCTCCAGATGAATTAACATTCAATCTTAACTTAAAGGCAGTCAAAAATACTCTCTACTTCTATTCAACAAGCGATTCAATTATAAAAAGGTTTCTTATTAGAGATAAATTAAACGTGGAAATAATAATACCAATAAATATCCATACGACCTTAGAGAAAATCCAGATTTTGAATAAAATTAAAATGAAATGAAAAGAAATAATTACAAACAGAAATGAGCAGAAAGAATCGCAGACTTAGGAAGCATCAACATAGAGTCATTCGAGCGATGTTGAAAAATAGCGTTCATAACTTAGAAATGCTAATTAGAATTTTGAATATTCTCTCGCTAATAGCATACATCTCATACGTTATCCGTAGTACAAAGAGCTAACAAGCAAATATACAATATTCCCGGTTTTCCTATAAATGAACTGAAAATTTTCCTATAAATTAACTTCCTATAAATTAACAAAAACTGAAAAGGAAAACTGTACTTTCAATGTTTGATAATTCAGAAATGAATAATGAAAACTGAAAAGGAAAACTGTACTTTCAATGTTTGATAATTCAGAAATGAATAATGAAAACTGAAAAGGAAAACTTTATTTCTAACTTTAGTAATACGTGATCGAATAACGAAAACTGCACATTCGATATTTGATAATCTTCGAACGAATAACAGACTGAAATCAAACCTATACCTCGTTATATAAGCATTTTAAAATTTTAATTTACGTTTTTCTTTGTTAAAAGGAACAGTGTCTAGAGTAATAATTTAATATTCACTCACTTTGTTTCTGGAAGTTTAACTCTCTGTACTACTAATATGCTCGGATGACCGTCAATATACGTTTGTAAAACTCTGTTAAAGTTTGTAAAGCGTATTTGGCCTGTGTAATATTCTAAGTTATGTTCTGTTGTAAAGAAATTTGAGTATTTGAAATAATGTAATTATTATACACATTATGTTATTAGATTCTGTGCCACAGCGTTAACAATGTCTTATAATGTTATTTGATGTATCTCAACGCTAGATTGCTGGGCACGAGACAATACAACCTAATATCTTAGTAGAACTATGGTGTCTCTGTCTCCTGTCAACTACATTTACATTCAAAATTTCAAAATTCACAAAAGAATAATGAAAACTAAAAACGAAAATACATTCAAAACTTGATAATCCACGTTTTTCCAGTCGTTGTGCACTGTCAGATATTTAGAAGCAGAGCATCAATTGAGCATTACTGCATGAATGTGGGGCACATGGTATGGATTTTTTATATGGGAGTGTGGTTGAAAATGAACAGCTGCTGAAGGGGTATCAGAAACCCCTTACCGACAATGTTAGATTGGCCATTTTCGATGTACCTTTTCTCAAAATCTGCTGTAGATACAAGCTTGAAATTTTTTCTGTAATTAAAGTGTACCTATCTGATTATACTGAAATGAGTTTTTGAAGCATTTCTTTTACAGTTCTAATTTTCATAGAGATTAAAGAATGGCATTTTTAGAAAGATAAAAGTGTAGAGAATTTGAAAATGCGAAAATCCGAAATCCTAATTTTTTGTAGATTTTGGGGTTCCAACACCCCTGAGGGGATTGTACAGGGTAGACAGCTGCTGAATCGCCGAAGTTTCAGGAACTAACTGCAGGCTGCGCGACAGTGAATCTTGTATTACTATTGGTGACTATACTTTCGAGCATTTATTTTCAAAATCTGAATGAAGTATTTCTTTCTTACTTACTTCTCTGTTGTTAACACATTTTTAAGTGCTTGAACGGGACATTTCTGAAAAATCTGCTTCTTTTTATCCTATTTTCCTGCCATATCAGTTTTGACTGATATTTTAGAATCACCTTATATGCAAATAAGCGTATACTATATTTTTAAGAAATAATTATTAGCGTCCGTAATTATGTAAATCGTTGTAAAGATTTTATGCTCAAATGTTCAGATATCATAAAACTGTAAAACAATAAAAATTTTTATAATTTTTATGTATGGTAATTATAAGGTAATTAATAAAATTATAAAGCCTTTAATATTCTTTTCCAATTTAACCAAAATAACATTTTTAGTTTAAATGCGCATTTACATAAAATAATGAATAAACGAAACCTTGAATTGCGAAACAATTTTGGAAATAGTTTTAAATGCACAAACTATCAATCTCACACATTTTTGTCTGCCAAATTTATTAAAATTCTTCAGTTTACTAAATCTTATTAATAATTTCAAAAATTTGAAACCAAGCCATGTATTTATTATTTTTATTAATAGCTTAATTTAATTAATTATATATTCATTTCCATTTAAAACACACTAGCTATATTCTGTTTAAATAAAAATTTATTTGAGGTGAAAAATGAAATTAAATTCGTTTTTCTTTTAAATAGGGTGGTGAATTAAAAATTATAAAATAGATTATTGATTATTTAATTTATAATTTTTAGCCTACAGAAATATTAATTTTGAGTTATAACAATCTAACTTCTATTACCTAGAGTAAGAATAGAGGATGATTATCAAAGATTCTGAACTTTCTTAAGTAACTTCAAACAGGAGTAATAAATAAAAACCAGTGATATTTATGAAGAGACTAGAAGTTAAAATTAAAAACAATATACATAATGCAAAATGAAATAAAAAATAAAATATGCGTTTAAAATTTATCCCATATTCAATTCGGAATAAACCACAAACAAATACCAAAACCAGAGCACAGTGGCAAAATTCAAGTGATACAAAGAGGCATAAAACACCAAAACCAAAAAATAAAAAATGATATACACATCTCTCATCCTGCATTGTCATCAAGGATGATAATTATATATATAGAGAGAGATATATATTCAGAGCAATACAAGAATATTAAATGCCAATCATCAGTATTTGATGAAGATGCAATGAGTTGCAGCAAGAGCTTTCACTCATCGTGATATTGTATTAAATAAATTTTAAATGTGTATCTGAGGAATAGCATTCCACACTGCTTCTAGTTGAGCCTAAAGTTGACTCATATTTGCTACCAGTTAGTGTTATGATGAGCGAATTTATGGCATCGAAATACCAGACGTTAGGTGACATAACTGGTAAATGGGAGACCATAAGAGAGACGATATCTGACATGTTTGAGGTGACATCTTGAACATTTCTTTGAACATGTGGACGGGCATTGTTCTGTCAAAAAACAGTTTCAGCAATGTGTTTAATAAACGGTACGATTTCGGGCTTCAATGTCTGCTTTATATAACGGTTGCTGTTGAACGTACCTTTAGCTGTTAGCAGACGAGATTATCATACCCAATGTACTCCAGACCATTACGCTTGGTGTTCGTTTAACGTGATTCAATTCATTCCAGAAGATTGTATTCTCTCCTATAGCATTTCGCATTCGAGTATCGTTGAACTGCAGGTAAGCAAGATTCATCGGAGATGGGAATATCTGTTTTTATTCACACGCAAGTGATTGTGTTGATGGGTCCATTACAGGCACAGGAATTAATGGTTTCTCTTTAGGAAAGTCTTGTGCATAGGAATGCATGCATTAAATTCACGGTGAATAAGACTCCGGAGTACTGTTGAAGCTAAAACGGCCACCTTGCTATGCCAAAAGTCAAGATAAAGAAAGCTACACGGTCTGCCACTGTCACTGAATGAGGTGTCTGCCATACTGAACTGACGTAACATTTCGGGGTCTACTTCCAGGTTTGCAAATTGTCAGGTCCTTTGAGCCCATTGCTGCTAAAAGCGCATAACAGACGAGGTATTGGGCGCTATATTAACATGCCAGTTTAGAGGGAGTTGTTCAGCACACGTACTCTGAAATTCTAATCATATGCTTATCATATCTACTGCGCATTCCTAGTAAAGTTTAGTTCATTCTCATGATTCCTTTATGATGTTACACGTTTTTTTTAAAAGGTATATGTAATAAAGTAGATAGCCGTAATGATGTAGGAAAGCTGATTCCGTATATTTTGATCCATAATGAAAAGCAAACTTGGCAGCCGAGGAAGATTAAATATCCATCTTTATTTCAATGAACATTTTGCGGCCACGAACAAATTGGAACAGTAATCGTGCCTTTCCAAGAGCATTCACATTTTTGAAGAGCAGCAAGGCAACATTTTAGCGAGAACAGAGATAGAAGCAATATGAACAGTTATCCAGTATGGCAGCTTATTAAGACAAAGGTTCTCGAAATGTGAAGTTAATTTCTGAATTAGTTGCGACATCATCGTTAGCATTCATATGATAGGATTAATCTAGAAATGACTTAGTTCTAAAATTGTTATTACTAATTTTAGAATAGAGATAGGAAGTACCCAAATTAAAATGAGGAATAAAGGAGCTGTTTCAAAATTAAGTTATAATTTTGATTTACCTATTTTTTATCTTACGTGTAAATTAAAACATAACTAAATTAACTGTTCTTAGAACTGAAAAAAATATCAGTGACCACTTCTTGATTGATTGGAAATACTATATAATACTGAACGTGCATGATATTGAGAGTTTCTACTTAATATCAGTTTATTAAAATCTACACAATTATCTATTGTTCACATATTTGGTTTGCTAACTTTTATTTCCCAAGTCCCGCTATGCAGAAAATTCTGGAATTTCCTTATCAACACTGTGCTTAAAAAGCTAAGCTGAATCTCTTGTCATTTTTATATAACAATAAAACTACAATTAATTTATTGCAACACTTCTTTTCACATCAGGCAACACTTGTTTTCCAGCCTCAACTATTCTGAAGAAATTTATAGTAAGAGTCCAGATGCAGATTTTTAAGTGAGAAACAAAAGAATTCGAAGTTAAAGGAATAAATAGGTAGAAAGGTCAAATAAACGCTGCAACTTAAAAAAATTTTATTCTACTTTTTATTTCTTCGCAAAAACATAAAGGCTGAATTAACTCCAATACATTTTAGCTTACACGAAGATCTTTTCTAAATACGATATTTTTTTAACTGATGGTTTTAAATATTCTACACACATTCCTTCTAAAAATTACGCTTTCATAATATAGCCTTAGAGGAGCTTTTAAGGTCGAAAGATGATTAAAAATAGTTACTTGTTAAGGATTGAACAACTGAATCCTCGAATTTCACGAATTCTGCGATATATGCGAGATTACAGTTTATAGTCATATTTCATATCCTGAAATTAATTAACTTTAATGAAGTTTATAGAGTCCTTGAAAGTGCGCAATCACTGCGAAGGGGCCTGTATTACCAAAATCATCTCGTATTGGTAATAATTGTGATATACTTCATTTTCTTGAGGAGAATTTATCGTATCTTGTAATAATTCTTCTGGCTCTTAATCCGCTTTAATTAAAAACCTTTTATATATAAAATGTAAAAAACTGAATTATCATTCAAATAATATATGTTAAATTATGTATGACTATATTAAATTATGCTGAGAAATTTCAATTGTAAAATTTTGAACTGTTATTGGTATTTTATGTTTTTCTCTATTTTACAATTTTTAATGAAGATTTTTCGATTTTTATTATGCATTTTTTACCTTGCCGCAAAGTGAGAACTGAATTGATTGAATGAAAAATACATTAATTCAGAAGTGAAACAAGAAAAATCAGCGTTATATTTTCAACTTTTTACAGGACTAGTTTTGATGGTTTTACCGAACCACCATTCCGCAGCTGAGGATGGTGGTTCGGTAAAACCATCGAAACTAGTCCTGTAAAAATTTAAAAATATAATGCTGATTTTTGTTGTTTGACTTCTGAATTAGTATTTATTCGGCGTGTTATTGTGTCTTGAAAAATATATCTCTAATGAACTTCTAGGAAATAAGTTTAAATGAAATGCAGCCAAAAATGTGTATAATGCCAAAAATGTAATAGGTCGTACAAGGAAGTCATGTGTTCCCCACATCAGATTTGTTTTTACTTCCTTGTACATAGTAAAGGAAGTATGGTAATCGCAAAAAAAATCGGGTATAATATTTCAACTAAAATACCCATTTTGACAGTTCTCCAATCCATTTTAACTATGATTTTGAGTGACATTTGCAAGTACAGACAGAATAAAAGACTCTTTTTCCAAAACGGATTGTAAAATGGATTTAAAATGGATTCAGAAGAGGTTTTTTTCGTTACGTTCCTATGTATGTATGTATGTAACACTCATAATTCAAAAACGAGTAGCCTCAGAACGTTGAAATTTTGTATATGGCCCCGCTATAATATGTAGTTGAGTACTTCCTCTTTTAGATTGCAATCGGCAGCGTCAAACATTTATTAATAAATATATGTCTTGAGAAGATTTAGTAAGCAAAATGCAGTAAATTGATGAAACATGAATGCTTAACTAGGGAAGACATTTTTCAGTCTCGAGTAGATTGACGATTAGGAGACCACTGAAAATATCATTTACGTGGCAGAAGATGCCGGGAACTTTTGAAAAATTACAAGAATCACTTGATATTTCAAATATATCTTTATTACTTGTTACACTTCACAACGGGGGCCTCCACCATTTTGATGATGGCGCATTACATTTTAACAAATTCAGACAAGCAATAGAAGTCCGTCGGCCAGCAAGCATAGGAAGAGAAAGAGGGAGGTATAGTAGGATTGCAACGATAGTTATAGTAAAATGTTTCGTTAATCTGATTGGCTAAAACTTATAGGCAATGCAAAAGTTTCAAGATCGCATTATGCGTTATACGTTTTCGGTTATGACGCAGTTTAAACAAAATTATTACTAGATAAAAAGTACCCAAATTAAAAATGAGCAATTAAGAGGCATTTTAAATTATAATTTTGATTTGAATTTTTTTACCTTACATATAAATATACTCACTCTGATCCTCGACTCTGTGAGCTCAGTGTTTTATTCCTATATGTTGGTAAATTGCGCATTTTTTTTTCCTTTAAATTTAACTGAATTATGTTGCTCTTATGTTTAAGGTTTTTATGCCTTTAGTTAATCTGCATGTAATAGTTGTAGAATTATCAACAATTTAAATGGTACTGAGGCTAACGAGGCTGACATTTGTTTACATTTGAAGCTCTTAGTAAACTAGTGAACTCAGTTTGGGCACCAACTTCAGTGTCCTTTTGTCGAGTGGGACCAAAAGGAAATTTTCAATTTTGTACACGAAAAATATGTCTTCCTGCCTCCTGCATGAATTGCTTATTTTACTCTTAATATTATTACATTTTCCTTTTGGTGTGGATAAGTCGAGAATCATCTAGCATTCGAATATAAATTTGAGAAAATTTAGGATCTGCCCGACCTGTATATGTAAATCTCATTGTGCGAAAACTTGCTCTAAGAAACCGCCTGTGTTCAGATTGATATTTCACAAAGTGTTGAGATCTGAACAAATGCAGAGAAGTATAAATAGATAAGCTGCATTAGAGTAAATATATTGACAACAGTAAGTGTCGCATGTCACTGAAAGTTTAAAGCATAATAAGATAAAAAAATCACTTGACTTGATATAAATTAAGTTAAGCTGATCAATATTATAGAAAACAAAACTTGGCTTTAGTGTGTAATAAAAACTCCATATCTACCCTTTTAAGTGGCATTTTAAGCTTCTACTTAACGATGACTAAGAGGGTAGTTAATTAACTAGTCATTATCTCAAACTTCATTTTTCATTTATGTCTGTGCATTGAATACATTAGTTCATTAAAAATTGTTTGAAAAATAATGATTAGGAGCCTTATAATTTTTTTTTAACTCTTCAAACACTGTTTTATTGTTTTAAGTTATTTTTTTACTTCTGCATTTAAATGAAGTTAATCTTTTTTTAATTCCTGTCAAACTAATTATATATAAATACAACTCATTAATGACAGTTTGAAAAAGTTTAAAAGCACATTGTTTTTGAAAAATTGCAAATTCTATCTATTTAGTCAAAGTAAATACAGTTTTAAGAAAGAGAAAACGGCTATCAAAAAAACCATGCAAAAGGTATTCCTTGAAATATTTGAAACGTCATAATCCCACAAGAAAATGAGTATATATAATTAACCACTTCAAATAAAGGTCACTGAAATCATAAAAACTAAAATTTGTGAGAGAAATTTAAGACTTATTTTAAGTTATTCTGCTCTATCCACTGGTTTGGAACTTAGAGCCTTAATTATTAAAGGGTGTACTGACATTCATGAAGGTCAATAGAGATATAATAGCAGACAAATTTCTTTTATAAATATTTTGAATTTTACAGACGTATGAAATACAACGGGATCGTCGGGAAGAAAATAAAGTGAATTGTTAAAGAAAAAGTTGAATTGAAACAACTCGTGCTGGTATTTTATATGTTCTTTTGAAGAACAGTATTCAGGTAATAAACTGCTTTACGCATTAAAAACTAAATAAATGTAGTTTTATATATAATAGCTGAAGCACAGAATGCCAGATATGTTAGATTGAGAGTAGTGTAGCAAACAACCGAGAGAACGATACCGCTGTAATCTTTCTCTAATGACGATACAAAAAAATACGATTCATAGTCATACGGTTTTCAATCTGATGCGATGTGAAACCCACATAAAAAATTTCCATAGAAAAATAAGCTAATTCTCTCTCATTATATCAGCAACAATGGCACGCAGTTTTTAACGATTTTCGTCTTTCTAATCAAATGGTCGTAAAAGATCAAGTTCCATCCAATATTTCACCTATATTCAATTTTAGTCAATTAAATGTGGCAAAAATTTATCATGATCAGAAATCAATAACGCGAAGAAACAAACACTCAAGCAGGCATTTTACTTTATATATATATATAGATTTTGTAAAACTTCGAAATTTTTGATTAACAAACTCTACGATTTGAAACCGAGCGGTAGCAACACATTTCGATATAAAGCATTTTTATCTCCAACGCGCGAAACTTTTTCTACTCGGAAAAATGAGTGCGAAAATGAGTGTTTCGAGAGTGTTTAATTAATATCTCATCTGCTTAAACTCGTACGAAGCTGGAAACGGTCGAAATGACTTCCCACGAGTGTTTGGAATAGGGAAAAATGTATTGCTTGGCAATGCTATATTTATTTCATTATAAAACTTAGAAATGTTTTCTTAACAATTTCTACGATTTGGATGCGAGCAGTGGCAACGCTTCTCAAAATAAAGCAGATTTTTATATCCAGCTCGCAAGACTGTTGCCACTCGAAACAATGAGGGCGAAAATTAGAGTTTTCAAAGTTTTTAATTAATATCTCTGATTTTAGCTATTTTTTTGGAAAATAGTGGACGGCGGCATTTTCCAGGACCCAGAAAAGAATTAGAAAGTTTGGTGACGATAGCTGTAGTAGTGACTAAGTTATTAGCGAACAAACAAGCAGACTTTCTTCTTTATGTATATAGATCTAAGCAAAATTTGACTGCAGAATTTTCGATATAGTTGTGTGGTTAGTGAAACTCGAATTGTTTAGCATCTACGAGAAGGCGGCCATCTTTAGGATTATAGCCAGCTAAGATTTTTTTTTTCTTTTAGCTCAAAGGGACATTAACCCAGAAGGGCTATCAGTCTCGAAACGGCATTTTGAGTTGAATCCCTTAAATGTAATGTATCAGTTTTCAAATTGTTGCCACCAAATATTATCGGCCTGTATTATATTTAAAGAAACCAAATAATGAAAAATCTGCATGAATGTTTGCATGTTTCTCGCACTGTGAAAAAATAAAGATACTTAAGAGCTATACATTTTGAAAAATATAGTGCTCTACCAAAACATGGGCTCCTGGAAGCCTAGCCTGAATTTTGAATTTCGAATGTGTTTTGTTACCTATTTCATATTTTTTAAACTTAAACGAATTTTTGAATAAAAAACCCGCCAATTTAAAGCGAGCCATAGCAACACTGTCCCGAATTAGACATTTTTGTCTCCGTGGCGCGAGACTGTCTATCAGAAATTCTAAAGATATGCTGTTTTGAAATATTTTTAGCCCAAAGCGGAGTTAGCGCAAATGCTCTGATATTTTGTATGTAAGTGCCCATTTGTGCGCCATATAAAAATTTAAAGCTTTCAGATTTTTTTTTCCTTTCTTTTTTTTTTTCTCTTCCTGCTCCCAAGGCCTGAACTCCGCTTCTTTCTTTTACGTAGTAGGTAAGAAAGACAGGTATTTGACACGGGAAAACAAAAGACAGTTCTGATGCAGTAGACAACATAATGACTGAGAGATTTTAACATATAACATATAATATAAATGATGTATGCAAGGATAGTTAGAATAATTGCATAAAAGTGTTTTTGTAAATGCTTTGTCATAATATTTTTTTCTTTTTATCAATAAACATAAACGGTTAATGTAGAAATGCAATTATTATTATTACTCGACTGTATAGATGAATGAAAGTTTTTCCAAGCATATGCATTCAGGGAAAGTGTTAAGAGAAATTAAGAAAAACTCTTAGTCTCAAACTTAGCACATTCTCATTTACAAACAATCCATGTTAAATCAAGTTTTAGGTCAGAAAATGAAGCCTCAATCGGAAAAAATAAGCTCAAAAACAAATGCAATGCATTTTTGGGAACAGAAATTAATATAAGATTACTAGTCTGTCTTTCAACATTCTCAATCGCACTGAAGCAAATGAAATGCTCTCTTATTTCCTGATTACCGCTAAAGCAGCTTTCATATTTTTGATGAATATTATTCATTATGGTCTATAATTTAATGAAAACTGAAATTAGGAAACACCATTAAGAACAGATAATAAGAAATAAATTGAATAATATCAGAAAGAAGGAAGAATTTTAATCATGACTTTATGGTATCAATTATTGCATATCGCACTTACGGGGAAATGATAAAATATGTTGCATTAAATGATATATTCTCATGTTTCGCATCACAGTGCAGATGTAGATTTTAGATGTAAATTGATCTCCTCTTATTTTATATTTAAGCTACTCCATTGCACTTAAACACAAATTTTGCGTTTATTTCTCCCCCTTTTCAAGCCCACCAGCGGCAGTGCGGTATGGCCGCTGAACACTAGTAGTCAACCAAAGTTAAAATCCCGGTGAATGAGTTGGCTACATAAGCGCTTTACTCACGTATAAGGTGATTACGAGCATGTCCCTTAAAAGTTATCCACAAAGGCTTCTGCCCCGTACACTAAAAATCCTCGTATTCTTTCCCATGATAAATTCCCCATAAGAATTTTAATTCCATCCCCCCATTTAACACATAACTGCCCTCAAAACAGCCCACCAACTGTCGCGCAGATTGCATCGCTTAACACGGCAATTCAGCTCAGTTTCAGATCCCAGGGAAAGGTGCGTCTCAGTGTGTGATTTTGATATTTTCACGATATGTATCATGAATGTGGGCCACTTTCCATGCAAAAAGTATTCCACTAAGACCACCATTCCTTGGAAGTTAGCTCTCGGCTTCTTTGCCTTATCTTGTGTGTGTGTCATTACGGCAAAGCCTCGAGGGCTATCTGCTTAAGAAAAGGCATGCCTACGTGGAGGACTATGTAAGGGAAACTGGCTCGTATACACGTTACCCATGGGAAAAACCACGAACACTACCATGCAGCCAGCCCGTTCGCGGGATTCGAACCTCGGACCGAACTACCAGTGCTCAGCGACTTTACAGCTCGGCCGCTGGTGGGCCTTGCCTTATCTTTACCATCTAATAAATCTGCTCGTAAAACTTGGTTTTACACGACAAAAGTTAATCACGTTTAAATTTTGAACCAGTTCATCGGTGATCGTGTAGAAAAAAATGATTTTTTCTACGAAAGCCTGCAGTATCCGATATCATGTTAAGGTTGATCCGTCGGAAGACGTTAACTAGCTTGAGATGTTTCAAATCATAGCACAGTGTAAACTATCTTTATTTTTAAAGTCGATAAGTAGCTTAGGAAATAGTAACTCTCATATAAAATTGACTTAGATTTTTTTCAGGTGAACGTGGTATTATGGTGCATGAAATTACTCTCCTGGGCACCATGAAACTGATACACCATAAAGGAAAGAAGTTGGCAGAATCTCATTTACTTTGCAAATGCATTACGATGGAAGGATGAAGTTATTAAAATTGCAGATAATTTTGAGGGATAGAACATGCGAAAATCAGTACCTCAAGTATTCGCTTCTGGAAACATTAGCAACTATCAAACGACTGGGCATAGCATCGCACAGGATTCGGCTGATAGTTTCAGTTATCCTAGTTACAGTTATTCTTGTGGTTTAAATTCTAAACCAGAGGTCAGCAGTCGTAAAAACTGGCTGGTGTTATCGCGACAGTCCCTTAGCAGCTATTGACCAAGCGTTTTTCAGATAAGAAATTCTTAGTCAATAAGTTCTTAAGAACGGTCAATCCGCGGCAGTAGTCAAATAAATCTGAGTATTAAGAAAACATCGATAGTGTGAGCAACGTATAATCTCGTATTCTCTGGTTAAAAGTAAGGACGACGAATAACACAAAGATATCACATTAATGGTGAAAAATGTAACGGTGAATGGTAGAAATACCAGGTATAAGGACAAGATGCTGTGCATCCAATGGCGCCTTAGACCATTTAATACACGTTCTTTAATAATGTAGCAGTTTTAATGATAAGCAGTGTAGACCACAATTCATTCAATACTTTAGTATGCTGTTAAATATTTGTATATCTGGGGGAGAGGAGTGAAAACAGTTTATTGCATGGCACTTATAACGAAAGGAATTTTATCATGTCAGCCAATTCGTTTCTTCGGGATAATCAAAATTTAACGGTAGTTGATACATCGCAAATATATTCTGGCTTCCTTGTTTTCAAAAGACCCCAAGAATGAGTAAAGATGTCCAAATAAAATAAAAAAGACGTAACTAATTGACATATAGGAGAGAACAATATATCAAAACCTTTTATCGCAAAACCAGAGCAGCGGACAAAAAGCATATGATCTCATAAATTCAGCAAAATTTTATCCAAGTTTTGAAGACATCATCCCTGACCAGCTGCTGGATTTTAAAAACTACAACAGTTAGTTATTCATCTCGTAGATAGTAATTTCACACCAAGGCACTGGGTTCGGAATAAAGCATACTGAAGAAAATATACACAAAACTTGAGAGGACTTTCGGCTCGCCGTATATTTAGAGTGCCCTTCTCCGGGATTTGAACCCTGGTACTTCGGCACGCCAGATAACGGCGCTAACTACTATACCGTTTGGGTGGCATGCACCGTAAAGTTATCTTTATAATTACAGGCCAATCAGATGGCTGGCAACAATCTGATAAAGATGAGCTCTAAGTTAAACCTTGGTAAGAGTACAGTCCATCGCTTGCTTAGAAACCGAAACAGTAAGTGAAGGCTACGCCATTGAAACTGACTTCATCGTTTTTGAGAAAGAAGAGTTTATAAAATAATTGGATAATACCTTCCAAAGACCTTTCCAAAACATCATATCCAATAGGGAAATGTATGCAGTGCCTTTATATCAAGTTTGAAAAAATTGTAAATTATCTCCAAAACATTAACGGCGATAACGATATTAATTCATCAGGAAAAAATAAACTGAAGCTTGCTTTAAAAGAGTTGTTTCCTTAATTTTCTTTAAATTTTTTACTCATTAGGAAAGAACTGGTAAGTCGTACACTTGCCTACAAATATTATAGTAGTAATTTGTATGATCAAGGGATTATCCGAACAGTGAAATAATATGTCCCAGAAACGAGTGTTAGAATCTTTTATAATATAGATGGTATAGGTATAAGCGAAAATGAATTAACGAGAAGAGCTAACTTTCTTGATATACTGAATTGTTGAAAATTTCTTAAAATAGATTCTAAGAAAAAGTATAATCATGTCATTCTCAATAAATAAAGGAACGTCTTCAACTAGCATTAATTTAATGCTTGAGTGAAAGAAAAAATTTCAAGTTGCAGTATTTATGACAGAAGTATTACAACTTGCATTCTAAGAAAAGAAAGCCCGAGCACATTGGTGTTAAACTTTCTGAAGAATATGATGAAATCGGTAAATTTCTTTAAAATTCTGACATCAGAAACGCCTTACGTTTATTAAGTTTAGAAACGCTTATAAAGTTTAGAAATGCACCATCGATCAAATAATTTCGAGAATCATTATTAATATGAAAGCTTCACAGATTAACTTTTGCGCAGCAAATGCATACAAACCACTGCTAATGACATTTTTCTAAGTAAAACATTGCGAAAATGAATATGTACCTAGTATATTTATAATATGTAATTAAATTTCATTGATATTTTGAAAGATATTTTTCATCGTTTAATGATATAATTCTCTCGATATTATTATAATAGTCCTGAGTAAACGTAATTAACTTAAGGGGCGTTTACTGTGCATCTGTAAAATGATTTATAAATCTACTTCTGCCACAAGTGAGAAATGTTTATAATTTGTGTATAAAAGAATGGTAAAGTTACTTTTCGAATTTTTACAGCTGTTATTTTAATGCTAATATCAAAATATTGGAGACACACAATTCTGACACTTTTATTCCTGTATATTTTTGCCTGCATTTTTTTCCCCTAGAGAAAATTACCTTCCCTAAAACTCTGAGCAGAACTACAGGATGTAGGTTACACATGCAAGAATATGGCATTTAGTATAAAATTTTTAATAAAATTATATTATACATGCGCAAATTCTCTATGTTCTTAAACTATTTTCCCTTTGTATCTGTTATAAATAAATAGCCAAACATTTATCGATAAAATTCCAGAAAAATATTTTAAATATATATATAAAAAAGAATTTCTATTAATAGAACCAGTGTTGTTCTTTATGAATAATGAAAATGTGCAAATACATTTCTCCGAATCATTTAACAGAAAAAAAATCCAATCAAATAATGCCTATAAATTCATAATAAAATACTCGAAAAAAGTGGCTTCCAATATTTATAGATCTTTTTCTGCCCCATGATTTGGGCGCATTTGTAATTTAAGCATAATAATTGGCCATGCCTTGAACAGAATATAGCAAACCATGGGACCACCCACCAGCCCCGCCTCTTTGCAAGACGACGGATTTACAATCGCATGCAAAGCGGTCACGGTTGCTTCGGCCTAAAGTCGGAGGCAACCATGCTTTATCGTAAATAGTCTTCAGTCACGCCATAATAGTATTCACTTAGATGGATATGGACCATAAAATATCTAACATTGAAGAATAAGATTACACTTTCCCCCCTGAAAGTTCATCCAAAATGTTTACCTTCTTCAAGTTTCAAAGTTAAAAAAAAACAAAAGGCATTTTTTAAATCGATATACATCCGCATTGTGATGTTTTCACATCTTTCTGAATTAAATAATATTTTGTAAATATTAGTTTCAAATAATGATATATATTACAATATAATTTTAATATTATCTTGTACTTCTTCAAAATCTACAGAATTAAGATACAGATAAAAAATTATTCCATTCGCAAGTTATGTGAAGATACGTTATTGTTGATTATTTTCGAAATTCTACTTACGGTGTTTTGTTTCCCAAGGCAATGATTATTACTTTAGATCTATGAATCTATGATCTATGAATTTATGAAATACAGCATATTTTTAAACACAATAGAAGTATTTTGAAGGGAAAATTTATGCTTGGTTATTACAGGCGTTTAAAATTCAAATAATATTTCAACAGCAATTGTAAGATTATTAATTTTTAAATTATTAAATACTAAATCGCATGCAATTATAGTAATTAGCACAAGATTCTCAGAAAGTTTTGAATAATAATTTAAGTTATGAGAGAGTTATTTACATTCAGACAACAGTGAAATCCTGAAAAATAAATATTGATTCTTTCCTGTTTAATTTAACACATTAAAATACATCTTTTAAGTTTATGCTTCATATTTTAGTATATAACACTGCTTCTGTAGGAGTTATTCACATGGTGTGCTAGAACTCAATATTTGGCATAAAACATAAGGCATTAATGTGATAATTTATAACAAGAAAGTAACACTGACTACGGAGTTAAATATTTGTTTTACCATTTAGCTGTTGACGCAACCACTTTGATGCAGTTTGGGGACTTTTACAGAAGGAAAATAATTGTGACTTATTCTTATAATAGCGAGAATCTGTTACATACCTACATATTCTTATGTACAAATTTTACATTATAATTATATATTTATTCAGAAGTTCAAGCAATAAACCTTTTAACAAGCGGATGTTTGGTTCTATTGCTATTGGGGAAATTTCGATGCGATCGCTTTAAGAATTTAGATCAGTTTTTCTCTAACAGTTTTGCATCATACTACCGTACTTCGGTAAAAATTTGCCACAGCTTTTGCCATTGCAGGTAAACCCCATAGGAAGATTTAAAATTGTGTTTAATACGAAACAATATCACAATTTCACAGTTGTACCTTAGAATACGACAAAAAGAAAGCACACGAAAATTGCGATGTTGCGCGAAACTGAAGAATTGTTGTGCGCATGGTTGCCACAGTTGGACACATTTTGAGACTTTGGCGACATTTTCTTTGACGAAACTTATCAAAGTAACATTTGGTTCATTTTAATACGCAAGAAACTGTTTTCTACTTTTGCGACTGACCAATTCGATTTCAAATGCTTTTCTGGACAGTTATTTATTGCAAAACTGTTACCAAAATCTTTCGCAGATTACAATAATTTTCTGCAAAGATTTTACACTTTACACAATTATTTTACCTTATCGGTACTTTCGGAAAATTCCGTCGACCATTTTTACATATTAAAGAAGAGACGCCAAACTACGCGATTTTTTGCCAAAAATGGAAAATACTTCTTCAAACATGCTGGGTTTGTTGTAACCTAATCAAGGTCGTAAGTTTCGCGAAAATGAAGATATCGGTGATTTTACGAGTTGAAAATTCGGGAAATTTGGTAAGTGAAAAATTTCTGACTTGTATTATTATTTGAGACGAAAAAAAGCATTTCGCGAGACATACTTTCTCGCGAAAATTAAAACCTAGCGAAAATAATTGGTTTTACAGGGTATCTTCTTAATAAAAAGTAATGGAAATTTTTAATAAAAAAATAAATATAAATAAATGATAAAATAATCAATTTGAAAGAAAAATAAGAATAGAACGTTTTTTCTTGTATTTAGTAAATCGGATTTTTTGGTTTGGCGCAATTGGCGCCGTCTCTTGTGGTCGACGGGATTTTCCGTAAGTACCTATTTATCTATCCTACTTTAAAAAATCTTTGTCTAGCTTCCAGAAAAGCCTATTTTTTGCCAAGGTGCATGATGTATGCTTAACTTATGGCGTTGAGAAAAAAGCTTTATTAATAAGATAATGATACAGATGATTATAAAAGTAAATAATTAGATGTAAGGATATTATGGAAGCTAAAATAAGGGTAAGCATCGCCAATAAAATTTATATATTGCTTTGAAATCGCTCAGTTAGGCGATGTTCTGTTGTAATTTGAAATGAGGGAGTTGACTCTTCAATTCAAAGTTAAGAATTTATAACTCGTTAGGATATTTGATAATAAAGGATCTTGTAGATTGTCTTAATGATGAAAAACACTGAGCAGGCTAAATTTTAGGTACTTTCAAAATTAAAACTTCGTCAGTTTTTAATCCTATTATGAGAAATTATTCGATTTTTCACTAACTTACTATGAATAAAAATTACAAGATGAAACTTTGAAATCAAGTGCAAAACAAACAATATTTTACAGAAATGCTACATGAGTTTAAGATGATGTGAGTGTTTGTAATAGCGATATTTCAAACGCAATGTATGTGTACAATTGGTATGTTGTTATTGAAGCTTAAAAAATATTTACATAAATTAACAGTTGGTTTTTCTGACTATAAAAATGTAAGAACTTATATAGAAACTCTTTTAATTTAGATTATTTAATTCTTTGATTAGAAAGAAAATCATTCAACAAAACGTTCAAACGTATTTGGAGCATTAGATTCGTAAGGAAATTATCATTCATTAATGAAAATGCATTGCACTTTTACTTAAATTAACGAACTCTTTACAATATAACTATTTAGCAGGTAATACGTTTCCCAGACAGTTCCTGAACATTAAACCAAGACCGTGAAACTAATATCTCTTCTGCGGCTTCTCTGTTAGCCAAATTAAATCAGAACAACCTCAGCGCAACGAATTACAGCAATCAGTTCATTCTCTAATGTTAGCGTCGACGATTTAACGCCGTATAGTGGTCAAATTAGCGCCTAAATGACCGCTACGGTCCATTCGCAGTATTGGCTGAGAGAAAAGCTGGTCGAACATTGGCGATCATTATGGCGCGAGAGCGAGGATATGGAACTGAAAAGCGTTTAAGCATGTAACAACTTGGACGAATGAGTCTGCGAGAATCATATAAGAGAGTAGAGGGAATTCCAAATCGCAATAGAAATTAGGAGTGAAAAGTTATTTAAGATTCCAGAATTGGTTATTTTTTGTAAAGCCGACATTTCTTTCGTCAGTTATTATTGGCAATGTATGTTCAGCTTTGCTCAGGATTAAATACGTAACATAAGTTCTTGTGCTTTTAATATTATTGTCATTTAAGGAATTTGGTAAATAGGTTATACATAATCCGTAGACCAAAAATTTAGTAAAGAAGCAATATTTACAATTTTTTTAATACAAATGCGTAATAGTTTAAGCATCGTAAAATGGCTATTAATATAATTAAAATATTCTAGAAGCTAACGTACTTTTAATGAATGTCCATTAAAATTGTATTAGAAATTGATATTTGTTTTCATTTGCTAGGAGGGCTAATTAACAAAATCTTTCAAGGAATTTAACTGTTAAAGCTGCACATATTATTTGTACTTATAAATATACAAGGAACTAAAATAATTTAACTTCAAATATAATGAAATGAAAACTTTTATATCACCTAATTAAGCATTAGCAGTTATCTGTAACTGACTGCATTTTTCTCTTCTTGACCAAAACTTATTAATAGTATTTTCTTTTATCTTTACACATTTTTACATCACCCCTTCCCATTACCCCCCTCGTGTTAAGTGCCCGCAAAAAAACATTTTTAAAAATTAGCCTAAAACAAATTAACATTTTAAACAAATATGTCCATATAGTTCGAAGGAATCTTACTAAAGTCCTAAAATAAGAACAGTTCTAAAATTTTAGAAAGAAGCCATTGTGTAGAAAATTGAAATAATGAGTAAATTTTAAATTAGTAAAAATATTTTGAATCTAATAGATTAAAACTAATACGATTTTATGCTTAGTGAAGGTTAAGGAAAACTGTATTTATAAACATGTTCTAAAATCTTTATATTTCATTCGGCAATATGTTTTATTCATTATTTAAACAATATTAAAATATATTTTGAAAGAAGTCAGTTTCAATAACTAATCTTTGTCGAAATGCAGCCCACTAGCGACCGAGCGGTCAAGTAGCTGAAATATTGGTAGTTCCGCCCTGGGTTCGATTCCAGGAGAACAGGCTCGTTGCATGGGCGTTTTCGTAGTTTTCCGCATGTGCTACGTGTATACCAACCCGTTTTCCTTAGAGCATCCACCTTGTTGCGCCACTTATGGTAAGTAAATTACCTCAGTTAATACTTTATTTGAAAAGAGTAGCAACGCCTAGGTTTATCACGAGACTGCGATTTGAATAGTAGTTTTAAAAATTTTTTGAAAGAAAATGAGTTTGTAATGAAGCGATTTGTTGCAAACAATTGAAATAAAATGTTTATGCCTAAAAAGAAACTTCTTGTCTGTCAATTTCAAGCGAGCCATCTCATTTATCTGATTTAATGCGTATCTTTAGTCTAAAGTAATCGACACTCCCCTTAAACAGATAACCCTTGCGAGCTTTGCCCTAATTAAATAAGCCAAACTATACAAATCCAAAAATGGGTACTTACTTATTAACGCAACAACCTTGGGGGCTATCTGGCGATTTTTTACACATGAAAGTTATTATTCGGTACAAGATGGTGATTTTCGTGGGTACTTGCATGCTACCGCAGAACTTTAGAAAATGTTCAGCAAAATTCTATATTACTGCCGAAATTATACCGTAGTTTCTTCCACTGCTGACGAATTCCAGAAGCTCATATTTTAAAACTAAATTTAGGCAAAAAAAAATATCACGATTTGTATGCAAAAGCCGCTGAAACTTGGAATGCAACAAAATAGAACGCATATGAAGATGGTGGGGTTTGCTTGACTGAAACGATTGTCACGAGCAGGGTTGTCGGAAGAACGATTATGCGCATGGTTGCCAGAGATTGGAACTTTCTAAAAATTTAGCTACTTCTACTAAGATGGTTGCGATAGTACAGAAACACCTTTTGGTGACTTTTTAGAAATGTTTCCCAAACTATCGATATTTATCAAAGTAGGTAAATATTTATCAATGCATAAAAAGCTTATATATTTTAACAATTTCAAATACAAATTTAGTTGCTAAGTAAAGATTTCCTGGTACATTAAAAAAATAACACACATTTGTCTGCAAATATCTCTGTAATTCTTCTGCAATATTCTTTTCCCCAGTTACACAATGAACTGTTTTTGCTTTAAAAGAATCAGAGAATTGCAGAGACTCATGCGATCATGCCAGAAATCTCGGCAAATTTCAAATATATATTGGAGGCAAAAAATATTACGGTTTGCTTGTAAAAACGTTTGAACTTGGAATACAAAAAAACACATACGAAAATGGCGACTTTGTTATAAGAATGGTTGCCTGAAGAGCAGATAAAAGAAGAAACAGTGCCATGCATCGAAGGGAAAACTTGGAGAGAGTCGATCGTTTATGGATTTCAAAAGAATTTCGATATAGAATCATGGGGATTGGCTAAAGCGTAGCTGAAATTATAGCATTCTGTAATATCGTATTACTTAGAAAGGGGAAATCCTCAAATTAAAATGAAGAAAAAAGAAATTATTGTCAATAAAATTAGAACTTTGATTTACATATTTTTATCTCACATATACGTATATACAAGTATTATATTCTTCGCCCTGAAAGCATAAAATGCAATTCAACAGCAATATCGCAAACTAATTTAAATAGAGCATATCCTTAGAATTTCTGATACACAATCCCGCGCGCTGGAGATAAAAATGTGTGTGTGTGTGTGTGTATGTGTGCGTGTGTTTCCTTCGTACAGTGTTGACACTGCTCGCTTTGAAGTCATTAAAAACTTATCAAAAATTCATAAATGCTTTATATAAAACATGAAATATCTAATAAAACAAATTCAAAATTATTTGAAATTCAAAATATGGGCTTCCAAATGCCCATATGCGGGTGGAGACATACGTTACTCACAATTTGATGGTGCCCTATTCAGCTGGATGGCTCTAAGTACCGTTGTTTTATTACAATACGACAAACATACATACATTTATGCAGATTCTTCATTATTTTATTTCTTTAACTATAATACAGGACGATAATATTTGGTGGCAGCAAATGGAAAAGTGTTTCAGACTTTTAATGTTTTCAATGCGCTTCTGGGATAACGCCCTTTGGGCTAGTAATAACAATAATACTCACATGTCTTTTCATAAGAATATTCTTAAGAATCATTATCCTTATTATTATTTTACCGCATGTAATTGTTCCAGTCCAACTGCAGTACTTTCACACATATTGAGCTCTTTATTACACCATTTCCTGGTCGTCAATTTATCTGCTCAAGAATAAATAATTCTAATAGCAGTGACGAACGATATTCTGTTACCCCTGAATCAATTTCCAATGGGGAGGCTATTCTTCCTTTTGCAGTTTTTAACATTGCACCTCCAAACGGTTTCATCTTTAAAGTTTCATTTTTTGATCATTTTCGCATACTCGTTTGTCAGGTAAAAGGCTTCTTTCTTGAAAAACATGGTATGACATCCTCCTCATTACCTGGCGAATTAAAGATTGTTAATGATATGCATAAAAAAAAATACAATGAATATATTTTTAAATAAAAGATGCGAATTCGAAAACCTCATTAAGAATGAATAACATAAGAACACGCGGCGAGAGCAATAATGCAACCCATTGCTAATATACGATTACGTGGCTTGGTTTAAGAACACGCAGCCAACTTTTTAAAAGATATCTCGGTTGATTGGCTATTCAATTTCGGGTAGCCGCTAAAACAATTTTTTTTTTCTTTTAAAGAAAGGCTAACTTTTATTTATTATATTACAACAAAGTCCTCTAAGGCTATCTCCTAAAGAGATAAATGTCTACATAGAAGTAAACTGGCTCGCATTCATGTCATACACAGGAAAAATTAAAGAAATAAACTTAAAGAATAGACACTGAGGAAGACAAGTGGCTTCAATACAAGTTCTTTATAATAATGCATTCAGGTTTTACATTAATTACCGAGAAACGTGCTAATGATTAATAATTTACCTTTTCACTGCAAAATAAAAATTACTTTTGATTTATTAAATTATTAATAAACTTTTATAACTTCTAATTCAGAAACTGCGTCGTGAGAAGCTAAAAGCTAAATCAATAGTTTTCTGAAGAAAATCATTTATACCGGGTGATCAAAAAGTCAGTATAAATTTGAAAACTTAATAAATCACGGAATAATGTAGATAGAGAGGTAAAAATTGACAAACATACTTAGAATGACATGGGGTTTTATTAGAAAAGCAATAATTAGAAAAGCAATAATCTGATCAGAAAAGCAATAATTAGCATAACAAATTAAGACAAAGCAAAGATGATGTTCTTTACAGGAAATGCTCAATATGTTCACCATCATTCCTGAACAATAGCTGTAGTCTAGGAAAAATTTTGTGAACAGCACTGTAAAGCATGTCCGGAGTTATTGTGAGACATTGGTGTCGGATGTTGTCTTTCAGCATCCCTAGAGATGTCGGTCGATCACGATACACTTGCGACTTCAGGTAACCCCAAAGCCAATAATCGCACGGACTGAGGTCTGGGGACCTGGAGGCCAAGCATGACGAAAGTGGCGGCTGAGCACACGATCATCACCAAACGACGCGCGCAAGATATCTTTCACGCGTCTAGCAATATGGGGTGGAGCGCCATCCTGCATAAAAATCGTACGTTCCAGCCAACGACTTCATATAACAGGTAGACGGCTCACCCACAGAGAATTCGTCTGCTAGGGTGTCTCCAAAATATACTACGTGACTAGTGCTCTTGGCGCTCTTGGGGAGTGACAGCTTAGGCTGTTCACCGCCAGTTTGGCCCGCTTTTGATATGGCAGGTAGTGCTTTTTATTTCCGTCTGCTAGCAGTCAGCAGACAACGGCCTCGAATTAGGTTGTTCGATTTTTTACAATTATATTTAGATATAACTTAACCCCTATTTTCCTGAATATTTTATCTATATTTTTAATAATCGCTTTAAATTATTTGCACCATTGTTTAAGATGTTTAGGTTAAATAATTTTAGGAAGAAAATCTAAAATAAATAATAAAAAATTGAGATGGAAACTTTAATTTTGAATAACGTTAAAAAAATTAATTGCACTACTGTTATAATATTTGAGAAGGTAAAAAAATCTCGTTTAATTTTAATGCATTGCATCCTAAAGAGAAAAAGAAAATCACATTGTATTATATGTATTTATGCCATTGATTGCCTCTCTTTTCTTGAGATTATATTACTGGAACAAAATAATGCACTCTCTTTTCTTGAGATTATATTACTGGGACAAAACAATGCAATCTTAATTATTGATTTCCACACTCATGTGTATGTCATGGCGGAGATCAATACATCTTATTAACTATAACAAATATTTTATATTGAATATGTATCAAACGGTAACAAATTTCAACTCAGTATTTATTATTAGGATCAAAACGATATTACAGTTAAAAATTCTCTCACTCTCCTTTTTTTTTTAAATACTATTTAAAATATGGTAAGTTTTTCACATCACATTTTTTCAATTACAATAAATTTCTAACAGCATCGTAGATGAGACAGAATTATAATCCAGATTATTTTTATTTTAATTGATTTTATAGAAAATAATGATAAAGCATTGAGTTTTATAAAAGTAATCTGATTTTTAAAATAATGCTGTTTAACACTTTATGTTCAATGTTGCATGAATCAAGATCTTCAGCTTTTTTTTTTAACAAAGTAAACATATCGCACAATCTTTTCTCAATAATTTAATGCAAATAATAGGATTTTTCTTTTTTTATCGCAGGCAGTAATTGTTTATGAAATCAAAACGCGTACGACTTGGCGAAAAAAGGTTAACACCAATTGGCGCAGCTTTCTATTTCAACGGAATACACGGAAAAAACATAAAATTCAATTATTTGTAAAGGGAGATTCCAGTAAATAGTGTCACAGTATTTAATACATTTTGATGCTAATAATACATGCTGAAAATGTCATATACGGCGGCAATTTTCTTATACAATATGGCTGAAACTTTCCAACCAATTCAACAGTAGTAAAATGACAAAAGTACTGAAAATAAAATAATAAATCATGCAGTTTTAACTTACCTATGAAAGGTTATAAGTCCTCCTTTCACGAAACTTTCTTTACATCCGTAGGCGCTGCAGCGAATAACCATTTTTACTTAAATTTTATGTGACCAAGCAGAGCAGCAGTCTTTCGTCCCATAGAAAGCAATGTAAAGTATTTCCGGACTTTCGGAATTCGCGCAGCAGTCACATGACACTAATGTTAGAACCGGTTGAAGGTTGCAATACGCTCTCTACCAGTATACTATTTCGTTGGTTCCAGCAGGTGTTTATCAGCCAGGCTAGGGACGATGAGTTTCTGTAACATATCGGCGTACCTCTCACCGGTCACGGTAGCAGTTACAAAACCAGAATCACGCATTTCTTCGAAGAAAAAAGGCCCGATAACAGTACCTTTGAACTTTTTTTTTTTTTTTTTTTTTTTTGGTTCTAATAAAACCCCATGTCATTCTAAGTATGTGTGCCAATTTTTACCTCTCTATCTACATTATTCCGTGATTTATTAAGTTTCCAAATTTATACTGACTTTTTGATCACCCGGTACTTCCTGCATCGGCAATTCCATTTCACCATCAATTTAAACTCAGTTGTTTGCATTTAAGTAGTTTCGTAAAAAATTTGTAATTCAAGAATTTATATTCTAGCAGAAAACTCGATATTTGAGTGTCATATGACATGTAAACTTTGATTTTACATTAGTCGTACTATGATTACAACACAATTATTTTCTAGAAGCGCACAAGTAAAATTTTAAATGTTCCGATATTTATTGAACTATATGATTAAGCAATTCCTTTTTTAATTCATAAGAAGATTTTAAGTGCTTATCACATATCTGAGATTAATATCAAAGAACAAAGCACTTTCCTTTATCGCAATCATCCATGCAAATAGTTTCGTATCTGAAATCGATGCTATCTCAAATAAGCAAGCTTAAAATTGACTTAAGAGAAAAGAGTTCTTTATCGAGATTTCTGAAGGTGACTTTCAAGCGAAGCTAATGTCGCAGTAAAACATGTGAATTTCTAGAATTAAAGATATTAAAGAATTTCCTTCTTACAAAATACAGGACATGTTTAGGGATAAAGATATGTAAACAAATACATGGAAAGTTGATAAAACAGAGAGGTGAAATTACGTTGTGGGGAACATTTTAGGAAAATTTTAAGGAAACGTATTTAATTTAATAATGATTTCGAGTTTATAATTTTGTTATTATATTTTATCAAATCATTTTCTCATTAGTTATCGCTTTTTATTTTTAAATTTATATCATTCATAAAATTTTAAATTTCGTCACTTACAATTTATATTTTTACGTGCATTATTTAAGCATACGAAGACATTTTTTGATTTACCACTAAGTCAATTTAGCTATAATTTATTCCAAGAATATTCTGAGCTAAAATTAAATCCTTCTTATATCGACTCATTAAGCCTAATTAACAAATTATTCTTTGATAAGCATAAAACTTTTTTAACTGCACAGTTGTATTCTCAGTATGTTCATGGCTTGTAAAGTTTAAAATCGTTTGTTTTATAAACTGTCAACCAAACGTAAAATAAAGTCCTGATGCAAGATATAAAACCCGCTGAATAGTGATAAATACCATTTTTTTCGCAAGTGACGTTAAACAATTTACAAGTTAAAAGCGACAGGTAAAAAGTTTTCTCTAACAGTTCCACAATAAATACAGAAATGATTCGCCTGCCATTTTCCCAAATATAAAAATAAAATGTTATTCGTAACTTGATCCTTACTTTATGCATCAATACGCTATTTGTAGGTTTTGCTATTGTGAAAGTCTCAAGTAGATAAAAGTTATACTGGAAGATTACATAAGCCAAGTTTCGTTAAACGCAAAATAAAAGTCAACAATGAAAACTCTAGTTCTGTATAAATTTAAAATTGATATAATATTAGATTTCGTTTAACATTATAACATGTTCCATTTTCGGGAAAAATATTATAAAGCGTAACCATTGTCTAAGAAGGAATAACGAATAACAATATTGCTATTTTTAAACAGTTCCTAACAGATGATAACACGTACTGTCCTACAGAAGAAAGGAAAAACAGAAGAAAGACACTACTTTCTTTTACTGATTATGATGAGAAATGAATTATATATTTAATTTTCAGAAATGATATATTAAAACAAAGTGATCTATGCTGCAATGAAAATATGATATCATATTTTCATTGAATATTTCATTGAATATATGCAATATATATTTTCATTGAATATATGCAATGAAATATGATATCATATTTCATTGCATATAATTTCCTGTTATTTTGCAAGAAGTTATCTTTTTCTAATTTTTCAACAAACTACACAGTTCTTTTTCTCTTTATCGTTATTTTGGTGCAAAAGAAATTTTATAAGTTTAAAAGCAAGGTCCGGTTCATTTGGATCAAAGAAAAATTTATTCACAAAGTTAGTGCAAGAATTTATATGTAACACTTAACTTTATACATTGATAAAAAAAATTGAAATATCAAAGTAGTGATGATACTCTTAAGTGCTTAAAAACAACTAGAGCGAAGCTTGATGTTAGAATCATTAGCTAAAATTTGTGGACATTGATGAATGTAGGAAACTTCAAGGAAACTAATTTACTAATTGGAGATTTTTTTAGGTATCATTTGTCATTGCTGACGTCATGAGTAATCTTCCTGTATATATATATTTTGTCATTTCCATATTAAACCCAAACTTTCTTCGACTGATGAGCTACATGTCAGTGAATTCCGGATTCATTAAAAAGCTATTAATTTCAGCTAATGTTTGTAACATTAACTTTCATCTAAAATTTTACATTGTTCCATGTTTCGTCAACGCACAAAACTGACGAAAAGGAATCTTTGAAATTACTGAAACATGTCAAGGCCTTTCTTTCATTGAAATTAAATCTAGCGGAATATTATATCTTAAAATCAGTTTTTCCAAAGTTTAAATCTTACATCCAGTGACCTATAATATAACTGTAAAAAAGAAATTGTGCCTTCTTTTTTGGATATTAAATAGATAGTCCCGTAAGTCTACGGCCTGGTGTATAAAACATTGTTCGACAAGATATTCCTCTTCATACATATAATGGAAATATTAAATGAATACATTTTCAAGATACTATTTACTGTTTTCTTAATAAAATTATACGCTAGTGTTTTTTTTTTTTTTTTTTTTTTTTTTTTTTTTTTTTTTTTTAAGGTTTAAAACTGATTACCATTCGGTGAATAAATTTATGCCTAAATAAAATCTTAATCCTAAAGAAATGAAGCAATATTTGTATCTTTCATACAAGGATTTGCATTCTTTCTATTTTATTGTGAAAGAATGAGTGAAACAATTACCCATGGACTGAAAATCTAAAGAAAATGATCCTCGCGAAAGTTGACCGTTGGACGCATTGATACCGGGAAATACTGTTAGTTTTCGAAAGGATATATTGAGTAACAGAAGATTAAAATACACGGAGACAGAACATTGATTACATAAAGAATAAACCAAGTGGAGAAAAATCGGGTGAAGTACCACCAAAATAGTAAAGGAACTTTAATTAACGAAACAGCCACCATTTTTAAGACTGTCAAGAGATCCTTCTAACAGACTTGATAAAAAAAAATACAGCAATTAATGAGAAATATTATACAAAACTTTCGCATAAATTACACAAATTAGTCTGCTTTCTTTAATTTTATTGCACACAGAAATTACTGAGAAAAGCCGAGGAATGCTGAACCGCAGAGTTCATCTTCTTCTCGATATCATCCTTATGTATTCATCTATCATTTCTAAACAGGCATTAAGTATCAGTTTAAGGAGCTATATGGCCCCTTTTAAGCTCAGATTTACTGTCGATGGGTTGCCATCTGTTGTCCAAACTGAAATATGACCTTCAGCATTCAAAGATGACGATGGCGTGAAATGTTCTTTTGAAGATAACCTTTAGGTTACTCTTTCAAGGACACAATGTTGTTTATTAAACAATGTTAAATGCTAATCGAAGTTCA
Source organism: Stegodyphus dumicola (assembly GCF_044657685.1). Taxonomy (NCBI): domain Eukaryota; kingdom Metazoa; phylum Arthropoda; class Arachnida; order Araneae; family Eresidae; genus Stegodyphus; species Stegodyphus dumicola. The sequence continues at coordinate 77,671,488 of NC_140772.1, read as the reverse complement.
AAAGACCATCCTGAAAAATGAAGTGTTAAAAGTTGTACATTTTTCATCTCTGTGTTAACATAAAATGGATTCTTTTACATTGCATAAACATAGTTGTGAGACTTAGGAGTTAGGGAAAGAAAAGTCCTTGAAACCATGCTGTGCCCTTCACTGGATTTGAACATGAGGTTCCTCGAATGAGTGAATCGTTGTTGCAAGTGAGGATTGTCTTTAATTCTCAGTTTCTCCCATGAAGGAACAAACTGTGCACCAGATAAATCCCACTCAGGTTACCAGTTGGGAAGGCACATTATTCAACATCATTTACGACAAGGGGTAGATAAGGAAACCAGGAATTTCGAATTTAGAAATCTTTAGAAATTCATTATGTTGCACGTAATCAAACCAGGAATCTCTGAATAACTGGTATGCTAACTTGTGTCTCAGTATAGAACATGATAGGAATGCGATATTCATAAGTTAACGTAAATATAAGATTCCAGTGCAGACAAAAGTTGAAAAGCCTTGCATGTGTTGCTACAATAAAACAGCTCACTTCATAGCGGATAACATAACCTATTAGATTAAAATACTGGAATGCTATCAAACTTATAAACAATACCTTCGAGTAGGATTTTCTAAGAACTAGCTAATATTAAACTAGGAATTGCAGAAATCAATTACTGCAGCTCTGAGAAGAGCTTGTTAAATGAAAAGAAAACCCTGAAGAAATATTGGGAAGTAAGAAATGAAAAAAGTAAGTTTGGTTCTTTAGTCTGAAAGTAAACTCTAAAGAACTAATTTTGCTGTACAAAATATGAACTTTATCAGTCAAATGCCTTCCACTCTGTTCTATGACTTCTTACCATCTTTCTGGTAACTTCATTATTCTATGGTTATAGAACTTCTCCTCTTTATCAGTAAAAATCTCAACCAAGTGTGATTGGAGGTCATTGTCGTTACAGCAGTTTTTTTTTTTTTTTTTTTTTTTTTCATTTAAGAAGTTGCATAAACTTTAAAATAAATTATGATTCGATGCTGAAAAATTGGGGCTATATGGGAGGATGCGGCATCATTTAACAATAAAGCCCCAATAATATCGTACGTGTTGCTAAAGATGTGTGAGGCCTGGCACTGGCATGTGCAACCCGATTTCTTTGCGATTTGTCTGTTCTGGATTTTTCTCTTTGGATTGCTTCTTCCAGTTTGATAGGTTGTTTGCAGCAAACGTCTGAGCTGATAGTTCGGTTGCTAGGGAGCAGCACAGAATACATATCATCTTTGTAATCCCACCAAACTGACAGCAGGATCATTTTCTAATGCAATATACATTTCGATATGATTTGTGCTGATTCATCATGCTTGGACCATGATATTTTTCAACTAATGTTATTGTAGACAATCCATTTTTCATCACCAGTGATAATTCATTTAAAAAAAAAAGTCCATTGCGTCTGAAATGCGTATTGCAAATATTGATTCGGTATGTTTTCTTTTAATCTCATTTTAATTCATGGGGAACATAAATATCGAGCTTCTTAACGAGCCCAAGACATCTTATGTGATTTTCAATGGTTATGTGTGATATATTTAACCTTTTTGAAATCTCTCTCACATTTATGTAACTATTATTTATCCGACAAATATGACTTTAATTTTCCATCATCAACTGTTAAACAACCAACACCATAAACTTCACATATCTCTTCATAAACTTCATCTTGCCTTTATAAAAATAAAAATAAGTCTGAATTTTTTATTTTTAAATCCCCATGTTAAAATTAACCAAAAACTAAGAGCTGTAATGAAAACTACATGGAATTTGTTTTTAAAGTTTCAGCTGCCAAATCTCAAAAGGAAGAAAATTTGTAATATTTGGCATTAGAACAAAACAAACATTAAGCTTTTAGTTTGCGCAAACCGAAATTACTTCTTTGCCAGCCCTATATGAGTATCGTGCAATACGAAAAGGCAATAGAAAACGTCTTTGTACATACTCTGGCTCACAAAAATAAAACATAATAAGAAGCATTTTCTCTCTAGTGAAATGAGAAATTTCTGTATATATGGAAAAATATCAGCGGTATCAGTAATGTCGAAAACTGTATATAATAGTTTGAGAAGCAAGTTTTGAGTTCCAAGACTTAAAACTTCGTGAATACGTGTAACTGCATTTAAGTTTTTGAACTGGCTTAAGAAATATTTAAATACGTAACTTAAGCTGTCTTAAGCTGAAGTTACTCTTCAATGACTATCATCTATAAGTGAAAGTACATAGTCGTACACGACTACATAATTGTACTTCGATGCATGTATATGCTTACGGAAATCTTTCTAGATGTGTTTTTATGTATCTCCTCAGAGAACTTTTAATTTCAAAAACAGAGTCAAAATGCTGGCTTTTCAAACAGTACTTCAGTTTAGAGAGCAAAAATAATCGGCCAATCTGTCAAATAAGACAATGGGTTTTTAGCAATGAGTAACTTGTTTTTTGTAGCAAAAACCACTGGGTAACGTTGGCGACTTGGTGTCTTATCGTGCTACAAGAAACTAATCACCAGATTCAATCGTCTTATTCGAATAAGACTAAGAATTCGAAGTGAAGAAGATTGTTCACTGTATTTTATGCATACTAACAGACACTGAAATTATCTTCAGTGATTGAGCGCGACTTTTATTCAGTTTTCATCGAACTTTCTCAGTATTATCATGAGTTGTATTGATTAATATACGATATTCTTCCTGAGATCATCCGCAGAATCATTCCAGCATCATTTTTGTTATGAAATGGAAAGAAGCCAAATGAAAACAAACAAAAGGCTTCATTGGTTAAGGGGTTTGCTGCATCTTAACGCCCTCTGCAGTCTTTTATCATGCTGTAATTCAATGGGTAATCACCATTTTTTTTTTCTAATTTCAAATTACAGATTAGGGAAGAAACCACTGCACTAATTTAAAAGCTGTAAATCACTCAGTGCTGCACAAAAACAGGTGCCTATTTTATTGAACGTTCACTACATATTACATTACTTAGCACATGCTGAGGCCAAAAGCTCAATATCTTGCTCAATTCTGCAGGTCTAAAATCTTAATAGATATGCTATTCACAGTTCTCACTACTTTGATATTTATTACAGGTTTATTTGATATATCTATTATATAGTATCTGAGACAATTAAATCTTATTTAAATATAAGTGATTATCATGAACCCTTTCACTTAAATTGAACTAGTTTTTAAAAAGTTTCAAAAGATAAAACAACTTTAATTAAAATTTAAGGTTACGCAATGTAGATGACTCAACATATTGTTATTCGACTTCCATTCTGAGTGATTGCAGTGACTAGTTTTCAGGTGTTTCTCTTAATTTTCCTTATTCAAGATAATACTTTAAAAAATTTCATGGAAACTCTTCAATATCACTGTAAATCAAGTAAACAGAAATTTTTTGCATTCTTTTCATAAAAAGAGCTCATGCTGAGAAGCAAAAAACGTGTGTACCCTTACTAAATTAATTTTGTTTTATCTTGAAAAGACTTAAAGTACTTCGCTTTAAGGCTTTCCAAGATGGGCTGAAATTTCTTTGGGAAATTTCTTTGTTTCTAAAAATGTTAAATTAATATTTTCGTTTTTCGTCATCTACCTCATTCTTTCCATTTATTTGTAATAAATGCTAACAATCTTGGAAGTTTCAAGACTTTCATGACTAGGTAAACAGTGTGACTCTTGCCATAAGAATGCATACTAACTCCAATAGAATTTTTCCAAGCTTTTAAAAATTGAGCTTAAAGCAATTTAAAATTTTTATTACTTTCGGGATTATGGTTTTCGTGCTTGAAAGAGTGAAGATTAAGGAAAGAAAATTATCTGAATATTTATTTAGATTTTACATGGATAGTAACTGTCTTCAAAACATATGTAACTTTGTATCTGACACAAACGCAGCAATATTGATCTCTCTTGTTGCAAAAAGCGATCCATTGTCTTATACCTATTTATACAGCAGTAGACAGAAAAAATCTACTTGTTAATAAATTATAAAATCTTCTTGTTCTTTTCAAAATATATATCAAACCCTCTAAATTTTTGAAAAAGAGAATTTAATTGATAAAAATTTTAAATACTTCATTGATACTTTGATACTTTCTTCGGTATACTGGCTTACAGTAGGAGATATTTTTCCCTGCTGTTACCAGCATCTTAGAGATTCCGGTTTAGGAGTGACCTTTGTGAAATCCGTAATTAAATACTATATCCTCTAGATGGAAATACTATATCAAAGGTACATTTATCATTTAATACGAAAACTACAAATTCGTATTTGTTGCAAAAAATGTACTTATTAAAAATGGATTATATTGTAAGCTGAGAATTAATTTATATTTAAACTAACTGCTTAACTTTCCTGTATTGTATAAGACTTCATCTCACACTTAATACTAATTCAGAAGTCAAACAACAAAAATCAGCGTTGTATTTACAAAATTTTCACAGGACTAGTTTCGATGGTTTTACTGAACCACCATCTTCAGCTGCAAAACCGCGATTTTGCCTTTTATTTCCTATTTATGCGGCCTTTTATTTTCCAACAGTTGGTCATAGACATATACTTCCAGATATAAAAGGCTTTAAATAAAAAAAAAATATGTTGTTCATTTTTTAATTTTAATAATCAAAATTTTGTAAAAATTTCGAAATCAGTCTCTATACAAGAACCCCTATCACGAAAAGCCTATTCTTTATAGGTCTAAAGGGAGATAATTATATATGATTATGAGATAATTATATATGATTATGAGATAATTATATATGATTAATTATTATATAATTATATATGATATTCTCATTACAGGCCCTTTAGGCCTATAATGAGAATATCATATATAATATAGTATCTTGGCGGAAGGTAATAACATTTAACTTAAATAATATCTCTTATATTATTTATCAGCGGCCGATCAGTAAAATTGTTGAACACTGGTAGTTCGGTCCGGGTTTCGAACCCCAGCGTAAGTGTTGACTCCATCGTGGTTTCCACATATGTAAAGCGTATAACGCACCAGTCTCCTTGAGAAGCTCTTCAGGAAGGCATCCCTCCTCTTAGGCAGATAAACCTCGAGTGATTTGCCATAATCAAATTAACCAGACCTGACTGAATTTTCATTCTAGACTAGAGTTCATAATGTTTCATTCCCATATGACAAAATCTAAGATTTAAAATCAGGGTTATAAGTCATACACAGACAGAAAAGCGAAAGTTTCTCCATTTATATCTAATTAAAAATCAATATCATATTATGTTTTTAATATTAATAAATGAAGGGATGCCTATTATTTTTAAACATTTTGATGAATATTATTTTTTTTTCAATAACAATGTCTTATTCTCAGAATACAGAATTCGTTAGTTAGGAGACGGTGGAAAACTGTAATAGTCTACAAAGCCAATTGTAAGATTATTTGTATAGATTAAATATAAAAATCATTTCTAGTTGAAAGTCTTTTTCTGTGTATTAGATTATGGTTCTGAATAGAATATTTATAATTTACTTTTAGCATTTGAAATCCTATAAAAATTCATTCGGCATACCACATATAACAGTATTATAAATTAAAGAACATGACCGAGTAACATTAAAAAGAGATTCAAATTATTTTGAAGTTCTGCATGCAAAATATTGTTATTAAAAACATCCTCTTCTATGACTTGACATGATTAAATATCATTTCTTGATATAACAGAAATAGCTTTAATATGTGCTGCAATATTTTTAGATTAAACTCTTATTACAGTGATTCTGTGTTTTTCCATTTAAATTTGGGCCCACCAGCGGCCGAGCGGTAAAATCGCTGAACACTGGTAGTTCGGTCCGAGGTTCGATTCCCGCGAACGGGCTGGCTGCATGGGTGTTTTCGTGGTTTTCCCCATGTGTAACGTGTATACGAGCCAGATTCCCTTAGAAAGTCCTCCACGAAGGCATCCCTCCCCGTAGGCAGATAGCCCTCGAGGCTTTGCCATAATCACACACACACACCATTTAAATTTGTTAAGAACCATTTTCGTTTCATCATATGCTGTCAGAATCTAGTATCTTTCATGAATATAAATACACATACGAGTTTCAGATACAAAATTTTGGATTGCATCTTAATAAAGGTTTTTATGGAAATCCGTTCAATGTTTCAAGTAAAGTATCATTTCCTGTTTGCAATTTTAGGCCAAAATCTAATATATTATTCCCATTGACATAACTGTCTAAAATACTAAAACTGAAAAGTTTTTTATTATACTTGATATGGTTTTTCATCAAAAACTGTTATGGGCTTAAAGCAAAGGCAACTTGCGGTTGTCCTTTAAAACTGTTATGAGATTCAAATGCGACTTCTGGTTGTCTAGACTTACCTAACAATTCTTTATATGAATACAGAAAGCTAACAAAAATTAAAAGAAATGTTTGGACGTTCAATATTAGAGTGACAATTCAATAAACATCTACACACAGATACAGAAACTTCATTGTAAAATTAGTGAAAACGTTCTGGAGTGATCATAATTGGTACTAATTCACTGAGAATTCACTATGGAATTTTTTTAACGAAAATATTATTTGCCTTGCCTGTGTAATATATCTTGGCAGAAGATAATAACATAAATTAAACTTCACAACTTCAGAATCACTTTAATACTTCCATATCACTTCACTGCCCTCCTGATATTGGCTGCCTTTTTGCTAACATGGTCTTTATCTAATATGTAACTTTGAATAATGTAACATTGGAATAGAGTCAAGTAATTTATTAAACCCTAAATAAGTACCTACAGAAACTTATCTAAGGAAATATTCTAAAAATTTTTTTAATGCGAATAAAGGTGGCGCATTATCTAAGTTTTACAGATTTTATTTGACTTTTTAAAACCAGATAACAGACATACACTTTTAGACAAAAAAAAAAAAAAAAACGACGCACCAAGAAGGAGTTATCCGAATGGGATGAAAATCGGTAGAAGTGATGTGCATGTACAGAAAACAAATGATTACAGTTTGAGAAAAATTGGATGGTTTTTTGAAGTGATAGAGCTTCACAAAGTGAAAAAGTCAGTAACGCGTTTGTCCACCTCTGGCCCTTATGCAAAAAGTTATTCGGCTTGGCATCGATTGATAGAGGTTACGGATATTCTCCTGAGGTATATCGTGCCAAATTCTGTCCAACTGGTGCGTTAGACCGTCAACATCCCGAGCTGGTTGGAGGGCCCTGCCCATAATGCTCCAAACGTGCTCAAAAGTAAAGAGATCCGGCGACCTTGCTGGCCAAGGTAATGTTCGGCAAGCAGTAGAAACATGTGCTGTGTGGGGCGGGCATTATCTTGCTGAAATGTAAGCTCAGGGTGGCGTGACATGAAAAGCAACACTACGGGCCTTAGAACTTCGTCGGTGTACTTGTGTAAGGTTGCGACGGTTGACAACCAAAGGGATCCTAATATGAAATGAAATGGCACCCAAGACCATCACTCCTGGTTGTCGGGCTGTCTGCCGGAAGACAGTCAGGTTGCTATCACACCACTGTCCAGGGCTTCTCCAGACTCCTGGAGACGCCCTGGACTGGGGCTGGTCATCGGAGCGCATATCATTCCTCGCATTCGCTGCTCATCGGGGCTCAGTTCGAAGCGGGACTCATCACTGAAGACTATTCTACTGCAGTCAGTGACATTCCAGTGCGAATGAGCCCGACACCACTGCAAACGGGCTTGCCATTGTAGAGGTCAATGGTAGTCGGCGCAAAGGGCGCGTGACCTAGGCCCCCTATCTGTGAGCCGTCTATGAATGGTCCTTGCGGTCACTGAAGCACTAGTTACACGTACAATCGATGATAAAGATGCATCTGGGGCTGTGAGTGCCGCTCTGACAATTGCTTTGTCGTGTAATTGGGCTCAAAGACCAACCGGCTTCTTTGAGCCCAATTACACGACCACTCTCAAATTCTGACATATGCGCATATCATTCGCGGACCTGTATGCGAGGCATAGTTACTGTCTACCAGAGTACACGGAATGAAATTTGTGAAGAATTTATGACCTGGAATCTTAATTTCTCCTCTTAAATAAACTGTCAGTTGCGCAGATCAGATGTGCTGTAGTGACAACCGTTCATTCATTGGCAGCCAAAATGTAAAATTTTGCATTTTCCATCAAAACCTGTATGCATATCAATTTGTGTCCAATTTGCTTTATATCTTCTCGGTGCGTCGAGGTGCGGTGTTTTTTTTTTTTTTTTTTTTTTCGTCTAAGACTGTATATTTTAATGTTGCTAAATCTTTGTTTTAGTATGAGGTATAAAGTAAATCATTCCTATATCAATCATGAAGTACAAATAATTTTAGACAAATTTAAGAATTCATGCAATTTTGAAAGAATGAGTGTAGCAAATGTATTGTATTAATGAAATTTAAATAGGCACATGCGTTAGTACGAAAGCAATTAAACGCTAATTTAGAAATGTCATCTGAACTTTCAAAAAATACAAATAAGAGAACATCAGTTTTTGCACAATATGTCTTTTTAAATTACGTGAACAAAATATATCGCATGAATGGTTTACTAAGAAAATTTGGTTTGCTCTGATGTCTCACTTTAACTGAAGGAAAAATAAACTCTGTGTAATCGTGCTAGAAAAAAATCGATAGTGTCAAGTTGTTTAATTAAAATTTAAATCGGATAAATTGAGGTTATTCTAAGTCGTTATCTAGAACCAATGTTTGGAGCTTCACTATTCAAGATTAAACTATTGATTCTTCTGTATATTAAGCAGATGTAAAGAGATTGGCTGTTGTCTTATCATCACAATTAATGTTACACAGTTAGCTAGATTAGTTTTATAGCATCCAATCTTCGTTAAAAGTATAATTTTGAAAATTACGAAAATTTGCGAAGATAGTAAATTTGTTTCCTTATTTAAAATGCAGTTAGATAGCATAAAGCCAAATGCTCTAACGTGGCCATGGAAAGCCAAATGCTCGGACGATACCATTCTATGCATAGCTTTATCACTAAAACTCATATTCAAGATTCAGATGGAAGTATGTGTACCTCTTTTACATTAGAATCAATGGTCACTGACTGTATGAGTTAGGTTCATTTCTTAGTTGTTTTACTCCCTTAAAGTGGACATGCCCAATTAAATAAAAGCCATTGCGCTGTGCTCTAGCAGAAAAGAAGTAAAAGTATCAAATGCAATCCTCAAGCGAAGCGAGCCAAAAAACGTGCTCAGTTACAAAGCGGTGCAACCTATCTAGTCATTATAAAACGACTCCCACAGAAGTATAGTATCTTACATTTATTACTAGGTATGTGTCATTGAATAAATCATTTAGAAATTTATTGGTTTAATAAATATGGGATTAAAAATGAATTTCTGCTGCATTCAGTGACATATCTATCAGATATGATGAATATTAGGCATGCTGAAAATTTCCCACATGCATTAAGGCGCTTGCCCATATGTTTCGGTAACTTGTCAAGCTTCAAATGACAAATGCATATAACATTCTCCGAGTATATAAGAAGTTTTTGAATCGGCGGGGATTAATTTAGATTATTATTATTATTTAGTGATAATGTTCAAGCATTTTAAACGGAATTTTAAGAGCCCGAGTAAGTTTGCCTAGAGTGTTCCGAATGAATTGTTTAAATACTTATATTTCAAATTTTGATCTCACAACTGATGAATAGGTGTTTCCCAGAATTAAAAACCTAAAGTGTGCAAGTTGTAGTAGTTTTTAGAAGGCTGCCAAAACAACATATTTTATGACAAATGGGCGAAGTTTCTGAAGTGTTGTGTTAGGAAACTTTGAAAACAAATAAAGTACTGCGCAGCAAAATTTCTGTCCTTACATTTCAGTCATTCTTATATTTTATATTATTTTAGATACGTTCATTGAATTTTAATAATCAAATGCACTAAATGAATGCCGAATGTTTAGTTATTTCATATAAAAACTAAATTAAAGTTAAAATGCTCGAAAACTCAAACAATAGCAACTTGCAAAGAAATATTTTGTTTTGAAGCTGTCAAAAATTAATACTCGAACATTCTAATCAGGAAAAATTTCTGATATGTTCTAGTATTAGACTGTAGCCGATATATAGGTAATTGTAAGAATAAATTAGCTTCACTTCTGCATAATGAAACTCGGCAGCATCAAAACCAAACAAGCGCCAAACCATATTCTGGCGAGAGAGGATTCTACCTATGTTTTGGATACAGAAGACTTGAGATTTTGTACTTGCGTTGCACTTCAGCTTCATTCTTTTTCAGCTAGGTTACCTTCTTTTTTTTGGAACATAATCGTGGTATTACTGCCTAATACGTAAGCCTGAAGATATTTAAAACTTATAAATAAGTCTCATGTAATTTCTTTCTTCATCACTTCAATTTAAATGCTTGTAAAGACTGTTAATTTTGATTTGTGTTCTTTATGAGCCAATCAGACTCTCTAACTTGTTAATAATGATTTCATAGTTATTCTTATTTATGATTCTTTTATAAGACTGTGCTAATTAGAAGGCCAGTGTATTTAGACGTCTTAAGTGCTTTAAACTTACGGCATATCGGTAACCAGTAATGCTTTTAAAATAAGCATAAAATAAAACCAGCGGTAGAGATTTAAACGATAAAAATCTGAAAGCGGCTTTCGCCTAGTGCTACACTTAAAAAGTGCTACGGTTAATAGTGCTACATTATAAAGATCTCTCACAAAGTTTTAGAGTTTCTTCAGCTATCATCAACTGTCGATATCCTATTACCAGCAATAGAAATGATGTACACGTTAAAGGGTTCAACATCTGCAATATTATGTTTAAAATTATTTTTAACTACATTTTACAGGTCATATATGCAGTTTCATTAAGTAGAAGGACACTTAGAAAGAACGAAAGTATTGGGTGGAAGCTGGAATGAAGTCTTGACTTTGCTCTTGTCATAATGTCTACAGACCGAAATTTGCAGGTTCATTAAATTCTTTACAGTGCAAAAACATTACAAAAAACGCATAATAGATTCTTAATAACATAAAAGTTTTCGAAGGTTTCATGAAACCCTAATCGAGATAAACCTGCTTTTACTGACATTTTACACTAAGAAAAACTGCCGAAAACATCTAAAACTTGTTTTTAATGGCTCTTTATTAGCTTCCCAAAACTTTTTAAGAGGAATTAGAAAGACTAAGAATAAATGATATAGACAGGTTTACCAAATTAGTCTCTTAAAAGATCATTAGTGTTAGTGTAAGGAATAGGATCAAAAAATTATGAATTCTGCTTCTAGTACCGATAAAGAAATTTAGTTCTAGTTAGTTATAAACGATATCTATTGTTATTACCTTAAGAACTTTTAAAGCTTATGACAAGTAAAGAAAGGAATGAATTTTGAGAGACAAGCTAAACAATGACAGATGAGCTCTCTAAGGTTGATTACACAAAGATTTTCAAGAATGAATATACATAGAATTATTTTTAGTTTCGTATGTGCTAGACAAACTGCCTTTTGTCTAACGCATACCTCGTTAATATTTTTCTCAATATAAATCTGTTGAAAGATCTTTCAAATCTGCTATCGCATAAAATAAGAAAATGGTTTACGACAAATTAAAATAAAAACAAAGACAAATTTATACGAACTGGACTATTTACTTGTTCTGAAGTTAGCAAGCATTATTTAGCGACAAAAAATAATGGCTGCCAATCAAGCGCATAATACAAAAATGCTCGAAAGCGGACATATAGTTATGTTTGGATTATTTCAGCTAAAATTTCCTGGAAACTGTACGAGAGCAACAAATGTAATTCAATTTTAAAACTTGAAAATTGTTTCACAAAATATTCAAAAATGTATTTAAAAATCTAAACGGAACACTATCAAGATCATTTTAAGCAACGGATATTCCTGATGTCTAGGAGCATGATTTATACGACAGCGAAGTAATAAAAATTTTCTGGGAACAGAAGTACATTCACCATCTGTAGTACCCCGCGAGCTTCTTGTAAAAATTTCAATATGCATATCATGTTTACTAAAAGAGACAGTATTTAAATAAAAGCGATTTCAACAGTATTTCTATGAGCGTAAATTATAATTGCATTACTTTGAAAGCTAAATTATTTAGAAGAATTAAAATCTTTTAACGTTTTAACTTTCTGCGTCGTATGAGAATCCCATGTCTGCAAATTTTCTGTCTAAGGACATCTAAGCTTATTGCAATGGTCTTAAAACGGGACTTTCAAGACAAACTATTCTCCTGGGAAATCTTCAGAGAATCTCACTTTGAAAAACTAGAGGCAAATGTTAGTAAAGCATTTCAAGCAAAATAGAAAACATAATCTTGTACAGTCACGAAGGTAACACGATATTACTTTTTAACAAAAGAAAAATACCCAGTTTAAAACATTTATCTAAATTATAATCATTCGAATACATATTGTTTAAATCGTAATAAATATAGTTTGGAAGAAAAAATTACTTTGGGAAACTCAAATTATGTTGCAAAAATATCTGGAATAATGAAATTTATCACGATATTAGTTTCATAATACTATAATTATTCATCAAAATTTAAATTCGTGATCTCTTCACTATTAAATAAAATTTTAAAAAATCGGATGTGGAGACCACATGGCTTCCTTATAAGACCTATTAAATTACATAAATTCTTTATTGCACTTTATTTAAATTTATTTCCTCAAGACATTCTAATTTAATTAACCGATCCCTTGTGAGCATATGTAGGAACTCGAAAAACGCAACAGATATTCATGTAAAATAGGTGCTAGAGCATTGTGATATCACAGGGAATGAACAGACACAGTCGAAAAGGAAAGATACTCCATGACTCAGCGAACATGCCCCCTGAAATACAAAACCAGATCCAGCAAAATTACATCGACAGTTAAGAAGACCGCGGACTATGCGTGGAGGGAGGCTGCTGCTGGTAAAATCTGGGAAAACTATAATAACAAGATCTATCCCCAACAATCTGCTCCGAGACGTGGCTATGGCAATATTGAGACTGACCACAAGCCACTACTACCTCCAGAGCCCTCTCAATAAAATCGGCATTGTCAGCTACCCCTTATGCCCCGTATGTAACTCAGGAGAAGAGAAGGGAAGGAACGCTGATCATCTCCCCAGCAGCAACGCTATAGAGGTACTAGAAAGAACCCCGAGAAGACACAATGGAAGAAATGGTACTGCTACATAGGATGGCGAGGCTTCAAATGGCCGACCTGCCAAAGAAGGGCGTTGACTGAAGAAAATGTGTGACTTATGAATGAATCCAGAAAATGAAAGACACCAATAGTAAGCAGGAGTCTCTACGCCCTATCCAGCAGTTTGGGAAGACATTTCCCTTCGAGAACATAGTTTAAGAAACGCGATCACAATCGAAAAGGTGCCATCTGCGTTTGGTATTAATGTTGGATTAGACCATTACATGGCAATTCCATGGCAAATGAAGTTCCAGGGCTTATGCGCAAGACAAGTACGCGAGCAGTAAAGAACTAAGCTGAGATAAAGATGTGTACACGTTGAGGTTTCTAAATGTTTCGGTATGAGGTTGATTGTGAAGCATTTCTGCAGCGTGATCATTGGAGAGTAGTGAACATGTATGAGTGAATTGAAGTTCTGGGACTGGCTGTGGCATAAGAATATGAATATGTGGCACATGAAGTTCTGGGAGTGTCTATTTTAGTTCATGCAGCTTTGAAGAAATGAATTTCGCTGAATTAAGAGCAATGAGCTAGTTAAGGATTATTTTTCCTGCTTTCAGAAAAAAAAATGGGTTATTAACATCATGGGATAAGCCTTCTGATATAATAAATTAAAAATAAAGTTATACATTACTTTAAAATTCAAACACTTCCAATTTTTTATTTTATTACCAAGAGTATAAGTCCAAATTTTCTTACCTATAAAAGAAAGAAAAACATATCAGTCAGGGATATATTTCCTATTTTGAATTGAATGAAGTAAATAAACACAACTTTAAAATAATATCAAATATAAATGCAAAAATTATAAATGCAAAGCTGCGTGCTAACGCCATTAATTACGATTATCCTTTTGAAGAATGTAACATATGGGGCTATAAATGCCTCGTATTATTTGAATAATGGTATAAAACTTAACAACACAAAATCTTTCAGTTCGGATATAAAATATATTATTTCATTTAAATACACTATAAATTATATTTACGACATATTTTTTTAAATTAAATTTTTATAAATTATTAAGAAGAACATTGCCATTCATAATAAGATGATTTTCCGGTTTTCATCTGAACACACTAAAATAGATTTATATGCATGTGCAGTCTACTACATTTATACTTAATATTTACTACGATGAAGAAGAAAAAAGATAATAAATTAGCTGTACGAAACAAAATAACTTAAGAGAAGGAAGAAGAAGCTATAGAAGACATTAAATAAATTATAGTTAATATTTTACAAAATACTAAACTGGTATTTCAAATTATAGATTTATTACCAAGAAATTTGTTTTTATATGCTGTCTGTCCCTCTGAAATCTGCAAATAGTAATCGTTTCAATGTAATGTGTCTTATATATTTAACTTTTCATATTTAGAGAAAACCAGAATTAGCTTTTAGTACTCAACTTCAGTGAAACTTGGTTTCTTTTTATTATATTCAGTCGGACGCCAATATATATAATGGTTTAATATGCTTTCGGAGGCGTGGCAAGAGGAAGTACTTTATGAGAGCGCTTATTTGTAAAATATTATACTCTTAAATCCTCCTCAAATGCAAAATAATTTTTATTTTGTTCATGAGCATATGTAATATGTCTCCATTAATGTACAATAAAAATCGATAAGGATATAATAATTTATTTGGTTCTATTTTTAGTATGTGAATTGATTCATTTCACTTCGTAAGTACTTTTTGTATACCATTTCTAATGGCTTGGAACTTCCTGAGAAAAGGAAATTATAATTAAACTATGCATGTACTTCTCATATTTTACAATATTCCTTTTTAGAAAATTAATTTTTTTATATACGTATATGTCAACGATCAAATACGCTACGAATGTTAACATCGATATTACCATGTTAAGCAAACATTTTTCTTATAGCTCTGAAAGAGAAATAAAAGTTTAAGGGGTTTAAACAATTATAATTCATTCTTAATATTAAAGAATATCATTTCTCTCATATTTTAGCGAATTCACTATTATTTAACTCCCAAAACTATACCTAAATTCAAGAGAGTGTTTGATCCATAAACAACGTTTCATTTGCATCATTTCTTAATTATGCAATGCCCAGACTTTGTTTAGCATTTCCAAAGAAACCAAGCATATATCAATAAATAATTTACATTTTTATCATTTCTAATAAATTACATTTCGTTTAGAGTTTCTAATAAATTACAGTTTAGAGTTTCTAATAAATTTTCGTTTTCTAATAAATTACATTTCGTTTAGGCAATGCCCAGACTTTGTTTAGCATTTCCAAAGAAACCAAGCATATATCAATAAATAATTTACATTTTTATCTTTTCTAATAAATTACATTTCGTTTAGAGTCATTAGGCCTTTTTTATTGAAGTTGAAGCGTGAAATATGTGCAATGTCCTGGTCAGGACTGGAACCCTTGATCTCTCGAATACGCGTTGAGTATGCTTCCAATTACAGTAAAAAGGCATGAGAACATGGAGAAGAAAATACCTTACATTTCCTCTTTTTTTTTAAAAGGGCAACTGGGAAAGAGGGGACCCAATCGCCAAATCCTGGTGGATTATCATCTACCACCTTTAGTTCGGGTGTCACTGTAGAGTATTAGATTATTCTGAAGCAGGAGACATGAAAAACGAGCAATACCCTCGAAGGACTCGAACCTTGACCCCTTGAATACGCATCAAATGTGCTACCGTTGCACCACGAAGTCATGCTGGAAGGAGGGAAAAAATATCCTTATGTGCTTTAACACGATATTAAAAAATCTTTTATACACACCGCATAATTTCCTTGTACAGCCTGTTAAATGATATGCACTTTTTGCTGCACTTCATTTAAACTTATTTCCTCGAATTATTCTCATTTTATTTCCCATCTCTAAAGAAGAGTTGAAAATGACATCAAAAATTACAAATTTTGAAATTAAATACCCCGGTTAATATTTGTCGCACGGAAGTCAAAATTCTTGTATTTTTATTTTTTGATCACAAGTGTGACACTTTCACCAATACAGAAACCAAGAGACCATTTTAAAAGTTCGAGTTCTTTATTTGTCCAAAATAATTTTTTTTTTAATTTGACATTAACAAAACCTGAATATTTTCGTCAGTGAAATATATAACTACGACAAACGACTTCGAAAATAATGGCCAAGTAGAAATGTGTATATAGTTTTGCTTCTGTTGTTTGCAATGAAAAAGAAAAATATACAACTAGATCTTATAGCACTCTCATGTAAAAAATTTTATAGCTTTGTATGGCTAACGGTTTTTGGGCTATGCGAGATCCATATGAACGTACGTATAGAAGTCACTAAAAAATCCATTTTTAATCTATCTTCATTCCATTTTACAGTCTTTTATGGAATAAAGAGACATTTATTCTATCCATACGTACAGACGACACGCAAAAAATGACTAAAATGGAATCGGGAAAGGTTAAAATGTTTATTTATGTTGAATTCTGATAACCGAAATTCCTCGTGATTATAATACTTCCTCGGTACAATGAATGATTATAATATAAATAATATTAAAGCAAGAAGTGGAACTTAAAGCAAACCTAAAGAAGAAACTTTCAAGTTAAGAACAATTGCTTTCGTGGCAATGTTAGTGGGAATAGAAACGGATTTTAAGTACACACTGAGAAATGTAACAAGGTATAACCTTCATGTAATAAACACGTGAAAGTTAATTTGGTGAATTAGCAGATTAATTAGAAAACGCAAACAAACCAGAGAGATTTTCTTAGATAAGATGTTCTTCTCTTGGGGTCCTTAGGGACTTATAAATGATGATTACAGGATTTACTCCTTAAAATATTTATCCTAGATAGGTAATTAAAATTACAGAATTTCGAAAAATTGTGTTGAAGATTTTACAAAATATTATCAGCAGTAGCTGATGAGAAGTTTCTGTAAAAGATATATTCCAGACTTTCGTATGCGTTCAAAAGAACGCCCCCCAGAAGGACCACTTTGTAAAATGTTAAATTTGCCTTAACAGATTATCCACAAAATATTTCATATGCATAATTTGAGGATACATTTGAGAAATATTTTATTGACTTGCATAATTTTTAGTATCTATTATTGATCTGAACTTGGTTTTATTCAGCCAAATTTAGGAAGCATTTACTTAAACTAAGACGCTTTCTTTTACGATTAATAATTCTATATTGAGTTAAATAGAATTCGTTATTAACTTCTTTACCAGTCTCAGAAAAGTTTCAACTTTTTGTAATTACTTTATAGTATAACAATAATAGTACTAATCAAATATTTTGCTGGGGAGGTTACTACAATGATGCATTTTGTATTTTTACAACTCCAGTGTTGAAACTGTATTTTCTACCTCATCAAGAAACACTCAAACTGAAAATGTAAGTATCAGATCAGAAATGAAGAAAGCAAAGCAGATAGTCTTTTGCTAAACATAATCTTTACTAAACATATTTTAATTGTATCTAATTTAAAGGTAAATTTCGTGAGGATGATTTAAGTGACGTTAGTTAAATCATTCTATATTCAGTATTCGAAAATTATGAGTGAAATTAGAAATACAGTGATTTTAAATGTATCAGATTTATAGCATATATTTATGCAGGAATATATTTCTGAGCAAATTTGAAGCACTGTAATCTTGAATAAAATGACCAGGCTGCATATCAGCATCACAATGCATAAAGGTTTTCAATTAAGTGACCATACTACATATCCATTACTGTAGTATGTAAATTAACTATTACGCGGTTATTGGTAAAATAGGTTTATAGTCGTATTTGCAACGCAATGTGTGAGAAGGTTTGTTTCTCTTTGTCTTTCAAGCCTTAGTCTTATGAAGGCGTCTCTCCTGTGCCTAAATTATGACATCTTTTGGTTCAGCACTCTTACTAAGACTTAAATTGCTGGCTAAAGTAAAAGCCTTGAAGAGATCCTAGTTTTTATGTGCTTCCAATATGATTTTTGATACGTTCTCCCAATTCTTTTCTCAAAATTCTGCGTTTACCTTGTAAAACTAAAAAATGGATCAGTTAGGTATTAAAAGAACAGTTTGCTAAGTTTGCTTTGTCATTATAATATCTGCGTAACTATTATATTTACTTGAAGAAAGGTACTGTACATACAGATATTTGGGTAAATATCTTAAAATTTTAAATATATAAACGGACACAAAGGTTTAAATATGTTTATTGCTAAGGCATTAGATGATGATTCAAATATAAATATTTTCTTAAATTGCATGCATTTCCTAGAAAAAATGAATGATTTAATTGAAAATCAGCGAATGAAAGTTAATTCTAAAATTTTATGAAATTTCATGGATCTTTAAATTAGAATTTATTTAAAATCGTAGACATAATAATAACAATAGATAACGCATTTCCCATTTAAACCTGATTTTAGCCATAACGTTAGCAACAGCCATTAGAGTGGCAAAAATACAATAAAAATTATAACTACTATTGCTTCACATCCGATCGTTAGTGGTTTTTAATGGTAATTTCTTTGTTGCATCCTTAAAATTATCGAAAAATGGAAAATGTATGCAGTACTAATAATTTAATAAATATTGAATATGAAACTTAAATTATTCTTAACATATTGAGTAATCTTATTTCATCTAGCATACGTGCATGCTAAAAAATAAAAGGGTTTTGAAAACTCAAGCTTTAGAAATCTTCATAAAATTCTGATATTTTATTAAAGCGTTCTGATTATCTGCATAGAACAAAAAGTCTTCATTGGAGACCTCCAACTCGTTTCAACAATTTATAAAGAATTATTGAGAAACATTTGTTTTTAATTATCTTTACATCTTATAAATACTACGATGCTCATGAAAAATTAAAAGAGGAGAGAAATTTTATTAGAAAAACAAAATTCTGTATGGTTGATGTTTGTATTTTTGCAGCCGGTAGATATTATTCAGATAAATATTAAGTGTGCAGATCCATGTAAACACCCAAACTCGTGTGGTACGCACATGCGGATGTTGGCTGTTGCCACATACCTATTTGAATGAACACCAGAACATAACAGATCAACTTAATGTTAAGACCAGGGTCGTGCATAATCAAGGCATGGTAGGAGTTATCGAAATTTAAAAATAAAACCAGATTTCACTCTCGTATATACAGTAATTAAAGATTACGTTTCCTAAATACATTATAATCAGTAGATTAAACACAAAACAGCTAACTAATTGCCATGTTCATGCTGATGCCATAAACCTTTTTGTTATTAAAAACATACACAGGGAAGTTTAAATATTCTCCCTGGCAGTATTACTGTACTTATGATTTAAACAATATAAAGGATATTTACTTTAGCAAACATTGTAATCCTTAGAGATATGTCAGTCATGACTTACTGAAACTCCCACTTTCACAAAAATGTAAACGCTTACTCTTTTAAGTGAAGAGTCAGCCATTTTCTTTATCTGTCATTTCATTTATTTCACATGTATCTGCTTATTTAATTGCATGCAATAATTTCTATCCCGGAATTTCTTCCTGTTTTTTAACTTAAAATATAACCTAATTTATTTAATTTTCCTCGAATAATCATTGATTAATCTTAGTTACTAACTAAGATAATATAAGCGTATTAGAGTCCTGTGTGGATGATTATATTTTAACGGCTTTGCGTCCGTATCTTCTTTGAAATATTTATCTATGTCGACTCGGGCTTATGATTCTTAAAAAATATTTAAGCAAATTCTATTACCGTGCCACAAATATGTAGCTCTTCCAAATAAAATCGCTTATGAATCGTCAACACAATAAAGAAAGCTCGTTAAAATGTATATATACTAATTTAAAAAATTAATGATAGTTTCAATAACGGACATTTAACAGACTTTAAGAAAAGTAGTACTAAATTTTTAAAAAGTATAAATTAGACAAAAAATCTATAAGAAACCAAAGTGCGAACTGGCAACAGAATTGCAAAGTAAAAATTATATAATAAATATGCAAAATATAATTTCATCAACTTGAATAAATAATGAGCTCGCACATAGTGGGAGACATCAGAATGGCTGAACGCTGAATAGTTTTCCAGTTTTCCGCTAGGGCAGCTATAATAAAAAATAATGAAGTAAAAAAGAAAAACTATTTTTGTTTTAATTAATATATTTTTAGGCCAAAAGGCGTTAGCCTTGAAGGACTATTAATTTCGTTTTGGCATTTTGCCTGCATTCAGTTTCTGCGTTGATTCACTTTTCAAACTGTTGCCAGCAAACATTACAACCTTGTATTATATTTAAAGAAATTAAATAATGAAGAATCTGCATAAATGTATGTTTCTGGCATTGTGATAAAACAACGGTACCTACAGCCATCCAGTTTTGAATGACGTAATCCTCCTGCGAATGTGGGCAACTGAGAGCCCAAATTTAAAATTTGGAATTTGTTTTATTATCGATTTCACATTTTGTAAAACTTTAATGAATCTTTGATTAACAAACTCAAGGATTTCAAAGCGAGCAATTGTTAACGTTGTACAGAAAAAAAAAAAAAAAAAAAAGACTGTGTCTTGTAAATTCTAAAGATATGCTCAATTTAAAATGGTTTTGCGATATTGCTTTTGAACTGAATTTTATGGTTTAAGTACGGAGAACATAATTCTTGAATACACGTATATGTGAGATAAAAATATGTAAATCAAAGTTCTAATTTTATTGACAATAATTCCTCAATTCTTCATTTTAATTTGGGGATTTCCCCTTTCTAAGTAATACGATATTACAGAATGCTATAAGTGCAGGTACGCTTTAGCCAATTCCCATGATTCTATATCGAAATTCTTTTGAAAACCATAAACGATCGACTCTCTCCAGGTTTTCTCTTCAATGCATCGCACTGTTCCTTCTTTTATTTGCTTTTTACGAGCTGATGTGTCTTTGCTTGCCTCTCTATTTCATCTATTTCGTCTGTCTTAAGACATAGTAGACTTTCCAAATGCGATGCAGAATGGTTGCAGACTTCAGCCATAATGATTTTAGATGCAACATTTCAATTCTACAACATCGAAGTCATCAGCAATTTCCAAATTATTACGCATTTATAACCTCTTTCTTTGCGTATTTTCCTATTTTCCTAATTTTATCGTCCGAATAGGAAGAAATTAAGAGAATAATTTATTTTTCGAAGGAAGCAGTTAGAGTAAGATAATAACGAATGGAAAGTAGTCATGTATGAGCTATAGATACCTATCACAAAATTATTTCTTTAAAAGCAATGTACATTGTAAGAATAAATCATACTATTAATGTTACAAAATTTAAAAAGAAATCTTCATTTCTATTTCCCTCTAACTTGAATCTCGCCTGTTATTATTTATGTCTGTGCTACTTCTTACTCCTGTTGTTTTTGTTGTGACTAACTTGTCTGACAGTAACATCAAAACAAACCCACGAACATCATCGTGGCAAAGAGAGCAAGACTGCAGTTGTCTTTACCATAAAATTGACAGTCCGACTTCGCCCCAGTTCCCCACCTACCCCAATTTTGATGATCGCAATCCGAGGCGACGGATCAGAAGGTTTTCCACCCATCCTACCCTACCACCAGCCTCTCGAGAGGATTTTCGGCTCGCCGCATATTTAGAGTGCCGCATGCCACAAAGATACATTTATAAACATCCATGCCTTCTCCAGAATATGAACCCGGGCTTTTAGTTACCGCAGTAGGCTTCCCTAACCACTGTGCTGTCTGGGCAGCCTCCTTACGCCTCAGATTATCTATAAATATTTAGCGAAGTGAGTATCCAGCTAACTGAGGAAA
The DNA here is from genome assembly GCF_044657685.1 of Stegodyphus dumicola. NCBI lineage: Eukaryota > Metazoa > Arthropoda > Arachnida > Araneae > Eresidae > Stegodyphus > Stegodyphus dumicola. The sequence goes on along the minus strand of NC_140772.1, from coordinate 77,649,469 downwards.
ATTACAGACTAAATTTTAGTTCATGTTTACTTCGCTGTTATTGATCGGTTCTCGTGTTAGGCTGGCGTAAACTTCAACATTTTGAAGGAAAAGTTTCGGCGTGACCTTAAGAAGTAGCTTGCGATGGTTTGTTTTTGTTAGTAAGACGAAAACAATCGTTACATAGATAAATCCATTTAAAAATTAGGGAAGCTGGCTTTTTGAACACATTGAGAAATAGGAAAATCACAGAGATTTTTTTTTTATTTTTTTTTATTTGTTTTTTAATTTTAGAATCTGGACTTAGAAAGCTATAAAAAGAATACGAGAGAAATTGTGGTATATTATTTCATATATTTCTACTTTATTATTATTGCTGAAGAGAAAATTGTCAGTAACAACATAAACATGAGTGTGCATTATTTAATACACAGATTTTTGAAAAGGAGAAAACGAAAGGAAAATGTTAGAAAATAAATGTTGGAAATAACTTTTCTAACAGAGACCGCAGAATTCAGAAATAAAATTTATTGACCCAATTAAAGGGAAATGCATTCTAATTAAATTCTAAGCTAATCAAAAGAAGATAAAAGACTAGAATGGCTTTTCAAATAAAGAAGCTCCAAGCTTAACTCATTTTATCTTTTCTCAGATAAGGTTTTGATTCGAGATTTTTTGAAATCGTTGACCTCGGAAATCATGATTAGAAGCGTTAATTTTTCGTTCATGAATAAGATAAAGGGAATTCTAAGAAGAAGTAATTAACGAATGGCTTTTGTGCTCAGAATTTTCGATCGATGTGAGGATAGCTGCGTCGTAAAACGGATCTTTAATGTTTCAATTCCCAGAAATTTTTTAGAGAGTAAAATGAAATGAATGAAAAGTGTGTGATATGTTTGACGAAACCCAAACTTTTTAAATAAGAGGTACAAAAAGAAATGGGATAGTTTTCTGAATGTAACATTCTCTTGAGATCAAAGGAGTAAAATGTTTTAAATTTCATTTCTAATCAAAATGAAATCAAGCTTAGGATAACATGAATAGTTTAAATAAGCAAAGAAAGAAACAAAATTAGTAATAATAGATGCAATTAGATTTTACACATCATTCAGCTCAACAATAATTATATAGATTTAGTTGAAAGTTTAAGTTTTAGACGAATTGATGTTCGAGCATATATACTCGTGTGCAAAATTTAGAGAATTTATACATTATATCAAATTTCTGAAAAACTAAACTAACTACACTTATTATGAATATACATTTATAACAGAGAAAGATTTGTACCATTCAAAAGTCATTTTTGTGCGATTATCCAGTAAAGCTCATAGTGCAAGAATTTCAAAAATTCACGTTGTGATATCGAACTGAAAATGAGTCTGATGTAGGTCTGATGTAGCATAATGAACAGGAGGCAGCTGAGTAAACTCTTTGGTGGTTGCTCCCAATCCTGCAGAAAGGCTGTTTTCAACTCTGATATGGTTTCCTGAGGAGGATGGTGAGATGAAGTTGCCCTCCTATGAGTGTTCCGAACATGCGCAATAGGTTAAGGTCAGAAGTTGTGGCTGTTCAATCCATATGGCGAATACCCTCACTGTCACTAATGGTTGACCAGTGGAGCCCTGTGTGGAAGAGCACTGTTATTCATTAGTAGAAACCCAAGACAAACTGCGCATCTGAAAATTCGAACATAGGCTTCCAAAACAGTCAGGGAATATCGGTCAAACAATGGTCAAAAGGAATTTCCCTCCTTCCAACATAAAGCCTTCACAAGCCATTACACGTCCAACATCGTAATGATCCTTTTTTCGGATGACGTGGGATGGTATCGTGGTCTAGGCTTTCTCTAATTACAGGTATGCCGATAATCAGCGTCCAGGCTGAATCTCGGGGCATCTGTAAAAAACACTTACTAGCATACTCTCCAATTTGAAAAGTGAAATATTCCTTAATCGATTTATTAGTTGCATTGGAATGGTAATATGTAAAGTCACGTAGCATTTTCCTGCAGTCGTATTTTAATTTATACTCTTAAAAGCTGCAAGTTAAAAACTGAAATTACAAACAGGAATGATTATTTACAGAGCACAATATCTGCTTAATTGAATATCTGAAAGTATGCAATTACAGACATTGATTTAGGATATGGAGAAAAGGATTTCTGTATTGTTTATGACCCAAAAGCTTTTCTCTCCTTATTCCATACTTTGAGGCTCTTAAATGCACTATCAGCATTCGGTTTACATCTCCTTAATTTAAAACTATGAAGTATGAACTATATTTGAGGACCTTATGAAAACATTGTTTACTAAAGCAGGTTACATCTGACATCGAATTCACTCCACATTCTGCTACCTTGAAGTCTCTTTTTAAATTAAAGCTTAGACTTTGACACAAACGTTATGTGATTATTAAAATTATGCATTTTCTTTTCCTGTGTTACCTCTTTAATAACATTATGCTTCTAAAAGTTTGTAACTAATACCGAGGAAAAACGATTATTAACTCGAAGAGATTTATAGATTTCGAGGGAGATAAGTAAATTCTCATCTTCAAGGGGTAAAATTTTTATCTTTATTTTTAGAAATGTTAAATTGTAATTTCAATAATTATTCACTTGTTTAATTTTTATTGTCCTGTAAAACTATTAGTGAAGACTAAAATTTTGGCTCATAAAAGTCCACTAAGGGACTAAAATTCTAAGATTTTATTTTGTTCAGTTTCCGCAGAAAATTTAAAAGCAACCTAGTTCAAAACCTTCTGAATTCATACATTTGCAATAAAATAGCTTCGTTAACTCATTTGGAAAGGGAATATCTTTTACAATTCATATACCAAACCCTTCGAATGATCGAACAACTCCTCTCCGTTTTTTTACTCTGTAATATCTTGAATTGCAATGACTATTCTTTTTCTTAGCTTCTGCGCCTCTGTCCGAAGCGCCATAACATATGTGCAAAAGTATGTTTTTAGGTGGGGGGGGGTGGAGATGCCTACCATCGCTAGCTCAAAACTTCCTGTTAAAATTTATCATTGCTGTAGTAAACACACACTACTTATTCTGCTAATAAAACACTACATTTTAAGCCGTTGTGCACAAATATATATTTTCGATTATATGTGCCAGTGTTCAGGAGATGCCTATCCAATATTGTACCGTAATTACAGAGCATTGACAGTTGGAGACTCCAGGCACTTCGTCGATGAATGTACGCTTTCCCGGAATGCAAGAGAAAAGTATGCAAAGAAAGGAAGATTTCAAAAGAAACTATATCAATTTGAAAGATTTTGCGGAGACAATAAAGCAGAATATAAATACGAACAAAGATATAAAATTGTAATTTGGCACTGAGACTCAGATTTTGGACTTTATATGTTTTTTCCTTATTTTTTATTTTATTTTATTTTTTTTTTTTCCCTGACCAGTCCCATTTTTTGATCATACGCCGGCTTGTGTCGGCTAGAAGGATCGAAGCTGTGCTCTTATAATAATAATAGTAGTTTTTAATATTATTATTTGCACTTTACGTGTGCATGAGTTTTGGGGGGGAGGAGGTGGTATGCTAATGCTAGATCGTAACTTCCGGTTAGATTATGATGATGGCTGAAGTATTCTCCACTTATTCTCCTAATAAAATACTGTATCTCATTAAGATTAAATTAAAACACAGAATTGTGTTAATTAATGCTTGATTTCTAACTTCCTTAGCATCATTGAAGATCATTTTGATAATACATAACCTAAGGAATGTATCCCATTAGAAGTAAATATAATTAAATTATCAAGTAACATGTAATAAGCATGTAATTCATCCATAATTTTAATAAATATACATGAATTCAGAATTAATTACTTTAGCATTTTATATTATTAACGCACATACGAAGAATATTCAAATAATGTTGATATATAATTTTAATTGTCTTTTATTTAAGAAATTAATTGATTAATTAATTAATTTTTTACAAAACAGATTAAGAAATAATAAGCTATAATTGTCATTTAGTGAAAGAAATTACTTAAATGGTTGCTATTAGATGTTAAAGATAGCCAGAATTTCACTGAAAATTATTACGCAGTGTATAAAAGAATTCTTATAGTTATTCTTCAGGTGATTCGAAATCGAAGATATGACATATTTGACACTTTGTAACTAATAAAGGTGAACGTGTAGTTTATATTAAAAAATATAAATATAGTCTGATTTTAACATGATTCTCCAATAGCTACACAAAATTTGTTCATGTTATTACATAATATGAAAATGTTCCTTCCATATCTAAAAATCAAGTTGATCATATATGCAAGTACGTGTACCAGTAATAACAATAAAATGGGTTATTACTATTTCGTACACACTGGTACGAAGGATTAAAGAAAGAAACATAAAAACGTAATGCTGAAAATGAGCTACGAAAGAAATATACCGCTTTTCCATTTTAAATTAAATTAAAGAAACCTTAAATTTATACGTATTACTCCCATTTTCTTTAGTTTTCTATTTAGCACAGCTACGTGCCTCGTAATTAATCTAAATAAAAAATAACGTATAACTAGAATAGCAAACGACTCTTAGCCAAATTATTAAAATTTGCATGTTTTAATATAAAATCTTTCATGCATGTGCTGCTGGAGAACTGAACTAGCCTTGCCTGAGAGTTTGTCAAGGCCAGCCATCCCGAGCGGAAGAGTTTGGCAACCAACGAAGGAGGAGGAGCGTTGGTGAGGGAGTAGCGGCATGCACATGTCTTTCGAGGTGTCGAACTTTTGGCATCTGGGAATGGAATAAATATATTCGATGTTCTTCTTTAGTGTAATGTAAATATATTTTCTCTATTACTTTGGAATGAGTGCACATTTTCTTTTCTGTATGTCGAAAATACATATTGTAAGTGGATTAAGTGAAGAACCCACAATGTTCAGATGGATATGTGATAGATGCATAAAAAAAAAACTTTAAAACTGCTTCCATTACATGTTTGAAGAATGATGTTCGATGAGTTGAATTATGTCTAATAAATCACTTTCTTTGCTCTTCTTAAGAATAAAATTTTAAACTAAATTCTAGTAAAAAATTTTTCATTACTTCCATACTAAATTTTCTACTTGTAAGAAAGTAGCATATTATAATTACTCAAATCGCAGAGCTTATCACCCTTAAACATCTAACTTAGCATCCTTAAAAGTATTTCTTGAAATTATAAATGTCTTAAAGGTGATTAATAATTGGAAGTTTTCTGAAATGTTCTCAAGATTTCTTTATATTACACCTCGCCTTTCTGCATTTGTCAAAAACATAGGAAATAAGAAATACGCCCTGCAATCCTAAAAAATTCAAATGTGTGTACAACAAATTCAGATGGGTGTAAACTTTTCTTTCTAAAGCTGCAACTGTTCCATTGTGTTAAAATTTATGGCCATAAAGTGAAATGATCACATGGTAATAGAAAGTCACTCTAAAAATTTCCAAATGATATTTCTTTTACATTGTACCGTAACAGAAGCCCAGTACATATTTCCTCGCAGTTTGTTGCACTTATAAGATACCATAATTTTTATCACAGATATTTGCAGATAATATATGCATAACGCTTTTTGCAAAGAGATAATTCTGGAAAATTTCGCATATTGCATACGAGGACTCTCAGTAATTTACGGAAACTTATCGTTTCTTCTCCCTAGACATGCTCTTCATACCAGCTACATTCATTCATAGCAGACATAGCTACATTCAAATGCATTGCATCTTTCAAATTAATAATTTGCTAATTAGAAAATCAATGATTCTAATGCAACTTTTAAATTATTGGAATAATTGAATTTGTTAAAATATGATCTTGAACCATGTAGCGAATATCTTGGAAATAATTTATTTAACGAGTCAAATTTAAAAAATAAATGTCACATATCTTTACTGACTATGCTTAAATAAGTTGCATATCGAATTTGTATTTGAACTGCATTACTAACTCAAACAGTTTTCATTTGCATTTAGTTTACCAAGGGCTGATAATATTGTTATTTTACGATTTGATATAAAATTAATTATCGATTTATTATTATTAATTTTATTTTTACTTATTTTTTGTTGCAAATGAAGTAAACATAAAGGAACTTTGTTAGAATATGCATAAGCTTTTAATAAGCAATTCAGCGCGCTTACTTCCGTGCATTTATGTAATTAGGAAAAAATATTCAAGCTCTGCTGAATGGATCAATATTTAATGGATCAATATTTAGAGCACAAATTACGTGTTCACTAATTGAATATTTAATGTAATTAAAACTGTGGCATTTAAAAACGGATAGGACTCAAGCATTCAAGGACCAAATGGTAAATATGCAATAATATGTTTATACATTACATTTTAAAACTTTCTTTTACTTACAAAATGCGTAGGATAATACATTGCAGTAACATTTTAAAATTAAAGAGCTCTTCTTAAATAAATGGAAATATAGCATCTGCATGCTAGCAAGTGCAAAGATGTGGGTACATCTTATGTGCGCTGATATGTTTCGAAGAATAATAAAATGCTCTAGAAACGCAAGTATAACAATTCACTACTCAATCAACAGCAATTCATTGCCGAAATTGCATTTGCGAAATATTTCTTACGACAGCGCATTTGGCATATCCGTTGTGCTTTACGCAAGCACGCGTCAGAGATACACGTAATATTCCCCTGTCAATCTTATCCCCAAGAGTATATCGCACTCATTTCAAGACATATTATTGAGAAATGGAACATGCAAGCACAGATAAAAGGTAATGTATATTTCTGCAACGCAGCACGGAGGAAGAAAATCTTAAAAAGCCTCTTGAAAAAAAAAAAAAAAAGAGAGACCTACCTTGCGTTTATTGCATAAAGAAGTGAATATGTATTACATCGCTACATTTATTCTACCTATATTTACGCGCATAGCTTTCTTATTTACGTATCCGTATTTGTAATATTACATATTCCATGAAAATGGCTATGTGTTTTATATATTTAAATACTGATATTAGACAGTTACACTATGTTATAAATTTTCTCAAAATTTGAATAAATTCAACACGGTAAGTTAAGTTGGATAGTTTTGTAAATTAAAGATATAATTTTGTAATGTTTGGAATGAGTTTCCGTAGAGCGAAACTGAATAGAGAATATTCACGTAATAAAATGTTTACCGCTTTATGCTCGATTACATATGAATATTTATTATATTTTTGTGTATATATTTCACATTTATACATTTGTACATGTAATATAACACATCCGATGAAAATGGCAACATGTTTTATTTCTTTAAATATTGCTAATGATGCTAATCACCTATGCTATATACTATAAAGTTTCTCAAAGCATGGTGAAACAAAATTTTAAAATTATGTCGTAAAACATGATGCGACATAACGTGATTTGTGTCGTAATACGCTTTATGCTCGTCGCATCTTTGAATGAAATTCACCTATCTATACAAAATAAATAAGGCGAAATAGTAATTTTAATTATGAATGCTGCTTTACGAAACACATAATCAGCAATCCAGAAAACGAGAAACTTTTCTTCCTTTATAGCTGTTTTCCAAATCCCATCTAATGATCTTATGTTAAACTGAGTCATAGACAAAGTAAAGAGATCTAAGTCGATCTTGATAACCTCTTCAAATTTTGCACATAAACATGTGGAAAGTTTCAAAATATACATTTTGACGGCTCCCGAATCAATTAGAACGATTTTGTTGGGTTCATCTGTACATACGGACAGAATAAAGGAATCTTTTCTTTTTTGGAAACGGATCGTGAAATCGATTTAAAATAAAGTCAAAGGATTTCTTTCATGACTTCTGTACGTACGTATGTAGTAGGTACTCGCATAACTTAAAAATTATTAGCTGTAGAACACTCAAATTTTATATATGAGACTGCAATACAATCTAGTTGTGCACCTCTGTTTTTTATTTCAGTCATCAGCACAATATATATAAATGTAAAAATTTTGATGCTTAACAGAAAACACTGGAACTTTTAGCAGCTTTCAATATCCGTCATGGCTGAGGGTTGAATGCTTGCAGACGAAGATGACGAAACTGTTTTTTTTCCCAAATAACCAATCTTTACATACAACTAGTTTGGCAGACACTTATTCAATCATAGTTAAATATGATAAATTTCTATGTACATTGATTTTTTAAAAGAAATCGCGTAGGCAATTGAGAAGCGAAGCATCTTGCCAGGAGGAAAGCTCAAGCGAAAGTGGACACCGCAATTCAAAAAGGAAGGGAGCCAAAGGTTTCAGTTCGAGTTAGAAAAGTTTTGGTTTACAATTATTTTGATTGGACGAGAGGTATCTCTATTAAGTATTACGTAAGATGGTATGATCTCGAATTTGGAAGAACCGATGAATTTAGAGGGAGAGCATAAAATCTAGAATTGTTAATTTTAATGTCGCCAATTATTCTTAAAGCACCCATCGTATTTTGTTAGGTGTTACATATCCCCCTTTCAAAAGAGAAGTTTGGGATGGCATGGTGGAAGGAAAAGCATTAGAGCAGAAAAATATGAGAGATAATTATGAAAACACAAACCATAAAATTAACTTTTGAATAATAGAAAAAAATTGTAAGTCGTAAAATTTTGAATCCATTAGTAATTTTAAGCATTATATTCTTTTAAAATAATTGTACATTTTAGATTAAGATATGAGTGCAATCTCTAAAATGTTCTCGTTTCTGGAACATTCACATCGCAATTTTGATACTTCAGGACAGGGTTTCCCAAAATTTGTACACACAATATCACAATTATAAAAATTTTATATACACATTAATTATTACAAATAATCATAAATCTTAAAATTTTACACCATTTTCATATTTATAAGTAATATTCTATCATTTGGAAACAAAATACAATTGCTGTTTTGAGAATAATTGGCGACCTTAAAATTAACGATTCTAGATTTTATGCTCTTCCCCCTAAATTAATCTGTTCTCCCAAATTCTAGATCTTTCCAGGGCCCACCAGCGGCCGAGCAGTAAAGTTCCTGAACACTGGTAGTTCGGTCCGAGGTTCGAATCTCGCGAACGGGTTGGCTGCATGGGCGTTTTCGTGGTTTTCCCCATGTGTAACGTGTATACGAGCCAGTTTCCCTTAGAAAGTCCTCCACGAAGGCATCCGTCCCCTTAGGCAGATAGCCCTCGAGGCTTTTCCATAATCACACACACACTACATCTTTCCATGTTATGTAACACTTAATGCAGATATCTTTTATCCAATTAAAATAATTGTAAGCCAAAATTTCTTAAACTCGAACTGAAACCTTAACCTTCTCTATTCCTTTGAATTGCGGTGCCTACTTTAGCTTAAGCTTTCCTCCTGGCAAGATGCATTGCTACTTCGCTTCTCAAATGCCTACGTCATTTCTTTAAAAAAACGAATGTGCATAGAAATTTATCATATTTAATTATGATTGAATAAGTGACTGCCAAACTAATTGCATATGTGTGAGAATAAAGATTGGTGATTAAAAAAAAAAAAAAAAGTTTCGTCATCTTCATCTGTACGCATTCAACCTTTAGCCATGACGGATATTGAAAGCTGCTTCAACCATTAAAAATATGACAGCATTAAAGTCGGACAGAATGAACCTGGTGAGTTTCTCCAACAGATGTGTACTGTCTACCTTCCTTTGCCTGTTATGCGACATGATTTATTTGCGATGAACATTTATTTGCCAATGGTGTTTTTTCTGTGTCAAGGTCAATATCTGTAACGTAATCGCTAAAACCTCATAGTAAAATATGTTTAAAGGTTCTCGCTCACTTCAAATATTCGCAGTGTTTATGCCTTTCCGATCATCGCGTAAAAGTAAATTAACCAAAAGTGCTTTGAAGTTCAACCTCCCGGCTATGACGACTGCAAGCGAATTCCTTCTTCTATGCACTAAAACATGACATAAGATAGAAGAAACAGACAGACAAAAGTCCAGTTAGGCCGCAGCGTAGAAAGCAAGTGCGTTATGTTGAGGGTGAAATCTTAATTCCGACTGAGTTAGTTTTGGTTCTCAATGCATTTCGAATGATTAGTTAATATTGCTGTAAAATTACTACTGGCTGCTTGAGTTTTAGTTCCATTTACATCACCGCCCACCAGCGGCAGAGCGGTAAAGTCGCTGAACACTGGTAGTTCGGTTCGAATCCCGCGAACGGGCTGGCTGCATGGGCGTTTTCGTGGTTTTCCCCATGTGTGACGCGTATACGAGCCAGTTTCCCTTAGGAAGTCCTCCACGAATGCATCCCTCCCCTTAGGCAGATAGCCCTAGTGTGCTTTGCCGTAGTCTCAATAAACCAAACTAAACCATTTGCATCACCACAATTACATAAGAGTCATATGACGTGGATTAATCTAGAAATTACGCAGTGCAGAGAGAGGATACTATTTTTAGGACTGAGAAATTTACGTTGCTAATATAATCTTACACATATTCTTTATTTTTCTTACATATATACATATCCCTTACCCGGCTTAAAAGTCCTCAGCCGGCCTTTATTTTCGCAATGTTTCTCGTAGTTATATACTTCCAACTACTGAAGTGTTTTATTGATGAACATATTCATGTTTTTGGTTATGTCAAATGTAAAAAAAAATAATTTTGGAGAAATAACGAATTCGCGGTTCTTTTAGCACGGTCTCTTGGTTTCTATACGCATATTAGTGAAAGTATTACACTCGTTATGGAAAAATAAAAATACAAGTTTGACTCTCGTAAGACAAAAATTGACCTGGATATTTAATTTAAAAAAATGCATTTTTATGTCATTTTTAAATTTGCTCTGAGGGATCGGTTAATTAAATGAGAATTATTCGAGGGAATAACTGTAAATGAAATGCAGCAAAAAATTTGTATAATTTAATGGGTTGTACAAGGACATCGTGTGTTGTTAAAAATCGAATATTTATCTGAAACATTTTAAATAAACAACTAAAATTTATTATCATATTTTTAAAGCTACGCATACATGCTATTTTAACGAATCTGGTCTTTGAGAATTAGCAGGAGTAAGTAAAATTTTAAGGCTGAACATTTCATAGCAGAACAATGGAAAAAAAAATATGAAAGCATTCAGATTTTACATTTACGCTCAAAGGGGCCTTTTTTTAACGTTTTGTGTGTTACTTTTATTTATTAAATATCATGTTCTTCGCATTTAACCCATAAAATTCAATTCAAGAGCAATATCGCAAAATAATTTAAAAACATCATATTAGTATAGAGTTTCCTATTCACAATCTCGCGTTCTGGAGATAAAAGAAAGTTTTTTTTTTTTTTTTTTTTTTTTTTTTTTTTTTTTTTTTTCCCGTGCCATTGCTCGCTTTGAAATCGTTAAATTTCTTAATCAAAACTCATAAATGCCTTGCAAAACATGAAATAGGTAATAAAACAGATTCAAAATTTGAGCTTCCAGATGCCCGTATTCGTGTGAAAACGTGCGTTATTCAAAATGTTACAGGTCTAGGTACCGTCGTTTTTATCACAATGCGAGGAACATACATACATTTATGCAGATTCTTCATTTTTAAATTTCTTTAAATATAACACAGGGCGATAATATTTGGTGGCAACAATTTGAAAAGTTATTCAGTTTTTTAAGATTTTTGACTCAAAATGGCAAAACGAAATTAATAGCCCTTCTGGGTTCACGCTGTTTGGGCTAATACATACATTTAAACTCTAGCGTGCTTATTTTCAGATGACCATCGTAAATAACATTTCTTCAGGATTTGTTTCTCTCGTTTGACGTTCAAGAATAAAACTGCTAATTTCCTCCACATAAGACGAAATCATATTAAAATTTCGGCCTTATAATTTTGTAATAATAATAATAATAAAAGTTTTTATAATTTTTATACGAATTAATCAGGTTTATTAACTGGTCAAAATTAGACTTAATTTATGTATTATCATTTTCCTTTTACTACTGGATAAAGTATTAGTATTTCATTCACGTAATATTAAAATAATTCATTGCATTTGATCTTAATACATATTTAATATATTTGTAAACAATGGTTTGGTTTATTGAAATTACGGCAAAGCACAGTAGGGCTATCTGCCTATGGGGAGGGATGCCTTCGTGGAGGACTTTCTAAGGGGAACTGGCTAGTATACACGGTACACATGGGGAAAACCACGAAAACGCCCATGCAGCCAGCTCGTTCGCGGGATTCGAACCTCGGACCGAACTACCAGTGTTCAGCGACTTTACCGCTCGGCCACTGGTGCGCCCAATATTTGTAAACAATAAATTTTTCTTTCGTAGAACATCCGCTTCTGCTTAAGGAAAAGGGAAATGCAATTACGTTTTCAATACTTTTAATCTTATTTGATATACACTTAACCATTAGTCCTTCTTGTATTACATATGTTCTACGACGATCTAACGGTGTGTATTTCAACAGACATAACTGTGCTGTAAATATTAGTAATTCTTCTGGAAAGCAAATTAAATGTAAGTTAGTTTCTTACTGTTATATAATGTAAAGGTATATAATTCAAAGATAAAATTGCTAATTTCCACCACCTAAGGCGAAATTCTATTTAAACGCATATTTCCAACTGATCTCTTTATCTTTTTGCATTCAATGATTTGTTGCTAGCCGAGAGAAATATTCACATTCTTTCGGAATTTCTTATTAGTTTCATACCCAATTTTTTTGCTCTTCGGCTACTGTTAGAACAGGTACCAGTCATCAATCTAAGCTCCCACAGCTTGCATTCTTAAGAATGCTATCTGGAAGAGAAAGATATACGACTTTATCCGCTGACAATATAGCAGAGGAAGGAGATGTACATGGCCTCCAATGAAGGCAGATACGGAAAATGTATACGGAAAAGGAAGTGAATGGAAATGGGGCTTGTAAGAGGCGGAAAAGTAGAGTGTTATTTTAGTCGCCGGTTTCACGAACTATATATAATCGAGAAAACGAGGACAAGTGGCGTGACGTTTAATGCTCCTGCTGAGAAGGGAATATATTGCAAGAAATAAAGTGTATTGTTGCTCCTAAAAAATAACAATCGATCGGCTTCTTTCAACTGACATAAAATTTATTATAGACATTCGACAGTTTATTTCATACCTTGAATCCTATTTGTTAAAATACCAATAGATAATGAATACCATTGAACTTAATATCAAAGTCTTATTTCGTAGAATGTCCACCTTTACTCAAATTACAAAATTTAACACTGTACTTCTAAAATTCCCGAGTATAATTCAAGAGTGTAAATATAAACTCTCACAAAATTTTAAATTCCGAACACAAATTCCTCTCCGTTTAATCTTTTATTTAAAATATTAAAAATTTGATGTGCGGCCTGTTAACTTATAAACAATTTTGTTGCATTTCATTTAAACTTCTGTCCTCGAATTTCATTAGAGGTATGTTTCTCATTCAATTCAGTTCTCACTTCGCGGCAAGGCAAAAATGCATAAAAACTCGAAACTTCATTTAAAATGATAAAATGCAGAAAAACATAAAACACCAAATACATATTGAAACAGTTAAAAAAATTACGATTAAAATTAACAATACAAAACGTCCTACCCAAAAACAAGCAATTCGGCCAAAGGGCAGGAAGACAGATTTTTCGGTGCTCAAAATTAAATGTTAACGTTTGGTCCCACTCGGCAAAACGAAACTGAAGTTAGTGCAGGAAATGACTTAATTCACTATTCTTCTAAGAGTTTCCAATGTAAACAAATGCGGCTTTCCTAAGTTTAGTAGCATTTTAATAACTTTTAAATTGTTCATAATTTTACAACTATTGCATATAAATTAACTATTAACCCAAACATAAAAAAAAAAAAAAAAAAAAAAAAAAAAAAAAAAAAAAAAAACCTAATTCACTCAGTTTGAAAGCAAAAAATGCACAATTTACCAACGTATAAGAGTAAAAAAAATTGAGCTCACCGATCCTGATAATAGAGTTTGTATTTGTATATATGCATACTTTTTTTGCGGCCGATTGCGACGACATAGGGAGGTGTACAGTTACATGCTATAGCAGTCCCATATAAAAAATGTCAACCTTTTGATGCTAATCGTTTTTGAGTTATAAGAAGTAGAAACATACGTACAAATTCTGGCCGTACGTAAAGAAATGTTGCGCAAAAATCTTGTTCAAATGGCTTCGAGAGCGGTCAAATTGGATATTTTCGTTGAAATATGATACCCGAAACCTTTCTTGATTGTAGTACTTCGTATAAGGAACTTTACTTCGTATAAGGAAGTAAAAATACAGCGAGATTTAATAAAACGGAATTTTTGAACTACATAAAATACTATATATTTTAAATTTAGAATAAGTTAATTCATAAAAGTTCAGAAATGTAAGGAATTCATAAATATTCATGTGCATATTTTAAGCTTCTGGTACAGCATTTCTTTCCTGTCATATAGAGTACTTTCACTTTAGGTAAAATTGTTGCCACCGAATAATAGAGCCCTGTATTATATTTAAAGAAATTAAATAATGAAGAATCTGCACAAATGTATGTATGTTCTCGGATTGTGTTAAAACAACGTGACCAAAAGCCATCCAATTTTGAATAACCCCCCTAATATGGGCATGTAGAAGCCCACATTTGGAATTTGTTTTATCAACTATTTCATATTTTGTAAACCTTGAGCAAATTTATGATTAACAAACTCAACGATTAAAAAGCGAGCAATGGCAAGACTCTATGGGGGAAAATCCTTTTTATCTCCAGCTCGCGGAACTGCGTATCGGAAATTCTAAAGATATGCTCATTTTAAAATTATTTTGCGACATTGCCGTTGAACTGGATTTTATGGTTTAAGTGCAAAGAACGTGATATTTAATAAATAAAGGCAACATTCAAAACGTTAAAAAACGCCCCTTTGGACGTAATTTAAAATCTAAAACCTTTCAGAATTTTAATGTATTTTTATCCGTTTAATTTTAACAAATGTTTTGCAGGAGTAATTAAATACTCATAAGTAGAAATCTGAAATGTTTTAAATCACTGACGAGCAACTAGCAGTCCCAAGTTTGCAGACAGTCCGTTTTCAATGTTTAAAATCTTAGTCAAATCGTAATTTATTAATGTAAGAAATTTTCCCCTTCCTCTCCGCATCCACCCGAACTGTGTTTTGAATCACGTGTGATTTGAATTGGTGATCGGAGGTCCGGAGAGAGCCAGGTAGAGCATGGCTGATTTTTCGTATTTTCTGCATCAATATAAACCCAATTTCTCTTCGACATTATTCATATCTATTACATTATTAACATGATCTTAAAAAACTGCATATGGAAACAGCGCAAAATGTACTAATGTGCAAGCCCAGTATTCATCTTCATCATCAGTAGTAATTCCTTTGCATGAAAGTGATATTTCTGCGATTGAAAGCGATACCTACCATAGTATTTTAATTGCAGTACATTAAATAGTCCTCTATAAAAACATTTCTGCTTTGTCAGATAGATTATGCATGCTTAGACTTGATTAAAATTAATAAAAGAAGTAATGAAATGAGTTAAGCTTTATAAATGTATCCAAAACGATTCACTCCAGATGTAACCTGAATCACATATTTTCATTTAGAAGCGTGTGTGTGTGTGATTATGGGCAAAGCCTCGAGGGGTATCTGCCTAAGGGGAGGGATGCCTTCGTGGAGGACTTTCTGAGGGAAACTGGCTCGTATACACGTTACACATGGGGAAAACCACGAAAACGCCCATGCAGCCAACCCGTTCGCGGGATTCGAACCTTGGACCGAACTACCAGTGTTCAGCAACTTTACCGCTTGGCCGCTGGTGGGCCTTTCATTTAGAAGCAAATACATTTGTAAATAAATGCTTTCATTCATAAAATCAAATAAATCTCTTCATAAGAATCGAGCATCGACACTATTTTAGGCCTGAACGCAATAAAAATAAAAACCACATATGAGAATCTTATCGACATATCGCTTGGTTTGTTACTCAGTAACCTTCCGGATTAAATTTTAAAGTATATTAGGCTTTACTGAATGGCAACATGGTGACGTGTGGAAGATAAAAGTTATTTATTTCCGACAGAGGCAATACATTTCTTTCATAGAGCCGAGTTTGTTAAAAAACTGAACGATAAGTATCTTATATTTTTCCGAATGGGAACAGTCTCGCGTGGCTAAAGATAAAAATGTTTCATTTCGAACAGTGTTACCACTCCTCGCTTCCAAATCATTGAGTTTATTAATCAAAAATTCAATAAAAGTTTACGAAATATGAAATAAAAATGATAAATTAAATTCGAAATTCAAAATTTGAGCTTCCACTATACATATTCGGTTTCAATGAACATTGTGGAATGAACATTTCAACATTGTTGGAAATTTATTCTTAATTTTGATTTCGGGTTTGCAAAAATAATTCAGAAAGCTTCTTCAACTGGTGAAATGGAGTTTCTGGAAGATTTTCACACTCACAGAGATTTATCTTGTTTAGTTAATGACTTTAAGTCCAATCCAGGCCTTCCTAACGCTTTTAAAATTCTACTAACTTAATTTTTCAATTTCATTACTATTTTTTCTGATAGATGGTGCTGACTTCTCGTTCGCTTTACTGTGAAGTATAAATGCGACCGTTGCGCCTGCAGATTTCTTTGATCCTGATTAAAAGGGACCTACACATGTTTGCCCTCGAAATCGATTGCTATTTTGGCATAAATTTGAGCCAATCTCAAGGCTGTCGTGTTACTAAACTTACATATATCATATGTAAGAAATACTTTCCTTTGTTAAGTGCTCCATTTGTTAATTCAAAGGCATTAAGGTACACAGTCTACTATTCGAGCAACATGAAACAAACTGCGGAAATGTTATAAAAATGGAAAAGTTATTTTGTAGGAAATTTCAAAATATTTCTTCAATATAGACTTAAATTCAATATATTAGAATGAAAAGCAGTTTTATATATATATATATATATAAAACCTGTATTTTAAGTATATATATATATATATATATATATATATATATATACTTAAAATATGAATTATTTGAAATTAGGTATGGCGCACAGGATCTGTTTGGCTGACTTCCATGCCAGTTTTGACTGAGAGTCATTCGCATAATGGAATGCAGGAGCCTTAAACCCTAAAATCTCGAACATATTTTCAAATAGGTACATTTTGTTATCTCAATTTATGTATGACAAAGTTATACATTGAAACAAGTTAATGAAGAATCTACTCCAAATAATAGACAGAACAGCGTATATGTTTTACCTCTAAAGTTATGAACTATAACAGATTCGCTCAAATTTTTGGTTCTATGATTTCTATGCATATTTATCTCTTATTTAGAATTATCTAGCATATTTGGATCTCCAAATCTTAAACTTGTAAATAGTTTCGCCAAATTACTTATTGAATCATTCAAGACAATTATTATCAGTGTCAAATTAATTATCAACCCATTCTTGAAAATGATAACAAGCGCATGAATTTAAAAATATTCAGTGTCACATGCACATATATATGTACATTGATGTAAATCTCCGTTATATATTGTCATCGTAAATATATTTTTAATAATGCATGTAATATATACCAAAATCACTGATGCATTACCCCATTTATATGTATCTGCAGTCTGAAACACTGTTTCTTCTCTTTGACTGTAGTCACTTCTGTCATACGCATATATATGAACATGCTTGATATAATTAAGTACATGGTCTACTAAAAATTGAAATGCTGTTTATCCTCTTTAATTTCAATCACTCGCCTATCATATGCATGTATATGTAGTATATATTTTAGGTAATTCTTTGTTATATATAGGTATTAAATTTGTTCAACATTAGTGTTCAATCTAATATTGTTCCAATAAAATACATGTAATACCAAAATCAGTGTCGCATTAACCTATTATCCGATTATCCCGTTATATGCATCTGTATTGTAAGCACCGTCTATTCCTTTTGCTTGCAACTGCTTCTGTCATATGTACACACGCACACATATATATATGTGTATATACGTGATGTAATTCTCCGATATATATAGATTTTCAATTTCTAATACAACTGTTCATTCTGTTCTTGTTAATATATTGATTTAATCCATATAAATATCAAATTACTGTCACATTCCCCCATTTATATGTAGTATAAATTTATATGTAGCATTTGTAGTATAAAACACTGTTTATCCCTTTTGACTGCAATCGCTCCTGTCATATGTATGCATAGATATATATTTTCCGCAATGATCTTTAAGCTATAAGTAATCAATTTTGGAATACAAGTGGTTTAATCTGCTATTGTAAATATATTAATATAATACATGTAATATCAAAATTACTGTCGCATTCCCACCTTTGGGTTAATCTCAGTAAACGAGTGATTTTGGTGTTCGCGATAGTTTTCAAAATCGCGTCAAGGCCGTACCATATACTAGGATTTTATCCCACTTACATTCTGCAGTCGAAAGCACTGTTTATCCCCTTCCACTATAATCACCCTATTCATATGTATATATGTCCAATATATATGCAAATATTTGACGTAATTTTCAGTATATATAGGTATTAAAATTTATATATAAATATTTTTTCTGCTATTTAATTATATTAATATAATACATGAGCTTCTCGCAAGCAAGCGGACATGCTTGCAACCATAGTATTGCATAGAAGAAGAGAAACGTGATCTCGATTTTAGTGCATAGTTTAGCATTTATACATGTACAACAAAATTTATTGTACCACTAACCCATTGTTTTTATTTAAAATACTGTGATTCCCCTGTGTAATATTTTGATCTTTGATTATGTAGGGTTTATATTTTTTATTTATTTATTAGCCCAAAAGACGTTAGCCCAGAAGGGCTATTAATTTCGTTTTTGCATTTTGCGTTGAAACTTTAAATTTCGGTTCACTTTTCAAACTGTTGCAACCAAATATTACAGCCCTGTGTTACATTTAAAGACATTAAATACTGAAGAATCTGCATAAATTTATCTATGTTCCTCGCATTGTGATAAAACGATGGTACCGAGAGTTACGCCCGTCGATAAAACGACGGTACCATCAAATTTTGAATAACGTACGTTTCCAGCCGAATATAGGCATCTGGAAGCCCAAATTTGGAATCTGTTTTAATACCTATTTCATATTTTGTAAAATTTTAACGAATTTTTGATTAACAATATCAATGATTTCAAAGCGAGCAATGGCAACACAGTACGGAAAAAAAAATTTTTTTCTCCAGAGATCAAGGCCGTGTATAGAAAATTCTAAAGATATGCTAATTTTAAAATTATTTTGTGATATTGCTGTTGAAATGAATTTTATGGTTTAAGTGCGAAGAACATGATATTTAATAAACAAACGCAGCACACAAAAAGTTAAAAAAACTCCCCTTTTGAGCATAATGTAAAATCTGAAAATTTTCAGATTTTTGAGTTTATTTTTTAATAATTATTTATTTTTCATGTTGTTGTTATTGATGCTGTTTACCTGAATTTTTGGTCTTAATTTCCGGATTTAGGCGCTCTAATAAGCGACTTTATAAAGTAGTCTTATAATATTTCGAAGATTATGCTTTTAAATTTTTGAAAGATATTCCTCATTTTATTGGCTATGTTCTAGAAAACCATTTTAAAAGAGAGATAAAACATTGTTGGTTTGGGCTGCAAAAAAGAAATTATTTTGTTCCAAGCGAAAAAAAGAATTTGCATAAAGTCATTTATGAAATACTTATAATACAACTGCAGTTTCTACATATGAAAAGTTTTTGACATTTCAGTTTATTAAGGATTAGATAAAAAGATCGCTTTCCATTCGGAAATATTCTAGACAACTCTATATCTTCGTAGTATCTTAAATTCTTTACAGTACAGAGATATACGTACTAAAGATGTCTAAAATATTCATAAAAATCTGTAATATCGGTGAAATAATTATTAATATAATACATATCGCACACCATATTAAAATGGTTAATTATGATGATCATGAATGAACCCTTGTGAAAATATGCATTAGGGATTGGGTAAATCCATGTTTTATTTACGGTATATTTCAGAGATATGATTACTTGTTGACGCAAATTTATGGACCATAATGTGACTAAAAGTTTTTATGGTTAAATTTTTTTGCCGTAATTTAAAATTAACTTTTCCCATTTCATCACAGTCTCTAAATATAGCAAAAGCTAAACAAAATAAAACTTTACGATTTTACAAGAACCATAATTTAACTTAATCTATTTCAGTTTTTTTACTACTTCAACGTTACGAGAGTCTTAACTACTTCAAAAACATGAGAGGAAATGTTACCGCATTATTAGTTTACCTCTTCTTATAAATAAGAATTACTGAGTGCATTCGAGCTATGAAACATAAAAACGAGTCATTAATGTTATGTCTAGGGAAAAAGTGTATTTATACCGTATTATTCAACAAATGGGTTTTCATAAATATTTGATACTGTATAATGTCTGTAGAGAAACATTTAATGATGCCTTGATGAGAGAGCCAAGCATTTTTATAAGGGTGGTAATAAAACTACTATAAAGAAAAATATTACTTTAATCTATAAGCTCACATATAAGTGCCTCGCTGCTTTTGAATTATAACGCAATACTGGTTTGACTGCAAAAAATAAAAGATGCCTACTTTTTAGCAGATAAAATTATGAAGTATATTAAATGTGTATAAATGTGCTCTCTTTCTGTGGTATCTGCAAGAATTACAAAAAGGTATTTTATTTCAAACTTAAAAATGTATTAAAGAGGAGCGATAGCAAAATAAATTAGTGAAGTTTTAATGAGAATGACATACTAGTTAATTATTTTCATATTTCCCATTGTTTTTTAAGATTTAGTTTATAGTACCCATACATTTAAATGCGATAGAAAGACGTTTAAGTCGATTCCTGTAGCTTAAATGTAGAACAAGTTGTAAACACAACTCAATTTAACGTAAAGCAAACCGGATTCCCTTGAACATAGGGAGACCAAAGTACGTTATGTTTGGAAACAGTTGTTGTTGTGAATTATCTTACTTGTCTGGCAGTAACATCAGAAAAAGACCACGGAATTCATCGTGGCATGGAGTGCAAGACTGAGCCTATCGTTGGCAAGAGCCTTGAGCATCATAGAGGCGACAGTACGACGAATATTTAGTGAGTATGATTGTACTCTTGCGAAGGTTTCTTTGAGTGGGTCGCTGGATTACGTTTTGGTTGTAGAATGTTTTATAAATCTGCAAATCACTTTACTTGTAATTAATTTAATATTAAAATTTACATTGTACTTCTATTACAAATACAGATTATTTTCGTTTGAAAGATTCAAGCATGAAAAGCTTGATGTAAACAACATAACATACTTTGCATTTATAAATAGTCTGGCTATGGCATTCATTACAACAAAATCTTCTGTTATCCTCGGACTTTATGATAAAATGTCTACCATCTCCATGCAATGGCTTTTTGAATGCTGAATTTTAGGTCTTCCTGTTGCTGATCTAATTCTCAATAGGAGTTTGCAAAAGAAATAATGCAATCTCGCGTCCAAAATCTAAAAGTAAATCTTTCCAGTAGTGATATTTCCACGCATTTGTGAAGGACACATGAATTAATTAGTAAATATTGGCCACCACTAATTTTTGCACGAACTCTTACTCTGGCTACTAAATTGTCACATAAATCGAGTCCCTCCTTTTAGCATTGTATTATTCGATAAGATGAAGTTTTGAGATACAAAAGGCTTTTCTGCATTGGTGAATAATGGGAAACACTTTTTACCGGTTGAATTTTTCTATATGCTGAACCAACAGTTACAATCGAATTGTCGTTCCATCATGCCATTTTTTTTTCGTACTGGAAATCACAATAACTCCTGTCTTTCTTATGCTGTTATCATATACGATATTTGTCGCCGGAACAAAACGTTTGGAAGAACAATTCTGGGAAGTGAGCTTCCGCGAAATCGGGTTACCATCTTCACTTGGTAAACAGGCTGGAAGCCAATTAAGAATCAGTTATCACTCAGACTGGCGAAAGTAACGTTTCCTTTCATGTGACGATTGCTTTTCCGTATTGTATTTTATGTCGCTCACACTCTTTTCGTTTTAAACTTTATTGTTAGTAATGGAAAATACTAGAAAGGTAATGACTATTAAGCAGATCATTTTTATCTCGACCAAAAAGGCGATTCTAAAAGCTAAAGAGAAGTCCTATTCTTTGTAATGATATGTTGTATATATTTGATTTCATTATTGCAAATAGTTATTTTTGTATCCATATATTTATTTAATAACTTTTATGTACATGATATAATGCTATTTACTGATATTTGTTTTGTGATGAGTCAAAAATTTTATTTTATTCCCAAAATGTTAAATATTTCATAAAGGCTACTTGCTCAATTTGTTTGTTTAAATTTCCAAGTATAGTTGCAAATGCAAAGGTTGTGTTGTAAGTGGGTGAATTTTAATGACTATCCTAATGCACAAAATGCACTTCAAATATTTTTCAACTGTGTATTCCATATCCATGATATGATAATGTGAAAGAACTGATGACTACAGTTGCTGACAATTACATAATCGTTATATGAATTAGAAGTAACTTCAAATAAACTTTTGGCAATGTTCAGTTTCGCACTAAGCATTCTAACCTCTGAAACAATTCAATGTTCGCTTATATTTTTTTACTAAATTTCAGATTTATGTAATGGACTACCCTCATTTTGAGACCATTATCTTCAATAATCATAAAACTGAGTTTGTAGAATTCAGTACAAAATGGAACGGCCGTCTTATTGTACTTTTATTTTTTTCCTTCGGCATTGGATTGCATGGGTCAGTATACTATTTCGCATCCTTAAATTTCCCGCTAAACGTGAATAAAATTTGTAACAATTCAGAATTTGGATTTATATATTTTCTGTAGTGTAAACAGAGGGAAAACTATCCTTTAACTATTGTCTTTAACCATTTTTAATAAACCACAGTATTGTAAGAATTATATGACAAAAAACATTCCTTTTTATGCAGGTTTATTTATAGGACTATAATCTGAAATTTTTGGATCTCATAACCTCGTATTATTACACATAGGCTTAAATTTCTGCATATCAAATTAGACATTAAACAGCTTACTAATGTATTAATATTACATTCATAAATTTAAACCCGATCAATAACTTGCAGCAGCATTAGATGCGCTTAATTGTCAATTAGAGAGCTATCTGGTCACCATCAGACCACATCATGGTGCGCTATTAAGTCTCAAATAGAATTAGTCACGTAATACAGTGAGCTTAAACAATTTCCATAACTGATCGTTCGAAGTTTCAGTATCTGTTGAAATAATTAAATCGGTTTATGACTAATTTTTTCCCTAAAGATTTTTTTAAAATTATATTTTCTTCAATCAGTTAATATTTTTGTTCTACAAATAACAAAGATTATTGATAAATGCATAAATAGAAATACATTGCATTTATCGATGGCTGATGATTAAGTTTGAATCTTTTTATATGCTATTAAAAATAGTCATAAACTGTCAACAGTCAAAGTAAGTAGGTGAAGATGAAGCAAGTTAAATGAGCAGGTGGGGAATTTTTTTATTTTTTTTTTATACAAAGCATTCGAAAAGGCTATGTTGCTTACTATGCATGCTTTCTCTGTTAGAGTTCTACATCTCAACACTAAACTGACTCAGCACTAAACGTACAACTGACTGTTCTGCGTACAGTCAGTTGTACGCAGAAAAGAAATTCTTTCAACTAAATCAAATGAATGTTCACAATCAGCTTCTGGATAAAATAAATATGGACAGTGATTTTATTCACACGACTGTTGGCAGACTTGCAGAAAGGAAATAAAATATACAATAATGTTTGTAGAGATATTAGGTATTGTTGGAAGCAGACAAGATGAAAAAATTAACAACGCCTTCGCCGGGAATCGAACCGCGGACCTCTGGAATATGCGCCCAGCGTGCAGACCACCACGCCACGAAGGCATGCGAGGAAGACAGGAGAAATACCTTATATACTTCTCCTTTTAAAGGGCGACAGGGGTTTTTAGGGGACCCATTTGCCAAGTTCTGGGTGGGGAGAAACATCATTTTTTCCCTCAATAGTATACATATTTCCTGCTTGTAAAATATAATATTGAGGCACACAAACTGCTGAGATGCTCAAACTGTTCACGAATACTACATTCTCAGACGCAACAGAACTATGAAATTACAGAAACCTGCTTCAAGAATGAAATATTCTTTATTATTTTTAATCATGCTTACAAATTAGAAGGCGCTTCGCTTAAATTAAAAACATTATTTTGGAGCATATGATCCTTATTTAGAGCAATATTTTCTTCAAATAACTGTCCACTTTCTTGCTCTACATATTTTACATTTTCCTTTATATAGGTGCAAATTAATACCAAGATAAATGCATAAAGTGAAATATAGAGAGACATATATCTATAGACAGGTGGGTAGGCGAATACAGGTAAGTTGATAATGTTTAAAAGTTGCAGACTATATTATCAAACAACGAAGAGTCTGTATGTGTGTGCCTTATGGACGTATGTTTGCATTTATGTATGCATGCATATACGTATGTGCATGTGTGTGTACGTATGTTCATTGTACTGTAGAAAGACGGCGGCATCTAGAGCCAACAGATTTTGGACAAATAATCCTCCGCATGGACATGTGTCCCTAGAAGACTGAAATTTTAATTTATTTCACATTTTGTGCGATTTCAACAAATTTATCAATAAGAAACTCGTTGATTTCAGTGAACTGAGTTCCCATTGCTCGAAATAAAACAGTTAACATATATTTTATGAGAATAATAAATAACAGAGTTTATATCAATATTGTTGTGAGAGTATGGATTCGTAATGGGTTGAATGGGCACAGAAACCAATGATAGCTTCATAAAGTTTCCTCCCCATCCCCAAAAGGAAAAGTTTACAGTTTTGGAACTTTCCACAAAAGTACTCCTCCAGCTGTTCCAGCAGTAGGAGAGCACAATCAGTAGTTACCACTTTAAACAATAATAATGTTAAACGCAACACAGTCCAGAGAGCGAAGCTTGCACGGAGATATCTCAATACTCCGATTCGAACTCTGAACTGAGAAACTGGTGCTTTCTCCAGTCTTATAGAGTTCCGCCCAGCTGAGGAGAAATATCCAGGACCTAATCGGTCTGGTCCATATTCACTTCCATTTCTCAAAATTACTGGAGGCATATACGGTTAAAACAACATATAACACGATATTGTTATAGTAACATATAGGGATCAATTACTCAATTAAAGTAACAATTACAGTCAATCAGACCCAAATGTCGCCAGTTGGTCGCCATAGTTAGCGACATTTGGCGATTTCTCGCCAAATTTCGCAAAAAAAAAAATAGTTGCCAAAACCATCGCCAACTAGGCGCTATCTCACAGCGGCTTAAGTAACTGATAATCTTAATGTTAAATTTCTAAACTTTTGTTTGTATATATCTATATCTGTGTGTGCACATTTAAAACTGCAACACAGCTTACTTTTACCCAGCTAATGAAATTTCGAAGATGGAATAAGTTACTGTAATATATTCTGTAAAGTTACTTTTTTTTTTTTTTTTTATAAATGATGATCCATTTATGGTTATACATCTTTCTAGTAGGTAAGAGGTAGAGGAAAAGAACACTAATTATAATTATTATTCAGAAAAAATGAAGGCGTAATTATCGTGAACCTAAGGAAATTAGAAGCAATATTTTAGTAGATCATCGTGATGTTAAGAAATTTATCCTCTTAATGTGCATGTTTTCATTTCGTCATTACTTCCATTACATTCGTTTCAATAACAAAAAAGGTGCGATTTACTTAGACTTCTCTTTTATTATTTGTAGGGAAAATATATGGCTTCTTTACTTAGGAATTCAGGAAGATTTCTTATCTATGAGAGAAATACGACAGATTCTCGTAAAGCTAAGAATAACGTATAACGATTCCAGTGACATTATGCCACTGTGCACTTTAATATCTATCGAACTCAAACGGAGCAGTAAAAATTCGCTTTTTTGTGACATATAGCAACGTAGAAGCACTTTTATGACAGTTATATGTGTGAGGTTAGATGATAGTACTTTGAAGAAAATAGATGTGCCATAAATCAAGTTATTGATTTATAGATTATAGGTCGCCCCGTACAAATACACGTATTTTATTGCTTTGAGAATATCCGGATCTCATGGGAGATTTTCGACAACAAATCCTATAAAACTGTGACATAATAAATAAATAAATAAATATATATATATATATATATATATATATATATATATATATATATATATATATATACGTATGAAAGTAAAAGGTTATATTATGCAAAAATTCTTATTTCTAGCCTTGACAAAATTCATTTCTAAACAGAAGAAATGTATACATTTTGGAAGCAGAATTTTTACAGGATAAATGTGCAAAGGTAGATTGTGTTTCAATGCTTATAGCTATTTCATACTAAATTATTATAAATTATATTTAAATCTTTTTCAGCATTAAAGTAATTTCACAAAATCATTATGTTTCAAATGATTAGAACAGAATAAGCAGCTTTGTTTACTTTTCATAGCTCATTTTGCAGTTTAAAAACGATAAACTCGATAATTGCAAACGGAAATTCTTTCGTAATATACGCATAATTTGCTTCTCCTCAGTTTAAAATGTTGCTGGTTTCGAAAATTCTTTTTTTAGCAAATAAAAAGGCAATCTTCCAAAGCTCGCGATTATTATACGCAAACAAGAGCTTAAAGTTACAGTGCAGATTTTCATATTGTATTTTGAGAAATGACGGAACACTATAATGAAAATTATTACATGCAACTTATTAACATATATTTTAGGGATAATTGAAGTCTATGAGTGTCTATGAAATCAAAGATTTACAGGCAAAACTTTTGTCCCAAAAATTATCATTTCAACATTTTTCAAACTACTCTTAATGAATAATAATGAAAATGTGTGTAAAGGCCAAAAAAGCTGATTTTTGAAAGATCTTCCTTCTCTATTTTCCTATCCAGCCTTTTTGTTTCCTCAGTTTCATAAACAAATACAAGTATATAACAACATAACGAAATGTGACAAGTTGCATTCTGATAAGTTTTGATGTAAATACAAAGAAATATATTTTTCCAATCAGATTAATTTATTTTTCTGATTGTTTCCATGTTAGTTATTTTATATGCAAAAGAACAAAAATAAAATAGATAAAAATCTTCTTTTTATATGTATAATGTTATCACATTATGTATTGTTACCGTATTAATCCTCGTTATGTGATAAACCTTATAAGGTATTTTCTCCCTTCTTTCCGCATGTCTTCGTGGTGCAAGTGGAAGCAAACGCGACGCGAATTCGAAAGATCCAAGGTTCGAGTCCCGGTGAAAAATTTGCACATTTTTCACGTCACCTGCTTCAAAATAATTCTAACGGCTCTACAGTGGAGCCCGAACTAAAAGGTGGTGGACGATAATTCGTCACCACCAGGATTTGGCGACTGGGTCTACTTCTGTTTTTGGAGGACGACTGGGTTGGCTCGTCCTCAGTCGCCCTCCAAAAAGTACATAAGGTTATTTTTTCTCCTTCCTTTTCTGCATGCCTTCGTGATGTAATTGGAAGTACTCAACTCCTATTCGTGTCCCGGCTAGGGCATTGCCCATTTTTCGCGTCTTCTACTTCAAAAAAAACCTAATGACGCAACAACCTCTCATTAAATAACATGGAGTTTTTATATTTTAATCTAAGTTTGCTGTTCAGATAATTAAAAATGACAAATATAAATGTAAATACTTTACTTAGCAATTAATTCATGGTTCCATGATAATTAAAGCTTCCGTCCATAGACACAACCATATTTCAATGTTTTAAACCTAGCATGTATTTATCTAAATTCTGAATTTGGTAATGCATGCAAATATTAACATATGCGTTCAAAGGTAAGAAGCTTTAAGTTTTTTTAATATTAAATAATAGCCCATATTAAAATGAATTAAAAGAAAATTTTAACTTAAAAAAATGAAAAATTGTGTTATGATATCATAATTAGATAGAACAAACAGTTTCCTTTTATTCTTTATTTCTAATATGTGATTTTCTCAAAATAATCTTTGCTTGTAATAGCTTGTACACTTTCTCATAAATATTTTTATTGATAATGGTTGTTATCACATTATCAATAAAAAATCAATCATTATCAGTAAAAATATATCGATTCAAACCTGCATTGTTCTTTTGATCATGCAATGTATTTGAAGGTTTAGGAACAATCGATTTCTAATAACATTTGGAACAGAATAAATTTTTGCTTTCTCCCATTTTATCAAAATATACTTTTAAATCTGTACATGTTTTACACCACTACACAAAATCTCCTACATGTAATTCCATGATTTCCGTCATATCTTCTACATTTGTTCTTGACGATGCAAATAAATTTCCAGCTTTCAAATTATACAAAACATATAATTAATTAATAGCCAAAAGAAGTGCAATAATTGATAAAGGGAAGAAAATAAATTCGGTAAATGCTTTAAAAGGTATGTACACATAATTTGAATACTTGTAGTTTAGCAAATAACTGAAAACCGAAAACAAATCCCTTACTCTTGAATTCAGCAAGCCTTAGTTCTGGTAAATAAATTGTTGAAAATTGTAAAACAACATGTCTGTAAAATCAGCTAGCAGTCACACTAACAACTTATTAAATTTAAGCGGCAGCATTCTAACAATCTGAAGTTTGCAAATGAAACTAATGGAAATGAATCTGACATATTCCCTAGAAATTCTCATCGGCAAATTTATACTACCCACCGCCAAGCAGATTACTAACTAATGAATAACGGCATTTGCAGAGCAATTCTTAACTACCATTATCATTATTATTATGCATTAGCTTGCTATTTAAATTTTACATGAACTGTGCCTTCCTTTAGTGACCATCATAATCGTTCCTCTGGTTTGTCCACTTTGAACGGCCATGTTCAGATGATTTTATCCTTCTTGCTTCTGTTAAGAAATGTTTCTTAATGGCCATAAGCGTAGTTATGAAGAGCTAAGTTAACAACTGCATTTTCGTTTAATGGTCAAATTAATCCTTTAAGCCAAGTTTCATTCTTTGTTCTTTAGGTTTTGAAATTAGACCATAAGTTAAACTTAAATTGATTTGAAGTAAAATTTATGGCATCATTTGCTATTTTAAAAAATGTATTTTTAAATATTTTTGTTATGTACTTCAGGAAATTAATGTATTTCTTCGTAATGCGTGTTAATCACGAAAAGAAACACATGCTATAAAATTATGTAAAATGTATTCAGCTAGTTGTCATTTAAAATAAATATTTTATAAACTTGTCTCCAATATGTTTGTCATTGAACTTAGCAATCAACATCACAATACATAAAAAAAATCTGCTAAAATAAATTGCAATAATTGGAAAATCTTATCTTACTGCAATTAAAATGAATATATCATGAAACATGATTTACCAAAAAATGTGAATTAAGACCAAATGAATAGCATTTTATATTTAATTCAATAAAATATTAGTGTACAAACTCGGGGGGAATTACTTATAAAAAATCTCAGTTTTATCTTTTATTTTATTTTAATTTAATTTAATTCACTTTTTAAATCCCAAGATCCGATATTGGGTCGAGTGGTTGGAAGTTGCATTAACTTCGTATGCTCTACAGAACAAACTATGAAGTGATGATGTCACTTCATAGGTTTTTTTCTATGTAAAGTATGCCAAATCCAAGCATGATTTAAATAAAAATTTCACTAAAGACATTAACCCATTTTTCCCTTCTCGCATTTCTATTAACACACGAAATTCTTGAAATCTACAAGGATTGCAGATACATATATGGTGGATATAAATCTCTGGATACTTTTCATAAGGCTGGAATGATCTAAATTTGCTAACTGACTGATCTGCAGGTATCTGATAAAGTTATTCTTTACAGGATGCTGTAGGTTATGTTGCTTATGTTGGCATTTAATGCTCCTCTATGATATGAAGTAGGATCGAAGCTAATTCATTTGAGGAATGTAGGTGCGAAAAGGTTCAACTCATTCATTGTCATGAGATATTTAGCTTTAATGATAATAATAATTTTTGATAAAGCTCTTATAATCTCAGAAATAAATAATTATCGTGAGCTTATATAGTAAACTTATAACGCTATCAAAATGTATTTTGTGATAATTTAAATCACCTTAATAATATGCAAAATATAGCTACAGACCGTCCTTAAAAATTTGAAAATTGATATATTTGAATGTTTCTTTATTAAATTATAATTCCTCTAAAACCCAACGCTTAATGTGATGATTATAAGCTCCAATTGCAGAATTTTTATATCTTAAATCAAGAAAATTTAAAAGTAAATAGACATACTTTAAATCATTAATTGTTTTGACTATATACTTATTTGCTGATTTCTAAATAACCTAACGTATTAACAGAATGAAATTCTCTTTTAAGTTCAACTCAATTCATATTCAGTGCTATGCTGTAGACATCATTTTAAAAAAAAGTCTCTTCCTGGGATACAAATAGCATTTGAGTTTCTGCTTTCGAGAATCAGGGTATTTATATACATTCGAGATTAGCAGTTGACAGTCATATTAAAGGAATTACTAGATTCTAGTCTTTGCTGCTCCATCTTCATATAAAAGCTCAG
Source organism: Stegodyphus dumicola (assembly GCF_044657685.1). Lineage (NCBI taxonomy): Eukaryota > Metazoa > Arthropoda > Arachnida > Araneae > Eresidae > Stegodyphus > Stegodyphus dumicola. The sequence goes on along the minus strand of NC_140772.1, from coordinate 77,618,723 downwards.
AATGACAGAATGTCTAACTAGTGAAGTGAGACACTGAAGTGGACAGAAAGGAGAGAATAAATTACTATCATAATGCAGATATGATGTCTATGGTAGTCTGAATGGTTGGAATGGTAATTCAGTTATTAATATTGCAGTTTCAAGTTATCATCTTGCATTCAGTTTATATGTTTACTAATAGTGCAAACTATAGCCAATTAAGATAAGCATCATTTTTGCATTATAGTTAAGAAAATAAATTTCAGAAACAAATGCGTAAAATTCTATATAATTGTAAAGCTATAATCCTTAAAACATTAAGAATTTTATAATTCAGAGCAATTTAGAATCACAAACTTATTACCTTTTGTTTTAACTCTTCTACATGTTATTCTTTTATGCCTCAGTTTCATGAAAAGCCTTATAAATGGATATCGGGGTTTCTAGTCAGGAAACGAGTTAAAACTGTAAGAAATCCAACTTATCATCCACAAATAATTTAAACTAGAAAGAGACTCAAAAGATAAGCAAAATTTCCTTATTTATTTTCCACCATTTATTAAGAAAAGATACGAAATCTAACAAAACAGAATTGTTTCTCTACAAAATAATGTAAGTTTACATGCCAGCTTATACTTCACTCGATTTCTTGAGTTAGGTTTATAAAGTCGTATAATAAGAAATAAAAGCACCGGTGTCCGAATTACAAAACAAATAGAATTTTCACAAAAGGAATCTTATCTGCCAGTTTGGCAAGACTCCAAGTAAAAAATAAAAATGAAAGTAAAACTTGAGCCAAACTCATTCTATCCTAATGGATTTAAGGAAATTATTCCCGCCCAAGTACTATGCTTATGTAATCGAAATTGAAACTTTACACCGCGTCTTCATGAATATTAGATCCAATCACCGCCTTCAGCCTAGTTAATATCGATGCAAACATATACTCTCCTTCGAAATTAATATTTGACTACTTTTATGTTTCACTCAGTAAACATAAATTTATGAACAGAATGCAATATCAAAAAAGAAAATGTTCGTAGAGTAATTCTGGTATATTGCGTTTATTTAATTCATAGAAAGCAGACAATTTAGGGATTTAAACTTGCAGAAATATATTACCGTTTTCATTTCTGTTCATAGAGTGCAAATTCTTAATTTTTCCTTGTAGAGTGATTAGGTTTTGTGATGCTGGAGACGTGAAAAATGAGCAATACCGTATTCGGGATTTGAACCTGGATTTCTTGAATACTTGCCGAGTGTGCTACCGTTACGCCACGAAGGCATGCTGGAGGGAGGGAGAATATACCTTATATCCTTTTGTTGCATAAAAAGCTTCAATACATAACCACAGTTACGCATTGGTTAAAATAATTTTCTAGATCACTGTTGGTTAAAAAAATGGTTTATAGAAATTACAAACATTTATTTTTTAATAAATTTTTAAAATGTGTGGAATGATTTGAAAGTATCCACAGTTATTTGACGCTATAATTGTTTTATAAGCACATTCTAAATGATGTATGGTTAGTTACCTCTAAAAGCTTTTGGCAAAAAATGCTCGCAAGTCTTGTGTGCTGAAAAATGTCGTCCATTTAAGACATGAATAAATATAGCATCACTAGAGCCAAGTAAGGCGTAAATTATTTTTAAATCGTATAAATTTAATTTCGCAGTTGTGACGCAGAATTTAAATGCATGGCGTATCATTATTGAGTTTGTTGTTAAGTTACAGCACTTAAGCTAGATCGTTGCATCCATACACTTTTAATGAAATATTGCTCTACACAGCAACTTTTGAGAATTACTCCTACTATCACCAACTGTTAGATGTGATTTAAATTTCTGTTCATGCCACAGATACTTGCTGGGACCAGGAAGTTTATGCAAATTGAATGCCAAGTGTCATAATTTAAAAGTAAGGAATTAATATTACCCTCAGCCTGCTGAAACTCATGACGCATCGTTGCCATTTTGCCTAAGTAAGTTTTCCTGCGGTATATGTGAAGCGGTTCTGAGAGTTAATTTGCTTAGCTTGATAATTTGTTTAAATATTTAGATACAGTAGATCCAACTCAGATGATTATAGTCTTTAAATGTAGGATATTGCTGATTTTAATCGAAATCTTAGAACTAGAGTAAGTCTCCTCAAACTTTAATTCTAGTATAACAAGAAATCATCATCTTATTTGTGTTACTGTTTCACCAGGATTAGGTAATAAATATCCGTTTTTTATATTTGACGCTGCATGTTAAGTGAACATTTAAACATTAGATGGTAGTTCGCCAAATCAGATAGATACACTTTGTGGTTAGTCGTTTCATTGTAACGTACATCAATTTTAAGCTGTTTCATCCCGCAGCTTAATTTACACTGCACTAGGTCATTTGTCCGACTCTTTAGCTCATTTGCCTTAGACTACTTAATTGATGGTACGTTGCACAACGGGTACGATTGCCCGATAGCTAACTTTTTTTATTCACCACTAGATGGCAGATAATTATAGGTCATAAAAATCATTCTCTCTCTCTCTATATATATATATCCATGTGCTAGGCTGGATAAGATTATTCTGACCAGAGAGGGAAATTAATTCATCGTCACTAAAAACTTGGAAATGCTTAATTAATAGTCATAGTTAAAAGTAATTATAAAATAATGCATTAATTTTAATAGTAAAAATTGATTGAAATATAAGCAACATTAATTAACTTTTGATAGCAATGATACAAAATATTCTATTTTTAATTAAAAACAGAAAAATCGAAACTTGCTGCTCTGAATGTACATTAAATATCAAATATGTAAAATATTTTTTTAAAGATGGCACTAGATGTTAGTGCTTTGCACTGACACAAAATAGAATACACAAATATTTAGTTTAAATTTTAAAAAAAAGTTTAAAGTTTATTTGAATAAACTTTGTCTTTAATATAGCCGCACAAAAATGAGTTTAAGAGTTGAGATCAGGAGAATATGGTGGCCAAGCGATTCCAAAGCCAGAATGCGCATTCCAAAGTGATTTGCTAGGACTTTAAACACTCTATCGATTTCATGGGGTCATATTCCGTCCTGCATAAACCACATCTTTTCGAAATCTCGGTCACCTTGGATAAGGACGAAGACATCATTTTCTAAAATTTTGACATAACATTCAGCAGTAACCGTGCCCCCAATGAATATCACATCGATTATTCCACGACTTTATACTGCCCCCTAGAGATGGTCGATCCGCTCCGGAACTGGTTCAAAGAACCGATTTACTTTACTGAACGAATGATCCGGAGAAAACGGAACGACAGTTCAATAACACGAAAGGAGCTTTTGTTGGGAAGCGTATCAAAAATCTTGATTCCTCTTAATGTAAGCACTGGCATTCTTTCCTTTATTATTTAACGGAAACGTTTCTGACTTATTTTTTATGCGTGTATGTGCGTTATGTATGTATATATGTGTGCTTTTGATTTGCTTGTGTTCCATCTAGTACTTAAAAAACAAAACATTTAATAAATGACACATCTCAGCGAAGCTGCCCATTCATCTTTGCAAATGGATGGAGTTTTTTCCCCTTCTGGTAGTGCAACGATCTACATTAAGTACTCAGTAGTTCAACAGATTCTCATCTGTTAGCGCTCAGGCGCTAATCGCAGATCTAGGTCCTTCGGAGTTGTGATTATTCCCTCTTTTCATAGCTCCTGCTCTAGCCGCGGATCTGATTCCGACGGAGTCTTCATTGTTAGCTCCTTTCATCGCTTTTGCTCTAGCCATAAATCTGGCTCCTGCGGAAGACTTGATTATTTACTCTCTTCGCTTCCTCGGAGATGTTTCTTTGAACACCATGTCATAGTTATGTACATTAGGTTATCAGCTTTTTTATACAATATTACTATAATATTTTTATTTATTTACTTATTTTACTAACGTCTTGTAATCAAGAACTGTGAATTTTACTTTAATCGTTTTTAGCTTATATTTCTAAACATAAGTTTTTCCATCTAATATAATTTTTCAAGGTTGCAAAACAAAATGTGGACCGAGGGAAAAGGCCTCGAGGGATATTTGGCAACATTTTGTCAAACTGGATTAACAAAGGAAAATACCGGTATTGACATCAGCCAATTTTCTGTTTTAGGAATCTGCCTCCAATATAAAAAATTATTTTTACACTGTGCTTTGTAGTAACAACAAAATGTCAATTATAGTTATAAAATAATGCAATCTTTAACAAAAGTAAGATTAGTTTTCATTATTTTTTAACTTTTAGTACTTTTTTAATCCAGAATTTTATTGTTGTTCTATATAGAAGGGTCTTTTTAGGGAATGCCAAAAGTGCAGTTGACAGAAATCACCTCAGGGATTGATGAGTTTGAATTTTGTACGGAAAGAGCTACAGGTCTTGAACAACAGTTTGTTGCAAAGTCACTCGGTTGAGTTTGACCCATACCCAAACTCGTCTGGTCGATGTCCTGAGGCTATTTTGAAACAAGTTCGTGTTTTCTCGATATTTTCAGATTTCTTCACACTTGCTCGACGACCAACATTGACAATACTGTCATTATGAACACTACCTCTTGAATGTTGTACTCAGATTTTTGGTTGTAATAATACTTGACCAGTTGTTTTCAGCTGGTACTCTGTCGAAAATTTCCTTTAAGCCGCAACCGGGCTTAATTGCTCGAATAGGGCCTTGACGACAAGCATAAGCTAAGAAAACGTAGTATTTACACATTTTTCAAATACAAATGAACAATAAGAATAAGAGTACGTATACTACAAAATCACAACATGTCCTGCATTTAGTACAAAGTTTTAACTGAATATCGCCAATAATTCGAAAATTATCAAGTTTTTTTTTTTTTTTTTTTTTTTTTTTTTTTTTTTTTTTTAATGTAACTCAATGATTTTCATAAAGTTTGTACACATGTTATGCTTAGTTCTTCACATTCTTATCATGCAACATCAAACGGATATCAGAGTACTTTACGTGCATTTATGAGGTGTTGTGGTGAATAAGACATTTGCATTTTCTGATTTCGGATAATTACGGGAAAAGTTTAAATGTATACTCACGTTTGTGAAAATTGCAACACCAAGAAGGAATCGTCATAATTGAATGCAATTTAATACACAGTTGAGTGGTAGTGGTACAAATAAATGATTAAATGTTCAAAGCAAACAAACAAGAACAAGAGATCAGAATCAGTATTTTGTGTGGCCACCACGCGCCGCAATAAGTGCTGCTACACGACGTGGCATGGAGTCAAACAAAGTTTGAATGTCTGACTGAGGAAGAGCATTCCATATCGTTTGTACGCGTACCCAAAGTTCGTCTGCAGACGCAACAGGACGAGGATCACGAGCAAGACGCCGACCAATGACATCCCACACATGTTCAATTGGCGACATATCCGGGGAACACGCAGGCCAAGGAAGAAGCTGTACCTGCTGCGCTGCAAAGAAGGATTTAACAATCCGAGCAGTATGAGGGCGGGCATTGTCCTGTTGAAATACAGCGCCTGGCAAGCTTTGAAGGAAGGGAACAGCTTCGGGCTGTAGAACTTCACGGATATACCGGTTGCTGTTCAGATTGCCCACAATTCGTAGCAATTGAGATCGTCTATGATATTCTATGGCGCTCCAGACCATAACTCCGGGTGTTCGTCCACTGTGGCGTTCGATAATGCACTCCGGAAGGTGGCGTTCACCGGCATAGCGTCTGACACGAATGCGGCCATCATGGTACCACAAATTAAAGCGGGATTCGTCAGAAAACACAACATGCTGCCAATCAGCACGCCAGTCTCTATGCTGATTGGCCCATTGTAGCCGCAGGCGGCGATGGTCGTTCGTTAGGGGTATCCTGTATAAAGGAGTCCGTGCGCGTAGTCCACACTGCAGCAGACGTCTACGAATTGATGAAGCACACAATGAAACACCTGTAGCTATTGACCACAGTGCTGCCAATTGTCTAGAGGAAGCTGTACGGTCCGTCCGCGCCATGCGGACCAGGTGTCTATCATCGCGAGCTGACGTCACATTTCGGGGTTCACTCCCGGATTTCCGAGTTGTCCGACACTCGTCCGTCCACTGCTTCCAAACGCGCATCACTGTGCTGCTGTTACGCTGCACACGAGAGGCTACTGCACGATACGACAATCCATCTTCATGAAGGCCGATGATTCTCCCTCGTTCAAACTCTAAGTTGTTCAAATCTCGCTCTCTTTCGTCGACGAGGCATAAGTACAGATTGAGTTAACGTTTACCACTAGCAGATAACCACCGATAACCATACACGCCTCGCTACAGCCGTCTATTTATTCGGATCCATCAGCCGTTCAGAGGGCGCTGCTCAGCATACGCATGCGCTACGGATTTGCAATTCTAATCATTTGCATATCATGCGCTACTTTGCATTTCCTGAAAATTTCAGCTCACTCGCGTAAGTCCTTCATGGTGTTGCAATTTTCACAAACATGAGTGTATATAAATAGTATCTCATGTACTAAGCAAAACAAAACAAAGAAAATGACGCTTGCCTATAATCTTCAATCGTGTATAGAATTACCCGAATTTGAAAATTATCAATAATTTGCAATTATTATATTTTAAACTATTGTCTCTTTTTACGAAACGTATTAAACCAAAGATTCTAATGATATGCCGCGGAAGAATTATGCAACTACTCAGGGTTGAATAAGTAAGCCTACACGTGGATGAGAAAGGGGTTCTCGGTGATTTGTGCCCTCGTACGTACATTTTTTAAGGTATCCACTAATATGAGTAGCCACGAACATATACATAACGGAATGAAATACAGAACTGTCGTAGACTGGAGCAGGCCAACCACAAGCGCAGGTGACTACGGAGCTCAATGTAACGCTCACTGCCGGTCTGCAATTTATGGAAACAGTGTCAGAGCACTGGATCCATATCGAGAAGACCTGGACAAGGTTTAACAAGATCCGCAACGACGAATGAGGATCAGACACTTTCAGTGCCGTGACACTGAACTGCTACAGCTTCACAGCTCTCATGTAAGCTGTATGCTGGCATTATAACCCATGTTTTATAGTTGTCCGAAGGCCTTCATGAGATATAGCTGTATGCCAGAAGACCTGCTGTTTGCGTCCTGTTCAATGCAGCACACAAGTCAGCGCGCTCAGCATGGCTCAGATCACAGGTGGCTTGGACCAGACTCAAATGGAGCACCGTGCTTTGTACAGATGAGTCCAGGTTCAGCCTGGACTACGATTCTCGGTGTACTTGTAATTTCAGATAGCCTGAAACATGATAACATCCCATGCCATCAGGGAAAAGGGTACCGGGGTTTATGTTGGATGGTCGCACACCCCTGCAAATGTTTGTCGAACGTTCCCTGAGTGCTATGAGGCATAGAGAGGGGAACTTAAAGCCTTATGTTCGACATTTCAGGCTGCAGTTGGTTATGGGTTCCTGTTAATAGACGACAATTTCGCCTACATAATAGCTTAGCAGGTCGAGAGTTACCCAATTGGAGAAGATATTCGCCTCATGGATTGGCCATTCAGATCTGCTTATTGTAACTCAACAACGCATGTCTGGGACATGCGCTCACAAGAGCTGTCTTACTGCAAAAAATGAGATCGACTGCCACAGGAACTACTCAAATGTCTCAGTCCAATATGCCTTCAAGCTGCACCCTGTCTGGCTGCGAGGCAGAAACCATATTCATATGAGACTCATTTTTAGTTCTATATCATAACGTGGATTTCAGATATTCTTGCATTATGAAGTTTACTGATAATCACGGGTACATAAAATTACTTTTGATTGGTACATCTCTTTCTTTGCTTTAATTGTATGTTCATGTAAAATTTCTTTATAACCTGTCCATTAGGTTTTCAGAAATTCGACATAACGTGCAAATTCTTTTAACTTTCCACACGATTTTACGAAAGCACAATTGTGTAATTTATCATCGGTACCAAATTCATAGGAAATCTGTGTAATATTTAGCTGGTAGCAAACACGTTTTTACGAAATACTTAGCACTGAGCTAGTCACTTTCCTTAAGTAAACTGTCAGAAACTTTTTCGAATTGATTAGTTATTCTCGCGGGAGTCGAAATAACTATCCTTTACAGTAAAGTAGATGCGAAACATATCCCTCTTTTCATCTATTAAAATAATTTATGCTTAAAATGTTATGTAATATATAAAATAATTTATAATTTCATTAAAATAACTTGGATTGAATTTTAAAATTATATATAAAATTCATTATAATTAACGCTTTTTAAATTATTTAGCCAATACCTGAGTTAAATTATTTAGCTAAAACATGAATAATCACAGAAGCATAGCTTTTAGTGACGTGATTAGTTTCACTGTTGAAGTCATTCATAAGGTGTCTTAAATTAATTATTTCAACAATTTGTTTGTGTTTATATTTTAGAGACTGTATGGTACAAATGTGGGTCGCTACCAACATTATTTGGAATTTTTCTTTTAACCAGAAACATATAGATTATGCACAGTCTTATAAAAGATAACTTCAACCTCTTTTTAGCAGTTAGGGATGGAAATGTAATTTAAGCTTAATCTGAAAAAAAAAAAGTAAGCTTTTATTTTAATTATCATAGTAACAAAAAGCAAGAACTGAAGCTCTGGTTTCACATAAAATAGAAATTCAAGCACATATAAAAGAATTAAGCATTTCCATCATCCTATATAGCAACTAAAGAATTCACTGACGCTTAAAATTAAAACAACTACCCTATCTCAGAATGGCGCAAAGTAAGAAAAAGGGGAAAAAAGGGGCATAATCACCGTTTCCATAAAATCCCTTTTCATTAGCCAAATGACCTCACGAATGGGCAAAAGAACGAAAAAGACTCACAGAAGAAAAGGTCTTTTTTCGAAAGAAAGCAAGATGAGTGAAAAGCATCACTTCCAAGTTTAATTTTCCTGAACCGCTTTGCGAAAAGAGAAAACCGAGAAAAGAAATTGAATATTGTCTTTTGAAGAGAAAGTAGTGCGACAAAAGAGATCATGTAAGGAATTAAAACCCTTTGCGGTGCACTTCCTTCTCGTAAGTATCCGAAAGAGAAGACTTCGAGACTAAAAGTCTTATTTATTACTCTTCTTTTCAGAACAGAAAGCGGCGTTGAGGTTTTCCTCACTGCTTTCTGTGCTATAAATTTGTCTGTGTGGATTTTATGTGCTTTTAATGCAATGTTCTGGCAAATAATGTGAAACACAGTTTTCAAAATTATCCAACAAGCAACCAGATTATTATTAGAATTCTTGCTATCTCATAAATAATTAATGCGTACAATTGTCACAATATATGCTATTTATTCTTATAATTATTAAAATTTGAAGTAAAAGATTGCAAAATATCTGGTTTAAACAAAGGATGTTCAAAAACGTTATTTCGTGCTTCCTCCCTTCTTAAATATTAATCCGAGATAAGCACTTTTAAAAATAAATTCTATAAAAATAAGTCAATTGATTTCAGGAAAGCAGTTTCAATAGTGTGAGGCTGAATGTTGTAAATGTGTGAAACTTAATTCTTTATTTGATTTTTATAAAATACAAATTATAATTTGTATAATATTTGTAGACTCGTCAGGTTTCTTTTGAAGCACTCGAAAAATGTGCAGTTCCCTCGCCAGGCCTCGAACTCTGTACCTCTTGAATACGCTCGAGTATGCTTCAAATAACACCACGAAAACATGCGTATAAAGAAACCAGAGGACTGTGCCTGGGGAACGTGGACGTCCAATACACTCAAAAATAGAGTAGTCCTCTGTAAAGTATAGAAACTCTCAAGACAATGCGGAAGTAGAAACCACTGTGAATAACATTATGTTTGAAATGATCAGAATTTAAAGAAGATAATCAATCTAACTCTTAGGTCTACAGTTATCAAGCTAAATAATGCCCGAACTATTGGTAAGTTTATCATATAATAGTAAGGCTTATTTTCATTCAGCAAGAAGTATAAATCTGAGCGTTTGTTTCGTGCACTCGAAACGAGTTTAATATGTACTAACTTTGGGCAAGAAAGACTTTAAAAAATATGTAAATAGCTATTAGGATATAAAATTCAGCATTGTAACTTTGTATATTTTCTCGCTGTGATGATATCTCCGTTTGGTTGACCTCCGTGGTCAGAAGCCATCTTAGCGGGGCACTCACACACTCATCTCATGTATATATTATAGTAAAATTAATTTAATGCGAAAATGTACACTCCGTGAAGTATAATATTCTCAAAGATATGCCTAATTAAGATTCAGGACTAAAATATGTAATACTCATTGCTGTTCATATTCATGAGATCACAATCTAAAAATTTTTTCTCACAATGGGACTGATATGAACACTAAAAATATATATGAAGCTTTCTTGGTCTGAAAGGAGTGATGGGGCTTTGAGAAGCAAGATCATACAAGAAACACGCTTGGAAAATCGGTTGCTTAAGCAACTTTGAAACAAAGTTTAAACATTAATTTCATTACACAGGTAATAGAACCACATCATATCATATCAGCTGGCTTTTAACACACGTTAATTCAAGACATACGCATGCATACTCCTTTTCTATTTCAGTTGTATGAAGTTAGAGAATAACACTATATCTTATAATATCCAATAAGCGCAAGATCATGTTCTTTCAATATAGTATATACCATTGCGCGTGAGTGGTAGGAATTAGTATACGGTTTGTCTGATTTATATCAGCTTTGAGAAGTTTAAAATCATGCCTACCATTCTGTTTCCGTAACGCGTAAGGAGATTTAGTGAAGTATCTTATGAAGTACAAGAGCAATAAATACTGTATTTACTCGCGTATTTTCATCACATAATTCCTCCTTTACTAAACGTATCGTACTAAAATCAAGAGGGGGTAATTATGCGCATAATTTAATATCGATTTACACGATTAAAGCATGAGGGTTGCAAATGAAAGGTGTAGGCATGCACTGCTGGATTCTTAAATATAACTACCGGTAGTTATCAGAATACTAATTATTTAAAGGAAGCCTACATCATAATGTTGACAATACAACATTTAATTTGATGTCTTTATTGATATTTTTGTATCTTTAATCTCTCTCATTCTTACTAATATCCGCTACTGTTCTCTAGGCCCTAAATCATTTAATACTGCCAGAACTGCTGCTTGTGTCTTCTGCTACATCTTAAACGTCGTCACCACAGTCCTATTGTCATTGCCTGTGTCGCTGTTCAGTTGGCCTTTTCACGTGCAATGATCATCAGAATTATAAAGACCATTAGATATTTTCAATTTTGGAAGCACTTCTCTATTATTACTTAATCAGTCAGAGCCAATGCGTTTAAAGAGCATTTCAATTAATACAAGAAAAACAACGTGGATGAGACCATTTTATAATTAAAGGGAAATTGCTTTATTAATGGAAAGGAAAATTACACGAATACTCAAAAATTTTCAAAACTTTGTGCTAAAAAGGTAGGGGAAAGTGCGAGTAAACATATAGTACCTGAAACTTTAATAAGGATTTTCACTAAGTGCCTGCAGATCATACTCATATAATATATTGTTGTTTACTATAGCAAATTCACGGCGAGATCGGATTAGCTTTCTTTACATTTCCTCACTGTTTTGAATTGACTTCTATTCAATCTCAATATTATTGCACAGGTGGGAGACGTTACTCTAACTAACTAAAGTTGTGCTGAGTAGAAATAAAAATATCGAAAAGAGGGCGATGAAACTAAAAAAGAATTAATACATAAGATATTGAGAAACTATGCTCTAAATAATAACATTTTGTTCTTAAATGACTTCAGTAAATTCAATCAAAACGCCTAGAATGTCGAACATTAAAGAAGTCTAAATTAGTAAATTCGTTCTGAAACTGTAATACCTGTAATTTGAGAACTTTGTTTTCTATATTTAGCTTCTAAGCACATGACATCTGGGAAAAAAGGCAAATCTATAATATCAGGGGTGTGCAAAACATGCACAATGCACGATTTGCAAGATGTGTATTGATCGTCTATGCGACCATTATCATTGTCTTATCTATTTCAAGGGGAATTAATATGCTGATCCCTCCTTCGTAGACCTACGGTCCAAATTTGCGAACTGTTTCCTGCCCAGAATGAAGCATGGAAATGGATTAGTTACGCTGCGTGCCACAGCATTGGGGAATACTGGAAGCAGTAATTGTTTCTGACATCATGCTATTCATAGAGTTATCGATGCTGTTTAAATAATCCACTATTTTGTAGAAACATTGAATCCTAGCTGTGTATCAGGATGGCGATACACCATTACACTCCGCAAATTGATGACAGAATAGTTTGAAGAACGTAAAAAAAGATTCTGGTCATCTTTCATGTCTTCATCTTATTACAGACTCATAACTATCTATCTCCACGATCTCATTACCAACGAGAATATCTGAGATCTGCTGGAGAGCAAATTTACAAATGTATTACTCCTCTTCCAACATCGAGTGGAAAAGCCATAATGGAGAAACATATCATTAATGAATATGCATGCTTAGCATCAGCCATTTCCGAAGAGAATAGCTGCAGTTTTTACCGCAAAAAGTCTTTGCTGTTACTCCCCAGATGAAGTTGTTTTGTTGTACACGTCTGAAATTATAAAGATTTAAACAGTTGGGAAAGTTTCAGATTTTTTATAGACTTTCACATTTTTCTAAATCAAGCTCGTGAATTGCAAAATTTAATCAAAATTATCTTTAGCAATGTGATAAAGCATATTTAATTCTTAGCATCTTCAGTATGGCTTAATTATTTCTTAACTTGCAAACAAAATGAAGGCATTAAATTACGTGCTAAAGGTGAAATTTGCTGAATTATTTGTGTTTTAGGTTATTAGGACCAATAGCTTTTGGAACGAAAATATTTACTTCAGAATGAATATTTTCTGTTCCTGTATAAATAAGTTTCTTTTCCTCGAGCATTTTTTAGCTATTTGCTAGAAGCTCTATTTGCTAGAAGTAACAGCATTTTAAATGAAAGAATTAAATATAATTTAAATTCCTGTCTTTTTTCCTCAATTTAAATTAATCTAAAGTGATATAGATCACTGTTTCTCAACCGCCGGTCCTTCAAATTGTTTAAGTTCCTGAATTCTGTGTATGTAAAGTTAATGCCAATAGTCCAAATTACTAACCTCGCCAGTCCGCTATAAGACACTGAAATATTTTACGGTTCAAAGAGTAAATCAGATTAAAAAGCATTGATATAGATAACACTTTTTAAGAAACATCACATTTATTCTCATTAATGCTCAATGTAGCCCTCATAATTTTCATCAGTTTACATTACTTTTATTTTCATGATAACTGAAGGGCAGTTACTAAATTTTGGAGTTTATCAAGTCCATTAACTATGTAAGGAATTTTAGTTTTCTTTACCACATGCATTCGTGGTGTAATTGGAAGCACATCCGCCAGGCAGTCGGCTAGGAGTTCAAACCCCGGCGAATGCTCTGTGGATTTTTCTTGTTTCCGGCTCCGAAATGGACCTAATGAATCTACAAGTGGCTCCCGAAGTAAAACATTGTGTGCGAAAATTCTTCATTATCATAATCGGCTAGCTATGTCTCCCCTTCAAAAATCTTTACCCCCTTTTTCCCAGTCATCCTTTAAGGGGACTCATACACCTTAAAACCCATACGATGTTGGAATAGGTGACTGTTGCAAGAATTGGGATAACTTATTTATTTTAAAAGCAATTACTACCAACTTTTTACAGCTGACTACATAATATAGCTGCTTTCTGAAATAGTCATCAGAAAGTTTGTGTTGCCACAAATAGTTTTATAATTTAATCCGCTTTGTGAAAACATTTTCCGTCGTGTTTCCAACTTGCGCGCACAGTTTAAAGCATTCTGTTTCATAATTTAATTCAATATTTAATATATATCTTTTATAACATTTGGAAACTACTGTGAGCCTAAAATTCTAAAAATTTCATGTCAAAGTTTTATTTGATTTTGAGTTGAGTTTATAAAATGTATTTTATTAACAAAATTTGTAATGTTTTCGTCCATAAATTTTTTCAATATTAAAATATTCATCAGATTGTTGGTTCAGTTAGATAATAATGCCCATATAAGGAATTCCATCCAATTTCACGTATGTACCATTAGCCATTTTTAAAGTATCATGCGCGCAAGGTTGAAACAAGGCGAAATATTTTGTCACAAAGAGGATTAAATTACAAAAATATTTGGGGCAACACAAACTTTCTGGTTACTAGTTTCCAAAGCAGCTATGTTATGTAGTCAGCTGTAAAAAGTTGAAAGTAATTGCTTTTAAAATAAATAAAATATCCCAATCCTTGCAACAGTCACATATTCGAAGATCATGAGGGGCTTAAGGTGTATGAGTCCCCTTAAGTGGGCGAGATAAAGAAATATATCCAAAATAAGACTAATTACTGAAATCTTATTTAATTCGAGCAAATTATTGGTATCTTTAATTACTCTATGATTTGTCGATAATAACAATTCACTAGAAAATAAATTTGAGAGTTTTGCATGGAAATTATAGGAAAATCATAAATTAAAAGTGAAATACTGTTGGTTCATTTTTTACATGCAGGAAGAAAACCAAAAGAACACTGAAACTCTTTCTCGTAAATTGCGGAGAAAAACTATTAATCCAAATATTTTCACTTCAGTAAATTTAATCTAATCTCAATACTAAAGGGCGAGCAATTTGCGTTAGTCAAAATTCTCTCGCCTAAGGCCAACTGTTAAATTCAACGAGCGCAGCGATAAAACTGCCACTTGCGAACAGATAGTAAACTCGCGATTGCAAACTGACTAAACATTACGTATAATTGTATACTAAATCTAATTTACATTTTGATGAAGAATGACGGAAGAAAATAGAAAGACAAAAAATAATTTTGGCAGGGGAAAAACTAATTGTTGAAAAAAAAAAATCTTGCAATTCAGACTAAAATAATTGGGTAAAGGTTATCCTTTTGATTTCAGACTGAATTCATGTCTTAAATTAATTTTTAATGTCACAAGCTTTTTCTGTTATAGAGCATAATTAACTTCTTATTTAAATGTAATAAATCATATTAAACTTAAAATATTATATTTTAATTGGTTCATCAACTAACTAATGAAAATATTGACAAAATGTTAAATGTATAAAAAAAATTTAGCCGTAGTTAGAAGTGTAAATAACCTACAATAGATGGCTAAATTTTAAAATAACATTTTGTTAAAATCAACTCTGTTATCTATTTGCAAGTATCTAAACATATTTGCAGACTGACATACTAAAACAAATAAATACTGAAAGAAAGACTATTAAGTTATTTTTCTGTGTAACTGAATTATTTAAAAAAAGACAAAAATTCGTACCTATCAAATGCAGTTTATTGACTGTAAAATTCAATATTTATCCTAGCGAAATTTGCTTGCTGAATATCATAATTGAATTTTTGTTTCTCTTCTGTTATCTAGTTTAAAATCCCAAATGTTTTCAAATTGCTATTGGTGAAATAAATTGCATAAAATATTTCCTGGAATAACGGAAATTATTATATTTAAAATATTTGTAAGAAATAATATGGTAGAAGAAGTGCACTTTTTGCGTTCCTCAACGTGAAATAAATAAAGGAAAATCGTGACTTCTTTTAAGAAAGTTATGTAAAATTGAATATCATTTTCACAAAAAGAAATTTGCATTTTCCAAAATACATGAAACATTGCAACCATACGCTATTAACGGATTCCACAGACAGCTATTAAACAAAAGATTAAAAAATCAGTTATCTTCCGACATCTATAAAATAAGAGTAGTTAAAATATTCATTTGTTAAAGGCCCTTTTTGATAAAGGATTTCGTTTGATACGTAACTCTGCACCAAATAGAAAAAGGTAAACTGGAATAAATAAAGAACAAATAAAACGAAAAGCTTTACATGTTTTTATTGTTACAGCAAATGAAGGACAATATTTAAATAAAAATGACGGATAATATATATATATATATATATATATATATATATATACACACACACAAAAATTCCTGCTGAAAACTGCATTTATATTCATGGATGTATTACCTCTTACCCTTAATTTATTCCTCACTTAGCCGTAATGTCTCTGGGTGGTTCATTTACATTCTTTAGAGATTCATATTTTACTCGCCCTTCTTTTGCATCTTATTTATTCAGCACACTGTTTTCTAAAGTTTTGCAATTAGCTGAACGTTAAACTTATTTATATTATTTTTTGTCGCATACATTTTGAAAATAAAAATACTGCCCTCGTAGCTGTTTTCTTGTTCGAAATTGAACAGTTCATGCATTATATTTTCATTATGAGTTTTATTTTTTTTGTAATATTTGACTCTTTTATTTGTAATATAAATTAATTATTCCATTAATTTTCGCTTCATTGTATATAATTGTGTACACCAAGGAATCTCTGTAATCTCCTCGATATATACAATACATTACAAAAATGCAAAGATTAATCTAAAATATTTATTTACGTAATATTTATACATTATTTCATAAGGTCACCTTCAAAATAATATTTATAAAAGCTGCATTATGTCCCATACTCCATAAGAAGGAAGATTTCTATATCTAATAGGAAGATTTCTATACATCCTCTTTTGAAGTGTTCTAAAGACTATCACTATAATATGCTAGAATTCATGGATATCTCGAAAATGACGACTTTTCAAAGCCAGTATAAGATGAAGGAAAACGAAAAACTCGCAAAGAAATGATCGGCAGATATAAGAGATGTTTCTTGGAAATTACTTTATTGACTAGTTTAAACGGGTTTGGCAATAAAGGTTGTAAGCAAAAGGTTCCTAAGTTAAAAATTGTGGAGATAATTTGTCCTGCAAACAATAGATCTTTATAACTAAATGCGTTTTGAGTCATAACATTTATCAGCGTGCATTTAATCTTGGAAGGATTTTTCCTAGGGAAAATTGTATTCGCCATTCTGTACTTTGTATCTATATTTTAAGGCGTTGTTTAGAAATTTGGGCATCGTCACGCCTTCTCTGCTATTATAGAGTGTTAAAAGGTACTATCCTCATTTTATTTTTCTTTCTCATAAGCCCTGAGAGATGTTAAAGGAGGTTAATTGTGTCCAAAAGTTTTTCACACAGCTGTTTAGGAACTGAAGAAAGAACTTGTTTGATTGAAGCCTTCTCCAGACGTTCTGCAGGTAATCAAGAATTATTTCTAGATTTATTACTATGCAGTTGTTAAGAGTAGGAAAAATATATAATTTTCAAATAACATTCATAGGATTTGCAAATAACATACCTGCAAATGCTAAAGTGCTACTCTCTTAAAAACTCAAGTGATACAACTACATCCAAAGCTACATTATTTCTTTCTATTTCTTAAATCGCATTACAAATAAAAATTAAAAATAAAGTACTCATAAAAATAGTAAAAATGAAGTATTCACAAGACTGTAAGTCGAGATTCATATTGTTTCTCCGAGATACATTTTAACTAATTAGAAAGGTTTTTGTGTATCATTCTTGTTATCTTCCTAATTAATGCTTTCTTCACATTGATATTAGATGTTACATTTTCTTTATTCGAGAAAAGCACCTTATTTCAAAACTTCCTCAATTTGAGATAAAGCAGTGGAGATTTCACCAACAGCTTGGACAAAAGATAGAAGATCTAAGGGAAAAAGAAAGAGAGTACTGACGGAACACTTTGCTAGTCCAGTTCAGTGATCACATCTTTGCAAAACTGTATTACACCGTCTGTTGGGCACTAAATGGACCAAAAGGGTAAAATCACCCAGTGGACAAAGCAGAAAGTAAGGAAAATAAGAGCAATTGAAGCGAACTATGTGTATGGAAAACACACAAAATTCGTATCCCTCCTCTTTTATTCCTTTTTTATACCCTGACATTGAACAGAAAATGTTAAAGAAAAGGAAACATACTTTCTTACTTTCTTTCAGCCTTTAAGAAAGAGACAATTTTCATAAACTGACCAATACTACCACATATTTTGATAAAGGGTAGGAAAAGTAACTAAAGCAAATACTAACACGTCTATATTTTGGTACTCAAATAAAGTATTTATATTTAATATTTTATTATCTGTATGTCCTATTGGGGTTCCAAACAAATCTTCCTTAGTTTCAAGAAAATGGAATTATCTGAAAAAAGAAAAATTACGTATCACTCTGAAAGGAAAGAAGTTAACTTATTAAGTAAGTTATTGTTGAAGGAATTTTACAGATAGTTTTGATTACAAAACTATCTGTAAAACGTGTTTGCATAATAATAGACATTTTGGTTAGATCATTTTATATAACATGAAAGACCCTTTTTGATATTTTAGGTAACAATTCTTCACTTAGAGGTGATATTTTCTTCTTCTTCAGTTATGGGATCTTAATCCTCCTACATTAATTAAAATGTTCTTCATACCCTAGTAGATTGACAAGCGAGTTTTAACTACTCTGATGTGTATACAAGAATGCCCTGCTAAGATTTCAAATAACTTTCTTAAAAGTTAACTTTATTATTTAAAAGTATCGTAGACGAAGACTACACACATTTGGCTTACCAATATGGCTCAAATTTAAGGCAGAATTTAATGTCGAATAGCAAAATGGTTAGTGCCAAAAAAGTAACAATGATAAATAATGTAAAATACCTCGCTCACTTACATAACCATGTCATTTCCTTTATCAGAGATAAGTCAAGTAACAGCTCGTGATTAAGGCTGAAACCGTCCATTTCATTACTTAATCATTACTGTGTTTAACTAAGTTCTGAAGTATTTCTATAGATTTCCAATTATTTGTACTGCAATAAATAACTAATTAAATAAAATATTGTAATGATCCTCTTGTTAAATACTGGTATGATAAACTGAGAAATGACCGAAATAAAATCTGAAAGGGTTCAGATCTTAACGGTGCCCCCAAAAAGGTTCTTCTAAAGTTTAATATGATTTGTCAGTACAGATAATCTACACAAATGACCCATGTGGAATAGCGAAGCATTTTAAGTGATACTAGATGAATATACAATCAAATTAGCATGAGAACATTATATATATATTGCATATTTGAAAGGAAAAATATATAATGTAATTCTATAAAAATTTTTAGTGTTTTTAGTATCTTCAGTTAAATGCATTTTTATTTAAATGAAGCAGATTAAAATGTAATAGAAATAATATTTTAATAGCTACATATATTGCTTTTAAATAAATGACTTGTTAATTAATAACGCATAAATTAAATTTGAAACATAAGTATTTTACACGTTGCCGAATGGCAAAAGACTCAAATGAAAAGTAAGATAACTAAGAACCATGTTTTAAACCTGATAATGCTTTGGGGCTAATAATAAATAAATAAATAAAAGTTTATTAGAAATTTTCATCTTTCCTGATTTAAAATTACCCCCAAAAACAAGTGTAATGTGTATTCTCATAATGATAATGTACGCAAAGGTATCAATTACAATAAACGGCAAACAACCAGAACGGCTTAAAATCGGTACTTATTTAATAATTTATGCTTTTACATCTCTTGAGTTAGCACTTTGTAATCTTTATGATAAACAAAACTTCTGAAACCTTATTCTTCCTTACTGAAAATTTAATCTTCCACCATTTTTTTTTTTTTTTTTCAATATAAATAGTCGTCAGACCTACCAGGCTTAGTGCTTTCTGATTTCCAGTTCTCAATACCTAGCTCACTGGCTTTCCAGATATGTTGAATTTGTCGTCAATCGTCCTTTTATGTTAAATATCTGCCTGATTTGAGTGGTCCTTTGCCTCCCTTTTGTTTTACAGAAAAGCTTCCCTTTCTTTCTGTTATTCTGCATGCACGTATTATTAATGCGGACATGCTGTTTGAAATGCATAAAAGGCCCGAAAATGAAAAGTGGTAATTCAAAATGAAGAGCCTAATGAAAAATAATTATTTCAGTAAAATAAGAAATTGTTAATTTCCTAGCAGCTTATTAGAAAAAAAAATTATTGAAAAAAAAAAAAAAAAAAAAAACCTGGCGATGACACATGCCACAGTCTGGCTTGATAGTGCCTTTATGAGTCCCTGCCGCGCCTGAACGGATCACCGCAAAAACGGTGTTTCTAAGTCCTGTGAAGGCAGTTAATCTCTCCCATACTATACACTCCCATATATACAGAGCGAGCGGCCAGCTCGGAGGGAAGGGAAGAGTGATTGGGTCTGATTAAGCGAGCAAGCTGGACAGCCAACTCAAGCGTTGTCGCCTCTCTCCCACGTTCAAAGGAAAACCCACGGAGGGAAAATTTTTAATACACATTAATATAATTAAAAAATGCCGGAAGAGATTAAAATACATTTAAAACGTATCTGCATTAAATATGGTTCCCATCTTTTAATGAAAATTTGATTTTGGTTTGTATATTGATCTGAGTGGTAATTCTGACAGTCTTTTAAGCGAAGTTTTTTTTTTTTTTTTTTCTTTTTTTTTTTTTATTTGGCAGGAATATCCTTTGCAGAGTAAAAAATGCTAATTTTTTACGCGTTTCAGTAGTCCCTGAATTAAATTAAAAGTCTTAGAATGTTCGATCCGTTAGATAAGGAATGAGAATTTACTGCGATGTTTGCCCATATTTACTCGTATATTTAAGACATTGGGGTTTACTGCATTACCCTGACGAAAGAAAGATATCCTTTTACACGTAAGGACTTTATGACATATAATCATCTGTAAATCACCTCAAATGTCTTATCAAGTGCTTGATCTGAGTTCACGAACTTTCTGACAGCAAATCCATTTCGTGTGATGAAAATCCGTAGTATATACCTCTTCAGTATCTAAACCTGAAAATGACTTACCTTACCTATTAGCGTAGTTATGCACAGTGCCTATGAATAACGAAAACGCTATTAATAACGCATTTTCAGGAACACATGAGAAACGATGTAAGTTTTCATAGCGTATTTAGGTATTTAGTGAAACGCATTGGTTGATGCCCTGGAAATGCGTATTTTTACACATTCAAAAATTAACGATTTATTATTAGTATATACTCGTATTTATACTTATCCGCATGTGTATTTTAATGTGTGCAGTTTTCTTATATTGAATGCGTAATATAGTTGCTCTTGTTTTGAAGAAAATTATTTTCCACACAGTTTCAATATTATTTGTCTATCTTAAGAGTTAGAATATTAAGGTCATAAATTTGGAAGCGTTCATTTTAAATGTTTTGGAATCATCTCAGATTTATATTATAAATAAGATTACTGCTAGATTCTGTAACAAGCGTTTTCAAAATTTATTTGAACCTGATCAGTTTAAACTACCAAAATATCTCTCTATATATAGAGAGAGGGTGAGCATAAAAACTTCCCTGATATATGAACCCTAACGTTCTATCCGCTTAATGAATCGAAGTGAAATTTCAAATATTATTATTTGAAGATAGAAGAATGTAATGAGACCTCACTCGAGATTGTGATGAGACCACGTTCGAGACTGTGATGATTCAAAGCAATAGAGTTCTCACGATTACGTTTACAGTGAAAAGGTTTCGCAATTTTCGACCGGCGATACCCACATTTTTCCTGCGTACACTGATCAGCACATTGAGAAACCGTAAATGGCACTGGAACGATATATGTATGACGAAAATTCCAGCGTAAAACATTTACAAAGAAAGGCATTGTAAAAGGCCAGTAACAACACAAGAGCGGAAGAAGGAAAAAGAACATTTATTGGAATCACAAGTTAACCTGCCGACGTTGGAAGAAGACAACACATTGCATGAGGAACATTGTTTGCAACAAAGATAAAAGTGCCACTGCTGGAAAATTATGTTTAACTTGACGTTTTATGGCATCTTTCAAATCTGAAAAATCTTGTGGATTTGATATGTACACATTAGATTTCAGAAAACCCCAGAACTAGAAATCCATCAGAGTGAGGTAGAGAGAACACGGTGGCCATGAAACTGTAAAGTTGCGGGAGATGACTCAATTTCCAGAATGCTGTTCCAGCACTTGCCAAACGCATGCGACGACGTGTGAATGAGCCCCATCTTGCATCCATAGAATGTCATTAACGATGTTGCAGAATTACGCAGTTCTGGAAACACTTAATTCTGCAACATCGTTGTTTACCACCTTTTCATACCTGTCTAAGTGACTTCTTCAACGAAGCGCTCCTTTCTTCTGTTGCCATCGCTTGTTTGTAATTATCTTCCTTGTAAATGCTTTACACCGGTAGTTTTCACTTTGCATTTATAATACCAGTGTCATTTATGATTTTTCAATGCACTGAGCATTTTGGACAGAAAAAAGTGGGTGTTACCGTTCAAAAATTTCGAATATTTTCACTGTAAATATCTCTGAGATTTCTTTTGTTTTAAATCGTCCTAATCTCCAGCGCATACCTTCAAATAACAATATCTGAAATTTCATTTTGAATGTTTGAGCAGATAGGACGCTAGGAGTTCATATATAGGGGAAGAATTTTATGACCGTTTTATACATATGTATTAAATTCATGAATTTTAACCTGAGTACTGCGAGAATGCATAAAACACAGAATGTTCAACAGAACCGAAATTAAATACGAAAAACACAGACAAAAACAAAAAATTTCCTGCTTGCGAATTTAGCATGCAATATCAGTAACTACTTAAATTATTGTATTCAAATTACATATATTGGGTTATAATGGGAAAACGTAAATAATGACTAAAAATCGCCCTGAATAAGAAAGAAAATTCAACTTGGGTAAAGATACGATAATAAATTAACATAATCCTAATGTTTCCAGTGACGTTTAAATATCAAAGTTTTTCATAATGAGAATATTTAACTGAAAACTATTCGAAGATTATTCATTCTAAATATGGAATTGCGTAATAATATCTAGCCGTCATATTGGCGAATTGCGCAACTAATTGTATCAGATCTGTCTTTTTCGTAGCATTACATTGCTTTCGTGACCTTCTCTATCAAAAAAAGATTTAAGAAGACCATATCTGTGATAGTAAATATGATTTGGTGATAAAAAACAGTACCTATTAATTATCATAATGAGTAAATTTGGACAACGGTTTATCTTTTATCTATTAGAATTAATAATTAACTCCTAATAAAATGTATATTACTCTAGCATTCCTACATAAAATGTTTTTAATATTCAAATGTGCACATGCATGCCATGTCTTGTGTATTATGTTGACTGAACTAGGTCTTTTGAATAAAACTGCTCATTAGATTTTCCATTAGGAAACTAATTCATACATAAGACTTGCATTGCCTGTTTATATCTACACTCTTTCATTTGGCATATTAATAGAAAATAAATATGAAATACACAGATGTTCTGGTACATTTACTTCGAAATAAGAAAATTGTTTGCAATGTTTACCGATAAAAACTAAGAAAGAATCAGAAACACGCGCAAAAAAAAAAAAAAAAAAAAAATCCATCTCGAAATATGGGAACATAAGGATTTACTGTACAACTCTAAATATCGACTTTAAAGTCCTCAGGCACTCTTTAAATATCTTTCTTCTAAATAAAATACTTATATCCTTATCTGCAATTTTAAATATTTCTAAAAAAATAAAAATGATAAACTTGCAGAAGGTTTTGTTTAAAAAAGCAATCTTTTTTTATTCATAAGCAAACATGCAAATAATTTCAAAGATAAATCACCTCAAGTAAAGAAAAAGTAAAAACTATTTCTAGTTTGAAAGGGAAAGATTATTTTGGGTACTAAAATCCTAGGAAAGAAAGAAAATTGCGTAGGAAAAGAGGGGAGTATCAACTGTTTGTAATAAATAAATAAGTAAATAATGCTTTTGCTGTCTTTATTTCGTATGTAAAGAGTGATTTAGGTTCTAGTTAATGATAACAAAAAATGAAATATGATTTTATAAATGAATCTAAATCTACTTTCAAATTACTTGCGAAACATTAATAACTTTAACCACCTATCTATTCTTTGCTAAAAATTCAAACAAATAATAAATAAACGTTTATGCAATATTAAGTAAGAAAATCATCAATTAATTTCGATTGAAAAAATAACGAATTCAGACTAGCAGAATCCTTATCTATTTTTTTTTCAACTTTAACTCTGAGCTAGAGTTTTAATGGGCAATAAAAATTACTTATCAGAATCACTATCCTTTCGTTACTTTTTATCGTAAACGTTTGTCAAAACAGCATGGATTTTTAGATAAAAATACTTGAAATTAAAAAACTAAAATTAAAACATGATAAAAAAATTTATCATCCTAAATTCTCTTTTTTTAATCAGATATTAGCAGTCTCTTAATTAGTAATATTAACGCCACTTTGAGTAAGACATAAAGCTGGTTTTAGTGCCTGGAATCATTTTGCATTTTTTTTTTCTCTCCTCTCCAAACTAAAGGTCATATTCGGAAACTGAAAGCACTTAAAAATAGAGAAAATTCAAAATGAACAAAAAACGTAGAATTAAAAAAAATGCATTAAGTTTTGCAACAGAATTAATTTAAAATGAGTTCAGTTTCATCTTGCAAATAAATCCTTGATAATTATGAGAAACTGTGGTTTTCTTATTTACTTTCGCTTTTTACAATGATACTGGTTTTATAAATTTTTTAGAGTAAATACTTATTCCGAAAAATAAAACAAATTTCAAGCAGTAATATGCATTAAAATAATCTAAAAGTTTCCGTATATTCACCACTAATATAATGCAGTTTTTTCATCTCTTATCTCTCACTGAAAAGCATTGCATAACACTGAAAAGAGAACATAATATTTGCAAAGCAACAACCTTTGGAAAAACACACGGACATTAGCAATTTACTTTGCTAATGTTATGTTTTATTTTGACATGTTTCTCTTCTGTCTGAAACAGAAGTTTTGATGCTTGATTATGATATCTTTACGCTAGAAATTTACTGTTATGTTTTATTTTGACATGTTTCTCTTCTGTCTGAAACAGAAGTTTTGATGCTTGATTATGATATCTTTACGCTAGAAATTTACTGTTATGTTTTATTTTGACATGTTTCTCTTCTGTCTGAAACAGAAGTTTTGATGCTTGATTATGATATCTTTACGCTAGAAATTTACTGTTATGTTTTATTTTGACATGTTTCTCTTCTGTCTGAAACAGAAGTTTTGATGCTTGATTATGATATCTTTACGCTAGAAATTTACTGTTATGTTTTATTTTGACATGTTTCTCTTCTGTCTGAAACAGAAGTTTTGATGCTTGATTATGATATCTTTACGCTAGAAATTTACTGTTATGTTTTATTTTGACATGTTTCTCTTCTGTCTGAAACAGAAGTTTTGATGCTTGATTATGATATCTTTACGCTAGAAATTTACTGTTATGTTTTATTTTGACATGTTTCTCTTCTGTCTGAAACAGAAGTTTTGATGCTTGATTATGATATCTTTACGCTAGAAATTTACTGTTATGTTTTATTTTGACATGTTTCTCTTCTGTCTGAAACAGAAGTTTTGATGCTTGATTATGATATCTTTACGCTAGAAATTTACTGTTATGTTTTATTTTGACATGTTTCTCTTCTGTCTGAAACAGAAGTTTTGATGCTTGATTATGATATCTTTACGCTAGAAATTTACTGTTATGTTTTATTTTGACATGTTTCTCTTCTGTCTGAAACAGAAGTTTTGATGCTTGATTATGATATCTTTACGCTAGAAATTTACTGTTATGTTTTATTTTGACATGTTTCTCTTCTGTCTGAAACAGAAGTTTTGATGCTTGATTATGATATCTTTACGCTAGAAATTTACTGTTATGTTTTATTTTGACATGTTTCTCTTCTGTCTGAAACAGAAGTTTTGATGCTTGATTATGATATCTTTACGCTAGAAATTTACTGTTATGTTTTATTTTGACATGTTTCTCTTCTGTCTGAAACAGAAGTTTTGATGCTTGATTATGATATCTTTACGCTAGAAATTTACTGTTATGTTTTATTTTGACATGTTTCTCTTCTGTCTGAAACAGAAGTTTTGATGCTTGATTATGATATCTTTACGCTAGAAATTTACTGTTATGTTTTATTTTGACATGTTTCTCTTCTGTCTGAAACAGAAGTTTTGATGCTTGATTATGATATCTTTACGCTAGAAATTTACTGTTATGTTTTATTTTGACATGTTTCTCTTCTGTCTGAAACAGAAGTTTTGATGCTTGATTATGATATCTTTACGCTAGAAATTTACTGTTATGTTTTATTTTGACATGTTTCTCTTCTGTCTGAAACAGAAGTTTTGATGCTTGATTATGATATCTTTACGCTAGAAATTTACTGTTATGTTTTATTTTGACATGTTTCTCTTCTGTCTGAAACAGAAGTTTTGATGCTTGATTATGATATCTTTACGCTAGAAATTTACTGTTATGTTTTATTTTGACATGTTTCTCTTCTGTCTGAAACAGAAGTTTTGATGCTTGATTATGATATCTTTACGCTAGAAATTTACTGTTATGTTTTATTTTGACATGTTTCTCTTCTGTCTGAAACAGAAGTTTTGATGCTTGATTATGATATCTTTACGCTAGAAATTTACTGTTATGTTTTATTTTGACATGTTTCTCTTCTGTCTGAAACAGAAGTTTTGATGCTTGATTATGATATCTTTACGCTAGAAATTTACTGTTATGTTTTATTTTGACATGTTTCTCTTCTGTCTGAAACAGAAGTTTTGATGCTTGATTATGATATCTTTACGCTAGAAATTTACTGTTATGTTTTATTTTGACATGTTTCTCTTCTGTCTGAAACAGAAGTTTTCATGCTTGATTATGATATCTTTACGCTAGAAATTTACTGTTATGTTTTATTTTGACATGTTTCTCTTCTGTCTGAAACAGAAGTTTTGATGCTTGATTATGATATCTTTACGCTAGAAATTTACTGTTATGTTTTATTTTGACATGTTTCTCTTCTGTCTGAAACAGAAGTTTTGATGCTTGATTATGATATCTTTACGCTAGAAATTTACTGTTATGTTTTATTTTGACATGTTTCTCTTCTGTCTGAAACAGAAGTTTTGATGCTTGATTATGATATCTTTACGCTAGAAATTTACTGTTATGTTTTATTTTGACATGTTTCTCTTCTGTCTGAAACAGAAGTTTTGATGCTTGATTATGATATCTTTACGCTAGAAATTTACTGTTATGTTTTATTTTGACATGTTTCTCTTCTGTCTGAAACAGAAGTTTTGATGCTTGATTATGATATCTTTACGCTAGAAATTTACTGTTATGTTTTATTTTGACATGTTTCTCTTCTGTCTGAAACAGAAGTTTTGATGCTTGATTATGATATCTTTACGCTAGAAATTTACTGTTATGTTTTATTTTGACATGTTTCTCTTCTGTCTGAAACAGAAGTTTTGATGCTTGATTATGATATCTTTACGCTAGAAATTTACTGTTATGTTTTATTTTGACATGTTTCTCTTCTGTCTGAAACAGAAGTTTTGATGCTTGATTATGATATCTTTACGCTAGAAATTTACTGTTATGTTTTATTTTGACATGTTTCTCTTCTGTCTGAAACAGAAGTTTTGATGCTTGATTATGATATCTTTACGCTAGAAATTTACTGTTATGTTTTATTTTGACATGTTTCTCTTCTGTCTGAAACAGAAGTTTTGATGCTTGATTATGATATCTTTACGCTAGAAATTTACTGTTATGTTTTATTTTGACATGTTTCTCTTCTGTCTGAAACAGAAGTTTTGATGCTTGATTATGATATCTTTACGCTAGAAATTTACTGTTATGTTTTATTTTGACATGTTTCTCTTCTGTCTGAAACAGAAGTTTTGATGCTTGATTATGATATCTTTACGCTAGAAATTTACTGTTATGTTTTATTTTGACATGTTTCTCTTCTGTCTGAAACAGAAGTTTTGATGCTTGATTATGATATCTTTACGCTAGAAATTTACTGTTATGTTTTATTTTGACATGTTTCTCTTCTGTCTGAAACAGAAGTTTTGATGCTTGATTATGATATCTTTACGCTAGAAATTTACTGTTATGTTTTATTTTGACATGTTTCTCTTCTGTCTGAAACAGAAGTTTTGATGCTTGATTATGATATCTTTACGCTAGAAATTTACTGTTATGTTTTATTTTGACATGTTTCTCTTCTGTCTGAAACAGAAGTTTTGATGCTTGATTATGATATCTTTACGCTAGAAATTTACTGTTATGTTTTATTTTGACATGTTTCTCTTCTGTCTGAAACAGAAGTTTTGATGCTTGATTATGATATCTTTACGCTAGAAATTTACTGTTATGTTTTATTTTGACATGTTTCTCTTCTGTCTGAAACAGAAGTTTTCATGCTTGATTATGATATCTTTACGCTAGAAATTTACTGTTATGTTTTATTTTGACATGTTTCTCTTCTGTCTGAAACAGAAGTTTTGATGCTTGATTATGATATCTTTACGCTAGAAATTTACTGTTATGTTTTATTTTGACATGTTTCTCTTCTGTCTGAAACAGAAGTTTTCATGCTTGATTATGATATCTTTACGCTAGAAATTTACTGTTATGTTTTATTTTGACATGTTTCTCTTCTGTCTGAAACAGAAGTTTTGATGCTTGATTATGATATCTTTACGCTAGAAATTTACTGTTATGTTTTATTTTGACATGTTTCTCTTCTGTCTGAAACAGAAGTTTTCATGCTTGATTATGATATCTTTACGCTAGAAATTTACTGTTATGTTTTATTTTGACATGTTTCTCTTCTGTCTGAAACAGAAGTTTTGATGCTTGATTATGATATCTTTACGCTAGAAATTTACTGTTATGTTTTATTTTGACATGTTTCTCTTCTGTCTGAAACAGAAGTTTTCATGCTTGATTATGATATCTTTACGCTAGAAATTTACTGTTATGTTTTATTTTGACATGTTTCTCTTCTGTCTGAAACAGAAGTTTTGATGCTTGATTATGATATCTTTACGCTAGAAATTTACTGTTATGTTTTATTTTGACATGTTTCTCTTCTGTCTGAAACAGAAGTTTTCATGCTTGATTATGATATCTTTACGCTAGAAATTTACTGTTATGTTTTATTTTCACATGTTTCTCTTCTGTCTGAAACAGAAGTTTTCATGCTTGATTATGATATCTTTACGCTAGAAATTTACTGTTATGTTTTATTTTGACATGTTTCTCTTCTGTCTGAAACAGAAGTTTTGATGCTTGATTATGATATCTTTACGCTAGAAATTTACTGTTATGTTTTATTTTGACATGTTTCTCTTCTGTCTGAAACAGAAGTTTTGATGCTTGATTATGATATCTTTACGCTAGAAATTTACTGTTATGTTTTATTTTGACATGTTTCTCTTCTGTCTGAAACAGAAGTTTTGATGCTTGATTATGATATCTTTACGCTAGAAATTTACTGTTATGTTTTATTTTGACATGTTTCTCTTCTGTCTGAAACAGAAGTTTTGATGCTTGATTATGATATCTTTACGCTAGAAATTTACTGTTATGTTTTATTTTGACATGTTTCTCTTCTGTCTGAAACAGAAGTTTTGATGCTTGATTATGATATCTTTACGCTAGAAATTTACTGTTATGTTTTATTTTGACATGTTTCTCTTCTGTCTGAAACAGAAGTTTTGATGCTTGATTATGATATCTTTACGCTAGAAATTTACTGTTTACTAGCCAAGTTTTGTATTTCTGTTTATCAGTATTATTGCATCATGCCGTGTTAGTTAAATTTTTTAAAGTTATAAAGAGAAAACAGTTACCGAAATCATTAATCTCGGACCCTAATTAATTTATGTTTTTTCTTCCTTGCGCACCAATCAGACTAGAACAAAAACAGCCATCTGAGATCGAATCTCGGTATACACTCTTCCCGACCAATGACGAGCATGTGACTAGGAGTATTATAAGGACAGTGATGTTCACTGTTAGGATAACGATATTTCCGCTTAATAGCTTATATTTGCTATTAGGTAGTTATTAAATTATGTTCTTTCTTTTCTAAAACTACATTTAACTATTGCTAAGATTTTCGTCTAAAATTCTCAAGTGGTTTCATATTATTTTCATACTCCACTGTTGAGTATGATAAAGCTAATCAATTCATTTTTCATATGGTATTCGATTAAGATTTTAAATTCGAAATTTTTGAAATGTGGCTGTATGTTTTTATAAGTCCGTTAAGCATTTTAAAAAATCATAAGAAATAAAATGATAAGCCGATATCAGACATTATTAAGCTAACAGAGTGCTTTTCTTTTATATCACACAAACCTTCACTCGCCTGCCTGATAATGCATATATCTATACATTATTATGGAAATTTACATCCACAAACTGGCTGATGCCTCAATAGATTTAAAAGAGTGGTTATTCCACGGTTCAATATCGAGGAAGTATGCGAACAGCATCCTTATCAAAATCTGTTATAAAAATAGAAATCGTATGCAAGCGTACCTCATGCGTATGTGTCTCTACAGTAGACAGAACCCTAAGGTAAGGAAACGATGCTTTAATTTGGTGGCCAACACAGTCTTCAGATTTCATCTCATGTGCCCTTTATAATGGGAGTTTATTAACGATATTGTTTCCGTGCTTTCTCTCTGAGCTCTGCTTTAGAATCTTTACATTGTATCAGAGATGCTTCCGACACGGTGCGAAGATCCACTTTCATCAAAAATGATGTGTAGACAAAGGCTAGGCTAGGTTAGGTTCTTAGGAAATAGCAAAGCACACTAGGATTATCTTCCTAAGAGAAAGGTTGTCCTCTTGGAGGACTTTACAGGAAACTGGTTCATATCCACGTCAACCATGAGGGAAAGTATGAAAACCAGCCATGTATTCACTCCGCTCGTCTGGGTTAGAAAACCAAGTCGAACTATTAGCGGTCTTATCCACCGCACCACTTTTGGAACTGGCAAGGCATATGGGAGGAATGCATTGCCAAATAAATGTCTACCATATGAGCAAAAGTGATACCTCTGATATTCGTGGGAGATGTAAAAGCTTAGTAGGGTTGTCTCTATTTAAATAAAATAAAATTTATAATTTACAGCGTATTTTTAATGGGATTTTAAATTTTTTTGACGGAATTAAGTGTATTTTGCCAGAAAATTGAATGGTTACTTTTGTTTTTCCCTTCATATATCTGTAAATTCAAGTACATTTAAAATTATCTAAATTCATTTTAAAACAGCGGTCAAATAGTGACGGTAATTATAAAACATTATTTAAAAATAATGTATTGTTGCGTGCGTACGGGTTCGTTATGAAATGAATGCACATGTCCGATGAAAAATGAACAAAAATTTATTATTATCACAACAGAAATGCTTAAATTTTCTCAAATTATCATGCAGTATTACAATATCTCACAGTAGTTATCTTTTAACTACTCAAATGTCCAATAGAACTTAATTCAAAACAGCTAAAGTAAGCTAATCCGCGAATTCGCTACAATCGACAAGAGCAGTTTTCTAAACAACAACAAACTAAGCAACTCCACGAACTGAGATGTTTTCCTCCTTTTATAAGATTTTAAAATCACGCGCTAGAATTTTCTAGTACTTTCTCGAAATCAAAAAGAGATATTTATTTATTTAATGCACGCACTTTTGTATTTTCAATTTTCCGGCTTAGCTTTCTTTTAATATTCGTCACGCGCTGCACTGCGCGAGAAATAAAACCATTTAATTTATAATTGAACTAACATTAGCTTTTTAAATACCAAATTCGTAACACTGCCCCCTTCCCAAGGACTGCACGTCCCGGGCAATACAATCCCTGGACAGGAAGCCAAACTTACAACTGGGGCATAAATACAACTGAGGCATAAACATTACATTACAATATCAAACAACATGAACAATAAATGTAATATATAACTTAAACAAATCAAATATTAAACGCAAATCAAATACTAAATACAAATCAAATCAAATACACATTTAAAAACAAAAAGGACCGTGGACTATTTACAATTATTTACATTACGTACTATGGTCATAGTAATGAGCTAACCTGTCGTAATGAACGACTTTAGGTTTAGAGTTCGAAGACTTACGGATCCGAACCACGACGTCATTCAGCCGGTTTAGGACTGTGTACGGGCCATCCCAAGGTGACTGTAATTTCGGACAAAGTCCTTTCCGTTGAGTCGGATTCCACAACTACACCTTGTCTTCTTCGTGGAATTGATGTTCAGTAGCTCTTGTGTCGTATCGGGTCTTCATCTTCTCCGTCGCCAAGTTGAGTCGCTCTCGTGCAAAGTTGTGCATCACTTCAAACAGGGCCTGGAGATCTTGAATAAATTCCTCAGACGATAAAGGAGCATCCGGAGGGCGGCCAAACAATAGATCACAAGGCAGACGAAGGTCACGACCGAAGAGCATCTTTGATGGAGAATAGCCGGTAGTCTCGTGGACAGCACTGCTGTAAGCCAGTAAAAAGAGTGGTAATTTCTTGTCCCAGTCCTGTTGGTTTCTGGAAACCACTAATGAGAGGTTATTAAGGATGGTTCGATTGAACCTCTCTACCATGCTGTCCGACTGGGGATGCAATGGCGTCGTTTGAGTTTTATCAATGACGAGTAGTTTGCATAGTTCTTTGATTACTGCCGAGGCAAAATTCCTTCCCTGATCGGAATGTAACTGAAGAGGCACTCCGAACCTGGAAATCCAGTGCTGTATCATTACCTCAGCTACTGTGACAGCCTCTTGATCATGAATAAGATAAGCTTCAGGCCACTTGGTGAAGTAATCAGTGACAACGAGTATGTATTTGTTGCCATCAGCAGTTCGTGGCAGAGTTCCCAGGATGTCAAAGGCGATACGTTCAAAAGGCGCCCCTACGTTGTAACGTTGCAGCTTGCCTCGGCTGCGTCTCCTCGGTCCTTTCCGACCTGCACAGGCATCGCAAAATCGGCACCACTTTTGCTCGTCATCCTTTGCATTATTCCAGTAAAAGCGCTCACGAACTCTCTGCAAGGTCTTCATAGATCCAAAGTGACCTCCCGTAGGTCTGTTATGTAGTTCTTTAAGGACATCAGGAATGCGGGATCTTGGAAGTAACAGCTGCCATCGGAACGTCTTCCCATCATCCGATTCGAATTTCCAGTATAAGACGCCGTTTCGAACGTGAAGTGAATCCCAGAGTGCCCATACTGTTTGGTTGTAGGACTACAGATAGAAATGTCCTGCCAGGTAGGTTTTCTGGTTGATGACACCATTAAATCAATTATGGGTTTAATGTCGCTATCTTCCAGCTGGTCTTTACTGACTTCATCATCACCCCACGGGTCTCGAACAGCCGATGTTGATGTGATAATTTGTCTTGCGACCGGAGTCAGCAGCTCGTATTTTGCTTCCACCCTGGAACAATATCGGCAGCATTCTGGGCAAGGTCGTCTAGACGGGGCGTCGGCGTTCCCGTGTGATGATCCCTTACGATGACAGATAGTGATGTCATATTCTTGGAGTCTCTGTATCCACCTGGCTATTTGACTCTCAGGATTCTTGAAATTTAAAAGTCAAGTCAATGATGCATGATCGGTGCGGAGAAGGAATTTTCTGCCGTATACATAGTGATGGAACTGTTCTACAGCTTTGACTATGGCGAGCAACTCTTTCCCGGTGACACAATAATTCATCTCCGGTTTAGACAGGCACTTGCTCCAGTATGCCACTACACGTTCTTGGCCGTCTATTTTTTGGGACAAAACAGCACCGACACTTTTATTACTTGCGTCAGTGTCGAGAATAAATGGTCGGTCGAGCTCAGGATACGTCAGGTTTGGAGCAGATGTTAAAGCCTCCTTTAAGTTGTTAAATGCATCGTCGCATTCTTTTGTCCACAAGAACTTTTGGTTGCTCTCTGTCAGCTTGTGAAGGGGTCTTGCGATGGAAGAAACGTCCTTCACGAATATTCTCCTATAGTAGGTGCAAACCCTAGGAAGCTTCTCAGCTGATGGACATTTTCGGGACGTTTCCAGGATTTAACCACTGATACCTTTTCAGGATCCGTGCACACACCTTCTGCAGAGATGACATGTCCCAGGTAAGTCACTTCCTTTTGGAACAATTTGCATTTAGCGGGACTCTGCTTCAGATTTGCTTCTTTCAGTTTCTGAAGCACCTTCCTAAGATTTTCTAAACTCTTTCCGACGATGATGATGGAGACTGTTTTGAAATTCGAACGTCTTATGGAGACTGTTTTGAGAGGCCTTTCAGAACAGTCTCCATAAGACGTTCGAATGTTGCCGGCGCATTACACAGTCCAAACGGCATCACCTTGAATTGCCAAAGCCCTTGTCCTGTAGTAAATTCCATCTTTTCTCGGTCTCCAGGCTGTATTTCTACCTGCCAATACCCACTCTTTAAATCAAGTGTTGAAAACCACTTGCTTCCAGAAAGAGTGTCTAGAATGTCGTCAGTTCTAGGAAGAGGGTAACTGTCTTTCTTCGTAACCTCATTCAACCGGCGGTAGTTAACGCAAAATCTTGTTGAGCCCTCTTTCTTTCTGACTAGGACGATGGGAGATGCCCATGGTATTACTGAAGGCTCGATGACATCGCCTTCTTCCATATCTTTTAACAGTGTTCGCACCTCTTCCTGTTTAGCAAACGGTAGACGTCTGGGATGTCGCTTGGTCGGGGGATGATCGTCGGTATCTATTCTATGTTGTGTCAAACTAGTTCGACCCACGTCAGAAGAAGAGTGGGAGAAAACAACTTGAAGATCTTTAATGACGCGATCGGCAGCATTCCTCTCTTTATCGTTTAAATGCGCATTCTGCAATAACTCCGATGTAATGCTCTCTGAGGACACGGATTCTTGGATGTTACTCTTTCTTTCAACGGTGGTTACTGGAGTACATGTTGCAACCACTTCACCTTTCTTAATAATTCTCGCCTTCTCAGTTACATTGGCGACTCTCACCGGAATAAACGTTCTGGATAGGTCGACGAGTGTTGAGGCTACTAGTACTCCAGTAACCACCGTTGAAAGAAAGGGTAACATCCAAGAATCCGTGTCCTCAGAGAGCATTACATCGGAGTTATTGCAGAATGCGCAGTTAAAGGATAAAGAGAGGAATGCTGCCGATCGCGTCATTAAAGATCTTCAAGTTGTATTCTCCCGCTCGTCTTCTGACGTGGGTCGAACTAGTTTGACACAACATAGAATAGATAGTATTACAGTATCTCACAGTATCACACCATCAGAACAACATAGTATGAACAGTATCATACCATCAGAACACGTTTATCCAAATTTTGTTCGTATAACATGCGTCCTTTGACGTTTAGTATACAGATTTTATTTTAAAATTTTAATCCTTAGATTTTTTTTATACCTAATATGCAATCACTCAATTTCTGAACAAGCAATATTATTTTTTCACTTAGAAAACATTGAGAAATCTATATTGTAGATGTTTTCGCTTATATTTAAGAAAAGCAATAATATTTTTCATCTCATTATTTGATTTACTGGTTTTTCTAATTCTTATAAAAATTTAATAGATTTTCGATCGCATTTCGAATGTAGTGGTATAGAAAAAAGGAAAAAAAAATGAAGTATATTCTCTGTGCCAAGGGAATATAGTGTGTTACTTTGAATGTTTTGCTATGAATAATTCAACAACGTGTGCCTAACGTCTTAGCGAAGGATTACTGGAATCAAATTCGTTCTCGCACCAATGTTTTCAGAGCCAATATTGTGCGCGAAGGCTGTCAAACACTAGAACAGGCAATTTTTTCTCGCTTCCCGTTTATTTTGTTAGAGGAAGATAGTTCTCTATGCTTTAAAACTAATGATTAAGAAACTACTGTTAAAAAAACAGCTGAACGCAATTCTGATGTGAATAATTTGTTGGATCAGCAAATATCTCAATGCGCTTTAAAAGTTTAATGAAATTTAATAGAGAACCACTTTAAAGTTCACATTTAAAGTTATAAAATTCAAAATTTTGATCTTTGATGAGTAAGCGAGGAGTAATCTTAAAAAATGTGGGAATCTGCTAAATTTAGAATGACAATTTATTAGTATTAATTTTGAAACACGTTGTTAAATCCTGCGCTACGAAGCAAAATAATTTTATGTCTTTTTTATGTTGTACGTAAGGATTCATTTCATTTGTGTATTTGCAAATGGATGATCAATAAACAAACGGCTAAAAATAATTGATCGGAATACAAGCAATTCTTTTTGACAATAAATTCTTTAATTGATCAAATATTTTCATACCAATTTGAAACAGGCATCGCTCCTATAGTTTTAAGGATTAGAAGAAAATTAGGAACGTGTTGAGCTAACAAAATTGAATGATTTCCCAAACCTTTCCTGTAATTTACAGTGCTTACCGTACATAGTGAAATCTCGTTCGTCTTTTATTTAGATTGTGTTTATCGTTTGAATACCATAGGTAACAAAAGGTCAAAGTATGAACAAATCTTTCCTAAGAAAGTTTTCATTTACATTATTATGACTTAATTCATCTATTGCTAGGAGAGAATGGTTAGTTAATTGTTGGTAAAAAATTTACATACCGTCTGCGAACAAAAAGGGAGCATTCACCAACGACTTTCTTCCCAAGTAACAAGTAATATTCCAACGTATTGTACAAGTAAATATTCCAACGTCTCTTATGTTAAGAACCGTTTTTAACAGGAACGTAATTATATTCGAAAACGAAATTGCGTTATGTTAATTTTAAATCCTAATTTCTAGACTCCAGTCATGAGAGTTTCATAATAACTGTATATTGCCTATTAATTGTAAGCTGTAACTTTATAACTTTTAGTTACATTTTGGTTGTCAAAAAATTTTTTTTAAATAATTTTGATCGAAATGATGATTTATATGGAAAGAGTTTTGAATTTTATTAAGTTCAGAATTTGAATGAATTTGTTTTAGGTTCCTTCGAAATAGAAGAGAAAGGGATTAATGAAACGTTTATAAGTCAGGAAACGAGTACTGAGGGGAAAACAACAGGAACTGCGTTTGACGAGCATAATTTGCGTCTATGAATTGATTCGCTAATCATAACTCGAACTTAAGTAAAGACCAAACAGTAATTAGTAGAAATTTGTAAGTATTTGAAGTATAACTTTTATTTAGAATTTTGCTTACAATGCGGCATACTCAGGGCACAGGTTGAACAGTAAAAGCTTATCTGAATCTCGGTGAGAACCATGGAAAATTTCAGTATCTTTAAACCTCATTTAATGTTTCCTTTTAAAAGAGGAACTCGTAATTCTTAGTTTTGTTGATTGTGAGATTCTTAGTTTCACAAAGTGAAGTATGACTGTATATCATAAATAAATCGTATTTTTGTCTGAACTATTTAATAGTGTTTGAACATATGAATAAAATATCATAAAAGTAGTGTATAGAACTGTAATATTTTCAGCGTAGTATTATTTAGATTTCTAACTCTTCCTTGGAAATTTAAAGCAATTTCTGTCTTGTGGTCGATGTTATTTTTATGCATTATTAACAAAGGTTTCGTACGGAATTTTGTAATTGTTTTCCTGCTCATATGTATATACAAATCTGTAAATTTTTTTAAAGAAATTCGAAGCTATGTCGAGCTTGTCACTTGCTTAATTTAATAAGAAAAATCATCATTTAAAATTTCCAAGAGAGGAGATACTGCGAGCTAATTTCATTAATATCAGTCCCAATAAATCGAAATTTGAAGTTTAGTCTTTATTTCAACTAAGATTTAACAAATTCCTTAACAAAAGTTTTAATATTAAATCACGAGAAGGAAATTAACGACAATATTTATAATATTCATAAAAAGGATGCCCAGATCTGATATCTTAAGTGCACCTCGATGTGCACACAATCATTTAGTTTGTTATCTTTTAAGTATACCCTAAGTGATCTGATATCTTAACCCTCGCAAGTAACCTTACTGAGTGAAAGAAAGATAATTCTTATTTGAATTAATTTTCTTTCACTGAGTAGGGGCACTTAATACCTTCTATTTATCCAATATAACGAACGTTAGTCTCACAGCTTTTGTTTATATAAAAAAATTACAATAAAATACCTCTTTCAGCGAATTAATATTTCGATAAACAGGAAAAAAAGACACTTATTTAAGATTCGATAGTTTTAATTTTATATACAGTAGACTTTTATGAAGTAATTATTAGCTAGAAAATTATAATAAAATATCAACTGACAGTTAACTTTAAATTCAAAATTAGAAAATGAAAAAATTACCTCTATACATAGCAACTCTAATATGACGAAGACAGTTCAATTTAGCAAATTAATCATCTCTGATTCAAGTATCAATCAATCCGTTTATTCATCAAAACAATAAACATAATCTTTTATCATTCTTTTTTGATTTACCGGAAAGGAATATTAGTAACTATATGCTACCTATCTATCAGCGAGAAAAGTTATAATATATGCAATTACATGGAAATTCCTCCTTGACATCATTCTTTATTGTAAAATACGGAACTTTCCAAGAAACATTTCACAAACTTTCTTTCCAATCTAAACTTGAAGGAAATCCAGACGTTCAATACTCGCCAAAATCTACAGATTTCAATAAATCTTTGCGGAAAGGCATCGATTTTTCCCAGACCAGACCAATAAGCTAGGTGATGGGCGACAAATAAGAAAAGTATCTACCCTTCCTACCGGTTTTGCGTATTACAATATTTTCGCCAATAAGTATAACGTAGGGTAGGCTATATATATATATATTTTACCGATATTCATTGTACGAAGACAAATTTCGTCTTTTTACATTTGTCTTACAAAATAGCAGTGGTATTTATGAATATGAAATGAAGTAAGAAAAGTGGAAATTGTTAAAAAGTATTTATAAAAACTAGTGCCAATATTTTATGTAACCTTAAGTGTGATATATTTTGTAATATACCACGACAAAATACACATACTGATCAATTGTCATATTATTGATACAGTATGCAAGTAAAAACGTATTGTTATGAAAGAAAATCATATTTCATTCCTTTGTAAAATGAATTGTCATGTTATAAATTTAAGAACGTAAGCAAAGTAGCATTAAATCACAATACGAATGTGAAAGCATATAAGAATTTTATTTAATATTCTCTTCTATAATATGAATCGCTAAAAATTCATAGACAAATTAATTTTATTCTTTTGATTTATATAATTTTCACAGGATTTAGAGATATCTAATGTCATGATGTAGAAGAGTGATTATTACTTTAGTGACTTATTATTTTATGTATGTAATAAAGGTTTTTCATTTCACATTTCCAGCGAATCAGTATTGTGCTTACTTCAAGCTCAGAACTGGAAAAAATACTGCCAATATTTATCTTGCTACAGTACCAGACATTCAGGGGTATTTTTCACTAACGTCCCTGTACCAGTGATTCTCATATTTTTCCCACACACACGCTTTTCACTATAGCTAGAACAAAAAAGTACAGAAAATGTTGATAAGTACCAAAACCTGAATAAACGCATTTTTTTAATGTGCTTATAAACTGAAACTAAATTCTTAACAGCTAAATAAAATGCTGATCAAAATTTTCCCCTTGAAACTATGAAATTTTCCCCCAGGGGTGAATTCAAACCTTGCCTTCTACAGACCTACTATTCTCTAGCCAAGGACCTTCGGCTGTTAAAATGTAAAATATTGATAAAGCAATTCTAAGGAAAACAGCACTGACGAACTTAACAGTTTTCTGATAATGCTTATTTTGATATATTTGTTTTTTAGCAACTTACGTGATTTATTGGGAAAAAAGAAAAGAAAACCCAAAATGGTGTATACAAATAATTGGCTTGAATTCTGTCAAAATGAACACTAAATAGTCCAAAATAAACCTTGACATATATACATTACCTCAATTAGAAAATGTCACTAAATTGCGCCTTGAACGATTAATTGTTTATGACCAGGATGCTGACTTTCATGTTTTGGAACAGGTTAAAGAAATCATGACGAACGAATAAAGCAATAAAAAACTGCAAACTGTGAGCAAACGACAGTGATAAAAGTGCATACAACAAACAAAGAGTTTCTTCTTTCTTTTCCGTTCTTATCTCGCCAAAGTGTTTCATTGAGAATACGCAGTAAAATTCGCCAACAATTATTTTTATTTATTTACTCAGCTATTTAAAATAATGTATGGTTTTCTGCATTTGAGCCACTAGCAGTCTTGTCTTTCAATACTTCAGATTTACAGAGTTAATCCCGTAAACAGATTTCCCCGATTTGTATTAAGATTCTGTGTGCCATTTGTTGTTCAGAGTCACAAACAGAAAGCACAGGAGAATTCATGAATCTAATGTGGAAGAGTTTGGCAGCAAAGCATTAAGTCCAGTTTAAAATCGAAACGATGCCACAATGTAGCAAGAGGCAATTCCTTGCCCAGGTGGCACTGTAAAGGATTTTACCTAGCCTTTACTCATAAATTACCCACACATTACACATTGCGCTCGTAGCACCTCGCCTCAGTTGAAGCTGAATACCCTTCGTTACGGGATTGTATAGGCGTCACCCTGAGACAGATGTCGGCTAAGAAGGATGATGTCAGCGATTTACTTGTGCGGAAAGGACTCTTACTAATCCCCTTGGGGTTTCCTGCACCAAGGGGGTTAGTAGCAGCAACAAGACATAAATTTGAATCGTGAATTTTTTAAAATTCATTTTTATCTATTTCGTACCAGAATATCATGCCTTAAATCTATTTCTGAGGTTGACAGAGCCGTCTATATCATTAAAGAGAGCAGTATTCAAAATCTATGTTTATTTTAACCTCGAAAACCCCCAATATTCACCACAAGATTCTTAAAAACTATTCCTTATTCTTAAATAAATCATGAATTCGAATACTCAGAAACAGAGAGTTGCGTGGTAGATTTAGTTTTAGACAAGGTTCACAACGAGGAGAATACTGCATTACATTTCAACGAAAATTATTAATTAAATTTATATACAACTAGCTATGATGTAAGGCAGTTAATGGCACTTTGCTTAAATGTATACGCAAATTACTTTTAATTTCTACTGTATTTCCATTCAAAATAAGCAGAAGCGTTATGTCAAAATTACCACTGATGTTTTCCTTTTACATTCTGTTTCTCATTTGTATAAAATAAATGAATAAGTACATTTATATTTTGATTAAAAATATATTTAGTTATTTATGAATACATTAGTTCCCATTTCAGTGCGACCAGGAAATAAATTTTGAAATTTACTGCTCATAAACAAATGCGGGAGACGTTCTTCATTGTCTTCACGTTGTTATCTCCCAAATGATAATTGCGTGAGTAACTACGTTACACACGCCGATTGGACATTTGTTTCTGAAATTCACAAACCGAAACAAATATCATAAGAATGCATATCATCATACCGAATCTGTAAACGTCGGTTGTAAGCATTTCGACTCCTTTTCTTAACAATTCACGGGTGGCTTATGTAAGCATTTGGAAACCCTATCTCAACAATTCATGGATAGCTCTCAGAACATGAGTTGAAAATTAAGTCAATTATGGTAAGCTGTTAGAAGGGCGATTCCTTGAATTCTATTATCTAGAAGGCTTATGACGTATTCAATGAGAATGATTTGCAGTTCCTTAATTTACAACACCATTATTGTTAACGACAACAAAGTAGTTTCCAAATAAGCACTGAGACATATCTCTGAAGGATCTATACCAAATGATATTTTCATTGTATCTTTGTTTATTAATGGTGCCTTTCTTTCTCTATTAATATCGAAATGCTACCCCATAAAGCACACTTCTGGTGAAATTGTCATACGAAGTGCAGTAATTGTCATTGAAATACTCATTGTTGAAGTTTTTTTATTCCTCTTTTTATAAAAAGTACTATATTTTGGAACAAACAAGAGCGAAACAATGGCAGCAGATATATGCACCTAAACATAATGTTTCGTGATATATTTATCTCTTATTTATGCTTGGTTTAGGTTTTTGGATAGAAAGAAAGAATTTAAATATAAAATTTGTATTCATTCTTTCAAAAATAAAAAGAAAAAGGGGAAGAGAAAAAAAAAGAGTAATATTTTTTGTAAAGCTTACACGTAAGTGTTTGCATAATGAATATCACTGGAGAAATTTTTCTCTGAGAAAACTGCTTATTTGATTTGTGCCTTTAGTTACTTAAATTTTTCAGGTGATGTGACATGAAAAGAGTATTATTATCAGCAGGATGATTATTATCATTTGAATATATGATCACTGTCATTTAAAACGTGCCTTCTAATCTTCCACGAAGAAATAAACACTTGCATCAAAATATTTGAATAAGTTTCGGAAAATGAAGCTTTCTAAAAAATATCAGTACTCGTTCAACCACTAGTAAAATTCGAAAGATGACATTTGGGAAAATAGTGTAGGCATAAATAAATACACAAAAAAGCTAAAGCTGTGATTCTATCGTTAATTCTTCATAGTGAAAATTATTTAAATTTCTTGGGTGCAGAATTAGAGAATGAAATATCATTTTTCTAGTTAAAAAAACTTCTCTGGTGAGACTTCTGACGAGAAAAATATTTTTATTAACTTATTCATTCTTTTCTAGATTAAATGTTTTGAATATTTTATAGGAATTAAAATTGCAATTACTTGCTTAAAACAAAAGATTTCTGAACTAACTCATAAGCACTTCATTATATATATATATATATATAAAATAAAAATATGCAGCTTTATAATTTAATTTAGTATTAGCCTTTTAATTCCTCATTTTTAATTTGGGTATTTCCTCTCTGCGTTCTGAAAATCGTAATAACTTTTCTGGACTTCGCCATTTCTAGATTAATATATGTCACACGGCTTGCGTAAAGCTAATCACTAAAATTTTTAAGAGCTGAA
The DNA here is from genome assembly GCF_044657685.1 of Stegodyphus dumicola. Classification (NCBI taxonomy): domain Eukaryota; kingdom Metazoa; phylum Arthropoda; class Arachnida; order Araneae; family Eresidae; genus Stegodyphus; species Stegodyphus dumicola. The sequence goes on along the minus strand of NC_140772.1, from coordinate 77,575,798 downwards.
ACTTTTTAACTTAAAACAAAACCTTTTCTTGGTGAGCTTTCCCCTTATTGGATAATCGTGCGCTTTAGGGTCTGCTTCATTTTTCTGTAATGACGATATTTCGCTGTGCTCTCTTCCAGTATCATAAATATAAATGTTCTTGAATAGGCGAGGCCCACCAGCGGCCGAGCGGTAAAGTCGCTGAACACTGGTAGTTCGGTCCGAGGTTCGAATCCCGCGAACGGGCTGGCTGCATGGGTGTTTTCGTGGTTTTCCCCATGTGTGACGTGTATACGAGCCAGTTTCCCTTAGAAAGTCCTCCACGAAGGCATCCCTCCCCTTAGGCAGATAGCCCTAGTGTGATTTGCCATAATTAAAAATACACATTCTTGAATAGGCGCAATTAGAATGCCAAGTAAATTGTAGTCACAAATGTCTATTGAAATAAAAAATTAATATTTAATCTTACTCGGTTGCCAATATTGTTGCGTGCGTATGGGTTCGCAATAAATTGAATGCACAAGTCAGATGAAAAGTGAATAAAATTTATTCTTATTCCAAGAATAAATACAAAATGCTTAAATCTCCTTAGAGATATTCGTACAATATCGCAATATCTAAGAGTAGTTATCTTTTAAACTACTAAAACGTTCAACAGAACTTAATTCAAAACATCCGAGGTCACCGCAAATTCGCTACAGTAAACAAAAACAGTTATCCAAACAACAGTTATCCAAACAACAACTGAAATGAGATGTTTCCCTCCAGCTTTTATAAGCTTTTTAAGTGCAGAGAAGCTTCTCGTAATTTCTCGAGTTTTCTGAAAAACAAAAAAGTACAACTACGCAATATCTATTTATTATATGCGTGTACTCCTGTATTTTTTATTTTTCCGGCGTAGCTTTATCTTCAAATAAGTCACCTGCTGCATTGCACGGGATATAAAAAAATTTCATAACGGTTCTACTAAAAACTAGCAAATTAAATACAAAATCCGTAACGATCTATATATATGATTATGTTAAGCATTTTAAGCATCCACAACTTATGCCAAATTCCCTGTACTATATACACTCACGTCCATAAATTAAGGATAATGCAAAATCAGGCAAAGGAAGAGTTAGAAGGAAAACAAATTTGACTTATTTGTAAAGCTTATTTATTAAACAAACGGTAAAGAGTAAAACAAGATGCTATATGTTTGATATCATTAAAAAAATTAGCGATTTTTTCTCCCTGGAGCAAATTACAAAAAAAAAAAAAAAAAAAAAAAAACTATTTACAAAAAACAAATATTACATGGTTGGTATGATTGTTAATACATTGTATGTCTCCCAGACGATGCAATACAGTCCGTACAACGCCTAGGCACGCTGAGTATCAAATTATCGATCTGATTTTGGGGGATATTACACCACTCAAAAAGCAATGCTCTCCGAAGTTCCGGTAGACATGTAGGAAGAGGTTGACGGGCTGCAACTCGTCGGCGAAGCATGTACCACACGTGCTCTACTGGATTCAAGTCCGCTGAGAATGCTGGCCAGTCCATACGGGTGATATCCTCCGATTGAAAGCATTCGCTTACGATGTTTGCACGGTGAGGACGGGCGTTGTCATCCATAAACACAAATTGTGCGCCCATGGTGCCCCGAAACAAACGTACATGTTGTTCCAGAATGACGTCTCGATAGATTTGTCTTGTCATGGTTCTAATTTGAACATGCAGATCAGTTCTGCAACCCAGAATAATTCCACCCCAAACGAGCCCTCCTGCACCACACTAACGGTGTCGTTCAATAATGTTTTCTTGGTGGTAACGGGTACCTGGAGCTCTCCATATGAATGTTCGGCGAGAATCAGACTGCAAGCTAAACCTGGACTCGTCGAAAACGTCACACAAGCCCACTGTTGCGGTGTCCACAATGCATGCTCTCTACTCCAGGCGACAGTGATTTGGCACTAACCGCAGGCTACAGTGCTTTGCAGTAAGTGGAACGCATCTGACAAGTCTACGAGCATATAGAACAATCTGCCCTAAGCGTCTGTACACGGTCTGCCGTGAAACTGTCGTACCAGTGGCTGAAGAGAGCTTCACGAGACAGGTCTCAGGCTGTGCTCCGCCTATTTCTTTTGGCATTAACTTCCAAATATCGGTCCTCATTCGGCGTTGTAACTCTGGGGCGACCTGTGCTGTAACGTCTACTCACATTACCATCATCTTGGAATCGTTGCCAAAGCCTGGAGATGACACTCTGGGCAATTCCAAGTTCGTCTGATACTTCTAGTTGGGTACGCCCTCATTCCAGACGGCCTATAATTCTACCACGTAAAAAATCATGCAAATGCGTCCTTTGTGTCATAACTATTCGGTTATTGCACTGAAATGCTTATAAAGCGCCTGCGAACAATTTTACTTCTTTGCCTGTATTCCTTATATATCACTCTCTTACACTCTCGTCATTGTGACGTACCATCGGTGTCATCTGGTTACTTCATGAAATTTGCATATGATCCTTGAAGATTTGTGTAGTGATTTTACAGGTGATATATTTATTTTAGAGCTCAATTTCCGAGTGACTCAATTGTCCTTAATTTATGGACATGAGTGTAGATTATGATTTTATTCTTTTTTCCCTTCAAATAACAGAACAGTAAGACCGCTGAAAATTGGTAGTTCGACACACATTAAAATTCTGACGAAAGGGCTATATATACATATAAACTAAAGCACTTAAATTAAAAGAAAATTTTATTCTAATATTTTAATTCAGATTATTAGCCTTTCTTTGATTTCAATTAATTTTATTTCATTCAATATATATATATATATATATATATATATATATATACATATATGCATAAAGACTGCAGCAGTCATCGAACGTACGCCTGTTTTTGAAGAATTGCATCACTACAGAATAGATTTTTTAAATGCGTTTGAAGCACCAGCAGCAGGCTTTAACCAGTTTGTAGTAGCGAAGTGAGAGAAAGAATGCGACGTATCAAAGATTAAAGTTTAATAAAGATTACTGTTTTTTTCACTTCGTCTTGATTGGCTGCTTGAGTTTCAGTTTACAGATTTAAAATTATTAATTGCTGAAGCGATGTCAAAATGCGTGTGTTATTAACTGATAAGAATCATATGACAGCGAATAATTTTGAAATGACACAATTTAGATGACAAGTCTATTATAAACAGTTAGTTTGGTTTGATTTTATTAGATTACGGCAAAGCACTCGTATAAACAGTTAGTATTAAGTCAGAAAGAGGAAATAGGCTTATTAAATGAAACGTTAAGGCGCTATTGTAAATTAAAGTTAGACTTTAGATTTCCATATATACTTGGCATTTAAATCAGATTTTTATTTACACACGCACACATATACACAAATATATATATAAACTGAAGTTGAGAAATTTTAATTTAAGATTATGTACTAGTATATTTTTAAAGTAGCTGAATATGTTCCAAAATAATTGAATAATCAAGAGAAAAATTAAATCAAAATTAGATAATGAGTGGAGACAACTTTACAACAGGAAATATTTAAGGCAAAAGTAAATGAAAAACAATTTAGTAAAAAGAAAGAAATTAAAAAAAAAAAAAAAAATAGGCTGAAAGTTTTCAGATTTTATATTACGTATATTACGCCCAAAGGGGCGTTTTTTAACATTTTTTGTGTTACCTTTATTTCTTAAATATCACGTTCTTCGCACTTATACCATAAAATCCAATTCAACAGCAATATCGCAAAATATTTAAAAGATCATATCTTTGGAATTTCCGATAGACAGTCTAGCGAGCTGGAGATAAAAAGGTTTTTTTTTTTTTTTTTTTCTTCGTATAGTGTTGCTATTGCTCGCTTTAAAATCGTTGCGTATCTTAATCAAAAGCTCATAAATGCTTTATAAAATATGAAATAGGTAATAAAACAGATTCCAAACTTGGGCTTCCACATGCCCATTTTCAGGTGGAGACGTACGTTATTCAAAATTTGATGGCTTTAGGTATCGCTGTTTTATCACAGTGCGAGAA